>NC_136916.1:51241980-52441980 GCF_949752795.1 Hyperoodon ampullatus | reverse complement strand
CTCTGGACGCACAGGCTCAGCGGCCATGGCTCACGGGCCCAGCCGCTCCGCGGCATGTGGGATCCTCCCGGACCGGGGCACGAACCCGTGTCCCCTGCATCGGCAGGTGGACTCTCAACCACTGCGCCACCAGGGAAGCCCTCAAACATCATTTTTAGCTTGAAAAAAATGTGAGAGGTTTTTGGTTTATGTTGATTAGAGCTTTCTGAGTTCTGAGCCTAATGTATACTATACCTAGTACATACATCAAAGTTTTTGACAGAAGTTTAGAAAATTACCCTCTAAAGTGGAAGGACATTTGAACTGCAATGATGTTTTTCAGACTTGGTTCCACCACACAAAAATATCTTCATTTTCAAAATCGAAATGCAAATTTTGTGTGATTTTTCTTCATATGTCAAAGTAGTATAATTTGCAAACTCTAGTAAAGAGAATTTAAGTGTAGCTTATTTCCCTCATGTTTTGTTCAGCCATTTCACTTGATACATTGTGCAGCAGTGTGGCATAGAGCATATGTTTTGTTAAGCAGAAAGTCTTCCTTTGCAGCTAAACTCTTACACTAAGATCATCCATAACTAAGCATACATGTTTGTTGGAGAAATTTTTTAATAGGAAGTTTAATATATCAAGTCCTTTCACCTAGTCCATACTACTTGGTTTTTACTTTTTAAAAAAATATAAATTGCAACCCTAGATGACTTACCCTTACTTTAAAATTTTCACTTATGCCACCATCCTTCCTTCCATCCCCATCACCCTGTTACTTCACCACATCACTTTCCTTCTTCATTCATTATTTTGTATTCAAGGGAGGCTTTGTCTTTTACTCTTCTAGTATCTCTTTGTAATTACTTGAATACTTCTGTGAATCCACATTATTTCATATATATGTGTTCATTTTATAAAAGTTTAAATATTTTAATATAAATTTTCCTATTTTTTTTCCTTGAAAAAATTTCCCTTAGATCGAAAGTATCCCTAGGGCTCGCATTAGATTTTTTGTTCGTCTGTTACACAGAGCCTTGTGCTTTGTGAGGCGGTGATGTTTAGCAATGTTTTAGAAGTATTGTTGTAGCCCTACATGCTTAATCAAAATCCTTGAGTGAAGTTATAGCCATTCATTCATTCTTTTCCCTTTGAGATACATAGCTGTGGGAGAAGCAAGGCTAAATATGATATCCTTGTCCTCAAAGAAGTTATAGAGATCTAAAATTAGTACAAAATATTGCAATGTCATTTCCAGGGTATTGGATAAGTTATATTTGACTAAAGAACTTATACATTATTCATTATATTATTACAACTAGATTTATATTTTGAAGAGGTTTTCTAATGGTTCAGAATTTATTCTCTTTACTTTTGAAGTATTATAAGAATTTAATGGCTTCCTTCAAGGTTACTCACTGAGTTATGAGAGACCCTTTACATGTAAGGATGCCAAGCATATTTTCTTTCTACTTATCCCTGTTTTTGGGTTTACGGGGCATTTATATTAGTTATTAAATTACTGTTAGGTTAAAATATTACACCTAATCTGTAGAGTTAGTGTGGCTAAGTGGGCTCAAGGATGTTTTGGTTTTCTAAGAGCTAGACATATTTGTGGATACTCCTTTTACTTAAAAATTTAAAAAATTTTGTGATCTATAAAAGGAAGGCAGTAACATAACTAACTTAATTTCAGTGGAATACAGAATAATTAAGGATGGGAGGATAATGAGTTAGGGTAAAAGGAGAGAAGAAAAGGTTTAGAGAACAGGTAATCTCTTTTTGGTATGTTAAAGGGGCATTTCCCACTTTTTCAGTCTCATGCTCACCAAGAAGGCAATCAAATCAGTTTTTTAGGAGTTGGTGAGATAACTACAAATAAAACACTATCCATTATAAATATAGGTGGTACTCACTATAAAATCAGCAGACTTAGAAATGACTACCTCTAGGCATTACCTCTAGGTCCTCTGAAGTGGGAACCATTTAAGAAACTCATCAATTTTATAAGCTGGAGAAAAATAAAAATTTAGATGGAGAAATAATTCGAGATTTTAACCTTGGTAAGAGATTCCCAGCTAAAACTGGCTTGCGTCCATAGCCATTCAGGTGAATCAAGATATCCTCCCTTTGCATTGCATTATTTTATTTCCTCTTCAGCTTCTTATCCTGTTTAACAATTTTTTGAGCTTTCAGCATCTTTATTTAAAAGTGCCAATGATTCTGGTGGTATAAGTAGCTTGGTCATTCACATATTAGCATGAGTTAGTTGAATCAGATTCTTTGTCTTAAGAGTCTGATCGGCAGCACTGAGAGAACTATAGCTCTCAGTATAATGACTGTAGGGTCATTTTTTAAAATTGTGATGAGAGAAGGTATTTAATTTTGGAACATGGAAAACTGTGGGGTAGAAAAGTTTTGGATAGAATTGTTCTAATACAGTTGAGGGCAGATTGTGACATTGGAGACCTGGAAAGAGGGCATACTGAAGATTGGGAAGAGAGTAAACAAATAAATGTGGAAAGATAGCAAAGACAGATTTTGCCCATTTCAAAATTTAGCTGAGAATATGCCCTTTTGTCTTCTCTCCTGCTTTGTGTAGCTTTATTCCGTAAAACTCCAAACTTGGCTTAGTGACAGTTAGGGCCATAGTTCATCTATTATTATGGGTGAGAAAGTTTCCGTAGGTAAATTTCTGAAGGACCTGATATTAATACCATTGTTTCTAAGAGAGAAGATGTGTTCTGCCTTCCATGAGATTTATAAGTAGATATTTGGAATATAACTGGTCTGAACTCCTGTAACTCATAATACTAGTAACCATAAAACAGTTTACCTTGCCTTTAGGGTTGGCCTCTTCCAGTTGTAGCAATTTGGCATACTGTCAAAGTTCTACTCCTTTGGTACTCTTCTCTGTGTTGCCGCTTCAATTCCTGAGATCTTGAACACATTTTTTCTTTTTATACTAATGCTGTAGAGATGAAGTTGTAGGTGTGGCTAGAACAGCATGTACAATATTCAGACCATCAGTTCTGGTTCCATTGATGTATTGGGTAGACTTAAGCATATAATTTAACCTGTCTGGGACTGAGTTTCCTTTTTTTTCAAAACTGAAGTAATAGTTGCCTCATTTTTCTTACAGTTTGGGAATATTAAATGAATTAATAGTTATCAAAAAGTTTGAAAAATACAAAGCAGAATGTGAATAGTCACCTTAATGGTAATATAATATGGAAAAGATGTTTTAAACTGTGTTGGGTTTTTTTTTCTTTTTTTTTCTGAGTGATGTACATACTATATGTGTGAAGGGTTTTGTGTACTTTTTCTCTTAATGAAAAGTGAGAAATGTATATCTTCTTGAGCATCCAAATAAGAAGGTTGAAATTATGTTCCTTTAGATAAATTAACTTTGAAGATTCCTTGGAAGAACCTTTATGGAGAAGCTGTTGTTGCGACCCTAGAGGGATTATACCTGCTTGTTGTCCCTGGGGCAAGTATGTTATTTTAGGTTTATAAGCATTATAGTAAACATCATAGTAAAATTATATAGCATCATAGTAAAACTAAATTGTTACCTACGTTAAGTATTTTAATATGTTTAGTAAAAAAGAAGATAATAGAAATAAACTAATCATATTCATATATGTACACATATACAATACATACATTTTTACAGATACACATATATTGCCACATTTTATATAAAATATTCTTATGCTATTGTTGGAAAGAATAATTTCAACCATTTGTGAAATTTATTCTATTCTCAATGAATAATTATTCTACAACTAAGGCTTCCTATTAAGTTGAGATACATTAGACTTTTACTTTTGGGAATGAAAGTAAATAAGTTTTAAAAATGTGTTAATCTACAGACTGGAAAATTTTTCCCCCATTTTGTTGCTTCTGATTTTGAGTGAATGTTCTTTCAAAAATGTGTGTAAAGTAGATAATTTTTTTCATTATAAACTATAGTATTTTAATTTTTAAAGTACTGATTTTTTTTTTCTTTTTTCGGTATGCGGGCTTCTCACTGTTGTGGCCTCTTCCGTTGCGGAGCACAGGCTCCGGACGCGCAGGCTCAGCGGCTATGGCTCACGGGCCTAGCCGCTCCGCGGCATGTGGGATCTTCCCTGACCGGGGCACGAACCCATGTCCCCTGCATCCGCAGGCGGACTCTCAACCACTGCACCACCAGGGAAGCCCAGTACTGATGTTTTTTAAAGTGGTATCTTTCATTATTAATGTTTTTTCAGTTTGAGTACAATATTATGTTAAGAAAAGTTTGGGTATTTTAGGGAAAAATTACTTATATTTTCTCAACCATAAAAGAAACAATTTTTATTTTTACCTTTTGTTTTCCAGTCTTTACTGTATACATACTTGATTTGATGTAGCATTTATCACACTATATATGCAACATGGATCTGGATTTTTTGGTTAATATATATATTTTTGATATGTTTCACAGTTTTCATGGTGGTAGTGACAGTTTTGAAAGGCTATATGATATTCCATTATGGTCTGCCAACTGTTTTTTGCTATTACAGCGAACATTATAAACTCCTCCTTCTTATAGATAATCTTACTCATTTTGTGTTACTTCCTTAGGATACATAATCAGAAATGAGATTACTAGATTAAAAGGATATATATGTTTTATGATTGTTGATACATGTTCTTGAATTACTTTCTGAAAGTCTTTTCATCAATCTTACATTAATACCAGCGGGTATTGAATATTACATGTTTTTTGTAGTTACTCAAAATTTTACCACTCACATATAATAACTGGAAATTTTTTGGTATACTTTCTGCCTTCTGTTTGTTCCTCCCTTTCACCTTTCTACTCACCCTTTTCCCCAAATATCCTTTTTCCTATCTTCTTTCTCCCTTTAATTCCTTTCCTTCTGTCCTTTTGTAAATAAATAGGAATCATTTATGTTTAAGCTTTTTGTAAAACCAATCTAAAGAATATAAATGTTTTTTGACTTACAAAAAATTACTTATTACACACACAATACAATATTATAATGAGGCTGAACTTTTCTTATTTATTTATTAATTGCCTTTCTTGATGTGTGAATTAACTATACATTTTTAGGTATTAAATATGATGCTGAAAAGGAAGAAAAATCCTTGCAAGATATTAAACAGAAAGAGTTATCCCGAATTGAAGAAGCCCTTCAAAAAGCAGCAGAGAAAGGTACAATAAGTTTATGCTTTAGATAAATGTACATATACCTATATTTTAGATATATTTAATGCTCTGTAAAGAGGGTTCTTTCATAGGCCTTCATAAGTTGTAGTTCCAAAGAAAGAATCTTCTTTTAAAATCATATCTCACAATATTGATTGTAAAGATTTTAATGACTCACACTTGGGAATCACTGCCTTTGTGATTATTTTATCTCACTGCCAGTTAAATTTTCTTACTTTTCTTACCAGTCATTTCTACTGTGCTACTTAATGGAGACTTCCCAAATTCTTTGAGTTCTTGCAAGCCTGTTTGGTTTTCCCAAAGGTTAATGGTTTCTTTGTCTGCATTTTCACACGCGTTGTTGAAAGATAATAAGGTTTGGTATATTAATATAGTGAAATAGTGTTTAGAGGGAATGGTGCTGTAATTCTTTTCCTAGCTATCTCTTTATATTATACATGATAGTTTTAAAAACTTGATTTTTCAGATTTCAGCATTTTAACATCTTGTCTCAAGTTTTAATGTTTTGTTTGTATCTAAAAATAAATCTGGTGACTATTTTAATTTGGTTTATGGAGCAACAATAAGGATAGGATGAAAAAGAGTAGTCTACAGGATGGTGAGTTGAAGGACTTTTCCATGCCTTTCCAAGTTTGGTTTTCGCTTTCAAGTCAAATCATACCCCAATTGCAGATTGGGGTGTGAGAGTTATAACATTTTACATCATTTTTGTGTCATTCGGTAGCATGTTTATATATTTCTGTGATGAAAGAAGATGGTACTAGAAATGCTAAGGCATTTCTCTTTGGTCTCTCTTAAAAGATATGGCAAATGTTGAGTTAGAAATGACAAAAATTATATTTAGATATTATAATAAGGTACCTTTCCTAGCTTAAGCTGCTGATATTTATTTAAATCAATAAGAAATCTCTCTTAAAAATAGCTTGCTGATTAAAATTCTTTATCAATGATTCTAATTCTTTTTGCCACAAGTGTTTTTCTCTTACTCAGAATTACTGATTCTTTTACAAAAAAGTACTAAAATACTTAAAATACAGAGGCTATCTTAATGGTAGAATTTTTTAAAAGCCTAAACATGTTTTTTCCTTTTGCTTTTCGTATTTAACCATATCTTATGTTTCTGCTGAAACTTAAGGATCTATATTTCCATGAAAACAGTTTTCTTCATTTCTAGTACTTTTATGTACCAAATAAAACAAAGTGGTAGTGGTTTTGTTTTATGACAGTTCAGTGTGAGTATTTCTTTTTATTCAATTTTGGTTAATTAGAAGTAGTTTTATAAAAATGAGGGAAAAGGCTTGGAGAGCACTAAAATTTTATTTCTTTCTCGAATCAATTCAGATTAAATCTGTTTTCTTAACACAAATGTATATAATTATATGTAGTCATCAATAGGTGTATTTATATATGCTTGGATATATTGCTATAACATGTAGTTATACACTTATAATAATTTATAATATGTATAATTAAGTTATATTTTCCCTGTTGAGAAACAAACCCCAAACTCATTTTTTTTGAATGGAAATAACTATGATTACTTAAAAAATATTTTAGCATTTCCAGTGAACTATAAGAAAAAGCATGGTATATACTCTCTCCTGTTTTAGTAGTTGACAATCAGCAAAATGATAACATGCTATACATTTTGTATTAAGTGCCTATGAAATTTTGACTCCTGGGTTTTTAATACTTAGGAAACTTATATGTTTGTGTCTGGCAGAGAGGCTATTAAGGATGATTTGATAAATCTATAGGGGATGAACATCTGTAGTATTAAGCTTGTGTAAATGGGGCTGTTAGGTTTATATAATATATAATCATTACATTGTAGCTTCTTGGATGATAAAATTTAGGTTTTGTTGGGTAGAACTAAAATTCAGAAAGTGAAACTCAGTTTTAACATTATTACATTAGATTTGTCAGAAAAATGTTTTGAGTATAAAAGATGAATTCAGGAATTGGGAAATATGTTGATAGAGTTTTTTTCCTTTAATTGTCAAGAAATACATTTAATTATCTTGACTGCATATAAGTATTTTTTCTAGTTTGTGTGAATATGGATCCTATGTAATGTTATTCGTACGAATGATAAGACAACCCTGGCCTTTAGGTGCTTTCTATTTCACCATTATTAATTAATAGTTTTGAGTTGATTACCATACTTTTTCATACTTATTATTTTTCCACTTATTTCTTGATTTTAAAAGCACAAAAGCATTATCGTGTATGTATAGAGACTAGGAGGTAAGGAGCAGAAGTGATTCAATTATAAGCACCAGATGATAAAAATGAAAATAGAGTCATCAGGCTGATCTGCTTTAAAAAAGTATTTTTACTTAATTTGTTTCATTTGTTAAAATAAAGTGCTACCCACTATTATGTGGGAAAAAAAGAAAATTGAAATATAACTATAAATTCATTTCTAGAGAGCTTGCTTAACTGTAAAAATAAACTTTCTTGATATATTTCTTCTTTTATTTCATTGTAGTGATTTTATTTTCCTGGAAAGGCTATTGTAAAGTAAAGGGAAATATTAAATTCCTAGTGAGGCCAAAAAATTTTCAAATGCTATATAGATTCTGTATTTTAAAATGTTAATTTTATCAAAAACTCTAAAATTTTAGAGTTAACATTAACTCTAAAATCAAATAGTTTTTCCAGAAAGACTTATGAAAAATGTCAGTTTTGTATTCCACCATTCTCTACCCTCTAGATCCACTCCTTAGAGGGAACCGTCTATTTTAGAAATATTAACTTTCTGTGGTTGTCTAATATATTAATGTAAGGCACTATCTTGGATTTCCTGTTACAGTAGTTAAGGAGTTCACCTCTCCTACAGTTTTTTCACCCTAAATTCCCCTTTCTGTCTTCTCATAATATGGTTATATCATAATTTTTGGCCAATTACGAGTCAAAATTTACATTACTATGACAATATAATTATTGTTCACTGCATAGGTCAAATAATGTACTGTGATTATATTTCCTTTGCTATGTAGCCTTTTGTTTTTCTTGAATTTGTAAATGCTTCTTTCCTTTTTGCCTGGTCTTCTTTGTAAATTTATCTTCAATTCTTTTTGTGTACTACATGAAATCTATTTATCATATGACGGGCAGTGTTATTTTCCAATTGGCCAAACCCATTTGTTGGTCCTCTCCCTGTCCCCCTGTCCCTCTTGGAGATCTTTCTCTGAACTGGTTGTTTTTTTAGTTCTGCTACATAATTGTCATCCTGGAACTGGTCTTCAATGCTCTTCTGTTTTAATTCATTGGGTCCCTTGCCTTTTGTTCTTTGTTAGTTTGTTCCTTTGTTTTGCTAGAACATTTCTAATAGCTTTTAAGAAAGGATACACTGGATATAATTTAAAAAATCCTTTCAAGTCTGAAAGATTTGTAATTTACTTCCATACTTGTTTGATTTGGCTGGGGATAGAATGCTGGGTTTAAAATTAGAATTTTGAAGGCAAAAATCTTCTAACTTCCAGGTACTTTTGAGAAGTCTGATGCCATTCTGTTCAAAAGATTGTTGGAAACACAAAAATTAGAAAATTCCTGGAGCCTACTGTTGGAAGACTCCATGTATAGTGATAAATAGGAGAGAGTGTTGAGTCTCATCAAAGAGGTACAGATGAGAGTGTTACGGGAGTTCATAATGGGCATATTACGTTCAGCCAGAGATCAGGGTGGACACTGTGAAGGTACATATTTCAGCTGAGTCTAAAGGATGCATATGCAGAAAGGAGAGAGGGCATTCTAGGTAAAGGGGACAGTGAAATGAAAAAATGTAGGGCATGTATGGGGAGCAGCTAAGAATTTGGAAGTTTGATAGAATATCTGGACGTGAGTTGGAAAGCTAAGTTTAGGTCAGTTTTAAGAGATTTGAATGCCATGATGGTGATGACGATAATTATTGAGAATTTACTATTTGTGGGTCACTCTTCAAAATGCTTTATGTCAGCTTACTCATTTAATAGTCATAATTCTATGATATAAAGGCTTTTACTGTTTCCATTATATAGTTGAGAAAGCTGGAAGTTAAACAACTTGTTCTAGGTTATGCTGCTAGAAAATGACAGAGCTAGAGTTTGAACTCAGTCTGGCTCTTGACTCTGGTTTATAATGGACTTTAATTGGTAGTCAGTGAGAAAGTAAGTTTTACTTTTTTAAAAAAAATCCGGAGAGTGATGTGATCACAGCTGTGTTTTAGGAAGGTAAGCTTGTAGTGGTGTCTAGGCTGGATTTGAGGAGGGAAATGGAAGATGGTGCTACCTAGCCATCACTGTCAAGAATGGATAGAAAGGATTCAGACAATGTGTCTGAAAGGGAACATACACTAAAGTAAGATGAATTCATTTCAGCTGACTCTAAAATTAGCGTAAATATCACAGCAATATTTCATTCTGAAAATGGTCAAAATGGTGGGGAAAAAGGGAACCAAAACAGCAGATTTTTGCTTTCTTTGAAAATTTGGCAAATCAATGAGACATTAGCCATAATTGATATTTGTCTGTTTTGCTTAATTTGAAATTATTATAATTTTAATTATTAAGAATTTTTGTTTTAATGTTATGAAAACAAAGTTTATATGTTGAAAGAATGAAAATGGTATCACTGAAAATATTTCCTTAGAAGTAAGTTGTTTTGGTGTCACTGGATTTTATTTGTTCTGTTACATTTCTAATTCTTTGAACTAAGTTTAGACATATTTTATGTGTAAAATTAAAGGTGTCTTTTAAACGCTTTGCATTTTGGTTATCGCTGCCATGCGGATGCAGGCGCACATTCAGGGGAGTTCATATATGGCTTGGAAAACTTTGTTTACAAGGACATCAAGCCTGGTGGGTATGCATGGTTAATTATATTCAGCTACATACAAAATTATATTCTTATCCATGCTTGTGCTTTTAATAGAGTTCATATGACATGTCATCCTTTTAGAAAATATGGAAATGTAATTCATGTTTTTCCCCTTTACCATCATTTCCTTTTCTCTACCTTCAGCATTTATTCATTCACCAAATACTTAATGTCTTCTAGTAGCAAGCACTATGCTGGATGCTGAATATTCATGAGGTGAAACAGACACAATCCACTGCCTTTATGAAGCTTACTGTTTGATCTATAGATAACTTTCAAATCTGGACTGCCTTTTTGACTTTAGTTCTGTAGAATAGTATTTTCTCAATTAAGCAATTCCTGTCCTATAGCAGTGTTTTTCAGACTTTGTAAAAAGCAATAAAATGGAACCTTTTATTTTTTGAGTGAGACTTTATTTAGAACCTTGATAAGAGATGTTTCTGTGACTTTCTTCTCATGTCCTCCCTGATTTGCTTCACCTCTGTAGTAGCTTTGGAGGCACCTATAGACTACTGTCCTGGACAGCCTCACAAAAGGCAAATTTGAAGGCTGACTGCTTTAGGATTTACAGTAGGATTCTTTTGTATCCTAGGAAGTTTACCAAGCACATTAAAATCATAATTTCTAATATTTTGCAGAGTAATTTGATTTATTTAACTGTATTCCCTATAACTTTTCAGGAATTTGTTATATTAGCTCAGTCACACTTAAAATATCTTTTGATTAAATGGCAAGTGGGGTCTCTATCTCAAAATGTAAACAATAATAAGCACTATGATATAATTACTTTTGCTGCTAGAAACTTCTTTAATGTTTAGGTTCATTATGACAAATGGAAGAATAAGTTGCATGCAGATTTCACGGCATTGAATGAAATTAACCTGAAAGGAGTTTCTCTTTGTACAAATTTGCCCCTTGAGTAAGTGTGGCTGACTATGTTAATTTGTCTTCGAGTCACTTTGTTTAATATAAAAGATAGCATGGAGATACTCATGGTTCACTGTCCAGTTTTGTAGGTTGTAATTGAACCAGCTTTCTATAGTCTGCCAGGGGCAGTGTTTTCTGATCCTACTAGGAGCAACCTGCCTCCAGGATACAAATGAATTCCACTGGCCCATTCAAACATGTAACAAAATCATTGGGCAGCATTGCTCAAAACAAAACAAAACAGACAGAGGTCACTATGAAGTAAAACCTCATTGATTGAGAGTTTCCTTTTATTCCAAAAAGGTATATTAGCCTGGATAAAAACACTAGGCCTAGAATTTGATGATTCTGAAATGAGAATAATTTTGTTGATGATATCTTTAGTTGTCCAGGACTTTGTGTGTACTTCATAATCCTTACGTTGTTTTCAGTTTCTGAGTGTATATTCCTTCCTCGTTAAAAAACAAACAAGCAAACAAACAACCCAAAACTTCTAGAGCATTGGTTTTCAAAAAGTCAGAACTATTTTCATAATAATGCTAAGACATTATTTGATGTTTCACTGTGTTGACATTGGTGCTGATGGTGCAAAAGCAATGTTGTGTAAAATTGCTGGCTGCCTTAGCATGAATTGAGGCAGTGGCACTAAACTATACTATTAGGAGCCATTGTATTGTTCCTTACCAATCACTCACAGTAAAAAACAAAATAAAATGGAAAAAGCACCAGTTTTACTGAAGCATGTCATTGATGAAATAGAAAAATTTTAATTTTAATAAATTACAACTCTTGAGCATATGTGTCTTTGAAGTTTCGTGACAAAAGAGGAAGCATACACAAGGTACTTCTGCAGACTGAAGCAGGATAATTGTCTCAAGGAAAAATGCTTGTGCAGTTGTTTGGGTTGTCAGTGAAACCAGTTGCTTTTTTCATGGAAAGCCATTTTATTTGGAAGAATGGCTGACAGACTATTATTACTCAGATTTGGGTGTTTGGTAGACATTTCAACAATACAACTTTAAGAAAAAACAACTGACAGTGTTTGTTGCCAGCAAAAAGATTTGAGTTTCTGAACAAAAATTAGAATTTTGGGGAATTTGTATTTGCCACTTTGAGCTTGATGGCTTCCCATACTTAGAAGACTTTCCTGATGAGATTTGTGGTGGTATTAACAATGTGATTTTTGATATTAAATAATAAGGTGACTCAATGTTTGTAAGATCTGCATAATTCAGTGAAGCAATATTTCCATATTATCAGTGCGTGGTAAAAATTTATGAATGTATAAAAGAGCAAGGTAGACTGATTTTAATTCAGATGAAAGATACACTGATAGAGTTTCAGTTTCCAAGGTGCAACTTTAAGAAGCTATCACTAGTTGAGTTTGGTGTAGTATCCATAATTGCATGAAAAGACTGTGAAGATGTTCCTTCCTTTTCATATTACATATCTGTAGTTAGGTCAGATTTTCTTCACATACTTCAATCTAAACCACATATACCAAAAGAGCAAAGGCAGAAGCAGATATTTGAATCCAGCAGTCTTCTACTAAGCCAGACATTAAAGACATTTGTAAGATTGTAAAACTATGCCACTCTTCTCACTACAACTTTTTGTTTGGAAAATATAGTTATTTTTCATAAATACATGTTAACTGTACTATCACATAATGGGTTTTTTTATGAGTTAATATTAAAAAGATTTTCAGTGTTGATTTCCAATATGGTAAATATCAATAGCTGTAACCCACACTAATGAAAAGCTGTTTAAGGTTCTTAAATTGTAAGTGTGTTAAAGGAACCCTGAGACCAAAACATTTGAGAACTGCTTTAGACAGTGACTGGGGATCATGAATTTATTGTCCATCCGATTAAACAGAAACTCTCTAAAGAAATATGTAGTACTCAGATTAGATTTTGCAACTATTTGTAGATGTTTAAACATGGTGCATCTAACACTGAGATCAAAGACAGAACAAGGTGCTAGAACAAATGTGAAACCAGAAAGATAATAGGAGGTCAGGTGAGAAGAGTGAGTTATGGTAGATACTAAACCCAGGCAGCTGAACTCCTGTCTCTGAAAGCTTTCTACTTAAGTGGGATGGTTTTCAGGGTTACTCTGGCTTTCTTAGCTGTTTCTTTTCAAATGGTATTTCTTTGAGAACTTAGTCTTTTTCTGAATGTTTAATTTATAAATGAAAAAGACTTAGGGAACATCACTGTGACAAGAACTACTGGTAATAGCAAAGTCCAGATTTTGTTATACGTTTATTAAATATTTTCTTCTTGAAACGTAGGGTTTTATTCTTAAAATCCAGGATTTGATTCTTAGTTTTTTGTAGTGACAGGACAATTTGCTTTAAAATATCAAGGAAGAACGAATTTAAAATTTCAAGCTAAATATCATGTATATTCTCTCAAATATATGTAACATTAACTGAGCTTATATTTTTATTATAATGTTCAGATGTGGATTTTTTTGATTCATTTGAACAGATACGTATCGTGTGCTTTGTGCCTAGATGTTAGGATAATTCCTGTCCTAATGAAGACTCCTGCCTGGTAACAAGACAGTTGTGCAAACACTTCAAATACAGTGTAATCACTGCTTAATGGAAGTCTATATAAGGTGCAGGGGTAGATGGCCTTGGAGATGCCTGGAAGAGTCAAAGAAGGCTTCACACAGGCTGTAGTGCTGGACCTGAGGTTTGGAAGCCTCCTAGGAATTTGCCTGGTAAAGAACTTCAGGGAGAGGAAACCAAGTTCAGGGAATGAAACGTGTAGAGGCATTAGGCATTAGAAAGTTACAGTTTGTTTTGGAAAGTATAAGTAGTATTCCTGAAGTATCCAGTGCAAGGATGAGTGGCAGGAGATAGAAGAGGACAGGGTGATAGGGGTCGGATCATGAAAGGACCTTTGTGTCATGCAAATACTTTCTTATTTTATTTGGCAGGCTGCAGAGGGCCTTTAAAAGCATTTTGAGCAGGGAATTAACAGGCCTGAATAGTATTTTAGAAGATGTAAGTCTGGTGGTGGTATAGAAGGATGTTAGGTTGGAGGTAACAGTGGAGACTGGAGGCAGGGGAGACCATACAGAGGCTGACCCAAGAGCGTGGACTGGAGTTGATGTGTAATAGGCAGTTGAATGTAACGATTTGTAAGTTGGCTAAGATAGGTTTGGGTTAATGCCATGAAGTGAGGCAGTGCCAAATAAAAGTGGATGAGGTGTTAAAGGAGTTATTAAGCTAATTTCAGTGTACAAGTCCATGTACTTTTTTTGCCCTTTTTGTATTCTTCATGTCCTCAAGTTATTAAAGTATTCTGCTTGTGAGGTATATCATCCAGAGGAAGTCATCTGTTGGCAGCCTACCCATTCATTTCATTTGTGTTCCTGTGTTCCTACCACACACTTATCAAAACCTTTCTCTGAAAGTCTTCTTATTCTGTCATTATTACATTTCCAATATTTTGGTAACGCTGAAATGAAAAATTAAACTTCATAGTGTAAACAGTCATAAATATTATAAACGGCATTCTGTATGGATATTTTACCCAATTTTTATATAATTGTACCTGCCAAGTTATTTTCTACATTAAAGAAGGTTATTCTAGACTAAAGAAGGTTTGTGAATTTCTGCTTGTATTGAAATAACAGATCAGTTTAGAATAAAGTAAGGTGAGTTGTACCAAAATTTGCTGTCAGGAAGAAGTCTCTTGTTTTCTTTTCTGTCCTCTAGTCTGCTAACTTGAATTTTATCCTTTTCTCACTAAAATGCTTCCACTGAGAAGGACGTAAACGTAAAAAGCACAAAAAACATTTTAAGAAACCTTTTAAAGGTCTTGATCGCTCAAAAGGTAGGTAAAAGTAGTTTTTATGCCATGTGTTATTTATGCACATTGCCACTTGATTTCTGTCTTCAAAGGTCAAATGAATGTTAGATTACAATGTAACTTCAAAAATAAGTTTTAATTTGGAAATGCATATTAAAATCTAAAATAAAAGAAGCACACTGGAATAGGTTGTAATTTCCATTGAGTAGTGCCTTAGCTATCATTTGGTCATTGATTATGAACTATGTGAGAATTTCAACTTTTTTTTTTTGAATCTTATTTTATTTATTTTTTATACAGCAGGTTCTTATTAGTTATCTATTTTATACATATTAGTGTATGTATGTCAATCCCAATCTCCCAATTTATCACAGCACCACCATCCCCCACCACGTCCCCGCCTTGGTGTCCATACGTTTGTTCTCTACAGGTGTCTCTATTTCTGCCCCGCAAACCGGTTCATCTGTACCATTTTTCTAGGTTCCACATATATGCATTAATATACGATATTTGTTTTTCTCTTTCTGACTTACTTCACTCTGTATGACAATCTCTAGATCCATCCATGTCTCTATAAATGACCCACTTTTGTTCCTTTTTATGGCTGAGTAATATTCCCTTGTATATATGTACCACATCTTTTTTATCCATTCGTCTGTCGATGGGCATTTAGGTTGCTTCCATGACCTGGCTATTGTAAATAGTACTGCAGTTAACATTGGGGTGCATGTGTCTTTTTGAATTATGGTTTTCTCTGGGTATATGCCCAGTAGTGGGATTGCTGGGTCATATGGTAATTCTATTTTTAGTTTTTTAAGGAACCTCCATACTGTTGTTCTCTATAGTGGCTGTATCAATTTACATTCCTACCAGCAGTGCAAGAGGGTTCCCTTTTCTCCACACCCTCTCCAGCATTTGTTGTTTGTAGGTTTTCTGATGATGCCCACTCTAACTGGTGTGAGGTGATACCTCATTGTAGTTTTGATTTGCATTTCTCTAATAATTAGTGATGTTGAGCAACTTTTCTTGTGCTTCTTGGCCATCTGTATGTCTTCTTTGGAGAAATGTCTATTTAGGTCTTCTGTCCATTTTTTGATTGGTCTCCTGACCATTTTTTGATTTGGTTTGTTTTTTTAATATTGAGCTGCTTGAGCAGTTTATATATTTTGGAGATTAATCGTTTGTCCGTTGATTTGTTTGCAAATATTTTCTCCCATTCTGAGGTTTGTCTTTTCGTCTTGTTTGTAGTTTCCTTTGCTTTGCAAAAGCTTTTAAGTTTCATTACGTCCCATTTGTTTATTTTTGTTTTTACTTCCATTACTCTAGGAGGTGGATCAAAAAAGTTCTTGCTGTGATTTATGTCAAAGAGTGTTCTTCCTATGTTTTCCTTTAAGGGTTTTATAGTGTCTGGTCTTACATTTAGGTCTGTAATCCATTTTGAGTTTATTTTTGTGTATGTTGTTAGGGAGTGTTCTAATTTCCTAATTTCATGCTATTACGTGTAGCTGTCCAGTTTTCCCAGCACCACTTATTGAAGAGACTGTCTTTTCTCCATTGTATATCCTTGCCTCGTTTGTCATAGATTAGTTGACCATAGGTGTGTGGGATTATCTCTGGGCTTTCTATCCTGTTCCATGGATCTATATTTCTGTTTTTGTGCCAGTACCATATTGTCTTGATTACTGTAGCTTTGTAGTATAGTCTGAAGTCAGGGAGTCTGAGTCCTCCAGCTCCATTTTTTTTCCCTCAAGATTGCTATCTGGGAGAATGTTCCTTGTGCACTTGAGAATAAAGTGTAATCTGCTGTTTTTGGATGGAATGTCCTATAAATATTAATTAAGTCTATATAGTCAATTGTGTCATTTAAAGCTTGTGTTTCCTGATTAATTTTCTGTCTGGATGATCTGTCCATTGGTGTAAGTGAGGTGTTAAAGTCCCCCACTATTACTATGTTACTGTTGATTTCCTCTTTTATAGCTGTTAGCAGTTGCCTTATGTATTGAAGTGCTCCTGTGTTGGGAGCATATATATTTATAATTGTTATATCTTCTTCTTGGATTGATCCCTTGATCATTATGTAGTGTCCTTCCTTGTCTCTTGTAACATTCTTTATTTTAAAGTCTGTTTTATCTGATATGAGTATTAGTACTCCAACTTTCTTTTGATTTCCACTGGCATGGAAAATCTTTTTCTGTCCCCTCACTTTCAGTCTGTATGTGTCTGTAGGTCTGAAGTGGGTCTCTTGTAGACAGCATATATATGGGTCTTGTTTTTGTATCCATTCAGGCAGCCTGTGTCTTTTGGTTGGAGCATTTAACCTATTCACATTTAAGGTAATTATCGATATGTATGTTCCTGTTGCCATTTTCTTAATTGTTTTGGGTTTGTTTTTGTAGGTCCTTTTCTTCTCTTGGGTTTCCCACTTAGAGAAGTTCCTTTAGCATTTATTGTAGAGCTGGTTTGGTGGTGCTGATTTCTCTTAGCTTTTGCTTGTTTGTAAAGCTTTTGATTTCTCTGTCGAATCTGAATGAGATCCTTGCTGGGTAGAGTAATCTGGGTGGTAGGTTCTTCCCTTTCATCACTTTAAGCATATCATGCCACTCCCTTCTGGCTTGTAGAGTTTCTGCTGAGAAATCAGCTGTTAACCTTGTGGGAGTTCCCTTGTATGTTATTTGTCATTTTTCCCTTGTGGCTTTCAATAAGTTTTCTTTGTCTTTGATTTTTGTCAGTTTTATTACTATGTGTGTCAGCATGTTTCTCCTTGGGTTTATCCTGCCTGGGACTCTCTGTGCTTCAGGGACTTGGGTGGCTATTTCGTTCCCTATGTTAGGGAAGTTTTCGACTATAATGTCTTAAAATATTTTATCATGTCTTTTCTGTCTCTCTGTCTCCCTATAATGTGAATGTTGTTGTGTTTAATGTTGTCCCAGAGGTCTCTTAGGCTGTCTTGATTTCTTTTCATTCTTTTTTTTCTCTTCTGTGGCAGTGAATTCCACCATTCTGTCTTCCAGGTCACTTATCCGTTCTTCTGCCTCACTTATTCTGCCATTGATTCCTTCTAGTGTATTTTTCATTTCAGTTATTGTATTGTTCATCTCTGTTTGTTTGTTCTTTAATTCTTCTAGGTGTTTGTTCTTTAATTCTTCTAGGTCTTTGTTAAACATTTCTTGCATCTTCTCGATCTTTGCCTCTATTCTTTTTCCGAGGTCCTGGATCATCTTCACTATCATTATTCTGAATTCTTGTCCTGGAAGGTTGCCTATCTACCCTTCATTTAGTTGTTTTTCTGGGGTTTTATCTCATTCCTTCATCTGGGACAAAGTCCTTTGCCTTTTCATTTTGTCTATCTTTCTGTGAATGTGGTTTTCGTTCCACAGGCTGCAGGATTGTAGTTCTTCTTGCTTCTGCTCTCTGCCCTCTGTTCGAGAATTTCAACTCTTGAACTTGTATTTTCCTATTTTTTATAGATAAACCAAAAGAAGCCAAAAAGGATACATTGTTGGAAAAATTGGCAACTCAAGTAATTAAAAATGTACAAGTAAAAATCACAGACATTCACATTAAATATGAAGATGATGTAAGTAACTTAGTTTACTTGGTTTAAGTTAGTAATTAAGTGTGTATTTTATGAAATTAATTCTTGATTTGCCCATAAATAGCAATTTTGAATCCAAGACAGATGTTTTTTTCCTGATTAGTACACTACCATATCTCCTTCCTTGTGTTAGGCTTTTTTCATCTGGCATTAATGTGTGTACATATATCATAAAACTTCCATATGTTCCTTTCTAAAGCTAATTTAAGAGATTTTTGGATTTTTCTCTATCATTTATTTTGAATTTTGCTTAAAGACTTAGACTAATATAACTTTAAGGAACTAATTTTTTTTAATAATGACAAAAATTAGTTTCCAGAGGTGATGAAGTAATCGTTTATAATGGTAGTTGGTAGAGAGGGGACTAAAATCCAGGTCAGTTGGCTGCTAGTCTCATTCACTTTACTTTCCACCATGTTGGATTTTAACACCCACAGCTACTCACACACATGTGTAGCAATATTTAGAAACCACACTTCACTTATAAGCAAAAGTTTAACATTAGTTGATTAAGAACTATTTTACTGATTAATTTTAGTTAAAATGTAACAAATATTTTGAACTTAATATGCGCTGCTTTGTCTTAAAGTTCAAAACATACATGAGAAGCCTTGAATTTTTTTTCATTTACCTAACAAATTGGAAATGCTTTTTCATCTTTTCCAAAAATGAGTTTTCTTTCCTTTTTGTTTTTAGTTTGCTTTAAGTTTGGATTTAATTAAAGTCATACTGCCATATATAGAATTTATTTTACTTTCCTGATAAGTTCCTTTTGTAACTTAATATTCAGTAAGACACCCTTGTAGTTTCTCAAGATACACCATCTCTATCTTACACTGACTTTTATCTTTTGGTTTTTCTGTAGTCATTAGACTGAATTTTGCTAACAAATAATGTCTAAAAACCAAATTAATAAATTGCCTTGTTTAAAACAAACTTAGGAAAATAAAATTGACTCAACCCGTCATGGAAGTAAAAGAATTATTCTTAAAGCTAATGGCATGTTGGTGAATGATAATCTCAGTTTAAACTTAAACTAAGCTTTTTTATTGAGCAAATACAATTCAAAAGGTACATTATTTCTTTCTCTTTAATGAACAAATACAGAGATGCATAGGAGTGGGACAAGTAATATCAATTACATTTAAATTGGTGTCAGTGACAAAAGTATTAAAATAACCTAAAGAAAAAAATTAAAAGCACAAAGGGATCTTCCTTATATTACCTCTTTCAATGTGATTACCTTAATTATTGTGTCTAGAAGGATAGTGAAAAATATAGAAATGGGGGAGGGAAGTATAATAAGTTATCATAAAGATGTTCTTTGTATGATAGCAATAATTTATGGGTAGTGCATTAGCAGCTGAGGAGTTGTGTTTTATTAAAGTTCCTTCTGAAATAGCTGCAAGTTATTTTGAGATTGATATCCATAGGTATAAAAAGATGAATATGGGAATGAAAGGAAATACATTTTGCCACAAATCATAATATATCTAATAATAAAAACAAAGCTCACAAAGCTCTTTGTGCTTTGCAGCTATAGCAGAGCATGCATTTAGGTGACTAAACTCAAGTCTCTGGTGGATGATTTAGAACATGATTTTTCTCCTCTCTCTAGTTTCCCTATTTTCTTTCATGACCAAAAAACATTGACTTTTGGACATCTTTGAGATATCGAAAACAATGACATCGTACACACCATGGCACAGTTTAAGCACTGTGTATGAATATAATTTAGGTATTGAAGATGAGAAATAGAAGTTTAACATTGGCATATTTTGAGTTAAGGGATTGAGGAAATTAAAAATTAAGAATCTTGAAGCATCTTCTAACAAACCATTTTTAAAGTGTCCGGGAAATTAAAGGCTTAAATAGACAGTTCACATTTCTAAATGTGAAAATCTTAAATGTTTTAAAAATAATTTAGTGGCATGGTTTTATCTACAACTCCTTGTTTTATTTATCTATGGAAAACATCTTTAATGGTATATACATAAAGAGACTGTCTCTTTTCAACTATGTAGACAAGAGTCTGTTTAGCCCTAGTGAGTGAATCTTCTCACTTCTAGTAAGAAAATAGTTCCACTAGGAAAGTATCATGTTAGTGTCATGCCTACAGAATGTGGAAAATCCCAGCCATGTTACTGTCTTCCTTCACTTTCTTTTATACAAATCCATTTGGTTGCGTTACTTTTAAACTCATTGTCCTATGTTGCCTATTGTAGAGTGGAGAATGGATTTACCCTCACTATCAGTATATTTTAATGTCACCTTTTTTTCTTTGATAGGTAACAGATCCAAAGCGGCCTCTTTCATTTGGTGTCACACTGGGAGAACTTAGTCTATTGGTAAAGTGACCTTATTTAAAATTTCTTTGGAACCTGTGAAATATTATTCTCAAGTCACAGGGTGAATTTCCTAAAATCAGCTATTGCTACAAATAGCTGTTTTATTTTTATGTGTAATCTTTCTACAGCTCTTCTAGGAAGTTACAACTTTTAGTGATACTTTTATTATAGTCTCTAATTATTTTGATTTATCTTTGAATTTAACAGATTTCAAAATATCAAGAACAAGTGTTTTGAAAGTATTAAAAGCTGTATCTTAAATCTTTAGTAAATTAGGGGAAGATAGATTTCTATAGAGTCATGTTCTTATCCACAGTATAATTTCCAAATAGTTTAGACATGTGTATCTGTTTATTATATTGAAATGTACATAAGCTAATTTATTTCGATTAAGTATTTTATAATGCAGTTTGGTTTTCCTCTTAAAGGTCTTTAAGGATATAGAGTGTGTATATCCAGGTTGGACATTCTTTTACTATTATGGACAACTAAGTGGTAGGAAACATGTTTTAAAGTTTAGGACAGTGAGCAGTAGATCATACTGGGTACATTTTTGCCTTTTGATTAGTTACATGAAGAGGGCCTTAGTAGGGAAAGAAGACGAAGAAAAAAAGAAAGAGAAGTAGACTATTAAACAGAAAAAGGACATTGTCACATGGAGGCCTCAAGAAGATACATGCATGCAGAGAAGTAGAGGTATACATCAGTTGAAGATCAAAGCAGAAAAATTAAAGAAAAGGTACTGGAGAAGCAAAGGAAAGGGAGTCAAGGAAGCTAGTGTTTAATACACTGTTTATCCTCTGCTTGTTTCCAAAATGAATTTGAAGTAGCTTTCAATAAAAAAGGAACAATACTATAACACTTCTAAAGAAACCAGAATCTGTGTTCTGAAAGGCAGAGAGATAATTGTTCCAGAAAAATGAGACCAGCAATATTAGTCATAAGTGAGCTCACTGTTTAATGTTGAGCTTCTAACACCAAATGAAAAATACAAAGTAGTCACATAGTTCCCATTGACTGATAACAGGCATTCTAAGGATGGTGTGTAGTTTCCTTAGTGTGTGCTGTTGTTTGATCCTCTGTATCTTTGCTCAGATTGTTCATATGGTTTTCTTTGCCTGCGTTACTCTTTTCCCTTAATCTGCCTGGCGATTCTGTTCAGGTTTTAATAGTTCCTTCAGATGTTACCATCTTTCTCATTCTTTTTTTTTTACTTCACTCTTAGAAGTTACCATTCCTTCTTTTATGCTCCCTATTATATTTTATCAAAGCACCTGTGACACATTACTGAACTGGTTATCATGTTGGTTTCCTTCTATCCAGCCTTCATTCATTGATACAATAGTACCTATATTTTAGTGTTTTTGTGATGATTAAATTAGATAGTTTGTGTAAAGCATTTGGCACATTGTCTGGCTTAGTTTCTGCTTCAACTACTACATTGACTATTTTTTTTTTATTAGTTTCTGCTTTATAACAAAGTGAATCAGTCATACATATACATCTGTTCCCACATCCCCTCCCTCATGCATCTCCCTCCCTCCCACCCTCCCCATCCCACCCCTCCAGGCGGTCACAAAGCACCGAGCTGATCTCCCTGTGCTCTGCGGCTGCTTCCCACTATCTATCTACCTTACGTTTGGTAGTGTATATATGTCCATGCCTCTCTTTCCCTTTGTCACAGCTTACCCTTCCCCTTCCCCATATCCTCAAGTCCATTCTCAAGTAGGTCTGTGTCTTTATTCCCGTTTTACCCCTAGGTTCTTCATGACATTTTTTTTTTTTTAAATTCCATATATATGTGTTAGCATACGGTATTTGTCTTTCTCTTTCTGACTTACTTCACTCTGTATGACAGACTTTAGGTCTATTCACCTCATTACAAATAGCTCAGTTTCGTTTCTTTTTATGGCTGAGTAATATTCCATTGTATATATGTGCCACATCTTCTTTATCCATTCATCCGATGATGGACACTTAGGTTGTTTCCAGCTCTGGGCTATTGTGAATAGAGCTGCAATGAACATTTTGGTACATGTCTCTTTTTGAATTATGGTTTTCTCAGGGTATATGCCTAGTAGTGGGATTGCTGGGTCATATGGTAGTTCTATTTTTAGTTTTTTAAGGAACCTCCATACTGTTCTCCATAGTGGCTGTACCAATTCACATTCCCAGCAGCAGTGCAAGAGTGTTCCCTTTTCTCCACACCCTCTCCAGCATTTATTGTTTCTAGATTTCTTGATGATGGCCATTCTGACTGGTGTGAGATGATATCTCATTGTAGTTTTGATTACATTGACTATTATAACAACAGTAATAGCAAACTTAACTCTTTCTGTATCTATACCATTCCTTCTTCCCATCTTTCCACTTACAAACTAACTTTTATATCTAAGATAATCTTCCCACCTCTGATCTGGATCCCTTCGTCCCCCATGTCCTTAGGAGCCTTTTCCCCCCTTTTCTCTCACCCCCTCCTACCTTTTGCCTTTTCTTCCTTATTTCTGTCAATTTCCTTCTCTTTCCTAAATCTTCAACTCTTCTTCCCTCTTCTCCCTTCCCTACCTCCTTCTTCTAAGCATTTAAATGCATTCAAGTGTCTCTTTTATATTAAAATTAAAAAGCCTCTCCTTAACCTTCTCCCACTGCACCCAGGCCCCATCTAACTATTGCCGCCTTCTCTTCTTTCTAAGTTTGTGAGAAAATTCTCTACCTTTGCCATCTTTATTTCCCCACCTCCTAATGACTCCCTACCCACTATACTCTTATTCTGCTGCTCCACTGAAACTGCTCTTAACAAGTTCATCGGTAATGCTCTGGCCGCTTAAGTAAGTTTTAGTTTATCTCACAGCAGCTTTTGGCATTGCTGACCATACTGACTTTGTAGAAACATGGTCATGCTGTGATTTCCATATTCTCCTGGTTTTCTTCCTACTTTGCAATATTTATTTATTTATTTATTTATTTTTTACAAGAATGTGGACCTTCTTCAATAGTTTATAGGCTAGCTCTCTGTTTTTATTCCTTCCACACACAGACACAGAGTAGCTCAGTAATTATTTTCTGAGTGAATGAACTCAGTTAAATTAGAACCTCCTCAATTCTATTTTCACTGTTCCTTTGATTTTGTAATATAAATATGTAAAGAAACAGATAACTAACATTAGCCATCATTAGCTAAATGTCTTGTTATTCCCAAGTTATTTTGTTACGGTTATTAGAGCACTGTTTTGTTGATATATATACTTCATTTCACAGTTACTCTCTTTTTTTCTTTTAGACTGCAAATGAACACTGGACTCCGTGCATATTAAATGAAGCAGAAAAAATTATATACAAGGTATTAGACTAGACTTTTTAATCCGCTTATTTTCCTAAGTACAAACACTTAATGTATTTTCTTCAAGAAACCTTGATGGAGCAGAATATGCCATTGGAATATGAGTTAAAAGTTTTGGGTCCAGTTTTGGCTCTGCTACTTACTATGTGACCTTCTGTAATCACTTACCTATTCTGAGGTTTAGATTCTTCACCTAGAATATAAAGAAACTGGATAAAATTAATGTTTCCCAAATTGTATTCATGGAGCATAATATACCATTGGAATGTGGGTTAAAAGTTTTGGGTCCAGTTTTGGCTCTGATACGTACTATGTGACGACCTTCTGTAATCACTTACCTATTCTGAGGTTTAGATTCTTCACCTAGAATATAAAGAAACTGAATAAAATTAATGTTTCCCAAATTGTACTTCATGGAACATTAGGTAATTAAGATATCAGATTTGTTGAAAAAATATTCTCTGGTCAAGTAAGATTACTGACTAAAGTAGAAAGCTGTACATAGTTAAACAGGTACATTTTATTTTGTTTTAAACTCCAGGACTTCACAGTACTTTAAATATGCTAATAAACATTGTGAACCTTTAAGAAGGATATTTAGTATGTAGCTTTCCCCACCTTTGTTCATCATAGAATCCTCTCCCCTCACCCCTCCCTTGAAACAGCCATTTGTAACCACTGGAGGAATCATGTCTTTTTTTCTTTTTTATAAATTTATTTTTATTTATTTATTTATTTTTGGCTGTGTTGGGTCTTCGTTGCTGCGCGCGGGCTTTCTCTAGTTGCAGCGGGCGGGGACTACTCTCCCTTGGGGTGCACGGGCTTCTCATTGCAGTGGCTTCTCTTGTTGCGGAGCACAGACTGTAGGCACGCAGGCTTCAGTAGTTGTGGCACACGGGCTCTAGAGCGCAGGCTCAGCAGTTGTGGCGCACAGGCTTAGTTGCTCCACAACATGTGGGATCTTCCTGGAGCAGGGCTTGAACCCACGTCCCCTGCATTGGCAGGCAAATTCTTAACGACTGCGCTACCAGGGAAGTCCTGAATCATGTCTTTCTTATTCAATGAAATATTTACAGTCTGTTAAATACTAAATTCTCAATAAATATTTGATCACTGAATGAATGAATCCCCTTGGGAATAGTGTTCCTGGAAGCACAATTTAGCAAATGCTAGATTAATAATAAAGTCTCTGTATAACATACATATATTTTCCTCCGTTTTTGCAGTATCTCCTTTCCTTTAAAAGTTCAAAGTGGCAATTGGAGAATTTTGGGGTAGTGAACATGAGAATAATCTTTTAATATTGATTCATAATTTCAGTGTGTTAGTTACCTGACCTTTTCCATTTTCTTCTATAGCTTATACGGCTTGATAGTCTCAGTGCCTACTGGAATGTTAACTGCGGCATGTCTTACCCGTGGTCAAGGGAACACATCTTGGTAATTTCAGTTCATACCTTGAAGAGCTAACCACACTCCCTAGATTTGTTTTACATAGCGGTCTTTAATGAGGACAGGATATCAGTCTTTTGTTTAAGTTGTATGTAACTAAGTCAGAAGTGTGCAACACAGTTTTTGGAATCACTCTATCTTTAAAAAAAAGCACTTTTGATTTTGAAGATCTTTGTGAAATCATTCACTTGACAGTGAGATGAGAACCTATACTATCACATTAAAACTGTGTTTATGATTTTTTACACTCTCATTTTGATGGCATTCTGGTTGCATTGTGGAGTTTCATATGAGAATGATTACTTAAAGAGTATTGTAAAGAAAGATGATACCTTTCAGATCTAAAAAATGTGTTCTTAGCAAATGTTTTAAGCATTTGTGATGATGCATTCTTGAATAGTGAACTATTGATTCAAAACTAAGCGTGCTAAGCCAGTCTTAGTCATGTTTATTTACTTAGAGGAGAAAGGAAGAACAGTTGAATTTTCTGAATTGAATTAATTCCAAGATTCTATCTTTTATTTCTCAGAAAGATATTGTAATGTTAGGTTAATTTGCCTTTGTCTAGAAAGTGTTTGAGATCCTAATTCATGGATGTGTGTGTGTGTGTGTGTTTGGCTGAATATGTATGCATTTTTTTTTTCATTCTCATATAATTCAAATTTTTTGTTTAGGGTCAGCTGAAAAGTGAAATTCTCACAAGTAACAATATACCCCCAAACCATCAATACAGTAAGTAATAGTAAAAGTTTATTTCATGTTATAAGAAGCATGGAATTAAATACTTTATTTTAAACTACTTTTTCTGATAAAGTTATTTTGACAAAGAGAAAGTATTAATTTTTTATGTTAGTTTTATGATACAGCATATTTGGTATGTAATTTAATATTTAGAAATAGATTATAACACTTACACCACTGGAGAGTGAGAAGGGCACTGTGGCTGTAGTTCACTCCCAACAGTTAACCCCCTTGACCTCCACATTTTCTTCCTACCTTGTTATTGTCTACTTTGTTTTAGGAATTAGGTTTTCTTTTCTTTGTTTAATAACGAAATCTCTGAGATCTTGATATTCAGGATCTGAGCATGTCAGTATTGCAGTGTTAAGACAGACTGACTACTCCAGAGATTTCTTTTTTAATGAAGTATAGTTGATTTACAATATTATGTTAGTTTCAGGTGTACAGCATAGCGATTCTGTATTTTTACAGATTATACTCCATTACGGATTATTATAAGATAGTGGGTATAATATCCTGTGCTATACAGTAAATCCTTATTGCTTATCTGTTTTATGTATAGCAGTTTGTGTCTGTTAATCCCATAACCCTAATTTGTCCCTTCTCCTTCCCTCTCCACTTGGTAATCACAAGTTTGTTTTCTACATCTGTGAGTTGTTTCTCTTTTGCATATACATTCATTTGTATTATTTTTTAGATTACACATATAAGTGATATCATATAATATTTGTCTTTCTCTGTCTTATTTTACTAAGCATAATATTCTCTAGGTTCATCCACATTGCTGTAAATGGCAGTATTTGATTCTTTTTTTATGGCTGAGTAATATCCCATTGTATATATGTACCACATCTTAATCCATTCGTCTGTTGATGGGCACTTGAGTTGCTTCCATGTCTTGGCTGTTGTAAATAGTGCTGCTGTTAACATTGGGGTGCATGTATCTTTTCAAATTAGTGTTTTTATTTTTTCAGGATATATACCCAGAAGTAGAATTGCTGGGTTATATGGTAGTTCTATTTTTGTTTTTTTGAGGAACCTCCATATTGTTTTCCATGGTGGCTGCACCAATTTACATTTCCCACCAACAGTGCATGAGGGTTCCCCTTTCTTCACATCCTCTCCAGCATTTGCTATTTGCAGACTTTTTGATGGTAGCCATTCTGACAGGTGTGAGGGGGTACCTCACTGTTGTTTTGATTCATATTTCTCCAGAAATCTTTTTTAAGTAAGCTTTTCTATCTCTTGGCAGCCTCACCTTTACTTATTTTTAAATAGATCTCTAACAAAGCTGCCTCTGTATTTATCCCATTCATTTTCTCCATTTCAGTTTTGTTCTAAAGATGCTATTCTTTTGTTTTTATTTAGTGTACCTCTTTATGTTTGTTCTCAGCTTTCATGCCCATGTTCTTCTATACTCCATACTACTCTCGTTCACTGTTGTTTTCTTCTTATTCTTTTATAGCTAATTGCCTTTATATGAGAGCTGGCTGGCACTTTCTCTTTATGTCCACAAACCTCTCTATTAAACGATGACAGAGTTTTCAGATACTGTTAGTTTGTGAGAACATTTAGTTTCACTCATGAAAGAACTTGTTCAGAAAAATCTACAACTTTATTCTGAGACATGTTTCATTTATAAATAACCTCTAAATAAGTTAAAATTTTTATACAGTCTTACGCAAATTGTAAATACAATAAGATACCACAATTTATATAATTTTAATACTATTTGCAATTAAAATTTATTACATTACTTTGCTCTGTCATCTTCCCTAATACTTTTTCTCATACTACTTCTCAACTTCAAAAATACTGCCTTTAGTTGAGTCTAAGATTATATATGTAATGATCATTTTGAAAATTATAAAGTAGTAGGCAATTTTTTTCTGGGTAATACGAATTTCATTCATGATTCTGTTCCTAAATTCTGACTATGATTAAATAATATGGAAAGTAATCAAATTTTGTTTCCTATCTTGTATTAGTATTTTTTTGGGGGGGCCATGTCAGGCAGTACTTTATAATTATTTTTAAAATTTTTATTGGAATGTACTTGATTTACAATGTTGTGTTAGTTTTAGGTGTGCAGCAAAGTGAATCAGTTATACATATACAGATATCCACTCTTTTTTAGATTCTTTTCCCATATAGGCCATTACAGAGTATTGAGTAGAGTTCCCTGTGCTACACAGTAGGTTCCTATTAGTGATCTGTTTTATATATAGTAGTGTGTATATGTCAATCCCAATCTCCCAATTTATCCCTCCTCCTGTATTATTATTTTTAATGAATACTAAAATCATTAAATGTCTTGTAGCAAGGAAGGGAAACATAATTTTACACAGACTGTGAATAACCAAGATTAGATTGTCTATATTTTGTACATTTCTTACTTAGAAGCATAGAGCACCAGTTTCCTCCTTGGAGATTCCACTTTTACCATTGAGTTTGACAGTTTGTATTATGCAGATAAGTAGCTGCTTAAATAGTTTTTGGTAGTGATTTTTTTACATATTTTTGATCATTTTTCTTTACTTTCACAGTAACAGTGTTCTCATAATTATTTACAGTTGCTCATATGTAAGGGCATGTAAACATATCTTACGTCTTCCCATGTTATATAAGTTTTCCAGCCAATATCAGCCTCTGCAAAACTCTACATGAATCCTTATGCAGAAACAGAGCTCAAAACACCTAAACTTGATTGGAACATAGAAGTACAAAATATTGCCATTGAATTGACCAAACCTCAGGTAAGATTCATTTGGGTATTTATAGCTTTGATTAACCTTGAATTTCAGTGGCTTTTGTTCTTTGTGATTATTCCCTCTCCAGTGCTCTGGTGGTTCTTTTGGTTTGTTATGTTGAGATTTGATATATCTCCTAAAAATAGATTATATGTATATTTTTAAAAGAAAATAAATACCATATATAAGAAATAGTTTTTCTTCATTTTATCTGATTTTTCCCTTATTGGTGGAGAATCTTACCAAATTATAGTGAATGACATGATTCCCATTTAATTCCCAATTCTTTTTTTTTTTTTTTTGCGTTACATGGGCCTCTCACTGTTGTGGCCTCTCCCGCTGCGGAGCACAGGCTCCGGACGCGCAGGCTCAACGCCCATGGCTCACGGGCCCAGCCGCTCCGCGGCATGTGGGATCCTCCCAGACCGGGGCACGAACCTGTGTCCCCTGCATCGGCAGGCGGACTCTCAACCACTGCGCCACCAGGGAAGCCCTAATTCCCAATTCTTGATGGAGGGTTTTAATAGTTTTTTTCTTCCTCAGATTTTAATAGCAGACACTCTTACATTAAATATTGTTCACTTAATTTTTAGAATAGCTGTGTTGGCAAGCTTTTTTTCCTTCACTTGTTTCTCAAGTTTGGTTATGTGCCTGAGGAGTTTAGATAAGACATCTGGAGAACTGGAAGTGAAAGGAGGATGGGAGATTTAGCTAATTGAGCTTTTAGCCCAGTACAGTCCAGTACAAATATAATGCAAGTCATATGGGTAATTTTAAATTTTCTAGTAGCTACATTAGCAAAATAAGAAGAAAAGAGGAAAACAATTATTAAAATGAATAACATTTAATTTAACTTAACATACACAAAATATCATTTCAACATGTAATCAAAATTAAAAATTGTTACAATATTTTATATTTTTTTTCTTAAGTCTTCAAAATCTGGGATTTATTTTATACTTACAAATACATTTAAGTTCAGACTATATGCATGTTAAGTACTGAATAGCTGTGTGGTAACTCTTAGGTAGAGTTGCGTTAAGAAAAAATGGAGAAGAAGCTGGACTTCCCCTTTCTTTATTTTGCCTATAGTTGTGTGTGTGTGTGTTTCCCTCCATTTGAGCTGTTTACCAGATACACACAGAGTTGTTGTATTGGTGGTTAAGATGGGTGGTTAAATAGCTTTATCTTGCTTTAGTTATGCAATAATTTTCTGGAGCAGTTTGAAATTCAGCTTATAGATAGCCACTGCTTGAAAGGATGGTCCAGAGGAAAATATGTAGTTTTAGGAATCAGCATGTTTCATGTTAGTAGTTACAGATACCATATTTCATTGGTTCTAAGATTTACATTTATTTCACACTTTAATATATTTGAAAATAGGATGTATATTATTATTGGTGGTATGACAGTTTAGTTGGCAGTACTGTTTTCTTTTGTAGTAGAACTTAAAATTATCTTACAACTTATCATCATTGTTGTCTTAAATGTGATGAAATATATTATTGAATTATCGGACAGCTGTGATATTCATTGTTTAGAGAATTTGAAGTCTCACTATACTGAAAATATAACAAAATTTGGTGTTTATTCATGTGTGTGATGTAACAAACATAACTTGGTTTTTGTTTTAATAGTACTTAAGTATGATTGACCTTTTGGAATCAGTGGATTATATGGTTAGAAATGCTCCTTACAGGAAATATAAGCCTTATTTACCACTTCATACCAATGGTCGACAATGGTAAGTTAGAATTTTTTTTTAAACGTTTTATGAGAACCATGTAATCATATAGTTAGGGACTCTCAGAGCTAAGAGACCTTTAAAGCCATGTAATGAAGCCACTTTATTTTTTTAGAGACATGAGAGGGATATCTTTTATATTATGTTCTTGTTACTTTTTTTTTTTTAATAAACACGTTCTCTTGTACTCCTGCTCCTAGATTATTCCCAAATTCTTAACTCAGTATTTAAGACTTTCAACTGTTTTTTGATCTTATTGCCCTTCAGTAATGGATATGAACTCCAATGTGGCAACCATATTGGGATACTATTAATTTCACATAACATGTCATTTTGTGTCTTTATGATTTTGCTTTGGCATATCCTCTTCCTGGAGTGGTTTGCTCCATTCATAATCTATTTAAGTCAGAGAATTGAAGTACTGGAGAATTGAAATGTTATCACTGAGCTTTTATAGGAATACAGTTAATAAGAACAAAAAGAGTAACAGTGTAGCTCTAAAACGTCAAAGCTATTTTCCTGCTGTTTCTTAAACCTTCATATTCAAATGTGCATTAACAACATTTGATTTGCAGGTGGAAATATGCAATTGATTCTGTTCTTGAAGTTCACATAAGAAGGTATACACGGATGTGGTCATGGAGTAACATAAAAAAACACAGGCAATTGCTCAAGAGTTATAAAAGTGCCTACAAAAATAAGCTAACCCAGACTAAAGTCCCAGAAGAAATACAGAAACAAATTCAGGTATATCTTGCATATATTGGTGAGAGCTATTATTTGTTAAATCATCCTTTAATGTTAATTTAATTTAAATTTAAATATAATTTTAGAAAGAACAGAACTGAGCTCTTTTTGAGAGAATTGTATGGAAAATGCAGAGTATTTTTTCCCCTGTTATTTCCTCCAAAAAAAAGCTTCCTAATATCAGGGTACTTGTAAACTATTTGGAGAAATGTGTTTGGTTTTTATAATAATGTTTAGAAAATCAATATCAGAGCTGTTCAAATATGTGTTTAATATTAGCTAGATGTGTATTGTTAGTTTTGTTAGTGGCTTTTTTTTAAGAGTTCAAAGTATTATTTGTAAAAAATAGTTCTTATCCTCAAGATAGGAGTCTTATTTACCCCCTTCTGAAATATAGAAAAACACATAATTTGCTTAATATCATCTGATCTTGATTGTATCACTGTTTTTGCTACAAATTCATAACATAAAGAATTAATCAAATTGTTATTCTGAAATATATAACAATCACTAATATTATATATTAGAAAAAGCATCAAGTTTCTCAGTATCTTAGATCTGGTATTCTCATGTATAAAATGGAAACAGTATCTGTCTTACAGAGTTGTGAGAATTGCATGAAATAACAAATAGAGCATGTGACACACAGGTCACCCACTACATGTTAGATTCCTTTTACATAAATTCCCCAAGTTGGTTTCTGCTTTAATGTACTTGATTTGAAGAATTTTACATTCTTAAATTTTGTGTTTTATTAAGGTGCCTTTAGTACTATGATTGTGAAATAACACAGAAAAGGGGGAGTCAGAAGTAACAACCATAAGGCTAATACCTAAAACAGGTCCCCCTCCTAAATATTTTTGTTTCCATTTGCATGTATGGCTATCTCTGTATTATCGTGGTCTCATTAAAATTCTTATTTTCATATTGTATTTAACATTTACTTTCTTGAAAAGCTGTTTCTCACATTGCAAAAAAGTAAAAATGTAAAAGCCAAGTGTACGTTCAAATTTATACTTATACTTTCAATAGATCACAAATGCTGTTTGTTCATGGACTAGAATAAGCCTAGAAATCATAGAAGAAAAAAATTTTCTTAATCTAATGACCATTTTCTTTGTTTACAAGTGTCTCTTTGTTTTTTAGGATTTGGAGAGGCCACTAGATGTTTTTAACATAATTTTAGCAAGGCAACAAGCACAAGTTGAGGTAATCTTTTTTTCTTCATGATAATTTTTTTTTTTTAAACTGGAGTATATTTGCTTTACAGTATTGGGTTAGTTTCTGCTGTACAATGAAGTGAATCAGCTATATGTATACATACATCCCCTCCCTCTTGGACCTCCCTCCCATCCCCCCATCCCACCCATCTAGGTCACCACAAGCCGAGCCGAGCTCCCTGTGCTGTACAACAAGTTCCCACTATCTATCTATTTTACACATGGTAGTGTATATATGTCAATCATTTTTATTAGCTGATTTTATGTTTTAAATATGTTAATACTACTCCTTTAAACCTGGGATCAAGAAATTTAAGTTTCATGGGAAGTTGTTTAGATTTACTCACGTGAGAATAAAGGTTGAGTTTTCATGTCTTAATTTAGTCTCAGGAGAAAATTAATTGGAATATTGGAGGAAAAAACCGCACTAATATGAAGGGGCAAATTTTCTAATTTTATAACTAAAAATTTGCTAACCCCCAAAAGAAAGTAAGTAAAAGTCATCCATAATCCTAGCAACACAGAATACTGGTGTTAACATTTTGATATGTAGGCTTCTAGTTTTTCTCTCATGCATATGTACCTATTTATGCTTTGTATCTCCCATTTCTTTCCCTTTATTTCCTCTTCCCTCCCTTCCTTCCTCCTTTCTTTAACCCATTTTCTTTTTTTCTCCCCTTCCCTCCTTCTCTCCCTCTTCTCTTCCTTTCTTTTTTTTCTAAAATTAGACTCAATCTGTTTGTAATGTTTTGTAATTACTGACTTATCCCACTTGGTACCTTGTCCTCATTGTTCCATGTCATTTCTATTATTCTGTAACATGACTTTTTTGGTAAACAAAAAAATAAATGATAAGTGCAATAAACTCATTATAGAAAAGTTAGAAAATAAAGATCCACAAAAAAAGAAAATAGAAATACCCATTATCTCACACACTAAAGATAACTACTGTTAATACCTTTTTGTGTATTCTTCCTGTCTTTTTTATAGTCATAGATCTTTATACACATACTCATTTTTTTAAATGGGATTAAAGCATATGCACTTGTTCATTCATATACTTAGTAAATGCTCATTGAGTGCCTGCTGTACTAGCATAATAGTTAAGAGTGTAGGCTTGGGAGTCAGATGGTCTGGATTCTAATCCCAGCTTTGCTATCTGCTACTTGTTTGACCTTGGGTTGACTATTTAACCTGCCCGTGCCTCGGTTTCCTCATTTGTAAAACAATATTAATTCACAGTACCTACATCATAGGGTTATTGTGTGGAGTACCTGATAAACCATATAAACCACTTAGACTGTTATATGCCTGGCACAATTCTATGCACATAATTATGTACATCTCATCACCCTTGCCATATTCTATTTGTTAGAAACAAGTCACAGGTCATGCCCACACTCAAGGGAAGGGGACTGTCCAAGGGTAAGAAAACCAGGAGGGAGAAGTTTTAGGGCAGGTGGGGGATGAGTACAACATGTGAAAAAAAAAAGTGAGGAAACTCACTATTGAGAAGGTCACTTCTCCAAGTGTTGACTTCCCTCCACCATCTGCCTACTTTGCTAACTTTTCAGAGTCTGTGGTAGATGCTTTTTATGTTTTGTCCAGAATTTTTTGTTGTAATAAACAATGAAGGATGTGTTGTAGAGGGCTTAGGCCATCATGGAACTGAAAGTTCATCATTGGATTTAGCCATAAAGAAATCATTTAAAGAGCAAGTTTTATAGAATAGTATGGGTAGAAATTTGATAGGAATGAGAGGGAGTGGAAGATGAGGAATTGGAGAGACTAAGTACAGACAGTTATTTCACGGTAAGTGGAAAGCAAGATAAAGGGAGTGGCAACTCGTGGGGATTGTGGAGTCAAGAAAAGGTTTTTTAAGTTGCTTTTTTTTCTTTAAAAAATAAGTTACAGTGTTCCGTTTTATATAGTATTCCATAGAATTGTTTATCCAACATAATTTTAAATGACTGACTAGTACTCAGTTCTGTTGGTATACCAGAATTTGCTTACTATTTCCCACTGGTTATATTTGATTATAAATGACACTACAATGAGGAGCCTGGTCTTTACATTTTCTCAAACGTCTCATTTTCTTAAGGACAAATTCCCCAAGGTGGGGCAGAGAGTGTGAATATTTTAAAAGGTATCTGCTACTACTGTGAATTTGTTCCTATGAATTAGAGAAACATTTTGCCAGAAGAAACAGATAATTCTAATCTTCCCTAAATTAAGTTGCTTCAGTTTAATTGGGTGTTCTTAATACTACTTATCAGTTGCTTCGAAATTGAAGGAAGAAGATAAATTATTGGATGCTGTGGCTAAAGAAGGATGGGATGTAGATGAAGAGAAGGCAATTAGATTCATCCAAGATTGATGTTTTTTCATTATAGTGGAAAATCTGCAGGGCCAGAGAGTTTAAAATGTAGGCAGAGGATTGGATGAAGTTATTTACCTTGGCCTCTTAGCTGGACAGGGAAGGGAAGTGAAGGCAACAGAGGTGGTATATAGGAAAAAGTGAAAGGGTTTTGCATACCTCTTCATATTAAATTTTATACACATTTTAAAATTTATGGTCTCATAGATATATTTTACTGTGAAAAATAAAAACGCATACTAATCTTCTATGCTAGGAGAATAAAGAAGTTAAATATTATTTCATATAAAATATAAACTAATCAGCTTTATATTTTTTTACCCATTACATTTCTGACTGCTGAAAATGGATTAAGCTTGACAAAAGTTAGAGCTGAGATATAACTGGGACCATCAATGATTTTGTGGGCAGATATAGACCTATTCCCCTATTATTTGTTTAATGTCTACTTGTTAAAGATAACTTATTTAACTTAGCTTAAACTGAGTTGTTAATCAAACTTATTCTCTTTACTATAGAATTCATCTCTTTAACTTGTCTTCTGGATTATTTCACTTTTTGGTACACACAGAAGCTTGTAGTATGTTACCAATTTACTACCAATTTAAAATATTTTAAAGTTAAAGTGGGAAAATTATTTACTTATTCAGGAAATGAGAAGATAGAGTCTAAATTATTTAAGCCCTATATTCTTTTAATCCTTTTGTTTTCCACTTTTGAGTTATTCATCTGTATTTTACTGAAAAGTGGGTAAAGACAAGAAGCAGCAGATGATCAAGCCAGGATTTGTTGAGAAACAGGATGAAATGAGATTTGACGACTTTCTAATTTTATTTATATTCTGTCCCCCAAACATGTTCATAGTTAGCAAGTCAACAATGTATGTGAATTATGAAATAGGATTGTTAAATTTTATTTTTGAGTGTGGAAGTGTCTTCTTTCAGGGAACTTTTCATTTTAAAAATCTGCTGTCATAGTAGCTCCTTACCTTGTAAATTTGGAAGACACATTGCTCAGAAGAATTTTACCTGAAACCTTAACTTACTCACAAAATGCAACTTTGTCAGAAAGCTATCAGTAGGTGTGACAAGTATATAAATTAATAGACTGTGTTAACCAAATAATGTTGAGAATCGTTTCAGAAGGAACTAGCTTTATTGACTGCTTTTAACTGAATTTAGTGTTAAAAAAATTAACCATTGTTCTTACCTGGCTACACCTGAAAGTGAAGAGGGCATTTATTCTTTAATTAAATGTTTTGATTTTTATTTTTTAGGTGATTCGATCTGGGCAAAAATTAAGGACAAAGTCTACTGACAGAGGCGAGAAACGTGGAGGCTGGTTTAGTGGGTTTTGGGGTAAGAAGGAATCTAAGAAAAAAGATGAAGAATCTTTGATTCCTGAAAGTAAGTTCCAAGTCAGATAGTTTATTGTACACTGATAAGGAAAAAATATATAAACTATGTTTTAGCCAGTTAGTTGAATTTTATTTCATAGTATTTTTGAAATAAAAGTAGCTTAGTATAGTAAACATATAAACAAATACATCAGGATGGAACATTCCCATGTTTATATAACTAAAATAAAACTTTGAATTTTTGAGAAAAGTTATTTGTGTGAAATTTTTAAACTTGAAATTCAGAAATCTCACAGGTAGCATTCCTTATTGTTACTTTTTTACATGGATATTTAATTAGATGTTTCACTTAATTTTTGAAATACTTAGGGAATTATAAAATTGTTATGTGACACCTGAATTCCCTTAATGGTGTCTCTTTGCGTTTTCTTTTTTCTTTTTTTTTTTTTTTTTGCGGTACGCGGGCCTCTCACTGCTGTGGCCTCTCCCGTTGCGGAGCACAGGCTCTGAACGCGCAGGCTCAGCAGCCATGGCTCACGGGCCCAGCCGCTCCACAGCATGTGGGATCTTCGCAGCCCGGGGCACGAACCCATGTCCCCTGCATCGGCAGGTGGACTCTCAACCACTGTGCCACCAGGGAAGCCCTCTTTGTGTTTTCTTGACCTAAACAAGCAAATACATGGTGTTTAACAAGTCAAAATAGTATATTAGAGGAAATTACTTTGCTGCTTTTGCTTTAGCATTGTGTCTATTGATTTTAGGCCACTCGTTAGTTTGGTTTGATTTTTTTTATTGTATCTATAAGACTGAAGCAATTGGTTTCTTAAAATATTATCTTTTTGTAGCTATTGATGACCTTATGACACCAGAGGAAAAAGATAAGCTCTTCACGGCTATTGGTTATAGTGAGAGCACCTACAACCTAACTTTACCCAAGCAGGTAATTATTTAGGTGGTAATTATTTAGGTGGTTTCATTTTTCTGTGTTATCTTGAATTGGGTTAAACAAGTTATTGATTTTTAAAGTAACTAATAAAAATACGTTACAGTTTGTTTCTGCTTTACTTTTTGTTACATGTTTCAGTCAGACCTTACCAATTAAAACTGTCTCCAACTTTAGATTTAGTTGATTTAATGAATGTGAGAATAACCTGATAAAAAGTACTTATAGAGGTAAATTAAGTCTTTTAAAAATTTTATCTTAAAAAAATCTGTGTGTGTGAAATGTAACTCATGTATAAAAGAGTCATCAAAACCAAAATGTATTGCTCATTTGATGTGTCATAAAGAACAGCTGTGTAATTACTATCGGTTAAATTATGGACTGTGCAATAGATAGGGCATTATTGTGAGATCTATCTCTGTTCTTTCACTGTGTGTATTTTGCTCACTTTCATTGTTGTGTAGGTATTTTCATTTGAAAATACCACAACTTATTTATTCATACTTTTGTTTATGGGCATTTTGTTTTTTGGTTGTTATGCTGCTGTTAACTTCTTGTAAATGTCTTTTAGTGGGCACGTGAGATTTTCTGCTTAGTATATCTTTAGGAGTAGAATTGGTGTATCATAGGATATGAGTATGTTTAACTTTAATAGATTCTGCTAAATACTTTTACAATGTGAAAAACATTTCCATCAGTGGTATATGAGGATTCTTATTGTTCCACATCTTTACCAACTCTTACCATCATCAGTCTTTTAAATTTATCCATTCTAAATGGTGAGTATGTAGTATTTCATTGTGGTTTTAATTTGTGTTTTCTGGATGACTGAAGAGGTTTTTCACTTTCTTGTACTGTTGTAGGCCTGATAGATATCCTCTTTTGTGAAGTAGCTTTTGAGTCTCTTGTTCATTATTGGGTTGTCTTTTTCTTATTGGTTTGTAGGAGTCTTTTATGTATTTGTTAAATTACATCACATCCCTAGAAATGAGTCATTTTATAACTGGAAGTTTGTACCTTCACCAATTTCCCCCATACCCTGCTCCCTGTTCCTGGCAACCACCAGTCTATTCTCTGGTCTTTTTAGATTCCACATATAAGTGAGACCATACAGTATTTGTCTTTCTCTGTTCGACTTACTTTACTTAGCATAATGTCCTCAAGCTACATCCATGTTGTTGCAGGATTTCCTTCCTTTTTAATGGCTAAATAATATTCCATTGTGTATATCCACACCACATTTTCTTTATTTTTTCATCAGTCAGTGGACACCTAGGTTGTTATAATGTCTTGGCTGTTGTGAATAATGCTTCAATGAACATGGGAGTGCACATATCTCTTTGAGGTATTGATTTCATTTCCTTCAGATAAATGTCCAGAAGTGGAATTGCTGGATCATAAGGTACTTCTCTATTTAGTTTTTTGAGGAACCTCCTCACTGGTTCTTATAGTGACTCTACCAATTTACATTCCCACCCACAGCATGGGAATATAAATTGGTACAGAATAATAGCCATTCTAACAGGTGTGAGGCGATATCTCATTGTGGTTTCTTTTTTTTTTTTGTCTAAAGAACATTGGCAAATGTATTTCCCTCCATATGAAGTTATTAATGTTTTTTAGTTGAAGTATAGTTGATTTACAATATTAGTTTCAGGTGTACATCATAGTGATTCAGTATTTTTATAGATTATGCTCCATTTAAAGTTCTTACAAAATAATGACTGTATTGCCCTGTGACGTACAATATATCCTTGTTGCTTATTATTTTATATATAGTAGTTTGTACCTTTTAATTTCCAAACACCTTTTGTGCCCATCCCCCTTTCCCTTGCCCATCTGGTAAGCACTAGTTTGTTCTCTTCATCTGTTGATGGACATTTAGGTTGCTTCCATATCCTAGCTATTGTTTGTATTACTGCTGTGAACATTGGGGTGCATGTATCTTTTTGAATTAGTGTTTTTATTTTCTTCAGATACACACCCAGGAGTGGAATTGCTGGATCATATGACAATTCTACCTTCAGCTTTCTGAGGAACGGCTATACTGTTTTCATTGTGGCTGCACCAATTTACATTACCACCAATAGTGTAGGAGGGTTCCCTTTTCTCCACACCCTCTTCAACATTTGCTTGTTACTTGTGGACTTTTTGATAATAACCATTTTGATAGGTGTGAGGTGATATCTCATTTCAGTTTTGACTTGCATTTCTCTGATGATTAGCCATGTTGAACTTTTTTTCATGTGTCTTTTGGCCATCTCTGTATCTTCAGTGAAAAAATGTCTACTCAGGTGTTCTTCCCATTTTTTAAATCAGGTTAGTTGTCTTTTGATATTGAGTTGTATGAGTTGTTTATATATTTTGGATATTAACCCCTTATTGGTAATATCACCTGAAAATGTTTTCCCTTATATGGTAGGTTGCCTTTCCATGTTGTCAGTGGTTTCCTTTGCTCTGCAAAAGCTTTTAAGTTTAATAGGGACTGTTTATTTATTTTTGCTTCTGTTTCTTTTGCCTTAGGAGACAGATCAAAAAAATATTGCTGCAGTTTGTGTCAGAGAATATTCTGCCTGTGTTCCCTTCTGTGAGTTTTATGGTTTCAGGTCTTAAATTTAGGTCTTCGGTCCATTTTGAGTTTATTTTTGTATGTGGGGTGAGGAAATGTTCTAATTTCATTCTTTTACATGTACTGTCCAGTTTTCCCAGCATCACTTATTGAAGAGATTGTCTTTTCTCTATTGTATATTCTTCCCTCTTTTGTCATAGATTAATTGACCGTAAGTGTGTGGGTTTATTTCTGGGCTCTCTATTCTGTTCTGTTGATCTCTGTGTCTGTTTTTATGCAGGTACCATACCGTTTTGATAACTGTAGCTTTGTAGTATACTCTGAATTCAATCAGGTAGCATGATACCTCTAGCTTTGTTCTTTTTTCTCAAAATTACTTTGGTAATTTGGAGTCGTTTATGGTTCCATATACATTTTAGAATTATTTGTTCTAGATCTGTGAAAAATGTCATGGGTACTTTGATAGGGATGACATTAAATCAGTAGATTGCTTTGGGTAGTATGGCCATTTTAACAATATTAATTCTTCCAATTTAAGAACATGGGTTATCTTTTCATTTCTTTGTATCATCTTCAATTTCCATTATCGGCATTTTATAATTATCAGAGTATAGGTCTTTCACCTTCTTGGTTAAGTTTATTCCTAAGCTATTTTATTCTTTTTGATGTGATTTTAAGTGAGATTGTTACCTTGCACCTGTTCCTGATCATTCATTACTAGTGTATAAAAAAGCAACAGATTTCTGTTTATTAATCGTCTATCCTGCAACTTTACTGAATTCATTTATTCTAAGAGTTTTTAGGCAGAGGCTTTAGGGTTTTCTATATATAGTGTAATGTCATCTGAAAACAGTGATAGTTTTACTTCTTCCCTTCCAATTTAGATACCTTTTATTTCTTTTTCTCGTCTGATGGCTGTGGTTAGGACTTCCAATGGTATGTTAAATAGAAGTGGTGAGAGTGGGCATTCTTGTCTTGTTCCTGATTTTACAGGAAAAGCTTTTAGTTTTTTGGCATTGAGTAGGATGTTAGCTGTGGGTTTGTCATAAATGCTCTTTATTATGTTAAGGTATGTTCCGACTGTACCAAATGTGATGAGAGTTTTGTCATGAATGGATGTTGAATTTTGTCAAATGCTTTTCCTGCATCTATTGAGATGATTGTGTGATTCTTATCCTTCCTTTTGTTAATGTGGTGTATCATATTGATTGATTTGCGAATATTGAACCATCCTTACATCCTTGGAATAAATCCTACTTGATCATGGTTTATGACCCTTTTTATATATTGTTGAATTCAGTTTGCTAATATACTTTTGCAACAATATTCATCAGAGACATTGGCCTGTAGTTTTCTTTTTTTGTAGTGTCTTTGGTTTTGGTATCAGGGTATTGGTGGCCTCAGAGAATGAATTTGGGAGTGTTCCTTCCTCTTCAGTTTTTTGGAATAGTTTGAGAAGGATAGGTAATAACTCTTCTTTATATGTTTAGTAGAATTTCACTCTGAAGCTGTTTGGTTCTGTACTTTTGTTTGCTGGGAGATTTCTGATTACTAACTCAATTTTACTACTAATGGTCAGTCTGTTCAGGTTGTCTGTTTCTTCTTTTTTGTTTTTACATCTTTATTGGAGTATAATTGCTTAACAATGGTGTGTTAGTTTCTGCTTTATAACATAATGAATCAGTTATACATATACATATGTTTCCATATCCCCTCCCTCTTGCGTCTCCCTCCCACCCTCCCTATCCCACCCCTCCAGGCAGTCACAAAGCCCCGAGCTGATCTCCCTGTGCTATGCAGCTGCTTCCCACTATCTACCTACCTTACATTTGGTAGTGTATATATGTCCATGCCTCTCTTTCGCTTCGTCACAGCTTACCCTTCCCCCTCCCCATATCCTCAAGTCCATTCTCTATTAGGTCTGTGTCTTTATTCCTGTCTTACCCCTAGGTTCTTCATGACATTTTTTTTTCTTAAATTCCATATATATATGTCAGCATACAGTATTTGTCTTTGTCTTTCTGACTTACTTCACTCTGTATGACAGACTCTAGGTCCATCCACCTCATTACAAATAGCTCAATTTTGTTTCTTTTTATGGCTGAGTAATATTCCATTGTATATACGTGCCACATCTTCTTTATCCATTCATCCGATGATGGACACTTAGGTTGTTTCCATCTCCGGGCTATTGTAAATAGGGCTGCTATGAACATTTTGGTACATGACTCTTTTTGAATTATGCTTTTCTCAGGGTATATGCCCAGTAGTGGGATTGCTGGGTCATATGGTAGTTCTATTTGTAGTTTTTTAAGGAACCTCCATACAGTTCTCCATAGTGACTGTACCAATTTCACATTCCCACCAGCAGTGCAAGAGTGTTCCCTTTTTTCCACACCCTCTCCAGCATTTATTGTTTCTAGATTTTTTGATGATGGCCATTCTGACTGGTGTGAGATGATATCTCATTGTAGTTTTGATTTGCATTTCTCTAATGATTAAAGATGTTGAGCATCCTTTCATGTGTTTGTTGGCAGTCTATATCTTCTGTGGAGAAATGTCTATTTAGGTCTTCTGCCCATTTTTGGATTGGGTTGTTTGTTTTTTTGTTATTGAGCTGCATGAGCTGCTTATAAATTTTGGAGATTAATCCTTTGTCAGTTGCTTCATTTGCAAATATTTTCTCCCACTCTGAGGGTTGTCTTTTGGTCTTGTTCATGGTTTCCTTTGCTGTGCAAAAGCTTTTAAGTTTCATTAGGTCCCATTTGTTTATTTTTGTCTTTATTTCCATTTCTCTAAGAGGTGGGTCCAAAAGGATCTTGCTGTGATTTATGTCATAGAGTGTTCTACCTATGTTTTCCTCTAAGAGTTTGATAGTGTCTGGCCTTACATTTAGGTCTTTAATCCATTTTGAGCTTATTTTTCTGTATGGTGTTAGGGAGTGATCTAATCTCATACTTTTACATGTCCCTGTCCAGTTTTCCCAGCACCACTTATTGAAGAGACTGTCCTTTCTCCACTGTACATTCCTGCCTCCTTTACCAAAGAGAAGGTGACCATATGTGCGTGGGTTTATCTCTGGGCTTTCTATCCTGTTCCATTGATCTATCTTTCTGTTTTTGTGCCAGTACCATACTGTCTTGATTACTGTAGCTTTGTAGTATAGTCTGAAGTCAGGGAGCCTGATTCCTCCAGCTCCATTTTTCGTTCTCAAGATTGCTTTGGCTATTCGGGGTCTTTTGTGCTTCCATACAAATTGTGAAATTTTTTGTTCTACTTCTGTGAAAAATGCCAGTGGTAGTTTGATAGGGATTGCATTGAATCTGTAGATTGCTTTGGGTAGTATAGTCATTTTCACAATGTTGATTCTTCCAATCCAAGAACATGGTATATCTCTCCATCTATTTGTATCATCTTTAATTTCTTTCATCAGTGTCTTATAATTTTCTGCATACAGGTCTTTTGTCTCCCTAGGTAGGTTTATTCCTAGATATTTTATTCTTTTTGTTGCAATGGTAAGTGGGAGTGTTTTCTTGATTTCACTTTCAGATTTTTCATCATTAGTACATAGGAATGCCAGAGATTTCTGTGCATTAATTTTGTATCCTGCTACTTTACCAAATTCATTGATTAGCTCTAGTAGTTTTCTGGTAGCATCTTTAGGATTCTCTATGTATAGTATCATGTCATCTGCAAACAGTGACAGCTTTACTTCTTCTTTTCCAATTTGGATTCCTTTTATTTCCTTTTCTTCTCTGACTGCTGTGGCTAAAACTTCCAAAACTATGTTGAATAAGAGTGGTGCGAGTGGGCAACCTTGTCTTGTTCCTGATCTTAGTGGAAATGGTTTCAGTTTTTCACCATTGAGGATGATGTTGGCTGTTGGTTTGTCATATATGGCCTTTATTATGTTGAGGAAGGTTCCCTCTATGCCTACTTTCTGGAGGGTTTTTATCGTAAATGGGTGTTGAATTTTGTCAAAAGCTTTCTCTGCATCTATTGAGTTGATCATATGGTTTTTCTCCTTCAATTTGTTAATATGGTGTATCACGTTGATTGATTTGCGTATATTGAAGAATCCTTGCATTCCTGGAATAAACCCCACTTGATCATGGTGTATGATCCTTTTAATGTGCTGCTGGATTCTGTTTGCTAGTATTTTGTTGAGGATTTTTGCATCTATGTTCATCAGTGATATTGGCCTGTAGGTTTTTTTTGTGACATCTTTGTCTGGTTTTGGTATCAGGGTGATGGTGGCCTCGTAGAATGAGTTTGGGAGTGTTCCTCCCTCTGCTATATTTTGGAGGAGTTTGAGAAGGATAGGTGTTAGCTCTTCTCTAAATGTTTGATAGAATTTGCTTGTGAATCCATCTGGTCCTGGGTTTTTTTTTTTTTTTTTTTTTTTTTTTTTTTTTTGCGGTAGGCGGGCCTCTCACTGTTGTGGCCTCTCCCCTTGCGGAGCACAGGCTCCGGAGCACAGGCTCAGTGGCCATGGCTCACGGGCCCAGCCGCTCCGCGGCATGTGGGATCTTCCCAGACCGGGGCACGAACCCGTGTCCCCTGCATCGGCAGGCGGACTCTCAACCACTGCGCCACCAGGGAAGCCCTGGTCCTGGGTTTTTGTTTGTTGGAAGATTTTTAATCACAGTTTCAATTTCAGTGCGTGTGATTGGTCTGTTTATATTTTCTATTTATTCGTGGTTCAGTCTCGGAAGGTTGTACTTTTCTAAGAAATTGTCCATTTCTTCCAGGTTGTCCATTTTATTGGCATAGAGTTGCTTGTAGTAATCTCTCATGATCCTTTGTATTTCTGCAGTGTCAGTTGTTACTTCTTTTTCATTTCTATCTATTGATTTGAGTTTTTTCCCTTTTTTTCTTGATGAGTCTGGCTAATGGTTTATCAATTTTGTTTATCTTCTCAAAGAACCAGGTTTTAGTTTTATTGATCTTTGCTATCGTTTCCTTCATTTTTCATTTATTTCTGATCTGATTTTTATGATTTATTTCCTTCTGCTAACTTTGGGGTGTTTTTGTTCTTCTTTCTCTAATTGCTTTAGGTGCAAGGTTAGGTTGTTTATTCGAGATGTTTCCTATTTCTTAAGGTGGGATTGTACTGCTATAAACTTCCCCCTTAGAACTGCTTTTGCTGTGTCCCATAGGTTTTGGGTCGTTGTGTCTCCATTGTCATTTGTTTCTAGGTATTTTTTAATTTCCTCTTTGATTTCTTCAGTGATCACTTCGTTATTAAGTAGTGTATAGTTTAGCCTCCATGTGTTTGTATTTTTTACAGATCTTTTCTTGTAATTGATATCTAGTCTCATAGCATTGTGGTCGGAAAAGATACTTGATACAATTTCAATTTTCTTAAATTTACCAAGGCTTGATTTGTGACCCAAGATATGATCTATCCTGGAGAATGTTCCATGAGCACTTGAGAAAAATGTGTATTCTGTTGTTTTTGGATGGAATGTCCTATAAATATAAATTAAGTCCATCTTGTTTAATGTATCATTTAAAGCTTGTGTTTCCTTATTTATTTTCATTTTGGATGATCTGTCCATTGGTGAAAGTGGGGTGTTAAAATCCCCTACTATGAATGTGTTACTGTCGATTTCCCCTTTTATGGCTGTTAGTATTTGCCTTATGTATTGAGGTGCTCCTATGTTGGGTGCATAAATATTTACAATTGTTATATCTTCTTCTTGGATCGATCCCTTGATCATTATTTAGTGTCCTTCGTTGTCTCTTCTAGTAGTATTTATTTCAAAGTCTATTTTTTCTGATATTAGAATTGCTACTCCAGTTTTCTTTTGGTTTCCATTTGCATGGAATATCTTTTTCCATCCCCTTACTTTCAGTCTGTATGTGTCTCTAGGTCTCTTGTAGACAGCATATATATGGGTCTTGTTTTTGTATCCATTCAGCCAATCTGTGTCTTTTGGTGGGAGCATTTAGTCCATTTACATTTAAGGTAATTATTGATATGTATGTTCCTATTCCCATTTTCTTAATTGTTTTGGGTTCGTTATTGTAGGTCTTTTCCTTCTGTTGTGTTTCTTGCCTAGAGAAGTTCCTTTAGCATTTGTTGTAAAGCTGGTTTGGTGGTGCTGAACTCTCTCAGCTTTTGCTTGTCTGTAAAGGTTTTAATTTCTCCATCAAATCTGAATGAGATCCTTGCTGGGTAGAGTAATCTTGGTTGCAGGTTTTTCTCCTTCATCACTTTAATTATGTCCTGCCAGTCCCTTCTGGCTTGCAGAGTTTCTGCTGAAAGATCAGCTGTTAACCTGATGGGGATTCCCTTGTGTGTTATTTGTTGTTTTTCCCTTGCTACTTTTAATATGTTTTCTTTGTATTTAATTTTTGACAGTTTGATTAATATGTGTCTTGGCGTATTTCTCCTTGGATTTATCCTGTATGGGACTCTGTGTGCCTCCTGGACTTACTATTTCCTTTCCCATATTAGGGAAGTTTTCAACTATAATCTCTTCAAATATTTTCTCAGTCCCTTTCTTTTTCTCTTCTTCTTCTGGAACCCCTATAATTCGAATGTTGGTGCGTTTAATGTTGTCCCAGAGGTCTCTGAGACTGTCCTCAGTTCTTTTCATTCTTTTTTCTTTCTTCTGCTCTGCAGTAGTTATTTCAACTATTTTATCTTCCACGTCACTTATCCGTTCTTCTGCCTCAGTTATTCTGCTATTGATCCCATCTAGAGTATTTTTCATTTCATTTATTGTGTTTTTAATCATTGCTTGATTCATCTTTATTTCTTCTAGGTCCTTGTTAACTGTTTCTTGCATTTTGTCTATTCTATTTCCAAGATTTTGGATCATCTTTACTATCATTATTCTGAATTCTTTTTCAGGTATACTGCCTATTTCCTCTTCACCTGTTAGGTCTGGTGGGTTTTTATCTTGCTCCTTCTCCTGCTGTGTGTTTTTCTGTCTTCTCATTTTGCTTATCTTACTGTGTTTGGGGTCTCCTTTTTGTAGGCTGCAGGTTCGTATTTCCTGTTGTTTTTGGTGTCTGTCCCCAGTGGCTAAGGTTGGTTCAGTGGGTTGTGTAGGCTTCCTGGTGGAGGGGACTAATGCCTGTGTTCTGGTGGATGAGGCTGGATCTTGTCTTTCTGGTGGGCACGTCCACGTCTGGTGGTGTGTTTTGGGGTGTCTGTGGACTTTTTATGATTTTAGGCAGCCTCTCTGCTAATGGGTGGCATTGTGTTCCTGTCTTGCTAGTTGTTTGGCATAGGGTGTCCAGCACTGTAGCTTGCTGGTCGTTGAGTGAAGCTGGGTGCTGGTGTTGAGATGGAGATCTCTGGAAGATTTTCGCCGTTTGATATTATGTGGAGCTGGGAGGTCTCTTGTGGACCAGTGTCCTGAAGTTGGCTCTCCCACCTCAGAGGCACAGCAGTGACTCCTGGCTCCTCAATTTGGGCTTATTCGTTGTCTCTTCATGTATTCCACAGATGCAGGGTACATCAAGTTGATTGTGGAGCTTTAATCCGCTGCTTCTGAGGCTGCTGGGAGAGATTTCCCTTTCTCTTCTCTGTTCTCACAGCTCCCGGGTCTGAGCTTTGGATTTGGCCCCGCCTCTCCGTGTAGGTCTCCGGAGGGCGTCTGTTCTTCGCTCAGACAGGACAGGGTTAAAGGACCAGCCGCTTCGGGGACTCTGGCTCACTCAGGCTGTGGGGGAGAGGGGACATGGAGTGCGGGGCGAGCCTGCAGCAGCAGAGGCCGGCGTGACGTTGCACCAGCCCGAGGCGCGCCGTGCGTTCTCCCAGGGAAGCCGTCCCTGGGTCCCGGGATCCCGGCAGTGACTGGCTGCACAGGCTCCCCGGAAGGGGGGCGTGGACAGTGACCTGCGCTCGCACACAGGCCTCTTGGCGGTGGCAGCAGCCCCAGCGTCCCACGCCCGTCTCTGGGGTCCACGCTTTCAGCCGCGACTCGCGCCCATCTGTGGAGCCCATTTAAGCAGCGCTCTTAATCCCCTCTCCTCGCGCACCAGGAAACAAAGAGGGAAGAAAAATTCTCTTGCCTCTTCGGCAGGTTCAGACTTTTTCCCGGACTCCCTGCCGGCTAGCTGTGGCGCATTAGCCCGTTCAGGCTGTGTTCACACCACCAGCCCCAGTCCTCTCCCCGCGCTCCGACCGAAGCCCGAGCCTCAGCTCCCAGTGCCGCCTGCCCCGCCAGGTGAGCAGACAAGCCTCTCGGGCTGGTGAGCGCCAGTCGGCACCGATCCTCTGTGCGGGAATCTCTCCACTTTGCCCTACCCAGGTACGTGGGGAGTTTCTTGCCTTTTGGGAGGTCTGAGGCCTTCTGCCAGCATTCAGTAGGTGTTCTGTAGGAGTTGTTCCACGTGTAGCTGTATTTCTGGTGTATCTCTGTCTGTTTCTTCTTGATTCAGTCTTGGAAGGTTGTATGTTTTTAGGAATTTGTCCATTTCTTCTAGAAAAATTGTCCAATTTGTTGGCCTATAACTGTTCATAGTATTCTCTTATGATTTTTTGCATTTCTGTGATAATGGTTGGTATTTCTCCTCTTCCATTTCTTGTTTTGTTTGTGTGGGTTCTCTCTTTTCACCTTGGTGAGCCCAGTTATTGGTCTCTATTTTATTTATTTCCTCTCTGGTCTTTATTATGTTCTTCCTTCTGCTGACTTTGGTCTTTATGTCTTCTTTTTCTTATTACTTTAGATGGTAAGTTTGGTTATTTGAGATTTTTCTTATTCCTTAAGGTAGGCCTGTATTGATATAAACCTGTCTCAGAACTGCTTTCACTGCATGCCATAGATTTTGGAAAGTTGTGTTTCTGTTTTCATTTGTCTGGAGATACTTTATGATTTCCTCTTTGATTTCTTCATTGACTTTTTGGTTTTTTAATAGCATATTGTTTGGTCTCCATGTGTTCATGCTTGTCCCCGTTAGCTTCCTGTAGTTGATTTCTAGTTTCATACCACTGTGGTTGGAAGAATTGCTTGATATGATTTCTGTCCTCTTAAATTTGTTGAGACTTATTTTGTGGGCTAGCATATGATATATCATGGAGAACATTCCATGTGCATTTGAAAACAATGTGTATTTTTCTGTTTTTGGATGGAATGTCCTATAGATATCTATTAAGTCCATCTGGTCTGTTGTGTCATTTAAGACCACTGTTTCCTCACTGATTTTCTGTCTAGATGATCTGTCCATTGATGTAAGTGGAGTGTTAAAGTCCCCTACTATTATGGTATTATTGTCAGTTTCTCCCTTTATGTCTGTTAATATTTGTTTTATATATCTCGGTGCTCCTGTATTTGGTGTATATATGTTAATGAGTGTTATATTATATTTTTGTATTGATCACTTTTTCATTATATAATGCCTTTCTTTGTCTTTTTTAAATAGACTTTGTTTCAAAGTCTGTTTTTTCTGATATGAGTATTGCTCCCCTCCATATCTTGTTATTTCCATTTGCGTGAAATATCTTTTACCATCCCCTCACTTTCAGTCTGTGTGTGTCTTTAGCTCTGAAGTGAGTTTCTTGTAAGCAGCATAAAGATGGGTCTTGTTTTCTTATCCAATCAGCCATCCTTTGTCTTTGATTGGAGCATTTAGTCTATTAACATTTAAAGTAATTATTGATAGGTGTGTACTTATTGCCTTTTTGTTACTTATTTTCCAGTGTTTTTGTAGTTCTTCCCTGTTCTTCTTTTAGTTTCTTCCGTTTTGGTTTGATGATTTTCTTTAGTGCTATGCTTGTGTTCTTACTTTGTATTTTTTGTATATCTGTTGTAGGTTTTTGACTTTTGGTTACCGCAAGGTTCACGTATGTTGACCTATAACTGTACTTACTTGTTCTAAATAGAAAGTCATTTAAGCTCAAGCACATTCTAAGTGATACACATTTTTTTCTCCCCTCCTTCACATTTTGTGTTTTTGATGTCATATTTTACATCTTCATGTTTATCCCTTTACTGATTGTTGTAGTTATAGTTGATTTTATAATTTTTTTCTTTTCATCTCCATGATAGCTTAATTGATTGATCCTCAGCCTTTACTATGTATTTGCCTTTACTAGTAGACTTCCCTTATTACCTGATTCTATGTGGGTCTTTCTTAAAGCCTTGGTTTTGCAGGAGTCTTTTTGCCAGTCTGCAGTTAGTTTTCAATGAGAATTGTTTACATGTAGACATATTTTTTTTTTTGGCAGTACATGGGCCTCTCACTGTTGTGGCCTCTCCCGTTGTGGAGCACAGGCTCTGGATGCGCAGGCTCAGCGGCCATGGCTCACAGACCTAGCCGCTCCGTGGCATATGGAATCTTCCCGGACTGGGGCACGAACCCGTGTCCCCTGCATCAGCAGGCGGACTCTCAAACTCTGTGCCACCAGGGAAGCCCTGTAGACATATTTTGATGTGTTCATGTTGGGTAGTTGAGTTCATTTCACATCCTCCTACTCTGCCATCTTGATCTTCTCCCTCATTGTGGTTTTGAATTGCATTTCCCTGATGATTCGTGATGTTGAACATCTTTTTATATACCTGTTGGCCATTTGAATATCCTCTTTGGAAAAATGTCTATTTAGGTCCTTCACCCAATTTTTAATTGGATTATTATTATTATTTTTGCTATTGAGTTGTATGAGTTCCTTTTATGTTTTTCTTATTAATCCCTTATCAGATATGTGGTTTACAAATATTTTTTCCCATTCTGTATGTAGCCTTTTCATTTTGTTGCTTCCTTTTCTATGCAGAAGCTTTTTAGTTTGATGTTGTCCTGCTTATTTATTTTTGCTTTTCTTGCTTCTGCTTTCAGGGTCATATCCATAAAATCATTGCCAAGACTGCTGTCAAGGAGCTTTTTCCCTGTGTTTTCTTCTAGGAGTTATGCCTTCAGGTCTTACATTTAAGTCGCTAACCCATTTCTAGTTAATTTTTGTGAGTGGTGTAAGATAGGGGACCAGGGACTTCCCTGGTGGTGCAGTGGTTAAGAATCCACCTGCCAATGCAGGGGACACAGGTTCGATCCCTGGTCCAGGAAGACCCCACATGCTGTGGAGCAACTAAACCCATGCGCCACAGCTACTGAGCCTGTGCTCTAGAGCTTGTGAGCCACAACTACTGAGCCCACGTGCCACAACTACTGAAGCCCGCGTGCCTAGAGCCCATGCTCTGCAACAGAGAGAAGCCATCGCAATAAGAAACCTGCGCACCGCAAGGAAGAGTAGCCCCCACTCGCCATAACTAGGGAAGGCCTGTGTGCAGCAATGAAAACCCAACACAGCCATAAATAAATGAATTAAAAAAAAAAGTTAGGGGACCAGTTTCATTCTTTTGCACGTGAATATCCAGTTTTTCTCGCACCATTTAATAAAGAGACTATCTTTTCTCCATTGGGTATTCTGGGTTTTTTTTCCAAATATTAGTTAACCATATGTGCATGGATTTATGTCTGTGCTCTCGATTATGTTCTGTTGGTCTGTGTGTCTGTTTTAATGCCAGGACAATATTGTTTTGATTTCTATAGCTTTGTAATATAGTTTGAAATTAGGAAGTGTTATGCCTAGTCTAGCTTTGTGGGTTTTTTTTTCCTCTCAAGATTACTTTTGCTATTCAGGGTCTTTTGTGGTTCCATGCAAAATGCCATTGGAGTTTGTAGGGATTGCATTGAATCTATAGATTACTTTGGGTAGTATGTACATTTTTAAAAGCATTAATTTTTCCAATCAAGAAACAGAGCATACCTTTTCTGTTTATGTTTTCTTCAGTTTCTTTCATGAGTATCTTATAGTTTGCAGTGTAGATGTCTTTCACCTCCTTTGTTAAATTTATTCCTAATTATTTTATTGTTTTTTTGCTGTTGTAAATGAGATTGCTTAAAATGTTTCTTTAAATTAGTGTATAGAAACACAAATGATTTTTGTATGCTAATTTTGTATCCTGCAACTTTACTGAATTTTTTCATTAGTTCTAACTTTTTTTTTGGTGGAGTCTTTAGGATTTTCTCTACGTAAGACATATCATGTACACAGAGAGGCAATTTTCCTTCTTCCTTTCCAATTTGGATGCATTTTGTTTCTTTTTCTTGCCTTATTTCTCTGGCTAGGACTTCAAATGCTATGTTTAATGGTAGTGGTGAGAGTGGGCACCCTTCTCTTGTTTGTGATCTTGGGGAAGAACTTTTTACCTTTCAACATTGAGTATGGTGTTAGCTGTGGGCTTGTCATATATGGCCTTTATTATGTTGAGGTACATTCCTTCTATACCCAGTTTATTGAGAGTTTTTATTATGAATGGATGTAGAATTTTGTCAAATGCTTTTTCTGAATCTACTGAGATAGTCATGTGATTTTTATCTTTTTATTCATGTGATATATTACATTAATTTCTTTTCGTATGTTGAACCATCCTTATATCCCAGAGATGAATCCTAGATGATTATGGTATATGATCTTTTTACTGTGCTGCCGAATTTGGTTTGATAATATTTTGTTGAGAATTTTTGTATCTGTGTTTACCAGTGATATTGGCCTATAGTTTTATTTTCTCATAGTGTCCTTTTCTGGCTTTGATATCAGGGTAATGCTTGACTTGTAAAATGAGTTTGGGAGTATTCCTACTCTTCTGTTTTTTTGAGGAGTTTGAGAGGATTGGTGTAGATTCTTTAAATGTTTGATAGAATTCACCAGTGAAAACATTTGGTCCTGGGCTTCTTTTTCTTGGGATATTTTAAATTACTCATTCAATCTCCTTCATTATTGGTTTATTCAGATTTTCTTTAATGATTCATTCTTGGTAGATTATGTTTCTCAGAATTGATCAATTTCTTCTAGGTTTTCCAATTTCGTGGTGGATAGCTGTTCATAGTAATCACTCTTATGGTCTTTGGTATTTTTGTGGTATCCGTTGTAATGTTTCTTCTTTAATTTATAATTTTATTTATATGTGTTCTCTTTTTTTTGTTATTCTATCTAAAGGTTTGTCAGTTTTGCTTTTCTTTTCAAAGAACCAACTGTTGGTTTTGTTAATCTCCACTGTGTTTCTGTTTTTCTGTTGTATTCTCTTTTTCATTTATTTCTGCTGTAATGTTTATTATTTCCTTTATGCTTCTAACTTTGGGCCTAGTTTGTTCTTTCATCGTTCTTTGAGGTGTAAATTTAGGTTGTTTACTTGAGATTTTTCTTTTTTCTTGATGTAGGCATTCATCACTATAAACTTTCCTCTTAAAACCGTTTTGCCGCATCCAGTAAGTTTGGTATGTTGTGTTCCCATTTTTTTTTCTTTTTTTTTTTTGCGATACACCGGCCTCTCACTGTTGTGGCCTCTCCTGTTGCGGAGCACAGGCTCTGGATGCGCAGGCTCAGCGGCCATGGCTTATGGGCCCAGCCGCTCCGGGGCATGTGGGATCTTCCCAGACCGGGGCATGAACCCGTGTCCCCTGCATCGGCAGGCGGACTCTCAACCGCTGCGCCACCAGGAAAGCCCTGTTCCCATTTTTGTTTGTCTCATGATACTTTTTATTTTCCCTTTTGATTTCTTCCTTGATCCAGGAGTGTGTTCAGGAGTGTGTTGTTTAATTTCCATGTATTTGTGAATTTTGTAGTTTTATTATTATTATTACTGATTTCTAGTTTCATTTCCTTGTGATTGGAAAGACACTTGATATAATGTGTATCTTCTTGAATATTTTGAGACTTTTTTGTCGTCTAATGTATGATCTATCCTAGAAAATATTCCATTTATTCCAGAAGAGTATTTATTCTGCTGCTGTTTGGTGGCATTTCTCTCTATGTCTCTTAGGTCCATTTGGCATGTAGTGTTATTCAAATCCATTGTTTCCTTATTGATTCTGTCTGGATGATATCTCTTTTGTTGAGAATGGAGTCCCCAACTAATATTTTATTGCTGTCTATTTCTTTTGGTTCTGTTAGTATTTGATTTATATATTTAGGTGCTCCAGTGGGTACATAGCATATTTACAGTTGTTACCTCTTCTTGATGGATTGACCCCTTTATCATTATATACTGACCTTCTTTGTCTCTTCTGACTGTTTTTAACTTAAAGTCTATTTTTTTTTCTGATGTAGATATAGCTACTCTGTCTTTTTTGGTTAATGTTTGCTTGAAATATCTTTTTCCATCCCTTCACTCTCAGTCTGTGTGTGGCCTTAAAGCTAAAGTGAGTCTCTTATAGGCAGCAGATCATTGTATCTTTTTTTAAAAAAAAAATCCATTCTGTCAGTCTGTGTCTTTTGATTGGAGAATTTAATTCATTTACATTTAAAGTAACTACTGAGAGATAAGGGTTTACTATTTACATTTTGTTAATTGTTTTCTGACTCTTTCATAGATTCTTTGTTCGTTACTTCTTCTCTTCTTGTGTGGTTTGATGAGAATCATCTCTCTAGTTATCTGTCCTACCTGTATTATTGACCTATCAATTTTGGGGGCAGAATTTTTTTTTTCTCAGTGTCTTACTAACTCTCCAAAGTCATCAAGCAGATATTCTTTTTATTTTGTTCAGTTTTTGAGCTAGAGGATTGGTTTGAATTAATTTGCTTTAGTGAAAGCTGCTGAATTGAATCTTTAGGCCACAAAATATTTTATCAGATTTCATTTTTATTACCTTTAAAACTAAGAGAAATTAATTTTGAATCTTTTGTAAATGTCCTATTTGAGCAAGCAATTTTATATTGAGTTTTCTAATGTTCTTTTTTTACAATGAACATACGTTTTTTAGATCATTTTATAATTTAACAGATTTAAATATGAAGAAATGAAAAAATTACTTAAAATTTAACCATTTTCATTCATTCTTTCATTTAGTATGTTGCTTATATTGTGGCACTGAAGTTAGTAAGCACCTCTGTTACAATAAGAGAAAACAGAAATATTCCAGAAATACTGAAAATTCAGATCATTGGCCTTGGCACCCAAGTATCTCAGCGACCAGGAGCACAAGCACTTAAGTAAGTTTTAAAAACTTATTATTTTAATTTTTATTTCTACGTTTGACTTCAGGCCAAAAAAATACAGTGTTACTTAGCATGAAAAAACCTGATTAATAGTAGTTTGTCTCTAATTTCTCTTCCTTTTGTGTGTGAAGATAGTCATTTTATATTAGAGTTTGTTTTGTTACGGAACTATGCGAGGAGCTCATCATTTGTTCTCCCCTTCCTTTTTTCCTTCACAAATATTTCTTGTATACTGTTTAATTCATAGATTTGTTACTATGAAGGCTATGCATAGAAACAATACCTTTCTGTTTTCAAGGTGTTTATGCTGTAGTTGATAAGAGAGGAAACAAAAAGTTGATTTAAGATCTGTGTAATATTTGAGAGCTCATAAGTAAGAAGGTACTGTAATGTGAAATACCTTAGGGTTAATGCTACACAAGCTCTGTTGTAGAAGGGAATAATTTCGGCTTGGAGATCTGGGGCTTAGGCTAACTGAATGGAAAGGACCAACAGATGCAAGGATAAGGGAGGAGAGTGTGCAGGGTGGCATGAAATAGGGAGATGAGTTCCATGAGCATGTATTCCATGTAGCATGTATTCATGCGGCAGTTGGCCAAAGCAGATTTTTCATGAGGATAAGGAGAATAAAAAAATAAACCAAATCCCCAGATTGTGGATTGGGGATTTTGAAAAAAGCCCCAGATTATGTGGGTAATTAAATTCCAGGCTACGGAGTTTGGACTTCAACTCTGGGTGATGGGCATGGTCCTGGCTCTCAAAGGAGTTTTTTAAAAGGGAAATTTGTATTTTAACTTATTATATTACAAGGATCTTATTTGTAATACTTCTTTTTTCCGCATTGGATTGTAGGGTGGAAGCAAAATTAGAACACTGGTATATAACAGGTCTGAGACAGCAAGATATTATACCATCACTTGTGGCTTCAATTGGCGATACTGCATCATCCTTGCTTAAAATTGAATTTGAAACCAATCCAGAGAATAGTACTGCTGACCAGACTCTGGTTGTTCAGTCTCAGCCTGTGGAGGTCATCTACGATGCTGTGAGTACAAGGAGAAAGTGAATCCTTATTAAACACGTCTTATGCTTCTGACATATGGTTTTCTTCTTTTTTCCTTTTCATATTTAACCTTAATTTACTTAGCAGCTCAGTTTACTGACACTTTTTTCTTGATTAAAGAGCAGTACATGTTTAGCAGTTAATTTTGATTTTTCATATGCTACAGATTTTTTTCTACTGTATGCTTATGTTAAATTTTTTAAAAAAGTAATATACCCTTAAAGAAGTCTGTGTTTATTATACTGGCTAACTACTGACAAATAACTACACACCAGTTTCCTACTCCGGTTTCTTTTTGCTTATTTTCCCTTTCTCTTCAATGTTTGGAACCAATTTAAAGAGCTTTAGCAGCAAATGAAAGAATTTTAGATACTGTTCACGTGAGAAAAAAGCATTGCCATTTCTTTGCTGTTTAAAATGCTGGCTCCAGTTCTGTATCTGTAGCTCCATCTTTATTCAGACTCTCTTAACTCATCACTCGTTCCATCACTTGTAGGTTGGCCCCACTCTGTCATTGAGATCCCTGACTTATTTTTACTGTACAGTTTAGAAGTAAATTCACAGTGTGGGTGGGAGGCAGAACTTACTGTATTCTGTGATTTTTTAAAAAAAATTTTTAAAAATTTAAATTGTGGTAAAATACATAGAACATAATTTCCCATCTTAGCCATTTTTTAAGTGTATAGTTCATTAGGGTTAAGTACATTCACACCATTGTACATCCAATGCCCAGAACTCATTCTTTCTTGCAAAATGTCTGAATTAAGTTCAAGTTTTGGGTGTAGGTAAGGACTGAACAGCTTTCTTATTTCCTCTCTAAACTTCAAAGTGCAGGAGAATCCAGTTGCAGTATAGAGAGGTGGGGTTTCACCTTCTAATCTGGAGGCTAAGTCTAGAAGTAATGCCCCATTGCTACATCAACATGATACCGTAGAACATGCTTAAGGTCACCTTAACGATATGCACACATTTGTTGCCTTTCCAATAAGGTGAAGTGGGCTATACCTTTTTTCAGTTTCCCTTTCACTCCAGAGGGAGATGTAGTAGGGTAGATTGTCTTTGGAGGTACCACCTCAGTTCAGAGCCAGAGTTGATTAGAATTAAACTGAAACTTTAAATTTTGTAATATAGAAAGTACTCTGTATAACTTGTTTATATTTTAAATGATTTTACAGAAAACCATCAATGCAGTGGTTGAATTCTTTCAGTCAAATAGGGGATTAGATCTTGAGCAAATAACATCAGCTACATTGATGAAGCTGGAAGAAATTAAAGAGAGAACAGCTACAGGTAAAGAATTTGACTACATAAATGTCATCTAAACTCTCAAAATTTTTTGCTCTTCTAATGTAAATACTATGTTTAAAATAGTGTAGGTAGTTTTTTGTCAAATATACCTGCCAGACTGGGTGAGAAAGAGAATAATATGGGGCACAGATGATTCTGTCTGCTGTTACCTTCAGGAACCTGTGCTGCAGAGTGAACTTGAGCTGGAAAACATCCTTTTCTCAGTTCTTAAGCGACTGTTCACCGTACTGTGTGTGAATCAAGTTTTAAAGATACATACTTTTGTGCATTATGGCCTCTAATCTTAAGCCACCTACTGTATCTGGTTACTTAACTAAAGAAATAATGAATTTTTCTATCTCTGGCTAAAATACTAGCTGTGTTGGGTTTATTATATTATGCGATATGATTGTTTCTTATTGACCATATGCAATTTCACCTTACATGCTGAATGGAGAATCTAATCTGTGAAAAGAACTTCTCCAACATACTTCTCAAGTGATCTTCTTATTCTCGTTGTTAATAATATGATTACATATTTCAATTTGACTGCATAATCTTTCATCATTTCTTTTTCTTCTTTTAGGACTTACACATATTATTGAAACCCGAAAAGTTCTTGATTTAAGGATAAATCTGAAGCCCTCATATCTAATAGTTCCACAGACAGGTTTCCACCATGAAAAGTCAGATCTTCTCATCTTAGATTTTGGTACATTTCAGGTAGGTGTATATGCATTTCTGTCTGCCCATTTTTGCTCAGTTTAGTAGCTAACTGTCTGACAGTATGCTGTTTTTCCCTCAGAGTTCACTTAAACTAAACCTAGACTTATTTCTTGTTAGCATTTTGTCAAGCCTAGCTTAGATTTTGTAGTTTGTATGTATCTTACCGCTATTAAAAAAAAAAAAACTAACATTTTCTGAAATGGTGGATGATTTGACATTGAGGACTGGCTTACTGCTGTCTTTTTCTAATTAGAGAGAAGCACTCCTAGTTTTCAAGCACTCCTAGGTTTCCAGAATCTAATTACATAGTTTTCTTTGTTAATTTATATGTCTTGAGAATAGAAAATTATACAGATATGAATATATGTTTGTTAAATCACTGACATCAATTAAATAGGGTACGAGAACTCTAAGGGTTTGGGTGTTGAACCTCCTAGAAATCCAATCTTCTGAGAAAAAGTGAAGATTTCAAAAAATGTAGTCCTGAATTGATCCTTGTTTCCTTTAGGAAGAGGGAAAAGCAAGTCAAGATTGGAGCTGAATTCTAATGGCCTAATTTTTCTAGTTATATAGTGGGGAGAGGAAGGAATAAAACTTTCTGTTTCGTGGTGAAGAGTTTAGGATAGCTGGTAGGGAAGCTTGAGCCACAAGTGGTGACAACTCCTGAGAGCCAGGAAGAGTCGCATGTCTAGACGGGTTATTTGAGATAGACAGCTGTGTAACTCATCTTGTCATTAATTTAAATGTGCTGAGCACCTGTTACCCAAACGTAATAGAGATGTATGCTGAAATGGTATATTCCTAATAAAATATTTGCTAATAATTATTAGAAAATTAAGCAAAATATGAATTCACTAAAGGCAATGTTTTAATTTTATTTAGGCTTTAAGAAAACACAACTAAAGTATGTTGATATAAAGATTTTTCTGTTAAAAAAATTGAAAGTTTTTCTCCATTTCAGCTTAACAGTAAAGATCAAGGTTTGCAGAAAACTAGTAATTCATCTCTGGAAGAAATAATGGATAAGGCATATGACAAGTTTGATGTGGAAATAAAAAGTGTGCAACTACTCTTTGCAAGAGCAGGTAAACTGTTGCTCAGTTTTCAGGATCTTGAAATTATGTTGAGTAGTGTTGGTAAATAGATATGCATGTTTACATGTATATCAACCCTGATAACATTTTGAGCACATATACTGTTGGTCATTTAAGAGAACCAAATAGGAGCCCATCAGTGAAAATCTTTGTTACAATTACAAAGAGAGATGTGGCTATTCATCTTAGGGTACTTAGTACCATTTGAATCTAAGTCCAGTCACTGCCTGTTTCTTTTTAAAGTGACATAAAGCTGCCCAGAATACAGAATAGAAGTTTCAGTTGGCTCATGTTCCTCTGTCCCAGTGTGTTGGGGATGTCTCAATGTTGTTTTCCCTTGCTGCCTTTATTTTTAAATATTTTACTATTAGCCTAGTCTTTATGTGAGTAGTAGTATGTTTTTTACTTTTGTAGATACCTGAGAAGTATGGATATAGCCTTTAAACCCTAAAAGTAGTGAATTTAATTATTTTCCAAAAGCTTTGGTGGTTTCTACTGCTTAAATGAAGATTGTTGGTTCTCTGTATTTCTTTAGTTTCTAGAAGCAATAATAAGTATTTGCAAAATATCCTTGAGTATATCACTCTGTGGTAGGTCACTGGAGGAAACAACATAGTTTCTGTGTGCAGAGTGTATACTATAGTGGGAGTGATGAGATTTATTAAAATGTAAATATATAAGGCTCTACGTAGTTTTATAGATTGAGCCTATTAATTCCTTGAAGAGAAGTACCTATACAGACCATTAAAGCTGCCTTTTCTTTTGTATGTACTTAATAATAATTGTTTGAATTATAAGCAATAAAAGATGTTCATTCATTGCCACAGTTAAGATCTGTGTAGAGTTCTTTCAGTCATTGGAAGCCTGTCTTTGGAACCTTCTTATTTGGAAGAAAAGTGACTGTTACACTTTTTTGTCATAAAATCTTGCTTGATAAAACTCATTTTTGCTTTAGAATTACTGCATTTAGGACCCCCAGAAACCTCTTTTTTTCTTGTCTTTTTTTCCCTGTTTTTTCCTTTTTTCACTGCAACCCCCCAACCTTGATCTCTAATTCTGGAATCAAGGCAGTAAATTCTTAGGTTTTTTTCCCTGTTTGCTTTAAAATGTAGGATGTTATTAGAAAACGTTCTTCAAATAAATGTTTAGAATTATTTTTATATCATAGTCTTTGACTTTTGTCAATCTGTGTTAAAAAATATAGGTCATTTAGCTTGTATGTTGAAAGAAGTAAAAGTCATCATTGAATATATTTGTTAATTATTTTCTAATAGGTTACTTTTCCATAGAACATCTGATAATCTAAAACTAATTAATAAATAAAAACTAATCATTTAATTGAAAAAATTTTTTTAAGATGAAAACTGGAAAAAGTGTCGATTTCAGCATCCATCAACTATGCATATATTGCAACCCATGGATATTCATGTTGAGTTGGCCAAGGCAATGGTGGAAAAAGACATTAGAATGGCTAGGTAATGTATGCGTTTCCTTTATATTATAAAATCAACAAGGTGAAATATATCTACATCAGTTACTGAATTTTAAGAAAGCAAAGCTAGATTTCTGAAGGACAGAAAAAAATAATGATTATCTTACAGCAGAAATACATTTTTAAGGAAATGTTTATTTGAATTATATATCACCTCTCTTATTTCAGAAGTACTTGGGCTTTTACGTTTTGTGAAAGTTGGTTATCCCTGTTTTTGAATGGATTGAATTCAAGGTTCAATATTGAAATATAAAATCTTCAAAAAGTATAGGCTCTTTTGATTATGGAACCATATAAAATCTTGAGAATAATCTAACGGAATGGAAAGTAGAAACTGAATTTTGAATTTAAGTAGATAATTTTGAAATTATCTGCTGCCTTCTTAAAAACAGCTTTGTTGAAGTATTGTTGACATTTAATACGCTATGTTTGTTTAAAGTGTACATTTTGATAAGTTTTGACATAAGTATTTATCTATGAAACCATCACCACAGTCAGTATAATGAACACATCCATCATCTTCAAAAGTCCTTGTGTCCTGTTGTATTCTCTCCCTCACATCCCTACTGCTAACTCCTCTCCCCTCAATCCCCAGGCAACATTGGTCTTCTTTCTGACACTAAAGGTTTGTTAGTTTTTTTTTACTTCTTTCATCCAGTATAATTGATTTGAGATTTATTCGTATGTGTATCTTTAGTTCTTTGATACTCTTTATCAGTTGGAGGTTAAACCAACCATGCATTACTAGATAAACCTCTTTTAGTAGTAATGTATTATTCTTTTAAAATGTTGGACTTGGCTTGCTAAAATTTTGTTATGAGGTTTTAAAACCTTACATTTCTGTTTATGAGGGATATTGATCTGTGCTTTTATTTTCTTGTTTTGGCATCAGTGTATCAGGCTTCATAGAGGGAAGTTGTGTAGAATTGGTATTTTTTTCTCTTATATGTTTGGTAGAATTCGCCCGTGAAGCCACCTGGGCCTGGAGTTTTATTTTTGGGGGGAGGGTTTTTAACTACAAATTAAGTTTCTTTAACTTAAATTCAATTTCTTTAATAGATATAGGGCTGTTCAGATTATCTGTTTTTTTGAGTGATCTTTGATAGCTTGCATTGCAATGAAAAAGTTTGTCTTTCATGTCTTAGTTGTTGAGTTTATTGTTTTAAAATTGTTTATAATATTTCCATCTTACCTTTTTAATACCTGGAGAATTTGTAGTGTTGCTGTTTCTCTCACTCTTGATATTAGTAACTTGTGCCTTTTCTCTTTTTTTTTCTGATAAGTCTGGTTAGAGGTTTATCAATTTTGTTGATCTTCTGAAAGAATCAGCTTTTGGTTTCAAATATTTTCTCTATTGTATTTGTTTTTTATTTTGTTGATTTCCACTCTCACAGTATTGCTTTTTTGTTTTGCTTACTTTGGGTTTCATTTGTTTTACTCTCCTAGTTTCTTAAGATGGAAGCTGAGACCATTCAATTGAGACCTTTCTTCTTTTCTAATACAGGCATTTAGTGCTTTAAATTTCCCTTGAAATGCTGCTTAACTGTACCCTACACATTTTGAAACTCTTCATTCAGTAGACTGGGTATTTGTATGACTTTAGTCATTTGTTTCCCATCTTTCAACTTTCCTTTGTTGACTGATGTCCAGTGTCTTTGAAACAGTTGTTTCACATATTTTGTCCATTTTTTTAGTTATTTTAGTTGGGAGGGTTTATCTAGTCCCTCTATTTGGGATGATATTAGTTTTATGCAATGTTTCAGAAATAATAAAGAAGCATCTCACATTTTTACAGCGCTTTTCAATTTACAGAGTACTTTCACAGAAAGTTCAATCCTTTGAGGTAGGAACAGCTAACTGGCCTCTTTTGAACATTAGTGGTTGCATTATACAGAAAAATCATTCTTCGTTTAGTAGTTAGGCATCTGTCAACTTGAGATGTTCACAGCTTAGTTAGGAAGTCAAAGATAAACAACCTGAAAGAGCTTTATGAGCAGCAGATAGCTACCACAAAGTTATTAGGACAAGCAAACCCAGGCAGTTAGGTGTAATAGGGAAGCAGAAAAGCACGTGCTGAAAAGTAAGCACCTGATGAAAGCACAACAGTGATTCAGCAGTGAGTAAAACAGATACCCTTCTTATGGAGCTTATATTTTAACCAGAGGAGACATAAAATAAACAAGTATACGTATGCTATGTCAGATGCTGATAAATGCTATGAAAGGAAATAATGGGAGGTGAGGGGATAGAGAATGATGGGGTAGATACTCTTTGATGTTTAGAATGAGAAATCTTTGATACCAGGAAATGTTCTGTATAGTGTTTTAGGTTTTAAAACATTGATAGTTTGTATTTGAAAATATCTTCCTAAAAATTAGTTAACTTAAGGTTTGGCTGCTTAAGAAGGATACAAAACTTGGCTTACATAGAGCTTCCCATTCCCTGACAATGGTGAGGCATTAATGTAATTAGATTAAAACATATCCAAAGTAACTTTGACCCCAGAATGTAGTCTCTTCTCCATTCCCTTCCCCACCTCCATAGTATAGAGAAGCTGGACCTTGAAACCTTATAGTTGAATTAATTATGTTTTTAGATTTAAAGTATCTGGAGGGCTTCCTCTGATGCACGTGAGAATTTCTGATCAGAAGATGAAAGACATGCTACATTTGATTAACAGTATACCCTTGCCACAGAAATCATCTGCACAGTCTCCAGAGAGACAGGTAAATGGAGATAATAAAAATGCTAAATATCTTTATATTTGTATATATGGTGATTTTTTCCCATCTTTTTGTGAGATGTTTTGTTTTTCAATATTGTTTAGGGCCAGTTTCATTTATTTGGTACATTTTTGAGGTTTAATATGGTTGATTCTGTACAGAACTGCATATGGCATTGAATAAATAAAGACTGTAGCCTATTTTCGTTTTGGAGTGGTGGTAGAAAGTCTGTTATAGGGAATAACGGAAAGAAAGATACATAAAGGAAAGGAAAAATGTCTTTCAAATTTAGGAAATGTGTTTTAAATAAAGCTAAATATAGAAATCTTCTTTAAAATGTTGCAATTATATGTTAGACTTAGAAGTTCTAGGTCACTTTACTTGGAATTGATCTTTACCACATGAATGTTGGACTTCCATTTACTTTGAAATGAAATTTGAGAGCCAACTAATGTCGATACCATTTTCGAGGAACCTGTCAAAAATGTATAATTAATATTGTAATAGACAGCAACTGAATGCCACACAATGACAGGTAGACTTACCTACTAGAGTTTTACATGGCTCTGCCCTTGTAAATGCAGGTGGTGGTCTTAATAATAAGTGAACTCCAGCCAGCCATTAGTTAGTTGACTGCATAACGTTCTTTGTTGGAATATTTGTGTGCTGTGTATGTGTCTTTCCATCTCTCTCTATCCTCTATTACTTTTTCAGTATTTCTCTCATTTATGTACATTTAATCCTGCTAAATTAGTATGTTTAGAAAACTTTTTATATTATTTTCTAGGTATCCTCAATTCCTATTACACCAGCTAGGACAAAAGGCCTACTTGGTACGCCACTGTTGCTAGATGGAGTGGAATCAGGTGAGGAAGGTAAAATGTTCTTTATTAAACCAAACCTAGAGATAAACTTTTCAGAAAATAAAGGAATTGTAAAAGTGTTATAGTAATTTACTGGCTTTATTTCCAGTTGTGCTCCTAACCAACAGTGAGACTTCGAGTCATTTATTTTTATTTAAGGCCAAGTTTCTTTGTTTGAATAAAAGTATTTTTGTGATTGACAGTATTTAAGATTCTAAATAAGCTGCTTTTTTTCCCCCCGATCTCTACTTGATTCTTTACTCTATCTCTGGTCTAACTGATCTTTTTTGATTTTGAACTAGAATGTAAACTTTATGAGGACAAGGATAATGTCTGTCCTGGCCACCCTGGTGTCCTTAGTGGCTGGTACAGATGGATATGTGATAGACGATACCCAGTAAATATTTTATTGATAATTGAATGAATAAACTAAAGTGAAAAACAATCAGAAGTGTTGAAGAAGAAAATAGAAGGGCTGTTTGATTTTATATATGATTATCCCAATGCCAGGTTGAGTCACTCTGTGAGACTTAGAAAGAAGCTATATTCTGATTCTGAATATGAAGGTTATGTCTAATAAATGAATTTTACTTTTGAGAGACTTCAGTTTGAGTGTTTTATGCAGTTTTCGATGGACATTCTCTCAAGTCAATTGTCTTCTTCTTTTAGAGTCTGATGATGAGTATTTTGATGCTGAGGATGGAGACACACAGACTGGTAAAAGTATGAAAGAGTCAGGCATAAAAAAGGTTGCTGAGGCCCCAAATGAGGAGCTCATTAATCTTCTACTGAAGTTTGAAGTTAAAGAGGTATATATATTTGTTTTGTCCATAAACAAATATATTCTTGTTACTGCTGTCCTTATAAACTGTCTCATGCTAGACCCAAACATTAAGTATATTTATTTTTTTTTTTTTTTGTGGTATGCGGGCCTCTCACTGTTGTGGCCTCTCCCGTTGCGGAGCACAGGCTCCAGACGCGCACGGTCAGCGGCCATGGCTCACGGACCTAGCCGCTCCGCGGCATGTGGGATTTTCCCAGACCGGGGCACGAACCCGTGTCCCCTGCATTGGCAGGCGGACTCTCAACCACTGCGCCACCAGGGAAGCCCCATTAAGTATATTTAAAATGTGGTACTCGGTCTTCCCTACTGTCCCCCCCACACACACATACTTCTAAGAAAATGAAATGTTATTTTATAAAAACTGATATAAGTGTGATCTGTGGTATATCTGATCTATTCTGGAAAAGCTCAAGACTCTTAGTTAGGATTTTCTTTTCTGTAGAAAATTTCTGTGACATATTTACTTTAATATTTTTCAGCTTTTAAGCCAAATAATATAGTTTATTGTCATGTTTATAATTTAGAAAAATGTAAGCAACCTAAATTTGCAACGTGGCTTTTACAGTCATTGAAAATCTGGTAGTAATAAAAGAAAACATCGACATCGAGAGATGGTCACCGCATATCTTTATTTGGGGAAAAAAAAAGCGATTACAATTCCAAGGATATTATGATTCCATTTAGAAAATAAACACATACACACACACACACTTTTTTTAAATAAATGACAGTCTTCATCTCTGTGTGGTGGGATTATAGTTTTTCATTCCTGCCTGTTTGCTTTTATATATATTAAAATTTTTTTAAATGAATATTCATTGCTTTGAAATAAAACACAAAAGGTATAAAAAGGAGGTATTTCTTATTGACTGCTTTATATCTAAGTATTATTGTTATTTGTTTAAAGAAAGATATGTTCTCCATGTTTAGACTTCTTTGACTTCTCTCCTTCTCTCATATTCCCATCTAACATATCAGAAAACCCCTTGACTTTACCTTCAAAATGTATTCAAATGATTGCTCTTCCCTTCCACAGCTATTGCACTGTCCACATCACCATCATATCTTGATTGGACTATTGCAGTAGCCTCCTGTCTCTCTGCTTCCATCATGTGCTCTGTTCTCCCCACAGTAGCTAGAGTGATACTACTTTTAATCTTTTCTTAAAAAAGTATTTATCTTTTTGACTGCGTTGGGTCTTAGTTGTGGTATGTGGGATCTTTTGTTGTGGCACGCAGACTTCTCTCTAGTTGAGGCGTGCAGGTTTTCTCTTTCTCGTTGAGGCATGTGGGCTTAGTTGCCCCATGCCATGTGGGATTTCAGTTCCCCGACCAGGGATCGAACTGTGTGCCTTGCATTGGAAGGCAGACTCTTCACCACTGGACCACCAGGGAAGTCCCTAGAGTGATTGTTTTAAGGGAAAGTCAGTTCATGCCATTGCTTTGCTCATATCCCTACACAGGCTTCCCATCTCACTCACAGTAAAGAGCTAAATTCTTCCCATGGCCTACAAGGCCTTACATGGTCTACAAGTCACACCATGTGACTTCTTTGGCTTCATCTGCTGTTCTCTTCTTCCTTGCTCATTTTGCTCCAGCCATATTTCATTTATTCCTTCCATAAATGTTTATCAAGTGTCGTCATGCACCAGGCATTATTTTAGATACTAGAGCTACAGCAGTAAGCAGAGTTCCTCCTCATGGAGCTTACACTTGCCTTTTGTTCTTTCTTGTGTATACCAAAACGTATTCTTTGTGCTTGCTGCTTCCTTTGCCTGGAGAACTCTTTTCTTGCATGACTTGCTTCTTTACTTCCTTTAGAAATGCCATCTTATTGGAAAGGCCTGAGCACGCAACACAAAATAGCAACCTTTGCTTTTCCCCATCCTCCCTAGAATGTAAGCTTCTTGAAGACAAGGACTTTGTCTGTCCTGGTCATTTTGATGTTCTTAGTGGCTGGCACACCCTCATACATGGAAGATGATGCTCAATAAATATTTTATTGAATACTGAATGAATGAACTAAAGTCATAAACAATCAAAATCATCTAAGAAAAAATAGTAGTGCTGTTAGAAATATTTTTCCCAATTTGACCTTTTTTTGCCATGCTGAAGTTTTAAATATTTCCGTGGTGAAATCTATCTAATTTTTTCTTTATATTCTAGTTTTAGTGTGTGTTTAGAAAATTATCCTCCATTACAAAAATATTTACCCATGATTTTATTTATTGTTTTATGATTGGAATGCTTTCATTTAAATCATTGATTTATTTGAAATTTATTTTTGTATATCAATTCAGTACTGAATATCTTACTGTACTGTTTTATTGTTTCTATTTTTCAGTTGACGCTCCTGATTTTTCTTAGGTATATGATTATATCACTGCTAATAGTATTAGTTTTTGCTTTTTTTTCAGCATTTATATTTTTCCAGTTACTGTGGATGGCTTATAGCTTTTCCCAAAATGTGATAGTTCAAAACAACTATTTTATCTTGCTAACAGTTTTGTGGGTTAGGAATTCTGGAAGGGCCCAGCTTAGTAATTTTTGCATGTAGTCTTTCACATGCTTTCAGTCACATTTGACTAGAGTAGCAGTGACCTGAACTCTCAGTGGGCCTCATGGCTCACTCATGAGGCTGGCAGTTGATACTGGATGTTGGCTGGGACCTTGGCTAGGACTGTTGACCACAGTACCAACTCACAGCCTCCTGACCATGGCAGCTTCAGGGTAGTTGAACTTTTTACATGGCAACTAGCTTCCCCCAGAATGAGAAATCCCAGGTGGAAGTTTCATGGCCTTTTTTTGTGGTATGAGGGCCTCTCACTGCTGTGGCCTCTCTTGTTGCGGAGCACAGGCTCCGGACGCGCAGGCTCAGCGGCCATGGCTCATGGGCCCAGCCACTCTGCGGCATGTGGCATGTGGGATCTTCCTGGACCGGGGCACAAACCCGTGTTCCCTGCATCGGCAGGTGGACTCTCAACCACTGCGCCACCAGGGAAGCCCTGTACTCTGTTGATTGAAGCAGTCACAACCCTGCCCAAATGCTGCGGGGGTTGGGCAAAGACCTCCATCTCTTGACCTCCATCAAAGAACTTGCATGTTTTAAAAATGGCAACATATATGTTTTATTTTTCATTGGCTAAATATACTGGCTATCATTTCTACAGTAAATTTGAATAGTAGTGTAATAGTAAATGTCGTTGTTGTACTTTTTGACATTAATGGAGATGATTCTTATATCACCAGACATGACTTTTAGTTTTGAGATAAAGGTTTTAAAAAACCATATTCAGGAAGGATTCATACATGCCTATTTTTACTAAATTAAAAAAGTAAATCAATAAGGATATAAAATTTCATCATGATTTTTAGATAGATGTAGTTATATTCTCAATAATAGAACTTAAGATGATAACTTCCAATCATCATGGTAAGTAACTTGATGGTAATAGAAGAGTATGAGCAAAATTTCTACTATGGTCATGACTGTATATATGAAGAAGGATTTTGTATTTTTAAGTATGATTCAAAGTACTTATCTGCCTTTCATTGGCTGTCCTGATTGTTTTAGGTGATTTTGGAATTTACCAAACAACAGAAGGAAGAGGATACAATTCTAGTGTTTAATGTTACTCAGTTAGGAACAGAGGCTACAATGAGAACATTTGATTTAACTGCAGTAACTTACTTAAAGAAAATCAGCTTGGATTACCATGAAATTCAAGGTAATAGCCATAAAATTAGAAATAATAGACAGTAACAGATTTAGTATCACTTTTGAGTATCTGAAACACATTCATTTATGTAGTAATAATTATAATAAATAATAGCTAGCAGTGTTCTAAGCATTTTATATATAATAACTCATTTAATCCTTGTAACAATGCTATAAGATAGGCAATGCTATATTATCTCCAGTTTACACAAGAGGAAACAAAGTCATAAATTGGTTACATAATTTACCCAAGGTCGCACTGCTAGTTAGTTAGTGGCTGAACCATGATTAAAACCCTAGAAATCTGGCCCTAGGGTCTGTATTCTTAACTACTATGATCTACTCAGAGAGTCCATATAAATCCCCTTTATATAGGGAGTATTATTCCCATTTTACAAACAAAGGAAGGTTAAATAAAAAGAGATTAAGTGAGTTACTCAAGATCATGCATCTTATGAATAGCAAAACCTAGAATTTATCTCTGGTCTTATAATATTGAAGTTCTTGTTCTTTTGATTCAATAGTGTTCATATATCAGAAGCAGCATCAGGTTATGAAAATGAAAATGGTGGGACAGAAAATTAATTCTTTCAGAAGCTTTTATGGTTTATGCATTTCAGTGTACATCTTGTATACTCATTGGATGAGGAATGAAGGAATGGGTGAATCTACAGTAATTAAGGTTACCTAATATTTGCCTAGTATTTTAGTCAAATATAAAGACCTATTTTTTTGTTATTTTTTAAATAGCTCTAACTAAAATTAACCTTAGCGTAGAAGAAAAATGCTTTGTGTTAGTAAGCTCCTATAAGTACTGTGGAGAGATGGAGTTTACATTACTGTCTTAAGGGGAAAAATACAAATAATAAATTTTCTAGGCTATTTTTTCCTTTAGAGAAGGTTATTTCAGTGGAAAATTCTGAGATATCTCAGAAACAGGAGTTATAAAACTGCAAATAATACAAGATGGGTAAAAGAGTGGATAAATCACTTCTCCCTCCATGGCTTCTGGAGGTAGTTCCTTGGGACATGTGCATGAGGATATAGAGGACATCTGGTGGTACCTGTTGTTTTTAAATTTAAAGAAATTTAACAATTCTCCTCCCTTCAAAAAACTATTTCCTCTTTTGTGTAAGCCTTCTCTTAGTCTAAACAAAGGAAAATTATTTAAATTTCTTTAATATGAATGAAATTTTAGAGCTCAACAGAATACTACATGTTTTTCTAGTTCAACCTCATTGTTATGTAGTTGAGAAAACTGAAGTTAAATAGCTTTTGGTAAAGGTAGAGATGAATTAGAATTCATATTTCCTGATTCTTAACACCCATAGTCTTCTACTGCCTTACGAATGCACATATGGTCTTAAAAATATCTAGAGAAGTTTTGATTACTTTTGAACGCAGATGTAAGATCAAAGAAAATAAATACAGTATGCATGTTTTTAAGTAAGTTGAATGTCAGAGGTAAGGTAAGGATTTGGATTGGCTTATTTCTTTACCAGTGATGACCTTAATAACCATGAAAATATGTGCAGATAGTCTTTTAAAGCTTAAGTAATAAAATTTTTTAAGAAGAAAAGGACATGTTGAAAATTCCAAATGTAAAAAAGAGCAATTTACTTGAAACACTTTTTTTTCTTTTTCTTTAATCTAGGGTCCAAAAAGAAGCCCCTTCACTTGATTAGCTCTTCTGACAAACCTGGATTAGATCTCTTAAAAGCAGAGTACATTAAGGTAAGGGTCATAGAATGTTTATATATTTATTGTATACTCTAAACTATCCTCTGGAAGGAAAAAGATGACAGTAGGTTATTAAAGGCTCTTGTGTATCATAGGTTTGAATCATAGGGATATCTACTGTTTCTCTTTCCATTTGCACACCTTTCTCTTTCACTCAAGTAAGGACTAGGATTTTACAAAGTCACACTTCTTGTCCACAAAGATGGAAGCCTGGGGTGAAGTAGGTCCTACTACTGTCTTCTGGGGCACATTCACCTACCTACATTCATTGTATGTGTAGGTGGTATTTGGCTAAGTATCCTACATCAAAAGGGATAAAGTCAAATTGAATCTGGTTCAGAAGAGAATTGCTAGGATTCGGAAGGACTCAAAAATATATTATATGAAGAATGTTGAAGAATGTTATATGAACTGATGGTATTCAGCTTCATTCAAGATTAGTTGATTTATTTAATTATTCAATAACTGTTGAACATCTTTTGTGTCAGGTTGTGTTAGGATACAGAGATGAAAAATATTCTCTGTTCTCAAGGAATTTATAAACCAGTAGGGAGATAGGTAAACAACAATTAAAATATAATGTGTTTTATGGACGCCAAGGGGGGAAAGTGGCGGGGGGGGTGGTGGTGTGATGAATTGGGAGATTGTGATTGGCATGTATACACTGATGTGTATAAAATGGATAAGTAATAAGAACCTGCTGTATAAAAAACAAAATAAAATTCAAAAAAATATATAATGTGTTTGATTCTTTAATAAGGAGGAACACAAAGCATTATGGGAGCAGGGAGGCAGGGATATTGATCTAGCCAGAAGGCTTCTCACAGCAGGTAAAACTTTGAATTTACTGTGTATGTTCCCAAGGGACATAACTTGAACCAATTGGTTATTATGATAGGAGATAGATTTTTAAAAATATGTATTTATTGATTGATTGATTATTTATTTATTTTATTTTTTTTGGCTGCACCGGGTCTTAGTTGTGGCACGCAGGATCTTCATTCATTTTGGCATGTGGGATCTTTAGTTACGGCATGCATGTGGGATCTAGTTCCCCAACCAGGCATTGAACCCGGGCCCCCTGCATTGGGATCCCGGAGTCTTACCCACTGGACCACCAGGGAAATCCCAGGAGACAGATTTTTGATTCAGTGTGAAGACCTCATTAAATCAGACTTCTCTAAAGTTTGGATTTCTAAGAAAATTAGGTTTCTTTCACTGGAGATATCCTAAAATAGACTTGCTGAAGACTTTCTAAAGGTATTTAAACATTAGGTGATAGATGGGCTAGACTACCTTTAAACCTTCTAACCCTCAGAGTTTATCATTCTGATCCCTAGCTGCAGTTTCCCAAAAGTGAATGATGCCATGCTCTCCTCTGTTTGAAGAGGAGGACAAGTTTTTACTCTTATGATAAATAAATGGATTTGGATGTAACTTTATAATAATGATAATAAAATTAAATATATAATGTATTTAAAAATAGTTAGAACTGAATATAAATAAAGTAAAGATTATAAGTAAATGATTCATTTACTTTGGTCTTAATTCCTTCTTTAGAACTGTTTTTTTCTTTCTTTTTTTTTTTAGGCTGATAAGAATGGACCCAGTTTTCAAACTAGTTTTGAAAAAACTGAACAAACACTTAAGGTAAGAAATTCTGTTAAAAGAATAGATCCTGTTGGAAAATAACCTACTCTGGAAGTCTTCAGTATCCTTTGAGGAACCATTAAAAGTTATAAATTAGCCTCATAAATGTCTACCATGCTCTGTGTTTATGATTCAGGATAATAATACTGTTATTTAACTCATTGTATCACATCCTAATTATTTCTAAAGGAGGGAATGCTGTAGATGAGGGAACTTTGATTTACAAAGAACCAACAGGATTCTGAACAAACCAAACTAGATACTGTCTTTTAATGCAGGGCTCAGAAAGTATGTGAAATACAAGGAGAGATGTTGAATACTTCTGGAGCTATTCTAAGGTACTCAAGTAGAGGAAGAAGTGGCAAAATGTAATTTTAGGATACAGTAAAAAGAAAATGAGAGAAATGAGTTTCAGATTATACTCTTGAGAGATGGGAAAATCTGTTGAATATTGAATCTTCCTTTTAATAATTTTTATATCCACTTAGTGTCTTGAAGCAATGAAAAGAAGTCCTTTTGTATAAAAAGTGATTTTTTAAAAATTTCAATTTGCTATTAGAAAATCATGTATTCTTTAAAGCAATTTGTGTTGCTATTTTAGGTTTCTGGAGTTACTGTTTTTAAAAATATAATATTTTCTCCTATAAGCTATATATTCTTTTTTTTTTAAATGATAGGACCATAATTATGGTTTAGAAGATTATTTAGTGACTGAGAACTCACTCTTAATTGCATATTTTATATTTAAATCTCATGAATGTCACATTTGAAATCTTTTTTTTTTAACATCTTTATTAGAGTATAATTGCTTTACAGTGTTGTGTTAGTTTCTGCTGTATAACAGAGGGAATCAGCTGTATGCATACATATATCCCCATATCCCCATACCTTATGGGGATTCCCTTGTATGTTATTTGTTGCTTTTCTCTTGCTGCTTTTAATATTTTTTCTTTGTATTTAATTTTTGATAGTTGGATTAATATGTGTCTCAGCGTGTTTCTCTTTGGGTATATCCTGTATGGTACTCAATATGCTTCCTGGACTTGACTGACTAATTCCTCTCCCATGTTAAGGAAGTTTTCAACTACAATCTCTTCAAATATTTTCTTAGACCCTTCCTTTATCTCTTCTTTTTCTGAGACCCCTATAATTCGAATGTTGGTGCGTTTAATGTTGTCCCGGAGGTCTCTGAGACTGTCCTCAATTCTTTTCATTCTTTTTTCTTTATTCTGCTCCCTGGCAGTTATTACCACCATTTTTTTTTTGACTTTATTTTTTTTTATTTTTATTTTTTTAAATTAGTTTCTGCTTTATAACAAAGTGAATCAGTCATACATATACATCTGTTCCCACATCCCTTCCCTCATGCATCTCCCTCCCTCCCACCCTCCCCATCCCACCCCTCCAGGCGGTCACAAAGCACCGAGCTGATCTCCCTGTGCTCTGCGGCTGCTTCCCACTATCTATCTACCTTACGTTTGGTAGTGTATATATGTCCATGTCTCTCTTTCGCTTTGTCACAGCTTACCCTTCCCCCTCCCCATATCCTCAAGTCCATTCTCAAGTAGGTCTGTGTCTTTATTCCCGTTTTACCCCTAGGTTCTTCATGACATTTTTTTTTTTAAATTCCATATATATGTGTTAGCATATGGTATTTGTCTTTGTCTTTCTGACTTACTTCACTCTGTATGACAGACTCTAGGTCTATCCACCTCATTACAAATAGCTCAGTTTCGTTTCTTTTTATGGCTGAGTAATATTCCATTGTATATATGTGCCACATCTTCTTTATCCATTCATCCGATGATGGACACTTAGGTTGTTTCCAGCTCCGGGCTATTGTGAATAGAGCTGCAATGAACATTTTGGTACATGTCTCTTTTTGAATTATGGTTTTCTCAGGGTATATGCCTAGTAGTGGGATTGCTGGGTCGTATGGTAGTTCTATTTTTAGTTTTTTAAGGAACCTCCATACTGTTCTCCATAGTGGCTGTACCAATTCACATTCCCAGCAGCAGTGCAAGAGTGTTCCCTTTTCTCCACACCCTCTCCAGCATTTATTGTTTCTAGATTTTTTGATGATGGCCACTCTGACTGGTGTGAGATGATATCTCATTGTAGTTTTGATTTGCATTTCTCTAATGATTAATGATGTTGAGCATTCTTTCATGTGTTTGTTGGCAGTCTGTATATCTTCTTTGGAGAAATGCCTATTTAAGTCTTCTGCCCATTTTTGGATTGGGTTGTTTGTTTTTTTGTTATTGAGCTGCATGAGCTGTTTATAAATTTTGGAGATTAATCCTTTGTCAGTTGCTTCATTTGCAAATATTTTCTCCCATTCTGAGGGTTGTCTTTTGGTCTTGTTTATGGTTTCCTTTGCTGTGCAAAAGCTTTGAAGTTTCATTAGGTTCCATTTGTTTATCTTTGTCTTTAGTTCCATTTCTCTAGGAGGTGGGTCCAAAAGGATCTTGCTGTGATTTATGTCATAGAGTGTTCTACCTATGTTTTCCTCTAAGAGTTTGATAGTTTCTGGCCTTACATTTAGGTCTTTAATTCATTTTGAGCTTATTTTTGTGTATGGTGTTAGGGAATGATCTAATCTCATACGTTTACATGTCCCTGTCCAGTTTTCCCAGCACCACTTATTGAAGAGGCTGTCCTTTCTCCACTGTACATTCCTGCCTCCTTTATCAAAGATAAGTTGGCCATATGTGCGTGGGTTTCTCTCTGGGCTTTCTATCCTGATCCACTGATCTATCTTTCTGTTTTTATGCCAGTACCACACTGTCTTAATTACTGTAGCTTTGTAGTATAGTCTGAAGTCAGGGAGCCTGATTCCTCCAGCTCCGTTTTTCGTTCTCAAGATTGCTTTGGCTATTCGGGGTCTTTTGTTTTTCCAAACAAATTTTGAAATTTTTTGTTCTAGTTCTGTGAAAAATGCCAGTGGTAGTTTGATAGGGATTGCATTGAATCTGTAGATTGCTTTGGGTAGTAGAGTCATTTTCACAATATTGATTCTTCCAATCCAGGAGCATGGTATATCTCTCCATCTATTTGTATCATCTTTAATTTCTTTCATCAGTGTCTTATAATTTTCTGCATACAGGTCTTTTGTCTCCTTAGGTAGGTTTATTCCTAGATATTTTATTCTTTTTGTTGCAATGGTAAATGGGAGTGTTTTCTTGATTTCATTTTCAGATTTTTCATCATTAGTGTACAGGAATGCCAGAGATTTCTGTGCATTAATTTTGTATCCTGCTACTTTACCAAATTCATTGATTAGCTCTAGTAGTTTTCTGGTAGCATCTTTAGGATTCTCTATGTATAGTATCATGTCATCTGCAAACAGTGACAGCTTTACTTCTTCTTTTCCAATTTGGATTCCTTTTATTTCCTTTTCTTCTCTGATTGCTGTGGCTAAAACTTCCAAAACTAGGTTGAATAAGAGTGGTGAGAGTGGGCAGCCTTGTCTTGTTCCTGATCTTAGTGGAAATGGTTTCAGTTTTTCACCATTGAGGACAATGTTGGCTGTGGGTTTGTCATATATGGCCTTTATTATGTTGAGGAAAGTTCCCTCTATGCCTACTTTCTGCAGGGCTTTTATCATAAATGGGTGTTGAATTTTGTCGAAAGCTTTCTCTGCATCTATTGAGATGATCATATGGTTTTTCTCCTTCAACTTGTTAATATGGTGTATCACATTGATTGATTTGCGTATATTGAAGAATCCTTGCATTCCTGGAATAAACCCCACTTGATCATGGTGTATGATCCTTTTAATGTGCTGTTGGATTCTGTTTGCTAGTATTTTGTTGAGGATTTTTGCATCTATGTTCATCAGTGATATTGGCCTGTAGTTTTCTTTCTTTGTGACATCCTTGCCTGGTTTTGGTATCAAGGTGATGGTGGCCTCGTAGAATGAGTTTGGGAGTGTTCCTTCCTCTGATATTGTTTGGAAGAGTTTGAGAAGGATGGGTGTTAGCTCTTCTCTAAATATTTGATAGAATTCGCCTGTGAAGCCATCTGGTCCTGGGCTTTTGTTTGATGGAAGATTTTTAATCACAGTTTCAATTTCAGTGCTTGTGATTGGTCTATTCATATTTTCTATTTCTTCCTGAGTCAGTCTTGGTAGGTTGTGCATTTCTAAGAATTTGTCCATTTCTTCCAGGTTGTCCATTTTATTGGCATAGAGTTGCTTATAGTAATCTCTCATGATCTTTTGTATTTCTGCAGTGTCAGTTGTTACTTCTCCTTTTCCATTTCTAATTCTATTGATTTGAGTCTTCTCCCTTCTTTTCTTGATGAGTCTGGCTAATGGTTTGTCAATTTTGTTTATCTTCTCAAAGAACCAGCTTTTAGTTTGGTTGATCTTTGCTATCGTTTCCTTCATTTCTTTTTCATTTATTTCTGATCTGATCTTTATGATTTCTTTCCTTCTGCTAACTTTGGGGTTTTTTTGTTCTTCTTTCTCTAATTGCTTTAGGTGCAGGGTCAGGTTGTTTACTCGAAATGTTTCCTGTTTCTTAAGGTGGGATTGTATTGCTATAAACTTCCCCCTTAGAACTGCTTTTGCTGCGTCCCATAGGTTTTGGGTCGTCGTGTCTCCATTGTCATTTGTTTCTAGGTATTTTTAAATTTCCTCTTTGATTTCTTCAGTGATCACTTTGTTATTGAGTAGTGTATTGTTTAGTCTCCATGTATTTGTATTTTTTACAGATCTTTTCCTGTAATTGATGTCTAGTCTCATAGCATTGTGGTCGGAAAAGATACTTGATACAATTTCAATTTTCTTAAATTTACCAAGGCTTGATTTGTGACCCAAGATATGATCTATCCTGGAGAATGTTCCATGAGCACTTGAGAAAAATGTGTATTCTGTTGTTTTTGGATGGAATGTCCTATAAATATCAACTAAGTCCATCTTGTTTAATGTTTCATTTAAAGCTTGTGTTTCCTTATTTATTTTCATTTTGGATGATCTGTCCATTGGTGAAAGTGGGGTGTTAAAGTCCCCTACTATGATTGTGTTACTGTCGATTTCCCCTTTTATGGCTGTTAGTATTTGCCTTATGTATTGAGGTGCTCCTATGTTGGGTGCATAAATATTTACAATAGTTATATCTTCTTCTTGGATCGATCCCTTTATCGTTATGTAGTGTCCTTCTTTGTCTCTTCTAATAGTCTTTATTTTAAAGTCTATTTTGTCTGATATAAGAATTGCTACTCCAGCTTTCTTTTGATTTCCATTTGCATGGAATATCTTTTTCCATCCCCTTACTTTCAATCTGTATGTGTCTTTAGGTCTGAAGTGGGTCTCTTGTAGACAGCATATATATGGGTCTTGTTTTTGTATCCATTCAGCCACTCTGTGTCTTTTGGTGGGAGCATTTAGTCCATTTACATTTAAGGTAATTATTGATATGTATGTTTCTATTCCCATTTCCTTAATTGCTTTGGGTTCGTTATTGTAGGTGTATTCCTTCTGTTGTGTTTCTTGCCTAGAGAAGTTCCTTTAGCATTTGTTGTAAAGCTGGTTTGGTGGTGCTGAACTCTCTCAGCTTTTGCTTGTCTGTAAAGGTTTTAATTTCTCCATCAAATCTGAATGAGATCCTTGCTGGGTAGAGTAATCTTGGTTGCAGGTTTCTCTCCTTCATCACTTTAATTATGTCCTGCCACTCCCTTCTGGCTTGTAGAGTTTCTGCTGAGAGATCAGCTGTTAACCTGATGGGGATTCCCTTGTGTGTTATTTGTTGTTTTTCCCTTGCTGCTTTTAATATGATTTCTTTGTGTTTAATTTTTGACAGTTTGATTAATATGTGTCTTGGCATATTTCTCCTTGGATTTATTCTGTATGGGACTCTCTGTGCCTCCTGGACTTGATTAACTATTTCCTTTCCCATATTAGGGAAGTTTTCAACTATAATCTCTTCAAATATTTTCTCAGTCCCTTTCTTTTTCTCTTCTTCTTCTGGAACCCCTATAATTCGAATGTTGGTGCATTTAATGTTGTCCCAGAGGTCTCTGAGACTGTCCTCTATTCTTTTCATTCTTTTTTCTTTATTTTGCTCTGCATCAGTTATTTCCACTATTTTATCTTCCACCTCACTTATCCGTTCTTCTGCCTCAGTTATTCTGCTATTGATCCCATCTAGAGTATTTTTCATTTCATTTATTGTGTTTTTAATCGATGCTTGATTCATCTTTAGTTCTTCTAGGTCCTTGTTAACTGTTTCTTGCATATTGTCTATTCTATTTCCAAGATTTTGGATCTTGGAAATAGAATCTTGGATCAGCTTTACTATCATTATTCTGAATTCTTTTTCAGGTAGACTGCCTATTACCTCTTCATTTGTTAGGTCTGGTAGGTTTTTATCTTGCTCCTTCACCTGCTGTGTGTTTTTCTGCTTTCTCATTTTGCTTATGTTACTGTGTTTGGGGTCTCCTTTTTGCAGGCTGCAGATTCGTAGTTCCCGTTGTTTTTGGTATCTGTCCCCCGTGGCTAAGGTTGTTTCAGTAGGTTGTGTAGGCTTCCTGGTGGGGGGGACTAATGCCTGTGTTCTGGTGGTTGGGGCTCGATCTTGTCTTTCTGGTGGACAGGTCCACGTCTGGTGGTGTGTTTTGGGGTGCCTGTGGCCTTATTATGTTTTTAGGTAGCCTCTCTGCTAATGGGTGGGGTTGTGTTCCTGCCTTGCTAGTTGCTTGGCATAGGGTGACCAGCACTGTAGCTTGCTGGTCGTTGACTGAAGCTGGGTGCTGGTGTTGAGATGGAGATCCCTGGGAGATTTTCGCTGCTTGATATTATGTGGAGCTGGGAGGTCTCTTGTGGACCCGTGTCCTGAAGTTGGCTCTCCCACTTCAGAGGCACAGCACTGACCCCTGGCTGCAGCACCAAGAGCCTTTCATCCACCCGGCTCAGAATAACAGTGAGAAAAAGTAGAAAGAAAGAATTAGTAGAAGAAAGAAAGAGAGAGGGAAAGAAAGGAAGAAGGGAAGAAAGGAAGGAAGGAAGAAAGAAAGAAAGGAGGGAGGGAGGGAGGAAGGATGGAAAGAAAGAAGGAAAGAAAGGGAGGGAGGGAGGAATGAAAGCAAAAGGAAGAGTGAATGGAAGAAGGGAGGGAGGGAGGGAGGAAGGAAAGAAAGAAAGAAAGACAGGAGGGAGGGAGGGAGGAAGGAAAGAAAACGAAAGTGGAAAGAAGAAGGGTGGGAGGGAGGGAGGGAGGAAAGAAAAAGAAAGAAGGAAAGGAGAAGCGGAGGGAGGGAGGGAGGAAGGGAAGGTAGGAAAAAAAGAAAGAGCAGGTAAAGTAAAATAGAATAAAGTATGAAATATAGTAGCGTTATTAAAATTAAAAAGTAATTATTGAAAAAAAAAACACGGACCGATAGAGCCCTAGGACATATGGTGGAAGCAAAGCTATACAGAGAGAATCTTACACAGAAGATTACACATACACATTCACAAAAAGAGAGCAGGGGGAAAAATCAAAAATCTTGCTCTCCAAGTCCACCTCCTCGATTTGGGATAATTCGTTGTAAAAAGAGGAAAAGGGCGAGAAGTCTGAAATCTTGCTAAGTCCACCTCCTTAATTTGGGATAATTCGTTGTAAAAAGAGGAAAAAGGGGGGAAAGTCTTAAATCTTGTCCTCAAAGTCCACTTCCTCAATTTGGGATGATTCGCTGTCCATTCATGCACTCCACAGACGCAGGGCACATCAAATGGACCGTGGAGCTTTAATCCGCTGCCTCCGAGGCTGCACTGAGAGATTTCCCTGTCTCTGCTCTCACAACTCCGGGGTCTCAGCCTTGGACCTGGCCCCGCCTCTGCGCGTAGGTCGCCGGAGGGCGTCCGTTCTTCGCTCAGACAGGACGGGTTTAAAGGAGCCTCTGATTCAGGGGCTCTGGCTCACTCAGGCAGAGGGGAGGGAGGGGAATGCCCTCTCCTCGCGCACCAGGCAACAAAAGGGAAAAAAGTCTCTTGCCTCTCCGGTAGCTCCAGACCCTTTCCCCGGACTCCCTCCGGGCTAGCACTAACCCCTTCAGGCTCTCTTCCTGCCGCCAGCCCCAGTCCTCTCCCTGCACTCCGACTGAAAGCCGATACCCGAGCCTCAGCTCCCAGCCCCGCCCACCCCGGCGGCCGAGCAGACAGGCCTCTCGGGCTGGTGTGTGCCTGAGGGCACCGATCCTCTGTGCCAAAATCTCTCCGCTTTGCCCTCCGCACCCCTGTTGCTGTGCTCTCCTCCGCTACTCCAAAGCTTTCCCCCTCCGCCACCTGCAGTCTCCGCCCGCGAAGGGGCTTGTAGTGTGTAGAAACCTTCCCTCCTTCACGGCTCCCTCCCACTGGTGCAGGTCCCGTCCATATCCTATTGTCTCTGTTTATTCTTTTTTTCTTTTGACCTACCCAGGTATGTGGGGAGTTTCTTGCCTTTTGGGGGGTCTGAGGTCTTCTGTCAGCGTTCAGTAGGTGTTCTGTTGGAGTTGTTCCACGTGTAGATGAATTTCTGATGTATCTGTGGGGAGGAAGGTGATCTCCGCGTCTTACTCTTACGCCATCTTCCTCCGGCTCTCTCTATTTCCACCATTTTATCTTCCAGCTCACTTATCTGTTCTTCTGCCTCAGTTATTCTTTTATTGATTCCTTCTAGAGTATTTTTAATTTCAGTAATTGTGTTGTTCATCATTGTTTGTTTGCTCTTTAGTTCTTCTAGATCCTTGTTAAATGTTTCTTGTATTTTCTCCATTCTGTTTCCGAGATTTTGGATCATCTTTACTATCATTACTCTGAATTCTTTCTCAGGTAGGTTGCCTATTTCGTCTTCATTTATTTGGTCTTGTAGGTTTTTACCTTGCTCCTTCGTCTGTAACATATTTTTTTGTCGTTTCATTTTTTTTTTTTTTTTGATGGGTGGTGCTCTATTCCTGTCTTACTGGTTGTTTGGCCTGAGACGTCCAGCACTGGAGTTCGCAGGCAGTTGGGTAGAGCTGGGTCTCAGTGCTGAGATGAGGACCTCTGGGAGGCCTCACTCCGACTGATATTCCCTGGGGTCTGAGGTTCTCTGTTAGTCCAGCGGTTTGGACTCGGAGCTCCCACCACAGGATCTCAGGCCTGACCTCCAGCCTGGGAACCAAGATCCCGCAAGCTTTTTCTTTGTCCTTTGTGCTTAGTGTAGATGCACTTGCTCATAGGGTGCTGCGTGCAGAGGCCTCACACCCAGCGCTTCACACCAGAGTTCCTAGTGCGACCCGGCTTCTGCTGACACTGTAGCTTCAACGGCCATTTGCAGAGCCATGTGCAGAGCCTGAAATCATTTCTTAACACAGTGGTAATACATGGTGATTCTGGAGTTTCATGTTCTAACTTATATGTTTTATATAATCATAATAATAGTCATTGAAGATTCAAAAAAGTGATATATATATTGAATATTGGAATGGCCATGACAGGCAGGTTGTAGGCTCTATGGTAATTAGGATTGGGAAATGGAGTAATTAGGTTACCTTGATACTCAAATGAACCCCCAAAATGTGTAAGTATAATTTACTCTCCATATATTCCCTGTTTAAGGACTGTGAGTTGTGAGTCTTCGTCTCTTCTCTCTTCCTTTTAAGTGGTGTATGGCAGTGATGCAAGCCTCGTTAGGAGCCTTTTGCATACATCATGCAGACTACTGGTATAATTGGCCTGGGAACTAATTTTCTTTTTAAAATATTTCTAGGTGGCTTTTTCATCTTTAAACCTGTTGCTGCATACACAAGCTCTTCTCTCTTCTCTTAATTACCTGACAACCATTATTCCATCAGATGGCCAAAACGTGGGTGATACCAAGGAAGTTCAAGTTTCTACTGAAAAGCAACAAAAAACTTCAGCTCTGCAGAAAAGTATGAAAAACACTGTTTTGTTTCTTGTTAGTAAGGGTTTTAGAATTGTAGAGCTAAATGGGGAATCTTAGAGACCATCTGGTTAGTCATGTACATGCCATTTTGCCTACCTTTGTTCTTTCCTTCAAACTGAGTCATACGTGGGTGCCTGATATGTAAGATAAATGTAATTAATACTGTTGTTTAAAAAAAAATGTTTTTTGGGCTTCCCTGGTGGTGCAGTGGTTGAGAGTCCGCCTGCCGATGCAGGGGACGCGGGTTCATGCCCCCAGTCTGGGAGGATCCCACGTGCCGCAGAGCGGCTGGGCCCGTGAGCCATGGCCGCTGAGCCTGTGCGTCTGGAGCCTGTGCTCCGCAACGGGAGAGACCACAGCAGTGAGAGGCCCGCGTACCGCAAAAAAAAAAAAAAAAAAAGTTTTTGTTCTTATTCTGGTGGTGATGGGGGATGCCTTTATATGGGTATTAGGGGAAGAAGACCTGTATTTATTCTGAGCTCTTCCTCCTCTCAGTGGCTCCTGAAAGGACTCCATAGAGGGTTAATCTTCCCTAACATTTTACAGATAAGGAAATCAAGACCCAGAGACATGAGGGCCAGGGTGCAGGGATAGCATCGAATTGGATAAGAGCCCAGCTTTTGGATCAGAAAGAACTCAGTTCAAATCCTGACTCTGCTACTTAAACTATGGGACCATAGGCATGTTATTTAATATTCAGTAACTTCCTTGAGTTTCAGTGTCATTATCTTTATGTATTTTAAGGTTTTTTTTGCTTTTACATTATCAAAGTAGTACATCTCACTATTAAAAATGCAAACTATATATAAAGAATATATAAAGCAAAAAAAAAGTATTTGAAATACTTAAGAATTTGAGAGTTTTAAAATTATTTTAAGCAGAACCATGGTTCACTTGATATAGGGAAGAAACCTTAATAGAGTGTATACTACTAGAATCCACTGTGATAGAATTGCTTTGTTTATATGCAGTGATTGTATCCTCTAAGGAGAGTGACATTATTCACTTCAGGCTGTTTGCCAAGTTGAATGCTTTCTGTGTTATTGTTTGTGATGAGAAGAACAATATTGCTGAAATCAAGATTCAAGGTAAAAGTTCTCATGATATTAAAAATTGTTTAAAAGATAAGCTTTTTTTTGTTTTTGTTTTTTGCAATGCTAAAATATATATAAAATGGAAGGCTCTGAGCTATGAAAACTGGATTATTTTATTTTATGACATAATTGGATTGCATGTTTTCTTAACTCTTTGAGAGTTGAACCACACATACTGGTGTTTTGGACCCTTCTGAGAGTTGTCTCAGAGGTGAAAGGAATACTAATGTCAATGTAGAGATGCTATTGAGGAGCTAAGTGTCAACCCAGAATTCAGTTTAAGGTCTGTGAATACACTTTATCTTGGTACAAATGCAAAGCAACCTTATCATGAAGAACAAATCCTATGAGCCCATTATGTTCTTTTAGGCAAAATCTGCTAAAATGAATGTAGCTTTTTTCTCTGACTCTATCTTTACCAGCTCATTGTGATCTGGTAAAGGTAAAGAATATGTTTAATACAATTCTTGAAGAACTTAAAACCCAGAAAGCTAGGGTTTTTCTTTGTTCTTTCTAAACTGGCAGTGCATCTACTAGTCTGAATTTGATTCATGAAACTCTTATAGTCTCTATGTAAATGACTGGATATAAGGTGTAAAGAATTTACTAAAATCCTAAGATAATCTATTTGCACTAGATGTAGTTTTTTCACAAGGTTGAAAATTCAGATAATTATTTTTTAATGAGTTTATAGGTTTCATTGTTCATAAAACTAAAAATATCTAATATTGCACTTATTTATCAATTGTGAGTTCAAACATTGCTAAATTTATAAAAAATATCACCTATAGAATAAAATTATGCAATGGAAGAAAAATCTTCAGATCTTATTATGGTATCTATAGAAATTATAATAATATAATTTTTTTTACAGGACTTGATTCTTCCCTTTCTCTTCAGTCAAGAAAACAGTCACTATTTGCCAGATTGGAAAATATTATTGTCACAGATGTTGATCCTAAGACAGTTCATAAAAAAGTAGGTGATAGTAAATCATTAATATTTTTTGATGATTGAACGTGAGATTTTATTTTTAAATATATTTTATTTTTTAAAATACTAATGAAATATATTTTGATAGAAAAATGTTTCTGTAATGATTATAAACCCTTTTAAATTGGGATTTTATTTTGTCATTGTCCATTGGATGGAGTGCATTCAAATCTCTGCTTTTCAGGCTGTGTCAATAATGGGAAATGAAGTCTTTCATTTTAACTTGGATTTGTATCCAGATGCTACTGAGGGGGATTCCTATACTGACATGTCCAAAGTGGATGGTGTGGTGTCACTGAACGTTGGCTGTATTCAGATTGTCTATCTCCATAAATTCCTCATGTCACTTCTGGTAAAATCACTATTTATATATAGATTTTTTGACTTAGAAATACTTAAAATAAGTCTGATAATTATGATTGCAAATCTTAAAACTTTGAATGTTAGGTTGTGCATTGATTCGATTACTGATGGTATTTTATGGATTAATGTAGAGGTCAAAACCTCTCTTTAACAGTTGAAATCTGAATCATATAATGATTTTTGTCTAGCATTGTCTAGAACTGGAATTATTTTTGCTGGAATATAATGAATCCAAATTCTCAAGTGCAAAAACTATTAAAACTGTTTTCTTCTCTGTTCCTCAGCCATATAAGTCTAATTATAATTAGCCCTTGTCAGGTAGCTCATAAATATGGATGGATAATCAGTAATTCTTTCCTAACTAGAAAGATAGGACTAAATTGAAAGTTATTTATTGGAAAAAAATTGGCACATAAATAAAAAGAAGATGGTGTTAGAAATGATGTGCTTGTCCTCCTTTTTGAATTGCTCCTTTTATTTTGTGTCCACAGAACTTCCTGAACAATTTCCAGACAGCCAAAGAGGCTCTGAGTGCTGCCACTGCTCAGGCTGCAGAAAAGGCTGCCACAAGTGTGAAAGATTTTGCCCAGAGGAGCTTTCGTGTTTCTATCAATATTGATTTAAAAGCACCAGTTATAGTCATCCCACAGTCTTCCATTTCCACCAGTGCAGTAGTGGTAGATCTTGGGTTAATCAGAGTTCAGAATCAGTTCAGTCTGGTATCTGGTGAAGACTACTCAGACCCTCCAGTAATTGACAGAATGGATGTGCAGCTAACAAAGCTTAAGCTTTCTAGGTATACTCTTTCAGTAATTATGTATTGATATTTAAGTATTATTTAGTATTGTCTATGAAATTTTATGACTATTGAAATTCATGCTCAACATACTTCTGTTGCATAGAACTGTTTTTTTTTTGTTTTTTGTTTTTTTTTTTTTTGCAGTACGTGGGCCTCTCACTGTTGTAGCCTCTCTCGTTGCGGAGCACAGGCTCCGGACGCACAGGCTCAGCGGCCATGGCTCACGGGCCCAGCCGCTCTGCGGCATGTGGGATCCTCCCAGACTGGGGCACGAAGCCGTGTCCCCTGCATCGGCAGGCGGACTCTCAACCACTGCACCACCAGGGAAGCCCCAGAACTGTTTTTTAATCAACTTTTTATTTTGAAAAATCTCAAGCCTACAGACAAATTGCAAAAATAGTACCTATAATTTTTCAAATAGATTCACCAATTATTTATATTTGCTTTAACTCTGTATATACGTATTATTTAAAATATTTAAAATTTTTAAATTTTATTTTTATTCAGGTGTGGCTGACATATTAGTTTCAGGTATACTACATAATGATTTGATAGTCATGTGTATTGCTAAATGGTCACCATAGTAAGTCTAGTTAACATCCATCACCACACATATTTACAGAAAATTTTTTTCTTGTTATGAGAACTTTTAAGATATATGCTCTTAGCAACTTTCAAATATACAGTACAGTGTTATTAACTATAGTCACCATCCTATATGTTACATCCCCAAGATTTATTTTATAATTGGAAATTAAAACATTTATTGCTAAACTATTTGAGAATAGATATCTTAACCCTTTGCCCCAAAGTGCTTTAGCATGTGTCTCCTAAGAACAAGGACATTAATCCTCTTACATAATAACCACAATTATCAAATTCTGGAAATTTAACATTGATATAATCTATTATCTAATATGCATTCAATATTCAGATTTTACCAGTTATTCCAAGAATTTTCCCCTCAATCCAGGATAACATGTGGCATTTAATTGTATCCTATATTAGTGAGGGAGATTTCTGTACTGATAGACATTTATTCTGGGATAGTTCTTCAGCCTTTCTTTGTTTTTCATGATGATGACAGTTTTGAAGAGTTCAGTCTAGTTGTTTCATAGAATGACTCTCAGTTTAGTTTTGTCTGAGTGATTTCTCATGATTTAATTGAGCTTATACATTTTTGGCAGGAATGCTGTGTAAGTAATGATGTATCTCTAGGGCTCACACCCGAGGACATTTGCAAGTGTGTATGTTCATTTTAAAATCATTTTCTACCCCGTCCAAGGAGATTTAATTATCTTAAATACAAAAGGAATGATTATAAAACAAGTCCAGAAAAGAATCCTGGTTGAAGAGCTTTATAAACTTAGAAATAGCTTACTTTTCATCTTGCCATTTTTTTCTCTAATCTCTGTACCAGCACACATATCAGTCCTTGAACAACTGTATTGATGATTTCCCCCATAGCTTCAAAAATATCAGTTTCTTTTAAAAATTTACTCAGGTTGTCATCTATCTTCTGTTTAAAGAAAAAAGTTTTCTTAAAGGCATTTAATTGTATATCATATACAGTTGACCCTTGAACAGCACGGGTTTGAACTGCATGGGTCTGCTTATGCGCAGATATTTTTTTCTAGTGGTAAATAACACAGTATTATACAACCTGTGCTTGTTTAGAACTGTGGTTATGGAGGAACCACATACACAGAGGAACCGAAATATGAAGGGCAAACTATAAGTTACCTGATTGCATGGAGGGGTCATCACCCTAGTCTCCCGTGTTGTTCAAGGGACAGCTGTGTTTTAATCTGTCCATGCTAGTATATTGTAGATTAAATTAATTATAGACCAAGTTTAGAAAACACTAAAACAGTTTTGTTTCAAATCAGTGTTTAGAGCAGCAACTTTGGGCTTCGTGTTTTTTTAATGATATGTTACATTTACCCCTATTTTTATGCATATATATCAATTATATTTTTCATTAGGACAGTGATCCAGCCAGGCATCTCCCATCCTGATATTCAGCTGTTGCATCCAATTAATTTGGAGTTTTCTGTAAATCGGAATCTAGCTGCATCTTGGTACCACAAGGTGCCTGTTGTGGAAATTAAAGGTCATCTTGAGTCAATGAATGTGAGTATATGAGTGAAAAAAACTTTTTTCTTTTAAATTATTTTTAAATTTTATTTAGTTTTGGCTGCACTGGGTCTTCATTGCTGCGTGCGGGCATTCTCTAGTTGCGGCACGTGGGCTTCTCATTGTGGTGGCTTCTCTTGTAGTGGAGCATGGGCTCTAGGCCCGCGGGCTTCAGTAGTTGTGGCACATGTGCTCAGTAGTTGTGGCTCACAGGCTCTAGAGCACAGGCTCAGTAGTTGTGGCGCGTGGGCTTAGTTGCTCCGCGGCATGTGGGATCTTCCCGGACCAGGGCTCGAACCCGTGTCCCCTGCATTGGCATGCGGATTCTTAACCACTGCGCCACCAGGGAAGTCCCAGAAAAAAAATTTCTTATTGAAAGTTCAGACTCTGAAGACTTTCTCATTATAAATCTAAATGAAATGTGGAATTTTTACTGATTGTTGTAAAGAAAATTTCATTGTGATATTGTCCAACAGGATCTTTATTAATTTTAGTAGAATTTAATCTTCAGTTAAATGTTACTTAGGGGGCTTCCCTGGTGGCACAGTGGTTGAGAGTCCGCCTGCCGATGCAGGGGACGCGAGTTCGTGCCCCGGCCTGGGAAGATCCCACATGCCGCGGAGCGGCTAGGCCCGTGGGCCATGGCTGCTGAGCCTGCACGTCTGGAGCCTGTGCTCCACAACGGGAGAGGCCACAGCAGTGAGAAGCCCGCGTACCGCCAAAAAAAAAAAAAAAAAAAAAAAAGTTACTTAGTTTTTAAATTTGTTATGTGTACATGTTAGCAGAGATCTGTTTGTAAATTATTTATTAGTGTGTTATAATTATAGCTCATTCTATATATTATATACATACCCTTTTATTTTAGGGATATCTGAGTACCCCTCAGATAATTATAGCATTGAGTGAAATGCCTATTTTTCATATTGAAAGTGGCCATTTTATTACATTGAAATTGTTATTGTTTAAAAAGTAGAATTTATGTGTGTTCTGAAAGTCACTTATTTAAAAAAGTGATCTGATTTCTTTAATAATTATTAACTTTCACTAAGGGTCATCATATTGGTTAAGTAGATGAAACTAATATTGACTTGTAAATCACATTGTTTTTCTCCAAACACTGTCTTATATTTGAAAATAAAATTTTTAACATGAAATAAGTAGTGAAATACTTGAGTGTACAGTGATTATATAATTTTTTAGTCAATGTTAAGAGTATCCTGTCCTTAGTGTTTTGTTACTAAGGATTTGTTTTCCATATTAAAATTGTTTCATTTTAAAATGAAATATCTTTTTCTTTTCTTGGAACATCATATTTCACAGGTTAATCTAAATCAAGAAGATCTTAATCTTTTATTTAGAATACTAGCAGAAAATCTTGGGGAGGCTACTGAAGACTTGAATAAAGTGAAACCAAGAGTGCAAGAGACAGGTAAGAAGTTGACAGTAGGTGGTATAATAAATGTTTTTTTACAATTTTGTAGGGGAGACAAACAATAAAAATGAAGTAAACAAACATATATTTACAAATTGTGATTTGTATTACCAAGAAAACAAATAAGATGCTACTGAATAAAACCATAGTTTGCTTTTAAGTTGAGTAAAGTCAGTTATTTCTAAGTTGCATGAGTTAGGAGGAGGCCATAAAGAAGGGTTTCAGATCAATGGTGAATTCCTGGAAAAATTTTTGAACTTGCATGTATAGAGAAAAAAACATTTTAAGTTGGCACTAGGCTATGTAGCATACTTGATCTGACTTTTATTTTTTAATTTTTTTAAAAATTAAAAAAAAATTTTTTTGCCGTACTGTGAGGCATGCAGGATCTTAGTTCCTTGACCAGGGATCGAACCCATGCCCCCTGCAGTGGAAGTGTGGACTCCTAAACACTGGACTGCCAGGGAAATCCCTTGATCTGATTTTTAGCTGTACAAAGTGAAGTGGTTGATAAATTACCACTGAACAAAGATACTGAAAAAATTGTACAGCAGTTAAAAATGCAAATAGTATTTAAATTATTAGATACAGTGGCCCTTAAAGGCAAAGTAACTACCAGACTTATTTTTTAAGCTGTTTTATATGTACACATATACACATACACAGTGTATCTTGGTGTTCATTCCATATCTATATATATGCTGTGTATAGATCCGACTCATTCTTTCTAATGGCTGCTTGGTATTAAATTCTGTTGAAGTATCATAATTTAGTTAGCAAATCCCTATTGATGGACATTTCAGGTGGTTTTCAGTCTTTCACTCTTACTATGTTGCATTAAATATCCTTGTACATACACTTTTTTACAAGTGCATGTTTATCTGTAGGGAAAATGCAGGACTGCTGGGTTAAAGGGTATTTAGTTTTTATTAAATTAAAATAATAATTGAATTCAATCAATACATTTAATAAAATTAATTTTATTAACATTTTGACAGATTTGCCAGTTGACCCCCATAGAACTTATACTCATTTTGTACTCCCATCGGGTGGTTCTTCTGTGCTTTTTCTAACACAGTGTATTATCAGATTTTAAAAATGTTGCCAGTTTGCTGCTGAGTGAAAAATGGTATCTCACTGTACTTTTTCAATTTTAAAAAACGTTTTTTACCTGAAACTAATGTAATATTACATGTCAATCAGGTCTCAGAAAAAACCCAAAATACTGGGGGGGAAAACCTTTTTTACAGTATGTTAATACATATAGTAAAGTGTGCAAATCTTCAGTGTACAATTCAGTGGGTTTTTATATATGGCTACACCAGTGTAATCACCATGATTAAGATATAGAACATTTCCAGCACTGCACCCTTGAGCTATCCCTATGCCTTTACCTATCAATACCAAACACCCACCCTGCCCCTGAATCCACCCAGAATTAAGTACCATTCTGATTGTAATATCATACATTAGTTTTGCCTCTTTTTGAATTTCATATAAAAGGAATCATAGAGAATTTACTTTCATTTTTGGCTTCTTTCTTTTTTTTAATTTTCACATGTTTTTATTCCATTAAAAGCAAAACAAAATCTAAATCCATACTCATAGAACAGAATACACTTATTTAAAGTTTTGACAGTGTGCAAAATTAAAGTTTGGATATTTAATCCAAACTTTAACATGAGTATTCTCTTGTAAGGCGATTTCTTTCCTTTAATAAATAATATATTAAAATATATATTATTCTGGAAGCAAATCATCTCCTAACTGTTCATCAGCAAAATCATCCTCATTGACTCTCTTTTTGGCTGCGGTTTTGGGTCTTTCTATTTGCGGGCCAAGCGGATCCACATAGGAGGCATCTCGCTCCTTGTTACTGCTGCTCTCATAAGGCTCGTCTGTCCCAGGCAGGGCTCGGAGCTGGGCGCTGAGCTGCTTGCCTCTGCTACCGGAGCCACACTTCTGGCCACTGTCACTGCCAGCGCTCCCATGGGGACCCCCGCTGCCATCCCTGCCAGACTTGATGTGCTGTTCCCTGATTTCTTTCATTTTTTCCAATCTCTTGAGTTTTGTTGCATATTCTTGAACTTCATTTAATCCAGTGTCTGTGCAGAGATGTACCAAGAAACGTAGACATTCAACATTTTCTGGAAAATTTCTGTGAATATCTTTGTAAGTATCTAATGCTTTTTGGTAGTTACCACTTCTTCTAAAACAACTAGCTACCATCAGCTGCCATTTCACCTGTGTAGGCTGTATAAGAGAAGCTCTTTCAAAGTACTGAATGGCTTTTTCACAAAACTGGGTTTCAATGTAATAGGCCGCGAGCCACTTGTTGACTTCAGTGTTGGACGGGAAATACCTATATGACTCATAGTAATATTGGAATGCTTGGGATTTATCCCCCTCAGTGTCATATAATCCTCCCAGTTTAGACAAAGCTCTGGAGTCAGTTGGAACAACACTGATCGGCTGCATTAATCATTCCATGGCTTGATTGGGATCTTCCATTAATTCGTATACATTTGCTATCTGGTAAAGGACTTGGGTGCTGTCTCTTAGGACTGCGTGAAGTTTCAGGAAACAGTCCAAAGCTTCATCAAGCTGGCTTAGCTTCTTATAGGTAAGGCCAATATTATAAAGTGCTTTAGTACAAGAAGAATCATTTCTTAGAGCCTCATTTTAGAATTCAGCTGCCTTCTCATAATCACCATTTGCAAAAGCTGTATTCCCTTTATGAGTAAGAGCTGACGGATTATATCTATCAGAGTTCACAGCTAAATCTGCATAGCTACCGGCTTCTGCAAATTCATTTTCCAAATAATGCAGGAATGAGAGGTTGGGTGCAGCTGCACTCTTCACTCTACTGTCCTTTCTTTCAAACATTTTAAAGGTCTCTACAGCTTGATTAAAGTCCTTTTGTCTCAGGTATGTAATTGCGTTATTTCCAGATCATTTGCCAGCTCTACATACTGAGAAGCTTTCACAACTTCAACACACCAATCATAACCTACAGCAAAAGATGTTTCAATTACAGGAGCAATGAGTTTTGCAACTGTCATGATGTATTTTTCTGCCATGTCTTTCCTTTCATGTTCCATTTGCCTTAGATGATCATTTTTTATAGATTCAATCACTAAATTAGTATGTGGGTCATCACTTGGTGAAATGTATTTATCATCTTCATCAGTTTCTAATGGAACAGCAGTCAAGTTTTGGAATGCCTTCTTTTTTTCTCAATCTCCAACAGCAAAGTAACTAAGAATTAGGTTGAAGCCTGCCTTCAGATTTGGTGCCATGCTCATTATGTGTGCAAATAAATTAATGGCATCTGAATACTGCCCAGTTTTTTGTTTGTTTGTTTTTTTGCGGTACGCGGGCCTCTTACTGCTGTGGCCTCTCCCACTGCAGAGCACAGGCTCCGGACACGCAGGCTCAGCGGCCATGACCCACGGGCCCAGCTGCTCTGCGGCACGTGGGATCCTCCCGGACCGGCGCACGAACCCGTGTCCCCTGCATCGGCAGGTGGACTCTCAACCACTGTGCCACGAGGGAAGCCCTGCCTAGTTTTAATAAATGTTAACTCCAATGTTCTGCATAATTTTAATCCTCATTTCTTTATGGACACTTGGAATTTGATCTAAGGCTATTTGGTAGAATTTAATGGCTTTGGAATAATTTCTTTGCTTTAAATAAATATTTCCCATATTCACTTTCAACCATCCTGCATTGCTAAACATCTTATTTTTCAGTATAACTTGATAGGTGTTTGGTGCTTCAGCATACATTTCATTAGCTGAATATTGACTGGCCAAGTTGAAAAGAACTGATTAAGTTAAATCCAAATTGATGTTTTCTGGACTTGTAACTTGTTTTCCTTGTTTCACCAGGACTCTCTCTTTTCTTCCTGCATCTTTTGTCTTTTCTAAGGCCAATTTTAAGTCTCCACGACTGTTAGCAATACAGCTTTCTTCTACCGACTCATTTACTTTCTTCTCTACTTGTCTCATCTTTTCTTCTCGGCTGTCTTCATTCCTGGCCTCCAGGGGCGGTGCAGGGCCCCACGACTGACCGAGGGGGTCGAACGCAGAGCCTCTCAAAGCTGCTTTGGTAAAACCAGCTGCCCTCACTGCTGTCATGGGTCTAGTAACTCCATCCTGAAGAGCCCCTGCATTGGTCTTCCCACTGACGATGCCAGGGATGTCTTGGACCCATACCCAGTAGCTACAGGTCTAGCAACCAATGTGCTTGGTATTTTAGCAGTTACAGGAGGTCTTCTGCCATGACTAGCGCTCACAGCTTGCTGAAAAGCTGTGTCATTCTCCAGTTCCTCGGTATCATAGGTTGGATTGTAGTCGTTATAGCCAGACTAAAGATCATCTTCATCTGTCTCTGGGGCGAGGTATCCATTTTGCATCATTTGTACCTCCGTGAGAGCGGGCCGAGCTCGTGCCTCCGCGGAGTCTTGCCGGGGATTTTGGAGCTTCGCGTCTCGAACTCGGGGTCAGGGGCTCGAGGGCCGCGCGTGGCTTCGGGCGGGGCGGGGCACGGGCCCCTCGGAGGGCGGCAGGCACCCGCGCCGCCCCGAGCCCTCTCCCGTCTCGCGGCGAGGGGGGCAGCGCGACCGCGAGCGTGGTGGGGCCGGCGCGGCCTTTCTGGGGCTCCGCAGAGAGCTGCACGGCTGCAGCGCTGCCCACGCTCGGATGCCTTGGCTTTCTTTCATTCAACATTTTGTGGGATTCATCCGTGTTGATGTCTATAAAGCCAGTTTGTTCTTTTTATTGTTCTTGTTCTTTTTATTCCATGATAGTATTTGACTATCATGAGCGAAATTGCTATGAATGTCATTGTACAGTCTTTCGGCACACTTATATACTGTTTTCTTTTGGACATACAGCTAGGAGTAGAATTACCGGGTCATATGTTAGCTTACATTTCGCTTCAGTAACTTACGCCAGGCTATACTGAACAGTTTTCCAAGAGGTTGAACCAATTTACTTTCCTACTAGCAATGTATGAGAGTTCCAGTTTTTTCACATTCTCACCAGTGCTTGCTATCCTCAGTCTTGTAAAATTTAGCCATCCTGGTGGTTATATAGTAGTATGTCTATGGTTTTTATTTGTTCCCTGATAACTAATGAAATTGAAAACCTTTTCATATGCCATTTGGTTATCCTCTTTTATGACATGATCATTCAAGTCTGTTGACCATTATCTTTACTGAGGTATGGTCTTTTTTCTAATTGGTGTATAGGAGTTGTTTATTCATTCTGGTTAGGAGCCCTTTGCTGGTTATATGTGTTATATGTATACATGTTAGTGTATGTGTAGAAATATCTTCTCCCTCTCTGTGCTTTACCTTTTCACTCTCTTAATAGGTTTTCTTTTAATAGAATTAGTTAATTTTAATGAATTCTAATACACAATTTAAAAAAATGATCAGTGCTTTTTATTTCCTATTTAAGAAATCTTTGCCTGTTCCAGGAATTGTTTTGTAGAAGCAAAATATTTGGTAGAATTATTTTCCCTCAATCACATTATGTTTGGAACAGTGCTGAAATAAGGTGATAGTTAAGAAACCTTGCCCTGTGCATTGCTTTCTCAAAGGTAATAATTAACAGCAGTGGTTTTCCATATGGAAAACACTAGACAAGGTACTGAATCTGTCTGGACCTCAATTTGCTCATATGTGAAATAAGGACAATGTAAAGGTTTTACCTTAAAGTGTTGTTATAAGAGTTAAATGAGATAGTCTGTGAACATCTGTTAGCACAACATCCAACACAGAGGTTAAGTACTTTGCAAGTGATAGCTATTATTAGTGTTGTGTATTACAGTTTAGAAAGCAATTTTACTGCATTTCAGGATACGTGAATTTCAGGACAACAGGGTCATATTCATATGGTTTTACTTTTGATTCTTGGTATGGCGTAAGAGGCTTTAAGTCCCCCCCACTTCTTTCATATCAAGCCTTAGCTCTTATTATCCTCCTTATGATGTAACCATATCAAACTCCATTCTGTTTGCAAAACCTGTCCTGATGTGTTATCTCTCTGTGGTTTTCTACTACCTCTTATTTTATTCTTCTCTGTGTGAGGAGCTCCTTCAGTTCTACTTGAATTATAACTCTCCTATTAAGACTTTCTTGACCTTCTCTTGACAGTGTCATGCTTAGTTCTGTGCTTTCTACGTACTTTATCTAGAGACTATTAACATTTGTCCATTTAATGTGACTAGGTGGGGCCTTCTTATTTTGTTTGTATTTTAAGTATATATGTTTCTTCTACTAAGCCATGAGCTTTCTAAGGACTAGAGCTGTGTATGACTGATTTGTGGATTTTCAATGCCTAAACCAAGTCCAGAGTACTTGTATAAGTCCTTGTTGAGTATTCATGTAAGAAATGTGTGAATAGGAGTGAATGAATTTCTTTTAAACATCTTTAGGTGAAACTAAAGAGCCACTTGAAATCTCTACATTAAAACAAGATACGCATGTTTCACAAGATAGTTTAACAGCTGGAGTGGAAGAAATTAGATCTGTAGACATCATTAATATGCTGCTGAAATTTGAAATCAAAGAGGTGTGTAATTTTCATCTGTTTTTATAAAATGAGGTGGATAAATAATGGATATTTGGAATTACCTGTAATAAAGTAAACTTGTAGATTATTGATATGGATAGAAAAAGCTTACAAAGGCTTTTTGTAATTTGTATGTAGAAATGTTTAAAAATTTGAGAGTTTGCTAAAGATGAGTTGTATTTGGGGGATATAATACTTACAGAGAAAATGGTAATATGCCCTGTAACAGGCTTTTCAAATGATTTTAGGACAGTTGGAATGTGGCCTGCTTTGGATTTTATATAGGGAAGGCAGGAAAGGGAAAAATGACAGAGAAATTCTTTGCAAATTTTAGAAACCATTAATAGAATAAAACACAATATGCCTACATTTTAAAATGTTATATTACCATTACCTGCTTTCCATCTGCAGATTCTTAAAGTAAGATTAAATGAATTTTCCTCTTCTGTGTTCACACACATGACAGGTATTCATTGCATGTACTAAGTGCTAAGGATACAGAAGTAAAAGACATAAACTCTGAACTCAAACAAGAAAACAATTAAAATTTTTGTTAAGTACTCCCATTAAAAATGTGCCCAGGGAGCTTGTGGCAGTGATGGTAGGAAGAGGGCATCTAAGCAGTCTGAAAGAGTCAGGGAAGATTACCTGGAGGAAGTGAGATTTAGTTGAATTTTTAAAGGAGAAGATACAGTCTGAGGAAAGGAGTTTAGGAAAGGGGCTGGGACAGGGTAGAAAGAGGGACAGGCATACACGTGTGTATGTGGGAAAGCATCGCAGATACAGGGACTTAGAAGAACTTTCTCCAAAATCCCTTCATTGTTAGATAGCTGTGCAGAGGTTATGTTCTATCTTTGAGTCAAAAATAATAAACTTTTGAACAAATGAGTGCTACTTTTTTGATCTGAAATATATGTTTTGAAACTAACTTCCTTCATGCTAAACCTCTGCTGTTTTTCTGGTTAATGTTACAGTTATTGAAGATTTTTAGGCTTTGATAATTGAAACATTGATAAATGAATAATTCTATTTGCAAATGGGTTTCATTAACGTATGTACATATAAAACCTGTAAGTCCTTTTTAATATTATTTGTAATACATATAATTACAGTTCCCTTCCCTTAGGACAGTGATTAGGGTGGGGGGAAGCAATTTGCATCCTCCCCTCAAGCTGATAATTAGCATTGTCTGAAGACATTTTTGGTTGTCACTATCCAGAGAGAGAGTGGGCTACTGGCAACCAGTGGGTAGAGGCCAGTGATGCCACTAAACAGCCTACAGCGCATGGGACTACTCCCCACTGGAAAGAATTATCCAGCCCCAGATGTCAGTGGTGCCAAGGTTGAGAAACCTTGCCTTAGGAGTAGTTTAAAAATTGACTGTTTATCTCAGACTTTCAGATCTAGTCTGACACCATCCATCAGACTAGGACTTCTGGGAATTAGGCAGAACAACTTTTTTTTTTCATAACTATCTTGAAATCCATTAAAATATAGTGACAGTACTTTAAAAGTCTTAAAAGTAAGTAGGCCTTCCAAAGTAAATAACCCTAGGTAATTTCCAGGCACAAATAGAAGTGAACATCTTTACACTGTGTGAATATTTTGATAATATCATTCTGGATGATAATTAAATTGTTAACTTATCTTCAATGTATATTAGTGAAATAGTTTGTGGTAATAATGGTACCTTTTTCTAGGTCGTGATTACTTTGATGGAAAAAACAGAAAAGAAAGGAAGGCCTTTATGTGAACTAAATGTCCTGCAGCTTGGACTGGAAGCTAGAGTTAAAGCCTACGACCTGACTGCTGAAGCTTATCTAAAAAAAATTAGTATGCGATGCTTTGAGTTCACTGGTAAGTGTGAAGTATAGTCTCTGTAAACTGTGCATGTAATAGGCAGATGGTCACTACCTTTTTATCAACATGAAGCATATTTATTAGTGTCACCATAATTATTTAGTTAGTTTAAATTTATTACATTAATATAAAGTAATTTGATAGTTAAAATTCATTATGTAGTTATTTATCATAAAGTAAGTCTATATCTAAATATTTAGCACAGAGTAGAATATATCTAAAAGAAAAATGAGGCATATGTCTTCAGTACATAATGCTTCAGTACTTATGAAAAGCAACATTACATTATAACTGTGCTCTGAGAACAATACCCAGGGATAGAGCCCAGGGACCCTTTTTGAAAGGTGAGTTAATTTACTAGGAAGTAACTTTTTTTCTTTGGTTTTTAATTTATTTTAAAATTACATAAGTGTGTTTTATTTGTGTTTAATGACATTAATATATACTTGTAAAAAATAAAAATTAAACAACCCAGAAATATATAGAGGAAAAATTTAACATCACCTTGTAGTCTCTTCAGCCTTTCAAATTCACTTTCTAAATTGCACCAAGCCAACTTTTAAAGTTGGTATGGGTGTTTAAAGTTTATAGGAACTCTGTGGGGTAACTTTAAGTAAAGCAAACTTGTATTGAGAATAATCACTAGTTTAAGTATTTTATAGCTTTGTTCTTTAATATATTATGATTTGTTCAAATAAGTAATACCAGTAGTACCAAATGTTATAGAATTTATAATTGGCCAGTGCTGGTTTTTTTGTGTTTTTTGGAGTTTCTTTAATTTTTTTTTCAAAGCCAGCTTTATTGAGATATGATTTATATACAGTAAATTCACCCATTTTAGCGTACAACTCGGAGTTTTGACAAACTTATGTTTGTATAACTGGCTGGTCTGTTTTTAAATACATTTGAAATGTCTAAACGACTTAATAATGGATCTACCCTCTCTTTTTTCTCTTTTAGACTCTAAAGGAGAACCTCTTCACATTATTAACTCTTCTAATGTAACAAATGAACCCCTTCTGAAAATGTTATTGAAAAAGGTAGTTTCATTTCTAGGATTCTTTAATATTTGCATATATGAAATTATGTCATTCCCCTGTATATAATATCTTGGTTTTCTCCCTTAAAATTTTTCATCCTAAACCTGGTTGATTATAGTGATTTATGCAAGCATCTGACAGTCCTGGATAATTTCAGTAAACTTCTGAGTTAATCCTATGTTTTTGAATAAGTAGATGTATACAAAGTTCCATTGTAATTTGAAGCAAAATCTATTATAATCTAGATATCCTCCCAAGTAGGATAAGGAGTTCGGGTTTTTGCTTCTGTAGAATATAAGAAATGCTTACGTGGTCATGTTTTTGGCATGTTCTTCTTTGCCTTTAAGAAATATGTTTATAGTGTTTTCATAGCATACTTTGAAAAGTAAAGAATATATATATATTTTTTCAGTGTGTGAATTTTTAGTGTTTGCAACCCAGTGGCTTTATCCTCCATTATTTGTAGGCAGACAGTGATGGACCAGAATTTAAAACCATCCATGACAATACCAAACAAAGACTTCAGGTAAACCTTTTTTAATTCACTATAAGGTTAGATTATAGTGATTAAATCTAGCCTCAAAGCCATCTTCAGTTGTGAGATTGTGAGCTCTAAAATTAGCATAAGGTTGGTAATAATAATAGGTTTAATTTTGTAGATAAAAGAAATGGATGGAGAGTTGAAATAAAGTTACTACAAAAGTTGATTTGATTTCCTAAAAGACTCCTTGTTTCCCAGATATAAATGAATGATTCCTTGTTGTACACAAAGAAAATATTGTTTAAGGAAATTTTGTGCACTATGGTTATTTGGTGTAGTGTTGATGGAAGCATTAAACATTTGAATGAATTGGCTTTAGGATTAGAAAAAAATTAAGGGTAAGGCTAAAAGTATGGCTCGGTACAGACATTGGTCACCATCCATTTGAGCATGTATAGTCTGTCTTGGGACCATCTGTAAGGGGACCGACCAACCTAAGGCTGATAATACTTCTTGTATCTTTACTTAAAGCCTATCAGGTTCCGTTGAGGTTAGAATTATTGTTGGGTGTGGGAGTGGGCAGTGTTGGTTTATTGTCTGGTAAAGGTTAACAAAATAATAGTGAGTTCTTTCTCAAAAAAGAAGTCCTTAGTTGAACTATTCTTGTGCTACTTGTATACGTTGAGGTTTGACATAAAAATGTTTCTATATCTGAAATCTGCCTCTCTAATTGTTCATTATCTTAGGTTTCATTTTCATCCTTAAACTTGGTTCTTCATTTGGAAGCTTTACTGTCCTTCATGGATTTTTTATCATCTGCTCTTCCATCCTCTGAACCGTCTAAGAAGGAATCGGAGCTGAAGCCACTTATGGGGGAGTCCAGAAGTATCATTGCCAAAACTGGTATTAACTTTTGAGTCATGGTTTAATACTTTCTATCTGAACTTTAATAATCATATAATAACATGTATTTTCAAGCTAAGATAACTGTTTATCACCTTAATGTTTTAGCTGCTTTGACAGATGAGGTTGGTTTCAAAAGAAAGCGGATTTTATCCCTATGGTATAATAGGGTAATTTAGTGAGAGATTTTAAATAAGTGTTTAATATTAATCACGTATTTATATTTGATTTCACTGCCTAGCTTTTATGTAAAATAAAGTTGTATGTACTTTGCATTGATGTCTCTGTAACCTTCACTCCAGTGAAAGTGAGAAAGGAAGTAATTAAAATATGAACACAATCATGCATAGTAACAAAGGCCCATTTCAGTCAGTCAGTTAAAACTACCTGGTGCTCAACAGTTTTCAGCTTTGCAAAACACAAAAGGAACAATCTCATGGAAGAGACAGACTCACTTTGGTTTCTAACCAAAACTGTATTTAAGTCACATAGAGATATGGGCACATGCCACAGTTTGTACCGTGAAATATTAGATGTGGTGTAGCGTGAGTGAACATGTGCCTATTTTTAAGCCAAATATCATTTTAATTATTTTTCTTTCATGTCATATGGTGTGAGTATCTAACATCTGGTAATTTAATTTTCAGACCATTACCTAGTTGTATTATATCTATATTACTGGCATCTTTAAAATGAAAACTGTTAGTAATATTAGATCTGATACAAGGATGAGATTTTTTTTAACCAGGGAGCAGAGCAGTATTTTTGCATTAAACTAGAGTAAAAGAGTTTTACCTTCTTTGTCTTTAATGTACTTGTTACATTAATATCCATGGAAATACTTACGTAACATATACATACATACACACGCACGTGCACACAGTTGAATAAATGAAAAAGCAATGTTTAAGCTCACAATAAACTACAAAAAATAGTAATCCAAAGAAACAATCTTCTAGTTATGCCAAATAGCTGTTTTTTGTGGTTTGATTTTGCTACTTTAAATCTTAAAGGGAAAAAAAACCCTTTTATCATCCTGGTGATTAAGGACTGATGTCTCCATACTTTTACAGTTTTATAGGAAAAAGTGTTTCCTTCAGTCAAAACAAATCTCTAGGAAATTATATCTTAAATTTATCAATCAGGGCCTAGACTAAAATAGATTAAGGGAATCCATTTGATTGTGATTTTTATACACGTGCACAGACACAAATACACATTATAAAATAATTTTTTGTTTTTTTCTTAACTTTAGCCCTTTATGTTCATCTCTTATAGAACTTTTTTTAGGTTTCTTCATGGAGAAACATAATATAATCTAGGGAAGTTGTCTCTATAGTTAATAACATGTATGTGTCATAGTTAATAATACATATTTTACTGTCATCACTATTTCAATTTTTCATGAAATATTTTTCTTTGATCTAATATATGATATGAAAAGGAGTTCCAAATCAAAATTTAGCTCTTTTGGAATCTTAGAATTCTAATATAGGGGGTTTCCTTTTTACCCACAAGAAAAATTATAGTAAAGTTTCCATCTAGCAAAATTATACTTGTAAGGTGCTAGTAAACGTTGCCTTTATTTTTAATTTGGATGGAAATATGCTACTTTCTGTCTGATTGGCATTTAAAAATAATATTAATTATATGTAATCTTAATGGAGACCTTTTTGGTTCTTCATAGTTCATAATGTACTTTTATTTTAGCGATTTGGGGATTATTTTATGTTATATCATCTTTGCACTTCGCTAATCACTAGGATTCTATTACTTTTCAGTATCCAGCAACACTTCTCAAGATGATGTGTTTGATTTAAAGGTCATAGCTGAATTAAATGCATTTAATGTCTTTATCTGTGATCAGAAGTGTAATATTGCAGATATTAGAATACATGGTAAGTAACTTTTTCTTGGTGTAGGTATTTCTGTTTCTTTACATAGACCTTCAGGAAGAATGAGCTTGTTGCATGGTAGATTTCTCATGAGTCGTCTTTTGGTTTACTTACATTGAAGATTCTTGCAAACTTTTCAAAGATGTGCTTTGAAATGTTAGAAGTAAATTTGTTATGATTCATGACTGATGTGAGACATTCCTTATGTTTAAAAATTTTTTCAGAATAAGTCTAAGGCTTAATCTCATGTTCTGTTTGCATTTTCAGAATAATATAACTTTAAACTGAGAAATGAATATCATAACATCTCACTGAGTAAAGAAAATGTCATTATCCTATTTCCCTTGTCTTTTGTGCTTATATAGCATCAGGAAGAGAAGTTTCTAAAAGAAATTTTGTAAGCTTTACTCATCATCAGCCTCATATAAAGATGAGTTCAGATTATACCATGGGTTCTGGAGCCAGCCTGCCAAGGTTCAAATTTTGGCTCTAACACTTACTGGCTGACCTTGAGCAAATTAATTAGTGTTTCCGTGCCTGAGTTCCCTCTTCTGTAAAATGGAGATAGTTATAGTAATTATTCATGGGATTGTTATGAGGATTAAGTTTACAAATTTACATGTATTAAGAAAAGTGCCTGGTATGTACATAATAAGCAGTTAACAAGGGGTTAGAAAATCAGTTCCATTCAACAAATGTTACTGAGTATCTATTTATGCATAGCATGGTAATGATTTAGGTTCATTCTTGGGGCTTAGCTTAGTAGGCATTCTCTCATTCACTCTGAGGAGTGGTTTTAGAAATCATGCCTTTAGAAATTATGAGAATGACAAACATTTTTTTGGAGAGACGTTAAAAGATTGTGTTTTAGATACAGTTTACTGTAGAAAGAATAGTATTTATTCATCAAATTATATTTAATTATAATTCCAATTCTTTAGTTTTCAGAGTAATAGTTTTCATTATATAATGTTTATAAAATAACTGTTTAACAAATGTTAGGTGTCATCATAAATGACCAATTCTGATCTTACTAATAATGCACAGGATACTTGTGTTTGGAGACCTGTGATTAATTTTCTTTGACATTTGATTTCTTTTGTTTTAAAATTTCCACAAAGTTTATATATGAGATGCTTCTAGCACTTAAAGATATTATAATCTTTCTTAGGTATCTCATACATAGAAGTTGTTACCTTTGGGACTTCCCTGGTGGTCCAGTGGTTAAGACTCTGTCTGGGCTTCCAGTGCAAGGGGCATGGGTTGTATCCCTGGTCGGGGAACTAAGATCCCACATTCCCACATGCCACTTGGCGTGGCCAAAAAAAAAAAAGAAAGAAGTTGTTACCTTTAATATGTCTAATAGTAATTTTTATCTGTGCTCTATCTTGGTAGTATATTATTGAATTAAAAACCACTAAATTAGTTCACTTGGATTAGGTGAAAAGTGTTGTGTTTCCCACAGGAATGGATGCCTCTATTTCTGTGAGGCCAAAGCAGACCGACATGTTTGCCAGACTTAAGGATATCATAGTTACGAATGTTGATTCGACTTCCATTCACAAAAAGGTAATTAAAAGATACGTTTCTATATTGAAATTTATTTTTGTTTTTTGGGGTTTGAGCTGCCTTTAATCATTTGTTCAGTGTATATTTATTATCTGTCATGTGTCAGGCATTTTGTTAGGGAGTAAGCATGAATATGGTCATCATCTGCTTTCACAGTGTATATAGACTAGGTGATTTGTAAAAGTTATTTCTAACCAATTAAGTGATTGATACCTCCATTGATAAAACTTCTTTTATAGATATAGGAAAAAGTTATTGTCAAGTTAAATGTTTTTAACTAATAATTTGTTGAAGGTTGAATTTAAGTGATGCTTCTTTGTATATCAAGGATTCTGTAATAAGGAAACTTATTTATAATACAGTGATACAGCTCTTTTGATATAATAACCAGTTAATTTAATACTTTTAGGCTGTCTGTATTTTGGGAGATGAAGTCTTTAGGTTCCAAATGACTCTTTATCCTGACGCCACAGAAGGAAAGGCCTATGCTGATATGTCTAAAGTAGATGGCAAACTTACTTTCAAAGTGGGTTGTATTCAAATTGTTTATGTTCATAAATTCTTCATGTCTCTTTTGGTAAGTTTATTTTTTAAATATATTTATTTCTCATTGACACCTAAGTATCTTTGCCTATAAATCTGAACCTAGGTAGTCAAAATCTTTACTAATAGGGCTGTGTGATAAACTCCCAAATGCTGAATAGAATATTACAATTAAGGAAATCCTTTACATGATGGATAACTAAATGAATTTTTGTAATCATTGTTTTGAACCTGTGAATGATCATTCTTTAACATTTCCATAGTTATATATTTTGAAAGTATTTTCTGATGTTTTAATTAGGCTTTTCAGTGTTATTTATTTTATGAGAGACCCTTAAAAGGTACTTAGCGAAAAGAATCTTTTAAGGAGGTCATCAGGCATTTGAAGGACTAATACTGGAACTTACAGCTTTTGATTATAGTTATGATCACAAGGCCATAAAATTTTTTAATGATTTATTTCCATGTAAGTGTCATGGGCTGAAGAGTTTTGCCTATGCCTCTTAGCAGGGCTGTTAATCAAAGCTTTTAAGTTATGGATTTCTACCTAAACCATCATGTTTTATTTTTCTGGAAAGTAATTTATTTGGAGGGGGGTTAGTTTAATAAACTAAATAAACCATTTGCATTATTAATGGAAGAATATTGCTTCCAATTCTTTTCTGCATTGGGAAAACTCTTTCTGTTTTTAGTTGAAATTGAGGTGAAAGATCTCACTCTAAATAAAGAATTTTTGACTCTTATTAATGATTGCAAGATTGTAAACACTTCAGCACCTTTGCTCATGTTACAGTACACTTAAGAAAAGAACCTTTAGAAATAAGCGGGCAAAACCTTAGTTTCTAAAACTAAGGACTAAAACTAATAGACTTTATTCCTATGACCTAGAGGTACAGAATTAAAGCAACTTTGGGAGATGTAAAGAGTTCTCCTTCATCTTTTTATTTAAATTTGAATTAAGATGACAACATTCATGAGTAAAAGGGATATTTTTTAAAGTATTGTTACCAAAATTTGTCAAAAAACAAATAATTCTGAAATACATAAAGTGAAAGTTAAAGGGTTCTTTCTTCCACTTGTTAATTATCACAGAGTGTATCTTACTAGACTTTACTCCATGTACACAGTCATAAATAACGTCTCTTTTACATCACCTCTTTTATTTAGTTTTTCTTTTTTAAAGTTTTTCCTTTTAAAAATAAATTGTTTCGGGAAAACTCTAAATACCAGTATTTTCCAACAGAACTTCCTCAACAATTTTCAAACTGCCAAAGAAGCTTTGAGCACAGCTACAGTCCAGGCTGCAGAAAGAGCTGCTTCCAGCATGAAAGACTTGGCTGAAAAGAGCTTCCGCCTTTTGATGGATATCAATTTGAAAGCACCAGTTATTATCATTCCTCAGTCTTCAGTATCGCCTAATGCTGTTATAGCAGATCTGGGTTTAATCAAAGTTGAAAACCAATTTAGTGTAGTTTCTGTGCAACAGTATTCTCTTCCCCCAGTCATTGATAAAATGAACATCCAACTCACTCAGCTGAAGCTGTCCAGGTATAAATATATAATCCAATGGCGAATTGCTTACTAGAAATAGAATTTTCATAAAATCTTTGCCAGGGGTAAAACACTCTAGTGATTTATGGTTCTTATTCCTTATTTCTTCTAATTATGAAACCTTGACTGTTGGTTTTTGGTTAGTGGTTTATAATGGTGGATCTCATAGAATCTACATCTTGTCTTACTAAATTTATAACATTTTTTTTAAGTAGGTGTTTTTTTTTTTTAATTAATTAATTTATTTATTTATTTTGGGCCGCGTTGGGTCTTCATTTCTGTGCGAGGGCTTTCTCTAGTTGTGGCAAGTGGGGGCCACTCTTCATCGCAGTGCGCAGGCCTCTCACTATTGCGGCCTCTCCCGTTGCGGAGCACAGGCTCCAGACGCGCAGGCTCAGTAGTTGTGGCTCACAGGCCTAGTTGCTCCGCGGCATGTGGGATCCTCCCAGACCAGGGCTCGAACCCGTGTCCCCTGCATTAGCAGGCAGACTCTCAACCACTGCGCCACCAGGGAAGCCCCTATAACATGTTTTTTTCACTCTATAAAAATTTCCTATTATAAAATTATAGTTTACTCAGTAATACTTAATTTAGATTTATTTTTATTTATTTGCTCTGCACATAGCTATTTTCATTTCTGTACAGAGACAAAGACTTCTTAAAATGTAATAAAATTTAAGATTTATTTCTCATTTCCAAACCTTGTCACATTTAGGAATTCTCAGTAAGATATTTAATGGATTATCAAATCCAAATGGGAAAGTGTTTGCTCTGTTGAATGACAAGAGTAAGTTATTTGGTGGTTCAAATGTTTGTTGGCAGGCAGGCTAGATATGACTGTTATAATATGCTTGTTTAACTTCTAGGTTTGGTGAGTTTTTCCCTTTGAGTTTGGAGAAGTACTAATAACATAAACCTAAGGGCTAAGTAGAGTATCACTTTCTTTGTCCTCCAACTTTAGGAGGATGTAACATTTGTTTGTATGACATTGGACTAGTTGCTATTAAATATCCTTGTGAAAGATAGTAAATAGTGCAATAGTCATGCTTCATGAAATTTGTCTCTTTGAAATCAGCATTACATAGGCTTTGTTTTACATAGCTCTGAATATAAACTTGAATTATTCTGATGCAGATTGATTTGTGAAAAGAAACATGTTCTAAAAGAACTCTGATAGCAGCCTTTAGTGTTTAGAAAAATGCTCCGTGGAAACTGTTACACAGTATGATAGTTTTCATTTTAAAATGTAGATTTTAGAAATGTAAAATAAATTCTTATTTATCTTTCAGAACAATTTTGCAGGCTGGCTTACCACAGCATGACATTGGAATTTTAAAACCAGTCAACATGCTTTTATCCATACAGCGAAATTTAGCAGCATCATGGTACGTGAAAATTCCAGGGATGGAGATAAAAGGAAAACTAAAACCTATGCAGGTAAGTATATGTATAAAATACATGAAAATTGCTAGATAGGCTTTTATCGTTGATCACAATGTAGTTCAGGAGGACATCAGAAGTGATAATACATTTAAAGGGAATGCTTTGTTAACTGGAAATGAAGTTATCCTAGTTTCCCACACTTTTCTTTTTTTCACATTAATTGGATATTTGGTAAAACCAAGCAAGAACTCTGAGGTTAAAAGCTATGGAGTCTACAGAAAATATTATTAGTAATTTAGAAAACTCTATTAAAGTTTTAAGGCAGTTAAATTATAAGACACTGTAAAGTGATATTTAGATACCACATTCAAAGCACCTTAGTAGTATTTTTAATGTATAGAAGCACTCTTTTATAGAAAAGTGGACATTTTCAATAGGTGAATATGTTTATTTGGCAAGCATATAAACAGGAATACTTTTTTTAAACATCTTTATTGGAGTATAATTGCTTTACAATGGTATGTTAGTTTCTGCTTTATAACAAAGTGAATCAGCTATAAGTATACATACATCCCCCTATCTCCTCCCTCTTGTGTCTCCCTCCTACCCTCCCTATCCCACCCCACCCCGGGTGGTCACAAAGCACCAAGGAAACAGCAGTATTTTTAATACTGTAGTTAGCAGGTCATATGTAGGCTCACAGGAAGAGATGATACTGGTCAGAGATGGTCATGGAAGTGTAGGAATCTTACGGTTCTTGTGCGCCTGTGGGTGAAACTGTTGAAGCCAAACAGTAGGGGATAGGGAAAGGGAGGGGGTGGCTAAACAGAATATGTGAAAGACAAATAAAAATTTAGTAGTTTAGTGGGTTTTGATGTCTGTGATTATTTCAGAGTTAGTTCTAAGATTAAACAAGAAGGGTCAAAGGAGCAGAGTTCTACTAGGGAAGATGTTAAAATTGAAGTTTGTTGTAGGAATGAAAGATCCCTATCTGTAGTATGAGTAGATACGATATATGAGGAAGAGCATCTGTTCAGGGTATTGATAGAGACTTTTCTATTCCGGAATATGAGACTGTTCTCTTAAATTCTCCCTTGCTAAGATTAGCTCTCAGAACTAATATTTGATCCTTTTCAAATATTAGGAGGTGGTGAAGTTAGCTGTTCTTCAGGCAGCTGTGATATCTTGGTTGGTGTCACAACTGGGAATGAATATACAGAAATCCTGGGGAGTTAAAGTGACATCTGTTATCTAAGGACTGGGGCTTGGAGCAAATAAGAAATCCCTGGTCATTGTCTCTTGCTAAAATATCTCCCCAGTTTCATTTAGTATGGGAATCAGGCAATTTCCTTGGTGATAGGGACCTAATTTGGGGGACATAGGGTACTCTGATGTTCAGAAGAAAAGGTGCTGTGAATGTATCTGTGTGAATTTGTGTTTAGGTCCTTGAAAAAGGCCTTTTGGACCACTATGTGTGTAGGGGAAGTGTACAAAAGATGGAAGGATTAAAAGGTTTAATGGATCTTAGCAGCCAGTAGCATCTTTGTTTGTTCTAGCAGCTTCATGTTGTTGTGCAGCCACCCATGAGGTAGATGATATTATTCCTATTTTAAAGATTAAGAAACTTGAGTTAGGGACTTCCCTGGTGGTGCAGTGGTTAAGAGTCCGCCTGCCAATGCAGGGGACACGGGTTTGAGCCCTGGTCCGGGAAGATCCCACATGCCGCGGAGCAACTAAGCCTGTGTGCCACAACTACTGAGCCTGCGCTCTAGAGCCTGTGAGCCGCAACTACTGAAGCCTGTGCGCCTGGAGCCGGTGCTCTGCGGGAGAGGCCACCGCAGTGAGAAGCCCACGCACCACGATGAAGAGTAGCCCCCGCTCACCCCAACTAGGGAAGGCCCGTGCGCAGCAATGAAGACCCAATGCAGCCAAAAATAAATAAATTAAAAAAAAAAAAAGAGCTGCATTGCAGGAGAGCATCTTTTTCCTTCTTGGTGGAGACTGGAAACTGAACAGCATTCTTCCTGTATTGAGCTTGGAGGAGAGTAAATAATGTGGAGGAAAAATCCAGTAGTGGGTGAAAAGAGAGAGAAGCAGAATGGAGATGAGGAACTAGGGAGAGGGGAGAGGGACACAGGTCCAGGAACAGGGCAAGATAGATAGTAGCAGTTAAGGCAGGAAGAAGGGAGTACCGGAAGTAGGGACTTGGATATGAGTGGAGGCAGATGCGTGTTTATACACAGGAGTAATGTCTAATACTGTACAAGATGAAATACTTTTATCCTGGTATTCATGGTCACAACTTGCTTTTTTTTTTTTTTTTTAGTTAGATGTACAATTAGTTAATTTGAAGGACCATAAATTAAGACATAGATATTATATTTTGCATTTTTTATTACTTTGTATTAACAACAGCCTATTGTTGCTTTCTAGGTTGCTCTCAGTAAAGATGACTTAACAGTTTTAATGAAAATTTTGTTAGAGAATCTTGGAGAAGCTTCTTCACAGCCAAGCCCTACACAGTCTACCCAGGAGGCTATAAGAGTAAGAAAAGACGTTTCCAGTAGACCTGACCACCTCAAAGGTATAAATTGATGGTGATTTTTGCTTTGATTATAGAGAAAAATTAGTATTAATGCCATATTTAGTGTTGTTTTTAGTTGTCCAGCATAATGTGGTGTGAATGATCCAGCCTTGTATTGTATTATTTACTGTGGAAAATCAGCTGAGGCTGCCTTGAAGCTCCCAGGGGAAGGAGATAGGCTCATTGCTCTAAAGGGAGGGCCCATCTCTTATCGCCTGCATGATGCATATTTGCCCTTTATTTGTGAAAGGTGAATTTGTCCAATTCAGGGGGCACTGAGGGGGTGTACTTTGAGAAAAAGCAAACTAGGCATGTAGCATAATAAGGTCCCAAACTAATTGAGAGAAAAGGACCTTGGTGTCATACTCAGATGACTGGTCCATAAAAAAGGAAGGTATTCTTGTTTAGTAACAGCATTACTTATCTGGCTTCACTGGGGAGTGTGATATAGTCAGATACATAAGGGAGTTTCCCAGATTATTAAAATTGAATCTTTCAAAAGTGCTGAACCTTTTAAATTCAGCCATTTTTAAAAGATAATTTTTCTAAAATATAAGGTTTCTTTCTGCTTTCTTGAACAATTATATAGAATAATTTTATAATTGCACTCTTTTCATCATTTAAAATCATTATGTGAATATCATATGTTTTATTTTAGACTGTGAATAGGTTAATATTTCCATGGCTAAAAAGAGATGAAGTGTTCCTTGTCCATATAATAAATGGCCCCAGACTGCTGTGCTTTTATAATTCTCAGGTCATCAGCTGTTACTTATGACAACAGTCGGTAAAACTGTCAGTTAATAACACTGTACCAGCACTGCTTCACCTATAGTTAGGTCTGGTGTGGTTTTTTTGTTTGTTTTTTGTTTTTTTTGCGGTACGCGGGGCTCTCACTGTTGTGGCCTCTCGCGTTGCAGAGCACAGGCTCCGACGCACAGGCTCAGCGGCCATGGCTCACGGGCCCAGCTGCTCTGCGGCATGTGGGATCTTCCCGGACCGGGGCACGAACCCGTGTCCCCTGCATCAGCAGGCGGACTCTCAACCACTGCACCACCAGGGAAGCCCCGGTCTGGTGTGTTTTGAAATCACTAGAGCAGTGTGAAAAATAAGGTTTTTCGTTCAGGATAGTTATGAGTACTACATGAGTTTAGTGAGGTCAGCATCTTCTCCCAGGTTAAGTTCATGCCACTGTATAGACAAATGCTAGATAAGTAGGCTGTAGCTCAGGTTAGACAGGAACTATGTATACATGAATAAACTGTAGCAGGCAAGCTTTATGTGATTAAGGATCTCATTATGTTCAGCTGTGGTCAATTCGTGTCTCTGGTTCAGGCTATACAGTTAATGTGGTACTTGGGAAAACTTGTGAGTTCAGATGGAAAAGCTACAAAGATGATGAAGATTGGATGTAAATTATTTTCAGGAAAGGTAAAGGAAAAAACCCTAGAGCTTTCCAACTTGGAGAAGCCTTTATCTGGTTAAAGTTATGCAGTGTTTGCTCTTCCAGTAACTTGTACAGTAAGAATAGACTTTCCTATAAATGACCAAAAGAATAGAATCAATCTCCAAAAGAGATTGCAGAATGACTTTGTAAGAGTGATTGAAAGCAATATCTATTGTTCTTTGTCTAAAAAGTTTCTGCCTAAAGATGAGGGGAGAGACTGAATTATTTGTCGAGGTCTCTTTCACCTCAGAATTCCGAAGTTTCCCTGTCCCAAATTATATTTGAGCTCTCCTCGACTCTGCTTTTGAATTACATTCTGTTCTTCTTGTAAAGGTAATGGATTGGGTGATATAGGTAATTAAAGATAGTGAGACATGAACTACACTAGCAGAGGATCTTTTACTGACTGGCTGTCTGTTGTAGGACAAAGTATTTTACTTTTCTCTACCTCCAATTTCATAATCTCTTGAGAATGGCTTGTAACCAGTTAAGTGAAATGCTTTGATAATTATAAACTATAATGAAGTAGTCTTGCTCTGGATGGGCTTTTTAAAAAAAGTTGTCTCGATACTCTTTGCAAGACCCTCTCTCTTTTTATTTTTAATGTAGATAGTCTGTCTGGCTCTGTCACTTTGCCTTGTATTAAATATATATGGAATACATGCCATTTTTGTTAATTGTCTCATAATGATTTAAAGAATCCTTGAAAATATGATATAAATTTAGAATCTTAGCTTTTAAAATATGTATAAAATCATATACATACTTAAAAGCTTTTAAATTTTCATATTTATGTTTGAACCATCAGAACAAGAAGATGGGACAGACTCAAAGCTTTCTTTGGACCAGAATGTCACTCTCCAGTTTGACTTTCACTTTGAATCTCTTTCTATTATACTTTATAACAATGATCCCCACCAGGTATGTAGTTAATGTCTGCATCTAGGAATATGTCTTTAGCTCTTGATAATCAATTTTAGAATGTTGTCATTTTTTGATGTGACTTTTTTTCTCAAAATTGATGTGTCTATTAAATTTTATTTGGCTTAGAGAATATGCATTGGTCTTGCTCTCTATTTTCACTTTGTAGTGTTTTTATTTTATTAAATATTTTATTTGTTTATTTTTATTTTTGGCTGTGTCGGGTCTTCATTGTGGCATGCAGGATCTTTTTGTTGCAGCACACGGGCTTCTCTCTAGTTGTGGTATGGGAGTTTTCTCTTCTCTAGTTGTGGCGCACAGGCTCCAGGGCACATGGGCTCTGTAGTTGTGGCACACAGGGTCCAGAGCACGTGGGCTGTGTAGTTTGTGGCATGCGGGCTCTTTCGTTGAGGTGTGTGGGCTCAGTAGTTGAGGCGCGTGGGCTTAGGTCCCCCGTGGCATGTGGGATCTTAGTTCCCCGACCAGGGATTGAACCTGCGTCCCCTGCATTGGAAGGCGGATTCTTTACCACTGGACCACCAGGGAAGTCCCAGTGTTTTTAATCTTACTAGGCCAAGGAAAAGTTCTTACTTTTTTCCAAGTAATATCAGCACTAAAACACAACCTATCTCTAGGAGAAGAACTTTATATATGAGTAATTAATTTTATGTACAATTTTATTACATAGCTAGATATATATGCATATTTAACTAAGGAAAATAATTTAGTAGTGGCTTTGGAACCTTAGAGGATTATTTTTAAATTCATGATTATCCATTATATATAAGCATTAATTATGTTTCTCTTGAATAAATTTTATATGTAGTAGATACATTTTAAGGGTACTGATGAGTGAATTGAGGAACCAGGGTCTAGTGCCATTATGATTTGAACCACATAATGTGTAATTGATATTTTAGAAAGCTATTTTTTTATTATATAGGTAGTGTCTTCTAATAAATGTTTTTGATTATATCAATTAATATCTCATAATACTCATACATATAGTACCCATAATATGCAGTGATTATAAGTATTATATCTGTTGTTTATGTCCATTTATATGTTTTCTTATGTTTCATATTGTTTTCTAAATGTTATCCAATATTCATATATTGTTGTTGTTGGGCCTTGGGCTAGTGTCTGTCATTGGTGCAATGGACTGCCTTAATTTCATTTTTTTTTTCCAAATTTTATTGAAGTATGGATGATTTACAGTATTGTGTTAATTTCTGCTGTATATCAAAGTGATTCAGTTATATATATATATATTCTTTTTTTATATTCTTTTCCATTATAGTATATCACAGGATATTGAATATAGTTCCCTGTGCTATACAGTAGGACTGTGTTGTTTATCCATCCTATATATACTAGTTTGCATCTGCTAATCCCAAACTCCCAATCCTTCCCTCCCCCTTGACAACCAGAAGTGTGTTCTCTTCATCTATGAGTCTGTTTGTGTTTCGTAGATATGTTCATTTGTGTCATACTTTAGATTCCACATCTAAGTGATAGCGTATGGTATTTGTCTTTCTCTTTCTGACTTACTTTGCTTAGTATGATAACCTGCAGGTCTATCCATGTTGCTGCAAATGGCATTATTTCATTCTTTTTATGGCTGAGGAGTATTCCATTGTATACATGTACCACATCTTCTTTATCCATTCATCTGTTGATGGACATTGAGGTTGTTTCCTTGTCTTGGCTATTGTGAATAGTGCTGCTGTGAACATAGGGGTGCATGTATCTTTTCAAATTATATTTTTGTCTGAATATATGCCCAGGAGTGGGATTGCTGGATCATATGGCAACTCTACTTTTAGTTTTTTGAGGAACATCTATACTGTTTTCCATAGTGGCTGCGCCAATTTCCATTCCCACTAACAGCGTAGGAGGGTTCCCTTTTCTCCACACCCCCTCCAGCATTTGTTATTTGTAGACATTTTAATGTTGGCCATTCTGACTGGTGTGAGGTGACTGCCTTAATTTCTAATGTTTAATGTTAAGAAAAAGATCAGAAAATGATGTAATGGAAAATGAACAGTTAAATGGGTTCTTCATTTCAGTTAAGGTACTATCATTCTACTGGTTTCTCAGACTTAGAATCATGGTGTCTTCTTTTACTTCCTTCTTTGTAGACCTTCTTTATTCATTTAGATAGAGTACTGTCAGTTTTTTCTTTGAGTGAACATTTGTTCTTTCCTGGCAGTTTTCACTGCTGCTTTATTTGAAACTTCTTAGCTCACACAGTACTGCAGTGGCTTCCTTGTTTGTTGCTCTTTTTCCTTTCATCCATCCTAGACATTGGCACAAGTCAGTTTCCTCAATTAATCTTATGTAGCTGTTTACAACTTCCCATTCTACTTAGAAAGCATTCAGTGTTATGTTATGTGAATTTTAACTTATTAGAAAAATTCATTGGCTCCAAATTGTCTACATCAGTAACCATATCACAAACGCTATTATATTGTGATCAGTAGACGTGTACTGGTCATTTCTATTAATAGTTACAGATCACAAGTTTGTGAATTATTTGCATTTTTATAAATTAAAGGCATTCCAAGTTTTCCAATAATAATTTCATTCTGACCCACTTACATGCATTGTACTCTTTTGAGTGAGAGAAGATAGGGAGTTATAACCAGTGTGCCAAGAACTGTGCATCACCAGTACCCTCATATCAATGCCATGGTCTGTAGTGAGCAATTACGACTGAACTGATCATCTTTACTTCCCCGAATTTTTGGGTTTTTTTTTTTTTTTGGTTGGTTGGTTACAAAGATTGAGGTCCTTTTTCCTTAAAGTTTAAATATTTGGTTTAGGATCTGAGACCACGATTAGACCTCCACATTTCTTTCCAGACATCATTCCCTACCTTTCTTTTATTGGAATATTTAAGCCTACGATGCCAGTCTGTACCTTTTGCCCTCAGAGCATCTTGAATTGTTTGCTCATGTTTTTTCCCCATCTAGAATGTCTTCTACCCCTCATAGCCTATCTGATTCCACTCAGTCTCTCAAGCTCAGTTAGTTCTCAACCTTCTTCATGAATTTTTCCCAGCCCACAATGATCTCTTTGACCCTAAGAGCTTTTGCTGTTTATATTCTTTACCTAATCACTTAATATCCTTTGTGGCATATGGGAAGATATAAGTATGAATAAATAAGTGACGATATATCATTTTTTAATTATTTACAACTTACAGCATCTCCTTGGGATGTTCCTTGTAATGTATTTCTATTGAATTTTTTCAGTTAGAGTATAAGCTCACTGAGATCACCTACCATGCCTTATCCTTTCTCATAAAGCCACTAGTTCCTCTCACAGAGTGTTTTACAGAAGAGCTCATTAAATATTGGGTTGGCCAAAAAGTTCGTTTGGTTTTAAATAAAAATAAAAGACCTTTTTCATTTTCACCAAGAAGCTTTATTGAACAATGTATTCATTAACCAAACGAACATTTTGGCCAACCCAATATTTGTAAGTTAGCATGATTGATTGACAGTTTCCTGGGTTTTTTTTATTTGCATTGAATTGTAAATTAGAAATTTTTATGTATTAACCCTTGTTGAAGATCAGCACACACACTTATATATTTATTTGTATGTGCATATACAGTCACAAACATGCATATTATTCTTTGTTCCAGTTTTAATGCCCATACTTTAAAAATTTGTGGTATGGATTTGCTTTTAACCTCTGAGTTAAGAAATATGTTTAAAAGTAATTACATAACACCTGAAGATAATTGATTCTTTTGCTTGAAAAATATACCACAGGAATCCAAACTTTCATTTCATAATGACAGTTTCCGGCTTGGTGAACTCAGACTACATCTTATGGCCTCTTCAGGGAAGATGTTTAAGGATGGCTCAATGAATGTCACTATTAAACTTAAGACATGCACCCTTGATGATCTCAGAGAAGGAATTGAGAGAGCAACATCAAGGTTTGTCATCTCTGAATTTGCCGCACGTTATATAAGGTTGACATTGCACTTGGCCTTGCTACCAGGCATTGATTGCTCAGCTTAAGTCAGAAGGCGTCTTTTGATCATCCTTTTTGGGATTCTGTTCCTTGGGATTATCAAAAGACGTCTTTGGTCATATTTCAGTTTGAAGTGCATCAAGAAGTAGTGCTAATTTCAGGTTCAGTTGCTTTAAAGTTTAAATAAAAGGAAGTTAATAATAAAATAGAGTGTTGTCTTAAAAGTGGGAACTAAGAAACTGTAAGAATTTTAATAGTTAAATCCACATGGGGTGGTTGATTGGTGATATATTTTTCTAAATTGTTCACAGTAGGCAGAATCTTTTTTTCAAAAAAGCCTTAAAGTTATGGATCTTTCTTTTGTTTTATTTTGTCTATATATTTTAAAACAGTTTTGTGAAATTTCTTTAAAAGTTTTAGTAGATCAACTATACTTAAAAAAAGACCCTACGGGATTAAAAATAAAAATGGAATCCCTAATTTTCACATTATCAACTCATTTTTGAAAGATTAATTTATATCACCCTACTATAAAATGAGAAACATGCAACTTCAATAGCCTAATTATATTTTTATTCCTTTCCCAAATAATGAGATGCATAATATTTTTGTCCTTGTTGTTTTTTGGAGAAAAACTATTCTGCTACTTGAAGTTGGACCCGTTGAATATGTATTGAATACTTCTGAGCCCTTTGTTTTTCTAAGAGATGAATAAATGAGGAAAGAGTGCTATCATGCAACCAGCTTTTCTGATTTGCAAATTTCATGTCTTGGGGTAGCAATCTAGGCAAGGGTGATAAAGGCCATCCTTCTGTTTCATAGCCTGCTCTTTGCAGTGCACATGAGGATGTGTGGGAATTATTATATCATTGCAGACGCTTGATGAACACTGCCTGATTTGAATTACATTGAATAATTTGGGAGTCAGTTGTATAGGATGATCTTTGGAAACAAATTCTTTCAGGGAGTTTTTATTTTGTAAAATAATATAAAGAGGTTGTCTTTTAAATTTTGTGGGACCACATTAATGTGTTTTGTTAATTGCCAAACTTGCTTTCAGCAGTCATTGATTTGTTTTTCTAGTATTGCATTATAATTATAAAATATTCTATAATTTCTTATTATCATGAACCTTGCTGTAGAGATTAGGAGACCATGTCTTGGTTGCTGATTGGCTAATTAGACTCGAGTTAACACTGATCTTTTTTCTATTCACAGATTGGAAACTGAAAGGTGAAAGAAAAATTATTAAAATGTATAGGAAAATTTTCATCTTTTTAGTTCTTTTAGGAGAAATAAAATAATGTATATATTTTTTCAGAATGATTGATAAGAAGAATGGCCAAGATAACAACAGTTCTATGATTGACATAAGTTACACACAAGACAAGAATGGAAGTCATATTGATGCTGTTCTTGACAAGCTGTATGTTTGTGCCAGTGTGGAATTTCTGATGACTGTGGCAGATTTCTTTATCAAAGCTGTACCTCAGAGTCCAGAAAATATGGCTAAAGAATCACAGATTCCACTGCGACAGACTGCCTTAGCAAAAATCAAGATGGAGAAAGGTTAGCAGAATTTATCTGTCAACTTGTATATTTTACCAAAATTACAAACTGGAAAAAAGAGAAATGGAGAACTTAAGAATGTAAAATTACTCTTTCAAATTTAAATGTATTCAGCAGAAAAACCTTAGTAAGCATAGATTTTTTTAAGAGAGAGGTGGAGTAAAAATATGTATCGGATCAGGCACCAGGAAACCTCTGCTGTGGTTCCAACTCTGCCATTAACATTTCTTTACCCATCCAGAAATACAGCCTGTTTTATAAAAAGGGAATCTTTTATTCAAAGAAAATATTTGGAAGAATTAAATCATATTGAAGAGCAATTAAACAGCTGAAAGCAGAGGGTGGAAGTATTGGAGGATCCAGCATGACACCCCTGGACATCACCTTAGATTCCTTAAACTTAGCAGAGGGTTTGCACAAGTCTGGTCTCCGTGTATGCTGGTGCCACTCCCTGACCCATAAACCATTTATTCCAGCATTGCCAAGTAGATCAGTGATTTTCTCTGTTAAATTGTGATTGTCTGAGGTCAGTCATTTTTCTCTCTAATGTGCAACTCAGCAAGATTGGAAAACTGCCGTTTACTGGCAAGGTCAGAATTTTATTTTTCCATTTACCTTTCTTAAACAGTAATCATGTGATATCTCTGTATTCATACATGCATGTAATTTGTTTATACTATAGATTGTATGACACTAACTGTAGACTTAAGGTTGAAATCAAGGCAGACAAGTAATAATGGCCTGTGTACGTATCAGGGTTTCCTGTCCTCTTCCTGATACTCCCCTCGCCTGTTTTCCCTTCCTTGCTCCTGCAGCATAACGTAGGACACACTCAGATGTATACACACATGCATCGCATATATGCGTTAATTCTGACAAAAAGAACTTCAAAACAAGATGATTTCTGCTAGGTCAAAGTGAGAATGATCTTCTTAACAACAGATTGCATTATCCCACGTAATCAGCATTTGTTAATAATCATTTATCGTCAGTCTTTACCGATCAGTTGTTAATATTGTTACTTTCACCATATCCATAATAGCAGGATATTACAAGCAACTTAGCAACTTACAGATAACATGTACCCAAGTGACAAGATTTACTTTACTAGAACTTTTATGGTTCTTATTTTTGTTTCTTCAGATGACTCTGTAAGACCAAATATGACTTTAAACGCCAAGATCACAGATCCAGAAGTGGTGTTTGTTGCCAACCTGACAAAGGCTGATGCTCCTGCTCTGACAGCCTCATTCTGGTGTAACCTCTGTCTATCGACATCCAAACTCGAACAGATAATGAAAGCTTCTGTGAGAGATCTTAAAGTGCTTGCTTGCCCTTTTCTCAGAGAGAAGAGAAGAGAAAACATTACCACAGTAAGAATTACCTTATATTCTAAGCTTGGATTGAAGGATGGCAGATATGGTTGATTCATAGAATCCCAGAATGTGAGAGCTCTGTAGGACTTCAGAGAGTATTTACTCCAGCTTGAGATTTTACAGATAAGGATGTTGAGTCCCAAAGATGTTAAATGATTTAGCCATGTCTGTAGTGACAGAACTGTAGACCGTCTCCAGACTCATTTTCATTATACTGTCTTTTGCTGAACAGTATTTGAATTTTAGTACAAAGCAACATTCCTTTTCAGCTGTTGCTTTTGTTCACCACAGTATATCCAATGAGTGAGTGGATGAATGAACCAAAAAATTCATTAGTCATGTGCCCAAAAGAGATTATGTTTTGCTTTATTACAAATTAACTTCAGTTGTGCTTTCACATTATAGTTGAAAAATATGGTTTTAGTTAATTAAATTTATTACTGTACCAAATGTTTTTTAATGTTAAATTGATAATTTTATGTTATAGAGCATCATTATATAATGTGACTCATTTGCAGTGTTATTTTAAATTTAAAAAAATTCATGGACAAAGTGACTTGCATAAAGAAGTGCAGTGCTAGGCTTAATCTATACTGTATCATGAAACATTCTTTTTAGCAGGATCATCTTTTTTTTTTTTTTTTTTTTGGTTGCACCGGGTCTTAGTTGTGGCATGCATGTGGGATCTAGTTCCCTGACCAGGGACCCCCTGCGTTGGGAGTGCAGAGTCCTATCCACTGCGCCACAGGGGAAGTCCCAGGATCATCTTCTTTCGACATGTCACAGAAAGCTTATATTAATCATTCTATTTAAAGCTCATCCTACTTTTTTAAAAATGAAAGTTATGCATACTAGTTCCCCCATTCAGTTCAGGTGCATTTTATTTGTTTCTTTAATGGTATTTAATAACATAGCCTTCATGCTTTTAATAAATCGTCGAATTTGAAGATTTGAAATCTATTCTAATAAGGACCTTACAGGAAATTCAAGACTGACCTGTTGTTAATCATCTGGAAGCTGTTCATTTACCTACCTTACTATAGTCTTTTTAAAAGGTGTTAACAGAACTGTTTGTTTAGAATAACATTTTCAAGTGATTTAGTGACCATAAAAATTATAATGAAATACCATTTCCATTACCTCATTTACCTCTTTACCTTACCATAGTCCTTAGCTCATTTTTGTAGATATCTTAAAAGTGTATTTTACATAGGGCATCATTTAAAAGACATTTTAGCAAAAGGAAACATTTTAAACTTCTAATAGTAAATGTGCATTACTACTTAAGAATTTGGCATAAAGGAATTCATCAGAACCGCTTAAAGTCCTTTCCAACGGTCATAGACTTGTTATAGTTTGGAGGAGCCCTCACAAGAGATTCTCAGCTAATTTAATTTGCCTTTTAGCTTCTAGTTGTAGACTATAGTTAAAGATCTCAAATTAAGTTAAGACATGTTCATAAGTAAATTTCATTTATTTGTTTCTAGGTCTTACAGCCCTGTTCTCTATTTATGAAAAAATGTACATGGGCTTCAGGAAAAGAAGATATAAATATTGAAGTTGAAGAATTTATAATTAAGGTTAGTGCCTATCATATTATTTGGGTGAAGATCAATTCTTTTTTTAAAAAATTAATTAATTAATTAATTAATTTTTGGCTGCATTGGGTCTTCGTTGCTGCACGCGGGCTTTCTCTAGTTGCAGCGAGCGGGGACTACTCTTCCTTGCGGTGCGCAGGCTTCTCATTGCAGTGGCTTCTCTTGTTGCAGAGCATGGGCTCTAGGCACGCGGGCTTCCGTAGTTGTGGCACACGGGCTCAGTAGTGGCTCAGGGGCTTTAGAGCACCGGCTCAGCGGTTGTGGCACATGGGCTTAGTTGCTCTGCGGCATGTGGGATCTTCCTGGACCAGGGCTCGAACCCATGTCCCCTGCATTGGCAGGTGGGTTCTTAACCACTGCGCCACAAGGGAAGTCCCACAATCAATTCTTATTTTTCTTATCTTTTGATGACTCTCACATCTAGAGCATTATGCTAGTCACATATTTAGTAATCAATAAAAACCTCTAATATTAAAATACATTTTTCTTTAATGCAAATGTTTGTTTCTGTTTTCTTTGAAAGAGTGCAGGTGACTCTTGAGCAACGTGGGGATTAGCAGTGCTTTAACTTTATAGTCAGGCCTCGGTTTATGCGGTTCCTCAGAATCTGCATTCCTCCATGTCTGAGGTTCTACATCTGTGGATTCAAACAGCGGTGGCTCGTGTAGTACCATAGTATTTACTACTGAAAAAAAATCCACATATAAGTGAACCCCCGCAGTTCAAACCCATGTTGCTCAGGGTGAACTGCACTTTTAAATGATCAGGATAGTTTTTATCTAGTATATTTGTGTGTGTGTTGGAGATTGGGTTTGGGTGGTGAGAGCAGAGATGAAGTGGGAAGAGAAGGAAAGGAAGGATGGAGAAATGAGGTTGCTCTTATTTTATTTGCAATGTTATTTTTAGGCTTTTATTTGAGGTGTAGTTTGGTTGAATTTAATAATTATGTGATTAAATGTTTTATTTGTCTTATAAAATATTTATAATGACAGATGTATGCCAGAAATAAATTATTAGAATTTTTTTTATCTCTCACATTGGTAGTATTGAAAAAGCAATCTGCTCTCCAAAGTACTTTTCTCTCAATATTTTAAATTACTGGTTTGTCTTAGATAGTATTTTGTTAACAGATTTACTTTTCTACAGACTTAAAATGCTAAATGGGGAGAAAACTTGGATTTGCATGCATTTTGCCTGCGACAGTGGGTTATGGTGCTGAAGGATTGTTTTTCCATGTCTTTGTATATCACTTTACTTATGTATTGAGCACACATTTTTTGAGCCTTTACTGTGTATGAAGAATGTCCTGTACAAAGCACTGAGGGTACATGGTCCCTACATTCAAAAAACTTAGTGATATATGTGAGAGAAAGAAGTAAATGAGTGATTACTTTCAGCTTTCAGTGCTAGAGGTGTGCATGAGGTGGTCTTGGGGGTGCAGGCAGGAGCCTCCAGCTCAGACTAGGACATCAGGGGAAGCTTTCTGGAAGTGGGGCTACTTGAACTGAGCTTTGAACATCTGAGGGCGGTTAGATGGAGAGAGAGGGAAAGGGTTACCTAGACAGAACCAACAATATGCATAAAGGCAAAGGCTTGAAAAATCCTTTAAGGACTTGGAGGGTTGATCCCATGTGGATGGGGAGAATGGTGTGGTGGAGTCGTAGGACTGAGAACACTATTATAGGTGACATTAATAAGGCAATGAAGAAAAGGATTCAGTTGACAGGTAAGTTTGGGAAGTACTGCATACTCTCTCCTTCTTTTGGTGATGTAATCATATCTCCTTAGCATATTAAACAAGTAAGGGTTGTGAGAAGTGAACAGTAAAGGAATCCACTTAATTTTTTAACCCAGTATTGCTGAAACTTTGGGAAACCATGGGTAGCTTAACTGATTAGGCATCAGGTCACAAAGAAGTTTGTGTCCTACGCTAAAGAGAGTTTTAATCTTACCCTGAAAGTTATGGGGAGTTGTTGAAGATTTTAAACATAGGAATGACATGCTCAGATTTGGGTTTTAGAAAAATCATGTGGTGGGTGGCCGGAGATGGTGCTGACAGGACATGGAAGACATCATCGTTGCTAAGAACTAAGACACAATGATTGGAATGAGGAGGTGAGCAAAGATACTATCCAAAGATAATAGGAGGTGGAATTTTCAGATCTTAGGGTGAAAGGGGGTCCATGGTGATTCTCAGGTTTCCTATGTCAGTAAGACAAATGAAAACCATGTGTGTATATCTTGATGAGGATCACATACTTTGGTTTAGTTAATGCAGCTGGTTGAAAAATGAAAAATTCAGTTACACTTCTACATTTTTCTGTTCACATAACACTGTTTCACTCTGAATTAACTGATTTAACTTTAGGTTTCAACAATGACATGCACATTAGTCACTTAATTCTAGAATAACCTGGGCAGAAATCACTGTTTTGAGGTTAGTTGACTTGACACATGATTTTGTGTGTTCTCTTTTGTTTTCCTCAGTTATTAATTTAATACATTTAAAATTGTAATTAGTTACTTTAAATTTTGTGTGTTATGTATTAATTCTTCTCATCTGCGAAATAATTTATTCTAAATCTTTTTCTCCTTTCTTTTTTAAAGATTTCACCCATAATTCTTAATACTGTGATGACAATAATGGCTGCTCTGTCTCCAAAGACAAAAGAAGATGAATCCAAAGATATATCTAAGGAAACGGAACATCTTTGGGGTGTCAAATCTATTAGTGATTATAACTCTTGGTTTCTTGGTATTGACATGGCCACAGAAATAACAGAAAATTTCAGAGACATTGAAAATCCACCGATAGAGGAAAATTGTGCTGTTGTTGTCCAGTCAGTTCAAGTTACCTTAGAATGTGGCCTTGGGCATCGAACTGTACCTCTATTATTGGCAGAGTCTAAGTTTTCAGGAAGCATTAAAAATTGGACTTCCCTAATGGCTGTTTCTGCTGACATGACACTAGAGGTATGACCACATGAATTATTACCCACCTTCAGAGGCAACTTCCTTAAAAGTACAATGGAGGAATTAAGAAGTGAGCTTTTTTGTGTGCATGACCATAGCAAGTATATATATGAATAGATAATACATTCTAACATTTAATTTATTCATGTATAGTACTATTTATTTGGTCATTACTTTTTAAAGGTTCTCTTGCTAAATAATTGGTTTATGGAGCAAAGTAAGAGTAAAATAAAATGCACCCTCTTTATAAATATCCTTTGTGTCCTTAGGTGTGTTGTTAAAATGGTTATTGGCATATAACATTACTTAATATTTTTTCCTACTGGTTATAGAAATACGTAGTTAATGTTTTAAGACTCATAATTCTGTGCCTTTCCAGGTTCATTATTACAATGAGACCCATGCTGTATGGGAGCCACTGATTGAGAGATTGGAGGGGAAGAGACCATGGAATTTAAGGCTTGCTGTAAGGAAATCATAATAAAATAATATCATTGTGTACATTCATTTATATATATATTTTTTTAGTTCAGAGATTCTCAAGATGTAGTCCAGGATCCTTGAGGCCCTTTTAGAGGATCATGGGATCAAAATTCTTTTCATAATAATATTCAGACATTATATATCATTTTCATTCTCATTCTCTCATGGGCATACAGTGGAATTTTCCAGAGACTATGCAATTTTGCAGCAGATTGAATACAAAATTAGAAATGAGTCCACCTGTCTTCTCTTAAGGCTTGCACTAAAGAGATTTGTAAATACTCCTCTTCTCACTATGTATTTTTAATGGTTATTTTTCATTAAAATATTATTTATGTTAACATGTAATTGTTGGTTTTAAGTGAATATTTAAAATTTTCTCAGTTTTAGTTTCTCATAGAGTACATACTGATAGATAATAACCCACACAAATGAAGCCTTTTGGGATCCTCAATCATTTTAAGAGACCAAAAAATCCAAGAACTGCTATTCTGGTTCATGAATTCTTTGTGTCATCTCTTTATGGTACTTCCTGAGAACACTACAGAGTCCTACATACTGAAACACATCTTCCTAGATTAACAGGAACACAAGTTTTATACCCTTCACAAATTATCACAGCATACTTCTCTGGGGCAACTTGACTCAAGTGTGAGGCATTGAAATTGACTTAGCAGATTCTTATTTTAAAGATGAGCAGTCACTTAACCTGTGTCCTAATTTCCTAATTTCCTCTCAGTAAAGTAGAAGTAATATTTCTGACCTACCTCTCTTTGGAGTAGGCAGGCTAACAAAGAATGGTTTACAAGACTTTTGAAATGCCTTTAGAACGAAAACTATGATGGAATCTGATGGTTGGTTGAAAGCTTATCATATTACTTATTTATAGGTGTTACTGGTAAAAAGTAGAAGGAATTCCAGATGTTACTTCTGATAAGGATCAGTTTAGACTTCAGGGTCCTCTTAAAGTGCTCATCAACGTAAAATGACCAATTAGGTGACACTGGTTAAATAGCTTTCTCTGGTGAATGCACAAAAGACAAATATTGTAACTCACTTGGAGTCCTTCCATGGCACAATTCTAAACATTTCCCTATGCGTGAACTACACACTGAAAGAAAGAATGCTGACTTGTGCTAAGTCAGGGTGAAGCACTGAATATTTTTGAAAATGAGACTTTTGAGGAGCCTTAATATAAAGTGACAATGTTAGGAGAATTTAACCTTGACTCTATCAAGAGTATTTTAATTTTATTATTCATTGGCTAATAAATTTGCTATGTATTTATCGTCATAGGTAAAGAAGAATCCAGTCCAGGATAAAAGTTTGATGCCAGGAGATTATTTTATTCTACTTCCTGAGCCAGAAACAGAAATTGTTATTTCTTCAGGAGATACAATGAATATAACAATATCCAAAAGCTGTCTTAATGTTTTCAACAATTTAGCAAAAGTATGTTTGGTTCTTGCTTGGACTATTTCATAGTTTGGTTCTTGCTTGGACTATTTCAAATGGAATTTTAAATTGAAACGTGTGCATTATTTTTGTTTGTCATCAACATTTTTTGTTTGTTTGTTTGGGTTTTTTTTGCGGTATGCGGGCCTCTCACTGTTGTGGTCTCTCCCGTTGCGGAGCACAGGCTCTGGACGCGCAGGCTCAGCGGCCATGGCTCACGGGCCCAGCCGCTCCGCGGCATGTGGGATCTTCCCGGACCGGGGCACGAACCCGTGTCCCCTGCATCAGCAGGCAGACTCTCAACCACTGCGCCACCAGGGAAGCCCTGTCATCAACATTTGTTTCTAAAAAATGTGTAGTTGAAATTTAGGTTTTGAAAAAAAAATTTGAATTTTGCAAAAGTTTTATTGTGTTGTTGTGTTCCTTTTCAGGGTTTTTCAGAGGGCACTGCTTCTACTTTTGACTACTCTTTAAAAGACAGGGCACCTTTTACAGTAACAAATTCTGTAGGTGTTCCCATTAAGGTGCAGCCCAGTCATAATCTCCGAGTGATGGGCTCCCTTGAGAAAAGTGATGTGTGTGATGTTGATGCCGGTCAGAAATTGGAATTGGAATATGCCAGCATGGAACCTTCATGTCAAGGGAAACTATCTACACTGAGCCGTCAGGAGAGCTCCCTCTTCTCTCTGACCTTTGGTATGCTATATTCTATTTTTTTTTTTTTTTTTTTTTTTGCGGTATGCGGGCCTCTCACTGTTGTGGCCTCTCCCGTTGCGGAGCACAGGCTCCGGACGCGCAGGCTCAGCGGCCATGGCTCACGGGCCCAGCCGCTCCGTGGCATGTGGGATCTTCCCAGACCGGGGCACGAACCTGCGTCCCCTGCATCAGCAGGCGGACTCGCAACCACTGCGCCACCAGGGAAGCCCTATTTATGCTATTTTTAAGGGTATCTTCAGAATTACTGGTGTCAGCTTATTTTTGATAAAATATGGAAAAATATTTGCTGCAGATAACCTTGAGAGACAACATTTCTAAAGGCTTGAAACAAATAGTTGATAAACTTTTGTTTTCTTCCTCTAAACTTGAGAAAATTAAACGTGATTAATTTAAGAATTACCTTAGAAAACTAGATTATTTCTATGTGCTTAAATAGTACAGTATGTAGTATGCTTCAGAAGGGACTGGAGTTCAGTGAGGAGAGAAAATAACTATATTCAGAAGTCTTAAAATGTTGACAGTAGTTATCACCATTTCAAAAAAAAAGCGATTTTTATTGTTATATAGTTGAGAAAATAAGGAACAAGTTGGATTTTGTTTGTTTTAATACATTTAAAACCCCAAGAGAAATTGTTTGGGGTCAAAAAATTTTATAACTAGTTTCCTTTCTTTGTTAGCTGCTGTGTCTTAGAAAAGAATTTTGTGTAGTCTACATTTCTAGTCATGAGGAAGAATACTCTTGTCATTATTTTGAGGTGCTGCTCCTGATCTCTTATAAAAACTTAGGTAAATTAGTATTTGGAATGCTTCTCACTTATGCTCTGACTTAGCACCTCATGGATATACGGAAGTTACAAAAGTCCCTGTTGCCAGACCTGGACGGCGATTGTATAATGTATGGAATCCCAATGCCAGTCATTTTGACTCACTTGTGGTACAAATAGATGCAACTGAAGGGAACAAAGTAATTACCCTTCGTTCGCCTCTGCAGGTAACGCATTAAAGTGAATTGTGTTCCTTTAAGTATATCAAGAAATATTAAATCATTTGGCTGAATATAGGAATATAATAAAACTTCATTAGGTCAGTACTGATTGTTCAGAAATAAATAATAGTTTGAACTGGGTATTTCCTGTCCAACTTACTTTTGTAATATTCTTCATTTTAAGTGTCTCATGAAATGCTGTTGTTAATTTAAAGCCCATTTTTGTTGTCTCCTGGGTTTAAAATTAATGAAATTTTTGTCTATTCCTTTAAAGATTCAGAACTGAGGAATATTGCAGTAATAGCTGGTTGTCAAATAGGATAACATTTCATTCTCTTTGTATTGTATTTTTCAAGTATGTATGAAGGAATGTTGAAATGGTCTCCCCAGAAAAAAATTTTAGCATATTAATCTGTATAAATATTTTTTTCCACCTTTAAGGCTTTATCGATTTTTCTTTTTCTCTGCATTATTACAGATTTCAGCATGTGGTCAGCAGAACAATATTTTTTCCTACCTATAACATCAGATAAAAATGAAAGGATTTCCAATTTTGGTCATTGTCTCTCAGTTTACTATTAGCTCCAACCTATATTACACTGTAGTTAAGGAAGGATTGTACTGTATTTATTTACCTCATGTTTCCTTTACTATCCTTTTCTGTTTAGTTGTATGGTGCATTGAAAAAAGGTTGTAATGAGGAAAATATTATGACTGAAATCCTCAAAGATTAATACGTATTTGAAAGATAATAGTACACACTAAAAAAATCAGTCTGTAGTATATGAACATGTGAATATCCTAATAATTTTTAACTTCTGTTTAAACATCAAGTTTCATATATATATATAGCTCCTTAAATATCTTAAAACTTTTCAATTACCATAAAAGTATCTTCCAATATTGGGCTTGAAATTTTTTAGATCTAAAAGTGATTGTGTGTGGCTCACATTTTTCTTTTGAATGTCTACATCTTTTTAAACAACTTGTATGTTTTTTTGTCCAACAGATTAAAAACCATTTCTCTATTGCTTTCATCATCTATAAATATGTTAAGAATGTGAAGTTATTGGAGCGCATTGGAGTAGCCAGACCTGAAGAGGAGTTCCATGTGCCTTTAGATTCATATAGGTAGATACTTCCTTGAATATGTTGATATAAAAGGTTCATAATATACATTTTTAATTCTGTGAATTAGGATCTTTATTCTAGAAAAAAGTAAAATATCTATATTCTACATCATAATAATTCTTATTATCTAAAGATCTGTAAAAGCCAGTTTTGAGACATACAGAGAAATACATTTGTATTGTTGAATTTACCAGATGAAATTTGTTGTATACTTGATGTTTTAGAATTTTCTGAGACTTACTTTTATTAGATTGCCTTTGTATTTGAAATGACTTTTTTTTTTAAGTTGTCATTTTTTACAGAGTATTTTTTCCCAGAAGGTACCTCCATGAGTCAGCTGTGTGACTTTGGGCAAGTTTCTTAAACTTGCTTAGCCTTTTTTTTCTTATCTGTAAAGATAGGAATAATAGTACTTATCTTGTAGAGTTATCAAGAAGAATTAATGAGATTCTTTTTCTTACATTCTCAGTAAAAACGGTTTTCCCACTCTGTTTTCTTCTTCTGTAGGTGTCAGCTGTTCATTCAGCCAGCTGGTATCTTAGAGAATCAGTACAAAGAATCCACCACCTACATTTCCTGGAAGGAAGAACTTCATCGGAGCAGGGAAATCAGATGCATGCTGCAGTGTCCGTCAACAGAAGTCAACTTCTTACCTCTTATAGTCAATACAATTGCTGTGCCTGATGAATTAAGCTATATATGTACACACAGGAAAGACTGGGATCCAGCTTACATCATTCATCTTTACCCTACTGTCACTTTGCGGAATTTTCTCCCATATTCTCTAAGATATTTACTTGAGGTATGCCTCTTGCATTTTGCTTGACTTTTATTATTACATGGAGTGAATTCTAGTTTGTTTTTTTTTAATGGTATTTTTAATTGAGATCAGTGTTTTACATTCACCTACTTGTAATGCTTTAATAATATTAATAATAACAAAAACTGGTATAACGTCTACTTTGTGCCAGCCACTATGTCATGTATTTTACATGTATTAACATATTTAGTCCTTACAATAACTTCCTGAAGAAGGTACTGTTATTAGACCCATTTTACAGATGAGGAAGCTGAGTCACAGAGGGGTTAAGTGATACGTCCAGGATCCCACAGCTAATAAATAGTAGAGCTGGAATTTAAACCTAAGCAATTTGGTTCCTTGTTCTCCACCTCTGAACTCTGCTGCATCTGCTCTAAATTAATAATTATAATAGTCTTTTTATTATCTAAGTATAATTCTCTTAGCTAAAGTATGGAAAAATGCCAGTGAGAAAATACTTCATCTTAATTTATTATGAAGTTAATTTTAAAGTTTTTTGTTTTAAAGTGATGATTATTTGGTTCAAGTTTCTGTTGAACTGAAAAATAATTACTGTCTTAAAAAATATTAGGGAACATTTTCTAGTAATGAAGTATGATAAATATTTTTAAATTTCTACATACCACAACATATCAAAATACAAAAATCTGGAAAGTATTTGGAACCTAAATTTATTTTCTTTGTCTGACAATGAGCCATGCCTGAGTTGCAGAGAATAAAATTAATTAGATGAACTAAGTAGTATTTATACAAGAGATGCTTTTGGTAAGGAAGCCTAATTTATTATGTTGCTATTACTCATTTTTAAATTAGTTCCACCTTAGATAGCTTGTCAGCATAGCTTGATATCACTTTTCTTATTCTACTTGTATGAGAACCATTAGGTGTAGTATGTGAATAAAGGATGAAGCTGAAGTCCAGGCAATTAAGTGGCTCATTTAATGACATAGCTGTTAATGGAAAACAGCCAGTGTTCCGGAGTCCAGCCTTTGATTCTTGGCACAGGTCTCTTTCTCAATTATAACCATTGGCCTGCTAATGACCAAAAGACAGTTTCTAACTTTGGCTATGATATAGTGTTTTATTTGTAATCATTAGTAATTGTTGGATATTCATAATATGTAAGATGGTACCTTGAAGACCTGTCAGTTAATGTGAATCTGGTAGGTTACTTAGTGTTTGTATAAAATATGGACGTTATTGCAGAGGTTTTTAAAAAATTGGTAAGCAAATATAGTTTTTGTTTGTTTGTTTTTAGGGAACAGCAGAAACTCATGAGCTAGCAGAAGGCAGTGCTGCCAATGTTCTACATTCGAGAATCAATGGAGAAATAATGGAATTAGTTCTGGTGAAATATCAGGGCAAAAACTGGAATGGACATTTCCGTATATGTGATACACTTCCCGAATTCTTTCTTGTGTATTTTTCTTCTGACTCCACAGAAGCGTTGACAGTTGACCTGTCAGTACATGTCAAGCGAATTGGCAGCCAGATGGAGCTATCCATCTTTAGTCCCTATTGGCTAATCAACAAGACTTCTCGGGTTCTCCAGTATCGTTCAGAAGAAATTCATGTGAAACATCCAGCTGATTTTAGGGATATTATTTTATTCTCTTTCAAGAAGAAGAACATTTTTAGTAAAAATAAGGTGTGTTTTTGTTGATAAAACAAATTACCTGTTTATTGTTTATCTAATGCCATGCTAACCTCTTTGCTCAGTGTCACAGGTATGAATTAGGTACAAGAGGACTTTTAAGGAATACACGGTTAAGTGGGATATTAGGAAATAACAACAATAGTGTCCCAAGGCTGAGTTACCTTTTTCTCTGGTGCCCCTAGAATTACTTCTGTTCTTGACATAGTGTCAAGTAGAAACCTTGATTTTATGTAGGTTACCAGTGATGCAATGGCATTTCAAAAGATAGAACAGTTGAATTTGGTTTATTTTAACTGAGCCCTCCTATGTGTGAAGCACTAAAGCAGGCCTTTGTGAGAGAAACCTCATGTGTAAGGCCTGATCCTCTATGCTCTGGTCCCTTCTTTCCTTTTCATACTCACATCTTGGTATAGTTTGTTTACCTCTATGCCTTTGTATGGCTGCACTCTCTGCCTAGAATGCCTCTTGCTCTGTGCTTTGCCTGTCTGCCTCATGTTTTCTGGTTATCCGCTGTTCATCCTTTGGCAGTCTGCTCCAGCCTGACATGTGTGAAGGATTCTCTGACCATCTAAAGTGGGGCTAGATATTCCATCCGTGTTCTTTTAGAGAAGTGCTTCTCAAATCTCAGTGTGCGTTAGAATCACGTAGAGGGCTTTGAAAACAGATTGCTGGGTCAGACCCCCATAGTTCGATTCAGTAGGTCTGAGTAGGGTCTGAGAATTTGCATTTTCCACAGATTGCCAGGTGTTGCTGATGGTGCTGGTCCAGAGACCACACTTTGAGAACCCGTGTCTTAGAGTTTTGATTAATACTTGATATTGTACTTGTTTATGTGTCTGACCTCTGGTTGTACTCAGGTATTTTATAATCTATTGGGTGGATGGAGGTTAATACAGGAGCAGAATTAGATCTCTTCTATACAACTTTATCTGAATCCCATAGCCAGAAGTAAACTTTTTACCCTCTCACCTTGATTGCATATTATCCCTTTTATATAGTTGTTATCACATTGAGTCTCGCATCATAATTATTAGTATGTATTTCCTATCTGTTTGTTTAGTTGGAAGCTCATTGAAGACAGGAATTGTGTCTTCCATTCTGCTTATCACAACATTTTTCCTTTATTGTTTGCTGAATAATGTTAAAAGCATAAATTCACTGTGTGCTAAAACTTTAAGAATTCGTTAGCTCTGTATCAAAAGTCTAACACTGGAAAATATCATTTTACATTTTAATTCCTTTTCAAATAACAGAAGGTCACATTGGTATACATCTTTAAATTCACTATACTCATTGCATAGGTGAATGGGAAGGTCAGAGCTCTGCTTTTAAATATTACATTGTCCCCTAGAGTTTCTGTGGTTCTGTTACCCATTTGCAGCATGCCTTTGGTTATATTTTTCTGTCTCATGTTACTAAATAAATTTCTAGTGGTCTAGCAGCATTCCATCAAATAAAATCAATATAGTGTTTTAGATTTCTTATATGATTGTTTGTGTTCTCTGGTGTAGGTACAGTTAAAAATTTCAACCAGTTCATGGTCCAGTGGTTTTTCATTGGATACAGTGGGAAATTATGGGTGTGTGAAGTGTCCTGCCAACAATATGGAATACCTGGTAAGATTTTGCTTGCTTATTTACTTCTGATTTCATTCACATTTTCATCAGTAAATGAGCTGGATCCTAAGGGGTACAGAAATGTGAATTCAAAGTATCACGTGGAGGACTGTTATATCTCTCTACTAATTTCTAGGACCGCTAATATCAAAGCAAAACCTGAATTTGTCAAAGTTTAAGGCAGACAGTTGAATCCATACAAGTAAGCAACTTGGTAAATATTCAGAATATACTAGAATCTGCATTCCGTACCACTCCCTGCCAAATGTTTCTTAACTCTTAAGTTTGACAGAGAAAACTTGAATAATCTGATACAAGTTGACTTGTTTTATTACCATTTTGAAATTTTTATTTTATTTTATTGATAGCAGAGTTAATAAAGTAGCAAAAATCGAGCCTGTACACTAATTTTAAAACAATTTATTTTGGAATGTTAAAAAGTAAAGGATTTTTTTAAATTAAGTTTGTTATTATAAGTCATCTTTAGTTAAATTACTGAGTGATATTTCTTGAATTCGTTTCTGATGGAGCCAAACTAAGGAACCAAAATTTTTCTTCTTAGTGAGAAGATAATCAGTCTTGGAATATGACTCTTAGCAGTTACTTTATTTAAGAAATCTTATTTTAAAATATTTTAAGAAGGTTGTATGTGAATGGCGTGTGTGTGTGTGTGTGTGTGTGTGTGTGTGTGTGTATTTCAAGCTATGTAAAGTACTGGGAAATGATAAGCTTGTTTACTTTTTACAGGTTGGTGTTAGCATCAAAATGAGCAGTTTTAATCTTACACGAATAGTTACTTTGACTCCCTTTTATACTGTTGTGAACAAGTCATCACTAGAACTAGAAGTTGGTGAAATTGCACCTGATGGCTCAATGCCAACTAATAAATGGAACTATATTGCTTCTTCAGAGGTAATATTTTCCTTTAATACAACTGACTCCTAAAATGTACAAATAAATATAGACATATAAATAAGAATTATATATATCTCTGTCATACTCACTTTGCTACCATATTTGTGGGTTAAAATATGACAGCCAGCTTTGAAAGACTTTTATTTCATACTATAAGCATATGTTAAAAAAGAAGAAAAAAATTGTGGATAATATTTACCACTAGCTCAGTCTAGACTGTTAATACTCATTCTCTGGTTCTTCCTATATGTATAAACATGGGTATGTACTGTAAAATGTACATAAAGTACTATGTATTGTGTCAATAGCAAGGTAACGTCTTTGTATTCAAGAAGCATCTAATCTTGTTGGACGACTTAATACTCATATAAATTAATACATAGAGAAGAAGATAGTGTATGGTAAGTTATAGGTGGTTATAGGATCTCTGAATAGATGAGCTGGAAGTTTCCTTGAAAATTTCCAAAAATTCAACCACCTTGCTTTACAGAGAAGGAAATTGAATCTTACTTTTTTAGGTCAGTTAAGTTATTGGAGGTTGAGATCATTGTGGTCTAGATCAAAAGGAAAAGTTTCATAGAAGAGCTGGCATTTGAACTAAAGTTTTGCAGACTCAACAAGATGAAACATGGAGAATAAGGAAAGAGTGGGGAGAGGACAGATGCAAAGACAAGTGTTAGCACTTGAATTTGCCCGAGTTTTCAACCAAGCCACCTGACTTAAGGATAGGACTGTTCTTCTGTACATCTCAAAAGAATTCTAAAATTATTTAAAAAAATATTTAACAAAAGCTTAAGAGAAGGATTCCAATTACACTACAAACACAGTTAGACCTCTAAGAGGCATGGCCTTTCCAAGGCACTTGGAATGATCTCCATAGACTTGGCAACAAATAAATGCTCCTTATCTTTTTATCTTTGATGTGAGTTTGATTGCAGTAGTGTTTTTTTTTAGAAATAGAATTTACCCAGTATTCTATAACAGAGGGAACTTTCTTTTTAGGAACTATAATCTCAGTTTTACAGATAAGGAAACAGGCTCAAAAAGGTGCATGATTTGATTAAGATCAGACAGCCTGGAGGATAGTGTCAGGACTTCCAGCAAGGTCCTCTGCCTTCAGTTGTCTTCTGGTTTATCTAGGTTAAGATATTCCGTGAAAGAATTCATAGTGATTAAGGAATTAAAATGGGTTATACATAAAAGCAAATGTTATTAAGATTATAATTTTTAAATATTCAAGATACTTGAGATGTTCTTAATAGCACTTCAGTTTCTCATATTGTAATTATTCCATAAGAAAAGACTAATATATCTATTCTTCTGATGGAGTTTTTTTGGCTTCATAAATAATCATTATATTGTCAGTAATCTTAATATTAGATGTAGAGGGGCTATTTTAAGAAACTTAGTAATTGAATCATGATCTGAATTAGAATTGGAAACTTTATTAGCCACTGTTTTATTTATACTATAGTATTGTTTTAAGACTGATATTAACTTTTATACTTTCAGTACCTTCCATTTTGGCCTGAAAAATTTTCAGGCAAACTTTGTGTGAGAGTGGTGGGCTATGAAGGATCCTCCAAGCCATTCTTTTATAACCAACAGGATAATGGCACTTTATTGAGCTTAGAAGATCTGGTAAGTTTTCCTGTTTTAAAATAAAATGTCTTTGATTTTTAAAGTTTGCTTTAAAATATTTTATTAAGACATGCTATAAAATATACTGATAATTAATTGAAAGTATACTAAAATATCAATATATAATGCTATACATATATTTGTAAGAGATCAGAGCCAGTGTGCTTTTCAGTAAGAACTTAAGAAAACCAACTTTGTAATATCTATATAAGTGATTGAAATTCTAAATGTACCATGTGCAGTTTAAACCAATACCTCAAACATACTCTTTTTTTTTTCTACAATAGAATGGGGGTATCTTGGTGGATGTAGATACCGCTCCACATTCAACTGTCATAAGCTTTTCTGATTACCATGAGGGATCCGCACCTGCCCTAATAGTAAACCACACACCATGGAACATCCTCACATATAAACAGAGGTATGAAAAGAAAGGGTTCTTGGAAAATCTGATTTGCTTTTACTGGTCCACAGTCCCTTCTAGGAAATACTTGGAGCTAGGTGTGTTTCACATTCTACATGTTTTCAGATTTTAGAAAGGTAATAGGGATACATGATGTTTATTGCTAATTCCCGTAGCAGGTTTTGAGACAGTACTCTATAACCAAACACATTAGTATTCCTGTAGCAAAAGTTGTGAACCTTCACAGTAAGTGGGATAAATGAAACCGTTAACAGTTTCACATCAGTTCAGATCAAGTTTTGCTGCCACATGACGTTTGACACCAAACTTAGAGAAAAATATTTGGAGTTTTGGAGCTTCTTAAACTTCAGAATTGCACGTAAGGAATTGTGAACCTGTTTAAGTATTATCATTCTTTTGTAGTCTGGTGATGCTCAGTGAACCTCTCCCTGTAAATCTGTGTCTAGTTTTTTGGTAGGAATAGTAGAAGATTAAATAAGAGGGCAGAAGATTAAAGAAAGATTAAAGTAGAAGATTAAGTAGTGGTGTTGAATGTATTATAGACAGTCTGATAGGAATTTTGTTGTTCTTGTCTGTGCTATCATTTGGCTTGAGTAATGCCATTAAATAATGATATAACAGATAGCTTTAAATCCTTAAAATATGTAATATATATTTGCAAAGAATTATTATTATAAATCTTCAAGGCATTATTTTATATGTATATATAAAATATAAAATAATAATATACATTATATATGTGTATATATAAAATAATGCCTTGCAGATTTAACATATTCATAACTCTCATGGCTTGAATCTGCTGAGAGATTTAAAAGCATACATTGGGATTAAACCCTAATTGGGTTACTTTTTGTTTTATTTTAGTTCTCTGGAAAGTCTTTTGTATTATCCAGACCAATACTTCTAAACTTACATATCAATATTAAGATCCCTTAGAAATCTTGTTAAAATGTAGGTTCTGATTTAGTAGGTTTTAAGTGGGGCTCAGAATTTTTCACTTTCCAGCAAGCCTCCAGGTAATGCTAATGCTGCTGGTCCACAGACCACGCTTTGAGTAGCAGTGATACATGGACCCAATTTCTTTTCCTCTGAGCTTATTTCTTTTGCGTTGCATTTGATTAAAATCTTAAATTTGAGCACCAAGTAAAGTTCTTCTGCTACTAAAAAATTTACTATTGGGACTTCCCTTGTGGTCCAGTGGTTAAGACTCTGTGCTCCCAATGCAGGGTCCCGGGTTTGATCCCTGGTCAGGGAACTAGATCCCACATGCCGCAACTAAAGATTCCACATGCCGCAACTAAAGATTCCACATGCCCTAATGAAGATCCTACACATGGCAATGAAGATCCTGCATGCTACAACTAAGATCAGCACAGCCAAATAATTTTTTTTTTAATTAAAAAAATTTTTTTACTATTCACAGCCTTTTCTATAGATGAACTCTGATGTACCAGTCTGTTTACTTTAATGAATTTCATTAGTGTGATCTTGCCTAGATCAGTTCAGAGTATACTGCAGCTTCAGAAAGGGCAGTATTCTGTTCCCTCAAGCTTCAAAATCGTTAGTTAATTGGACATTTTAGGGTACTTATTTTTAGGCAGAGTTGTGTTTTATTAACAAAGGCAGTTTTATAAGATGTTTGCGCCAGTCCTTTCCTCAATAAACCACGGGTCTAGGTTTCTCAAGGCCAGGATATTTTAATCTTCCCTCTGTTGCTTGCATTTCAGTGGGTCACAGGAAGAAATGGTATTGCTGCCAAGACAAGTTCGACTCTTTGCCTGGGAAGATCCCACTGGTACCAGAAAACTTATATGGAGTTATGCAGCAAATGCTGGGGAACATGATCTGTTAAAGGTACCATTTGATGTGAATGAGTGCTGTATGAAGTACCTGATAACAAAGCAAGTAGACAAGTTAGCTTCATGCAGTCATCTTTGTCTTTACTGAACTAAAAATGAATTGAAAGTATTTTCAAAATAAGTTACTTTTTGGCTTTAGATTGCAAAGAGTTCATACCAATATGTTGTTCTAGATCAGTCAAAATACTTTATTTACAGTTTTAAAAAATAAGCCTCTTTCAGCTTGCCTAAGACCAGGAAAGTACTTTTTTATTTACTTTTTTTTTAAAGAAAGGAATTTTGAGCCTAAGTGTAAAACAACTTTATCTTGAACATGTGTGTACCACTGTTAGCTGTGAGAATTTTTAGGCATGTTTTCCCTATCAAAGCCATATGTTTTGTTAATTAAAGGAGTCTGACAGTATGCAAATTATCCCATATAAGAAATTTAATAAAATATTTATTGAAACAATATTTAGGTAACTAAATTAATTAAATATGTTATTTCCTAGACTCTTAGACTTTGGGAAGGGCTTAAGAATTCATCTGCCAGCCTCCCTGTAACATAGCCATTGCTCTTCCATGAGCACCTAGTTTCTGTAGGAATGTATTCTATCCTGAAAAGTTCATACAGTGTCATATTCCATTGTCTGATAATGCCAGTTGTTAGAAAAGCTTTCTTGGTTATTTAAAATAGTAATTGGCCAACAGTGACTGAATTATCCTCTCCTATATTCCCTCTGAAATACCCATAAAAGAGATAGACTTACCCACCTTTGAAAAATCAGACTGATAGTTATGAGATTCTTGGAGCTTGCCATGACAATTTGATGGAGCTCTATTGCCTGCTTATTATGCTTTACTTTTTACAACAGAAAACCCTTCAAGGTTTATAAGTGGTAGAGAGGAGCTTAAATTCCCTGTTACTCTTAGGTCTCTGGCTCAGAGACATGGTAGCTCAACCAGGGGTCCCTGTACTATGCTGGTGTTATTTTCCTTCTCCTCACATTTCATGCTCCTCAGCAACCACAACTCCTAGAAAGTGGTATACAGGACCTGGAGAGAAAGTAGTAATGCCATCCTGAAGGAGGATATCCAGGTCTGTAAATTAAGGCAAAATCATGAAGAATCCTGGTAATAGTGTATTCACGGGATTGTGGTTTTAAATGTCTCTATTCTGTTTGGTGTTAGAGAACCAGGCAGTAAGAAAAGTAGATAAGTGTGCCTCAGGCAGCAGGTAATCTGCCAGATTATGAAACTTGAGCTAGAAGCAAGGCAATTAACCCATTTCCTTGTCCCCTGGGTTGATCTGAGAGGGAAATTCTGCTCAGGCCCAGGTGGGAATTCAGAGAAAATCCTTACAGTATTGGAAAGCACTTTCCTCATTAAGTGTGAATAAACAGAAAAAAAACCCATGGAGTTTATGAAAAACATAGTTCAGGAGAAAAACTTAACATTATCCTAAAGATTCAGAGGCTGATTATACTTCTGAAAATTTTTTTACTACAGGAGCACCAGAGAAAAATTTCAGAATGTATGCTTGAGATCCCCAAAGTTATAAAGATATGACAACTATGAAAAAGGAGAAAGATGGTGAAATAAAAGACAAAGACAACAAAATAAAGTGAAAGGGGAGCAGGGAAACAGTATATTCTGAACATACTATATTAACACCGTTTAATCCTAAATTTTAGGAGATACAGATCAAAGATGATGGGTTTTTTTTAAAGATACCAATTAGTAGAACCAAAATCAGTGATAAAAGAATTCTAAAACAATTAATTGAGAAAATGAAAATAAAGAAAAATTTGCCCTTATAGTAAAAGAAGGAAACCTAAGGAAGTATATAGAAAGTGGCAAATACCTTTTATTGAGTGTATATCGTGTGTTAATGCTTGTCATATAGTATCATTAATTCTTATGATTGGAACTTAGAACTGCTGGTTAGAATTCAAAACCAGGTCTGTCTGGCTTCACAGTTCATGGACTTTCCCCACTAAACCATGCTTCCCATCAATTATGCCAGTAAATGAAAATGGTTTAAATTCTCCTATTAAAAGACCACATTCAGATTAAGTTAAAAATTAGTTTCTAACCAAATGCTACTTACATGAGATCTGTTTTAACTGAACTAATACAAAAGGTTGAAAGCAGAAGACATGGTAAAGATTTAACAGACAAACAAAAATAAAAAGGAAAGTTGTTGATTTTAATTTCTGAGCAACTATAATTCAAAGCATTCAAAGTCATTAAATAGAATATGATAATGTGACAAAGAAGGCATGATAGCCATAAACCTTCATGCAGTGAATATTGAATCAAAATGTGAAACTTAAAGTGTTGGAAGTCAACTGAAACACAGTTGCCTGAGGATATTTTAACACACCTCATTTAATTTTTAACAGATCAAATAGATGAAAAACAAATGGGATTAGAGAGTATTTGAGTGATAACTAAGACTGAACCAAGCTACGTATCAAATTTTGTAGTTTACAAGGAGAGAATTCACCTTCTTAGTAGGTATCTCTGGAACATTTACAAAATTTGATCATGTTAGAGTAAAAAAATTACACAGTCTACTTTGACATATGTTAAAAGCAATACGTAAATTTTAGACAACAACAAATACCAACCATTCCTGTGCTTTTGGTAACATCCTTTATTTATTTGGTTTTGGTTTTTGTTTTCCAAGAAAGCATGAAATGAAAAGCACATATTAGGAACTTATACTGCCTGCTCAAACGAACTGTTGTTATATTTATGTTAAGTCCAGAATGAGAGAAAAATCATTATCTAAATCTCTGAAGACACTCACCAAATCAAGCCTCATATTTTTAAATGCTATGTGAGACTGTCAGCGAAGAAGGCTCTTAGTGAAACTCAGTACAAACTGATCACCATAGTTTGACTATTTAACAATGTGATTTATATACGTATTTGCAGTGTTATAAATTATTAAAACCTAAAAATAAACCAGTTAGTTTTACCTGAGGTTACTTTTCGAATAAATTTCTAAACCATTCTGTTCTCCATCTGGGAGACAAGTAAGCATCTTATGGCATTGATGCCATTGAAGAATACTCTTGTCCCTGCTAAGTGACCTTTGAGCACTAACAAGGTAACTCAAACTAAGGTTTAAAAAAATTAAGCACTATTAATCTTTGTTACTGTTTGAAAAAAATGGTGAGTATTTTTTAAAACAGATTATAACTTTAATTTGTTATTTTGATAATTTTCTGATTTATAGTCATGCTTTCTCAGCTACTACAGTTCAACTTTATGTAATAAAAGCTTACTGTTTGTGGTTTTAATATGAAGTCTCTCTTTCCCACAGGATGAATGTGGACAGTTTCCATATGATGCAAACATCCAAATACACTGGGTATCATTTCTAGATGGGCGCCAGAGAGTTTTGCTTTTCACTGATGATGTTGCCTTGGTTTCGAAAGCACTGCAGGCAGAAGAAATGGAGCAGGCCAATCATGAAATAACTTTTTCTCTCCATAGTCTTGGGCTTTCACTGGTTAACAATGAAAACAAGCAAGAAGTTTCATATATTGGGATAACCAGGTATGAAAGAAGGAAAAGGTATCAGAAATCTTGAAAAGGCATTGAGTTCGTAATATCAGGTTTGATGAGCATAGACAGATACCTGTTCTGAATTTGCTTACTATGCAATTCTTTCAGCAAAACTTACTGAACAACTGTTTTCACTGCTAGTTGAAAAGCCCCTAGGATAGAAAGATGACTAAGATCATGTCTTTGCCCTTATAATACTCATCAGTTGGTGGGGGAAGAAAGAGGTTTGCTTCTTTCTTTGTTGTTTGTTTGTACACTTTTGGAATGAATTATAAAAACACCAGGAAAAGCTACAAAGAAGTATGTGCATGTGCAGTGGTGCTGTAGAGGCTGGAAAAACTGGTGTGGGTGGGGGATGCCAACAAGTTGCATACACCGGTAGAAAGGGTTATTTATAGAGCAGGCAGGCAGTAGTGGACGTGGGTACATAATCTTTATTGACTACTCATTTAGAACTTTTTAATAATGATGGAGCCAGGTATTTCCTCTGATTGTGCTTATACCTATCTAAGAAAAATATTTGAATTTAACTGTTTTGGTGTTTCAATCTCACTAACTTTAGTAAAAGACTCATTCTTCTTTGGAGACTGTTGGGGGGAGTGGTTACCAAGTATAACGAGCATAGGGTCTATTGATAATCATGTGTTTGTTCAGTGAAGTAGAAAATTAAGGAAATAAAGAGGTCATGTATGTAATGCTCTTTGTGCAACACCTGACAGATTAAGGGTTCAATAAATGGTATTATACATACCATTAATGTAATATTAGTACATTTATGTATGTATGACTGATATATTCTCTTGGCTATACGTTTCATTATTGTATAGTATTTTGAACTAAATATGAAAATATTTTTTTTTAGAATTTTATTTACTTTTTAATACAGCAGTTTCTTATTAGTTATGCATTTTATACATATTAGTGTATACATGTCAATCCCAATCTCCCAATTCATCACACCACCACTGCAGCCCCCCGCCATTTTCCCCCCTTGGTGTCCATATGTTTGTTCTCTACATCTGTGTCTCTATTTCTGCCCTGCAAACCGGTTCATCTGTACCATTTTCCTAGGTTCCACATATATGTGTTAATACACGATATTTGTTTTTCTCTTTCTGACTTACTTCACTCTTTATGACACTCTAGATCCATCCACGTTTCAACAAATGACCCAATTTCATTCCTTTTTATGGCTGAGTAATATTCCATTGTGTATATGTACCACATCTTCTTTATCCATTCGTCTGTCGATGGGCATTTAGGTTGCTTCCATGACCTGGCTATTGTAAATAGTGTTGCATTGAACATTGGGGTGCATGTGTCTTTTTGAATTATGGTTTTCTCTGGGTATATGCCCAGTAGTGGGATTGCTGGGTCATATGGTAATTCTATTTTTGGTTTTTTAAGGAACCTCCATACTGTTCTCCATAGTGGCTGTATCAATTTACATTTCCACCAACAGTGCAAGAGGGTTCCCTTTTCTCCACACCCTCTCCAGCATTTGTTGTTTGTAGGTTTTCTGATGATGCCCACTCTAACTGGTGTGAGGTGATACCTCATTGTAGTTTTGATTTGCATTTCTGTAATAATTAGTGATGTTGAGCAGCTTTTCACGTGCTTCTTGGCCATCTGTTTTTCTTATTTGGAAAAATGTCTGTTCAAGTCTTCTGCCCATTTTTTCATTGGGTTGTTTGTTTTTTTAATATTGAACTGCATGAGCTGTTTATATACTTTGGAGATTAATCCTTTGTCGATTGGTTTGCAAATATTTTTTCCCATTCTGAGGGTTGTCTTTTCATCTTGTTTGTAGTTTCCTTTGCTTTGCAAAAGCTTTTAAGTTTCACTAGGTCCCATTTGTTTATTTTTGTTTTTATTTCCATTACTCTAGGAGGTGGATCAAAAAGATCTTGCTGTGATTTATGTCAAAGAGTGTTCTTCCTCTGTTTTCTTCTAAGAGTTTTATAGTGTCCAGTCTTACATTTAGGTCTCTAATCCATTTTGAGTTTATTTTTGTGTATGGTGTTAGGGAGTGTTCTAATTTCATTCTTTTACATGTAGCTGTCCAGTTTCCCCAGCACCACTTATTGAAGAGACAGTCTTTTCTCCATTGTATATCCTTGCCTCCTTTGTCATAGATTAGTTGACCATAGGTGTGTGGGATTATCTCTGGGCTTTCTATCCTGTTTCATGGATCTATATTTCTGTTTTTGTGCCAGTACCATATTGTCTTGATTACTGTAGCTTTGTAGTATAGTCTGAAGTCAGGGAGTCTGATTCCTCCAGCTTTCTTTTTTTCCCTCAAGACTTCTTTGGCTATTCGGGGTCTTTTGTGTCTCCATATAGATTTTAAGATTTTTCTGTTCTAGTTCTGTAAAAAATGCCATTGGTAATTTGATAGGGACTACATTGAATCTGTAGATTGCTTTGGGTAATACAGTCATTTTCACAATATTGATTCTTCCAATCCAAAAACACGGTATATCTCTCCATCTGTTTGTATCATCTTTAATTTCTTTCATAAGTTTCTTATAGATTCTGAATACAGATCAGATCTTTTGTCTCCCTAGGTAGGTTTATTCCTAGGTATTTTATTCTTTTTGTTGCAGTAGTAAATGGGAGTGTTTCCTTAATTTCTCTTTCAGATTTGTCATTGTTAGTGTATAGGAATGCAAGAGATTTGTGTGCATTAATTTTGTATCCTGCAACTTTACCAAATTCATTGATTAGTTCTAGTAGTTTTCTGGTGGCATCTTTAGGATTCTCTATATAGTATCATGTCATCTGCAAACAATGACAGCTTTACTTCCTCTTTTCCAATTTGTATTCCTTTTATTTCTTTTTCTTTTCTGATTGCCGTGGCTAAGACTTCCAAAACTATGTTGAATAATAGTGGCGAGTGTGGACATCCTTTTGTTCCTGGTCTTAGAGGAAGTGCTTTCAGTTTTTCACCATTGAGAATGATGTTTGCTGTGGGTTTGTTGTATATGGCCTTTATTATGTTGTGGTAGGTTTCTCTCCTATAGTACACAGTTATCAATTGAAATGGCAAAGCATTATTTTATTATGTAATGACACTATGTGTGTAGTTAAAGAATACAATATATATTGACATTTGCAAACTAAGTATGCATCAGAATATATCCAACTCACAGGAAAGCAATGGCCAGAAAAGTTAGAAAATCTCAGACAGTATCTCATCACAGAAGAATTTCTTTATAAGATTAAAAAAACAAAACAGAAATGAAGCTGCAACCAAAGTTAGTTTTGGATTGACCCATTTGTTAGCCATGCAGAGAAAGCCTTTTACCTATGGTGGATTAATTGAATCATGTCTGATTGTAGCAGCTAAAGAAATGTGTCCAGAGCATATAAACTTAGGAGTGTTGGCCTTTTGGTGAGAACAGTTGCTTGAAGAATTGAGGACATTTGGAACAACATCAGTAATTAATTAGAAAACAGGCAAATAATTTTGCGTGGTTTTCCTTGGCTCTTCATGAGTGAATAGATGTTACCAATATGCTCAGTTGCATATTTGAGAAGCCAGTACTGAGTTTGAAAGTGAATGAAGAGTTAGCCTATGTAAATAGTCAACATAGAACAATACAGGTGAGAATATTTTCAAACAAGTTGAAGTAATACTAATTCAGTACATGAAGTGGAATCTTCTAAGGTATATTACAACTAATGATGAGAAAATAATGTGTGAAACACAAGAAGACATAGTTGGACAAATTCACAAAGCTTGTGAAAATGTAGTGTTGAATGTGTATAGTTTCATTATGTTGTTTGTCAGCAGGTACTTTGCAGAAAATATTTGAATTGGTCATTTGTTATCAAACCAGTAGTGCCCAATGAGGAACTTCATTCACTCTTGTGGACTTAACGATCATTAGTTCAGCGAATTTTTGTCAGAGCTAGAAGCCGAATGTCCTTACTTAACACACAGCAATTTGTGTAACGGTAATACTTTTCATTGTACTTTTTTTGAGTTCCCAGTCAAGATTTAAATTTTTCTAAATTAAAAGAACCACCCTCAGCCACTATTATTGAACACTGAATGGCTTTGGAAGTTAGCTTTTGCTGCAGAATTGATAGCAAATTCAACCTACAGGCAGAAAGTAAAACAGCAGAGTCATTTTGATGATAACTAACATTTGAGTTGCAAATAATGTTAGTCTATTTTATATATTTCCTCTGCTGTCCAAAGTTAAAACAAGAAGTGAGATCTCCAACCCCACACAAGTTTGGAGCTGGTGGATATATTCTATGACCTACAACTACAGTTCCAACAACATGTTTTCCAACCTCAGGACAAGTACAAAGAAAATTTCCACATTTCAAAATTCATTTAACTATTAATGAAGGAGCTTCTACCTAACCTTCAATCGGAAGTGATTGATTTGTAATGTATTGACATGCTAAAAGGCAACAATCAAGAGAAGAATCTAATAGAGTAGGAAACAGAATTTAAAATTAGATCTAGAATTTTTCTAATATAGAATACAATTTTACAAATGTATTACAAGCGATACATATACTTAGTTAAACTAATATTCTCTTAGATTGAGATCAGTATTTGACAGTATCTCTGCATGAAAGGACATTTTTAAAGATGCTCATTACAGATCAGCATTAACAGATGAACATTTGCAATAGATTTTGATAATAGGGAACACTAACTTTGAGCCCTAATTAAGTAAAAAGTTGTCACCCCCACAAAAGAAGTGTAAAAAAATTTTTTTGTAACTATGTATGGTAATGGAGGTTAACTGTTACTGTGGTGATAGTTTTACAGTATATACAAATATCAAATCTTTATGTTGTACATCTGAAACTAAGTAATGTTATATGTCAACTATACCTCAATAAAAAGGAAGGAGGGGAGGGAGAAAGTGTTTTTCTCATTAATAGACTTGTTTTTAAAAATTGTACCCAACTGTTATTTTTACATTTTGAATTTCATCAATTAAAAAATGTGTGGAAGTGTTTTATCTCTCATGTTATTTAAGTACCTACATAATAACTTTGATTTTGTCTCAGCTCACAAAGCCTAAAATATCCCCATATGAAAAAAGTCTGCTGGTCCCTTAGCTCATTGATGTCAACGTGTGACAGAAAAAGATTTTCCCCTGCCTCTTTTCCTTATGCACTTTTATAAGACAGATATATTTTGGTGTTTTTAAAAAATCTCATGTATAAATGTGATTTTCGTAGGTGGTTGACAGTTGCAACAATTCGGAGTTGAATGACAGTTCCACAACCTAAATATGTATTTAATTTAATTAATTTTCTTTGTGAATTATTTTAGTTCTGGTGTTGTTTGGGAGATGAAACCAAAACAGAAATGGAAGCCATTTAGTCAAAAGCAGATAATTTTATTGGAAAAGTCCTATAAGAAATATCTAGAATCAAGAGACCTTGGCTGGATTAAACTAGATGATAATTTTGAGGTATACCAAAATTGTTTTGTTTTGTTTCTTATATATGTATTTTGTTGCTTCTGGTGGTAGTAAATAAAATTTCACTATCCAAGTAAAAATGTGTATGCAGAAACTAATTAATTTGTAGGATTGGCATAACTAATAAAACTTATTAGTACATTTTAAATTAAAATACATTGTTGAATCATATAGTATGAAACATTATCTAAATACATTTCTTATCTGCATTTTTATAATTTCTTCTATTTGCAAAGCAGATAGTTTCATGTAACTTGTTTTTAGGAAGATTATGGAGAAATTAAGATTGCTTATTGAAACTTTTCCTATTCTGAATGATACCAATATATATTGCTAAATAAAGGCTGTGCAAAATTGTATATATCAGTGATGAAAACTTGCTCAATTAAATTCATTAAATGTGAATGATTGTAGGACATGAGTAGATGTCCACAAATAAATGTGTACTCTACATAGGCCCCTACACTGTTGAAACTGAAAGTCACTTTTGCTCCAAGAAGACCCCAGAAGCTTGACTGCAGGTTCAGTCATACAATTTGGGTTACTCTTTGTCTTTAATGGTTGAGTCTGCATTGTCACCAGATATGCTCCCCAACCCCACGCCCATCCCTGTAAGTGTTGGTCATGCTCAAATGAAAAAACACTCTACAATTAGTGTCAGACGTAAATAAGCTATTAACTATTCCTTGTTTAACTTTGTTAAAACAAAGTTTAAGTGTTATCTAGAATTATCCATTACAATTGAGGTTTTTAAAATGTAAAAAGCATGGCTTATTTTCTTTAAGTATAATTTCTATAGTTGAAAAGTTCTCCAGTTGTTTTCTTGTTTTCCTTATAACCTTGGTAGAAAAGTGATGATTCTGCTTCCAGTATCTCAACTGTAGATCATCTTAAGGTAGATCTTTTGATGAGACCAAGAGATTAAGATATTTTTCCTTTACAGTTTGTGAGTAAGTGGATATATAAAATGGGCTTCACTGCTCATACCATTTTATCACAAACACGTACTTTTTTTCCAGGTAAATTTTGGCAAAGACCCAATGGAAATGCGCCTCCCTGTTTGCTGCCCTATAAAGCGAGATTTTTTATCAGGAATTCAGGTTGAATTTAAGCAGTCTCCTCACCAAAGAAGTTTAAGGGCCAGATTGTATTGGCTTCAGGTAACATTATCATCCTATTCAGCAGATATATCTAATCAGTTTGGGAATTTTGGGTCTGAATTTTTTTTTTTAACAAGATTCTATCATGCATCATAGTTGGTATCTTTCTTTTTGTTTATATGTTTATTCTCCTTCTTCCACATATCCTGTAGATTCACCATCCAAGGCTAAATGACCATTGAGACTTTAATTCGACCAGTTAGCCTGCCAGAGTGTTTTCTTACACTGAAATTGTTATTTTTAATATTCCTTTGTATTTGTCATGGGATCCCAAAATAGGATTTTCTTTTGTCCTTCTATATGGGAATGAGTAGGGCTTTAAGAGGCAGTTTTTGTCTGCTTGTTTGATTGCTCCTTTCCTCTCTCTCTCCATCTCTTGCTTTTAACTACCGATTACTGCTATTTAGGACATTTTAATTTTTTTCTTAATACCTAACCTCTAATTTCATATCTGGTCTCTACTTAAATTTTTATTTAAATAATAGATAGATGAAATCTCACATGATCCATAGGTACAAATATTTCCATTAATGATGTTCATGCTGCACAATTTTAATGCAATTATGAGGATGTTTATATATTCCTTTATGTAAAAGCTTGCCCTTGGTGAGATTTATAAGAATTTTAGATTTAAAGTGAAACTTTTAATAGCAGCACATATACATAGATACTTATTTATGATGCAATTAGTGGCATCGTCTATAATATTGTCTCTGAAATAAAAGTTTAAATTTAAATTATTTCAAGTCCTGCTGAATCAGTTTTCTTTTTTTTTTTTTTTTTTGGTCAGGTTGATAGTCAGTTACCAGGAACAGTGTTCCCTGTTGTATTTCATCCTGTGGCCCCTCCAAAATCTATTGCTTTGGATTCAGGTAAAAAAAAATTGAGTTATACCCTATATATCAAAGTTGAGTAGACATTATTTTGACCTACTATAAAGCTTGATTGCCTTTTTCCTGTTTTCTTTCTTCCTTTTAGAGCCCAAACCTTTCATTGATGTGAGTGTCATCACAAGATTTAATGAGTACAGTAAAGTCTTACAGTTCAAGTAAGTAAAGATTCCCTTATTTATCTAAAGGAATTTAAAATGAGAATCTACTTTGAAAATAAATTTTACTCTTTTGAAAGTGACTTCTGTATAAAAATTATTATCCACCTGAACATATCAATCTACTTTTGGTCAAGTGATTTTCTATATTGAAACTTATTTTAATAATATATATTTTAAAGTAAAATTCCTTCAACCACTTTCTCTCCTTTGTAACTTCCATTAGAATAGTCAGTGAAATATAAATGATAAGTGTGTTTGTGAGGTGTATTCTTTAAAGTAATTCCTGTGGACTTTAAAAATTAAGTAATACATGCTACATCATCTTTGCTTTTGTCTCTTCTATAACATGATAAATATGGAATTTGGGACTTTAAATGCTAAGTGTTAGTACAGCAGTATTACCTCTAGTGAAACCTTCACTATAATGAAAAAAAAAATCTCAGTCTAAGTAGACTTTGATCTTGTTAACATAACACTTTTTTTTAGAGATCAAGGAACAAGATCTTACTATGGTTTTTGGCCAAAATCAAAGTTTTAACATGGAAAATTACAAGGTTTGATAGAAAGCCTTTTTCATTGTTAAAAAAACCTTTTCCACTTAAACATTTTTTTTTTCCTTAGGTATTTTATGGTTCTCATTCAGGAAATGGCCTTAAAAGTTGATCAGGGGTTTCTAGGAGCTATTACTGCACTGTTTACCCCAACAGCTGATCCTGAAGCCGAAAGAAAATGGGTAATAATTTTTATTTCTTGGGAAAATTATAAAGTAAAAAAATTAAATCAACCATTCTTTGCACTAATTGTAGTAGGAAAAAAAATTAAAATAGAAATTCTTGATTAATTTTTTTCAGACAGAGTTAATCCAGGAAGACTCTGATGCTATAAACACAGAATTAGTGGAGACCTCAGTGACTGATACGTCCATTCTTAGTTTCTTTGAACATTTCCATATTTCTCCTATTAAGGTTTGTTATAATTACTATTTTGAAAATTTGACAGTATTGTAGAACTTTTAAAGGTCCTGTGTACAAATGTGGGTTTTAATTTGTTGCATCAAGTATTTGGTGGGAATTTTGTTTGATTAATTGAAATAATTAAGACAGTTCTCTGACATATGTACAACCATAATTCCCACAGAGAAACCACCAGAGCGTGCTTTCTAGTCTTGAATTAATAACCCCTTTCTTCAAGGAAAAAGCTGACAAAAGCATTTCTTAATTAAGCGAAGAAGTGCTCACCAATGTTTAATGTTTTGGTTGCACTTTGTAACTACTGTCACTGTCTGAATAGAAAGCTATAATGGGTTTCCTAACCAGAATGTGAAAACGCTGAAGTAGGCATTATACTGTTGATGTGGTGTTTTTCACCCTTCCAAAATTTGATTGTAACTAAGAGAGTGGAAAATTGGATACCTTTCACTTGCCTGATTTTGTACTTTATGAACCCATTTCCTTACCTCCTTTTGTTATTCTTTTTAGCTTTTATAGGGGAAGGTGACTGCTTAGAGAATTCACAAATGCTGTCAACCATGAAGCTCTAAACTTGTATAATGGGCCAGATTTACAATTAAATAACTCTTTTAAAATATTGATGATCCTTTACAGTCTCCAAAACTGTTTATAGCACATTATTTTTAGTTGCATTCACCAATCCTTTCAGCTAAATGAATAGATTTATAAAATGCAATTATTATTTTAAATTGATACATTAGTTTGGTGTTATCAGACATATCCATAGTGTTAGGTTTAAAATTGATATTGTTTTATGTGGTATCATACACAACTTCTTTTTCATTATTAATTGAAAATCAGTTCTTTATGAGATTGAGCAGTACCTTCAACAAATTATTTACTAAAGGCCTGCTATCAAAATTGCAAATTATTTACTGAAGGCCTGCTATCAAAGTTGCTGTGGAAGGTGTAAAATGACTTTATGGAGTTTATAATCTCGGCGGTATTAAAGATTGATGATTTACCTATACGTATTTTTAGGCACACTGGGAATTGTGCCATGAAGTTGAATAATTAAGATCATGAACCATGGTCATTTTCTTATTCCATGGTGACTTTGCCCTAGGAAAAAGCTGGATCTCTTTTCACCTAAGATTACTTTCCTGGATCCCAGCAGTCTGTGACTCTGAAGATGGGCAAAAGTCCACATCAGAGAAAAAAACTCAACAACCAGGCTTTCTTGGCTTTACCCCAAGTCCCCTCTGTTGTGCTCTCTGTTGATGAGGGAAAATGCCTAGAGAATGGCAGAATGAGAAGGGAGAGTTATCTGCTTTACCTACACATGTTGAATTACCTTACGCCTGTGTCTTCTGGTACTCTTGCCTTCTGGCACTGTTGCACTAATGATGATGCAGCACAAAGTAGAAGAAGCTAAATGGGAATGTGAAAATCTCATGGTTAAGTACTGAGTTGAAGGGTCTGTGGAAGCTGAAAAACTTATTACTCTTTTAAAAATTTGTTTAGAACTTGCTAATTGTTGCCATAATAGTCAAGTTCTTGTTACTTGTTATTATTGTATGATTATACCACAGTTGTTATTGTTAGTTGTTACCATAAGTTGTTTATCTTATTGAATTAAAATAAATGATTGTCCATTATTTCAAGTGTTAGACTACTTGTGGGCCAGTTGACACATTTTTCTCCTTAAAATGATGATGCTATTTTTGCAAAGTGTTTTGGTCTCCTCCATATAAACACAATGGTATTTATAGGCTTTGAATAAAATTATAGTTCAATTTTGGGGATAGACTGATTTGTATTTTATCAAAAGGTAAATATGAGAATCAGAGCTGTTCAGTGTAATTTACTGAGTAACAAATAGTAGTTTTCTTTAGGACTCTAATTGAAAGATAGAACATTTGTTTGTATCTGGACGATCTGGCTTCTATGTATATAAATATTTTTGTTTTTAGTTTTCATTTATTGAACATTATTTTTCTTATAGTTGCACTTGAGTTTGTCTTTGGGTTCTGGCAATGAAGAGTCAGACCAAGAAAACCAGGAAATGATTCCAATTCATTCTGTCAATCTGCTACTGAAAAGCATAGGTGCTACTCTGACTGATGTGGATGACCTTATATTCAAGTAAGAGTTATGTTAAAGTGTATTGGGGAGGTTTTTATATCAGAATGATGTTTCTGGATATTAATTATCTCCATTTGTGCTAGAATGTTAGCTTAGAAAAATGATAATTCTTACTACTTATTCTTGAATAATTTGGTCCCTTTCTAATTATGCCCTTTAGGTATACTTATTTTACTCATAAAGATAAGGTAAAGAGTCTAATATCTTCTGCAGTTATCAGTATCTAGATAATACATGAATATAGTATAAACATTGAATTAGTTTAGTAGTATATTATAAATTGACCATGTTTTAAAAGGAATTATATTTAGAAATATATAGCAACAGGATTAGATTTCAGTATAATTATATGGCAAAGTATAGATAATAGCTCCTTGCTACATTTAATATAAGAATATTTGTGTGTGCCCGACACATATAAATTCAATGAATGTTTATTGAATTGAATATTCAACAGTGGTACTAGAGAAAAAAATTCATTAATATTATTTTCACCTCACTTGTACACTATCAAATTTCATAGGAATTGAAGGCTTAAACAAAAAATTGAAATAGAGGGGCTTCCCTGGTGGCGCAGTGGTTGGGAGTCCGGCTGCCGATGCAGGGGACACGGGTTCGTGCCCCGGTCCGGGAGGATCCCACATGCCGCGGGGCGGCTGGGCCCGTAAGCCATGGCCGCTGAGCCTGCGCATCCGGAGCCTGTGCTCCGCAACGGGAGAGGCCACAGCAGTGAGAGGCCCGCGTACCGCAAAAAAAAAAAAAAAAAAAAAAAAAATTGAAATAGAGAAACAAAGACTAAGGAAAAATAGAAGTTAATCGCTATCAAATCTCTGAATAAAAGGAAACCTTTCTGTTTAAAAACAATGAAAAAATCCCAATGGAAAAATACAAAATTGATTTGACTACATAAAAATTAAACTCTTACAACAAAATCAATGAAAACACTTAAAAAACAAAGGGCTAGAAAAATATGATGACAAGTATAAGAAAAGATAATAATCTTAATTTTTAACCTAAAAGTTCCAATGCCATAGGTGCCAGAGGACAATGTGAGATAATTCACAAAAGGGAAGATACAGTGGCTAATAGATATTAGAAATGGTTAGCTTTATTATTTATCAAAGAATATATGCAAATTAAAACAAGTTATCAAAGCTTTCAAAATATGAGAATCCTAGTACTAGAGAGGGGTGGATCTAAGAAATGGGCACTTTTTTTTTTTTTTTTTTTTTTTTACTATTTGTATCAGTGGAAAGGGATCTATTCAAGAGCCTTAAATGTTTTTGTAGTCTTTCACTCATTAATTATTTTGGGCGGGAATTCGGTCCAAAAAATAATCTTGAAACACAACCAAAGTTATATTCAAGATACACATAGCAACATTATTATGTCAAAATTTTAAAATGTCTGACCATGGAAGAATTGTTTGTTATGACATGTTCACACGATGGAATGCTATGCATTATTAAAAATGGTTACATAGAATTTTGAAAACACAGAAGAATATTTATCCACAATGCTGAGTGTAAAAATGCATCCAGAATGTTTTAATATTTTTCAATTGCACAGAAAAGAAAGAATTCAAAGTGGAAAATGAGAAGAAGAAAAAACTTAAAAAAAAATCCACTGTGTGGTGGGATTATGGTCAACTTTTTTAAACCTTTTTACTCTTTGTTTATGAAAGATTTGCATGAGAATGCACTATTTTTATAGTAGTTTTGTTATACTAATATTTAAGATCTCAAACAAATTATGTGTACAAACCTAATTGTGAATTAGCAATGATTATCATTGAAATTTTAAGTCTTTTTTTTTTTCAAAAAATAATCTTAGTACTTTTGACACTTTCTCCTCCCAGACTTGCTTATTATGAAATTCGATATCAGTTTTACAACAGAGATCAGCTCATGTGGAGTGTTGTTAGACATTACAGTGAACAGGTAATTTCCTATCATAGTAACTCATAAGGAATATACTTCATAAAATATCAAAACAAAACATTTGTATGTGATTGTACAGTGTGTGACATTTACCTAATTTACTGCAGTTCTCAATCTCATTACTTAGTTTTCTTGAATGATTAATTTCTATTTCTTTAGTTTTTCCCCACCCCCGTATAAACTTTTTTAAAAAGTTTCCCTTAGTGTTTTTTCCCTTTGCAATTGTACATTTACCACTTTGAGAAAGAATAGTAATTTAGGAGTCAATACATTTTATTCCTTCAATGACTATAGTTTCTAAGCATAGTCTAGTAGAATTGCGAGGAAGCCAGGTTCCTCCCTTTGCCTGTTACTCCATGGTTCGAGTTCTATGCACAGAAACATAGTAGTTGTTTTGGGGCACTAGGGTTCCATTGCTATACTGTGGAACTCCAGGGTGACGTTTCTCTTTCTTTCCTCTGCTGGCAGGTCCTTTCTCTTGTGGTGTATAGACATTATGTTTTTTACATGTTCAAATAAGGATATTTTTTCTTTTTTTGTTTGTTTTTGTTTTTAACCCATCTAGTTCATAGAAATAGTGATAATAACAAAAGTAAGTACCAGTTATTGAAATATATATTCATTTAATATGCATACTCAGCCATGCAAGGTCAGTATAATAGACCTCCCATTTTATAGATGAAAAGAGGAAGGCCTATAGAGACTAAGTGACTTGTCCAAGGTTACATAACTGCCAAATGGCAGACTTTGCCCCAAACCTTGGTTCTGTCCAATTTGAAAGACCCATGTAAAAGTACTAACATAATGCCTGGCACATAGTGAAAGATCAATTAATGGTCGTAATGGTGTTTATTCTGCAGCGCTTTCCTTTAACAAACCTAATTTAGTCAGTATCCCACTTTCTTACTGCATCATGATGTTGTTCCTTACAATAGTTGCAGCAGACTTCATTTATTTTTTTTCCCCTGTAGTTCTTGAAACAGATGTATGTCCTTGTATTGGGCTTAGATGTGCTTGGAAACCCATTTGGATTAATTAGAGGTCTGTCAGAAGGATTTGAAGCTTTATTCTATGAACCCTTCCAGGTATTGATCTTTCATTTATTTTAAGTATAGTATAGAAAAATGGATGTTCTATATTTTATGACAAGTAATTTGTATTTTAATTGTATCTGGGGACTGAATAATGTTCAAATAACATATCAATTTTATATTTTTTTTAAATTACTAGAGATGACATTAAAAGATTGTTTTAGAATTAATTGAGCACTTCTAGTGTCTGGGTAATAGAACATCCCCACGTTTTCTAGGATTTAATGTAGTTGTAAGGAAGAGTGCTAGGTGGTTTGAGACCCATTTCAAGGCTGTTTCACCAATATGGAAAGGACTAATGGGCACTAAAAGCTGACTTTGTTACATAGTCAAGCTTTCCTCTAACCTGTTCTCCATTTAACGGATCCAGGAGCCTAGTGTGGTGTTTAGAAGGACAAAGCAAAGAGAATAAATAGGGAGAACAAGAGAGCCGAAACTGTGGGCTCTTAGTCTTGTTGTCATTGTGGCTTGCTTTAGCAGTCAGATGGCACTTGGTCCTGGGAGGCCAACTTCAGATTGTGACTGAAGCCAGTGATTTACTCCTCTCCAATTTTTGTCATCTTAAAGGGCCTGCTGAGATCATGTGGGTTGAAAGTATCTTCAAACACAATAGGTATTCCATCAGTATTTGGGTTAGAAGGTGAAAACTGTCACCACAATGTTTATGTATCTTTACAGATTCTGTATTTTCATGGAGACCCTGAAATACTAGATTCAAAGTCTTAAACTTATTTAAACTTTAAGTAGCAAACTTTTTATTTTCCGGCCAGGGTGCTGTTCAAGGCCCTGAAGAATTTGCTGAGGGGTTAGTAATTGGAGTAAGAAGTCTCTTTGGACACACAGTAGGTATGTATCACATATTTGTGTGTGTGTGTGTGTGTGTGTGTACGTATTTTTAATTATAGTTATTATAAAATGCATTGTTTATGAAAAACATGATTATGTTTAATAAAAGAGGGATTCGTTTTATAATAATCCTTTTAAATGATGTGTTCTCTTGTTCTTAAGTGGAAAATAATTTAACACTGACCTGCTGAGTTTTTTTAATATGTCTTTGTTGTGTTGAATCAATGTACTTTAAATAGTTTTATTCCTCTTCTTGCTAAGTGGGAAATGGAAAAAATAAATGCATTTTTGTATATGAGACAGAATTTTAAGCACCTGTTAGTTTAAATCAGCCGCATGCTGTATATTGTGGTAATGCTCTTTAAAGAAACAGTGTGACTTACTTCTCTTGACCTTCTGATAGGTGGTGCAGCAGGAGTGGTATCTCGAATCACTGGTTCTGTTGGAAAAGGTTTAGCAGCAATTACAATGGACAAAGAATATCAGCAAAAAAGAAGAGAAGAGATGGGTCGGCAGCCTAAAGATTTTGGTGACAGCCTGGCCAGAGGGGGAAAGGGCTTCTTGCGTGTAAGTCTCCTGCTGAATCTTCAAGAAATGCTTACTTTTATATACACTTTAGAATATGTACTGGTTGTTTGGCACTTGGAATACTGCTTGTGAGTAAAGGTCTGTCAGAGGATCAGTAGTGATAAATTGTGGACTTTGTTTCCTTTTTTGTTCTCCTTCCCTTTATCACCATCAGTTCTACCCCCCAATTCCTGGACTTAGTTTGGCACTCAGCTGGAGTGAAAACTGTAATGATGGCAGCTTAGCACTAGTGGCGAGGGGGCAGGTAGAGCGGAGGAATGTGGAGGTAACTGGAGGGGGGAGGAATTCTTCAGGTCATCGTCAGTCGACCGTTTCTATGGAAGGGAGGCATACAAGCTACAGGTTATAAACCAGGAACTACCTTTCACTACTTTTTAGGTACAGTTATATACGAATACCGTTTAATTATACAGGTAATATATGACTGTCCTCATTATATAGGTAATAATAGGAACTTATAAGTTCTTTTTCTAAACGAGTAATGGAAACATAGGTAAGGCTATAAAGTACTCTTTGATAACCGCTTACCTCTTCTGAGAGGTATCTAATCTTTTCAATATAGTATATATCCTTCAGTTCCTTTTCTGTGTGTTTATTTAATATGCAGGTATTTTTAGTTACTATCGTTACTTGACAGTTATTTAAAGAATGTACAAATATTATTTTTTTAATTTTGAAAATAATTCAGGAGACTGTAACTGCTGTGTTTGTGCCAGTGATTTGTAATGTTTTGTGTATTCTCTAAAGTGCTTTACTTGTCGGGATATTTGCTGTCCTTCAGAGGTCCCTTCATTTTCAATTTTCCACACTTTCACTAGATTATAGAGTAACCTCATTAGAACTTATAATTAGATGTATAATTTTCTGAGCTTACTCATATACTGATATGGATGGAAACTGAGACTTAAGGTTGTATCAACTGCTAATTGGTGTCAGAGTCAGATGTAGAAAATTTTCACCTGTTTACTCCTTTGTCTATTATGAAGTTCTACAAAGTGCTCCATTTAAAATTTGCTATGATGTAATATTTTAAAAATCCTAGCGCTCACTTATATGTGCATGTTGTTCTCTGTCAGGTCCTCATTAAAAAAAAGTTATTTCTAGTATGTCTGTAGAGACCTCTAGTGGTTGGTTTAAAATTAAGCACCTTCCTTTCGGGCTTGACTTGATTGGTTTCTCTCTCAGGGAGTCGTTGGTGGAGTGACTGGAATAATAACAAAGCCAGTGGAAGGTAGGTTGAGAACGTTTCCTTCCTGTACAGAGTCTGAGGAGTTGATACATGGTAAAATGTTGTTTAATGAGCATAACTTTCCTCAGGATGTGAAGAGGTTAAGTAGTAGACTGTGTCTCAGACTTTGGATGCTATTTTTAACAGGGCCATAGTTAGACTAGAGTCCCTTGGGCCATCAATAGCAATTGACTCTTTTTTTTAATCCTATTAAAAAAAAAAGCACATTACTTTATTCAGTACAGTCCCTATCAAAATCGCAGTTAGGTTTTTTGCAGAAATTGACAAGCTGATTCTAAAATTTATATAGGAATTCAGGGGAACCCCGAATAGCCAAAACAATCTGGAAGAAAAGAAGGAAGTTGGAGGACTTACACTGTCCAATTTTAAAACTTACTATAAAGTTAAAGTAGCTAAGACAGGTGGTGCTGGCATACAGGTACACATATAGATCAATGGAATAGAATTCATATTCCAGAAATACATCCTTACTTTTATGGTAGATTGATTTTTGACAGGGGTGCTAAGATAATTCCATAGGGAAAAATAGCCTTTTCAACAAATGGTGCTGGGACAACTGAATATAAACATAGAGTTTATATATGTGACCTAGCAATCCCACTCTTAGGTATATACCCAAGGGAATTAAAAAGCTATATTTGCTTTAAAAACTTGTACATAAATGTTTATAGAAGCATTATTCATAATAGCCAGAATGTAATAGCAACCCAAATGTTCATCATCTAATGCATGGATAAACAAAATGTGGTATATCCTTACAAATAAGTTATTATGCAGCTATAAAAAGAAATCAAGTATTGATATAAGTACAAGATGGATGAACCTTGAAAGCATGATTCTAAGTGAAAAAGGCCAGTCACAAAAGACCACATATTGTATGATTCCATTTGTAGGAAATGACCAGAATAGGCCAATCCATACAAATAGAAAGTAGGTTAGTGGTTGCCTAGGTCTACAGGGTGGGGAGGAAGGAGGTAAATTGCATAGGATTGAGAAGAGGGTTTAGGGGGAAATGATGGGGAATGATTGCTAATAGGCATGGGGTTTCTTTTTGAGATAATAACAGATTTTCTAAAATTGATTATGGTGATAGTTGCACAACTCTGAATATACTATAAAAAACATTTAACTTGTATACTTTAATGGGTGAATTATATAGTATTTGAATTATATTTTAATAAAGTTCTTATATATTTTTTTTTTTTTTTTTTTTTTTTTTTTTTTTTTTTTTTTTTTTTTGCATTACGTGGGCTTCTCACTGCTGTGGCCTCTCCCGTTGCGGAGCACAGGCTCTGGACGCGCAGGCCCAGCAGCCATGGCTCACGGGCCTAGCCGCTCCGCGGCATGTGGGATCTTCCCAGACCGGGGCACGAACCCGTGTCCCCTGCATCGGCAGGCGGACTCTCAACCACTGCGCCACCAGGGAAGCCCCTTATATTTTTTAAAAAGTGCACTGCTTGAAAAATCTCCTGATTGTTGGCAAAAAAAAAAAAAATAATAATAATCCCACAATATTTTCTGGTCAGTTCTTAGATCTTCCAGCCATAGGTACTGACTAGACTCCAGGATCAGTAGTTGTAAAATTTTAGTGTGCCTTGGGGTTACCTTGGGGGCTTGTTAAAACACAGATTACTGGCTGGGAATGGGGGCTAATAATTTGCATTTTAACACACCTTGAAAACTGCTGTTGTATCACATGTTAGGATTAAATTCAACTTCTTTAGATAGTCAAATTCTAGGAACTTCCTGGGTAAAACAGTTCAGTATTTGACTTAGGCTTTTGTTGAGTTCAAAGTTACTTATTTTAAAATCTCTATTCTTTCATTGTCTTTGGTTTTATGAAGGTGCCAAAAAGGAAGGAGCTGCTGGATTCTTTAAAGGAATTGGAAAAGGGCTTGTGGGTGCGGTGGCTCGTCCAACTGGTGGAATAATAGATATGGCCAGTAGCACCTTCCAAGGAATCCAGAGGTAACTAAGTGCACACTGTGTGCAAGCAATGTGTCTGTGTGCTAATTGTTGCCAGGAATACATAAGTAGGTTAAATACTCTGCCTGTGCATGAGGACCTTAAAGTCTAATTGAAAGCTCTAACAGGTTCACAAGGTAGAGTGCCCCCAGAAAGGAGTAAGAAGAGATGTTTTTTTATAGCCAGTTTCTCTTTTATTCAACAAGTGTTTATTGGTCCCTACTATATGCCAGGCAGTGTGCTAGACACCACAGATACAAAGAGTGGATGGCCTACTCCCTGCCTTTATTGTTTTGACATTTTCTTTTCTTTAAGAAAAGGTGGGGAACTTGGAGTCAAACCTACTTGGTTTTTTGTTTTTTTGGTTTTTTTAAATTAATTAATGTATTTATTTATTTTTGGCTGCGTTGGGTCTTCATTTCTGTGTGAGGGCTTTCTCTAGTTGCGGCAAGCGGGGGCCACTCTTCATTGTGGTGCGCAGGCCTCTCACTATCATGGCCTCTCTTGTTGCGGAGCACAAGCTCCAGACGTGCAGGCTCAGTAGTTGTGGCTCATGGGCCTAGGTGCTCCGCGGCATGTGGGATCTTCCCAGACCAGGGCTCGAACCTGTGTCCCCTGCATTGGCAGGCAGATTCTCAACCACTGCGCCACCAGGGAAGCCCTAAACCTACTTGGTTTTAATACTTTTCACATTATTTTGGGCAAGTTATTTAAAATTACTCTGTTTATCAAATATTGATATACTGTGTTACGTAGTACAGTGTTTAATCAACACATATATATTTGTATTATTTTGAAAGTTTCTTACATGTTTTCTTATATGTACTTACTCTGCTGCCTTACACAGGGTGGCAGAATCAACTGAGGAAGTGACCAGGCTCCGTTCCCCTCGCCTGATCCATGAAGACGGCATCATTCGCCCTTATGACAGACAGGAATCTGAGGGCTATGATTTATTTGAGGTATAAATTCTATTCTTCATGGTCACGAGTGAAATTTAATTTTAAAGATTTCTAGGATCAGGATTTCATGGGTGGTTCCTAAAGTTCGTGATTCATGAACTTCTTTAAAGGTGACACAGGGAACGATGGTAGGGTAGAATTTGATTATTTATTTGTTTATTATATTAGCATAATGTATTAAATGGGAGTAACTCATCATTTTTTTTTCTGCACAGGATCAAAGCTTTTTAGTGCAGAAAGGATAATCTTAAAAGAAGTCATAGGCTTTATTACTATTTGTATGTTAGCTCCTTTAGTTTGCGTTGTTAACTTTGGTCTCCTACTTTGTAGCTAATTATTGGAATTTCACTGCTTCCTTTTCTCCCAACCAAATTAATTTATTTGGACTATATTGTAAATCTAGATTTATTTAGGTAAACAGAAGCTGGAGGAGAGAAAAAAAGATTATGTACAATTTAATCTTTTTAAACCTTAAAAACTTTTTAAAGGATTTTTTTGGCTTTTATTTTAGTTTAATTTTACTGTATTTAAATAATACACACATATGTAAATTGCTGTTCTCCCATGACTAGCTTTCCTCCAAAATAAAATTAGTAATATTTTCCAACTTTGACTTTAAAATAAAATGACTCTTCATTTTTCTTAGACTTTGATTTTTATAGTATGTGATTATATTTTATCTTTCTGCATGCTTCTAACTTTATTTTCTTTCTTTTTCTGCCTACACAGCAAGAACTGGAAATACAGGAGTAAATGTTTTCTATACTACTACTTGATTTCATCCTTAAAAATCAAAACAAACTGTGGTATTAATTGACTGTCCTGATTTATTTAGAGTGAGAGTCCATTAAAATGAAGTTTCCTTTACATTTCTCACCTCTATCTGAACTTTTTATTGTAGTGGCTTGACTACAGATAAAAATTATGATATTCCTGGTAATACTGTACAGGAGTAAGAGGTCAATATAAAAGATGAAAGGATATAGGAAATCAACTCACTTTTACATTTAGTTGGAGGAACACTTTATTGAACTCACAAGTGGATACTTCTACTATCATTTTGAGAATTTCATCTTTTCTTACGGTATTCATGTGCATTTCTGGTAAAGTTGGGGAAAAAAACAATCCTTATGTTCAGTCTATTATGTGTTCTTTATGTATGTGAGTCCTGCTGATAAGAGTTACATAACTATTATATGTTTCACAAATCACCTAAATTTACTCAAGTTACAGAACTATTGACTGGGGCATATATTTTAAGAAGTGAAGTATCAGTTGCTCTGGGTCTGTCCTTAGACCTCAAATAAGAGTTGGCACATGAATTTTGAGAATATGTTTCCTTAATCTCTTTTTCTTTTTTTAACTCCTTGGTACTCTTGCTAGATAAGTGGCAATCATTTTCTCATTATGTTATATATATTCCTAGCCTTTAGTATTTATACCTTTTAAAAATTAAGTCTCCTTATTGGTTATGCTTATTTCACAATTATTAGTTTTAATTAATGTAAATAGAAGTTGAACAAGTAATTAAGCAGATTACTTATGTGGCTTTTGGATTTATAGATGTCTTTAGTTTTAAAAACCAACCACGTTTGCTTTTAAATCCTGCGAGAGGATTCATTATCCTAATGAGAACAAAAAAAATTATAAACTATCATTTTGAAATTAGTGGCCCCGTAGTTAATTTCAATATAAGTTATATTTTGATTTTTCTTTTTTATAAATGATAGAAATGCTTGATTTAGCAGTGTCTTATCTAGCAACTTTCATGCTTCCTCCCAAAAGTGAAACCAAAGTATAAACTTAGATTTAACGTGTTGTAACATTTAAAGAGAATGAAGCTGTTAACGCACAACTGTTCAGTTGTATTATACATTTTTTAAACTATAGTTATCAAAAGAATAAATTGAATCCTTCATATTTAAAACAAGGACTCTTTAAAGAAGAAAGAATGACCTTCAAAGACTAGCCTAAAACTATAGCTGACAGACTTTTCTTGTGCCTGAATAATTGAGGGTTGGCAAAAATGTTGCCTCATGTACAGTTTCTGTGAGAATCAAGCACAGTAACTAATTCAATATTCTGTCTTAAATCATCACTAATAATTATTCTTCCTTCTTAGGTAAAAGTAATGATTTTTAATTTTCCTGGATATATTACAATTTTAATGAGACTTCTGGAAAATCTTATGACTTGTTAAAATTTTTTTCTTTATTGTTTACTTCTTGATTGTTTAGCTCTGTATGTTATTCTTTTCCTCATGATTTCCCTTTTTACAACTGCATGTCAGTAAGCACAAAACTTCAAGAAACTTTATTATTTTAGCTAAATAATAGTCATCCGATTTAGTAGTTTTTGTTAAGATATGAGAACTGGAAGAAATAGAATGATTGTACATTAAGAACAAGACTTGGTAATTTTCTTCCATGGGTAGCAAGGGTAGGCATGGATAATTAAGAAATTTAGGCTGTTTCATCCCTTGCCCACTTTGCTGTAATCAGTTAGTTGGGTACAAAGTATTTGATAATCTAGACTGTGTTTGATATACAGAAGAAAGGAGACTTCTGTCCTTAAGGGACCTAGTATAACAAAATGTGTAAATATTAAAGAGCACTTGAGGGTAAAATTATGTCCTCCTAGTGCTTAGTGTAATGTGGGTACATTCTAAATAATTTATTTGGGAATCTTTTGATTTACCCCATTTTCTTTTTCTCCTGAGTATTGCTCTGTATTCTTTAATTTAATACTGAGCTTTGAAAGTTACTGAATTATATACTATGTTTTCATAGGATATACTCTTACTTATCCTCTGTTTTTCTAGGATAATTATCATGACACACACACACATATATATGTACACACAGACATATATATTTATATATAGCCAGTTTTTATTTAATATTCATCTTGATTCACATAGTTATGATTATATCATATTTTAAATGGTGTTCCTTGCTTTTTTGTTTTAATTATATTTTTCCATGTTCTTAGACATGCTTCATTCTTGCATTACCGTCTGTTGAGATCAATTTACCTCGTATATTTGACCATTCCCAGTTCTTGACATTAAAATTGTTTCTGTTATTTTACTAACAGTAAGAATGCTGTGATAAACATCATTAAACATAATGTTTTTTCATATCTTATATTATTTCCTTAGAATTTACTTGAAAAAATTGAATGGTTTTGCTAAATATTGTAAATTCTTCAAGTTGCATTTTGGGAAGGGAGAGTAAATATTTTATAAACTAATCTGCCACAAAGACTGAATCTCAGAGTGTAGTGGGTTTTAGAAGTGCTGGAAACCAGGTTTCTGTAATGTATTATGGTGATAAATATACTTTAAAAGCTTCAGTTTTTTTAAAGTACAAAGCCTGATAACTAATGAAAATGCATACAAGATGGAAAGTGGGTAGTATTTCTTGTACATTTCATCTCAAATCTAAATATTTTAACATTTAAATTTCAAAGCTGAAAGTAAAAGCACTAAATTGTTATATTCATTTCCCATATTCTCTTTAAAGGAATTAAGGTATAAATGTTAAAAGATTTTAGCTAATTCACACAGGGAAGATGTGAAACAAGTGACTATTAAACTCCACTTCTCTCTGAGACTCATTCCGAGGTTGAGACCCCATTCTCTGGGGATTCATCTTCCTTGTTCATGGCTTTTTGTAATTGTCAAGGAATGACTGGGAACCAAGGATATTTAAAAAAATATGTATTTGAAATAATAACAAGTGTGCTTTCTCTGCTTGTGATTATTATTGATTATATTCTCCTTTTGATAATATTGATATTGTATTCTTGGTTATAAAATGTTAATATCTTATAGGTATGTTTATGTTTTATATTTTCATATATATTATCTCATCTGATTTTTAATTATTATATATAATGTCAATAATATTTCATTAGCATTAATTATAAAAATAACTTTATTAATTTTAATGTGTGTTGACTAAAGTCACAATAGTTTTGAGATGGTTAAAAAATAAATGTATTTTAATGCGCTACTATTTATACTTGAATTATTTTATGCTTGTAATTGTCTTTAGTAATAAATTGTGCCAGCTATTTGAAATCTTAGAAATTCTTCATGTTTGTATTAAGATTGTCATTAAATTTTCTTTTCTACCAGGAATATAATTCAATACACGCTTGTACTTCTCATGCATGTTTAATGTATAAGACCAAATATTCAAAAATATTAAATATCAGTTATCTTGGAATTTTATTATGTGTATATCTACTTCTCTGTAAATCAGTGGTTCTTAACCTTTGAGAAGGATCACAGACCCCTTTTAAAAATCTGATGAAAAGTATGAACTGTCCTTTGAAAAAAGTTCAGAAATGCATTTTCAAAATTTTATATTCTTTTATGGTAGTTCATAGACCTCCCAAAGTCCTTCCGTGGACCCCAGGGTAAAGACCCCTGTAAAGTTAATGTCCAGTTTTAGTATAGGTTCATATTAATGAAAATGTCTGATTATTTCTGGTAAATATTTAAAAGCTTCTGAGTTATGCAACAAGATATATTTTATTAGAAGATCACTTAGTGTTTAATACTTATATGTCTTTTAAGGCACAGTGAAAGTTAATTTATACTATGAATATTTTTCTAGCTTCACGTGCCAATCTATAGAATTGTGCTTTTGGTTTTAATAATTTTTTCCTAACTGGTACTGTTATTATGATTAGCTAATATAGAGTGTTGGAAATACTATTTGGATGCATGTACAACCCAAATCTTGAGTCTTCTTTTCTTTTCAGAATCATATCAAAAAGTTAGAAGGAGAGACTTACCGATACCACTGTGTTATTCTGGGAAGGAAGAAGGCAAGCCTTATGGTTACAAATAGGTATTGACTTCAAGTGACGTTTTTTAAAATGCTGACTATATAGATTATAAGAATTTTGGAGATTAAAATGGCAGAGGATTTAGATAACTATGCTTCAACTGCAAAATGTTCATTGTCATAGAATCACAGAAATACAGATCTGGATAGGTCCTTCGAGATCATCTATTCTGACCCTCTCATTTTGGAGATGCTGAAACTGAGACTTAGCATGGTTTAAGGGCTTAACCAAGTTACACAACTTCTGAGAGACGGAGTCTAGAATAGACTTTATAAGTGCAGCAGTGATACCTTTATATGTGAATTATAAATCCAGTTATGGAGGGTGAATTCATGAATCAGTTTTTCTCACTAGGTTTTATTTTGGATGATTAGCATACCTTTTAAAAGGATGGTATTATTTCTTTGTGTTCCAGTTTTTTCTAAGTATTTTGGGAGTGGTAGATAATTTTTCCCAATAAAAGAACTTGGACTAAACTACTAAGTTTATTTTCCTGAGATTTACCTTACATCACTTATTCTAATTATAGATTAATAATTTTCAAAACATTCTAAGTTATGTATTTTGTAGGACTAAGGCAAAGCACTTACAGTAGGTAACATCTGCATTAGATTCCTTACTATTGCATTTAAATATATTTAGGTGGCAAGGAGAGAAAGGAAAGCATTAGGATTCAGGCTTAAACCTACAAGCTGTTTCTAAGAGAGAGTTAACTAGTCTTCTGATTTGCCTATTAATTAAGAAGTAAAATATTCACAAAACAATCTAAAAAGCAGTTTTTATGCTTTTTATGTAATTCAGCACTAAGCAGTGAAAATCAGTGGGGTTTTTTTGTTTTTGTAATATGTAATACTTTAGTACTTGTTTGATTTAGGCATTTCGTAGGAATATTAATGTGTACATTATACATCTGTTTTTCTTCAAATAAATTGAAAAATCATAGTAATTTGAAATCTAATCCCTTATAGAGCTTTTCAGGAGGCAATTAGAAAAATAATATTCCTGACCAGTGCAATGACAGTCTCTCTTAGATATGAGTGGGTAGCCTTAAGAGACCAGGGTTGGGTGACTGAATATGGAAGAGAAGGGAATACAAGATGACTTCGCTGGTTTTTGGCTTGAGTACCGTTTACAGTAATTTGAGGGAAACGATGATGATTTTGTTTCTGTTCTGAGCTTAATGAGTTTGACGTAGCTTTGAGATATCAAAGTAGAGGTGCCTCAGTAGTCAGGGAGACATACAGATACAGGTATAAGCGTAGGTAATTGTAGTTTGGGTAAAGATCTGGAGTTGAGATCTAAGAAACCATCCTGAGAGAATATGTTAAACAGAAGAAGACCAAGATTTGCACTCTGGCAAACATGGTGCAGGAGGAAGAAAGTGAAGGAGATTGAAGGTGGCAGGAGAACAGTAATATTGTTCAAGAGTACGATGGTCAAGCGTAGAGTTTTAAGACAATCAGAATGGTGAATTTCGTTTGATGCAGTGATTTGTAATAGCTATCTTTAACTCTTAGCTCTATCATCTGATTCTCTACTAGGCAGGAGGTGGGGGGTGGAGTCCACTTCCTAGAGACTGTTTGGAATGTGTAGGGGTGTTGGAAGTTGTCGCAATGATTAGAGGCCCTGAGGCGCTTAGTAGCCTGGGGCCAGGGATGCTGTACTTCCTACAGTGCACAACACAGTCCCGCAAGTTCAGTAGCACCTGTGCCGAAAAATACAGTGCCAGGGGTCTGTATCAGTCCTTACCCCATTGGTCACCAAGTTCATTTAACTCTACCTTATAAACATCTAGAATCTAGCTCTTCTCACAGCCAAAGTCAAAATTTCTTGAAAGCCTCCCCTACCCCTGACCCCTGCAAAAAAAAACCAAAAAACAAAAATCCTTCAAGATCTGGCTCTAAGCTAATTTTCTCACCTCTGTATATATCCAGTAGTCCAGCTACAGACCTCCACATTCCTCAGATAACTCTTCCCTTTTTTTTTAGAAATATATTTTAAACATTTTTTAAATTAATTAATTAATTTTATTTATTTATTTTTGGCTGCATTGGGTCTTTGTTGCTGCACGCAGGCTTTCTCTACTTGTGGCAAGCAGGGGCTACTTTTCATTGCAATGCGTGGGCTTCTCATTGCGGTGGCTTCTCTTGTTGCGGAGCGCGGACTCTATGCACTCGAGTTCAGTAGTTGTGGCTCGCGCGCTCTGGAGCGCAGACTCAGTAGTTGTGGCGCACGGGCTTAGTTGCTCCACGGCATGTGGGATCTTCCCAGACCAGGGCTCAAACCCATGTCCCCTGCATTGGCAGGCGGATCCTTAACCACTGTGCCACCAAGGAAGTCCCAAGGAAGTCTTCCCTGTTTTGTACTCCTATATATGTTAATGCACTGTTTCCTTGTCTAGAGTATAATTTCCCTTTCCTACCTAGAGAACTTATTCCTTTCAAGAATCAGCTCTTAACGCTACCTACTTTATCACCACGGTCAGTCCCTCCCGTGTGCCGAAAGAATATTCTACACACTCTGCTATTGTTCTTATCTAACTGGGCTGTAGCATTTATTTGCAGGTTTATTTCCCCTTATAGCCTATGGGTACCTCTCAAGCAGAAACCTTGTCTTCTTTGTTTCTCCAGCACCATACACATTTGTAGAATGAACAGTTCTACTTTCCTAGTTTTGCTTTCTGTAATAGAAACTTTAGAATCAAGTATAGTTATATCAGTAACAAATCTGAATCACACACTGGGAAATCAATGTAGATGCCCTTTAAGGATTCTGTGAATTTTTTTTTAATTGCTGTTGAGTAAAATGGGATACTCACTCTGTGATATAGTACATCAGTATTAAAGTGTTCAAACCTGATATTTATTAGTAGGCCTAACGTGAATCTTTGATGACATTTGAGGTTTGTGACATTTCTTTCTTGATTAGAAGGCATATGTGATTGACAGTAAAAAGCAATTAATAATTTTCCAAGTAAAACATTTTCAGGGGCTTCTGCCTTTATTGCTTCCCAGATGAGAGTATAGCTTGTTCCTTACATGTTTTAAAGAGAATGATTTCAGTTTTCTGGTCAGTTAAAAAAAAAAAAGACATTTTTCTGAATTTTGCAAGATTGGCAGAAGGGGAATTTTTGAAGGTCTGCTTTGTTACTTGTGCCATGTTTGCTCTTTATTTGACAGTTACCTTTTTTTTTTTAATGTGAAGCATACATTTTTTAGTGTGCCAGGTTATACTGAGCAAGTAATACCATCCAGCAGAGTGAAATATTAGAGTAATTAACTGTCTTTATCACTACCTGTATGTTTTTGTTTCCTTTTGCAAAATAGACGAGTGTTGTGTATAAAGGAAGTTGAAATCCTAGGCCATGTGTCCGTAGACTGGCAATATCCATTTGAAGATTTTGTACAGTCTCCTATTGTTGATGGAAATCTGCTCAAAATTTCAGTTGAGGTGAGAAAACATGAATCACACCTTTAGAACCAGGAGTTTGTTAAATGAATGGAAACCAGTGCTTTCTGACTCTGTTTTGTAGTTAACTGAATAAAATGTTTGAAGTATTATTATTATTATATGCTGAAAAGTAAGGAGAGATGTAATCTATTTGTGTTCTGTACTTTAGTTTCTGACAGTCCTTGATTGCATTGAGTGAAATATTAAATTTGTTCACTGAAAGAATTAGGTTTCTTTTTGGTAGAATAAAGCATTATTGAGTAGAAGGGTTTTTTTTAACTTCACATGGATATTATTTTGCTATAATCTTAGATACTTCTGGAAAGATTCCCCATTTTAGGCTTTTAGGAGATTATTACAAATATTGTGTCTAAAACACTCACATTTAATAATATTTGACATGTATAGAAGGCTAATGCATTTTAAGTATGTAATAATGCTTTCATGTCTTTCCTCTACATTTTCTATGGAAAAACTTTTTAATTACATAGCAAGTAATTAGCAAAAATGATACCCCATCTTTTGCTTAGTTCGTAGACTCACTTTACTTTGAAATGTATAATTTTTATTATATATGATATAAATTTATTTTCACCCCTTTCAAAAAAAACCAGAAATTACTATTCCAAAGATGGTAATTTCTATATTTTTTCCTAAACAATAATTGTTATCTCTATTCCTGAAACTATCTGAAAAATATTTATCATAAAATTCAGTAGTTAGAGATGTAAGTACCATTATCCTTTAATTTACATTTACTTTCTTTTCATAGAAGTTTACAAGTAAAAGAAACTACCATGAAACCATTCCATTTTGTATTTCAGCCTTACCTCATTGTAGAGTTTCAAAATTTAAATGCCTTGGTATATGAAACATAGTTTTTAGACTAGGAAAGATTGTGTCACTATGCATGTATATTACAGTTTCCTCAGTTATCACTTTTCTTTCACATCAGTGGTGAAAATTGACTCAGTGTATTTTACATTATATAAGAATTTTATCTATCGGCCAAGGAAATGAAGGAAGGGTTTTTTGATTTGTCAGATGTGATGAGTTATCAAGTGGTATTTCTGTAGGCTATTTATCATTGCCTGCAGAAAGCCATCATTTTATGCAGATAGATATGTACTCATCCAATTTCATAAATTTTAACAACTCACATATGGAACCACTATCCTTGTACCAAAATGATTTATTTCTTATCATACTGAATATGTGTATTTGGTTAGTCTAGTGATTATAAAATAGAGTTGACATTTAAGCACTCAATTAAAGGTTATGATTTTTTTTCTTCCCCATAATAATTTCTTATCTGTCATTGTTTGTTTTGAAACAGAAACAAGGTCTGTTCCAAAAAAGAGACAGTGCCAATCAAGGCTGTGTTCAGAAAATTTACTTGCAGGATATCACCACAGCAGAGGTAAACGATTTATTTTAAAGAATGCCCTCTCAGTGTTTTCACTGCAAGTTGAAATAAAAATGTTATAATTAACAATACTTATTACTTTTCCCCAAAGATCTACTAGTTATAGCTTTGGGTGGATATATATGCTTAAAATAATATGTTGTGGGCTTAACAGGGCAGAAGGGTCTTAGCATGATGTGTGTTAACTGTGTATTCTTGTCTTTGGACTTGTGTGGAGAGCTCATACTCTTGGTTTTGTACCTTTCTCCTCCACCACGTGAGCCTGTACTTGTCTTTACCATTCATGGTAAATATTTTGTTTTCCAGAGAGCATGTCGTGCTATTGAGGATGCACGGTCAATGAGACACCAGCAAAAATTGATGAAGCAATCATCACTGAAACTTCTCAGGCCCCAAATACCATCTTAATCACAGATCCCAGGGGGCTGCTGCTGGGAGAAAAGCCAATCACAGTCTTGTCTGTAAACCACTCTTCTTCAAGGAAGCCTTTAGTTTTGGAATTTTTTTCTAGAGTAGTTAGTTTTGGATTTTCCATTTTCCCCCCTTAGTTTTGGCTCTAATTTTGTAGCTGTGTGTATGATAGCAGTCCACTTCTACACTGCCACCTGGATGGGTCAGACCCTTAAATACCACTTTAAACTCAGAGTGAAATTTCCATTAAAATTGTGAAACAAAGGGTAATAAGCTTGTTTTTAATTAAAGTCCTTACTGAAAAATAAGAAAGGAGCTTAGAATGACTAGTGTTCTGTGAGAGCTTTTTTGGACAAATCTTTGAACAAATGTTGTATATTTTGTTCAATAATTGAACTGATACAACATTTTTGGTAAACCAGGTGATTGCCTTAAGAAAAAGCACTAAAGGGAAACATGACATGTTTCCTATTTTCTTTTCATGAAAGCATTATTTTCTCCTAATGAAAACATGTTTTGATTTGGCGCTTATTTTTCCTCCTTGCACTGTAATATAAAGACAAATGGAAAATCAAACCTTAAAATATCTATACTCTGTTCTCTAGAAGTTTTGGAAATTATTTACATGCTCTTTCGAGATGAACTTATATGGCATGATCAATGTGCTGATGCATGAAAATACTGCACTTTAAGTTTTTCAAGAGTCAGAAACATGAAAAAAATGAATATTTTTATATTTCTAGAACTTGTATTTTATAAGTTGAAAGATTTTAAAGGGCATCGTAATTAACACTTAATGTTAATGCATACATAGAAATGTATTTTAAATACTTAGTAGGAATAATGAAAGAGCTCTAGCTGCTTTATATATAAATAAAGTAAGGCATCTAACAACACTGAGGAAAATCATTGGTAGTATCCTTTGAGCAAGCAGGCCTGTAAGAATCAGCTCCATACACTCTCATTTTTGTTCTTTCTGCATCTCATTTGTGCTGGTCAGAGATGCACTGCCTATTAAAGCTTTTTTAAAAATGCTCAAAAGTACTTAATTTCCTTGGATGAATCTTTAAATTTGCTCATGGTTTTTAACATGGCATTTACTCCAAATCACTGAATTAATGATGAAATGAAGTTGTGCACAAACTTGGTTTGCTCTGTTTTTGTTGATATGTGTGGTAATGTTTCTACTATCCTTATTCATGTTTTTTAAGACTGGCCTTACAACTTTAAAAAATTTTCCTCATTAGAAATTTACTGTAGACTCCAAAATAAAGGGTATAATAACGAATGCCCTAAATATTTGATACGTTATGGTGGTCTTTGCCTTTTCAACATTACTTTTTTTTTCTGTCAAGGAAAGTATTATATTCAAAACTTCTAGCTTTAAGCAGAATTTCTGTTAATTGCACTTTATTCAAGTGTACTAATATTTTGTGTCTTTTAAAACTGAATCAGGAATTTGAGGTATCTGATTATATTTTTCATATGAATCACAGCTATTGACAATATCCTAAATATTTAAGTAATTAAATTGTACTGATGGCATGTACAAAACATTGAACTAAGAAAAATTAATTTATAGAAACCCATAAATTCATCATCTCAGTTGGCTCAGAAATAAACTTCCAAATATTTGTACCATTTTCATTTGATTTAATCCCCTGGGATAGAAGTAATTCATTAGTAAAGTGTAATAATGTCTGTTGTGTTTTTTTAAATGCTTTGAGAGTCAACTGCTTGCATATGAGAGAAATAAAACATGGTGCACTGTTTACAGGTGTGAAAACTTTGTGGGTTTATGTTACATACTCAATAATATTTGCTTTTACTTTTTGTGAGAACTTAGATTAATAGTTACGGATAGCTTTTTAAAAAAATTTTTATTGAAGTATAGTTGATTTACAATGTTGTGTTAATTTCTGCTGTACATCAAAGTGACTCTGTTATACATATATATGTATGTATGTATATATATATATATATCCTTTTTCGTATTCTTTTCCACTATGGTTTGTCACAGGATATTGAGTTTAGTTCCCGAGAGCTTTAAAAGATGCTAGGCAGGGGCTTCCCTGGTGGCACAGTGGTTAAGAATCCGCCTGCCAATGCAGGGGAACTGGTTCAATCCCTGGTCCAGGAAGGTCCTACATGCCGCAGAGCAACTAAGCCCGTGTGCTACAACTACTGAGCCTGCTCTCTAGAGCCCGCGAGCCACAACTACTGAGCCCGTGTGCCACAACTAATGAAGCCTGTGCGCCTAGAGCCTGTGCTCTGCAACAAGAGAAGCCACCACAATGAGAAGCCTGTGCACCATAGTGAAGAGTAGCCCCTGCTCACGCACAACTAGAGAAAGCCTGCGCACAGCAATGAAGACCCAACGCAGCCAAAAATAAATTAAAAAAAAAGAAAAAGATGCTAGGCAGGAAAAGGTTTTTCCTGGGGGTTTGGAGCCCCTTTACCACACTGGAGACCAGTGGCACAGATCTTCAATACTGAGAGAATACAGAGAACAGATGTGACCAGCTGCCACACTTTGAATTTGTGGCCCCACTTGCCATGTCTTCCATGCTTTCTGTCAGTCGCTGACTGTGAGTGGCAAGGATGCTGGGCAGGCCCACGCCTGGGAGACAGGGAGCTCCTCTGACAGCCGACTTCGGCTTGAAGACTCCTCAGTGGCCTTGCAGATCCTTTCTTAGACTGCACGGCAGTTTGGGGGGCTTCCACCCCATCTGTTTCTGTCTCCGTTTTTTTGTCTCCCGCCCTCCACCCCCTCCCACTGGGAACTCAGACTACAAGTCTGACGGCTTTCCCGGTACTGGGTTATCCACTAGGAAGAATAGCCTGAGGAATATAGCAAAACGGGCATCAAAATGAAAAAAAGCACAAAAGATTCAAAGACTCATAAGAAAAATCTGATCTAGGATGTATTTCTTTACATGTGTTTCATGATTTAGTATTGTTTTTATTTTGAATTATGTATAAGGGAGGTGACTATCACCTTTTTGGTGCTGTGGGCCTCTGAATGTATTGATGTGGTATTGTCTGGACATCTGTATTTTTAACAGTGGTTTATGTGTATTTCTAAGGTACACCTGGGACCAAAAAGTTAATGCTCTGGATTTAAAGTAATCAAACTCTTGAAGAGCTCTGCAGAAAATTACAGAATTGCAATTATTGCCAGAGCTAGAAGAACCATCTTTTTACTGGGGAGAAAACCAAATATTTTTAAGGGATAGGAGATTACTCATATAAAAATCATCTATCCTTGAGGCACAAGCCCTTTTGTTTGAGAATTCCTGTGAGAATGACGATTAATACTGATGAAAGAGGATTCTATGCTATGTGTGTATTGACTCTGAAAAGAAATTGAGACTCCCTGGAACAGAGGGAGCCCATTTTTCTCAGTAATTGTGCCTATAGTAGAATTTAGGCTTATCGTTCTTGAATTTATGCTTCCATTACAAGGCTGTATCATTCAAATACTCAACATTGAGCGTCTCTTTGCACTGAAAAAGCCTTCGGAAAACCTTTTTGTTTTGTTTTTACATACTGCAGACCCTCTGTCCCTAACAAAATTCAAAAATTGAAAAAGTTCTGAAAGCCAAAAGGTTTTTTGTAAGTTTGCAACAGAAACATTTGACAGCAAAATCTGAACTGAACTGACATGAGGCTATTTGTGGTCTTTATTCTATTTGTGTAAATGAGTTTGGCTGTAGCAAAATTAATGTATTTGATTATGAGGTGCTGCTCCAGACCTCACTGGAGGGGTACAAGCTATGTGGTATACGAACCGTATTGCCTTTCTAAAATTTGAAAAATTCTGTATTGTGAAACACATCTGGTCCCAGGGGTTAGATAAGAAATTGTAAATCTGTATAACCTTAAAATTATCAGTTTATTAAAGTTGCTTCCCGAATTTTGGAAACGTCATAAACTGTAGGAGAAGCCATGAGAAACAACAGGATTTTCTTCCCTCTTCAGATCGTATCAATGTTTCATTTTAGTTATACTGGCAAATTTTTTTTTTTTTTTTTTTTTTTTTTTTTTGGCGTACGCAGGCCTCTCACTGTTGTGGCCTCTCCTGTTGCGGAGCACAGGCTCCGGACGCGCAGGCTCAGCGGCCATGGCTCATGGGCCCAGTCAGACCGGGGCACGAACCCGTGTCCCCTGCATCGGCAGGCGGACTCTCAATCACTGCACCACCAGGGAAGCCCTGGCAAATTGTTTTGATAAAGCATTCAAAATAATTGGCATTGACATGTAGGAGACTGAAATGTTGCCTTATGATGGTGCTTCATAAAGATTCATGCCAACTCTGGAGAAAAAAAAACAGAAGAACATAGTCATGATTTCTATCCCCTAGTGTATTAATTAAGTAAATATCTGGTGGATGAAAAGTTTTTAGAATTGACCTCTAGTGTGAAAATAATTAGAATGGTAATGAAATAAGCCAACATGATCCTCTAGGTTGATAGTATCCACTAAGATAATAGTGAACACTTTACAAAGAAGATTTAATTCTTTAGTAGTATTTTTATCTTGAAGAATGACCAAGTGACTTCTCCAGAGATTGACTATAATGCTTAAATTTCCCCAGTTGTGGTTTAAGTTCCATGATAAATAATTTTCATCAAAAAAAGACCAGATCTTGGTCTTTGGGTTTTATTGTTTGTTTTTGTAGAAAACATTTACCTTATAACACTAGTTTTTCTGTCACACAAACTGCTTTCCTCTTGTCATCTTCTAATCCTTCCTTCTTTATACATTATTTTCTTTATCTTTTCTTTTTAATGGCACCTCTCTGGATATTATTGAATTCTCTTTATTAAGTATTAATAGATATTATACCAGTGACTGGCACACTGCAGCCCATGGACCAAATAATCTGGTGGTTTTTTTGTTTTTTGTTTTTTGTTTCTTTGGCCGTGCCCTGCGCTTCATGTGGGATCTTATTTCCTCGACCAGGAATCGAACCTGTGCCCCCTAGAGTAGAAGCACGGAGTCTTAACCACTGGACCGCCAGGGAAGTCCCCAAATCTGTTCTTGTAAGTAGAATTTTATTGGAACACATTAGTAATGCTGTTGCATTGGTAATTCATTTGCATCGGTACTGCTGTTCCCACACTACAATGGCAGAAATGGGTAGTTGTGACAGAGACAATATGACCAGCAAAACTTAAAATATTTACTCTCTGAACCTTTACAGAAGAACATCAACCTCTACATTATACTATCAATATAAAATTAATCTTCGAGATGGGACAGAAACAAGACACTAAATAATTTACCCAAAATCCTATGGTGAGATAGAAGCAGAAATTAGGATTCATCACCTACCAGCTTCTCTTTCTTATCTCCACCTCTTCCCCTTCTTTCTTAGAAATGAGGATACTTCTGTCAATATTGAATGAACATGACTGATGTTGGCTTCTTGGATTTCTTTTAGAACCTTATACCCTTATCCCAAAATTATCTATGTATTTTTTCCTACTCTGTGTTTTAGGTCTAACGGTGACACAAGCACTTCCCATAGTAGCACTTGAAATCTAAACCGGCCCTTTGTCTGAATTTTTTTTTTCTTTAGAGAATTCTTACATATGATCTAATTTTTTTTTTTTTTTGGCTGCGTTGGGTCTTCGTTGCTGCGTTTGGGCTTTCTCTAGTTGTGGCGAGCGGGGGCTACTCTTTGTTGCGGTGCGCAGGCTTCTCATTGCAGTGGCTTCTCTTGTTGTGGAGCACGGGTTCTAGGTGCGCAGGCTTCAGTAGTTGTGGCACATGGGCTCGGTAGTTGTGACTCACAGGCTCTAGAGCACAGGCTCAGTAGTTGTGGTGCACGGGCTTAGTTGCTCCGCAGCATGTGGGATCTTCCCGGACCAGGGCTCAAACCTGTGTCCCCTGCATTGGCAGGTGGATTCTTAAACCACTGTGCCACCAGGGAAGCCCTGATCTGATATTACTGTGACAGTTTACTAGCAAATAGAGCTTTTGAGGTGTAAACATCAAGAAATAATTTTGGCTAGGACCTAAAACTTGTCTCTATTTCTAATGCATGGTCAGAACGAAGAATCAAATACGTGATTATGGTGTTATACCATAATCAAGCCATTAGAAAATTCTGTTGTTAGAGGCATGAAAAAAATGCCCAAGATGCATACTGTATCCCAACTAGCTAGGGGCTCACTGGAGGAAGTTACATGTTTTTAAGCATAGTAGGTCATATTAAAGAGTAATAATGTAACATGAGCAGGTGTTCAAAGATTGCAATTTGAGTGGAAGCTATAACATTTTAGATTCACCAGAGGATGGTGCTGCAAATGAGATAAGCAAGCACTTACTGATGGTTTAGATTAAGCAGCACACCTGAACAGGACATATCTCCCTTCCCTACAGAGCTCTTTTGGAGATTCTTAACCTACTTTGATACTTCTGATCAAATCTTCCTTCATTCAATTCACAGTGATTCACACTTTCAGAAGTAGTGGGTGGCAGGGGGGTGGAAGGGAGGAGGGCATGAATTAGAGTATTAACAGCGTTAACCTTTTCATTAAAGATTTCCTGGACTCTGCAGTGATTGGAATATCAGTAGCTGTGTAATAGAAGTAGTAGATTTTTTTTTTCTTTAAGCCAAGATAAGGGAGTCATACTCCTGAGAGATTCTGGAATAAGTTATAAGGTCTGTGTGACATTTTAATATATCTGGAATTATTGACCGGAAATACATTGCAGGAAATAACTGCTTGCCCATGTAAAAGATTCCTTTGGTTAAAGTTTAGAGACCTAGAAAATGCTTCTTCGGAGCTGACCCCAAATGAACAGAGTGGAAATTTTGCATGACTGTTATGACAATCTAGGTGGTGAATGGATACTATTGAAAACATTGTTTTGTAAGGGCCATAAAGACTGATTACCCATGACTCAGACTTGTGAATAAGAATATATTGCCTGTTCTATTTAAAACTAATGACTCAATCAATTAATGTTAAATTATAATGTAGCTCTTTTAGAAACACCAATAATGCTTTTATGTCAAGTGGATTCATTTTAAATTAGTACTATCACTCATTTTTTGGAGAAAATAATTCCCTTGGGGGCCTTTGTTTTAGTTGCACTTCAATTCATAGACTGATAATAGTCCATGGTTGGAAGGTCCTTATATTAAGCATAGATCTGTTTTCCTGTGGCTACCATCCTTTGAACTCAGTCCCAATCCTTGGGGCCATTAGAGTAAGAATGACTTTTTATACAGATGAAGTCCAGTTATAACTGCTCTTTCCTCTGCTGGCTGATGTCCTTCTCATGGGATGAATTCCCCCCAGCATTACACATGTATTCCTAGTTCAGAGAGAAGAAATACAGGTTTTGTTTTACATGACGGAATGTTTATTAAACTCTGAGAACTTTTATTTTTACAGCTGAAGACTTGAAAACCATTTACTCCCTTTAGTCCCACGTAATAGGTGAAAACCTTCAACTATGTAAATTACAAATTAAAGACCTAATTCTAGCTATAAATCCAATGGCTTTAAATTCTGGATACTGAGCCTACCTAGTAACTCTTGTTTATATTGTAAGAGTAGTTGGAAGTCCCTTTAGTCACAGATATTTTAAGCCTTTCATGATGGAACCATAGAATCTTTACGAAATTATATATTACCATCTTCTTGACCTTGGATAAAACCACCCATCCTTTAATGAATGATTCTTTAAAACAACGACTTTATATAAATGGAAGCCTGTATATGGAAGCACTGAGTAATAGAATTGAAGGCTGACCTCATGTCCTGCCATTCATTCAGTAAAGCATGTAAGTCTTCAAGTTCTCATCTCTTTCTACCTAAACCATCCCTGATTAGACATAAGTTCAGGTCATCCCATAATCTTGATGGCCCTTCCCTAAATACAACAGTTCATCCATGTCCCTCTCAGATGTGGTACCTGATCTGAGTGAGTGTTGCCAGAGACAACTTAGGCAGACCGGTACCTGGGCAATCCCATATTTTCTACTACCTTTCTAATAGTAATATTATAAGTATCCCAATTTATTAATTACTTACATGAAGTAAAATGTCCTCACTATTGTACTACTTTTCCTCTTGATTATAATTTATTAGTCTTGTAACTTCTATTTATATAAGAATGTTATTATCCCTTTTATCTCTTACTAAAAGTAAGAGTGAATTTGTGTGGTACTACAAATTTAAAAATCAGAAGACCCTGAAAAAATCCCTTTACCTCTCTCAGTCTCAGTTCCTTCATTTGAAAAATAAGACCTCTGGACCAGATCTGCCTTTTTGTGCTCAGCATGGACTATACAGTTATGGACAAAGTGATGGGTTTTAACATTGTTAGTTCCAAGTGTGAGATGTGTTACTTCAAGGAGGTCTTATTCCCTCTTTCCCACAATATCCCCATAGACACGTATGTTTTAATGACCAATGAGGTGTGTGTGTGTGTGGTTTTTTTTTTTAAACCACAAAGCCTTTATTTTTTATTTTTTTTTGCATTTTGAAAATTCTCATTTTTTATGGTGAACGTGTTCCAGAGAAGTTGGATGACAGTAATATAGTATTTTAATAGACAAGAACATTTTGGTATGCTATGGGAAATCTGTTTTTTTTTTAAACATCTTTATTGGAGTATAGCTGCTTTACAATGTTGTGTTAGTTTCTGCTATATAACAAAGTGAATCAGCTATATGTATACATATATCCCCATATACCCTCCCTCTTGCGTCTCCTTCCCACCCTCTCTGTCCCACCCCTCTAGGTGGTCACAAAGCACTGAGCTGATCTCCCTGTGCGATGCAGCTTCTTCCCACTAGCTATCTGTTTTACATTTGGTAGTGTATATATGTCCATGCCACTCTCTCACTTCGCTCCAGCTTCCCCTCCACAAAGCCTTTAATAGAAAAAGAAGAGGGAGTGTGAGGTAGTGTGGCTAGTCATCGTGTGTGAGAATGGTCTGGTGTGGAGAGGGCAGAGTGCTAATAGAGAGCCCCCTGGATGGCCTGTGAAGAGGAATGGCCTAGTCTAGGGCCAGCTTATTGCTCTGAAAATGGAACCCTGATCTTATTTCTCAGAGCTTTACCCTTAGCAGTGCCCTTTAGTTGTCTTGGGATCCAGGCTGTGTAATGCAGTCATCACGCAACACCAGGCCAACCTAGGTTGTCCATGAGGTAACACTACAATGGACTGAATTCAGTCCCCAAAATTCGGTTGTTGAAATTGCAGCCCACAAGGTGACGGCATTAAGGAGTTGGGGCCTTTGGAAGGTAATTAGATTATGAGATTGCGGCTCTCATGAATGAGATTAGTGCCCTTATGAAAGAGACCTCAAGAGATCCCTTGCCTCCTTCCTGCATGTGAGGACACAGCAAGAAGGCACCATCTTGTCTATGAAGAAGTGGGCTCTCACCAGACAGCATATCTGCTAGCACCGTTATCTTGGACTTCCAGACCACAGAACTATGAGAAATGGTTTATTGCTTATAAGGCACCCAGGTTATGGTATTTTTGTTATAGTAATCCAAATGGACTAAGACAATCACCCCCTCAGAAGACTCCCCTGCTGCCCAGCCCTGTCATCTGAAATTTTGTTGGAGTCCTTGCTTTGGGGAAAGGATTACAACTATTACCCATGTGGATTAATTTGCACAGGTTAATTTACCAAATCAGCAAAAGGGTAGGATTAAATTACCAAGAAATTAGCAAAAGAAATATCCAATAAAAAATATTAAATGGATACGTTTTAAAAGAAGGATTAAAAATAAGATACTATTAAAAAAAGGCAAATTAGAATGAGAACCAAATAGATCTTCTAGAAATGAAAAATATCACTGAAATAAAAAAATCAATGGACAGCTGAAACAGGAGGGAAGGGGGCAGGGCACAACCTTTAAAAGAATGACATAGCCCAAGGACATGACATAAACTGATTAGGACCAAATAGGTCCAAGATAGCAGACCACTAGATCTTGAGCCTCAGCATACACTCACTGTAACACATCCGAAAGCTAAATGACGCACCCACAGGTGCCATGACAGTTCCAAGGCCAACCATCAGAGACCAAAAAGTGGGTGGTGGCCCAATTCTTAGAAATCCCCACCCCTTCCCCAAAATAGCTGGAATACTCCTCCCACTCATTAGCCTATGAAATTACCCTGCCCATAAAAACTGACAACCCCATTCCCTGGGGCTGCTTTTACCTTCTGAGATGGCCCACACTCTGTGGAGTGTGTTTCTGTCTAAATCCACTTCTTTTTTTTTTTTTTTTTTTTTTTTTGCAGTATGCGGGCCTCTCACTGTTGTGGGCCTCTCCCGTTGTAGAGCACAGGCTCCGGACACGCAGGCTTAGCGGCCATGGCTCACGGGCCCAGCCGCTCTGCGGCATGTGGGATCTTCCTGGACCAGGGCACGAACCCGTGTCCCCTGCATTGGCAGGCGGACTCTCAACCACTGCGCCACCCGGGAAGCCCATAAATCCACTTCTTACCTATCAACTTGTCTCTCACTGAATTCTTTCTGCAATGAGACATCAAGAACCTGAGCTGAACCAGGAAGCCTACACAAACACTGCACCAACCTTACCCACTGGAGGCAGACACCAAAAACAATGGGAATTATGAACCTGCGGCCCATGAAATGAGACCAGAAACACAGTAAGTTAAGCAAAATGAGAAGACAGAGAAATACACAGCAGATGAAAGAGCAAGGTAAAAACCCACCAGACCAAACAAATGAAGAGGAAATAGGCAGTCTACCTGAAAAAAATTCAGAATAATGACAGTAAAGATGATCCAAAATCTTGGAAATGGAATGGAGAAAATACAAGAAACGTTTATCAAGGATGTAGAAGAACTAAAGAGCAAGCAAACAATGATGAACAACACAATAACTGAAATTAAAAATTCTCTAGAAGGAATCAATAGCAGAATAACTGAGGCAGAAGAACGGATAAGTGACCTGGAAGATAAAACAGTGGAAATAACTACCACAGAGCAGAATAAAGAAAAAAGAATGGAAAGAATTGAGGACAGTCTCAGAGACCTCTAGGACAACACTAAATGCACCAACATTCGAATTATAAGCGTCCCCGAAGAAGTAGAGAAAAAGAGAGGGACTGAGAAAATATTTGAAGAGATTATAGTTGAAAACTTCCCTAATATGGTAAAGGAAATAGTCAAGTCCAGGAAGCACAGAAAGTCCCATACAGGATAAATGCAAGGAGAAACACACCAAGAAACCTATTAATTAAGCTATGAAAAATGAAATACAAAGAAAAAAATATTAAAAAGCAGCAAGGGAAAAGCAACAAATAACATACAAGGGAATCCCCATAATGTTAACAGCTAATCTTTCAGCAGAAATTCTGCAAGCCAGAAGCGTGTGGCAGGACATATTTAAAGTGATGAAAGGGAAAAACTTACAACCAAAATTACTCTACCCAGCAAGGATCTCATTTAGATTTGACAGAGGAATTAAAACCTTTACAGAAAAGCAAAAGCTAAGAGAATTCAGCACCACCAAACCAGCTTTACAACAAATGCTAAAGGAACTTCTCTAGGCAGGAAACACAAGAGAAGGAAAACACCTACAATAACAAACCCAAAACAATTAAGAAAATGGTAGTAGGAACATACATATCAATAATTACCTTAAATGTAAATGGATTAAACGCTCCAACCAAAAAAAAAAAAAAAAAAAAAAGAACCTGAGCTTAAGTCCTGAGACCAGGTGTGTGATCTCAGTTAAAAGACTGTGGGTTCAAGTCCCAATCTGGGTTTTGGCTGAGTCCCAGGCCTGGGTTCAAGTCCCAATCTGAGGTCCACAGTTTCAGAGCGACAATAGTAAATTAAACATAGCTAAAGTAAGAATTAGTGAATTGGAAGATAGAACTGACTCATTATATTTCCTGGAATGCAGTAGAGAAAAAGAGATGGAAAATATAAAACAGAAGTTAAGCAACATAGAGGACAGACTGAGAATATCCAACATATTTCTAATCTAAGTCCTAGAAGGAGAGAATAAAGAAATGGTTGATATATTCCAGAAGAGTTTAAGAAAGATTTGATTTGACAAATGCAGGGAAAAAGGTGAGCCCAGAGCAGGATAAATAAAAATAAATCCAAACCTAACACACATTGGATTGAGACTATACCAGTGCAAATACAAAGAGAAAAATTGAAAAACAGATGAAAACATATGACTGACAAAGCATCAACAATTAGCAGAATTCTCAACAATAGGGCCCTGGAGGCAGTGGCATATCTACAGATTGTTGAGAGAAAACCAACTGTGGGTCTACCTGTCTTTAATCAGCTAAAGTATCATTCAAGAATGAGGGTTAAATAATTCCATTTTCAGGAAAAAAAAAAGTTTTCCACTTTCAGATCCTTTTTAAAAAATTACTGAAAGATGATCTTCAAGAAACAGGAAGTTGAACCCAAAAAGTGATATCTGCCATGATTTGTTCTTCACAAGTAAAAGAGATCGTTAGCAAAACGGCAAAATGTCGGTATCTGTTCAATCCAGGTGATAAGGACATGAGTGTTTATTAGATTATTTTTCACACTTTATGTACACAAAACATGTCACATTTAAACCGAAGGAAGGGAGGGGTGGAGGAAGGAAGAAAAGGGGAGAGAAGAAAAGCATGGCCTGGTGGCCAGGATAATATTTGGACTGAAGAACTGTTAGCAGAGCTGGGGAAGTTGGACGCCCTCATCCTTGGATGAAGGGGGCCCAGAACGTGGAAGGGCTTTCTCTCCGCAGAGTCCCACGCACTCTCTAAAGAACGGACTGACCTGCAAGGGGGTGGCTCTTGGTGAGAGGGGAGGCTGTGAGGGAGACAGCGAATGTTGAAGTGACTCTGGGTCTTGGCAAATGTCAAGGAGGGAAAGCAGGGGAGAGGAGGAGGACCAAACACATAATGGATCTCCGCTGAGGATGTCTGCTGAAACAAAGCAAGATGGAACCATGCATGGAGCTGCTCTCCCTCCTCCCCCCATGCAGACAACGCAAAGGAAAGAAAAAGGAACAGACCTACAAGGGGAGGACAGGGATGGAGATGTGACAGATGTGACCATAATGGGTTTAGCAGACTGGATAGAGCTGACCCTTAGATGGTTTTGTGGGGATTGGGAGGATACCAAAGAGTAGTGAGAGACTGAGTACACTGAGAAGCATTGGGAAGCCTTATAAAGAAGGCTGTATTTTGGGTGGAAGTGAACAGAGGGGCATGCACTGAAAGTCTTAAAAAGAGTAATTAGGTCCCCATCTGTCCTCTCTAGCCTCTCACAGCCAGCTAATCTCCCTTCTCTGGACTTTGAAGGAGACAGGTGTGCAGAGGTGTGATGGGTGAGGCAGTTAGTGCCCCGGAGAAATTGACCTCAGTTTGAGGTGCTCCACTGAAAATGGAGAGCAACGCAGGAAGAATGAACGTTTTTATGCAGCAGACCCCCGCCTGCTTCCCCTTCTTCCCTCACGCTCCCCAAACACTGGCCGTCAGGACGGATATTCTTTTCCTCTGAAGAAACTGATTTTCCCAAGAGATTTCTGACATTTTTGGGGATGTTGACATTAGAGATTTCTGACATTTGAGGGTCTCCCAGCAAAGTGGCTGAGTCTGATTCTGACCCGGGATGGCAGCTGCAACAAAGGGGACCCATGAACTTGGGAGACAAGGCCCCTCGTTTTACAGAGCGAGGAACTCAGTCCCAGGGAAGGCGGGCCTACACATGAGGACAAGGAAAAGAAGTCAGACATCTGCTACTACATATAGTGCAGGCACTTGTTTCCTGGAAGATAGAAATGCTGCAAAATGGAATGAAAAAACAGATGTTCAGAAGGCAATATTTAAGGAAAGTCAATTCTTTTGCTTTCAGGTACAAATGGTTCAGTCACTTAAACTAGGCTACCAAAGTATGGTCTGGCCAGGGCTCTGGGGGACCTGCTTTAATGAATCAGATAAAGTTGATTCATATCTCATATAGCGAGTGATTGTCAATTGCTGCTTCTAAGGTAATTGAGAATGCTTGAAAGGTAAGTTAAGTGATAGTTTACACTCTTAATTAGCTCTACCTAACTTTTTAATTTCACTGATAGAGCAGAGGCTGGCTCGAATCACTTTGGCAATCCACACTAAGGAGGTTTTCTGGGTAAGAAAATATTTCTGGATCTACTATGCCTGACAGCAACCTAGTTCGAATTCAGAAAGCTTCTGACCTTCTGCGGGACCTCGTTAGCATTTACATTGGCAGCCCAGCCCCAGGTGTATCTCAGTTTAGCCACCGATTAATCATTTCCATTGGAAATCTCCCCCTTCTAAAGCAGAATGCACATATTTGAAACAGACATGTCTTTGGGCTGAGCTGATTAATTAATTAAGAAACCAGGGCTTTGGCCAGTTAGCTTGTTGCTTCTAGAAACATTTGCTTTTGACTCAACCTCTTTGTCAAAACAGCAATAAACACGGATAATGTGGCCTCCTGTAGAAAGATAATCTTCCCCTCATTTGCTCTTTGAGGAAGCTTGCCATGTCTTTTATTCTTCCTGGGACAGAATATGTGGAGTGCCTTTGCGTAAAGAAATGCTGCACGTCTACTTCCAGGATGGTTCTTGTCTTTGTGGGGCTCATCATCCAAACAGGAGACCCAAACCAACACAAGACCGTAGTGGAGGGTATGATTAGGGGCAGCTCCGACAAATCTCTGTTACCTGCATTTGATTGCACTTTTTGATTTTCACTTCTGTTCCCTCAAATTCCCTTTTGTAATCTGCCCCCTTTTCCAGTTACCAGCCGCCGAGTGGAAGAGACTCTGCACTCACCTACCTCGGCATGAAGCAAGGCCCATCACACTGCTTGTTGTGTTTACCTGGACTACCCCACTCAGAGAACGTGGCAGCTGGTTAGCCATTGTGGAAGAGAAGAGCTCTTGGGATTTATCTTGAAGATGCTGCTTTGCTGGGATGTGGGCATGCCCTGAGGCCCCAGCTGCACAGGCATAAGAAAGGAGCACCGGTTTGCAATGGGAAGGCCTGGGTAGGGGTCTCAGGGCTGCCCTCACCTCTCTGAGCCTGTCTACCTGATGGGCACCTAACAGATTGGTTCTGAAAGCCCTGCCAACCCTTTAGTGCGGTGAGTGGTTTGACCCAAGGGTAAAAAGCCCTGGTTGCAGTGAGCTTGGAGTTCTTCTAAAGAATGGCAGGTATGTTTGTCCTTGGTGACATTTAGAGACTTTGCTAGGGATCAAAACTGCAACCCAGAAGTTGTTAGCACAGGTCAATTAAAGAAACAGTCAGTGAGCACCAACCATGTGTCAAACCCTGCACTGGCTGGGGACGCAGGAGTAACCAGTCTCTGCTTATCTGGGCCATTTGGCCTAGGGAGGCACCAAGGTAAGGAAGAAACAGTCAGGTCTAAGGAAACTTCCTCATTTTCACTGCTCTTGAAAATTTGAGATTAAAGTTTCCCTATTTTAATTCTATTGCCATAAAGTAAACATATATTAATATGTGCATAATTATCATTAATCTAAACACACTTGAATTGTACACTTCAGAATTAAATTAGGAAGCTCAGTCTTACAAATGCAAAAAGAAAATGGATGGACATGCTGACGGATTTAGTTACCTTTTATAAACGCTGAATTGGCTTCTTGAATTAAAATAATCATATGTGTCTCTTGAAGAGATATTTACACTAACAGTTTATAAATGCTAATGAAATTCCTCCTAGATCAAGCAGCCAGGCCTTTAGACTGGAGGCATTTAATTTTAGGAAAGGTGAAGTTTAAGATTAATTAATCATTTTAAGTTATTTTTTACATTATTTATAATGTTTTAGAAAATGCTCCAAAGAAAAGCCGAAGTCTTTTTGCAAAGAGCATCTCTACATGTGTTTTCAAATCTGTTACTCAAAAGCTGTGCTTTTGGTAAATTTGGATGTTGTGTCCTCCTGGGAATATTCACCACCGTTTTGTGTACAGTTTGATTTCGGTCTTCAAAGTTCCAAGTCTATTTGTGTAATTTGGATTGGAGACACTATTTAGGACATTTCTAAAGACATCTTTGTATGAAAACCTTCTGCTGAATGTTACTACTACAGTCTTTTCCTTTTAAGCATTTACTTTATATTACTGCAGCATTGGTTGTTATTTCTCCTTTTTCATTTCTTATTTTGTTTATTTGGGTCCTCTCTCTTTTCTTATTGGTAAGCTTGGCCCAAGGTTTGTCAATTTTGTTTATCCTTTCAAAGAACCATCTCTTGGTTTTATTGATTGTTTCTATTTTTTTTTAATCTCTATTTTATTTATTTTCTCTCTGATCTTTATTATTTCCTTCCTTCTGCTGACTTTAGGTTTTGTTTGTTCTTCTTTTTCTAATTCTTTTAGGTGGTAGGTCAGGTTGTTTATTTGAGATTTTTCTTGTTTTTTGAGGAAAGCCTGCGTTGCTATGAACTTCCCTCTAAGAACTGTTTTTGCTGTGTCCCATAGATTTTGTATGGTTGTGTTTTCATTGTCATTTGTCTCAAGGTATTTTTTAATTTCCTCTTTGATTTCATTGTTGACCCATTAGTTTTTTAGTAGCATGTTGTTTAGTGTCATGTAATCATATTTTTCTCATTTCTTTTTCTGTGGTTGATTTCTAGTTTCATGCCATTGTGGTCAGATTAAGCATTTACTTTAATTTGACTTTTCTGATTTGAAATTCTATTTGTCTTAAAAAATATTTTTTCGTCAGTCAGCATCCTCTGGTTTAGGGTACTTTGGAAGTAGGCTGTCCTTGCCAGCATTGATAGCATTTACACAGGAGCCAGTAAAGCAGAGGGGAGATCCTAGACTTTTCCACAAGATGGGTGTGGTGTGAATCCCTGAATGATCATTTACTGGCTCTGTTTAGTGTCCTTAACAATAAAATGGAGCTAATAATACCTGCTTCATGGGGTTGTTGGGAAGATTAAAGGAGATTGTGCATACAATGTGTTTGGCAAGGTGCTCAATGCTCAGAGGAACTAAGTACAAGATGTCTAATAATTAAATCCTAGTGGTCTTTGATCTTATAATTTGACCCAATATTCCTATTAAATATCCATATTCAAATACTGTTATTACATTTAGGTTGTATCAGTATCAAAAACCGTGGAAAAATTAACTGCAAAAATATATCATAAACAAAGATTAATAACCCTTATATACTGCTTAAATAATTCCATTTTGATGACAATTTTAAAACTTACATGAAAATGTAGGCCCACCTCCGTGCATGCCCACAAAATAGGAAGAGTGTGTCTGCTTGAAGCATTACTGGAATCTAGTTCACAGGAATGGGTGTGCACTGCAGAGTGGATTTTATGCTTTAAAAGGACTAATAAAAAGACCAAAACGCTTTGCAAATGAAATGATCCATTTTAAAAAGAACAGCCACTATTTGTCTCGGTTTTCAGACCTCCTATTTGAAACAGCTGTGTCTGGATTTGATGCCCAGACTTGAAAGTTCCCTGAACCAGGAGAACCATGTGAGAAACACATCACGGGAGCCAGGCTTCCCAAAACCCAACTTCATTGTTTTTCTTGGAGGTGGAGAGAGCTGCTGTTCAGAAAAATTTCCAAGGTTTCTGTGATTTGTTATGAATCGAAGGTCGTTCCCTGGACTGGATCATAGGAGGCACCAGGGTCTACTCTGCAGTCAACGTGGAAGCAGATGTGTGCTGACAGTTACGTAGCAGAGGAAAGAAAATCTGGGAGAAAAACTCACTTGGCTTGCCGGGGTTAGGTTTCATTTTGCATCTGTCTTTCCCTCATCTTCCACTAGAGGGCGCCCAGCTACCAGCTGTGCAAGTGTTCCAAGTAGGGGTCTTTTCCCATCCTGGTCCAAGGAGACAGTTGGGGCCAGCTACAGACTTGGGAGGATTCTGGGTCCAGCCTGGGGTTCAGGGCTCCCTCAAGAGGTCACCCTCCAACTCCCTGGGGAGGGCGGGGACTGTGAGAGCCCTGCACTTCAGGACTGGGATCTCAGAAACCCCAGTGAGGGTTTTTCATTTTCGATCGTCTCTCTTTGTTTCAAAAGGGCACTGCAGGGATGACTTATGACAGATCCCATGGCTTTGAGGACTGTATTTCCTGAACCCCAATTGCCAGACCCCTGCAAACACAGATGTCCTTATGGGAGCAATAGACTGGAATATTTGAAACCAGAACTCAGGAAAATCCAGAATAGATGTTTTCCCTGATCAGGGCAAGCTCTCTGTCACAGAGCCCCTGGGTCTCCCTGCCCCCTTGCCAGTGTTGCTTCCACATTGGCATTTTATGGGTGAGCGTGATCACTCTTGACTTAGAATTCTAATTAACAGGTCACTGGTTCATAGGTGGGCTCCCTCTCATCATGCTCTGCAAGCAGGAGGATGTGATGAATATCTCCCCCATTCTTTGTTTCTCCTGGCTCTGTGTTTGAGGACCTAATTTTGAGCCACCTACCCCTGTACGAATTACTTCTGCCACTTTGAAACACTTGATGAGAATGACCAGGAACCCAGTTTCCACTGCACTTTGTGCCTTACTGCATACTTTTGCACACATGTCATTTGATACAACCATCAGGCATGACTTTTACCCCTCCCACTTCACAGATGAGAAAAACAAGGCTCAGAGCAAGTAAGTGCTGACATTCTGACTTGAACTCACATAATCTGATTCGAAAGGGATTGTTCATGTTTGGGTTTGACTTCAGAGAAAACCTCTGACTCCCTGACCTTCACATGTGTGTGTGTTAGCAGGAGATTGTAACATTCCCTCCAGATACTCTTCAGAAAATGTCAGTGATGTCTTTTTCCTGGAAAGGTTGAAGGGCATCCTTCCTTGAGGCAGGAGGATTAACTGGACAAACCCTGGAGGTGGCTTCTAACCATACTGTTCTGTAGAACAAAGCACTCAGAAACAGACGAATCTGTCCCTTTTAACGCAAGAACTTTATGGGTAATTGTAAGAAAACAGGCAATTTCCAGTCCAATTAATAACTACCGTGGAGCCTTTTATGAGGTGCTCATCTCTATGATAGATTAAAAAATTGTTTTCAGCTTTGCGACTTCATTGTTCTGGAGCCGGCTTCTGACCCGTGTGGAAGGTGCAGTTCTCCCAGTGGCCACAGGGTGGCGAATTGACTTAAGCTTCTTACTCGCCTTTCAGTGTCAGGACAGGAAGCTGGGCTCGAGTCAAAGGGAGCAAAGTGGAGCAGCTAGAGTTTGTTCAGAGTGACATGGACTTCACGTTTATAAACCTCTTAGAAAGGGAGAAGAAAGATCTCTGTTTCCAGAACATCAGTGTTGGAAGGGAGCTAGGAGACAGGGTGCTCGATTCCGAAGCAGTGGAAGAGGCCCTTGGAAGGAGCTCTGAATGGCCAAGTCAGACCCACCCGATGGCCCTCGACCTGGAGGATGCTGAGCGACCTCTGTCCTGGAGAATTCCAGAGCTGCCACCTCCCCCTCTGTCTGAACTTTCTTTCCTGGGACTCTGCTTTTATAGATTGCTTTTCCCCATTTTAAAACTCATTATTTATTAAAGGTTTAAGTGTGTATAAAGTGAGGGGGGAGGATAATGCAGATTATTGTCCAATGGGACAATAATCCATTTCTGAACCCCAAATTTGGACATATGCTTCTGATATGCATGGCTGTATTTAAGGGAATAGTGAGAGAATATTTAAATGTGGGACTAATTTGGACTCCCTGGGACATGCAGGCACTGCACACACACACACACACACACACACACACACACACACACACACACACACCACGATGGGAGCACAGAGGACCCTCTACCTGAAGGGGCCTGCTGTGAGCATCACAGTGCAGGTGTGAGCCACAGTCCTCGTATTTTTTTACCTCCTGCAGTTCTGCCAAGCCCTGGATGCCTCTGTATAAAGACAGCAGAGGTTTTGTGCCATGAGCTCTAGTCCTCTTAGCAAGACTAGCAGAGGCAATGTTGAATTTCACCGTGAGAACATTTTTCAAGCCCAACTTGAAGGATGGAGGAGTCTCTAACATTTTTTGTGGAAGTGATTAATATTCATTTTCTCAAATTTGAGATCATAGACTTGTGTGTGTGAATGTGTTGGTGTATGAGACACACACACATATATAACACACACACACAGCACAAAATGGGGGAGGCGTTGCTGCTAAAGCTTCAGAACAGAGGCTGTATATATTTAGCTTCTTTCCTCCTCCAGTGTTTGCTTTTGCGTCCATGTTTATGTCATTCATTTACTAATCTTTTGTAGATATTCAGAGAACACCTACTGTGTGCCAGGCAAATTAAAACGAATCAGAGTCATGCTTATTTTTAGAAAAAGAGACCCCTGGGAATCCGTCCTTTGTTTGGCAGAAAAGCAGGGCCATGCCGTGTGGCTGAGCATGTGAGCTGGGGCTAGGCTTCCTGGCTGTGAATCCCGGCCCAGGCTCTTCCTATCTGTGTATCTTTCCCTTGGTTCTCTCATCCCAATACGTGGATAAGAGCAGTCCCCACATCAATAAATTGTTGTCAGGACAAATGAACGAGGATAAAGGGCTTTTCATCGTGTACGTAGAAAGAACTCAATGAATACATAGCTTTACTAGTCTTCCCTTCTCTTTGTCATCTCAAGTCTCCCAGGATCCTCTTTAACAGGCATCCTCATGTTCTTATGGACCAGCTAAGGTGGGGACCAGAGATGAACTGGACAGTGTCTCCTGGGAGCTGGGAGTGCTGAGGTGACACGTCATTGTGGCCACCAGGGAGGGGTAGGTGGTGAAAGAATGAGCTCAGAGATGATCCCATCCCTCTGGCCAACTGGGCAAGGAGTGAGGGTGAGGGACACAGGCTGTGGCCCCGGCCTGTGACTGGGTGGCCTGGCTGGGAGCCTGGCCACCCAATGAGGCATTGCTTCTGTGTCAGAAACTGCAGTCCCTTAAGGAGAGTGTGACCTTCAGAAACACAGAAGGACCCTTCTCCTGCCAACAGGATTATAGGGCGTCAGGGGATGCCCTTGAGAGCTGGTCTGAGCTCCCATTGCTGGGAGAGCCCCAGGTCGGGGAGCCCCATGTGGCCTTTCAGGGCCTGGTAATCAGGACACAGGTCCATGCTGGTGCCCATGGGGGCAAAGGCGCCACTGATAGCGCGCTGTGTGCACATCTGAGCTAGGGCTTCCTGGGGCCACAGTTGCCCCAGGTATTGAAGGTGTGTGGGGAGGAGCCATGTCCCGAGTTCCCTGGGTTGAGGATGAGGGACCCCAAGCTCTGGGCAGAGGGTGAGACAGCTCCCATCAGGGCGGCTCCAATGGGCTGTGAGCTGAGGTCCACTGAGACTTTATGCTGCTCTAAGCCCAGGCCCGCAGTGGCTGATGGGCAGTAGTTGACCCATCCACTGGGTAGGGGGTGCCAGGCACCAGGGGGGCACCCTGGAAGTGTCTGCTGGAGAGAGGTGGGGAGGGGGTATGGGGAGCGAGACCCAGAGGACAGGGAGACCCTGCAGGAGGACCAGCACCAGGGACTCCAGGCCTGAGTTCCTGGTTACTCTTTGTTGGCCAGGCGGCCTCCAGCAGATTATCTCACCCTTCGGGGCCTCAGTTTTCAAATCTGTAAAACAGGGAGAAGAACTGTCCTTCAGCCTCCCTCACTGGGCCTGGTCAGTGTCAGTGAGTCCAGCTGGTATGTCCAGGCTGCTGTGATCCTTGAAGAGAGGTTTCTCCCATGGGGCTGGCTCATTGGCAGGGTCCAGCCAGGCCTTCCCGCTATGTCCCCTGTCTGCCTCCGACTCCTTGTCTCCCCGGGTGAGAGCACCTGGCCGTGTCCCCAGGTTGTCCATCCTCATCACACAGCCAAGGCATGATTTTCAGCAGTCAAGTCCAGGTGAGTTTTGAACTTGCCTGACTCTGATCTCAGCAAACTTCTCAGGCTGTCTCCCCTCCCTCCCCCACCGCCCCTCGCCGTGTCCTGCTGCCTCACATGGGGGTCCTTCTGGGGCCTCACCTTCCCTGACACCCTTCCCTTCAACCAAACTCGCAGACTCCTCAGTTTCCCACGCTGGCCGTCTAGCTGACTGGGAGGCGTTGGCATCCTGGGTAGAAGCCCCTGAGCCTGGGGCCTCTCTCACCCACAACCAGCCCAAAGCTCATTTTCTACAGAGCCCGAAGCTTAAGGTCTGCAGAAAGGGAGATATGCGGGGCTTGTGGCAAGGGCCATGAGGGCCAGAAATTCCTCTGACCCCTTGGACTCTTCTGAGGGCTCTTCCCTGGCCTTGGTTGTGCTGCCCGAGGTTCCACCAGTCACCTCCATCCGCATCCCTCTCCCCGGATTCCTTCCCCGATCCCCATGTCCTACAGGTCCCACTGACACAGGCAGATGCCAGGTCCTGGGTGGGCTTAGGGGGACGCAACTGTGACTGAGACGTGTCACCATCTACAAGGCGCTCATTGGCTGGTTGGTGGGGCAGAGACTGCTTTACATCTGGCCTCCTTCTCGCATCTATGAAATGGGCTTCTCTGGGTTCCTCAGCTGAGCAACGCCAACCATTCTTGTGTTCTTCAGATCTGCCGATGCCAAACCACTGTTCCTCTCCACTGATGAGTATTTACTTAGCTCTTCCTATGTTCCCTGTGCTGGGCTGGGTGTTGGGGGAATTCGCAGGGAGCAAGGCCATTTCCTCATGGAGCTTCTAGTCTAAAGGAGGCCAGAGGAAACCTAAAATGGTGAATGATTATATTCATTAGCGTGGTGACAGTTCCACAATTGTTATCTTGGCTTCTGTCCTGTGGCCCCATGGCTTCTTGGGAAGGTCTGGGTTTGTCCTGTGTGGATGAACCCCATTTGCTTATTTGGATGTTCTCATGCAGCCCCTCTCCCCCGGGGTTCCTCATGGGAAGCACAGAACACAGAAAATGATCTGAGTGACAGTTTTCTCAACTCTGCCCAGGATGGTTCTTAACTAGGACCATTCCGTGTGCAGAGGCGAGAAGTGAATTCACTACATGCGGCCAATGCCTTAAGGCACTGGGCTTTTTTTGTTTTTGTTTTGCTCCTTTGTGACATATTCTAAACTCTGAACATTGGTTTCCCTTGCTTCCTGCCTCTTCTGAACCTTTTATTTTTTAATCTCCCTGCTTGGATTATTTCTTCTATCATTTATTCTCCTGAGCAAGGAAGGAGAAACAGAAACACAGGGCACAGGTGGGTGCTTTCATTACTCATCCACGGTGATAGGTGACAGTTCTGCTTGATTTGAAAGTCTGCTCATGGAGGGGGTGCGATCTAAGATAAAACACATGTTGTCATCTGTAACTCAACCAGGACTTTTTTTCAGGTTAACCATTACCAAGAACATAAAATTCAGTGAATCTCTGCACTCATGCCCCTCCCCCGACAATGGCTGACTTCGTAGCAGAACACAGTTCTCTGTCCAATCTCTCTTAAAGGCAACTATTCCATCCTTCCTTTAAAGTGTTTGAATTTTAGCTTCTTTGATAGATAATACAGGCATATAACCCAAACCTCAGCAAGATGCAAAAGGGCATGGTGGGAAGAGGGTCTTCTGCCATCCTTGAAGCCAAATCTGGCCTCTGTACCCCAACACCGAATTAAATCTCAGAGTTTTGGGTGAAATAGAAAACATAGCGTTATTGCTTTGCCAGGCAAAGGGGGCCACAGTGGGCTAATGCCCTCAAAACTGTCCCCACCTGGAGGAGGTAGTGAGAAGTGTTATAGTTTTGGTTCAAAGAGGGTGTGATCAGCTTGTGGACATTCTTCTGATGGGTTGGTGGTGAGGTAAGTAGGAGTCAGCATCATCAACCTTCAGGTCTAACCAGCCTGGGGTCTGCAGGCTTGTGGGCAGCACACCATCGTTAATCGTTAACTTCTCCCACCTGGCGGGGGTTTCAGTGTCTGCAAAACAGCTCAAAGGTATTGTTGTGTGTTGGGGAACCAGGACCCTGCCCCAAGGCTGCACTATTGTTTCTCTTGACTGTTGGTTTCTCCCTGGTGGCGCATCTCCCCCCTTCCCTAATTAACAACTGCTTGAACTGCCCATTGGAACTCAGAGAAGGTCATAGAGGCTGAATGAAGCCTAGTTTCTGTAATCAAAGAAATTGGGGACACAGAAAGGTTTTTGTGTCCAGGAGCCCCACAGAGTCCTGCTTGGTATCATCCTGGCTTCCCAAGCCATCTTGCTCCCTTCTCCCCAAAAATCACCACCAGCAGCTTCTTCCAAATTCTTTCTTGATTCGGTTCTCCAGGCAACCATGAGTGATGGATTGGAATTGACAGGTGAGATGAAATGAATTGGCTGCCCTGGGTGGTGGGGAAGCCAGGGCTAAAAGGCAGCTGGGCAGATGAAGGCGTTCCGGCTGATGGTGGTGGGGTTCGCAGAATGACAGCAGGAATAAGAGGCTCTGGTGGTGGGTAGCAGCTCTTGGGGCCATTGCTGCACTCCTTTCTCCTTCCTCCCTGGGTGCCTGCCCACTTCTGCAGGGGCTGGACCCTGTCTAGTGTGGGCCAAGGCTGTGGTCCGTAATCACTGTAGCCTGGGAGCTCTCTGCCCCTGGGTGGTGTGCTGGGAGGACACGGAGATAAGCAGGATTTCCTTCCAAAAACGCTGGACCGAGCTCTGGTGCTGAGAGGGGGCTCTGCAGGTGGAAGACAGTGATTTGTTATTGTTATTGTTATTGTTTAACATTCATCAAGTGCCTGTAATGTGTTGGACGACATTGAAAAAGATTCGTGGCTGGTCAAATTAAACTGAGCTCAGAACTGGCCTGGTGCCTCTAGGTTTCTGGCAGAGGCCAAGTTCTGGTTTCTTGTCTTTGTCCATAAGAATGACCTCACAAACCAGAAATGAGAAACCCCCACCAATGCAGCCCTGCTGATAATTCTCCTTAGAAAAGACATTGGTTCTCATCATTTTCTCTACCTCAGGGATACTGTTACCCTCCAGAATGAGAGGACAAGAGAGGCAAGGTCACCCAAAAAGGTGACAAAGCAAATCAGTGCAAATGACATCCGTGAGCCAAACCTATGACATCAGCAAAGCTGGACTTGAGTCCTTCCTTCGCCCTTTCCCTGGTTGGGATGCTCCCTCCCTAAGACACACAGGCTTCTCATTCCCCCTCCCTTTTCAAGACTACCTGCCAGGAAAGGGTTACACACTCATTCATAGTAGAGTAAAGGACTGAGAGCTAACATCGTAGTGCTGATCGTATGTCAGGCACTGTGCTAGGCATTTTTACCTCCATTATTTTCTTTAATACTCCCAACCACCCTTCTATATGAAAAATAGAGAAAAACACCAAAAATTTAAATGTCCTATAATCCCCTGCTATTCTGGGGTAGTGGGCATGATTCTGTGAAGTTAGATAGGAGAGTCCCCTGCCTTCACCTGGGCCATCCTGTCTCATGGTCCAAAGGGATCTCAGGCAGCAGTCTGGACTCGTCCTTCCTGACTTTCACGTGATGCAGATGTATTTATGTCGGTAACAGACATGTCTTTGCAAGCATGTTTGGTCTGCAACTGTTTTTGTCTTGTTTTGTTTTCTTTTTAGCATATATAGACATCCTTCTTTCCAGATCGTTGAATATTGATCTTCTTGATTCTTTTAACTTCTGCTTAGCATTCCAGTGTGTGAATGCAACATAATTTTTCTACCTCTCCCTTATTGTTAATTTGCTTGCTTCAGGTATTATTATTATCATTTTGCTATTACAATGCCTCATTAAACATTTTTTACATATTTTTACATATGTAAAAAATCTTTACATAGCTTTCTGTTGAGTACATTCTTATAAGTGGGTGTGTCTGGACCAGAATTCATCTCCATTTTGATCTTCATAAATACTGCAAAATTAACACCAAAAAGGATGGCACCACTTTCTATTTGCAATTCTATTTCTCCATGACCATGACATTGTTGGATGTTATCATTTTCAAAAAGAAGATCTGCTGGACTTATGAGTGAAAAGTGGTATTTTGTTGAATATACATTTCACTGATCATCTTTTTAAAAACTGAAATATAGTTGATTTACAATATTGTGTTAGTTTCAGGTGTACAGCAAAGTGATTCATATATATATTCTTTCAGACTGTTTTCCATTATAGGTTATTACAAGATATTGAATCTAGTTCCCTGTGCTATATAGTGTCTTTGTTGTCTGTTTTATGTACAGTAGTTTGTATCTGTTAATCCCATACTCCTAATTTATCCCTCCTCCCCCTCCCTCCTTGGTAACCATAAGTTTGTTTTCTATGTCTGTGAATCTGTTTCTGTTTTGTATATAGATTCATTCATATTATTTTTTAGATTTCACATATAAGTGACATCATAAAATATTTGTCTTTCTCTGACTTCACTTAGCATGATAATCTCTAGGTCCATCCATGTTGCTACAAATGGCAATATTTTATTTTTTTATGGTTGAGTAATACGATATATGATTAATATGATAGTAATATGATATATATATATCTCACACATTCTTAAACCAAACATCCATTGATGGCCACTTGGGTTGCTTCCATGTCTTGGCTATTGTAAATAGTGCTGCTATTTACATGAACATTGGGGTGCATATATCTTTTTGAATTAGAGTTTTCGTCTTTTCCAGATATACACCCAATAATGGGGTTGCTGGATCATATGGCAGCTCTATTTTTAGTTTTTTAAGGAACCTCCATATTATTTTTGGTTACCTTTTTGATATGAATTAGAGAATCTTCTCATTTGTCTATTGGCCATTTAAATATCCTCTTCTGTTCGTATCTTCTACCTAGTTTTTCCATAAAGTACTTTTATTATATATTTATTACAGATCTTTTTGTATAAGACATAGAAGCACTTTGAGCATTATAATCTATTTTACTATATTTTTTACTTTTCAAATAAGGTTTTCATTTTGATTCAGTAAAATCTGTTAATTCATTTCAGTTTTCTCTGTTCCTGAGTTTTTATACAATGTACCATCCTTGTTGAATTCTTTGCCCATATTCTTACATTTAAATTAATGCTACAGAAAGCTAGGAAAAATCTGTAGGACCTCAGAGATACCAGTAGATAGAGACTGAGTGACAAAGTGAAAAAGAATGTAACAAAGGAGAAACATAAATTTCACAGGTGTTGCCAAGTGGAAGTCTGGCCAGATTTTGTTATGGGGGAACTTAATGCAAAAAGCCCTCCAGTATTTTCTTACCTTCTCTATTCATCTTTGTGTTTGAAAAGACTGATTTTGGAAAGTGTGGCTTGACTGTTCTAACTGTGAACACCCTGTCTGCCCTCCTCTAGGCTGTGCCACTGTTGTCAAGTCCCGGTGAGAAAAACCCATAAAAAATGCATGGCAGAAGGTGAGTTTCTAGTCACTGAAGGTACTCAAGCGTCTTGATGGGGTTTTTTGTTTGTTTGTTTTGTTTTGTTTTGTTTTTTTGTTTTTGTTTTTTGCGGTATGCGGGCCTCTCACTGTTGTGGCCTCTCCCGTTGTGGAGCACAGGCTCCGGATGCACAGGCTCAGCAGCCATGGCTCACGGGCCCAGCTGCTCCGCGGCATGTGGGATCCTCCCGGACTGGGGCACGAACCCGTGCCCCCTGCATCGGCAGGCGGACCCTCAACCACTGCGCCACCAGGGAAGCCCTCTTGATGGGGTTTTGATAGAGGAAATGGGGTCCCAGGGTCTGATGACTGTAAGCCCCCTTCTAACCCGGGCAGTCTCTGATTCTGGGACTCAGCAGTTGAATATATTAATGGGAAAAACATCATAAAATATGTTTAAGAGTAATAGAACTGGAATCACAGAAGGGGAGTGGGAATCTAACAAATTTTCACTGAAGTGCAAATCCCAACCTGAAGGGAGGGCGCTGGTGGAGAGAGCAACAAGAGTCCTATTTTCGGAGCCTATGGATAATACTTTTTAAAGGCCTAACACAAAGCTGGCATGGAGGCAAGATCCAGGAGTGAAGGAAGACTTCAACCATCTGGGCATCAGCCGGAGTCTCAGGCAGCTAAAAACAGATAACGCCTTGTCTTGTCTTGCTGACAATTTCATCTCCCAAGGGAGAGAAAGCAAAGAGGAAAACTGGTAATTGGGACCAGAAGGAGTCTATTTGGGGTGGGAGAAAACAAGAACCCAAAGGACTGTGGCCCCAGCCTTGGCATCCACCTAGGAGGAAAGAGAAGCTGAGAATGGAGTGGGGTAGTTCATCCACATGTGAGCGGGACCCAGTGCAAAGGGGTTGGAGAGAGGAGGGGTGATTCTTCCCCCCAAAGTGTTAAAAGATGATCCTGGTTACAAGGGCAGGAGCCTCTACATGGCCAGTCTGCTTATGCAGTCGTTAAGCGACCCAGAAAAAAAGAGGTGGAGAAGGCTCGTAAAGAAACCAGTACAGCTACACGGAAGAGGGGAGGAGGAGTGTCTTGGAGTTCTCCAAATAGGACAGACGTGTGTGCACGCAAACTCTGTCACACACCTCCATACATACACACACGTAATTCTTTTAAGGAATTGCCTCACGTGATTGCGGAGCGGGAAAGTCCAAAATCCATAGGTCAAGCCGGCAGATTGGAAGTTCAGGTGAGAGTTGATTCTGCAGTCTTGAGTCCAAATTCTGCAGGGCAGCAGGTTAGAAACTCAGGCAAGGTTCCTATGTTGCAGTCTGGAGGAGAATTCCCTTCTACTTTGGGGAACCTCAGTCTTTGCCCTTAAAGCCTTCAACTGACTGGATGAGGCCCACATACATTATGGAGGGGAATCTCCTTTTCTCAAAGTGTACTGATTTAAATGTTAATCTCATCTAAAACTACTTTCCCAGTGACATCCAGACGGGTGTTTGACCAAACAATGGGGCACCATAGCTTAGCCCCGTTGACACATAAGTAACCATAGCAAGGAGCATGTAGCCAAGGGCCAATTTAACAGCACCACCCCGCCACAGGATGAATCCCAGGAAAGCTAAGTTGGAAATGGCTGAAGGGCCATCTAGACACCATGGTGGGGACACTGAGAATTAGTGGGTGGCCAGTGGAGGGGGCACCGTGTATAGCAGGATACAGATTGCTTGTCTTCTGTCTTTGCTGAGGAGAAGTATCTCTAACTTGGATAGGGAAAACTTAAGTGTATAAGAGAGATCTGATACCACATAAGATGATGAAAGTTACTGATCTATTTCCGATGCACTGTTGAGTTGAGAACCCTCAGCTTCAGCTTGTGTGTAAGAATAACTGAAGATTTGGGAAACAGGACCTTTTTTGTTTGTTTAAATTATGTTTCACTAATATTACACAGTCATGAATTTATCCTAAGGGAGTAATCATGGATATGTCCGAAGATTTCGCTGCAAAGCATTGTGTATAATAGTAAGACAGGCAGAGAACCTAAATATCTCAATAAAAGGATATTAAGTGAATAATTATGGGATATTGTCACAAAGGAATACTATACTATGCAACCATTAAACGTGATATGAAGATTTCTTAATGAATGGATGTTGTTTACAACATTTGGTCAAATAAAAAAGCAGGTTATTAAAAAAAAAGAGAGAGAGATAACTGAGGCTGAAGATAAGAAGAGAGACCCGAGCACCTTGAAATCTACCAGCTTCTAGGCTGAGACCTGTTACAACTCAGGGTGCTGGAATTTTCTGGAGATGTGTTTGATGAACTCCTGTTGAGAATTTAGAGAGATCACAGAAAGCCAGAGGGGATGAGAGGGATGCAGGCTAGCATTCGGCTTTTCATGCAGGGAACATACTGGATATAAACTGTTAGCCAAATTCTAAAATAAATTACAACCCAAATTGCTCAGAATCTAAATTCTGAGCATTTAGAAATAAAGGTTGAAGAGGGTGGAGCCAGCCTGGGGTAATAGGTTTGAGATGTATCACCTCCTGTGCATATGGACTCCTCACCCCAGCCCTGGGCACGGGGCTGCCTTCATTTATTCCCCTTGGTATCCCTTCTGGGAGCTGAGCACAGTCAGAGGGCAAAGGCACAGTCAGAGCCCAAGATCCCACAGCTGGAAATACAGGATCCAGGACATCAGTGGAGCTTGTGTTCTTTCTCTTACTCTATAGCAGGGCTGGCAAACTATGGCCATGGGCTGAATCCAGCCCCCCGGCTATTTCTGTATGTTCTGTGAGCTAAGGATGAATTTTTTAAATGGTTGGGAAAAAGAAATATTTTGCGACATGTGAAAATGATATGAAATTCAAATTTTGGTGCCCATAAATAAAGTTTTGTTGGAACACAGCCATGCCCTTTGTTTATACACTGTCTATGGCTGCTTTGGGGTGAGAAGAGTGGAGCTGAGTAGTCGTGACAGAGACCGTCTGACCTGCAAAACCTAAAATATTTACTCTCTGGCCCTTTACAGAAGAAGTGTGCTGACCCCCATTCTCCATCTCTCGGTCAGTCCTTCTAGGGCTCCTATGTTAACAGTTACTGTCCCACCAGAGAACATCTATGAAAACATGTCGGGGGACTTCCCTGGTGGTCCAGTGGTTAAGACTCCAAACTTCCACTGGACGAGGCGTGGGTTCGTTCCCTGATCGGGGAACTAAGATCCTGCATGCTGAGCGGCATGGCCAAAATAAAATAAAATAAAATAAAATAAAATAAAGCATATGTATTTAAAAAATGTCAGAACCTGGGAACAAAAATATAAAAAGCATTTTTGATATCGGAGTAGCTTGAGGGAGGTGACACCATGGAGCACAGGAAGACAAGACAGGTGGCATGATGGAACATTCTGGGATTTATTCTAGTCTTTTAGACTATGGGCCTGGCTTTCAGTAAGGCCTTTGCAAAGTCTCTCATGATATCCTATGAATCTAATAGCGAAAATGTGGATTTGATGATAAAAATTAGATATATGTGTCCTGGCTGATCAACTGTTTTGGAAGGATTTGGTTAATGAATTGCCGCCATCCTAAGGTCTCTAGTACTGTGCTAGGGGGTCATGTCTTTGAGCCTGTCCTAGCTAGCATTTACATCAAATTGGATAAAGACACAGAGAGCACGGCTATCTAGTCCAAAGCAAAGTAAGACTGGGCCTGTTAGCAGTTCAAGTCAGAAGTCTGGGAGTTTCACACCAACAAGGAGGAGATTATAAACCACGAGTGTGATACCATGCAAGACTAAGAAGAGAAGTGTGTGCTCAGAGCATGAGACACCCCAGAACTTGCAGTGCATTAGATAGATGTGCTGGGAGCTTCATGTCCCGTCCCAGCTCCACATTGTAGGAGAGAAATTTGCAAGTGAAGTGACCGGGGAGAAGCTTGGCCAGGGTTATAGGTTATAGGTCTCGGAACGATATCACATGAGGAATAGGAGAAGGCATGAGGGCTATTTGGCTTGAGGAAGAGAACTTAAATAGAGCATCATCTTAGTTGGTTCTCCAGGAATAGACTGTGAGACAAGGATTGGGTGTACGTGCTTTATTTGGGAAGTACAGAAACCCTGGAAGGGGCGTGGAGAAGGGAGACAGTGAAGGGAAGGCAACCAGTAATGGGTGTTATCCAGCCAGCTCCCACTGTGGGTATCTGAGGGCTTAATTCTGCAGAGAAACTGGGAAATGGCATAGAACATAGATCTCAGTGACCCCTAAGCGCTGGGGGCTCTGGGGCATCTGTCTTTGACTGAGGGCTGTGTCCAGGGGTCTCTCCAAGGCTTCAGAGAGAGCCTCAGACTTAGAGATGGGACACTGGTAGTTGGAAGGCTCTATGGGCATGGTACCAACACATGTGCTACAGGCATCAGAACTGTCCTCAGATGTTTGAAGGGCTGTGACGTGGGTGAGAATTACAGGAAGCAGATGTGTGGTGAAGGGAAAGAGGTCTTTTCTAACAGTTGGAGATCCATGAATTGGTGACATCACAAGGCAGTGCAGCCCCCAGCAGCAGGGCCTGAGGGGCCAGATCTGGGAAACAATGTGGAGACATTCTGGCTTTGAGCTGAGTGTTGAGAAGAATGACACACTGTCCCTTTCTGGGTCCAAGATGCTCTCATTTTATGAATGAAATTCTAATGGACATTGGAGCAATGGGTAGTGGGTGATGAGCCTGGTGGTGATGGAGAAGGGTTGGAGGTCTGTGAGATCACGCTGTGCACACTGTCCCCCATGCTCCCTGGGCTGGGGACAGCCCTGGATAAGAGGTGGGGGAACTGCAGGCTGATTCCCATCCAGGGCTTTGATCCTCTGGTTCCCTGCATCAGCCCTGGTGAGCAAAATTGAACCACAATTGAAGAGTTCAAAATCAGCCCCTCGGGCAAAAAAATTAATGCAGGAGACAGTGTGGGATCCTGCATGCCTGCCAGCCCAGTGGCCCTTCAGCTTTGTTTCTGAGGCCTTGGGGCCCTGGGGCTCGGTACCCCTTCACGCCTTCCCTCCCAGGCCCTCTGAGCTGGAGCTCAGCCGCTCACGACAGAGGCAGCTCATTATTTTGCTGCAGTTGACTTGAAACCTGAAATCAATTGGGTATCAAATATGCAGGCCTCAGTTTGATACCGTTTTTTCAAAGGTGCAATACGTTCAGAAATGACATTGCATTTCCTAATTATGAAATTCTGTCGTTGCCGCTCAGTCTAGGATGACTTGGCTGCAGGGTTTTCTCTTTCTTTCTTCTTCTTTTTTTTTTTTTTTTTTTTTTAGGGTTTAGCACACACTACGATTACTTTAAAATTGCTTTGGAAGAATATGTTTCATCAGTGAACTACGTGCGTGCTTATTACCGAAGTTTGGAGGCAATTTGAGAGGAAGGATAAATTAGCACAGACTCTGGAGGCCTTGGAAAGCATGCCCGCCCTGGTCCCCACCACTGGCTTCTTATCACATCTAAAGACCTTTCACTGTCAGCGCCTCCAGGCTCTCCTGCCCTCCTCACTCACGGGGCACGGGGCAAGATCCTGAACTATTTGGGGGTTGGAAGGGGATACTGGGGAAACCCCTGCCCCACATCAGAACTGGGGAACAGCTGTGGGGAAGGATGGAGAAGAGGCAGGAAGTTAAGGGCTCCCTGAAAGCCAGGGTCCCTCTCACCCCATGAGCTCCGCAACCAGAAGAGCTGCTGCTATAGATCCTGGAGCTCCTGGGAAGCCGACGCTTTGTTTGCTCGGGAACATGGATGCCTCTGTGGGCAGTGGGACTGTGGAGTGTGTTCCCAATGTTTAAAAAGTAGTCCAGAGCCAATCACTGACACATGCCATGGCACGGTGAATCTGCAGAATGTCATGTTGAATGAGAGAAGCAGACACAAAAGGCACAGGCTACATGATTCCACTGACATCACTGTTCCAGAACAGGCATAATGCATCCATGGGGATAGATATCAGAACAGTGGTGCCTCTGGAGAGGAGGAGATTGACCAAAAAGTGGCATGAGAGAACATTCCGGGCTGATGAGAATGTCCTCTATCCTGATTGGGGTGTTGGTAAATGAACGTATAGATCTGCTCAAATTCACCAAACCGTATGCTTAAAAAAAAAAAATCTTGTGGTGACTTAATACTACTTAGGTGATGTACAATCGATAGAGACTTCCAGGCAGTTGTAGCCCACCCCAGATGCCACCTGGTGACTCCACTCTCAGGACGGCATAGCCTCACGGGTTTACACTTTCTGTTAAGAAATAGAGTCACAGTGGCTATCCATCCCAGCTTGGGGCTCTGCCCTGTTATCCTAGCCACAAGCGAAATACTCAAATACTGCCCCACTCTCTGGGGAAGCAGCCTTGCTTTCTGAGAAATATATGCCACCTGCAGCCCACACCATCCCTGTGCTGGCAAGGACGGGACTGGCAGGGGGCAGGGGTAGCACAAAGTCAAATGCTAGAGGACAGATGCTGATAACACGTGGTAGCCTCTGGGGCTGGGGTGAGGGGACCACCTCATTCGTACGAGGTGCTGCTTCCCAAGGAGTTTCTTCCTTCCTTTCTTTTTTATTTATTTATTTATTTATTTATTGGTAACAAAGACCTCTTCATATTGGCGAATTATGAATATGCAGAAAAGGTGGTGTGAGACCACTCCATGTCTCTGAACTGAGGCCAGTTTAATTCCTAGGGCTCTAGTCCCTGGTACTTTTCCTGCATTTTCAGCAGCACCTGAAATAGATTTCACTTCATATGAAATGCAAAACACTGCAGAGTAGAAAGCTCACCCTGGTCTGTGATCCAGGCGAGCGTTCTCAAGCCTGGTGTTGATAGTTTTTTCACCCTGTCTTCAAAATACCGCCTTGCTAAGCCCACAGATGGGGATCATAGGATAAGTAGATGCATAATATATTACCCAAAATATTCCACTAGGCATCTTCTCTTACAGGTCAGGAGGACTTGCAAATGGAGTCTTCTAGGTCACCGCATTTCCATCAGAGAGACATTCTCTCTCATAATTAAGATTATGTCAGCATTTCCATTACAGAACCTGGTGGTGAAATCCACTCTGAAGTGGGGTTTGGTTTGAAAGCTCTTGGTCTTGGAGAAAACGCTCTTTCTCTCTCTCTCTCTGACAATGGCCGTATAACACTTTTCCCTTTAGAAATTAGAAAAAGAAAAATGCACAGGGAGTCAGGAGCAGCGGGGCTGGCTGTTGGTCAAGGGGTTGGGTGGAGGAGGTTGGCCTCAGTCCCACTGTCTCCTGGACGGTGGCACGTGCAGTGGGAGAGGTCTCTGAGTCCCAGCTGGTGTTCCCCAGACTGTCCTCTGTTGAGCCTCTCTATCAGAATCACCTGGGCACTACCTGTCTTAAGGAAGTGCAGATTCTTGCCCTCCTATGGCATAGCATACCTGCTCCATCAGCCCACCCGCCCCGCCCACACAGATGGTCCAGCATGGGGCCTGGGAATCTGCATTTGCAACTAGGTTCCCAGATGATTCTTCTTCCAGGAAAGGTGAAGCCTCCTAATCTAGGTTTTGCTGCTTTGTTGCTGGTGGCCTTGGCCAAACATCTCCACCTGGTGATGCCTTGTACCCTTATTTATAAGTAACAGCTAATATTTATTGAGTGCTTACCATGTGTCAAGCATGTTCTAAGAGTGTCTCATGACTTAGCTCATCTAATGTTCACAGCAGCCCTGTAAGATTGGCAGTATAATTATCTCCATTTTTAGGATGAGTTGGAGACACAGAGAGGCTAAGTAAGTTTCCCAAATAACACAGCGAGTTGAGTGGCAGACCTGGGCTTTGAGATCCAGTCTGGGTCTGCCATGCTGTGCTGCTCCTTGGAGGATAATTATAATTCTCACCATCCTGGAGTGTGAGGGGCAAATGAAGTAGAGAATGTCAAACTGCTCTGTGGCCTGTGTGATTTTTTTTAGGGTATTTTGACCTCAGGTTCTCTGAACCCTGGGTCCATGCCTCCTCCTGGTTTCCTATTTGGGATGGTCCTGGCTCTTCACAGTCTCCAATCATCCTCCCTCTCCCTTCCTGGTGCTACTTGAATCTTTGATTTGTGAACAGCTAATCTCACCAGCTAATTTACACTCAAATGTTAATAAACGACAATAGCCTAATGCGTTTGCTTTTCTCAGATAACACACTTTCATTTTAGCTGAAGTTTTAACTCAGAATTTCCTAATCTGCTGACACTAGGGATCCCCCTCCCTCTCTTTCTCCTTACCAGCCCCACGTTCTATGAGATGTTTCTGAAAGAAGCAAACTTTGTAGGAAATGGATCCACACATGCATGCATCTTTATACTTTAAAAAACAAAAGAGAATTTGTGGGCGTTATTTCTGTGTCTTATTTGAAATCTTGAAAATTTCATAAGAAACCCTGCTCATTGCCATCTGAATGGGTCACCAGATGTCTGGAGACCCCTTGTAAGAACGATTGTCTCTCCCCAAGGTCCACACAGCCCAGCAAAGTGGGATCTGTCAGGGTGGGGCGGGGAGGGTACAAGTGTGTGACAGGCGATGTCCTGCTCTGTCTCTGGGTCAGGCTGGCCCTGCTGCTCAGGACCTTTCCCCCAAGAAGCTGATGAGAAGGTGAACAGTAGTCTCACTAAGAGGGCAGAACTGTGCGTGGAGCCCATGGGGATGGGATGGGGTTGCTGCCCGGGGGGAAGCGGGCAACACACTTGGAAGTTGCTGGGAAAGGTGAGTGTATTTGCCTGAGGGTCATCACAGCCCCTCACCCTTGTGTGTGAAGCTTGTATTTTCCCCTGTTTTATTAATGGATGTATTCTCTGGGCTCAGTATACATACCGGACACGCTCAGGGGCTTAATTGCTCTGGCACGTGAATGACTCCAGGGCCTCTGGAGCGTCTGTGCTGCCTCTACCTCCGCCCTCCGCCCTCCCCCCTCCCCCCCATTCACTCTCCTCCAGTCACACTGGCCTTGGACTCATCAGCCATACTCCTGCCTTGGCCCTGTAGCTGGTCTCTCTCTTAGGCTTTTGGTATTGAAAGTCTTACATCTTAGGCTTTTTGTACTGAAACCTCTTGGTCCTGGGCAAATTGAGGCCGTTGATCATCCTACATCTCTCTGGAACATGCCTCTCCAACATTCCTACCAGCCAAAGCCCTTCATTCCCATCAGGATTTTGCTTAACTCTTGCTTTCTCAATGAGGCCCACTGCTTTCTACCCTCACCACCCCATTTCCCTAGAATTAAGCACCCTGGGGGCAGTCTATCTTGTTTCTGACTTAGCCCAAGGGCCTAGAACAGTGCCTGGCATATAGTTGATGCTCAATAAATATTGAATGAATGAATGAGCACTCACATTTTCTCTGCAGATGCTACTAGGTACCATGGGGGGATTAAAAAAAAGCATTAACTACAATCCTTGCTTTTAAAGAATTGATAATCTAGTGAGAGCAATACAGCAAGAAGTTAAGTCTTTCTCATCTGAAAAAGGTTCATCCTTTATCCTGAAGCCCACTCTTGATATAATCTAATTCCCTCCACCTTTGGTCTCTATATAAACTTTGTGAAAGGATGGGCTCCTTGAATTGTAGCCATTTCTTCACCGCCCATCTAATCCCACACCATTTGACTTTCACTTCTGCTCCATTGAAATCCTTCTCTTTAAAGCCCCTGATGACCTCTTTATTGGCAGATCAGTGTCTAGCTCTTATCCTTAGGCTGCTGAACCCTCAGCCACATCTGCCTGAACTGGATGCTTCCTCCTTCATCAAGTGCTTCCTTCTCTTGATTTCATTGTATCTCCCGTGGAAACTGTTTCTTTTGTAGGTCCCTGATCCTCTCCGCACTTCCCAAATGTTGGTTCTTTCTGAGGGTTCTGTCCTTGGGCTGTTCCCTATTCCTTCTACACTCTCCCTAGGTGACCTCAGTCACCCTCAGGGTTTCAACGGTTTTATATTCCTGATCCCCACACCTCTGTCCCCAGCTCAAATCTCACCTCCAAACTTCAGCCTCAAGGACACTGTCTACTTTGTATCTCCCCTTGGATGGCATCCAGGCGCCCCCTGCTGGCCACATCCCAACAGAACCAAACACCAACCACTCCTAACATGCTCCGTTTCCTATTTCCCTGATTTGATGGCACCACAATTTAGCTAGTCTGTCAAGCTGGAAAAGTGGGAGTCATCCTTGACTTCTCTGTTTCCCTCACCCCACCCCCCTGCCGTATTCAGTAAATCAGCAAGTCCCATAAATTTTACTTCCAAAACAGTTTTCAAATATGTCATTTTTACTGTATACCGACAACCAACCTCTCCCCCTTTCCCCACTGAGGTTTACTTCAGCAGTGTCCTAACAGGTCCCTTGCCTCTGCTCCTGTACCCTCAAGTCCATTCTCCGCAGTGTTGTCATTCTTTCCCTATCGAACACCTATCATGTGCCAAGCATGGTGATATGTGCTAGGGATACAACAGTGAAAAAGACAAAGACCCTATTTTCATACGTCAGCAGGATCCATGTAACTAATAAATCTCACACTGGCCCTCTCTGGCTTACAACCTTCTGACATGTTTCAATCCTTATCCCAATTATTCTTTGCATGCTTTCAGTCATGAATTCCTTTTAAAATCTGATAAAAGCTGAATTCATACAGAAAACTTTGCTGACAGCTTCAGGGGAGAGGACGCTGGACCCTGAAGGCCAGGCTTCAAGAATCCTTGACTTTGGGATTAGCAGATGCAACCTATTATATATAGGATGGATAAACAACAGGGTCCTACTGTATAACATGGGGAACTATATTCAATATCCTGTGATAATCCATAATGGAAAAGAGTATGAAAAAGAATATACATATATATAACTGAATCACTTTGCTGTGCAGCAGAAATTAACACAACATTGTAAATCAACTCTACTTCAATAAAATTAAAAAAAAAATCCTTGACCTGCACAGTCAAGTGTAAGCCTTTTTGAATAATACACATAGCCCTCCATGGCCTGGCCTTGCCTGTAATCATGTCCACCTGGCTCACTCTTTGGTGTCACAATGACATGGACCTTCCTGAAGCTCCTCACATGAGTCATCTATTCACCTGGTGACCATTTATGAAGAACCAAATTCCTTAGACTGAGTCACCAAAAGCACAGAGGTGAAAAAGAATGTGATGTGGGCTTTACATTCTCTGTGCCTTTCTCTTACTTCAGCTGTGCCCTCTCGTGGTGCCCCTCTGGTCCTTCCCTGCAAACTCACCATTGCTCACTTTAAAATTCAACTCAGGCATCTTTCTTCCTGTAAGACTCTCCTAAATGTAACCTCTGTCTTCAGATTGGATTCCTTCTCTGGGTTCATGTATCTGCAAATGTCTGTTTCCCTGCCCTAACACATTATATGGTAATTTTTTGTTTCTTTGGCTGTTTCTGGAACTAAATTAGCTTTTAAAGGACAGGAACAGTTTTGTTCTTGAATACTTTATCCTTCGGCGCCTGTTTCAATTTGGTATTCAATAAATACTTGTGGAATGAGTGAATGAATGAATGAATAAGGATAGAAACGCGGTATCAAGACCACCAAGGTAGGCGTTTTGTTCTTTACAAAACGCTGGCCTAGGCGTTTTGTTCTTTACGGAGTAGCTCATGGGAGAGCCACTGGAAGTGTTGGGCAGAGGATGATAAGGTAAAAGTGAGTCTTTGTGACAGCAAATCTGGCAATGGCTTCTGCCAAGGGCAGGATCTAAGTACCAAATAGGCAACGTGGAGGAGGGGAGGAGGTCTGCTGGAAGGGCTGGGCTGGGGGCTCTGGCACCAGCTGTGCCACTTTTTAAGCTGTGCTTTACTTACTAGGTACCTCCCTCTCCCAGTCCTAGTTTCTTCACCTGTTAATTTAGGAGGTTTAATTGGATGTGCTCTGGGCGCCTGTTTTATGTTTCTGGGTCTTTCCTGCTTGATGGCGCCTCTCTGTTGCAGACCAAAACCTGCGGCTTCTTTAAGAGCCCGCGATTCACAACGCTCGCACTAGAAATGGCCCCTGGAGGCCACCGTAGCCACCTCGTGCCTCGTTCATTTGGACGCCTGAAGAGAGAACTCAAACTAGGAAGGCAGTGGACGGTGTGTCAGGGTTGATAGGGATCTCAGATGTCACCAGGGCTTTGACTGCTGGATAATTAGGCCCCAAGCGACGGCTGGCTACATCCCCAGCCCCTAGGTGTCCCGCGTCAACTTGGCTCTGGCTCCCTCGTTTTCTCTCCTTGGTTAGAGAGACGGCTGCTGGCTGGGATCTTCCTGTGAGGATCGGCGCCTTATCAGACCTGGACAAGGTCCCTCAGAAGGAACCCCGTGCAGGTGAGAGGGGCCAGTGTGTGCCCACTTGCTGCCTCTGACAGGTTGCGGCTCCGCGGCTGCTGCACACACCCCACGTCCCGGCAGGAGGCGGGGACCTGAGGGGGATGGCGTGAGCACCCCTCCCCCTGCGCCCGTGCATGGATGGCCTTGCTGGGGTGTCACGGGTGTCGTCCGAGGGCTTCACAACAACCCCGGCGGCTGGTGCTTCTGCCTCCCTTGAGAAATGAGGGACTCAGACCCAGAGAGGTTCAGGAACTTGCTCAGGCCTCAGAGCAGTATTCGTTCGCCCCAGGGCTTGTAACTCCACAGCCTGTAGTCGGTCTAACCACACAGGTGTAGAGAATTGGCCCTTCCAGCCTGTAAGTCGCCCACACTGGTACTTTTTACATACTATTGCGGAAAAATGGGGGAAGCTTGGAATCCAAGGTGTGGGTTTGAGTCCTGGCTCTGCCTGCCATTTGCTGTGTGACATTGGGAAGTGACTCCACACCTGTGAGCTTCGTTTGCGTTATCTACAAAATAGGGGTGATACCACTTACCGTACAGCCTTGTCGTGAGGAAGAACTGGGGTGACACGCGTGGGTCCCAGGCTTCTCTGGAAGTGGCAGGACCACTGCCGAAGGAAGAGGCTAGGGGCTCTCCAGAGCGCCTGCCTCTGTGGGGCACCTCCAGTGTTCCCTCAAGTGGGACTGAAAGGCGTCAGGGGCTGGGTTGCAGGTGGAAGGGAGGATGGTGGGAGTCACGTGCTTGGAGACAGCGGCTGGGGATTGAAGCCCAGGGCCAGCACTTGCTGGCCGTGAGTCTTCGTGCAATTAACTCAACACCTCTGCACCCCAGTACCTGCATCTGTGATTCTCCATGTACCCCGCAGGTTGTCATACAGATTTTAAAAGGAGGGGAGAATAAAAGGGTGAATAAAAAGACTGAGGCCATATAGGTTTTTAAAAACTGGCTTAGGATTTTTTTTTTTTCCTGATTTGTGAATATATTGCTGTGAAAAGTCTTAGGGACAGAATTAAACTGTATTTTGGTATAATTTGATGAATAATCTTTGTTTCAGAGACTCACAGCACTTTGGAATTCTGCAAAAAAAAAATCTAGGCTGTTTGATCACTGTTGATAAGGAATCCTCTTAATTCTTTTCTACTAGTGTCAGTTGCAAGAGGCTGTAGGTAGAGATTGTGACAAAAGCAGCCAGGAAAAGCAGAACCTTCTCTGTCCCTTATAAGTATTTTGAACACGTCCATAGAAAATATCTTTACCTGTTGACTCTCATTCCCCAACAAGGACAAACACTCTTCCTCTCATGAATGCCTTTTTCTTTCTGTTTCAATATTAATTCTCTCCATGGTGCCCTTTTCTCGAGACCAAAGTAAGTGTTTGCTTGATATAAATAATGACACAGTACATGGTCCTGGATGAACACAGAACACCAATTCAGGCCTGATGTTTTCCTATTATTTATTGTGCTGTCAGCACAGCTTCTCAATTGGATCCTGGTCTTAAATCAGGGATCCCATCAGAGAACCTAATGTGAGAGAAAACCAGATGCACTAGGAGCCTGCTTTATTTATCCTCTCTGGCTTGTCAAGCAATCAGAAAACGGAGACTTGACATTAAAGGGTATGTACTGAATAACTGTCTGGTGGTCAATGATACTGTGATGTGGTGGAATACCAGCTTCTGCCGATGCTCCTCCGAGCAGGTCTGTACTCTAAAGGAGTCAGACCCACACCCCTGTGTCTAATAAGACATTTAGCATTTAGAACATACAGCTAGACCGTTCTCAAGGCATTTAAAGTTTCATTTTGAGTCTTATGGGAAATGCAAAAGGGTCAAGGAATTAAGAGAGTTGTTTGAGCTTTGAAGGGGACTCAGTGGGTTAAATTTCACTGGGGCTTTGCTTGGAATACCTGGGTTTGGTATGGGACAGTCCCCTGATGAGCTGCGTCTGGGTCAGGTGGGTGTTATTCAACACACGCATGTACTGAGTGCTAACTATATGCCAGGGACTGGGCTGCATTCTAGAGATGGATGCAGAGGTCAAAAACCCTTGGTCCCTGCCCTAAAGGACCTATGCTCTCAAGAGAGATGGGCAAAATAAATGATTGTAGGTTCTAGGTGAGGCTTCTGCTGGGCTCCCTGTGAGGGTAACTGGAAGACCTGTTGGACTTTGGCTTTGGGGCATCAATTATGGAGCAGGGTTCTGAAACTCTCTCCTCTGACCTCTGCCTCCTAGAAAGCGGTGGTGACCCCAAGTTTTCAAAAGGGCAGTATTCAAGGGTCTTCTTTGTTTATTTCCTCACAATAATTAACTAAAGAGCAAGGAAAGGCATTTCAATGAAAGACAAGTGGGATCAGGTGAGATCCTGGATGAAGTCTTATGATGCAAAGTGGTATCTCCCTTTGACCACTCCCCCTCAACTGGGAGGCAGGCAGCGTGGTACAATGGAAAAAGTCTGTACTTTCTCCTGGCAGCCACTTGCCAGGCATGGAAGCAGTGATAGGCTGGTAAACTGGCTCTCAGAGGGGAAAGAGAAAGCCTTGATTTGTAATGTTTGCCAATTTCCATGGTGTAAATACTCTCATCATGGCTGATTTCAAGCTGTCAGTGATTTAAAACCTGGCCTGAAAATTTTTTGAAAATTTAGTAGGCTCTGGTGAGCCACAGGGACTGGCTTCAGTACACTTCTGCGTGGAACACTGTTTAATCTTTATTTCCCCGGAGGTAATACTTTCTGCCTTGGAATCTCCAGGGCTGTGGTAAATATGGGCATGAGGTGGGATGGGCCATGGATTATCACGGTGCCTAGCGCACCCAAGGGTCTTAGTAAGTGTTGGTTCCCTTAACTCTGCCTTTCTCTACCTTGAGAAAAACAAAGTGAGATATGTATTGTCAGTCACTCGTTAATTTGTTTATTCAACATTTATTGAGCAGCTACTATGCAGGGTACCTTCCTAGGCCCTAAAGGTTTAAAATAGACTAAGACAAGAGTCTTGTCTGAGTGCATCCTCCAGACTAGTATGGGAGACAAAGCCATGGGTCAGAGTCATGGTTGGATGCGCAGAGATTAGTGCTGTGAACTAGCTGTGTAGAGGTCATCAGGGGAGCAAAGAGGAGGGCCAAAGAGGAATAGGGGATTGATCATGCAAAGTTTCTTGGAGGTGGAGACATTTATTGAGTTCTGATGCATGAGGTAGATGAGGGGGAGAGAAAGCCACACTAAGCCAGTGTAGATAAGTGACTTTCTTTTCATTATTGCTCCTCTAAGGAACCTTTTTGGACATCTTTATCCTAATCATTCTGACCTTTCTTCATGAAATGTAAAAATAGGATGCATATCTGTTTATGTACTGCATGTATATTTGGACTTCATACATAAAAAGAGTATGATTTTTTTCTGCTCTCCAGAGCCAAAGGGGCAATATTGCCCCTTGTTGAAACTTTTCTTGCTAACCATTGAGCCCGTAATAAAGCTGTTGATCATTATTTGCAAAATGAATGAATATGTAAATAAATGTCACCACCAGTAGAAAGAACTACTGCAAGAAGTGGGGCAAAAGAATAGAATAGCATAGGTGAATGAGGCAATGCAGGGCTTTGCTCTCATTTACAAATAAGGAAACCCAGGCTCAGAGATAGGGTTGGAGGGGTAAGTTGGGTCCAGTAATTAGGTCCTCACATGCCAGCCTGAGATGTCCAATTCCAGGTGACATATGAGATTCTGAACCTCCCAGCTCACAGGAGGAGATATTCCCTGTGGCTCTCAGGACTCCTCATTGTTGCCTCTTAGCAATGAGCCAAGATGGGGTCCACGGACGCCAACGCGGAGATGCCCAGCCACTGACTAACTTATTACGCTCCGGAGTTTTAATGAAAGAGCTACAGTTACCCAGCTCCCTGCCTTTGGCACTTGAGAATCCATCTCAATTTCCCCTTTCTTTCTGAAGCGACAGTGATTCAGGCTTCATTCTGCACATACAACGAGTGATCAGTGGCTCCTGGCAGTTGCCATTGTCTGTCCCCCTCACCCCCCCATCGGCAGACAATGTATCTTGGGGAGCTGCCGGGGCCTGTGAAAAATGAGTTTGCCAGACACAGTTCTATTTTGATTTAGATCACAAATAGCTCAGCTCAGTTTTTACATTGATAACAAGGAGATGGGCTCCATTTCCTGAGTTCTGCGATGTAAGTGTAAGTGCATCTCTGTTGAGAGAGAAGGGGAGACCGATCTTCTTGTGTTAGTTGTGATACACTGGATCCAGATTTTTGTGGTCAAGCAGACGCACAAGGGACTCAGTCTGACTGACCTGGCCCCTTTCCTGGAACCTGAGGGGTCGGTGGGGTCAGCAGGCGTGCGGCCTGGCTTCTTCCTAGGCCCCCCAAACCAGTCCTCACTGGGGGTCAGTGGTGGACATCCATCTGCTTTAGAGAGAAGGTGGAGGCAAGGGGGAGGCCAGCCTGGGAGGAGGGCCTGCCAGCCACTGGCTGCAGCGCCCAGGTGGGGCGGGGCAGGGAATCCAGGAAGAGCTAGAGGGTGAGGAGGGGGCTCTTAGGCTAAGGCTGCGGGGCCCTCGCCTTTGTGTGCGTGGAGGGACATCAGTCACAAGGAAGGAGGAGCTCTTGAGGAGAGGAGGGTCAGCCTCCCCACGCCATACCCTCCCACAAATGCTCTCTTTCCCTTCGGCCCCTCTCTCCTAAAGGGGAATAAATCCTGAATTTGCACCCAAGGAGCCCAGTTTAGGAGCAGAAGCCAGTTGTAGGAACAAAGGGTGATAGGTGAGAGACGTATCAATAGCAGCAAATGCGGAGCGCTCTGGGGAAGCTTCACTGAGGAGGCATCGGGGCAGATGATGAGGGGAAAAGTAGGGAGTTTCCAGCCAGGTGATCAGGGGAAGGGCCTTCCAGGCAGAGGACACCATCTGGGTGAGAACACGGTCCCCGGGAACTGTCTGGGTGGAGGTGGGGACAAAAGTTGGACTGTGTGTCTAGAGACTGTATCACCAGGAGTTATTCTGAGGCAAGAAGTGAATTCAGGTAAAATAGTGTCCACGTGTAATTTCAACCATAAAAATAACCATTGAAGATAAATTTGGGAAGGAAGGAAACCAAAATGTGAGCAACACTTAGCTCTGGCGGTCTTGAGTGACTTCTCTGTCCTTTGTTATATTTTTCCATATATTCCAACTGTTAGTGAGCATGTGCTCCTTTTTAATTTTTTGGTCTATGTATTTTATTTTATTTTTCTGATTATCACCTCTATTTATTATTATTTTTTAAACATCTTTATTGGCCTATAATTGCTTTACAATGGCCTATTTACTTTTAAACAGCTTTTTTGAGATATAACTCACATGCCATATAATTCATCCATTTAAAGTGTACAAATCAGTGTTTTTTAGTATATTCACAGAGTTGTGCAGTTATCACCACAATCAATTTTAGAACACTTGCATTACCCCAAAAAAGAGGCCCTGTACCCATTAGCAGTCATTCCCCACTTTCCCCATCCACCCCCATCCTACTTTGTATCTCTAAATTTGTCTATTCTGGACATTTCATAAAAGTGGAATCATGATATGTGGTCTTTTGTGACTGGGTTTTCTTTCTTGAAATCATGTTTTCAAGGTTCATCATTTTGTACATGTATTGGTACATCATTCCGTTTTATGGCTAAATAATATTCCATTGTGTGGATATACCACATTTTGTCTATCCATCATTAGTTGATAGACATTTGGGTTGTTTCTGAATTCTGGCTGTTATGAATAATGCTTCTGTGAACATTGATGTGTAAGTTTCTGTGTGAACGTATGTTTTCAATTGTCTTGGGTATATATACCTATGTATGGAATAGCTGGATTGTATGGTAACTCTAAATTTAACTTTATGAGGAACTGCCAGACTGCTTTCCACGGCAACTACACCACTTTACATTTCCAGCAGAAATGCATGAGGGTTCCAGTTTCTCCCTATCTTCTCAACACTTGTTGTAATGTTTCTTTTTTATTCTAGCCATCTTAGTGGGTATGAAGTGGTATCTCCTTGTGGTTCCAGGTTGCATTTCCCTAATGACTAATGATATTGAGTACTTTTTCATGTAATTATTAGCTATTTGTATATCTTCTTTGAAGAAATGTCTATTCAAATCCTTTGTCCATTTTAAAATTGGGTTACTTGTCTTTCTATTGTTGCATTATAAGAGTTCTTTACATATTCTGGAGACTATACCCTTATCAGTTATATGATTTGCAAATATTTTCTCAGATTCTATAGGTTGTCTTTTTCACTTTCTTGACAATTTCTTTTGAAACACAAAAGTTTTTGATTTTTTATCAAAAGTTCGGTTTATCTGTTTTTGTTTTTCTTTGGTTACTTGTTCTTTAGGTAGTAAGAAACCATGGCCTAATCCAGGGTCACAGAGATTTACCCCTATGTTTTCTTTTAAGAGTTTTATAGTTTCTGCTCTTAACATTTATATCTTTGATTTGTTTTGAGTCAACTTTTTATATGATGTAAGGTAAGGTTCCAACTTCATTCTTTTGCATGTGGGTATTAGTTGGCCCATCGCCATTTGTTCAAAAGTCTATTTTTTTCTCCCATTGAATTGTCTTGGCATCTTTGTCAAAAATCAGTTGCCCTTTAAAGGTATGGATTTATTTCTGGGTTCTTAATTCTGTTCCACTGATCTTTATTTCTATCCTTATGTCAGTACTTTATGCCACACAGTTTTGATTACTGTAGCTTTGTAGTAACTTTTGAAGCTGTGACGTGTGAGTTCTTCAACTTTGTTCTTTTAAAGGATTATTTTGGCTCTTCTGGGTCCCTTGAATTTTTATATGAATTTTAGGATCAACTTTTCACTTTGACCAACAAAGCCTACCGGGATTTGATCAAGATTGCATCAAATTTATAGATCAGTTTGGGGGCTTTACCTTTAAAAAATAAAGTGATCTTGAAGTGAGGCTGTATGGTATAGAATAAAGAATGGATGGAGGTTTCAAAGTCAGGTGGACGTCAGTTCATGTCTGACCTCCCAGCACTGACTAGCTCTGTGATCTTGGGCAATCAAATCTTCTTTATGCCTCAGATTCCTCATTTGTGAAACAGGCCTAAGGATACTTACTCTAAAGGTGTTTTGAGAATTAAACAAGCGTATCTGTATAGTGTATAAGGACAGTGCCTGGCATATAACTTCAGCGTCCACCCATTTTCTGGGGTTATTGGAACTCACCCAACTAACAGGAGAGGTAGTATCAGATTATAAAAATGTAAAGGCTGGAAAGGACCGCAGTGATTAAATTAATGCATATTGAAATGTCTTTGACTGTGACCTTAATCTTTCCTTTGCCCCTAGAATACTTTTCATCCTATACCTTTGACAAAATTCATTTCTACCCTGATGGCCTAGTTGGAAATAATCTCCTCTTTTCTGAATGCACCCAGCACTTTTTCTTCTCTGACAGCATCTAATTCTGTTTGCCTGTTTTCTACAAATTTGGGTATGAGTCTTGACTGCACTTTTAAATTGTAAGCCTATAAAGGCAGAATTGGTCATGCCCTCCTTAACAGACCAGTGTGGCAGGGTGGGGTGCAGTATGGCCCTGTTCATGGTCAGACAGTGTGGATGTGTCGGTGTGTGTGTGTGTGTGTGTGTGTGGTCATTCCCTGCCCTCCTCTCTCCACCCTCCCCATTCGTGCACATAAGCCACCTCATGCTCAGCAAGGCTCTGCTGAGGGTGAAATGTTTAAGGACACTGATGAGTTAACTCTTGAAGACTGTTGAAGGACTACCGAGGTTTCTTTTGCCCTGGGGTGTGGATGCTCCTTGAGGCCACCAGCATCCTCTCTAGCAGGGAGGAATTTTATCATTGCTTTTAATTTTGCCAATTTTATAGACAAAAATAGTATCATGTCTTATATTTGTATTTCTTTCATTACTCCTACAGTTGAATTTTTTAATATGTTTACTAGCCATTTGTATTTCTTTTTTGGTTACCTTTTCCACCTGAAGTATTTCAACATTTGGATTTGAACTGATAAGGAATAGACTGGGGATTAGCAGGAGATGCAGTTTAACAACCTGTTGGGGGCCAATCAGTCAAAAGTTTGGAACTGACTCAGTGTTGGTTGTGTGGGGGGTTGTGTGTTTGTAGGTGGGGACACAGCCTTAGGGAACTGGAGACTCACCACTGACGTCATTCTGTGACACTCTTAAGTCATGATGGAACGTTTCTGCCATGTGGTCCCTATTAAATGCAAATTTTAGCATCATAGCCTTCTGCATAGAGCTCCAGCTGAGATCTGTTTCCCTTAATTCTTTCATTTAAGCCTCCTTGCTGACTTCAGATGTTGGCGACTCTATCAAAGCATCTCTTCTGTGTGCACAGGCTTCTGATCACTACCCTTAGAAAAATAAAATTGAACATTACACTCCCCTGTTGGGGTGAGAAATTGCTTTTTTGTATCTGTTGCCAGTTGTTGGTTAATTACCTAAATGTTGGATGAAGGCTAGAAGTGGGGCGGGGCTGGAGGCAGAAAGGAAGAGGGGAATCCCTGTGCTCCGTCCCCTCGTGGAGAGATCCTGATGCCTGGCATGGGCTGTTGGAGCAGGATGGTCAGAAGAAAGTCCAACTAGGCCACACTGATGAGTCTCCGGAGAGCTGAGGGCAGAGACAACAGTGCCCTGTCCTTGCTCAGAACCCAAGAGAAAGGCTTTTGGGCGGAAAAGTGGAAAGTGGCAGGTGATGGAGGCAGCTAGGGCTCCAGGGCTCTAGGCATGGATGCTGGGAGTAAATGATGAGGATGGAGAAGTGGGCCCTGGGCGCCTGGTGGGGGCTTGGGGCTCTCCTCTGTAGGCTCTGGGAATGTCAGGTGGGATGACTCAGGGTACTCAGGAGGGAGAGTCTGCTGCCGCATCCATTGATGGGCTGTGAGATTAAGTGACAGAGCTGTATAGGGCTGACTCTGGCTTCTGGTTTGGGAGCTTGGGTGGATGGTGTTGCCAGGAACTGAGATGGGGATGTAAGTAATGAGTTCAGAATTGAACATGTTGAATGTGGAAATTGAGGAGTCTGTGTCTAAGAAGGTGGGAGTTTGGGGAACACCAGGATTCATGGGCAAAACAAGGAGCACCTATGAAAGAGATCGGGGTGAGAGGAAACTCTGTCCAGGTCAGTTACCTGGAAGCCTGTAAAGGAGGAGGCACTTCCTAGGAGGAAGACATTGGTGATAGTGTCAAATGCCACAAAGAGTCCTGGCAAGATCAGTGCCAGGATGGATTTGGCAGTGAAGCATTTGGCTAAGGGCATGGGCTTTGGGTCGAGGTGAGCCTGGGTTCAAATTCTGGTTCCAGCACCTAGTATCTCTAGGGTCTTAGAGATACTAAGCCTGAGCCTCAGCTTCTGCGTCCATAAAATGGGAAGATGATAAAAGTAGCCACTTCATAGGACTTTTGCAAGGATTGGGTGAATTATTGCCAGTGAGGTACTAGGCACAGATCCTGGAACATTGTGAGCAGAGAATAAATATTACTATTGTAGTTATGATAGATAAAAATGGTAACAGTATCTACTTAAGAACTACATGAGAGCATGCATGAACACTGTCTCTTGTCCAGCCCCAGATGGGTGAGTGTGATATTGTGAGTTGTAATAAGAAATATATATATTTGGTCTCTGTGGCCTTTTCTGGCACATATCTCCCAAAACCCTTGGAATTTCTTGTGATGAGACCCATAAAGGTATCTTTTGTTATGTTAATGAGGAGACTTTTGGAAAGCACCTAAGGATGGGAACTGGTTGCCAGGGGAACCAACCAGGTGATTAGAGGGCTGGAATTTTCACTTCCATCCCCCCAACCTCTGAGGAGGGAGGAAGGGCTGGAGATTGAGTTCAATTGCCAAGGCCAATGATTTAATTAATTGTGCCTATGTAATGAAGCCTCCATAAAAACCCCAAAAGATGGAGTTCAGAGTGGTGCGCCTGGAGAGGGCATGGAAGCTCTGAGAAGCTTCCTGATTCCCTGCCCTACGCACCTCTTCTATCTGGTTGTTCCTGAGTTATATCCTTTTATAACAAACTGGTAATCTAGTAGGTAAAATATTTCCCTGGGTCCTGTGAGCTGCTTTCGTAAGTTAATCAAACCCAAGGAGGGGGTCGTTGGAACCCTTGATTAGTCTGTCAGAAAGTCGGCCAGAAGCACAGGTGACAAGCTGCTCTTGAGATTGGCTTCTGAAGTAGGAGTGGGGGCAGTCTGGTTGGGACTGAGCCCTTAACCTGTGGGATCTGATCCCATCTCCAGGGAGACAGTGTCAGAATTGACTTGAATTGTAGGGCACCCAGCTGGTGGGGAGCATTGTTTGTGGGAACTTCCACCCCTCCACACACACACACACATTGTAATTGGGCGTAGAATGCTTAGTGGGGATGAGAGCTGCCAGGGGGATGGCATCAGCTGGGACCAGGTCAGGAGAAGTGTGATGTGGGCCTGAGAGAGGTCTGAAGTCTGGACCAAGTCTGAGAATATTAGATTCAAGTTCAGTGCTCTGGGGGTCTGGTCTGAGAGGTCGGAGAAGTGATAACCTTAGATGGGACTTTAGGTTTTTTTCAGTGAGAGTCTGACAAAATCCAGACAAGGCTAGGTAAGAGGACAAGGGGAGTGAGCCTTCGAGGCAGACTTGGGCAGTGTGGGCTCACTCAGGTGCTGGGTGCTGGCTTTATGGGAGCTGCAGCTTAGTTCTGCGTGGGGACTCGAGCTGGCTCCACCCTGAGGTGCACAGGCAGGAGAGCTAGAGACTATTTGCAGACTATGCTAGCTCATGTGCAGGGCTCTGCATGTTCCCAGGTCTGGCTCTCATTGGCCCAGGACCAAGGCCTGGAGAGCTGGGCCTGCAGGTGACAGCGTACATTCTGGGCATCTGGGGATCATCGCTCAAGAAGTCACTGATGGTGTGAAAATGTCTAGACTGGGACTTGAAGCCAAGACGGTGTTGGGAGTTCATGCCTTGAAGTTCCCTTGGTGTCAAATGCATTGCAATGTGAGATGAAATATTTCAAAAAGAACTCAAACATAGCCACATTCAACAAGATGAACACCTCTGTGGGCCAGAAACAGCACAGTAGACTTGCTGGGCTCTTGGACTTGGGGATAGGCAGAGGGGACTTGAAATACAGCTGCTGTGAGATGACAGGGACCAGAAGTTTTGGACTCATGATTGGGAACTGGACCCAAGCTCACTGGGTGAAACTGAAGGGCTCACTGCCAGGTCTTCAGAAAGGGCTAGAAGAAACTTCACTCACTGCTTGGAGATGCAGCATGTTGCAGAGCTGAATGCCCAGGTGGAGGAAAGAAGCAGAGGAAGCCACACTGCCAGGACCTCAAGTAGCCACTGCTGGCCCAGTGACTAGATCTGTGCTACCCGCAAAATCACCTTGGAAAAGGAAACCTGAGCCACCGTTATCAGAGCTGACTCTGGACTAGGAGTCCTAACAGGGGGAGACTGATCAACTTCCAGACAGGGAAGGATTAGAGGAGAGAGGTGGTGGGAGGGAAACATTCCAAATGAACTTGCCAACAAAGTCCCAAAGCACATGAAGAAAACTAATACCGAGAAAGACAGTCAACAAGCTCAAAAATCAGTAGCATTCACTCCCATTGAAAGTGAATAATAGAGCAATCTGAAAATTACTTTAAAATGAGTACGTTTGAGATTCTTAAAGATATAAAGGAAGGAATAACACCTAAACAGTGTAAAATCATGAAACAAAAACAGGCAGGTAGAAATCAAGAACAGGTGTATGTGAAAACGGACTAATTAGGTCCTGGAAATGAAAAATCAAGCAATTGGAATAAAAATAGGTTCAGGAGACAAGATCGACTCTGGACTTGATGTGCCCAAGAGAGCATCAGTGATTTGGGAATTAACACTGGGGAGGTCACCTGAATGTGGCACAGAGATAAAGTGATGGAAACAGGAAAGAGACATGGAGGCCAGACCGAGAGTCTCCAACAGATGGACTTCCAGAAATAGGGACTTGAAGGAATAGGAGAAAAGCAGTTTTCAAAAAGATAATAGCTGAGAAAATTCTGAAGTTGAAAAAAGATACAAGTTCTCAGATGAGAAGCACACACTAAATGCTGAACAAATATATGTCTAGCACAGGGCCTGGCAAACAAATAGCTGTGCAGTAGATATTAGTTCCTTTTCCTTCCCTCCTGTCCTTCCTTCCTTCTTTCTTTCCTGAAACAATTACTGAACATCTGGTATGAGCTTCATTGGACATACAAAGATAACTATAATACATTCCCCTGACAAAGAGCTGAGAATTTGGTAGGGAATACAGATGTGTAAACAAGTATATGCAGTAGAGTTACAGGGCCCTTGACAGAGATCTATATAGAATCTGGAAGGTACAGAAAGGAAGGAAAGATATGTGTGTGTGTGTGTGTGTGTGTGTGTGTGTGTGTATGTTTGTGTGTGTGTGTGGTTTGATAGTGTAGGTGATGCTTCCGTAGTATCATGGAGGGGGACAAGCAAAGGAGAGGAAACAGCATAAACAAAGGCACAGAAGCCCATGCTTTTGCACGTGGGGAAACAACAGGGAGCTTCCTGTGACTGGAGTGTGGGTTTTGAAGGGATTGTGTGTCTTCCCTTAATTGAATCCATGTATTATGAACTCCCCAATGGTAGGCTCTGTGGGACCAGTGCCGTCCCAGAGCATATCCAGCAAGGGCCGTGAACAGCTGACCTTTAAAAAGAGTCTTGCTGGGGCTTCCCTGGTAGCGTAGTGGTTGAGAGTCCGCCTGCCGATGCAGGGGACGCGGGTTTGTGCCCCGGTCTGGGAAGATCCCACATGCCGCGGAGCGGCTGGGCCCGTGAGCCATGGCCGTTGAGCCTGCGCGTCCGGAGCCTGTGCTCCGCAACGGGAGAGGCCACAACAGTGAGAGGCCCGCGTACCGCAAAAAAAAAAAAAAAAAAAAGAGTCTTGCTGATCCACTTGCAGAGATGCAGAGCTATCTTGGTGGATGCATTTTATTGACAAATTTCTGGAAAACACAGGTTCGATGCCTTCCACAGATGCTCTGTGTAGCTCACGTTCAGGCACTCCTTAAACCCAAATTCCTCAGAGCAAGTGCTCCATCAGCCCAAGGAGGTGTTGTTGATACCTCAGAGAGAGGCTGATCTGCCCCCCGCAGGTCCCTGGCTGATTCACTGGGGGAGAGTTACTTAGCTTCTCTGTTCTTTCATCTGTCACTGGGGAATGACAGTGCCTGCCACTTCTGTGTTTCACAGACATGTTGTTATCAGGAACACTGGCAACACCCTTTGATATATGGAGATGAAAGATGCTGGATTAATTCAAGGCTTTATTTGTTGTTTTTCACTATTATTACTAGTTAAATTGCTGAACACACTTTTGACAGTCTTGTCAGAAGCTCTCCCATATGTCCTCTCCCTGGAAGAGTAAACATTGCCATCAGAGGCATGACTACTGTGGGTTTTTTTTCTTTCTTTCTTTCTTGGCAGTGAAAAATGACTTCAAATCACAGTGTTTAGGATGATGATATTTTTGATGTATTTTATCCTCTTTCAAGCTCTTACTCTACCCCACACTCCTGTGTAAAAAGGAAAGGGCAAAGGAAAATTCAGGAGTCAGCCTTGCCTTGGCCTCCAGAGCCACCTAGGGGTCAGTGTGAGAAGGCCATCACTTGGTGAGCGATGAGGAGGGGTGGACACGCAGAAACAAAGATCTCACAGGTGTTTAGTTTCACGGGGTGTGTGAGAAGGGCTGTACGAGGTTCTGGTCTAAATGTCTGGCTGTTCCTGTCTCCTGAGGCACCTCTGAACACAGATCTGCCTTCTTTCCTAGACCACAAGCTCCTTGAGAGCCTGGATTTTTTTGTAACCATCTCCATCTTCTAGGTGGAAAAGAATTATTTGAAACTAATAGAGTGTAAGCTTTGAAGGTCCTTCATCTCGGATCTCATCCAAGGTCCTAGGAGAATCCCTAGCAACATGTTCACATATTTTTGTAAAATTCACAAAAGTAAGACATTTTAACAACATTTGGTTAAAACCGCAGTCTCTTTCCATCCAGCTTCTCCTCCATCACACTTCCCTTTGTGTCCAGGTAGCCTGAGGTGGCCATGAACACTTTTGGGATTCTGCTAAAGGAAAGTTGTCTGGAAATATGCTAGTTTGACTGCAGTTTGCAAAGATCATTTGGAACATATCAATACATAAGTAAGAATTTACAGATTCCTGATTTGGGCCTATAAGAAGAGTATATTCTTTCATTGTCTTCATTTATTAAAGAACTATGAGAAAATTCAGATGAAGATTAAGACTGTGAAATGAAAGCAATGGTACATGATTAAATCAACAAAAATTCTTCACTTCCTTATGTTGGAATACTGAACAAGAAAATTCACATTTTATTAGAAGGAGAATATCTTTAAGAAAAAAAGATATATTTTTGAATTTAATGACACTTAAGGCCAGATAATTCTTATCTGTAGCTCCCCTGGGCATTGTAGAGTGTTTAACAGCATCCTTGGCCTCTACTCAGTAGATATTAGTGTTACCTCCCCAGTTGTGATAACCTAAAATATCTCCAGACATTGTCACATGTGCCCTGGGGGCAAAATAGCTCTTTTTGAGAACCATTGACATAACTACACTGAAGGGGGGTTGAGAAGAAAGGAGCTGACTTAAGTGCTTTTGGAAATCTGTGTTTTTGACTTGATACCATAAAACTAAAGACAGAAAGTACTGTGCACACACACACTTTTCCTATGGGGATTTGGGTTAGCAATCCTGAAACTGCTTTCTGTGTATATTAGGGCTGAACAAATAAGTAAATGTATTGTCAGTAATGAGAGCCAGCTTTCTTACTGTAAGATGAAGAAGTTATAAGTATGGAAACAGGAAACTGTAGAATGAATATTGTGGTGCTGGATTGGATTCAGAAAATTATTAGGAACTCTTAGTGTGTATATAATATACACATACACACGTAAATACGCAAATACACAGATACAGAAATTAGATGTGCATGCATACAAGGGTTAATGTACATGCATATACTTTCTTCCTCAGTCCACAGAGAGGGCCTGGAAACAGTGATGTCCTAGGAGCAACGAGCAAATCTACTATCCACATCTTGGTTTCTAAATACTGTTCTCCATGGAAAGGAACCAGAGTTCCTTGGATAAGTGGCAGATTTCCAGGGCAGGGATGGGGAACAGACAAGTTGAGCCTCTAACAAAAATTACGGAAGTCCTAAAAAAACAAACAAAAAAAGTGGGAGCATGTTGAAGAGCACAGGAATCAATCTCAAAGAACTCCCTGTGGTCAAAGCTAGAAGAATTTGAGCAAAAAGTAATTAGGATAGCCTTGGGTTATAACCCAAAGAATAAAATAAATAGCCATGAGTCCATACACATATGAAAAGTAACTGATAAATGAATGTGGGAGAAGGGACAACTCTTTCATAGGGAAGAATGCCACTTAATAAATAAAGATGGAATGAGAGAAATAGAAAATCACCATTAAAACCACAGTACTACGACAATAATAATTGCTGTAAGCAAGTTCCACCAATGGATAATAAAATTTGAGATGAAAGCTTAAGGAGAACCAGGAATTCTGCATAGTCTCAAAGTATCTTCTCCCCAATGTTTATTAAATACAAATGGAGAAATAGTAACTTTCCAGTGGAGAAATTGGGCACGTGCCACCCTAACCAAGGATCAAGGTTAACATCACCTTGATAAGGCAGAGCAACTCATGTCTTCCTGAAATGATGCACTGGGGATGTCACCTCTGTGGAATTCTTTCCAGTAATGCATATGCTCAATTTCATCATGAGAAAACCCCAGAAATTCAAATTGAGGGACCTTCTGCAAGGTACCTGACCAGTGCCCTTCGAAAAGGTCAAGGTCATGAAAGACAAGGAAAAGCTGAGGAACTGCCACAGATGGAAGACTAAAGAACAGCAATTAAATGCAATGTGGATTGAATCCTGGGACAGAGAAAGGACGTAAGTGGAAAAACTAGTGAAATCCAAGTGAAGTCCATAGTTTTGTTCGTAGCATTGTACCAATGTTAATTTCTTAAGTTTTATAATTGTCCTAGAGCTACATAAAATGTTTACATTAAGGGAAGCCGGGTGAGCTCTTTGTGCTATCTTTGCCACTCTTCTGTAAGTCTAAAGTTACCTCAAAATAGAAATTATTTTAAGGTTTCAATTAACCACACCAGAGGAAAGACTGAATTACCTTTAAAATTTTTAGTTAGGAAATATTATAAAATAATTGCCACATGAAGTGAATAATGAAGTATACAGTCAAAATTGTAGGAGAAGCAATATTATAGAGATGTTTAGGGCAGTTAAGTAAGCAAAATGTTATTTTTATGGGTTTTGTGGTGCTTTGTATTTGTCAACTTTTTTTTTTTAAAGGCTTATCCACCTGCATTTTTTTTTAAAGAATTTATTTATTTATTTATTTATTTTTGGCTGCGCTGGATCTTTGTTGCTGCGCTCGGGCTTTCTCTGGTTGCAGCGAGCAGGGGCTACTCTTCATTGTGGTGCGCAGGCTTCTCATTGCGGTGGCTTCTTTTGTTGCAGAGTACGGGCTCTAGGCGCACGGGCTTCAGTAGTTGTGGCTCTTGGGCTCTAGAGCTCAGGCTCAGTAGTTGTGGCGCATGGGCTTCGTTGCTCCGTGGCATGGGGGATCTTTCCGGACCAGGGCTCGAACCCATGTCCCCTGCGTTGGCAGGCAGATTCTTAACCACTGCGCCACCAGGTACACCCCCTGTCAACTTCTTTTACTTGTAATTTGTGGTGATTTCTCTGACTTTAAATAAATACTCATTTGTGTAATACTTAAATTTGTATTCTTAATCTAGTAGTCAGAGTGGTGGTGTCTGTTATCTACGTTAGTTTCCGTCGCATTCTTTCCATCTCCCCTGGCCTGGTGGCTATGAAAGGGACTGTTTTCTCCATAGCTTCACCCCCATTCTCCTCTACATAGTGGTGAGGTCAGCAACCTCCCAGCTCCCTCCACTGATAGTTTTAGCACAGTCGTGGTGTGTCTGCAAAAGAGACAGACCTAGTGGTTAAATAAAGTTCTTGGAATCCTCCTGATTCAAAGACACTGCTCTTAAATTTTCTGGCTATCTGTCCAGTGGTCCCAATTTACATCTCTTTCTGTGTTTTATCCTCTACATCCATTGACCTTAATTATTTGGGAATCTCCAATGATGAGAAAATATATTTGCTTATTCTCTTTTATTTTTTAGGTTATTATTTTCTGTCCTAAAAATAAATATTCTCTGAAATGAAAGAAAAAAAAAGAATTCTTTCCAAGAAATTCTATTCCCAACCCAACCATTGTAAATAATTTGGTATATCTCCTTCCTGTCTTTTTCTTAGCCATGGGGATGTAAATATGTATGTATATTTTAAAACATAATGGTGATAATGTTGTATGTCACATTTTGTTTCCTGCTAACAGCACAACGTGAATATTTTTTCACAGTATTTTATGTAATCTTTATATACGTCATATTAGTAACTGCACACTCTTCTACTGAATGAGTATCATAGTATACTTAACCATTCCTGGGTCACTGGATGCAGCAGTGGACTTTATTCACAGAGTACGTGCGTTTGCATGCATATGCATGCGTGTGTGTGTGTGTGTCTGTGTAAGTGTGACTTTTACGAGGTTCACTAAGGAAGGGCAACCAGAAAACCTCAGATAAGTGTAAGCACATAAGGCAAGGACAGAGTCTCTGCTAGGTCCCTGGAGTTGTCCCTCGGAGGACGTGAGAGATAGGGGGACAGTACCAATAGAGAGACAAGTTTTGGTTCTAGGAAGTCTGGAGCTTTTTGGTTGAACTAGACAGTTTCCTACTTTCAGGATGAGTGCCTAAGAGATGTTTATTAATCACCAGGAGAAATGAAAATTAATGCAAATGTCTATTAGCCACTAAAGCCCAAGGAAGGACAAGAATGAGACATTGCGGCAGAGAGGAAATGCAATCCATAATAACGGAGCAAACAGCATGTGTGGAGACTTCCAATGAAGACAGAGACTTGCAGTATAATTAAGTCAAGTCCTTGGACAGCTAAGAAACAGGGGCCATTAATGGGCCGAAGCCCACTCTGCAGCAGAGGAGGCCAAGGACGCATTAGAGATGAGAGCCTTGGCTTCCAGTGTCTGGATGCCACACTGATCCTGTCGTCCAGCATCTCAAAGAGAGTAACTGTGCTAATTAGTAATGTGAGTGATAAGGAGGGCCCTGAATCTGCAGATTTGCCTAAGGTAATGGAATGCAGGTGGTCATTTAGGTATTTGGAAAAACAAACACTTTTTTACCAAGAGAGGGGATTAGTCAGTTAATAAAATCTTGGTACACTTTGCCTCCTCAACAGTCCACATACTTTGAAGGATATTCAAAAAGTCCAGAAATGCTTGGCATGGAAAGCACAGTGGGAACTTAAGACACATCAGCCCAGGAACTCTGTAAAAGCCAGCTAAGTGCTTTGAAACAAGCTGGTGTTGGAGATAGTCAGCAATCTACCAGAGGAATCCCGAGGATTATAGGGGCTGCCACTCAGGCCAAAGAAAGGGCTTTGTATCAGAAGCCCAGACTCTTGCCATATATGCCATATTGATGCCCGTGATTTCCCACAGATGTTTCTAAACAAAGCAAAAGTGCTATTCTGCACACATCCACAGACCCTGCCAAGTCAAGAGAGTCAGGATTCTCTCAGGAGCCTGCTCAGCTGCTCAATGGAGAAAGGAAGATGAAAGAGGGGAAATTGTTCCTTTGGTGCAGACCGGAGAGGGCTGCAATGATTCCATGTAACATGTTGGCATCTGACAGGGTAAGAGTTATTTCTGAGCCAAATGTACAGGGGATGTCATTGCACTTTTTAAAGTGATTATCTTTTTTACTCACTGGAGGCAAAATCATTACGTGGATTTAATTCCAGTAAGGCAATGGCTTTCAGAAAGGAAAGATAATACATTTTAATGACAAAAATAAGTAAACAATTTTGGATTCTGTTTCCTGCCCCTCCTGGGATGATATCCCGTGCTTTGGCGCTGAGGCTCTTTGTGATCTATGCATTTTCCAGTTTCATCTTCCATCATGTTTCTTCCAAGATCATGCCCCAGTAAGCCTTGTGGTTTCTAGAATATATTCGGCTCTCTCAGTCCTGTAGGTACTGAAATGCTGGTAAAATAGATGCTTTTCTCTGTCATACGCGCCTTGCCCTGGTGATCCTCCATGTGTCCTGAAAGATCCAGCTTGACATTCACCTCCTCAGGGAATCTCTATATCAGACAAGACTCAAAAGGAAACAAAGGATATACTCACATTAGGGTAATTCCAGGAGGGTTTAATAAAGTTACCAATAGAAAAAATAGAGGTACTATTCAAAGAAGAATGGACAGTGTGTAGACACATCAGCATCCCTAAATCCAAAAGGATGACAAAAGGAAGGAGTTCGCAGAATTCAAACCCATAAGCATAGAGTTATGCATAAAAGGCTATCTGGAGAGAAATCAGGCCTAGCTAATCAAATACTCTGGATGCTCTCTCTTCTCTTTTGATCTCCTGCTAAAGCTCCCCATTAGCCAACACCCAAGTAGATGCCAGAGGGCATGGGAGTCTTTTTGTTGAGATCCAAGTGGATCAGCCTAGGGGCAGAGAGCAGGGCAGGTAGAGGAGGAATGAGAGTGGATGGAGGAGAAATGGAAATTCCCAAGTGCAGTCCACCCCTTTTGTCATGCAGAATCCGTTCATTCTTTATGTGTATGAAAAGTTCATATTCTCCAAGCAGCAAATGCAAAAGTTCCATCAGTTGTTTTACTTATATGGGAATCTTAACCCACTAACCACTACTGATATTCTTTGTATAAGGTAGTTGTGGGTGGGGGCAGAGGGAGAAACTAAATATTAAGTAACCTGGGGCTTCCCTGGTGGCGCAGTGGTTAAGAATCCGCCTGCCAATGCAGGGGACACGGCTTCGAGCCCTGCTCCAGGAAGATCCCACATGCTGCAGAGCAACTAACCCTGTGCGCCACAACTACTGAGCCTGCCCCCTCAAACCTGCGTGCCGCAACTACTGAGCCCGTGTGCCACAACTACTGAAGCCCGTGTGCCTAGAGCCTGTGCTCTGCAACAAGAGAAGCCACTGCAATGAGAAGCCCGCGCATCGTAAGGAAGAGTAGCCCCTGCTCCCCTCAACTGGAGAAAGCCCGTGCGCAGCAATGAAAACCCAATGCAGCCAAAAATTAATTAATTAAAAAAAGAACTTCTGAAACAAATAAAGAAAAATATATATAAAAAAAAATAAATATTAAGTAACCTAAAACACAGATGTTCCAGTCCTTACTTCTGAACTAGTCTTGAGGTGTACATTGATAATCATAGCTATTTTCTCTCACCACAATTTCATGTTGCCTTTACCCTTTTCCAAACCCATAGGTTAGATGGGATTCTTTAACTTACTTTATTGCTGAGGTTACCAAAAACCTTTTTCCTGTAAGATTAGAAGCCTTGGCAGTCTTGGTTTTATTGTGTTCCATTGGTCAAAGCCACTGGGCAAGGGAGTACTAAAAGGCACTGCAGTGAATATTTTGGATTTCAAACCTAATGCTTTTTGTTTCTATTGGGTATCAGCAGTCTATTTTCCACCCAGCAGTTGGGATCATGCACATGAATACCAGCTATTAGAATAACCCCTTTAAACTCCTTTTTTTTTTTTTTTTTTTTTTGCGGTACGCGGGCCTCTCACTGCTGCGGCCTCTCCCGCTGCGGAGCAGGCTCCGGACGCGCAGGCTCAGCGGCCATGGCCCATGGGCCCAGCCTCTCCGCGGCATGTGGGATCCGCCCGGACTGGGGCACGAACCCGAGTCCCCCGCATCGGCAGGCGGACTCCCAACCACTGCGCCACCAGGGAAGCCCTAAACTCCTTTTTGTTCAATGGTATGAGGAGCTCAAAATGGTCAGGGGAATCTCAGCTTTCAATTCATTGGGGCCATGACTTCCAAACTCACTGAGCCCAAAGCTGTAGGAATGGGACGCAGAAATTCTTTAAGTGAGTTATTAGAAATAGGAGAACCGGGCTTCCCTGGTGGCACAGTGCCTAAGAATCCACCTGCCAATGCAGGGGACATGGGTTCGAGCCCTGGTCCAGGAAGATCCCACATGCTGCAGTGCAACTAAGCCCGTGTACCACAACTACTGAGCCTGCGCTCTAGAGCCCACGTGCCACAACTACTGAAGCCCACATGCCTAGAGCCCGTGCTCCACAACAAGAGAAGCCACTGCAATGAGAAGCCTGCGCACTGCAACGAAGAGTAGCACCCGCTCACCACAACTAGAGAAAGCCCACATGCAGCAATGAAGACCCAATGCAGCCAAAAATAAATTAAAAAAAAAAAAAAAAAAAGAAATAGGAGAACCACTCCCAACTCTGCTCCTAGTTTCTTGAATCCAAGCTTCCTGACTATAGTAAAGATGAAACCATATAGAGGCTGCTGGTCCAAGGTATGCTGTGCACCATGCAGGAGGGTAGCCTAACCTCACAGGGTGTTTCTCCAGCTGGTATTTAACTAGACCCTTAGCAGACTATTCAACGTCTATCCAGCTAGGTGCATCTGAGTTTAAGTCCGATTAAGTCCTCAGTGTGAGCCCATGTCTGGCCCTCCTTTGTTATAAAATATGTCACCTGGTTGGAGGCAGTATCGTATAGGATACTACAGTCTTGGATAAGATGTTCTGTAAGTCCATCAATAGTGGCTTTAGCAGGACCAGTTTGGGTAAGACTGGCAAATATATATGTAAAATGTGTGTATAATCCTATGGTGACAAATCATTGGTCACTCCATGATCAGGAGGATCTAATGTAATCAACTTGCCACCTGGTAGCTGGCTGGTCCCCTGGGGATGAGTGTCACTCATCATTGGTCTTTGCTGATGGCATGTTGGACACTCAATACTGGCAGTAACGAGATCAGCCTTGATGAGGATATGACTATGGTGTTCAGAATATCCATAGTCTTCATCCCTGCAAATAAAGCCACTTTGTACACGAGCAGGCATATTGAGAAGGTATCAGATGGCTGGGGAAAGGGGCTGCCTGACATCTACAGGATTGGTCATCTTGTCTACCTTATTACTGAAGGCTGCCTTCACTATGGATGCCTCTGGTGGGCATTTAAAGTTACACATATCTTTTTATTATTTACCCATTCTGAGGGGTTTGTCCCCATACTTCTCTTTCAGGCTTCCTGTTCTCACTTTCCTAATTTGGTTCTGACCAGCCATCCTATCTACTTCCCATGAGACAGAGTAGAACCTCAGGCTGTTTCTCCTTCTACAGGTTACTTAATCTTGGCATATGGATATATTTCAGGGAGTTCATGAACATGGTTGGGGAAAAAATTAAACCTCCATTTTCACTAACATCTAACTGAATTTTAGAATTTCTTTTGATCATGAATGTAGTTAATAACCCACGTCAGTGTTAGTAGTACCTGCGATTTTGTAATGAATGAAAATCACACAATCTTTGATAACACAGTACAGTTTGTGGATATCTTAAAATATCATCTATGCATCACTACTTTGAAAATATAACTACTTAGACGAGTTGCTGGAAGAAACATGATCGTAATCTTCCGATCTACATATGTTTATGTGATGGTGCCGGTCAAGGTAGACTTGTTCTCATTTTGGTGTTCCAGATACCTATGATGCTTTTCACTATTTCCTGTCTGCCGTTGTTTGATAAATTTGTGAAAATAGTCATTTTCAGAGTTGCTAAGAGTTTGAAAAACTGGATGGTTCAAATGAGAATTCTTAATTCTGTGTAGGATACTTCCACATTTAGATTTGCCAAATAAAGAAGCCCCATGCCATTGGAGAGATGGTGGTAAAGCAGTGTACACTAGACAAACATGGGCTGGTTTGTGGACCAGAGCAGAAGAGAGAAGCTGATAGTAACACCCTTGTTAAATGGCGAGATCTGGTCTGGAATAGTTGATTTTGTTAAAAAAACATTCTGAAGCCTGTCACTGAGAATTGGCAACTTTGCTGTTTGCACTCAGTACATGGCCAGATGCAAACAGGCACTTAGCACAGTATCCAGCTCCTCAGTTTTGCTCCCTATGTGCATGATGAAATATTTAAAGAATTCTTATTTTGTGAGTCCCTTTCGGAAACTACAAAGCCCTTTAGTATTTTGGAAACGGTAAAAACAAAACTTTGCCTAGAAATAACAACTTCAGATTCTGCCCAGATGGTGCTTCTATAATACCTGATGATGCATCTGCTTTTGGTATATAGTGAAGCTGCAAGCTCCTTACATTTGTGTCACTAACTCCATTTTCCACAGGCGTGTGTTTATGTCATGTCTAGGTTCTGACAGCAATCCTGAAAGAAGTTTGGTAAACAGCCATAAAGGCATCAACTTTATCAGGAGCAGTTTCTGAACCATAGTGTTTAAGAAAGATTTTGTCCAGAAATAGGAGCAGGTTATGAGGAACTTTTCTCCTACACAGGGGTCCCTGGCAGGAGAGCCTTCTGGCCACGGCTAGCAAACTAAAGCCAGAATTTTACCTTTTCTCAGAGAAGAAGAAAACCCATTCTTGAACCTTTCTGAAAGAATTTTATCCATGAACTGGCTTACCTTGCAGATATGTTTAACTATATAAATAAGAGAAATACTTGAATTCAGGGTCTTAAAGTTATCATTGTGGATGCTACTGAAAAATTGGAAAAAACTTTCTTGCTTTAGCTCCTGATACAGAGGAAAAAAAGTGAAGGCCAGTGTGCTTGCAAACTTTCAACTGCTGGAGGAGTTGCTTTTTCAAGATGAAGTTGAGATACAAAATTCTCTGTCAATTTCTTTGAAGAGATAAATCAGAAGATGCCTGGAAACTCTTCAAAAGTTTTGCAAAATGTATCTCTATCTTTATGGCACTGCAGTTGAGTTAGGGATTCACAATCCTTCTCTTTCTGATATAAATATATCGAAGGTGTGGCTTAAACCAAAGAGAGACATGTTGATCATAGGACCAAAGACTCACTACAGTTGAAGTTTCAAACAGCCTTGACAAATTTTGGAGCTTCTTGGGAGAAGTTCACCTTGATCTTGTGAAGTGAGCTATGAAAACTTTAATTCTACTTGTAATATTGTATCTTTCTGAAGAATTTTTAACATTTGTAATCATTAAAACAAAAAGTCAAAGTTAGTTGCACGAAAAAAAAAAACCCCAAAATTAGTTACACATCCAACTTCTTGTGCATGTCATCAGTCAGTGGTCACCCCAGAGTTTAATGTGATTTTACATGCTCAACGAGAGACTGCATTGCCATGCCTCTTAAAAATAAATGTATGGGGCTTCCCTGGTGGCACAGTGGTTGAGAGTCCGCCTGCCGATGCAGGGGACACGGGTTCGTGCCCCGGTCCGGGAAGATCCCACATGCCGCGGAGCGGCTGGACCCATGAGCCATGGCCGCTGAGCCTGCACGTCCGGATCCTGTGCTCCGCAACGGGAGAGGCCACGGCAGTGAGAGGCCCGCATACTGCAAAAAAAAAAAAAAAAAATCATCACTAAAACAAACAACAATAAAGAATGGGCCAATAACTTGAATAGACCCTTACCAGAGATATGATCTTATAAGCACATGAAAAGTTATTCAACACTATTATTCATTAGAGAAATGCAAATCAGAACCACAATGAGACACCACTACATGCCTATTAGAATGGCTAACATGAAATAACCAGCAATACCAAATTCTGATAAAGATGCAATGCAACTGGAACTCTTTTTCATTGCTAGTGAGAATGCAGTGCCACAGGCACAATGGAAAGGTTTGGCAACATCTTATAGTGCTAAATCCTAACCCATACAACCAAGAAATCCCACTTCTAGGTCTTTACTCATGAGAAATGAAAATAAATGTTCATATAGACTTGTACTTGAGTATTCACAGCAAATTTATTTATAAAAGCCCCAAACTGGAAACAACCCAAATGTCCATCAACTGGTGAACAGATAAACAACTTATGATATATACAATGGGATGCTACCTAGTAATATAAAAGAACAAACTACAGATACAAGCAACAACTTGGATGAATCTCAAAAGCATTAAGTGGAAAAGTCAAACAAAAGACTACATACTGTATGATTTCACTTATGTGAATTCTGGAAAGGCAAATATCTGTCAGGACAGAAATCAGATAAGTGGTTGCGAGATCTGGGGTAAAGGAAAGTGAGTGACTTCAGAGAAAGGTGATGGGAATATTCTATATCCTGACAGCTGAGGAAGTTACACGACTGTATATGTTTGTCACACCTCAGAACTGAACACCTAAAATGGGTGAATTTACTACATGTAAATTATACCTCAATAAATGTCACATTAAAATTAAAAAAATTTTTTTTAAAGTCTCCCCCACCCCCCCAAAGTGGCTTCTCCTCCCATACACTCCACTTCAGGAACTAGTTCCACCTTCCAACCAGTACCCCAACCCTGATATCTTTATTGTAATTGATTCCTTTCCTACAACGCCAATAACAAGCAGTTGCAAAGTCAAACAAATTGTTCCTTCATTAAAGCTCCTAAATCTCTCTTTACCTCTGCATTCCCACTGTTTCTCTTTTGTCCACACCATTATCTCCACTTGCCTGGATTATTGTGACAGCCCTGATCGGCCTCTCTGCTGGAGTGGCCTGTTCCACTGCTGCTGGGTGGATGTGTCAGAAATGCACACTTCCTCATGGCATTCTCCTGCTTAGAACTGTCCAATATTCCCCATTCATTGCCTATAGGATTAACACCACCCTCTCCTCATGCTCTGACCCTTGCTTACTTTTTCATTCTCATTTACCATCACCCTCCTCTAAATACCCTGTGCACTGTAACCTCACAATACTTCTTCAGCTTGCATGAAGAATGTGTAGTTCTTGGCATGAGTTATGCAAAACTCTCCACTGTATCAGGTATTCTCTTGTTCCATTCTTCACTTAGCCAGCACAGTCACCCTTACCGACTCTATGCAACCACACCATCACTCTGGAAAAACTTTCCTGAAATCTCTGTCTGGGCAGCACTTCCTTCTGTGTGTCCTCATGGTACCCCATGTATACCTTGAACACAGAACTTGCTTAATATTAAATTGTAAATCTAAGCTTAGGAATGCAGGTCCCATGACTTTTTCAGTCACTTTTACCAAGAACTCAGCATAGTTCCTGTTTCATAGTTGAACCAAATTTTTGTTGGACAAGTGTTCAATAGAAGTGTCCACTAGACAGAAATTCTGGATACACAACATGAAGGAACCCTCCTGAAATGGGGTTGTTAGGATGATGGAGAGGGAATATTTGAAGTTGTAGATTTCCTGGTGTTGGTACTCTCTGTAATCACAGGCTCCCAGGACCTCACTCACTCACTGCTTCTGCCACCAGTGGGTGCTGTTCTACCAAGCAACTCCTAAGCCATTCCCCATATCCAGGCCCACATGGATTTTTCTCTGACCCAGGTTATTTCATGGCCAAGGGTTTGTAAATCATGGCATGAAACTTGCATTTGTGCAAAGTTCCTTGAAGAGGATTGTTAGAGAAATAATCCAATAAGCAGGATGTTTTAATAGGGAAGAGTAGGAATTTGATTCTACTCCAACTGTAGAGGAGTTTTTACTATCTGCCAGCTTGACCAACACCAAATTTTAACATGAAGTGTAGCATATAAATGGGTCTACTTTTAAGCACTTATTGCCTGTGAAAACTTCCATTAATGCAACTGAGGGTGTGTGCCCTTGTGAAGGAGAGAAGTGTCTGCGTATGGCTTCGGGAAATGCTAACAGAGTCCCCTGCAAGTCAGCTTCCTGTTTTTTTCTTCCAGAGCTAACTCACTTCTCCCCTATTAAGCAAAAGACTCTGACTCCTGAGGAAATGTGTGTGTAAGTAGGTGACTTTGAAGCAAGGCAAGAACAGGGCATCATCCTGGATAAAGGTCGATTGGGAAGATAAATGCTCCCTCTGTGTCCATACTTCACACAGGTGAATAGAGTGATAGTCATCCTGTTTATTTTCCAGCAAAGGGGACGTGGCCATGTGACACATGAAAAAAGAGCCTGCATTTACCTCCCAGATATTTGACCCTGTCCTTCTGAGAGCTGCTGGGCATATTTCAAGTCTAAATCCACAGGAGAGTGTTTCCAGAGCACATGGCCCCAACATTTAAACAGAGATGCATTAAGGAAATCCAATTCCATGACCTTCCTCTGAGTCAAGTACAGCACCCGCATCTCATGTCGTTTTTTGGTAATGCGACTTGACTGTCATTTTTCTTCCCACCATACTGCCTGGTAGTTTCTATCAAGTTCCTACCTTAGGAGTTCCTGTAGGAAGCACATGATTAATCTTTTATAGACCTATTCACCTAGGTTTAAAAGTAGTTTGTTTACAACATTGTCATTCTGTGAACTCTGAGTCTCCCCGGGTCTGTGTTTGTTGAGCTGAGGTCCTGGCTGAAAGGAATGATGGGTTCAGTTCAGTCCGAGAAAACATTTATAGCTACTTGGTTTCAGCTCAGAGGGGGTGATTTTTAGCAACAGAGTTAGTGACTATAAAAGTGTATTTTGTTTATAGGCATCTTGGCCCTTTTGTGTCTATCTGCATTTGTGTGAGGGACCATGTGCCCTTATGAGGTGGGGTTGGGCACTCTCAGCCTGAACAAAATTGTGTCCCATTCTAGCGTCATGGCTTTCCAAGGTTTTTTGTTTTTTTTCTTAAGTAGCAGAAACCTGTTGTCAAAATCTCCCAAGAAACTAACGTATTGAACAGATAAATTGGTAGGTATTTTACTAGCAGAATGTATTTTTTTAAGGTCAGTACTTGATATACAGTTAATCAGTGAAAGCAGGGAAGTGTTTGAAGAACACAGAAATTTGAAACTGCTAGTGATTGATGACAATCGCCATCTTTTATCAGTTTCAGCATCTGCTTTATTTCTGTTTTTTTCATATTTAGGTTGTACTGTATCGAGAAAAGCCAGATTTACATAGGTCCATAATTGTAAGTTGTAAGTTTTCTAACAGCTTGCCTTACAATCTCAGAATACTCTTCCATTAAAAGAAAAGGTCAGGGAAGCTTTATTCTGAGAGCTCAATAAACATGAAGTTACCTGGAAGCTCCAGGGAACACGTTGGTATTTTCCTTTAAGTTAAAATTTGAGATATAACATATTTGCATGTCAACATACTTCACAACAGTTTGATAAATAAAAACATTTTTTTAAAAAAATGAGATTTGCGAGTTCTGGTGCTATGGCATATAGAGTAAACACACTCTACCCTGTCTTTGCCACTAAAAGAAATAAGAAATCCTGGGCAGAATCCATGAAGCAGCTGTTGGAAGATTCTGAAAAGTAAATGGTAGCAGGCAGATTGTGAAAGGAGACCAGAATTTGAAGTTCAACCAAACCGGTGGTGAGGACGTTTCTCTCTTTATTCTCCTCTGATAGCAACAGGTTTGGACTCAAAAGGAGCCTCGAACATGGAGATACACACTGGGTGTGGAAACAAAAACTGAAGAGACTCCTGTCTTCTGGTCTGAGGAGCAGGAAAAGGGTACCTTCAGGTTAGAGAAAGTGGGAGAAGTCTTTGGGATTTCCCCCCTTTTTCCTTGCCCTATCTCCAGGCAAAACAATGAAAACAGCAGTAACCAGACAGGTGCCTAAAATTCTAAGAGAGGAAACCCTTCTTTCTGACCAGAATACCTATGGCCGCAAGAGTGTGGAGTGACTTTCCACAGTATTTTTTTTTTCTCTCTCTCTCTGTGTGCTCCCACTGCTTGACCCTCGGGCAGACACAATTGTGGGAGGTCATGGCAGAGCAGTGAAATTTAAGTCCCAGCTTTCTGGCTGGAGGACTGGGAAGAGGGGCCCAGAGAGCCTGGAAGTGTTGAGGAGATCATGAAGAGAAGAGAGGTCAAGAAGAGATGTCAAGAGGATAATCTCATAAAGTTATATATGAATTTTCTGGTTTCCCTTCTGAGCTACACATACATGAATCTGACCCTAAGCAGCATACCACAGGCTTTGAGAACTGAGCTACAGGGTAGATCATCACCGAGTTCCCACACTGGCTACTCTGGCCCAGATGCAGGACAGATCTAAATAACACAACAAACACTTTGAAACCTGAACTGATAACGTAACTATAGCCCAGAGAAGGCAGGTTAGAACTTGCAGCCTGGACCTCTAACCTAGGTGATTGCCTACTAAAGCAAATGAAAGTCAACCTTCTTAGGATTCAAAATGCCCAGGATACAACCCAAACTTACTCAGCATTGGAAAAACCAGGAAAAATTCAACATTGAAGAGAAAAATGAACAGACTCCAACCTTCAGAAAGCAGAGATGTTGGAATTATCAGACAGAGACTTTAAAGCAGTCAATATAATCATGCTTTGAGAAATAAGGTAAAACGTTCTTGAAATTAATAGAAAGAAATTCTCAGCAAAGAGATAAAAGATATAAAGAATCAAAAGGAAATTAAGAACTGAAAAATACAATGTCCCTTCCCCCCCCAATTCACTAGATGGGCTAAATAGCAGAATGGCTGTGACAGCGAAAAAAGCCAGTGAGTTTGATGATAGATCCATAGAAATTGTTCAATTTGAACAACAGAAAGAAAAAAGATTGAAAAAAATAAACAGTCTTAGGAACCTATAGAACAATACGAAAAATAAGATTTGGAAAACATATTTGTGGATCAAAGACATTTATAAACATTAAGTCAAACTACTGGTTATATGCAAGGGAAAAGTTTCCCTTTCTTTGAGTAATTGGTATGTTACTGTTTAAAGACAGTGAGAGAAATGTAACATATCACTGCATATTTCCCTTGTCATTTTGGTTACCAGGAAACTGTGAGTTAAATTTCAGGCCCAACGATAACTGTTAGTTTACAACCTTCCATACAGCTTTTTCTTTATTTATTTTCCAGTACGAAAGGCAAGGAAAAAAAATAAAAGGAATGAAATTGGAAAAGGATAAGCAAAACTGTTGCTATTAGCAGATGAAATGATTGTCTTCATAGAAAACTTACAGAATATAAAAAAATGCTAGAACTGATAAGTGAATTTAGCAACACTAGTGGCTACAAAGTCAATATACAAAAATCAATTGTATTTCTAAATGTTAGCAATGACCAATGAAAATTTAGAAGAATCATATTTTATAAGAGCATCAGAACAACAGATACCTAGGAATAACTTTAAGGAAAGATGTGAAAGACTTGCACAATAAACACTACAAAATATTGCCGAGGATGATTAAAGCAAATTGAAATGTGCAGTTATACCATGTTCATTTTGATTTTCAAATGTTGAACCAACCTTGCATTCCTTGTATGAAACCCTCATAGCCATGAAGTATTAACCCTTTATTTATTTCTGGATTAGATTTCTTTAAATTTTATTAAATATTTTTGTTTTTATGTTCATGGTTTGTGCTTTGCTTATAAAACACATTTTTTGATATCAGGGTTATGCTAATCTCAGAAAATGGTTTGGGAAAATTTCAGTCCTTCTCTGTTTGCCAAAAGAAATTCTGTATGATTGGTACTATTTTATTTGTTCTTTAAATGTTTGTTAAAATTAAACTGAGAAGCTATTTGGAACTGGATTTCTCATTGTGGGAAGAGTTCTAATTATTAATTCCTTAAATTAAGGGCTGTTCATATTATCTGCATCTTCTTGCATCAGTTACACTAATTTACATCTTTCAAGGAATTTGTCCATTTCATCTGATTTATCAGCTTTATTGGTGTGAAGTTTTTCATAATATTCCTTTACTATTTTGTTTTTCTAATGTGGTATCTCTAGTGATGTCATCTTTCATTCTAGATACTGGTAATTTATGCTTTGTTCTTTTATTTTTGATCAATCTAGTTAAAGGAATTATAACATTTTTGGTATTTTCAGAGAACTAATATTTGTTTACATTTATTTATTATAGTTTTGGTCTATTTCATTGGCTTCTACTCTACTCTTTTTTGTTTTTTCATCATTTTACTTATGTTGGTTTAAAATTGCTTTTCTTTGCTTAGCTTCCTAAGGAGAAAGTTCAGATATGTGGTTTTTTACTTTCCCCCATTCCTGATAGAAGCATTTAGAGCAATAAGTTTACCTCTAAGCACTGCTTTATTTATATCCCACAAATTTTCAAGTGATATATTTTCATTATCATTCAGTTTTAAATATTTTAAAATTTCCTTTAAAATTAACATTTTAAGGGAATTCCCTGGTGGTCCTGTGGTTAGGATGCTGCGCTTCCACTGCACGGGGCCTGGGTTCAATCCCTGGTCAGGGAACTAAGATCCCATAGCCATGCAGCACAGCCAAACAAACAAACAAACAAATTTACATTTTAAGTCAGCATTTAACACAAGATTAAATTTCCACTAAGTGCAGAAATTTGACTGTGTCCTCAACCCAACCTTTCTAGCTTTAGGAACTATTACATGGGTATGTAAATTGCAACAACCCTAATGGAATGTAATTTTTCCATATCTATTTCTAGAGCCTTAAAAATATTTAGGTCCTTTCAACTAGTTACCCTACTACCATCCTTTGTAAATAATATGAAAGAGAGAAAAAGCCTTATGCATAAATCCATTCATGCAGTGTGTTACGTACATTATAGAAAACCTGAAACAGTCAGTATATCCAAAAAGGACATGATTTTTTTGAATTACAAACTCGAAAAAAGATATATTTGCTCTGCTAAATGAATATTTATCGAGAGTTTATAGTAAGAGAGGAAGATGCATATGTTGTAATATCTAGGGAAAAATCAGGGTATAGAAATATATGTATAGTCTTAACAGCTGAGGAAAGATGTTTACTAAAATGAATTCTTTGACCTATAAGTTATTCAGGAGTGTTTGGCTTAATTTCCAAATATTTGAGGAATTTCTATATATCTTATTACTATTTTCTAGTTTAAGTCCATTGTGGTCAGAGGCCATACTCTGTATGATTTCACTTTTCTAAATTTATAAAGCCATGTTTTATGGCTCAACATACAGTCTACTTCAGTTACACATTAACTTGTAAAGAATGTGTGTTCTGCTGTTGTGTGGGTGCGGCGTTGTGTAAATATCAGTTAGGCTAAGTTAATTGATAATGTTGCTCAGATTTCTTTTTTTACTGATTTTTGTCTATTTTTATTGATTACTGAGAGAGGTGTGTTAAAACATAATATAAATCGGAATTGGTATATTCAATTCTGTCAGTTTTTGCTTCATATATCTTGAAACTCTATTATTGGATATATACATATTCAAAACTGTTATGTCTTTTCCCTGAACTGGCCCCTTTATCATTATAAAATGTCCCTTTTTATCTCTGGTCCTTGTTTTGAGGACTGCTTTGTTATCTACAAAGCCACATGATTAGGTTTGCATGTGTAATATTTTCCATCTTTTACTTTGAACTTTTATGCATCTTTACATTTGAAGATATAAGCAACATATAGCTTGAACTTTATATTTTTTTATCTAGTCTGATATCCTCTAACTTTGAATTAGAGTCTTAATCCACTTTATTAATGAGTTATTGACGTGATTGGCTTTAAGTCTACCATTTTGCTATTTGTTTTTATTACTTGACTACATTTCAGTATTACATTTTACTTCTTCGATTAGCTTTCTATCTATACCACTTTGTTTTACTTTTTTTTCATGTTTGCTCGAGGGATTACAATATACTTAACACATTACAATCTACCATGAATTAATATTACACCATTTCACCTATTAACTTATGATCATATGCTCCCATTTACCCCATTCCATTCTATGTGCTATTATTGTCACATTTTACTTATATATTATAAATTCATAATACCTTTTTATTATTTTTTCTAAAATTAGTTATAGTTTAAATAAATTAAATTAAAAAGTCTTTTATATTTTACCCACATATTTACATTTCTGTTGCTTTTCATTTCTTTATGTAGATTCGTATTTCCATCTGATACAGTTTTCTATTAATTTATTAATAGAACTTAATTAATCTATTAATTAAAGGACTTCCTTTAATATTTATTACAGTATAGGTTTGCTTGTGATAATTCTTTCACTTTTTTTTGAAGGGTACTTTTATTGGATATACTATTCTAGGTTGACAGGTTGTCTTATTTTAACATTTTATTTTTTAATATTTATTTATTTATTTTATTTATTTGGCTGTGCCAGGTCTTAGTTGTGGCATATGGGATCTTCATTGCCGTGTATGGGATATGTAGTTGTGACATGTGGGCTCTTAGTTGCGGCCTGCGGGATCTAGTTCCCTGACCAGGGATTGAACCTGGGCCCCCTGCATTGGGAGTGCAGAGTCTTAACCACTGGACCACCAGGGAAGTCCCTTATTTTAGAGTTTTAAGTGTATCATTCCATTGTCTTCTGGTTTGCACCATTTCTCTTGGGAAGACAGTAGTTGCTTTTATTATTGTTCCTTGTAGACAATGTGTGCTTTTCTTTGGCTGCTTTTAGGATTTTCTCTTCATCTCTGGTTTTTACCTAATTTACCCTAATATATGTAGGTGTGGGTTTAAAAAAAATTTTTTTTGACGAGGACCTTTTTTTTTTAAGTCTTTATTGAATATTGCTTCTGTTTTATGTTTTGGTTTTTTGGCTGCGAGGCATGTGGGATCTTAGGTCTCCGACCAGGGATTGAACCCACACCTCCTGCACTGGAAGGCAAAGTCTTAACCACTGGATTGCCAGAGAAGTCCCTAGGTGTGGTTTTCTTGGTCTTTTTCTTACTTGGTTTTGTTGAACTTCTTGTATTGGTTGGTTGATATTTTTCATCAAATTTAGGTAAATTTTAGCCATTATTTCTCCAAATACTTTTTTTTTTTGCCCTAATTTTTCTCTTCTTTACTTGTGGGACACAAATTATGTGTATACTGGCTTGATGTTTTCCCACATGTCACTGAGAGTCTGTTCATTTTTTTTTCAACCTTCTTTTTCTCTATTTCAGTTATGACTTCTACTACCCTATCTTCAAGTTCACTTTCTTCTGCAGTGGCAAATTACTTGTAAGCTCATCCAGTGAATTTTTTCTTTCAGTTATTAGATTGTTCAACTCTAGAACTTACAGTTTTTGTTTTTTAAATAGTGTCCCTTTGTTTATGGTGAGGTATGTTCGCTCATTACGTCCATCTTCTAAAAAAGTCCTTAAACATAATAGCTATTTTGAATTGTCTGCTAATTTTAAAATATGTATCATCTCTGGGTCTATATGTGTTGATTTTTCCCCCCTAGTTTTGGGTTAAATTTTCCTTCTTTATGCATCTAATGTTTTTAGATTATGTGTTGTATATTGTGATTAACAAACCTGTGTTATTTGGGTACCTAAGCTAACTTTGTATTAAGTGCAGGGAAACAGATATTTGAAGATGCATGAACCTAGCGAAGGAATCCAATCTGAAGACGGAGGTTACATTTAGGAGAGTCTTCCAGGAAGAAAGATGCCTGAGTTGAATTTTAAAGTGGGCAATGGCCAATTGCAGGGAAGGACCAGAGGGGCACCAGAAGACAGCATAGCCGAAGCAAGAGAAAGGCACAGAGAATATAAAGTCCACATCATATTCTTTTTCACCTCTGTGCTTTTGGTGACTCGGAATCTAAGGAATTTGGTGCTTCATACCTTTGGGTTTTAGTAATAAGTTTTGTTAGAGCAAGTCTAGATGAGATCTCACTACAGTTGGCTAGAGGCCCAGTTGAATGACTGGGAGTATTTAGAAAGGTCTCTAAACTCTGGCTGTTCAAAATTCTTATGTTTTGCAGCACTGTGTGACTTCTGGAATCTCCATTTAGGTCATATTGCCTGAGCCATGTGCACCTTAGTACATGTTCTGAGAATATACAACTTATTATTTTGCCAAAGACTTAGGGGATCCCTACATACATTTCTGGAACTCCTTCTCTGAGCAGCTTCGTTTTCTATGGTGCCCTGTTCTACAAATCAACCTATTTCATCAGCCCTGATTTCCTATCTATAACTCTTCAGCTTATCAAGGCCTCAGAGTTCTGCTTGGGAACCACCTCCCTACTTTGTTGTCCAGAAACTAACTTCAAGCAGGAATGTGGGGTGCTGATGACAATCATCACATATATTTTTTTTCTCTCAGGGATGACAAGTCATGTGTCTCCTGTTTTCCAACAACTGAAAATAACTTATTCATATATTTTGTCTAGTTTGAGAGTTGTTTACAACAGCAGGGCTAGTCTGGTACCAAGTACTCCCTCATGATTACAAACAGAAGTCTCACTTACTTGTTTTTGATTAAGTTAAACCTATTATTTAAAGTAGCTGGGGATTAACTAAATCCAAGTGCCATTTCTTCTCACAGTCCTTAAAGCAAGTCAAAATCATAGGTAAGCAACTAAAATTTCAAGGGCTAATAAGATCATGGAATATATGTAATTAATGTTACTATACTAATAAATTCTACTATGAAAACATATATTGGTATTTAAGCTTGAATTTTGACTTAGGCATGATAATTTTTAAAACTCTTTCAAGGAAGAATTTTAAAAAGGTGACCCAACAGCTTTCTATAGATTGAATGTTGGAAGTTGTGTGTGTGTTTTTTTTTTTTTTTTTCCATTTGGAAGCATTGATTTCTTCCCTGCATGGGTTCTTATGTGATGCACTGATTGACGTGGCTGCCTTAGGATGGCAAGTCCATTGCATTTCATGTTTTATCATCTCTGAACATCTTGATTCAAGTCTTAGAGTCATTGATTGATTATAGTGTTGTCCTGAACATTGTGATCGGTTGTTTTGTTTTAAAATTTAACCTCTGTGGGTAAAGTGAAGGAGAGAGGTCTATTATTTTTTAGACCCTGCTTCACGTGGTTACTTTGTGACAATTTATTTAGATTCCTAGAATTTGTGATTTGTGGTTCTTTAGGCAAGTGCCAGGAGAAGTTAATCTTTCTTCTTAGTAGGGGCAAAAAGTTTTCAGGAAGCAGAGAACTCTCTCATTTTCCCCAGGTCACACTGGCATGCAGAGTCATTCAGGGTGCACTATGTCACAGAACATGGCTCTGAAGAGTTAACCACATTGTTTGGTTCCCCACCTACCAACCAATGGAACAAGAGCTGAGCTGAGGATTGCCTGAGCTCAAAGATTATAGAAACAGAAAACTTGTAGTTATCCCCATTCACACTTTCCATAGTTCTACTTTGTCTCTGCCAAAGAGTAGTTTCCTTTGTCCAGAGGCGAGGACTATTTCCTCAGCCTCTCACTAGCCACTCATCTAAGACTGGGTATTTCTTAGGTCTAACATATAGAGCATCTCATATAATCTCAGTTTTTATTCTCTTGTGAAAGGAACTAGGGAGAAATGTGGAAATATATACGTTATAATGATAATATTTATTATACTTTTAAAATCATTCCTAAAATCATTGATTTGCCATACTTGGTCAGGTTTGCTGTTTTCTCTATCTTTCTGAGGCTACTAAAGCTACATTTCTTTAAAGAATAGTTCCCAATTCAGACTTTCTCCCTAGTTAATCTGCTTGAATTACTGATATTTTGGTGTATTTTAATATTGGGACTCAAAATGGGCATTTTTTTTCTTTTCAGTTTTCAATGCAATTTAGATTTGTTAAATGGTTGTACAAAGAAATTGTATTATTCATTTAATGTTAAGAATGCTCTTAGATAATGCTCAGAATCTATTGATGTAATATGTTTATTTTATTTGCTTATAGAATTCATTGTTTTCTAATCCCACATATGAATAATCCACAAATATGAGAAGCTCATGCCTCCATCTATTTTGTAGTGCCCTTAACTCACTGTCCTGGAATACACTCTTGGGAACAGCTTTGTATGGAAAACAGTGGAATGGGTGGACTAAAGAATTCCTCTAATTTTCCACACCTACGAATATATGGTCTATCAGACCCATTTGCCCTTTGGAGATCTCATAATGACCCGGAATCAGAAGGGGAGTTGAGATTTCCCTGAATTCTCCTGTCCTCATACATTTTCCCTGCTTTCTACTGTGAAGGTTTGTTAGGACTCTTGCTTCAGACCAAAGATTATCTAGTCTTTTAAAAAACGTTTCTAACTTGGAATTAGTAGCAATCTTTTTCTTCCCACCTACAAAGAAAGAGAGAAGGAGATTCTTTAATAACAAAATAATAATAACTAAATTTAGTACAAGTCAGAATTTACAGTGGAGTTTCTAATAAAATCCTCACAGCAACCCTGGGAGGCAAGCGTCATTTTTATTAACACCACTGTACAGAGGAGGGGATGGTGGTTTGTAACCATATTATACAAGGATATTATAGAATGTAAAAATGAGGATAGCTTGATAAATGGGTAGAGAGTTTTGAAATTTTGAACATTAAATTTTGTTTTTTATTGAACTAGGAACCAGAAGGGATCTGTGAAGTCCAGCTCAGTAGGCTTATTTTTTATGCATAGAGACTTAGACCCAGGGAGCCAGGAACCTGCCACAGGTCAAAGGACTCCCTGGTCTCAGAGCTGGAACTGGGCGCACTGGCTAAAAGAGCAGCCTCCAGGGCAGAGCTGAATATCTACGTTCCCAACAAGTTGCTTCCTCTTAATCATTTCTCAGCACTTCTGTCCAGACTCAGCATAGGAAGAAAGCCTCTCTTGTTGAGGACACAGTAAGAGCAACTATATCCTGCCCTGAAGTCACCTTTTCTCTAAGGCATAGGGTCTCTCAAGACCCTCATTAAAATGAAACTCTGTGGGGTAGGAGGGGAAAGACATCTAGGCAATAGGCTCCATGATCCCACTAGCATGAATTAGCTGGTCTAATTGGTTTGCTTTCACCTTGCAGTCTGTCTTCCAAGGTGACAGCTGGCTGGGCTGGCACCTTTTTATTGGGTAAGAAGGGAAACGAAAGGCTAAAGTGCACAGAATTGGAGAAGGTGAACCTAGGTGGGGCACCATGATGGACAGTCCTGGGGAGTTCACTGGGCATTGGCAGCTGGTTTTGTCAGGTTGGGAGAACACCAGGCTTCACTCAGTTCTGCACAGGGCCAATTCTATCTGAATCTTTTAATGTGACTCCAGGGATTGATTGATCATTCATTCATTTATCAAACATTTTGGATTTACTTTTTTTTTCAAGGAATTTTTGCTGAGCTTATTATAGTTAGAGGAGATTAATTAATTAAGCCAATGTCACATTATTGTGTTCCAAATATAGAAAGGCATAGTGCTAGACATTGAGAAAACACAAAGTTGAAAGTGACATAATTCTTGTCTTCAAAGAGTCTACAGTCTAGTACACAAGTAATGAGATAAAAGGGAGGCAGAGGTAGGTACTCAAGGAAGTATACAGAAAGCATTGTAAAATCCAAGGATGGAGAACTTTTGTGTAGCTGAGGGGGATTAGAGAAGGGTCCATAGAAGAGGTGGCATTTGAACTGGCCCTTGAAGCTTGAGAAGAGTGTCACTCCCAAATTCATATCTTTATGCCACATGTCTCCCCTGAGCCCTGACTCATAGGTACAACTGCCCTGTCTAAATCCTCATGCAGATATCAAATAGGCATCTCATACCTGACATGTCTATAATTAGACTTTTGATCTTACCACCCCAAACTGGCTTGTCTCCCAGTTTTACTCATCTCCATTCTTCCAATTGGTCAGGGCTTTTCTCTTCTCCAAAATCTACCCCTTTCATTTTTTGCCAAAGCCACACTTTATGCCTTCAGTAGATGATTGCTGTGTGAGATTTAAATTTTTGATGTGTTACTGAGACTGATAAATAGCTAAAAAAAGACTCAATCTTTAAATTAAAGATCTGATGAAAGATGATGTTTTCTATTTGTAAGACAGTCCACCCAGAGTCTGTCTGATCTGTACCTATGACTTTAAACGTACCTGTATTTTATAGGAATTAACATATTCAAAAGATTTTTGTCACACTTAACCATTACCAAGTGTGATCTCACTGTGCATTTTCATCTGATTTCACAGCAAGAACATTGACACAGATGTCTTTATTTCTCTTATTCTACAGATGAGGAAACTGAAGGAGAATGAGTGACTTACCTGTCATCTAACAGGTAGTTCATGGAAGAGCCTAGACTCACATAGCCTAGCCCCAAAGCCTACAGGGTGGCTTGGAGCCTCCAGGCAATCAGTGGCTCAGTCTGAGTGAAGGGGCAGTAGTAGATTACGCTGGCGAAGAAGTTTGGGAATTACTTGTGGAGAGCCTTGAATACCACTCGACAGTTAGGACTCTTCTAAAACTGATATTTCCACAATAGGACCAACTCCTTCCAGGAGTATGCTAGGCAGTCCATTCAGGCACAGCAAAATATTAAAACCTGTATTCAGATTTGTAAACCTCCTCTTTCATATTAATATTTTTGTTAATGTCTTATAATATGGTAGTGTATTTTCAGACAGGAATACACACAAACACATACCTATATCTCAAAATTGTTTTTATTGGTAAGAGTGAAATGATACTCTTTGAGCAAGACAGTATCATGATGACTGCAGTTGCTTGGGAAAATTAATTGTGTCTCCAGAGCTGGGGACTCAAAGAGAGCCCCATGCCCAAGGGCTCTTGAGCACCCCAGTCGGTCTGGTTTGTATGGGAAGCCAAAGTGAGACAATACAAGTGAAAGTACCCTAAGGATGTAAAATAAATCAAAAGCATGCCAAAAGATGCAAACAGAATTTGTCTTTAAAACTGCCCAACAGCTGCTGCTAGATTCTTGGAAATCAAGGTCTGTGTTAAAGGCTTAGAGGAGAAACTTAAAAAGTAAGATGAGCAACTTGGCACTGATGCTATGGAAACTCTTTTCAGATCTGACTGAGAAGATTTTGAATTGTTTATTTACTTGGCATTCCTACTGTCCTAGAATCCTTAGAGCTTTATCTGTGGAAAAATAAAAACAGTTTAGAAAGTAGAGTTGTGTTTTGAAACACCCGAACTAGTTTTTAAGGTATCTTTACCTTTTTATACAGGATAGCATGTATCATTTTGTGGTCCGGCGCTGATAAAACATTAGCAGGAAGGCACGTGGTGAAGGAAATAGCGGGGTGAAGAAATTGACTACCCAAGCATTAATAAGCAGGAGGTTCCATTTGTTCTAAACCCCCTCCAGCTTCAACATTTTTTGTGCCCAGCCATGAAGGCGACATTTTCCTGTTTCTCAGAACTGAGCTGAACCCGTGTTTCAGGAGCTCTGGCTCTGGCTCCTATTCTATGAGGAACAAAGTGGCAAACTTTCTAATTTAGTTAAAATTCCTGTAACTTAAGAACCAGCTCAAAAGGATCTTGATGCAGAACAGTCTCTTTGCTAGAGTGAGGACTCCACTGGCGTGACAACTATTTTTAGGGAGAATGCTGGCAGGCAGCATCCTAATGAAAGGCACAACAGAAGTAGCCTAAATGCCTTCCTGCTCTGTCCAACCTCGACTGGAGGGAAGGCTGCTTTTACAATCACATTTTTCCTGAGTTCAAAGATTTTATGTGTCTCTGCATATTGCATCTGCTTCAACCACTGCTGAGTTCCATGGAGGGAAAAACAAAGACGCCATTTGTAAACCCATGGCTTAATGGTGGTTGTTGGTTGGTCAGGAATGATCAATTTTGGGCTCAAGGAAAGTCGTATTGAGAGACATCAAATCTGAAGTGTAACTGAAGAAAATACTGGGTAAACCTGTGTCCCTGTAAAGCAGTGAAATTGAACCTTTTCTTGGAGGAAATAATGCATTTATTGTTATGAATGCCTTTGTTGAAGGCAAGAGATTTTTTTGTCAGAACAAAGGAGTCTACTTAAACAACAGGAATATAAACAGGACCTTATTTGCTGACTGCTGCTGGCTTTAGGATTCTTGTGGTTGGGCTTCTTGTAGGAGAACTTTAGCTGGAAGAGCAGAGGACAGCAGGAGCCCTGAGCAGGGTGGAGGTCAGGAGACCTGGTCTGGTTTGTCTCTGTCAAGAACTGACTCTTGAGTTTGACTTTGAGCCAAAGCTTCTGCTCTCAGGCCTCAGTGGTGCTTCTCATATGAAGTGGTGCTTCCTGAGGCACCCCCAGCTCTAAGAGTATGACTCTGTACCTATCACTTTCCATGCTCCTTTTTTCACGAGCCATGAGAGTAACTTCTTTCCTCCAACAATGGAGCCCTGCTCTGGTCCGGCCCTGTGTTTTCCCAATGGGGTAGGCAGATCAGCACCAAGTACCATCTTCCACCGAGTCTAACTCACCTTTGTTTGTATGCTGCACCATTATGTTACCTACCACTTAGAAAAAACTGCATGACAACTCCACCTATTACACTTCGGCTATCAATTGCAGGATGCATCCTGAGTTCAGAAATGTCAAAAAAAAAAAAATAATAGTGTGCACCTGAGTTTGATGCAATGTAGTGTAGTGATTAGTAGAACAGGTACTGGGGAAAGCCCCAGAGAGAAGGCCTGGGAAGGGTGTGGTTCAAAGTTTTTCCAAAGGCTTCTGGGTCTGTTGAGGGGCAGGATGGCCTTAGAAGCCAGACTGCCTGCCAGAGTTTTCATTCCCAGCTCTGTCGCTTACTGGCTACATGACCTAAGGCAAGTTTCTTCATATCTTTGTAACTCAGTTTGCTCATCTGTAAAATGGGGGATAAGGATAGTAATTGCTTCATGGGACTGTGGTAAGGATTATGTTAATGAGTAGATGTAAAGTATGTGGAACAGAGCCAGGCACTTAGTAAGCACTCCCTGAACGTTCTAATTGATGTGACTCGGTGGTTGATGCCTGGCTCCCCCTCCAGGATATGAGCTCTAGGAAAGCCGGGGACAGGCTTGTTTGCCCCCTCATTGTAGTTTCTAGTGCCTGCCAGTACCTGCCATATAGTAAGTGCTCAATAAATATTTGCCAAAATGAATTTGCTGTTTGTTATCTCCTGTTGGACATTAGCCAGTATTCACTGACCTCACAAGGCCCTTTCATGAAATGAGCATGACAGAAACCCATTACAGTTAGTTTCGGTGCAGTTAACTCTTCTGTCCTTTCAAATGATGGGTGTCTTTGTCTTATCAGCCTGTAGACTCTGGCCTACTAATCAGGACAAAAGTAAATGCTAGAAATAAACAAGAAGACCTGCTGTACCCAAAGCTCAACTTTCTCAAGGCTCTGCTAATTGGAAGGCAGATGATGTCCTTGAGCGACTTCACAACCCAGATAAGGCTGTCTAAGACAAAGGGACTGTCCCTGCTTTGACAAATGGGACTGACCTTCCAGTCCTGGTAAAACATTTCTGGTTTCAACAAAGTCTGTATCAGGTGGGAGATGATATATGGCTGGAAGTTTGTAAATCCACAGGCAGGTGTTAACTGGCTGCCCTGGTATGCTATTAACCCACAATTCACAAGCACCTCCAAGAAAGTAGGGAAGTTGTATTTGCCATCTCTCCTGGATTTTTAGTGAAGTGTCTGTATTAAGAAACACTTCTGAAAAAGAAAGATTCATTAGTCAAAGATTCTAAGAGTCTCTATCTGACTTAAGACTCTAATTTAGCTTCAAATAACACTTGTCTAAATACAAGATGAGTCAATTAGTAGAATTGGAGGTATATCAAGTTTTTTGGTATGTTTGCATTGGTACTAACCCCAGCAGTCAAGGAAGGTAACTGCAGAAATATTCTTATTCTATCAGGCTGGAAGTGAAATGGCAACCAAGGAATGAGAATTTCACAGTTAATGTGAGTCCAAGGAAGAAAAGATATCTTCTATTATTTGGTTCTCTGTTTGCAGTTTCAGATAGGAACTTGCTTTCTCATCCATTATCTTTTCCTCTGATCCAACACGTTAGCTTGGTTCTCTTTCTCTGAAGTTAATCCAAATTCCTGTATTTTTTCCAAACTTGCAATTCAATGTCACTCTATTTTCAGATACTTGAACTTTTGAATTCCTAATTGAAATTTTGATTCAATTTTTAAAAATGAGGACCTGGGAGGGCATGATAATTATCTTCAAATAGTTGAAGGTCTGTCATGGGAAAGATGAAAAACATTGTTCTATAAGTATGTAGAACAAGGGACAGATGCTGTAGAGGGAGTTTTTAATTCATTATAAGGATGGATTGTTTGTCAGTCAAGGATGAGCAGAAATGAAATGGGTTATCCCAGGAGATAGTAGTTTCCCACACCAGGACGTTCTCTGGATTTGCTAAGGATTGCAGATTTGGTAGACATTAATGCTGCTTGCTTTCCAATATCTGACTCTCTTCTCATCCCAGTCACCTAGAAGACTGAAACTCCTGGCCCACTTGTGGTCAGAGTGTGGCCATGTGACTACTGGCTGTTAGGTCCAGACCATAATATTTAATTGCCAGTATGAGACTTTAAGAGTTCTCCTCCCCTGCCAGTGTAATCTAGAAATCACCGACCTAGATGGAGCTTCCATCAACCTGACTCCAAGGGGGGTAACCATGAACAGAGACCCCTTATCATCCTGCCCTGGACCTATAGCAAGAAGGAGAAATAAACATTGTGGTTTTAAGCCACTGTGGCATAACTGAACTCATCCTGAACACGGCTATTGTTCACTTATCCCTGGGCAGCAGTAAGCTCAGGAAGGCAGATTCCTCCCCCAGCCTCAGGGTTGAATTGTGATTGGTCACGGCTAATCATGGCAATTTCATTTCTCTTTTTCAGTGGAATAAACCATCCATGGCTGGCCACATGACCAAGTTCTGTCTGATGAAACTTAAGGGTGGTCTTGGGTGGGAGAGCCTTTGAAAAAGATTTTCCTTCCTTACAAAAAGAGGGGAAAGAACAAGGAGAGGAATTATTTTCTTCCTGCTTTTGATTGTTTTATGTGAGACTGTGATGGTTGAGGGGGGAAAGTCTTATTTCAGACAGAGAGCATGGTAACTTGTGGAATCCATTATCCCAGGAGGTAGCACAGGCTGTGCTCTGTGAAGTGGAATTCCCACTTCCTAAGTCCACATCTAGCCGATTGATACTTCCACTTGCATGTCTCATGGGCTTCTCAAACTCAGGTTCAAAACCTGTTTCTCCTCTTGAGGTCCCTGTCTCAGCTAAAAGAACCAGAGTCTTCCCTGTTGCCCAAATCAGAAACCTAAGAGTGACTCATTTCTTTCTGTCCCTCATCAAGTCCTTCATATTTCCTGAATGTATCCATTCCTGTCCCTCTCCATTGCTTCTGCAGTAGCTCAGGCCATCAGCAGTTCTGCAAATGGCCCTTTACCTAACTAGCTTGCCTCAAACCTAGCTCCCCTCTAGTGTAGGTCCATATGGTAGTCAAAGGGACCCTTCTAAAACAAATTGATCACATAAGCTTAAAACAACTTGAGTGACTTCCTAATGTCCCCTGGATAAGTCTCAAATCCGTGGCCAAGACTTTTCATGGTCTAGCTCAGGCTATATCTATAGCCTCAATTTAGACCACTCCCACTTGTCATTTTTGCTCCATTCTTAACTGCATTATCTACAGGTCACAGATTCCTGCTCTCTTTCTTCCCTGCCCCTTACACATGCTAACTCTTTTCTTAGAACAGCCCCTTTCTCTTTTCTCCCCTTTCCCTCACCCAGCTAACTCTCCATCCTCCTTAAGGCCTTCCTTCCTTCTCAGAGAAGCCTTCCTCACTGTCTGAATGCTGGCTTAGCTACCCTTCTCTCAGCAAACATCACACTCTATTTCTACCACCATCTTAGCATTTTTCAGCACTGAGTTATAATTTTCTATTAATCCTCTATCTCTCCCCCTGGACTGTAGCCCCATGAGGGTGATGATTGCCCTTTCCATCTTTGGAAAACTGCCTGACCTGTGTTAGGTTCTCCATGAAGGATTGTGTATGCCATCATTATGTGCCTCTTTGCTAGACAGAAGAAATAGTCCAGGCATGTGGGTTTTTGAGAATACTGTTGTGGTGATGAGCCAGGGATTGGTGGCAGGAGATGGGGATGATGGTGCAAGAGACAACTTGGGTTGGACAAGGCTCTGGGTCTGAACCAGGCAAACAGCATGTACAGGATGGAGCAGGAAGTCAAAACAAGATCAGGGATAGAAGCTCAAAAGGCATGATCTGAGCCTGGGAAACCATCCAGCTGGATAGGTTCTGGGCAAAAGCCCTGGATGGAGAGAACATCCAGCTTGAGGTAGCAAAGGCCTAAAACAGGGACCATCCCTGAGCACAGAGCCAGGGGGAAGCTCGCTTTCTTTAGTACAGAGAGAACTTAGTTGAACTGAGGGAGATGCAAGGTGGAGCAAAAAAAAAAAAAAAAAAAAAAAAAAAAGACAACCTGTGTTAAACTGGAGAAATCTGGCTCTGTAACCATGCACATAGCTGTGAACACCCTGACTGTAGGATGTGTTCCCCAAGACCCTTCATGTTGCAGGAGATTAGACCTTGGGTTCTGAGAAGGAGCAGAGCTGTGGTCCTCGGCTCAGCTGCCCTCTGGGAGAAACAACACTAAGAATCCTCAGCACACACAGGATCCTTTGGTGTGAGGCTGTCCCTGGTATCTGCCACAGATGGACAGAAATTGTTAAAATTGGTGGCGGATCCATAAAGAACCACAGATCTGAGTGAAGAGTTGATAAAGTAGAAGAATCAAAACTGAACTTTGTTGAAAGAGGAATTTATCAAGTAGTAAGTGTGGAGCAAAAAACCAGAAAGGACCCTTTACCCAAGTCAAAGTTTTCTACAGTCTCACCTTGGAACTTCACGTGAACATCAAGGTGTCATCAGAACTTACTCAGAATTCATCCAAGAGATCCTGCAGGCTTATTTACTGGCCTTTCCTAAGAGTTAAGGTGGCCCAAAGGTTAAGAATCCATGTCTTCCTGCTGAATTCAAGCACCTGGCACTCGAATGAAGAGTTAGAATCTTCTAAGAATTAGAAGGACAACAGAGACATCTGTCTCTTCACTCCCCTTTGTCTCAGTGGGGCCATGGAGACCTTCACAGTCGTGTTTCCAGACTCCTCTATGGCCAGGTCTTTGCCCTCCTCCCTCCAAATGCCAATCACACCAGCTACTCTATGGTCCCATTACTTTATCTTTGTTTTCCTTTTATGGAATGAGAGTTCCCTTGGGTGACCCCCACCCCATTCCCTGGTCCCTTGTCGGTGCTTTCAGGGCATTTGTACTCAGCCCTGTTTTTTCTTTTCGGTAACAGTGAGCCCCTTCACAGGGGCATGAAGATTAAGCAAAACACCATGGTGGGTGTGCACAGATGGGGTATATGCTCTACAAATGCTTGTTGGACATTCGAGCAAGGCAGACTTGCTAACACCACTGAATTTAGAATTAAACCTCATATTCTTTGAGTCTTCCTGTCCCCAGGAGAATTTCTTTACAAATATTACCTAATATTTGTTTCCCCTTGTTTCTGATTTTTTAAAAAGACCTAATATTGATATTTTGTTTCTCAGGTAACACACATAGCTCATATTATTTTCAATTGTCCTTAAGAATAGCATGAAATCTATCATATCCCACACAAAGACTTTATGACAAGTGAGGAAATGTTTACCAATCCATCATGAACAGTGACATGGTCTAGGCTGAGGGAGCCTGCTTGTGAAAACAGAACGGCCAACCTCAATTCACCTGGCCTTCATTGTGTGCCTGCTGGGCCCAGAGCTGCACCTGCAGGAAAGGTTACATTTTCTGGAGAAATGAGCACTAGTCAAAAGACAGTAAGAGGGACTAAATCTGCAAAACAGAAGTTGTCACCTAACACATCACTCAGATTGAAAGAGATCCAAGCGGGAGTATCAGGGCAAAGGCCAGGGAACAACCTCAGGACAAGAGTGGAAGGGATCACTGCGCTGGCTTAGTGGGCTGCAAGGACTCTAGCTCTTTAATACGAGCACTAATGAAGGGCCATGGCCCCAATAATAATAACAGATATAGCATCAATACTGGATGCTCTGTGTTGTTCTGAGAACATTACACATTTCATCTCTTGTAATCCCTACAATAACCCAATGAGGTTAAGTATTATTATCACACCCATTTTATACATGAAGGGAGCTGAGACACAGAGAAGTCAAAAGTGCATGAAAGTGGCCGAGCTGGGACTTGAACCCAGGCAGTCTGGCTGTAAAGCCTGCTGTGCCCTATTGCCTCTCCACACAGAGGATGAGACTGAAGCCTTTAATACTTAACTTGGTAGTTAATTTTCTGTCCCCATCTCAAGCAGCTCTTTCTCTCCACTTGTAAATATCTATAGTGACACTCATGTTGTTTGAGCACTCACTGGTCTGGTATTTGGGGGGAAATCCCTAGAGGATGTTTGGTAGACGTGGCAAGTTGGTCTGGGAATGAGCTGAGCATAATGGAACTAATTTTCTGAGGTCAGTAGAGCCCACAGGCCAAAACAAAATTGGGACCCAGTGAGTGACGGGCACTTAGGCTCTCCTCACCTCAGGAGTTTCTCTCCTACCCAGGCCTGTCCAGCTGGTGACTTTTGGGGCTCTGTGTTTGGTGAAGCATATATGTGAAAAGACCAGTGTTTCTTTATCTTTTATTCAGGGGGAAGTGCAAGGAAGAGATTGGAAATTAACAAGAGCATGGTCCTCTTGCTGTGGTAGATCAGCCAAAAGAGAGGCCAGACTCCCCTCTGCTCACGTCCCTCTCACACAGTCCTTACTGAGCCTTGGCATTATTGGGGGTACCCTCTCCCTGGGTTTCAGCCTTTCAAAATCCCACCATTTCCCAAGGCCCAACTCCAGGCCGTGCTCCCCTACGATGCCCTGCTGGGCCCCCAGCCCTTCCTGGACCCCCTTAGCATATGTTCTCATTCAAACAGCTCCCAGGAGTAGTTTTACTCATGGTTGTTGCACAAGTCTTCTGCTTTCTACTGGTATGGAAAGTTCTAGAAGATGGAGGCTCTCCTGACTTTAACATGCTCCTTCAGACCCCCCACTATACTGGCCCACTGTCTACTTGTGCATATGTCATTGTAACCCACACATTTCAGCACAGGATTTGTAATCTGTGGATTTGGGAGAAAAAAAAAAAGACAAAAGGGAAGCTTGAGAGGAAAAAAGTAGTTTGCTTTGGGAGAAGAGAGATGCTTCCCTAATAAAAGATAAAATGGCCAAATGGGGGTAGGCTTTTGCCCCTGAGATAAGAGGAAAGGTCATTTATTTAAACAGTAAATGGCTAGAAATGCAGAATGGATTTATAGGGCCCCTACAAATCCATAAAAAAGCTTGCACATAGATGCATACATATTAATCCTGAATTGCCTATGAAATTTATCTTTATGAGTAAAGAGAAGAGGGATTGTTGATCCTGTTATGATTTTTACCCCATCTTTCCAAAGAAGACAGGATTAATACCAGGAGAGATAAATCATGATGTGATTTTTGTATACATGCACAAAGCAAACACAATGAATATTTGATTTTCTCCAACTTCTGCAGAGCTAAATCAATTTGGAGAGATAATGGTAGGGGATTAAGTTATTAGAACGTGTGTAACTATAACGTTTTGAATACAGTTAACTCACAAGTTATTACAATTTCAGTATAACATCTGTTATCATTGAAATAACAGATGTGTTGTGTATTGTGAAACTAAGGGAAAATTGGATATGCACACATTTTTCAAAAGAAACCAGGCTCCTATTAAATTGTTTTTGAAATGCAGCACTGTAAAAATTATTGCAAAGGGTAGAAGGGGTGTCCCCAAAAGGAGGCTATATCACAAATAATGCTATTAATAGAAAGTTGTCTGAAAATATGAGGCAAGCAAAATGTTATATGAACTCCTGCACTTTGCCAAATTACAAAGAAGGGACGTTGTCATACTTAAGGATTTAGAAAAATGTAAAGCTACAAAACAGAAAATAGCAATCCGTAAAAGTGAGCTTGGTGTAAGGAATGATGATCTCCCAGCTCTGCCATCCACACTCAGTGCCTTTACTGCAGTAACTGTAGTACTAACTCCTCATGTACAGTGAGTTATATCCACCATCCTTTCAGCAGTCATATTTTCTGAACCCAGAGTTGGGACATGTGCTTTAATGAGACCATGTGGATGTGCAGGGATGAGGGAAGAGGAGATTTGACATTGAGATTTTTCTCATAAAATCCGGAATATATGGTCACTTTTCCTGTGTTGCCCAGCAAGTGCTGGCCTTAAAGCAGAGACTCAGAAACTATTTACTCATGGATCTGAATTGCTCCTTGCCCAGTGCCACCCTTGAGGCACCTCTGTGAGTTTTCTGATCACATTATTGTGATTACATTATTAGTAGCATTCAGCTAATATATATATATATTTTTTTTTTTTTTTTTTTGCAGTATGCGGGCCTCTCACTGTTGTGGCCTCTCCCGTTGCGGAGCACAGGGTCTGGACGCACAGGCTCAGCAGCCATGGCTCACGGGCCCAGCCGCTCCGCGGCATGCGGGATGCTCCTGGACCAGGGCACAAACCCGTGTCCCCTGCATCGGCAGGCAGACTCCCGACCACTGCGCCACCAGGGAAGCCCTCAGCTAATATTTTGTCTAGAGTCTTGAAATCTGCCACTACATTTTTATTTTCTTTCTCCACCTGTCCACAATTGCGCTTGTCTTTTTTGAAAGTTTAGGGGGAACAAATCCCAATGTATTATTATTTATCAAGTTTCATGGTCAGCAAAGAATATACCAGAAATATGAGGTTGGAGGTTGGGGGAGATCTAATTAAGCTTGACTTGGTCTAGACTTCAATTCTCCTACTGTTGACAGCTTGCTCCTCGGAGAAAGAGCTCCCAGTTGGTCTCCACCACAAAAAGGTTTCTAATAAAATATTCAAGATAGCTGAGGACCTTTAGAATGGGTAATTTTATTCAACATACACTATGATCTTTCTGCTGGTTGTGGGCTCTGGACCAATACCCAAGAGCTTCTCTTGGAGTGCCTGACTATTATGCATTATGTTAGAGTATTCTGTGAAAAGTCAATTTACTCAGAGACACCATATTTTAACTTGGAGACTAAAATTGTCCCTGAGGTTTACTTTGCTGCCATGATTAAGTTCTTATTGTTCTGCAAATCCTAGATTTATTTTTAACTGCTTCAATGCTGCATTTTTTAAAGACTAACGAATGGTTAAAAAAGAAAGAAAAAGAAAAAAACATGCAAAAAAATCTAGGACTCAGGAAGAATGCTCTGATAAAGTGCAGACTTTCATTAAATAATGCCTGTAGTGAGTTTACCTGCCGTTGGCTTTGCCTCTGGTTTCGAGAGCCTGCCTAACTAGGCCTAGGACTTAATGAGGTGGCTCCCTTCAGTGTCTTAGACACTTAGCTCTCAAAAATCTCTGTCTACAAACCAATTTTTCCCATCCATTACAACACGAGCAGGAGAAATTGAATGCGTGGTTTGAAATCCCTGTTAATCAATTGGACTATTCCCCTTGGATTGTGGTTGAAGAGCAAGTTTTCATTATGTCTAATAATTAGCATCATCTTTTTTGAAATTAGCTGAATGAGCTGACAGTAATCTGTGGTGGATATGTCATGTGTCTTTCCATTATTAACTTTTTTGGGAGGAGGGAAGAGTGAGTGGGGAAAGAAATGGACGATGGGAATTTTTTTCTTATCTTGGTGGCATTTAACATGAGCAGGTGCCGGGTGGGGTCTATTTTAGATGATCTAAAAGTGTAATGAACATGAGCTTTGGAGACATTATCAACAGCTTGAATCCTATTCCTCTAATTTACTTGGTGAGTGAAACTGGACAAGTTACTTACCTCCCTAAGTCCACGCTTCTGCCTCTGTAAAATGGAGATAATAATAATGCTTTCCTTACAAGGTTACTGTAAAGATTAAATGAGAGACTGCACATCGAGCACTGAAGAATTTACTGGCACTTAGTAAAAACCCAGTACATTGTAGCTACTGTTATTGCAGCTTTATTACTTTAGGCAGCTGTCATATTAAATGGGAATTCTTTTTATTCATTAGATATTGATGCCTTCACTTAACCACTATGCTGAAGACTCCTGATGGGGCCGTGAGAAGCGTAGAGAGACAGATCTACTGTTCTTGTAGGGGGATCAGATGTGGTCAGAAATGATCCTGGCAGAAGGTGGGAGGTGACAAGTGCCATGGAAGACGAACAGGGCAGTGCCTGGCACACTGGTGCTAATGGGACAAGTCCCTTCACTGAGTGGTGGATGGCAGAAGATTATGGGACATAACTACAGAGTGATTTTGGCTGTGGTTCCTGGCAGCAGAACCCCCAAGCCTAGCTCTGTTTTCGAGGCTGTTATGGAATGAATGTTTATGTAGATTCATATGTTGAAGCCATATACCCCAATGACAATATTTGGAGGTGAGGCCTTTGGGAGGTGATTAGGTTTCGATGAGGTCATGAGAGTGTGGTCCCTCTGATGGCATTAGTGCCCTTGTAAGAGGAAGAGACAAGAGAGCTCCCTCGACCCTGCCATGGAAAGGCACAGCAAGAAGGTGGCTGTCTGCAAGCCAGGATCGGGTTTTCCCCAGGAACCAAATCTGCTGGCACCTCGGTCTTGGACTTTCCAGTCTCTAGAACCACGAGAAATGAATGCCTCTTGTTTAAGCCACCCAGTCTGTGGAATGTAATAACAGTCCAGGCTAAGACAGAGGGCTTCTGTGAGCTCTCTGTTACCCTTTTAACAAATCCCTTTTCTGCTTCAATCAGCCAGAGTCCATCTGCTGCTTGCCACTAAGCAGCTGACCAACGTGCCCCTCAGTGTTGGGATCTGCATTCTCATTCCTCCTCAGCCGACAGTGAGATTACAGCCGACAGTGAGATTACAGGCTGTGAACACACAGCCTGTGTTCCAGTCTTCTCTGCCTGCCTTCTTCTTTTTCATCCTGCTCCAATAGGCTAATTCCTTCGAGGTTCCCTCATTCATCTTCCAGAGTGGGAGAATCTGAATGGCCTAGTTAATTACCACTGGGCACAGTGTTACATCAGACCACCCCAGTGGACTGAAGTCAACCTGGAGATTGGGCCACGCCTGGTCTAATTAGGGGCACAGACATACTTAAGGCAGAGCCTGAGGCATATTCCCTTCGTTTGGGGCACAAAGGGGGCATGTCCCTTGAACAGAGCTGGTGAGCATGATAGGCACCAGGATTGGCTTTTCTAGGACAGTTTTCACCATATAACATAAAGTGAGGCCCAGTATCCTCACTGGGATGGAACAAATGGGCTGGGTTTATCAGGGAGAGATGCTAACTCCACCTCTTCCTCTACTGTCACTGTATTTCTAATGGCTTTTCCTGACTTCATGCTTTTAGCAGTATTCCCACAAAATATTAGACATTCTGTTATTGCAACATTTTTATATTCTATTTATGTTATTTATCGATTTTCCCTCTTTTCTGTGGATTCTTTTGTTTTTTGAAAACTTTAAAAATTTTATTTTATTTATTTATTTATTTTTGGCTGCATTGGGTCTTCGTTGCTGCACGCGGGCTTTCTCTAGTTGCGGTAAGCGGGGGCTACTCTTCATTGTGGTGTGCGGGCTTCTCGTTGTGGTGGCTTGTTTTGTTGCGGAGCACGGGCTCTAGGCGCGTGGGCTTCAGTAGTTGTGGCACGTGGGCTCAGTAGTTGTGGCTCGCGGGCTCTAGAGCACAGGCTCAGTAGTTGTGGCACATGGGCTTAGTTGCTCCACAGCATGTGGGATCTTCCCGGACCAGGGCTTGAACCCGTGTCCCCTGCATTGACAGGTGGATTGTTAACCACTGCGCCACCAGGGAAGCCCTTTTCTGTGGATTCTTTAAGGTCAGGAAGCAGCTTACAAACACAGAGCCTAGTGTAGAGGTGGATCCATCATGTTCATATTAGTTAGAGTGATGATGGCTGTTACAGTCAACAAACTCCTAGTTACGATGATTCCAACATGATGGTTGGAAGTCTATTTCCCACTTACATGAGGACCCATGTGGGAGTTCCTGATTAGTGGGTGGCCCTCCTCTAAGCAGGGATCAGGGATCAGGACCATCTATCAAATGGCGTCACTGGCTTCAGCATGTGGCTTCCCAGGGCTCCATGCTTATCTGCCTCAAACTAGAAGGAGCGTTCCACATGCAAAGTTTCATAAGCTAGGCCTGGAAGTGGCATGTGTCACTCTGCTGACATTCCACTTGTTAGAGCCTGTTACGTGGCCACCCTTAAATGAAAGAGATCGGGAAATGTAATCTCACTGTTGGCTGAGGAGGAAGAGAAAATGGTTTGGCACGCAACTGGGTAACCTCCTGAGTCTTGAGCTGGGACATGAAGAAAAAGAAGGATCTGAATGGACAGAGATGAGGGGATAGCACCTCAGAGAGCAGTAGGTTTGAGGACTGGAGTCTGGAGAGGACTGGATGTGAGGAGCTCGGCACTGATAATTAACCACTTATCACCAAAGTCCCTGGTCTGAGATTTCAGGAACTCAAATGAAGATGCTGACTCAGGACCCAGAATGCCTGGTTCAGATCTCAGCTCAGATACTTACCAGCTGTGTTATCTGGCATATGCTCTCTGTGCTTCATTTTCTTATCTATGAAATGGGGATAGAAATAGTTTCTACCTCTTAGGCATGTTGTGAAGACTGAATGAGTTAATACCTGTAAAGGATATAGAAGAGTGTTTGGCATATAATAAGGATTCAACAAATGTTACTACCCTCACTCTTTCTATGTATATGAATATGTATTGTACGTGTGTGTAAATTATAACACCATGAGGACATAGATATTGAAATATGGGGTAGGGGAGAGAGAAGGGAGGGTGGTCAAGGGATTTGACTTCAGCTTTGTATTTTGGTCACTAATAATGCCACAACACTCACTCTTATTAATCTTAGTACTTTGGACAGGCAGTGCTTTCTTCTGATTGCCTTTGCTGTCCCACCAATTATCATTTGGTTCTTTCATGACATTTGGTTATACATTTTGTATTTTGTGTTACGATATAAATCTTTTCTCTCTTCCACCTTTTGTCTGAAATTTGGCTCGTTTGTACAAGGGATATAATGACGCTCATTAGTATTGGTAGGACCCAGCTGCTGCCGGCTTCCTTAGAGCAAAGCCCCACTCATGCCAGCCTTTATTTCAGTGGGGTATGCTGCCCATTAATGCAAGGTCATTGCCAGTTCCTGCTCTCATTTCCGCCTGCCTTTCTGTGCCCCTTCTGGCTTGCCCATCCTATTGCCCAGCAGGCTGCCTTCCGTGGTCAAAGGCCACCTCCCATCCACCTCCTCACTTAGGCCACAAGTTCTTGGGGTGCTGTGGCGCTATCCCCAAGCCAGCAGCTGCCCCAAGCTGACGGCTACCCCCACCAACGGCCAGGAGAAGGTGATGGGTAACGGGGCACTGGCATTTGATGAACTACCTCTCCGCATTCTTGCTTTACAGAGAGGCCCGGTGGAGTGGGTATGCCAAGTTCTCAAAGAAGAAAACATTGTGTTTCCACTCGACTTCACATTCGGAAGTAAACTCGCCAGGCAACTTCTTACATGAGGCTCATGTAACTTTAATGCCTCGTCCTGGCATTGTTTCCTGGCCTGGCCAGTACTGGCCCCTCCGCGTGGCCTCCTGGAGGACAGGATTTGTTCCGTGCCTCGAGGGCATGCCTTCCCAGGTCAGCAGATGGCCTTCTGATGACTGTTTCCAGCTCGTCTTACCTGACCATTCCCTCACTGTATGAACAGCTGTTTCCTTCACTTCAGAGCTGCCCAACCGGATTGGTGATTTTTCTTCTGGCCTTTTGTTTGCACAGAACATAAATCTTTCTCTTTTTCTGACCTGGCCTGCAGTTCCATCCACCTGTGCCCACCTGGAGCAATATATAACTCTCGCCAGGCTCTGTTTCCTTTGCTCACTTCAGCCTATAAACCAAACTTTCTTCTTCCTTTTACTCCCTCTCTTCTGGGCTGATTCAGCACTATCTTAGCACCTGGCTGCCAGTTAACACTTAACCACAAAAAAGACATTCTTTTATGGGTCTGACCTGAACTGGAAACTTCTGACAGAAGGGGATATGCAATAGAAATCTCAGTCCCATTGGCCTCCTTTCTCTCTTTTTCTAGAGTCTGAGGAGACTTAATTTACACCAGGTTAGCAGCAACTATGTTAATTGAAAATGAGTTAATTAAATAACTTGGTGCTTTGAGCTGTCAAAATGTAGCCAGTCAGTTGAATCAATCCAGTTAAATGTTTAACAATGATCACAAAAATCGGATATGAATGTAAGAAGAAAGGAAAGGAACCTATGTCCCTAAGAGAGCACTCTGTGGAGTCTAGATTATGACTAGGCAAATGCTACCGACTTTTCTAAGTGCTGCAATTGTGTCAGTGGTGTTTGGTTTGAGACTTTTATTTAGGTTTCCTGGACTAGAGAAGAATCTCTCAGCACATTTTCTTGTTGCCTTCTTTTTTATTGAAGGTGTCAAATGCTCTCAAAACATTGTTTCTCACCTCCAGTTGAAAACCAAGAAACTGAAGTATTCATGTTGTAGAAACAGGCTGGTCAGAAAGCAGGGTCTCGGTTTTCGTTACAATAAGCTTTGCAGTGAAATGAATGAGATCCTCTGCTGCATTATGATCCAGAATGTGCCCGCCACATACTCATTCATATAACTGTTCATTGGTGGTGACTGGTTGGGAATGCTTAGCTACCTTTCTGTTTCTTCAGGATGTTAGCTGGTGAGTTTTAAAGATGGATCGCACACTCTCTTCCTAGTTTTTACTTTGCAGCAGGCCAAGATTTGTTGTGTAATTAAAACCTAAGTATCGGCTCGGCCTGGGCAGAGTGCGTAGGCCCGCGGCGCTCGGTGTGCTGGGGGGCCCTCCCAAGCCGGCCCGCCCCCACTCCGCTCCCGGCCCACAGCCGCCCTTCAGCTGTCGCTGGCGTTCTGGAGCCCAGACGCAGCGTCTGATTCCCCTGGCATCTTCTGTTCAGTCAGCGGCGTGAGCGTCTCGCCGTGGCGTGTCGTCCGCGCCGCTCGGCCCGTGGTACGCCCGTGCGCTTGCCCGGCCGGCCGACCTGCGGAGCTCCCGCCCATGTCCCCCGGATGGTCCGGGGGGTCCGGGCACCGCCTCAACGGCAGCTCCGCCGGAGGCGCGGACTGGACTGCAGCCCGCACCCAGAGCGGACGGCGTCATGAGGCACCTGCCGTACTTCTGCCGCGGCCAGGTGGTGCGGGGCTTCGGTCGCGGCCCCAAGCAGCTGGGCATCCCTACAGCTAACTTTCCTGAACCAGTAGTAGATAATCTTCCAGCTGATGCATCCACTGACATATATTATGGTTGGGCCAGTGTTGGAAGTGGAGACGCCCATAAGATGGTGGTGAGCATAGGATGGAACCCATACCACAAGAATACAAAAAAGCCCATGGAAACTCATATCATGCATACTTTCAAAGAGGACTTCTATGGGGAAATTTTCAACGTGGCCATCATTGGCTACCTCAGACCAGAAAAGAACTGTGATTCTTTAGAGTCACTTATTTCAGCAATTCAAGGTGATATTGAGGAAGCTAAGAAACGACTAGATTTACCAGAACATTTGAAACTTAAAGAAGACAATTTCTTCCAGGTTCCTAAAAGCAAAATAATGAATGGCCACTGAAGGAAAAGCATCTTATTTATTCATTCACTGTTTTCTAATATTTTACTGCTCATTAACTCTACAGCCTCATCTTGGTTATATTTTAAAAATCAAACATTTTCCTACAGCTGTGAATTAAACAGTACACTGTAGTTACCATATTATGTTCCAGCTGTTAAATTAAACCCATCATGTTACAGTACTAAAAAGGTTCATTTTAAAAATCAAGATTCTTTTTTATGTAATATGTTGATTAAAATGTACCACTAGAAAGGTCTTAAGTGTTTTATAATGGAAATGAAATATATATAAATATGGGTAACAGGCAAGTCACTAGTTTGAGATGAGAACTATAATTCTCATGGTAAAATTCTAGCATGCATGTACCTGTACAGCATGCTCTGCTAATCAGAAGGCTCATAAAAGTAACTATATTAAGCAGAGGTTTGACAGTTTATTACAAACCTAAGGGGGAAAATCCAGACTTCATATTTTTGATATTTTGTGCATTTATATATTATTATAGATATGAAGACTTGTGAAATTTCATTTTAGTTAGTCATTTCCTTTAAGGGCTCAAATCATTGTACTGTGTTCCATTTTTGTTACAGCTGCCTCAGTTCTAATTGGCCTAGACTCTCTCCCTATTATTTTTTTGTTTTTCTTTTAAAACAGTAAAATGAGTGTTTTTCGAATCTCTAGTTCTCATTTTTGTGTTGTATAACACTCCTCTCTTTTTAAGAGTAGATATTCTTCAACATTTTTCTTAACCTTTGTTTCTTGTAAACAATTGTCAGTGTCAGTTCTTCCATTTAGAATATCCAACTTTACATTTACAAAATGTAGAGTTTCCTCTGCATCTGTATCTCCATCCCATCGCTTCAATATATGAACAGTGATTAAGTGCATATCTCTTGCATTTTAGAAAAAACACTCAAATGTTCATCTGTAGGTTTCCTCAAAGTTTAAACGAACACCTAGCATTTCATTTATATATACCAGTTTCTTAAACAACACAAAATACTTGTTTCTCCCCCTAGGGAAACTATTTAAGAGCCAACTAAACTATGAAATACAAAGTTATTTGTTTTTAATGTGACTGTATGTTCCTGAGCAAATGCAGACTGTTGTAGTTGTTTGTGCACAATGTAATTTAAGGCTAAAGAGTGCTATCTAGAAGATAATTTTAAAAATAACTCATTACAAAACCATTTTCCCCTAATCTGCATAAATGAGAACTGACTTTAACAAAACTGTTTATATAATATTTAGAAGAACATCTAAAGCTAATGTTGGAGAAGGGGGAAGCAGGAATGTTTTGACTTTTTGGTGTATGAATTTATGGCAAACAATGTAGTATGTGTCTTTTTCATTTCTTCTTTATAGAAATACTTAGAAAATGTAATTTAATGTTAGAAATCCTATACTTGAAAGAAGCCTCAATTATCAGTGGTTCTATGAAACAAAGTTAAAAACAAACGTGGAAAGTGTAAAAAAGATTGGTGTTTGAGTAGCTTGCGACTGATTGTGTCCTCATTAAGTGTGAAAATTCTTTGATACTGTCACCTTACATTTTGTTAAATAACTATTGCTTTTGAAAAGCCTATAGTGTGTGGTTTAGGAGTTAGTTAATAGTGTCTACATTTTTTAAAGTTTCATATATAAAGTATTTATATATTATAAGAAATTGCAGTAGGGCCATTTTCGATTAGTCAGTGTTTTCAGGCCTTGAAGTAAATCTTGACCACGTGAAAAAAACAAAACAAAAACCTAAGTATCTAAATGAGAGCTTAATTGATAAGGAGTGTATGTAGCATAAGGGATGCCTTCGAGTTGACTTAGGCTAAATTGACAGAGGAGCAAGCATTTGGTTGGAAAATTCTGACAATCCATCCATTTGGAGGTCTCTTTACCTCAAAGAACTGGCATGTTGAATCCATCCCACTTGAATTAACTGATCATTCCATTTCTTTGGCAGAGGAGAATAACAGTTTATGGCATTTGTATGATGGTTTTTATTTTCCAGTGTGTTTTCACATCTATTATGTCTTTGGATCCTCACCTCATTTTACATGTAGAGAAAGGAGATTCAGAGTGGCTTGGCTAAGGTTCTGGAACTAGGTAGTATCAGATCCAGAATTATGTGCTGGATAATATCGTCACTCCTACAACAGTGGAACATTTTCATTTCACATGTACCTTAAAAAGTATACTCTGAACTTTTAAAATATTAACACATAAGGGCAGCCAACCTTAAGCTTATGTAGAACTCCTTACCACCCCCAGCAAAGTTCACATAATCAGGTACACTTTGTGGTACAGTTTTATGGCTTTTGTCTCTAATAACAAACCTCTGGCACTACCAGAGCCTCAGGTGTCATCTGAGTCATCAGATCAAGAGTTCTTTATGCATACTCTAGGAGTTTTGATTCCAAGACCAAGCCCCTGTGGATGAACAACATCTCTTGAACATCTATCATTCATATACGGTACTTATGTTATTTGTCAAGTAAAATAGAACATTCAGTTATTCAGAACAGCAAGTATTTTGTTGTTAGTGGGTAGAAGTGTAAAACCTGAGTGGTGACAGGGACAGGAGAGAGATCTAGTTGTGTCTTTTCATTTTAAAAATGAGGAAATCAAGGCCCAGGGAAGTGAAGTGACTCAATCCAGACTTGTGCTGTTTAACAGCAGACTTAAGTTCCCTACCTTTCAGCCTGGTTCCTGTTCACCATGACTTCATGCCAGCAATGTGAACCTGACATTTTGTCACCCAACCTCATGGAGGGCGATAGAGGCCTTCCCACCGAGACCTCCGTCCCTCTCACAGTGATTGTGTGCACAGATAAAACCACTATATAATTATAGTTTGTTTGAAAGCATGAGACTTAGAGAAACAATTATCAAAATATTAGAATTAATTATAGATGCATCAGTATTCTTCTTGTTCGACTCCTCTGTATTGAGGCATGTTTAATAATTTGTAAATTCACTAGAAGTTAATATCATACACTATTTGCTTTATTGGTAAGGCTCCTGGAACCACAAATATCACACATTTAAAATAATGATAGCAAATATGTAATGAGAACTTCCCTTATACAAGCTTTTTTTCCCCACACATTTAAAATAATGATAGCAAATATGTAATGAGAACTTCCCTTATACAAGCTTTTTTTTTTGACTGTGTTGGGTCTTCACTGGTGCACATGGGCTTTCTCTAGTTGCGGCGAGCAGGGGCTACTCTTCGTTGCGGTGTGCGGGCTTCTCATCGCAGCAGCTTCTCTTGTTGCGCAGCACAGGCTCGCATGCTGGCTTCAGTAGTTGCAGCATGCGGGCTCAGTAGTTGGCAACATGCAGGCCCTAGAGCGCACAGGCTTCAGTAGTTGCCGCGTGTGGGCTTAGTAGTTTTAGCATGCGGGCTCTAGGGAGCATGGGCTTCAGTAGTTGTGCTGTGTGGGTTCAGTGTGGCTCGTGGGCTCTGCAGCGCAGGCTCAGTAGTTGTGGCGCATGGGCTTAGTTGCTCCGCGGCATGTGGGATCTTCCCGGACCAGGGCTTGAACCTGTGTCCCCTGCATTGGCAGGAGGATTCTTAACCACTGCACCACCAGGGAAGTCCCTATACAAGCATTTTTTTTTTTTTTTTTTTTTTTTTTTTTTTTGCGTTATGTGGGCCTCTCACTGTTGTGGCCTCTCCTGTTGCGGAGCACAGGCTCCGGACGCACAGGCCCAGCGGCCATGGCTCACGGGCCCAGCCGCTCCGCGGCATGTGGGATCTTCCCAGACCGGGGCACGAACCCGTGTCCCCTGCATCGGCAGGCGGACTCTCAACCACTGCGCCACCAGGGAAGCCCTACAAGCATTTTGATTACATTTTCCCGTTTAATTCTGTCGAGTACCCTATGAAGCTGATCCTATTCTGATCTCATTTTGTAGACAAGGAGGCTCCACCCTCTCTAAATGGTGGAGTTTTCATTTGTCAACATGGTCTGACTCCAGAACCTGCATTTTCAAAATTGCTATTTAGCAAACTCAGTTATATTTCAAAAAGAAGTTCATGAACTCATGCTGTTCGATTTCTCTGATAACTATAAAATGAACTGCAAGTTAAAAATATAATAAATGCCTCAACATTTTCTGCTAAGAACTTCTGGATTCGGTAACCAGGTAATGCCAGGACAGATGTCCTCCCGAATTAGTTTAAGAGGGCTCTCCAAGGGTGCTGACCACCCACAAACATCTTTTAGAAGGACTCCTGGGCATGAAACTTCTCTACCAAGTTCTGTACTGCTAAAGAAATGTCTAAGAGCACATAAGAAGTCTGTATAAGAACCTCTTTTATAATCTTGACACTTGTTTTAGAAGATAATGAAGACATACAGTTAAAAAGATAAGCAGTGTGGAAATAATTATTAAACTAGGTCTTAAAGCCCAATTTATGTTTTCATCTGTTTGTTTCTAAGTTAGGAAGAGGGTAGTAAAGTTCTATATATTTTTTTCCTGCTTTATTCATTCTCTAGGTGTCATCACCCACATTTTACCTGCTCATTGCTGAAGAGTCAGTGGGAACCATCATGGCCCAGGCAGGCTGCCCATCTCAGGTGAGAATATTAGAATAATTAGCTTTTGATTTTGAAACAACACCAATTTAATAAGGAAGCACCCACAGAGAGCTGAAGCAACCTCCCCGTGTCCCTTTCACAGCTCCATTTTCCCTGAGCTTACCACCAGCCCTTTCAATAAACATGAGCTTATGAAGAAAAAGCTACATAAAATTTTATACTTCTCAAATTCTGGTTTTCTTTTTAAGTTGCAAACTCAAGCCTGATTGTAGTGCACTCCAACCAAAAGACCTCCTCAGGCAAGAAACATATTATGGGAAGCTATTTATAAGGTTTAAATTATCCATATTAACATACTTAAGATTCACCAGTGCGGTTTCTAGATGCCAGATCCAATCCACAGTGACGCCTCAGCATTCGGGTATATAGTTGACTGCATAGACTTTCTCAAGAGAAAAATGCGGATTGAAAACCACAGGGCTGGAAGACCCCTGGAGGAATTAACTAATCAATCCCCCTGCCTCTGGCAGGACCAAAAGCAAAACCCAGTTAGGTATCAACACAGGCCTGTATGTCTGTTCTGTTTGCAAAACCTGATTGGTTCCATTTTTTTCCATCATTTTAAGTGAAAGCTGTAGGCAAAGTATAACAGAAAAAATTACATAGTATATATAGACACACATGTATACAGCCAACCCTTGATCATGTATACAGCATTTATTGGAATTCTCCTGTATTAAAAAGACAGCATTAGGCCCAGAGATTTAACCCAGTGTAGGTAAAAATATAGTGTATGCTCACAGGAGTTTACAGTTTGGTTAGGAAGACATGACATACATCATGACAGTGCTGGATTGTGTTGACATAAGTAATAGAGACCTAATATGTACCAGCACAGACAATTCTAATCACATTTACTTGGACTTCTAGTTCTTTTATATTTTCATGTCCTGGGAATTCATTCACAGCATTTTGAAATTACAAAAACTTGATTTTAGGGAGGTTGGAGACATCCAATTTTTCTATCCTGAATTCTTGCCCAGAAATGTATCTCTTCTCTCTATCTCCATCCCGTTGCTGGAAATTAGTAGTGTCACCAATTGGACTGATGTGAGAGACCCAGGCAAGCAGGACCAACATTTCCTGTAAGGTTTTGGTTCCTGGCATTCCCCTGGGGTAAGGGGAGGATTTTCAACTGCGGGGGAAATGGTTAATGGTCCCTCACTCCTGTCTCTCCTCAAGTGGGATCAGTAGGCTCCTACTTGGGTCGGAAAGCATGGAATTAAACAGAAAGCAGGGTAGAAAAGCTACCTTTCATTAATTCATGCACTCATTCACTGGGCTGTTCTGGGCTAGACTCTGAGGCTACAAAGATACTTGGCTTTTATTTGTGAAGAGCTCACAATAGACATATAACCATGATATGATGGCAAAGACCAATCATAGAGGCAGGTACGAGGTGTACTGGGGGAGTCAGGAGGGAGGAGGATTATATGAGCATGAGATCTGCGGGATGTTTCATAAATTATGTAACATTTAAACTGAGTTTTGGAGGATAGCGGATTTCATCAGTTGGAGAAGGTGCAAGAATCTTTCTAGGCAGAAGGAATACTGTATGTGCAAAGTAGTGGCCCTGGAACATGGGGTGGTCAGAGAATGACAACAAGAGGAGGACCTGAGGGGCGGGGGCTGGAACCGCAGTTTGCTGACCACATTCTAAAGGGCCTTTAGAAAGCTTGATTTGGGAGCTTGGATCTGATCCAGAGAGAAGGATGGGGACAAGGGGTGGGATCAATTAAAGCTCTTAGGCAGGACGGGGACGGGTCTGGGTTCATGCTTTCGGAAGATCATTCCAGCAGCCAGTGTGTGGAGGGAATATTGAGGTGGGAACAGCCCAGAACAGCGAACCTGGCTTGGAGGTCATGGCAGTCGTCCAGGTGAGAGGAGATGAGGGCTGAGCCAAGGTGGAGAGGGAGGGAATGGTCTCAGGAGATGGGTGGCATCATCAGAGATGACAGGATTTAGAGACTGGATCTTGTGGGCAAAGGAGAGAAAAAGCTGGGGAAGTGCTCAGCTTCTCTCCAGATGGATGGAGATAAATGTAATGTGAGAAGAGGGGCAGGTCTGGAAGGGCTGGGTATAGATCCAAGGAGCTTAGTTGTAGACATGTTGTATTTGTGGGACAGGTAGTTGGTGATGTTTATTTAGTTCCATTGAAAATATCAGTGTAAGATTGTAATGCTGAGAAGTGACACAAAGGTGGGACAGGACAATTAAACTCTCCATGGATGATGAATGGGGCTCGTAGTTTTGGGAAATGCTGTCGTTGCTGGGGCAGTCTCCCTGTCTGCGTCCCCAGAGGTGGTTGTGGGATCATTAGTCTAAGCCCCACTGTGGTTCACGTGGGTCATCACTTCTCCAGTTTTTTTTTTTTTTTTTTTTTTTAACCAAGATGCCCCTACATCACAGGGGAGACTGGGGCCTGGGGGGCAAGGAGAAATTTTCTTTCAAGTGTCTGTTTAATCTGAAAAATGTATTTAGTGTCTGAATTCTGCCACATAAAATATCCATGTTTGTTTTGATATAAGTTATGTTTTAAATGATTTATTAGTTAACTTATGCATGTTAGCTGCCCCCCGGCCCCCATACCTGAATCAGTGTACATCCAGGGAGATGCACCATGGTGGGCTTGGGCTGCCTTGGCTTGTGACCACCATGTTCCTTGGTTTGTCAAGCACAGATCTCACCGAGATCTGACCATGACTGTGGTCAGCTCTTCTGTTGAGAAAGAGTCTCCTGGTTCCCACATGCTCTAGTATCAGGTTGTGATATTCCAGAATTCCGAAGCCATACCCTCGGGCAGGGTGTGAGCAGATACCAACTTCATAACAAGAAAAAACTTACAGCTGGTCATTTTTTCTTTCCTTTTCTTCTAAAAAAAAGATTATATGTATTTGCCCTTTTTTAAAAATTACAAAGATACGACACAAAGGAAAAAACTGAGTAATACATGAGGGCATCAAATACCAAATATATTTCTATTTTCCTCCTAGTACCCGCCCCTCCCCACCCCGACTCCTCAGCTGAATAGCTGGATTGTTTATATTTATTGCCTTGCTACTCAGAGTAAGGACAAGTGACCGGAAGCACCAGCCTCACCTGGGAGCTTGTTAGAAAGACAGAGTTTCAGGCACCACCCTGGCCTCCTGAATCAGAATTTGCATTTTAAGATTCCCCAGGTGAATCTTCTGCACATTCAAGTTTGAAGAGTGAGCTTTTTGTGGATCGAGGAGAAGGGAAAGTTTATTTCCTCTCCTTTCACCCAGGAAGGTCTGGATTTTGAATCCCCAAATGCTGTCGCAGGAGGAGGTTAACCTGCTATAGAGCATCATCTCTGCTCTACATGGGATTGGTCTCCCCCTGGGGACTCAAGGAGTCACCAGCCAACCTGGCTGTTGAAAGTCCCCATCCATTCCTTCAGCTCAGATTTTCCAGAAAACATAAACGAAACAAACTAGAAGGAGTAATCCCCAAGTTATGCTTCCTGGTGAACCCCTCGGCTGTTCACACCCATTTGTACAGAATCCAGCTCTCCTGTTGTTATTTGGAAGCCACTGGGAAAGGTGGAAGAGCAGCTTCTTGTGACAAATCACCGAGTCATGGGTACCATCGCCACTGCTGGGGAGCTTGTGGTTAGGTTGCTGGTAGAGGTCTTTCATCGGGGCCTAGTGTGAGGAGATTAAAGCAGAGATGTCGTAGAGAAGATACCTAAGTTCACTACAAAATTTTACCAACTGGACACTGCACTTCTGTGGAGGGAACTGAGTTTGTGTACTGTTGTGCTATTGGCATGGGTGCAGGGCACCTGGGTTGTAAAGATTCGAGTCAGCCCTTCAGGGCTCCGACATGGTGTGGTTGATTCTGCTGATTGCATCGGTGGTAGATCTTGAGATCAGGCACAGTAGTCCACCTTTCTCCTTTGTGTGGCGTGATGGCTACCGCAGAAGCTGAAGTATGCTGGATGATCTAATTGTACAGGGTTAAGCCATGATTACAGCCACTGTGGCTCGTTCCTTTGGAGATGCGGAAGGTGTAATTGAAGGGATCTGGTAGTAGTAAAACATGTATGAAATTGCTCAGAGGATGATGGACACATTTATTGATTCATTCAGCATGTAAATTGAGCACAGAACGGGCCAGACTTTTTCAACGTTTTAAAGCTTGTGCTTTATTTTGATATACCTAAAATGCCTTTCCTTCACTGCCAGGATTATGAGACACTCCTTATTCCCTCCCCCTCACCTCCACCATCTCCATCGAAAATCAGTATCTTCTGTATGTCCTCACCAGGTAAGATAATTTTTTTTTTTGACTTCAGTTTCCATGCTATGAAAATAATGGTGTGGGGCTTCCCTGGTGGCGCAGTGGTTGAGAGTCCTCCTGCCGATGCAGGGGACACGGGTTCGTGCCCCGGTCCGGGAGGATCCCACATGCCGTGGAGCGGCTGGGCCCATGAGCCATGGCCGCTGAGCCTGTGCGTCCAGAGCCTGTGCTCCGCAATGGGAGAGGCCACAGCAGTGAGAGGCCCGCGTACCGCAAAAAAAAAAGAAAAGAAAAGAAAATAATGGTGTATTTTCATTTTTCAACTATACAAACATAATACTGAATATGTTTTCTCAAATTACTTATGGTCTTCTGTTCCACCTGGGGGGTTTGATCTACCCACTTAGGGATTCTCTCTCCTCAGAGAGTCACTATGCTAGGAATTGAGTGCAGGTGAACTTCTGAAAATAATTATCTTGTAAAGATCATGCCAGAGATCTCAGAAAAAAACAAGAGGGCAGCTTCTTCCCATAGATAAAGAAGACGAGATAAAGGAGAGGGCAGACAGTAACATTTTGGGTTATAATTGGTCTTTCTCAAATATGCTTTCTTCTGTATCCCTTCACATATGATTCTGGGAAGGCATTTTGGCTGTTTTTAAGTTATAATTTCAGCCATGCTTGCCAATATCTCAAACTTTAAAAATAAGGAACCAACTTATTTTTCCCATTGGAAGTTAGTTTTAAAAGGCCTGGGAGATGCCCTCTCAGACAATAAAATTACTACTGAAGTGTGAATGATTGATTGAGGTCTTTCTTAAAGTAAATTCTTTTTTTTTAATTTATTTATTTTATTTTTATTTTATTTATTTTTGGCTGAGTGGGGGCTACTCTTCATTGCGGTGTGCGGGCTTCTCATTGCGGTCGTCTCTCCTGTTGTGGAGCACGGGCTCTAGGCGCATGGGCTTCAGTAGTTGCAGCGTGCAGGCTCAGTAGTTGTGGCTCACAGGCTCTAGAGCACAGGCTCAGCAGTTGTGGCGCCCAGGCTTAGCTGCTCTGCGGCATGTGGGATCTTCCCGGACCAGGGCTTGAACCGTGTCCCCTGCGTTAGCATGTGGATTCTCAACCACTGCACCACCAGGGAAGCCCTCTTAAAGTAAATTCTAATGTGGGAGGAGGGAAAGAACATGAGAGCTTTGTGTATCTGAAAGAAGAAAATGGAAAAGGCACAGATAGAGACATAGGATGTGGAAGATAGATGTGGCTAGGGTAACAGTTACTCTGCAGGAGTTTTAGTGTCTTGATGTCCCTGATATCACCTTTTCATGCATAGGTAGTGAAGGGCCAACATGATGCTTCTACTCAGTATCCCAGTGTAGCATCTGACATACAGCAGATGTTCAATAAATGTTGAATGAATGAATTAATTCTTAAAAATATTACTTGGTATCTTCTCTAACTCTTGTTACCTGTCATAGGGAAATAATACTCAGTGTGCAGATGGCTTGTAACATCCCAGGGGCTTCATCTGATATACAGAGTTCATCTGGGCATCTTAAGAGAACTTTACAGAAAAAGATAATTTTCACAAAATATCTGTAAGACACATAGAACAAATGTCAGAAGCCCAGTGTTAGCTTTGCTACTGCTACCCCTGTGAAATTCTCCATGTCTCAGCTCTTCATCTCTAAAAAGGTAGTAATGAGTATTTCACAGAGTTGTCATGAGGATTGAGATATGTAGGGTATGAGACAAAGGAAAGGCCACTACGTAGATATTAAAAAAATATACAGTTACCACAAAGTTATTCATGATAGGTGTAAAATTAAGTGGGCATCTGAGTTCCCTGCCAGTTTAAATTCCTTTGGAGTAATGATTTTTAGGCCTGTGGGTTCTTGGACAAGTGGTATATTTCAGAAGCGTGGAGTGGTCCTTTATGGAGACATTGCCTCTTTCTCAGCCAGAGTGGAAATGTTGGTTTTTGATCAGCATGCTTAGAAATGTGACTCAAACCAGGGGTGTAACTCAGAGGTACTAGAACCTCTTCAGGGACGATCCTTGGGTTTAAGGCAGATGTTATAACAATGGTTTCAGGAGCCACAGGCTTTTTTAGGGCTTGACCTGGTGGTCCTAAAGCTGAGTATTCAAATATCTATTTGGACCACAAGCTTATTAGAGGCAAAGGATTGTAACTTTTTCTTGGTAGCTGCACAGCTTCTAGCCAAGGCCTTCTAGTAGCTCGTAGATATTTGCCGAGTGAATGAATGATTGCCCAGATGAAGGCCAACCGGAGAAATGAGCTGGAAAGGTTAAGATTGCAGATAGGGACCTAATGCAGAGAGAGGGGCCTGGTGATAGATGGAGACCAAGTCGCTGGGTCACATACAAAAAGCAGTGCAAAAGGTAGGTCAGAACAAAAGTTACATCCCGGTCATTTCGCACAGAGGTTTTTGGGTTGGTGGTGCCCCAAACTCCACATTCTATAGGGCAACTGCAGGTTTTCTTGGAGGGCCTCCCCATGGGTAGCTTGGTCCTGGCCTCAGAGCATTCTGGGTCACTATGGGGAGTTGACTTGAGTCATCTTTGGTGCCAAAGTTTCCTAGTCTGACTTGTGCAACTGCCTGCTTCCTGTGAGAGTGAGGGCAGAAAGCCTTGGATGCCTGGGATCAAGTGTGCGTGAGTCATCTTTGGGCTACAGTCAGTTGTTTCTTTGCATTGGAACTATTGCAGAATGCTTTTGATCATGTCCTTAGTGGTGGTTCTTCTTAAAATCTTTCTCCTCTTAAGATTCATCTGCTGGCCCTGGAAGCAAACTCTCATGACCTGGCCTCACAGGTCTAGGAGAGAGATGTGATGAGAAAAACAATTTCTGTTTCTCTGAAAAACAGCTTGTTTTTCAGAGTTGCTACGTAGGCATTTTACAGTGTGATAACCCTCCTCACACCAAGAGTCTGGACATTTTGATAAGGACTTGAGTTTAGGATTCCTGCCATCAGTCCCTGCTTTGCTTTTCCCAGGGCACCTTTTAAAATAACCACCTAGGGCTTCCCTGGTGGCACAGTGGTTAAGAATCCACCCGCCAATGCAGGGGACACAGGTTCAAGCCCTGGTCCGGGAAGATCCCACATGCCGCAGAGCAACTAAGCCCACGAGCCACAACTACTGAGCCTGTGAGCCACAACTACTGAAGCCCGTGTGCCTAGAGCTCGTGCTCTGCAACAAGAGAAGCCACCGCAACGAGAAGCCCGCACGCTACAAGGAAGAGTAGCCCCCGCTTGCCACAACTAGAGAAAGCCCACACGCAGCAACAGAGACTCGATGCAGCCAAAAATAAATAAATTAAATAAATAAATTTTAAAAATAAAATAAAATAACTACCTAGAGTTAAGCCCACGAAAAGTTAGTGACCTCCACCCCTACCATCTTATAATAAGTGCTTGGTACCCTGCTCTCTGTCTTCTCCCTCAGGACCTGGGAGGGAGGAAGACTGCCCTTCCCCCCGACTCATTGCGGTCCCTGGCTTCTGGAATCTGAAATAATAAGTCTTGTGGCTCTGCTTCCTTTGTGTGGATGTATTGAAACTGTGCCTTCACTCAAAACGACCCCATGGGTTTCACTTCCCCAAAGTGAGAGCTGGATGCTGAGGGAGCTGCCTGCCACCCACGCATGGGTAACTTGTGCCCCCTCACTCAGCAGGTCACAAGCTGCATATTCTTAATTCAATACACCTGCTCCAGCTTCTCAACACAAGAGGTGACCCCAGACTCGTAAGCATTTGTTTATTCATCCTTAAGGACTTTTTATTATGGAGAATGTGACCCTCTATGTACTCACCAAATGAATCCAACAATTATCACCTCCTATGTGCTGCCCTCCCTCTACTCTTTGATGTAAATCAAGACAAAATATTTCATAGGCTAGGGGTTCAAAATTATTATCATCACCACCACTGCCGCCACCATTCCCGTCATTATCATCACAGCTTCCTCTGAGAATCTGATAAAAGCTGTATACTTTCTTCACCAGAAAAATGCACCCACATACCTGCACCCCAAAGCCTGCATACTATTACAGGGGGTTCACAAAATGCCTGAAACCCTGCCAAAGGCTCCGTATTAAGAAACCCTGCTTTGGGAAATCTTCCAGGACATCAATGGTTCAGATGGAACCCACACCCTTGGGATAATGCCCAGTCCCCCAGTGGAGTAAGAAAGAACTGACACACTTGGTCTAAGAACATGCCTCCCTTGGCCTTCTACCTACCTATTCCCATCTTTGGAGGCAAAGAGAAGAGTGCTTAAGAATGGAGGCATCACGGGCTTCCCTCGTGGCGCAGTGGTTGAGAATCCCCCTGCCTATGCAAGGGACACCGGTTCGTGCCCCGGTCTGGGAAGATCCCACATGCCGCGGAGTGGCTGGGCCCGTGAGCCATGGCTGCTGAGCCTGCGCGTCCGAAGTCTGTGCTCCTCAATGGGAGGGGCCGCAACAGTGAGAGGCCCATGTACCGCAAAAAAAAAAAAAAAAAAAAAAAGAATGTGGGCATCTTGAGGAAGCTAGGAAAGATAAGGAAATGTATTCTTCTCTAGGCTTCTAAAAAGGGACCCCGTCCTGATGACATTTGACTTTAGCTCCATGACATTCATTTAGATCTCTGACCTCCAGAACTGCAATGTATAAAATTCTGTTGTTTTAAGCCACTAAATTTGTGGCAACTTGTTATAGTAGCCACAGATAACTGACATCCATGCCTATCAAGTCCAGTCCATCTTTCATCCCTACCCTGCCCTGCTATCAGTGACCATATTTCCTACTTTCTGCTTCTTGTGTATATATATATTTAATAAACAAATACATATATGTCTAAAAAAAAAGAAAGAGACCGTGCATTGGGCTGAAGTGGTCAGCTCTGGTCTTTATCCTTGGACCCCCATCAGGCAACAAGACTGTTGATTAACACAAGAACCATGTGATGTTCAGATGCAGAGTGGGGAAGTGTAGGTCCTTGCTAAGATGAGTTGAAGTCCATCCTGATTTGTTACTTTAGACCATATCTGAGGTGTCACATTAGTATAAAGCACAAATTATTATATTCAACGGAGGTGGAAGTAGCTCAAAACCTTTAAAAAGTAATACTTATGTATATGTAATAAAAAGTTAGTCTGGGTTTATTGAAGTAGCAAATACTTCCAATGAATATTAATGAGGGAATATGAGACGAAAAGAGATACTGCATTATAATACCAATTCACCAAAATTGAAAAAGGTAAATTTTAACAAAAATGATAAAAATAATTGATGCTAATATAATTTTTATGTGTTCCAAATTTTTAAGGGACAAGAAATTGCTTTGGAATTCAAGGTCAGCAGATTACATGTTTAAATGCCAGCTCAGCTACAACTGTGCCACTACTAACTTCCACTACGTATTGAAAAATCTATGTGGGGTGTATTTCGATTTCCTAATTTTGCTCTTTTTAAGAGAGAAAAGTTAAAAGGCGAATCCATCACCAGGCTGGTATTTAAGCTCATAATCAAGATAACCGGCATAACATTTAAGATACAAGCTGCTGAAAATAATTGATTATCTCATGTACAGTCAATCTCATTAACATATGGCAAAGATTACAGCATAAATATGAGAGTCAGCATAAATCCACTCGCTTGAAAGTACTAAAAATTATATTATTAGGTAACCAAATAGATATCTTCTTAACAAGGCCAGGGAATGATTTCCTCCCACTTTTGCCAGCTACCTTCTCTTCTGCAAACCCCATCTCTTCTAATTCCTCTGCCGTGATGATCACTCCTTCTTATTACTAAGTGTTCTCCTTAGCCATTTAGAAAGATAGAGATGGCCATCATTCACTTGGCTATCATTGGCTGGGTCATTATCCCATTGGTCGCTTCGCCAGGGGGATCTGAGCTCACCTTTTGAGATCTTTACTCATTTTCTGTCACTCTGCCGTCTTCAGCTGACTTGATTTGACTGGATTGAGATTAAGCATGCTAACTTCTGACTTGACTGAATATATATATAGAGAGAGAGGGAGAGGAGAGGGAGGGAATGAGTGTGTGTGTGTGTACACTCTCTCACAATTTGTTTTCCCCCTGTATGAGCTTAGACTTGCCTTAAGCAAATAATGCATATCCGGCATTTCTAAGTATGTGAAGTAGAGGGCTTTTCAGGCTATCTTTAGTCTGCCATCTTTCCCAAACTACAAGTTTGACCCAGTCTCTTTCTTTCCCTGCTTGGCCTTGTCCATTGCTGACTCTTTCCTCAGGTTCCACATCATGGTTTCTAGAAGGTTCTAGGCTTCCACATCATGGTACCAACATGTTTCAGAAATTCAGGGTATTGGTATCCAGAAGGAGGGAGAGTGTGCTGGACAGCAAACAACACATGTCCGTTTGACTTTCCTTTTTGCTCTTACCTGGACAGCTGTTTAATGAAATGTGTCCAGGCTCTTGTTATGTCAAAATCTGGGGTCTTGCAATGGTGCAGTCATCAAATGGGGGGCAGGAAAAGGATATGAAATATCTTTAGGTGGAGGCAGATAAAATTGCATCATAATGTTCCTTAGGTGAGGAATAAGTCTATTAAAAGTTATAAAAGCCTAAAAGTCAAGGTAGAATCCAGAGCGTTTATAACGTCAGCAATCGATGAGCCTAATACTACCATAAATAATAACAATAACATAGTTGTATAGAAATTTACCTTTTAAAGGACACTGTTACATTCGTTTACATTTAATGGTATATGTAAGGCTGGTATAAATCTCATTACTAATAGCGGAATCCCCACAAACATACCACATAACCCAGTGATTTGTAGAAGTAACAGCTTGTTCTAAAATTAAAATGTTATTTTACTGTGGAAGTAAATATGTGCTCAAATGATAACACATTAGCTACTCAAAGTTTTATGTGTAAAGATATTTATAATGGCAAAAAATGAAAGCTACATGAATATTGAACAGTAATAGAACAGTTAAATAAATCATGGTGTATCTATGCATTATTAGTAGATGATTTTAAAATGCTGCCCTCAAAGAATGTCTAATGATGGGAAAAGTTCATTACATGTGATAAAAACAATGAAAAAATCTGAACAAACATATTCAGTATGTTTCTAATGTAATTAAAAATAAACGCATAGGGATGAAACATACACACAAGCATAGGAGCAATATTCAAAATATATAACAACTGTTAAGGCAGGTACTAGCCAATCAGAATGGCCACCTTCTCTTCTCAGTTGGTCTGGTCATGCCAGCCAGTGCTTACTGCAGAGTATCTAGTCTCAAAAAAGTAAGTGTTACAATAATGGAAGCTGATGTTCTTCTTTTTGTCTTTAAAAAAACGTTTCTATACCTTTTTCTGTTTTCTAAATTCTATACCACAAGGATGTATTGCTCATAATAAGAATTAATAGAGAAGAATACAATGCCTTACTATTCCTTTTGGAGAAAACTACTTACAGTTTCTCAGAATTTTACAATGCCTTTTACATTCCTCCTTGTTTCTGTGGTCCCTCCCCCACCCTCCAGTGCCTTGTCTCCCTCAGTCCATGCAGTTCACAGAAAATACCAGAAATGGGTCAAAAGATGTGCTCTTTGAAATGCCCAATGAAACTAATCAACTAACTAAATCAACACCATAAAAGAGAGAGGTCTATTGTCTTAATGATTATTGGTGTAAAACGATGATGTGACCAATTACGTTTTTGGTATTGACGATTAAAACTTTTTTCTCTATCAACAGAGGAAAATAATTACAACCTTTATTTAACTTTCATTATGCACCAGGCACCATTCTAAGCCCTTTCCTTAGATGATCTCCTTTCATCCTCACAACCACCCTATCAAGTAGGTGCCATTATTGTCTTCATTTTGTAGATGAGGCTAAGAGAGGTCAAGTAATTTGTGCAAGGTCACACAGCGAGCAGTGGTGGAGTTGAGGTTTGATCCGAGAGCATCTGACGCCATAGCTTGGCTCTTAACCAGTTCAATAACCTGTGCCAGTGTTTCATGTATGAGTGCAAAAGTCAGCTTGACTCCAAAAATAAAAGAGTGCATATACACTATACTTTCATACACACCCATCCCAGAGGAACATAGTTGGTGCTTAATAAATGATACATAATGATACTTATTATTATTGAACCTGTTGGCATTTGAAAATGCCAACAATGCTAATAATGTAGGGCATAGGGCCTCTGATCTGTAGGGCTTGCTTGCTCCCTGTTCTATGCAGTGACAGCTATGATCTTATGCCTCAGTTTTCTTTCCCATTAAATGGAGATAGTAATGATACCCACCTTTCAGGCTGTGTAGTCTAAGCAAGCTAAACATAAAAAGCCCTTAGATCAAAGCCTAGCACAAAGTAAGAACTCAGTAAATGTGAGTTGTTGCTATGTTTTGTTGTAATTTTTACATTTAAGGGACAAAATTTCTGCCTAGGAGGGAGCTACTTAAAGAGGTTTGAACTACTTCATCAGCAAGGCTCCCATGACATAGACAGGCCTGGCACAGACGCTTAGACTATAAAGGTCAACAAAGAACATTCAGTCATTACCTTTTTTTCCAGGCCTAATACTTATTTGCACTGTATATTCCAGATTCACCCCCTCTGAATAACCTTCTCAAGACCCTGCTTTGCTCTGTAGTTTGATGAAGACTTTCCCTAATAAATTTTGCATACACTGCCCTTATGATGTTGATTTAAGATTAGCTTAGAGTGAATTTCAGCCAGCATGGATTTCAACCGTTGACTGTAAGTTCATTCATAATATGGCTGAAGTGAAGAGAATTTTGTCCAGTGGTTTGATGTTAAGAGACTGTGGGGCTAATGGGGTATTAACTGAGCAATGAGCACCTAATTAGGAATCACAGAGGGCTTGTGCTGGCAGCCTGGGTAGTGAAGGTATCCAGTGAAGGCTGACTTGTGGGTTTTGGGAAAAGACTAAGCTTGGCCATTTCTGCACTTTTCTTTCAGCCCAGAGGGCCTTGTCCTTCCAAATTTTCTGAGCAAGTGGTAGCTGTTGGGACAGAAATCCTGATTTGTGGCAGTTGAATGGACGGTAAGAGAAAGCTCTTAACCTTCCAGAGGATGAAGAAGACAAGCAGTTGATTTCTGGGGCAGGCAATCTCTAAACGATTGTGCACACCCTGATAATTTGGGGAGCTGCTAACATTTTTGGAAATGGGAATATATTTGAAATTCTAACATACAATTTCTAGCTATTTCCAACCTCCCATATGTGAATCGCCAAAAGTGAATTCTGAGAGCAGTAGTGGGAAAATACTGCCTGGGGATAAAGAAAAGTTACTGCAGGAGTCTGGTTTCTATATTAATTTATTTCACAATAACAGCAAATTCCTTTCCCCAGGGGAGTATTTGACACAGTAATTGCACTAGGGAACAGTCACTGTTTCATTTTCCCTCTTTTTTAAACTTTCTTTGTAAAGCAAAGTATTATAAATCTTCCTGAAAGAGCCACTTAAACAAGATATGTGGGCTGTGAGATATGTGTTTTATGTGTATAGATGTATTTATATAATGAATATTATATATGTATGTTATGTATATTCATTCATTCATTTATTGTTGGATCTCAGAATGACATCATGACTGATCAAAAGAGAAAATTAGAAATACATGAGATTGAGACACTATGAAACACATCTTTACAGATCGGGAGTGAATAAGAGAACACATGCCATCTACATGTTATGGATTCTGAGCAAAAACCATAGGCCTGAGTTCAACTAGCATTGCCATTACCAAATCAAACTTGGGTCTGCTTGCCCACATGCAGTAAAGCCAGTCTACTGACACCAGGCTGTGGTGAAGGAAAGTGCAGCGTTTATTGCAGGTGCCAAGCAAGGAGTCCAGGGCAGCTAGTGCTTAAAAGTCCTGAACTCCCTGAAGGCTTTCAGGGAAAGGTTTATAAGGACAGAGTGAGGGAGGGGGTTTGTACGGTATGTGATCAGCTTGTGGACCTTCTTCTGATTGGTTGGTGGTGAGATAATTGGGAGTCAGCATCATCAACCTTCTGGTTCCAGCAGGTCTGGATCTACATGCTTGTGGGCAGCAGACAGTTAACTTCTTCCACCTGGTGTGGGTTTCAGTGTGCAAAACAGCTCAAAGGATGTGGCTCAGAAGATTAACTCTAGCCCTAGAGGAGGAGCTAAAGGTCCTTGACTTTGTTTAATGGCTAAACTATTATTGTTTTGTCTTACTGGACTGTTTTCCTTTCTTTCTGCATTTTCTGACTTCTCTGATTAAATTTATTCTTTGACTAAAGTTTTTCTACAGACAAAGGCAGGCGGAGGACATGGGGAGGAGTCCTGTTCTGGGAATGCCCCATAGGGTCCTGCTTAGTTACATTGCCTCTGACCAAATGAGAATGATTTTATTACTTACAATGGTTTTAAAAATGTAAATTGTATTTATAATACAAATTGTAAGCAGTGAATTCCAGCGAATGTGATGGTTTTAATGGTTGATGCATATCCAATTTAAAACACTGTGCTTTGAGATAGAGGGATTTAAGAGGTGTATCATTCTGTATTCTAGCTTCATTTGGGACCAGGCCTCGAATCCTTTGACAATTCAGCAGCCTCCCTGTTCCAAGCACCTTCTCACCCTCCTCTGGGTCTTAGTACTAGCAAACTACCCTTGTAACTTCTGGGAAACCTCTAATTGACTCAGCTGCTCCAAGGTTTGGGGGCTTAGTCTGCTGCCCCTCCCAGGACCATTTATAACTGAAAAGACAAGACAAATGAGAAGCATAGATGTGGCTGTTAGAAGGAGGATGGACTTTCGGGCATGAGGAGCATGTATTTCAGGCGCACCTCAATCATTATCATGAACAAAGCCTGCACATAACACACATACACACCATGTTCTGCAAGGAAAACAGAGCCGTTTACCAAAAATAAATAAATAGATAAAAGCATTACAAAAACTTACAAAGTAAGAGAGGGAATCAAAGGCAATGGGAAAATACGAAGAGAAAAATAAGTTGATTCTAAGGAGATTAACATTTCAAACAGATGTTAAATCCTTTATTCTTACTATTATTTTCATTATTACAAAGGTGATATAACACTATAGGAAGTGGGGAAATTGACAAGAATAGTTTCCATAATACTTTCCCCAATACGGAAGTTGCTGTTTTAAAAACTTTTTTGTTTCAACAATCTGATTATATAGACTAAGAAACTCTTATTTAGGAAAATTAACTTGCTCATGATGACACAGCTCATACAGAACTCCTCAAGACCTACAAAGAGGACACCCATCTAAGAAGGCTGATAAATTATATTGGAGTATTCTCTACTGATTTTTAAGTGCCATCAAGTTATGCCAGCCTGTGTCTAATAAAGACTCTATGATCAGTACATTCCATTGGGCTTACTTTAGGAATGACAGCTCTTCCCAGACATCTCTGAAGCTCTAGAACAAACGATAAAAGCAGAACTGGGCCAGACTCCAGGATTCCAATCTCTAAGCCCAGCCCTTCCCCTACTGCACTCTGCTACTTTGTTGAATTTTTAAGTCTAGAATGGGTCCTGTTAATAGTTTTCTCTGAATGATTTATTCTCTTAGATGAGGATGACAGCTTCTTTTCATGTGAAAATAAATTTAGGTTGGGAAAGAAAAGAAACAGCTCCATGAGGCAGTTGGTATTATGGCCCTTTGATTGTAGATGAGGAAACCACGGCCCAGAATATTGAGTGGAGAGGTTGAGTCAGTCCCTATTACAGGACTATGAACCTCCCAAGCCCGTGCTCTCAAACACTACACCAAGGGTAGAAAACAAGAGAGAGTCACGCTACTGCTCCTCAATTCTTTGTTTTGCCAGATGTTGCTAATTAATCACAATACTCTTTTCTCGAGTCCAAACTCAACCTCAGAATCCTTCACAACACAGGACTCTAGGCAATCACCACCAACCAATAGGAATTGATATAATGTGAAACCTATTGGCCAACCTGGCATGGCGGTATACTTCTTCCCTGAACTAGGCTCATTCAATGGGTAGAGCGCTGAAAGCTTGCCTGTACCACTTATGTGAGTCTGTGAGCAAGTCCCTTAAACTTTCAGAGCTTCATTCTCCACATTATGGAGTTGAGGGAACAGTACTATCCACTTGATGGATAGGGTTGATGTGAGGCGCACAAATGAGAAAATACATGTAAAAGCACTTGGGAAGCTGTTCAAATGTAAGGATGATCATAATAATTAGTTTTACACATGAGAAAAACTGGTTTTACTTACAGAATTCATCACCCCTTTAGGTATTTTTTTTTTACCTGCTTTTTAAAAAAAAAATATTTATTTATTTATTTTTGGCTGTGTTGGGTCTTTGTTGTTGCACATGGGCTTCCGCTAGTGGCGGGGAGCGGGGGCTACTCTTTGTTGCGGTGCACGGGCTTCTCATTGCGGTGGCTTTTCTTGTTGCGGAGCATGGGCTCTAGGCGCACGGGCTTCAGTAGTTGTGGCTCGCAGGCTCTAGAGCACAGGCTCAGTAGCTGTGGCACACGGGCTTAGTTGCTTCGCGGCATGTGGGATCTTCCCGGACCAGGGATCGAACCCGTGTCCCCTGCATTGGCAGGTGGATTCTTAACCATTGCGCCACCAAGGAAGTCCCTTTAACCTGCTTTTTAAAACAAAGCTTAACATACTTTCATTGCTAATTATCTCACTGATAGCCTGGACACACAGAAGGGAGGGGGGAAGGTTGCTAAATTGTGCCGTGAAGTTCTGCTAGTGATTTTTTTTTTCAGTTTCTCCCTTTCTTACAGTAAGGACATTGCTACCTGCCCTAACACATGAAGTTGCTTTCAACTACTGTGAAGGCAGTCTGGCTTCTAACATGCTTTTCATTTCTTGAGTGGCCTTGACTCCATACCTTCCCCTGCTCACCATCACTGGGAAATTGAGGAGGGGCATGATTTACAAAGGCATGAGCAAGGTGAAAGTGCCACCAAAAAAAAGTGGCCTACCCCAGGGTTAAAATTGATGGGAACCTGTTCCCACCTGGGCTTGCAGGAGCACAGGAGAGAGTGGTTACTGGAACCTGGAGAGTATGGCCGCTGGAGAAGGCTGCCAGCCAGGAGCTGGAACTTTGGCAGATGAGTGAATGCAGGCTATGGCACTCTGAGACCCAGCAGAAAGCGAACCAGAACTTGGAAGGCAAGGACGCTGTTGGTGTGGCCCATGTGCTCTGTCTTTTGGGCACAGAGAGACGGAGAAGGGGGAGACTGGGGTGCACAGAAGGCACCCAAGGTGGCAGGCATTCAGGAAGACAAGTAGAGTGGTATTTGGAGGAATGAGATTTATTTGGGGGTATGGCAGAAGATCAAGAGGAGAGGGGGAACAGGACATGTGATCCATAGGTCTTGTTTTAAAGATTTATTTCATTCAAGTATAGTTGATTTACAATGTTGTGTTAATTTCTGCTGTACAGCAAAGTTGAGAAGAGTATCCTCATATTTTGGAGAGGTGCCAGACTGAATCAGTCTCCTGGAGGTGACATAGGGACCCAATATGAAGCTTTGAAATCAACCATGCATTCTCCTAGGCTCTCTGAGCTCCCTTTTGAAGCAAGTGAAATTGCCAGAAAGCTAAATATCTGTACTGAACTTCCTTAGTTCCTAAGGGAAACATCTTCCTAGGGCAGTGGCTTAATGCTGTATCCTCAATATTTTTAAAAGAAATACATAACTGAGATATAACACTGTACAAGTTTAAGGTATACAATGTGTTGATTTGATACACTTATATATTGTGAAATTATTACCACTATACATCAGCTAACACCTCAGTCACCTCACATAATTACCATTTCTTTCTTATGATGAGAACATTTAAGATCTACTCTCTTAGCAACTTGCAAGTATACAATACAGTATTGTCAACTATAGCCATCCTACTGTACAGTACGTTCTCAGAACTTCATCTTATAACTGAAAGTTCATACCCTTTGACTAACATCTCCTCATTTTCCCCCACCTGCCAGCTCCTGATACTACCATTCTACTCTCTGTTTTTATGAGTTAGTTTTTTTAGATTACACATGTACTTGAGAACATACAGTGTTTGACTTTCTTTGTCTGACTTATTTCACTTAGCAGAAAGACCTTAAGGTCCATCCATGTTGTCTCAAATGGCAGGATTTCCTTCTTTCTCATGGCCGAAAAATATTCCATTGTATATTCATACCATATCTTCCTTATCCATTCATCTATTGATGGACACTTAGGTTGTTTCCATACCTTGGCTATTGTGAATCATGCTGCAGTAAACATGAAGGTGCAGATGTCTCTTTGAGATCTTGTTTTTATTTCCTTTGGATATACACCCAGAAGTGAGATTGCTGGATCATGTGACAGTTTTATTTTTAATTTTTTGAGGAACCTCCATACTGTTTTCCATAGCGGCTGTACCAATTAACAATCCACCCACAGTGCACAAGGGTTCCCTTTTCTCCACATCCTTGCCAATGCTTGTTATCTCTTGTCTTTTTGATGATAGCTATTCTAACAGGTATGAGGTGATATCTCATTGTGGTTTTAATTTGCATTTCCCTGGTGATTAGTGATGTTGGGCATTTTTCATATACCTGTTGGCCATTTGTATGTCTTCTTTGGAAATATATCTATTCATTTCCTCTGTCCATTTTTTGGTCAGATTGATTTTTTTTATTGCTGTTAAATTGTATGAGTTCTGTATATATTTTGGATATTAACCCCTTACAAGATACATGATTTGCAAATATTTTCTCCCATCCCATATGTTGCCTTTTCAATTTGTTGATTGTTTCTTTTTTTGTGCAGGACCTTTTTGTTTGATGTAGTTCCACAATTAATTATTGCTTTTGTTGCTTGTGCTTTTGGTGTCATATCCAAAAAGTCATTGCCAATACCCATGTCAAGGATCTTCCACCTGTGTTTTCTTTGAGGCATTTCATTGTTTCAGGTCTTATGTTTGTCTTTAATCCATTTCAAGTAAATTTTTTGAGTGGTGCAAGATAGAGGTCTAATTTCATTCTTATGCATGTGGCTATCCAGTTTTCCCAACACCATTTAGTGAAAAGGCTGTCCTTTTCCCATTGAGGATTCGTGGCTCCATTGTCAAATATTAGTTGACCACACATGTGAAGGTTTATTTCTGGCTCTCTATTCTGTCCCATTGCTCTATGTGTCTCTTTTTATGCCAGTGCCATACTGTTTTGATTACTATAGCTTTGTAGTATAGTTTGAAATCAGGAAGTGTGATTTTCCAGCTTTGTTCTTTCTCAGGATTGCTTTGGCTATTCAGGGTCTTTTGTGGTTCCATATGAATTTAGGATTGTTTTTCTGCATCTGTTGGGATAATCATATGATTTTTTCCTTTATTATATTAATTTAGGGTTTCACATTTATTGATTTGCATATGTTGAAACATCCTTGCATTCCTGGAAAAAAATCCCACTTGATCATGGTGTATGATCCTTTTAACGTACTGTTAAATTCAGTTTGCTAGTATTTTGTTGAGAATTTTTTTTAACATCTTTATTGGAGTATAATGGTGTGTTTCTGCTTTATAACAAAGTGGATCAGTTATACATATATATATGTTCCCATATCTCTTCCCTCTTGAGTCTCCCTCCCTCCCACCCTCCCTATCCCACCCCTCTAGGTGGTCACAAACCACCTAGCTGATCTCCCTGTGCTATGTGGCTGCTTCCCACTAGCTATCTATTTTACATTTGGTAGTGTATATATGTCCATGCCATTCTCTCACTTTGTCACAGCTTACCCTTCCCCCTCCCCATATCCTCAAGTCGATGCTCTAGTAGGTCTGTGTCTTTATTCCTGTCTTAACCCTAGGTTCTTCATGACTTTTTTTTTTTCCTTAGATTCCATATATATGTGTTAGCATACGGTATTTGTTTTTCTCTTTCTGACTTACTTCACTCTGTATGACAGACTCTAGGTCCATCCACCTCACTACAAATAACTCAGTTTCGTTTCTTTTCTTGGCTGAGTAATATTCCATTGTATATATGTGCCACATCTTCTTTATCCATTCATCTGCTGATGGACACTTAGGTTGCTTCCATCTCCTGGCTATTGTAAATAGAGCTGCAATGAACATTTTGGTACATGACTCTTTTTGAATTATGGTTTTCTCAGGATATATGCCCAGTAGTGGGATTGCTGGGTCGTATGGTAGTTCTATTTGTAGTTTTTTAAGGAACCTCCATACTGTTCTCCATAGTGGCTGTATCAATTTACATTCCCACCAGCAGCGCAAGAGTGTTCTCTTTTCTCCACACCCTCTCCAGCATTTATTGTTTCTAGATTTTTTGATGATGGCCATTCTGACTGGTGTGAGATGATATCTCATTGTAGTTTTGATTTGCATTTCTCTAATAATTAATGATGTTGAGCATTCTTTCATGTGTTTGTTGGCAATCTGTATATCTTCTTTGGAGAAATGTCTATTTAAGCCTGTAGTTTTCTCTTCTTGCAGTGTCCTTACCTGGCTTTGATATCAGGGTAATATTGGCCTTGTAAAATGAGTTTGGAAGTGTTCCCTTTTCTTCAGTTTTTGGGAGGAGTTTGAGGATAACTGGTGTTAATTATTTGGGTGTTTGGTAGAATTCACCAGTGAATCCATCTGGTCCTAGCATTTTCTTTGTTGGGAGGTTTTTGATTACTGCTGCAATCTCCTTACATGTTACTGGTGTGTTCACATGTTTTATTTTTTTTCATGAATCAGTCTTGGTAGGTTGGATGTCTCCAGGAATTTATCCATTTTTTTCTAGGTAATTCAATTTGTTGGCATATAAATGTTCATAGTATTCTCTAATGATCCTTTTTATTTCTGTGGTATTAATTGTAATGTCTCCTCTTTCATTTATGATTTTGTTTATTTGAGTGCCTGTTTATCTTTTCAAAAACTAGCTCTTAGTGTTGTTAATCTTATCTATTGTTTCTCTTGTCTCTGTTTCATTTATTTCTTTTTTTTTTTTTTTTTTTTTTTTTTTGCGGCATGTGGGCTTCTCACTGTTGTGGCCTCTCCCGTTGTGGAGCACAGGCTCCGGACGCGCAGGCTCAGCGGCCATGGCTTACGGACCCAGCCGCTTCGTGGCGTGTGGGATCCTCCCAGACTGGGGCACGAACCCGCGTCCCCTGCATCCGCAGGCGGACTCTCAACCACTGCGCCACCAGGGAAGCCCTGTTTCATTTATTTCTGCTCTGATCTTTGTTACTTCCTTCCTTCTGATAACTTTGGGCTTAGTTTCTACCTTTCTTTTTAGTTTCTTGAGCATAATATTGGCTATTATATTTATAAGATATTTTGTGTAAGCCTCTTGGTAACCACAAAGCAAAAGCCTACAGTAGATTCACACAAGATAAAGGGAAGGGAATCAAAACATACCACTGTGGAAAATCATCAGTTCAAAAAGGAAGGCAGCAAAAGAGGAAGAAAGGAAGAAGGGAACTACAAAATAGCCAGAAAAAAATTAATAAGATGGCATTAATAAGCCCTTACTGGGCTTCCCTGGTGGCACAGTGGTTGAGAGTCTGCCTGCCGATGCAGGGGACACGGGTTCATGCCCAGGTCTGGGAAGACCCCACATGCTGCAGAGCGGCTGGGCCCGTGAGCCATGGCTGCTGAGCCTGCGCATCTGGAGCCTGTGCTCCGCAATGGGAGAGGCCACAACAGTGAGAGGCCCACCTATCGCCAAAAAAAAAAAAAAGTCCTTACTTATCAGTAACCGCTATAAATGTAACTGGATTAAATTCTCCAGTTAAAAGGGATAGACTGGCTGGATGGAAAAAAGCAACAACAGGATCCAATTATATGCTGCCTACAAGAGATTTACTTTAGCTTTAAGGGCACACATAGGCTCAAAGTGAAGGGATAGGAAAAGATATTCCATTTTAAGTGAAACTAAAAGAGAGCAGGAATAGCTATACTTTTATTAGACAAAACAGACTTTAAGCTAGAAATGGTAGTAAGAGTCAAAAAGGTCATTATATAATGATTCATCAAGAAGCTGTGACAATCGTAAATATAGATGTACCCAACATTGGAGCACCTAACTGTATTAAGCAAATACTAACAGATCTGAAGGGAGAAATGGACAATACAATAATAGTAGGGGCCTTCAGTATCCCACTTTCAACAATGGATGGATCATCCAGACAGAAAGTCAACAAGGAAACTTGTTCCTTGTTGAACAGGGTTCTATTGTTCAACAAGGGAAACTTGTTCCCTGTTGAAACAGGGTTCTATTGGGTTTGAATAGAACATTTCTTCCAACAGCAGCAGAATACACATTTTTCTCAAGTGTACATGGAACATTCTCTAGGATCGATCATAATGATAGGTGACAAAACAAGCCTTAGAAAATTTCAAAAGACTGAAATCATACCAAATATCTTTTCCGACCACAATAGTATGAAACCAGAAATCAGTAACATAAGGAAAGCTGGAAAATTCACAAATATGTGGAAATTATACAACATAGTCTTGAACAACCCATGGCTCAAAGAAGAAATCAAAATGGAAATTTAAAAATATCTTGAAACAAACAAAAATGGAAAGACAAACCAAAACCTATGGGCTGAAGCTAAAGCAGATCTAAAATGGAAATTTTATAGTGATAAATGCCTACATAAAGAAAAAAGAAAGATCTCAAAATGTCCTCAGTGTTTTAACAAGGTTTGAGCTTTTTGAAAAGTCACTCCAAGAACATTTCTTACCTTAAGTTTCTTCCCGATATAATGATGATCATTGTGTTGTTCAAAGAGTGTACCAAGAGTTCTTGAAAAATCAGTATTTATCATGTGTGATCGCTAAACCACTTGCATCAAAATTACCAGGAATGGGTATTGAAAATGTGGATTCCTAGGCCCTGGTCAAGACCAACTGAGTCAGAATTGCAGCGGTATCTCAGGAAGCTGTTTTACAGAGGCTTACCAGGTCATTCCTAGGGACCCTACATTTTGAGAACCACAGTTTTAGAGTTTTGCACCAGAGCAAACAGTGTTCCTGTAGACCTAAGTGATTGTGATTATCTCATATGATTTTGAACTCTATGGTTTTATGGTTCAAGCATCTCTTTTCTTTTCTTACTTAGCTGTAACCCTTTTATCCTTGTTTTGTTTAAGTGTATATGTAAGTCATCTTCAACATTTTTAGAAGTTGACAGGGTATGGATAATTAAAGAATAAAGTTAGAGTATTATAAAATAATAGTCCCCCCCGCCCCCTGCTGTTGTTGACTTATATATATTTGTTTCAGACCATGCAGTTTTTGTTGTTGTTGTTGTTGTTGTTGTTTTTGCGGTACGTGGGCCTCTCACTGTTGTGGCCTCTCCCGTTGCGGAGCACAGGCTCCAGACGTGCAGGCTCAGGGGCCATGGCTCACGGGCCTAGCCGCTCCGCGGCATGTGGGATCTTCCCGGACCGGGGCACGAACCCATGTCCCCTCCATCGGCAGGCGGACTCTCAACCACTGCGCCACCAGGGAAGCCCGTTGCAGTTTTTTTTTTTTAAGTGAATTTTTACTTTTGGATAAAGTTGTTTGAAACTTGCACCTTTCACTTAAAAGCTCACATTCTGACTCATCCATTTCCACACTACAGTGTGACCCCAGGCCTGCATTCCCAGCATCCACAGCAATTACACTTATATTTAAAAAGGTGTTTCATTTCCTAGGTATCTTTCTCAAGGTCTGCAGGGGGACCAGCTCTGAGTACAGAAGGCAAGGGTCATGGGGGAAGAGTTCCCAGAGAGGCTGTGTGTTGTCACCACAGGTCTAGCACCCTGGCGTTCTTTATACCAAACACATTTCTCAGGGGCTCTTGCAAAGTAAAAATGCAGTGAAGATAGTCATCTATCCTTAGGATCTGCCAAACTTGGTTTCAAGTCCTGGCTTGGTCCCTTACTGCTGTATAACTAACTCTGGATGTAATTCTTAACCTCTTAAGCTTTGGTTTCAGAGATTTCAATGGAGGAAATAATAGCGTTTAGTGACAGATTGGATAAAGCAGGTGAAGATGAAGAATGAAGTCAGGATGATGCTGAGACTGTTTTTTTGGAGGTCAGAAAAAAAGGGTTATTCCAATGAGCACTCTCTGGGGACCTTAATATGTTTGGGCACAACAAATTAATGGGGCAGATTCCAATTTTAGCATCCTCAGAGCCCTTGTCAAATTGTCATCTAGTTTCCCTTTACAGCTAGCTGTCCACTGACCTGTCATAGTAGGGATCACTAATGCAGTTGTTAGCAAACTGCAGCCAGTGGGCCAAGACTAGCCCACATCCCATTTTTGTAAATAAAGTTTTATTGGAGCACAGTCTTATCCATTCATCATTGATTCATGCGTTATCTATGGTTGCTGTCATGCTGCAACAGCAGAGTTAAATTGTTGCAACAGAGACCAAGTGGCCCACAGAGCCTAAAATATTTACTATCGAGTCCTTTACGGAAAATGTTTGCTGACTCTTGCTCCAAGACAAGGTTTTCTTGCCCCACCTGTCTCTCCCCTCAGGGCCTTTGGAGGAGATTGGCTGATCTGAGACATTCTTTTGATGAAGTTGTTGCTGGTGTCAGCCCTCATCTATAGTGTTCTCTTTTTAGCATCAGCCTTTAAAAGCCATGTCCTAAGAAGGAAGCAATGTAGAAACTGAAGGCAGAATCAATAGGGTGCATTTTGGATTGTGGAAATTTTCCCTTCACTCAAGTCATACTGCATTGACAAAACACCTACAGAGATTGAACATACTTCTGCAATTGGTAGAACTGAAAACAGCTTTTGCTCACAGACCTCCTTCCTGGTCAGTAGGATCAGCATTCTCAAATTAGAAGGAAGGCAGAGATAGAGGTAAGAATGGTGGGGGGGGGTGTCCAGTATGACAATTCAGGGGCCACTGCTTTTCCCTTGGGCCTATTATGTGTCTTATCTCTGCAGTGAAGACTTGAACATCTTGGGGGTGCAGGCAAGTCCTTTAAGGCTAATGAAAGTTGAGGGATAAAAGCGGAGTCCTGTTGCTGCTTAGGCCAAATATTAACTAGATCTGATGCATGGGCTGCCTTGGAGGACCCCCTCCACCCCCTCCAGTTTACTGTGGAGACCCAGTGACAGAGAGCTTTGGTGTTTCCTGAGGTTGACTCCCCACTCCAGATCCCAGCCTCCTCTGCCTGGGCAGGACACCTCCCAACCCTTCACAGTTAGTTAGGTATGACTAACCTTCACAGCTAAGTCAGTGTTTCCTCCCCCTGTGCCTGCTTTCCACACTTCCCCTCCTTGCACCACACTGTTCCTTCTGTTCTTGCCCCCCTTCATCTCCCTTCATCTTTGGTGGGCAAACCCCCATTCCTCCTTCAAACTCAATTTAACATCTCCTCTGCTGTGAATCTTTGCCTGGCTCTGCCACATGGAATCTCCTCTCTCTGTGACCCCAGAATATTCTCCTACTCTGTTGTAGCCTCACTCAGATGGTGTATTTGCAGTTTTATCTCTTGCTCCCTTTGATAGTGCGCGAGGACTACATCTTTTTCAGTTTTGTATCCCAGTTTCTAGCACAGTATCTGGCACACAGAGAGCACCAGTAAATGCAAAGGGATAAAGCTTCAAGGTTATGATATGAGCAGGAGCGAATTACTTAACCTGTTTAAGCCTCAGACATAGGATTGCCGTGAGGATTAAATGAACTGATTAGGTATGGTGCTTAGCAGGGTGCCTGATACACACTAAAGTCTCAGTGTCAGCTGCTGCTGTTACTAATAATACCCTCCAATTCTTTAATTATCTAATATAATAAACAAAAGTACTGATGATAACAACACAATGACTGAATAACTTGATGGGTGAATGCTTGCTTCATGCTCTTGCGTTCCCTTGATGGGGCTCTTGACAACGACCAGCGTGCTACCTAAATGGAAAAGCTGTCCTTAGTAGTGAGGGACCTGGCTTCTTCCAAAGCTTCTCCCCACTTGGGCGAAGTTTGGCGTCTCTGAACTTTTCTTCAATCAGGTCAAGCAATTCTGTGCAGGGGGGAACCAACACCAAAGGCCAAGGAATGGGCTCCAACGCCCCAACTCATTAATATCATCAGCATCCTAACAAATGGGAGGCTGGAGAGCCAGACTGAGCAGCCACTTGGTCACATGGCGGGGGTCTGCCCTGGGGCCCTGTGCACATTGAGCGGACGGGCACAAGTGCCATCCATATTTCTCTACACAGTTCCGGCCCCCACCTCCCATGTCAGCCTGCTGAGCAGCCTTGGCTGAGGTTCTCGTGCTTCCCAGAGAAGATTTATTCCTCAAGACTGACCTACATGGATGTATGTATCTAAGTTCACAAAAGCTTGAGTTTGATGGCAAGCAACAAAAGGTCAGAGGAAAAGCAGGCAAGGCGTTTAAATCAAAATGATGAAACTGGGTAATTTCATTAGCAACAGTTGTATTTACTGGAAGTCACAGATGGCGCAGTTTAGCTCATAGCCAAGTTTTTAGGACAAAATAAGAATGAAGAAAGAAATATTTCAAGGGAGAGGTGGTTAAAAATTAAATAGGCACCAGATGGCTCAAGATTGTCCTTCCTATAAATTTGGTGAAGGAAGGCATGCTGAATCCAAAGGCTTTCTGAATGGGATTAGAGCTTGGAAAGGGGATTTAAGAATATATAAATAAGGCTTTGAAAAGAGAGAGAGATCAAGCGTGGAATTATATGGAGTGGAGGTGACAATTATATAAATCATCTTACATTTTATTTATTTATTTATTTAGCATTTATTGAGAACCTACTGTGTGCCAGGTCCTGTTTTTAATGTCTGCTATGATGCAAAAGAAGTTTGTATTTTCCTAGAAAGCTCCTTGCCCAGGCTGAGAGAGGGAAAACATGGCTTTGAAATGCATTTGGTTATGGAGACACACTTGTTTGTCCTCTGGTGCATTCAGTGAGAAGTACTGGATGATTTCCCATCTCTCAGAGATGAAAATCTAAACTCTTTACCATGCATGGAGCCCTTCGTGGGCTAGTTCACTTGTCTGTGCTTGGAGTTCTGAAAGCTGCTATGTATCAGACTGTCCGAGGGACCTGCGTTTCAACAAGCGACTCGGTTCATGCTATTGCACGCTAAGGGTTGGGAAATGCTCTTCTAGACCATTCTCTTACCTGTCCTCATCATACCTTCTGTTGTGTTCCCTGAGCTCCCAAGTCTCATGCTCTTACACCTTTGCACGTGGTGTCACCTAAAGCACTTCTCCCATTTTGTCCTCATGTTCACCCCCCAGGTCTCAGCTTAAGAAAGAAATCTTTGGAAACACCTTTCTTGCTACCAGGGGCCAGACCATGTAGAGCCACTGTAAGGATTTTGACTGTTACTCTGAGTGGATTGGGAGTCTTTGCAAGGTTTTGAACAGAGGAGAAACAAGATGTGATGTGTGTTTAGCAGGCTCATTCTGAGAGTTTCAGTTCTAGTAATAATAAACTGTCTTTTATTGGACTAACCTTCCTGCTGGTATAAACTATGAACACTATATGAAACGCTTGTTTGAAGGCACTGGAAAGCAATGCATAACAGGCAGAAGCTGGAAGGGACGTGACATTTGAAATACAGGAACAGTATTGGATGGGGCTCCCATCTTAAGTCTTTTCTCCTGAGGGCACTTTTCAGTCTATGCATTGCTGGTGGAGGAGCTCAAGGGGAAAGCCACGCACTTACTATCAGGGCTGCCAGAGCAACTGGTAATTGAAGCAGGATATATTGAAAAGTGAAGACCATCAAAGCTGCATACAAACTTCCCTCCATTCCTGGGCTGCCCCCTGAATTGTGCATATACAGGATGAGATTTCAGGAGTGCAGAAGGAAAATGACAGCAGCTCACTGTAAGAGCTCAGCAGAAATTTCTGTCTTCTGGAGGGAGGCTGCGTTGGGAGTTGAAAACTGCTGAGGCTTGGAGGGGCTGGGTAAACCCCTTGGGATTGCCATTAAAATCCCAGAAAGACCACATGCTACAGTAAAGACCACATTTTAGGACTAAGACGTTGAAATAGACCTGCTCTAATGAAGCCTAAATCTAAGCTTCCACAGTTCAAGGTGATCCACTGGTAATTTAAATATCTTCAGGGACAAAACTCAGCACTCTTCAGAGTAAGCTCTACGATGTATCGTTCAAAATGTCTGTATACATTTAAATGATAGAATTCCCTAGGTAGAAGAGGTTGGGAATGTATGCATTTTAAGATTTTATATCCTTTGCCCATTTCTTTGATTTCTTATCTATTGAAAAGAAATATCTATCCTTAAATCACTTCATACTATGTAATAACTTACTGTATATACTTTCGATCATCAGGGTTTAAAGATCCAATACCCAGTGATGCTTCCAGTGTTATTGTCTGGTGTAGTGGGAAGCTATCTACTTAACTTTGGGTCACAATCCACATTTTCTCTGTAACTTTAGTTCTGTTTCCCTTTATACTCTCAGACGTTACCTTAATTCTTGATAATTTCATTATAGACCTATGTGATGTTTACAGTATTTTGGCCTCCTGATTCCTTGAGCTCCTGTCGCTAATGATTCTGTCCCACCCTAATTCAGCCGCTCACTTTCAGGGCAAAACCCCAGACCTTGTCGTTATTAGTGACTGCCCTGCTTCCAACCATCACAAGTGCAAACATCCGTTGCTCTGACTTTCTCTCTTTCTATCTTACATCCTTTCCTACACCAGCTCCAACCTCCCTTCACCTGTTAGTCATGATCCACCTACATTAGGTCTCTCTCTAACTTTCCAGAAGGCTTCTCTCTCCTTACCATTTCAGTTCTTTTGCATACCCCTACCTCTCTTACCCATCTCCCACTTCTGCATTCAGGCTTGATTCACCACAAACCTGATAAAATCCAACTATTTGGGCTTCCCTGGTGGCGCAGTGGTTGAGAGTCCGCCGGCCGGGGTAGGGGATACGGGTTCGTGCCCCAGTCCGGGAGGATCCCACATGCCGTGGAGCGGCTGGGCCCATGAGCCATGGCCGCTGAGCCTGCGCGTCCGGAGCCCGTGCTCCGCAACGGGAGAGGCCACAACAGTGAGAGGCCCACGTACCGCAAAAAAAAAAAAAAAAAAAAAATCCAACTATTTGTCTCCTACAGTCCTGTGCCTTTGCAGCTGGACAAAAACACAAAACCAGAGCTGAGGACTTCAGAAGAGTCCTCCGTGATGTTTTCTCTCCCACCCTCTGAGATAGCTATTGCTACTCTAGCCTTTCTCCTCAAAGCCCCCAGCTCTCTTCCTCATTCTTCCTTTCATACTTTGCGTCTTATTACACTGAAAAAAAATTAAAGATAGAAGGAATCAGCAAAGGACTTCCCTAGACTCACCAACACATCTCCCCACCTTCCATTCTGTGCTTATTTACTCTCCTGATGATCTGGACAGAAAGCCCATAAGTCACATTCCTACCCTGGGGCACTACTTTTTTTTTTTTTTTTTTTTTTTGCGGTACGCGGGCCTCTCACTGTTGTGGCCTCTTCCGTTGCGGAGCACAGGCTCCGGACACGCAGGCTCAGCGGCCATGGCTCACGGGCCCAGCCACTCCGCGGCATATGGGATCTTCCCGGACCGGGGCATGAACCCGCGTCCCCTGCATCGGCAGGCGGACTCTCAACCGCTGCGACACCAGGGAAGCCCGGGCACTACTTCTTGAGCCTACTGCTCCAGTGCTTCTTTTGTTTCTCCGAACGTCAGCTGTTTCCCTCTCCACTTGATCATTCCCAGTAGCATACGGATCTACCTTAAAAATAAGAAGTCTGTTTCCACTTTTCCCTTTAACTGCTGCCATGTCACAGCCACGCTCTTCAAAACGCCATGTCTGGTTGCTGCCCAGTGTATCTCTTGATCTCCATCATCTTTGCAGCAGTCTCAGAATTGTGCATTGGGTTACTTATTACATCGTCTTTTTATTTCTTCTTTAAGCAGCATTATATTTCAGTGGAGTTATGGGTAATCATGATTTTCTTCCTTTTACTTATTCTTTCTAAATTTTCTATGATGAATATGCAATACTTTGGTCAAAGTGGGAAACAATAAAATTATATAAAAAGAAACACCATATTTTGTGAATAATTTACAATCAGTTTTTATAGCAAAAATTGGCAGTGGGTTGTAGTGGAATGGGCATTGGGACTGGGGCCAGTTCTACTCCTGACTTGCTCCTGAGAAGCCACTTAAATTCTCTGAATTTTAGGTTCCTCAGCTATGAAGGGGAGAAACTGCCATTTTCCCAACCTCCCTTTCAACAAGGATTTTAAAAGAAAAATGCATGTGAATGTGCTTTGGGGGCTATACCAGTATAGGCCGTTATCCCTCCTTCCCCTGACATTAGTTGTGAGCTACATGGACATCTTCCTTTTGCTAATGAGGAAATGGGGGTAATAAGATGGAGCTGGTTTAAAGCCACATCAAAGGTGAGCACTAACAAGATCAGCTTTTCATGCTTCTTGGCCAGGTTCTTCTCTGTGTCCTGAGTTCTTTATCTATCCCATATCCAAAATATACAATATGGAGCCTTCTCCTCTCCATCAAAGATGACTGTAAGGGCTGGCCGGTAAGGAAGAGTGCTGTGAAGGCATCTTAGACCACCGGATGCTATGGAAATATTGACTGAAGGCTGTTGAAGGTATTTGGGTTTTTAATGTCTGTTAGACCACATGGGACCTTCACAGAGATCAGCCTAATAGCTTTGTTGTACGCCAAAGTTGTGATCTGGGATTTCCAGCACCCAGGCATGCTTGGGTGCTGGCACTCTGACTCATGTGTATGCAGAACGTGGAGTGTGTGTGTCAGTTGTTTTATTCTTACTCTGTTCTTTATTTCCTTCCTTTTCTTCTCCTGACTTGGCTTGGATTTCTAACAAGTAGGGAGGGGAAACCTCACTGATACCTCAGAGGGAATAGCTTTGGTGCATCCCCAGGCATGACGCATTCCCCACGTTGACTGTCTGCTGGGTGAAGAAGTACTTCCTTTCCTTTTGTTGTAGGAAAAATATGGGGCACGAGAGGATGGTCACGTCCCAGGACTCGTGTGTAGTCGTTCGGACTGGCCGCCAAGTGAGGGTCCTTGACTTTGTGTAGGAAAGAATTCAAGAGCAGGCCATCTTCACTGTAAAGTGAAGGCAGGTTTATTTAAAGAGATACACATTCCATAGACAGAGTGCGGGCTGTCTCAGAAGGCGGGAGAAGCAGCCCCAGGGCCTGGGGTCGTCTTGGAAAGTGACATGGCCCTGGGCTGTGGGGGTGGTTAGATTTTATGGGCTGGGTAATTTCATAGGCTAACGAGTGGGAGGAATATGCTATCTTGGAGAAAGGAGTGGGAATTTCCAGGAATTGGGGCACCATCCACTTTTTTTTTTAAATAAATTTATTTTATTTTTTTATTTATTTTTGGCTGCGTTGGGTCTTTGTTGCTGTGTGTGGGCTTTCTCTAGTTGTGGCGAGCAGGGGCTACTCTTCGTTGAGGTGCGCAAGCTTCTCATTGCGGTGGCTTCTCTTGTTGAGGAGCACAGGCTCTAGGCTTGTGGGCTTCAGTAGTTGTGGCACGTGGGCTCAGTAGTTGTGACTCACAGGCTTGAGCACAGGCTCAGTAGTTTTGGCGCATGGGCTTAGTTGCACCGCGGCATGTGGGATCTTCCCGGACCAGGGCTCGAACCCATGTCCCCTGCATTGGCAGGCGGATTACTAACCATTGTGCCACCCGGGAAGCCCTTTTTTTTTTTTTTAATACATACACTTTTTTTTTTTTTCATTTATTTTTGGCTGCGTTGGGTCTTATTTGCGGTGCATGGGCTTCTCCCTAGTTGTGGCGTGAGGGTTTTCTCTTCTCTAGTTTTGGTGCAAGGGTTCCAGAGTGCGTGAGCTCTGTAGTTTGCAGCACAAGGGCTCTAGTTGAGGTGCACAAGCTCAGTAGTGTGGCATGTGGGCTTAGTTGCCCCGGGCATGTGGGATCTTAGTTCCCTGATCAGGGATTGAACCTGAGTCCTCTGCATTGCAAGGCGGATTCTTTATCGCTTGACCATCAGGGAAGTCGCACCATCCACTTTTTGACCTTTTATGGTTGGCCTCAGAACTGTCATGGCGCCTGTGGGTGTGTCATATAGCTAATGTATTACAGCGGGCATATAATGAGGCTCAGGATCTATTGGAAGGCGAATCTTCTGCCATCTTGGGCCTGGTAGGTTCTAACCAGTTTTTATGATATCCTATTCTTCTTAATGGTTGTGTCATTTTTTAAATGGTTGTGCCCTGCCCCCTTCCTTCCTGTCTCACTTTCACTTGTCCTTGAATTCAGCCCTGGATCTCCTAGTCCAAGATTTGATGAAAGAACCACTGTTTTCACTGGAGCAAGTAATTCTCAAGACACTGAACTTGCAAATGAATTCCTTCCCTGCCCAGTCCTCTATGGTTTGACTCGTAGGTTCCCACTTCCCAGGAATATGTTGATCTCTGTGTTTTCCCCCAATTGCCATCCCCATTCTTCACAAAGAAGGGCATAACATTTACTGGATGTCCACTTTGTACCAGGGGTATTTATATACATTGCTCCATTAAATATCAAGACATCTTTTTAAGGTACATAATAACCCAGTTACCTGAAACTCTTTGACCTTACTGTGTAGAGATGTATAGATAAATTGAAGCTCAAAAAGCTAAGAAGCCACGGGACTGGGAATTGAAGTGAACTCTCTGTAATTCCAGAGCAGAGCTCTTTCTACCACCCCAAGTGGTTTTTCCAAGGCTTTCCTCTCTAAAGTTTTCCTAACAAGCCCATTAAATGGGTTTCTACCCGTTAAAATGAAGGGAACAGTTTGATCCCATGCTTCCTCAGCCTTCATCTTTCCCTACTGAAGAGCACATATATTTTTAATTTTGTCCTCAAGTGTGCTGGGATGCTGACCAAACCCCTCCAGACAGGGACACCTGGAGCTGCTTCATGCTCAACAGAGGAGTTTCCTGGGGTAGGAGAAGGACTCCACCCAAAAGGCTTAGAAATGACATGTTGGTTTTCTTGATAATTGGATTGTTAGGGTTTTCAGGGAAAGAGTCTGAATCCAGGGACGCACAATCTAAATGTAAATGAATGTTTGCATGGGTATTTGGAAGGACTCTGGGGTTGGAATACTGATGTGGTGGTGCTTGGTAAGGTGCAGGGAGCTGACTTTGGAGCCCAGCAGTGGGGAATTACCCCTACTCCTCCTGTTCCCATCTTGAGAGAGAGAGAAATGGATCTACTCTGGCTTAAGGGCCTCACAGAGCCCGTTTAAGCCTTGTTGTCAATTAGTCAATGAAAACACAATAATGGAAAAACACTTACTGAGCTATAAAAGGAGCTGCAGAAATGGCCCCAGCCTCCCAGTAGTTACAGTCCAAGCAGAATGCCCTTAGGGAGCCTGTCTTATCATCCAGTGTGAATGTCTTCTTCGTCCTTGACCTTCCTGCTGCACTTCACATTACAGATGGCTGCTCTTCCTCATCTGCTTAGATCTCAGGGAGCCCAGGACTCAAGACCTGAGCTTTTGCTCTTGGCTCTGTTTCCTCTCCCCTAGACAGCTCGTTTGTCCTCTTCGTTCTGATGGCTCCCCTCTACTGTTGATTCTTCCCCAAGCTTGGACTCCTAGGTAAACAGCATCCTCCCACCCAAGTGCTCAGATCCTATCCTTAAGAACAACCTTGTTGGGACTTCTCTGGTGGCGCAGTGGTTAAGAATCTGCCTGCCATGCAAGGGATTTGGGTTCGAGCCCTGGTCCGGGAAGATCCCACATGCCGTGGAGCAACTAAGCCCGTGCGCCACAACTACTGAGCCTGTGCTCTAGAGCCCGCGAGCCACAACTACTGAGCCTGTGTGCCTAGAGCCAGTGCTCTGCAACAAAGAGAATCCACCGCAATGAGAAGCCCGTGCACTGCAACAAAGAATAGCCCCCACTCACCGTAACTAGAGAAAGTCCATGCGCAGCAATGAAGACCAAACACAGCCAATAAATAAATGAATAAATTTATATATATTAAAAAAAAGAATGACAATGTCTCCTTGCAGGTAGAAAGATGTCTAATACTACTGTATGCCCTGTAGGGCAGAGCCCATCGTAGATGCTGAAAAACTGTTTTTTAGTCCTTGCACACAAAACCCAACAGAACATTCATCTTTCAACAGATACATAATAAGCGTGGACATAATGAATGGTTCTAAGATTAACACATTAAAACAGATAATATATGGAATCACATGATCCCTCCTCCACCCTACCCTCTACCAGGCTAAAAGATATGAGAAGACAACAGTAGATTTTTCTTAGGTGGGGAGTAAGTATATGATTCAGAACACTGTTTGTTTTCTCAATTCAGTTAATTCAATTAAAAGCTATTTATTGAGACTCTACTATGTTCCAGGCTGGCTGTGAGCTAGGTACTAAGATGTGACTGTAACCCCTTCTGCTCTCTGGGGATCATAGTCTAGAAGGAGAGACAGGTATAGAAAGCTGACAATGCGGTGTGACCAGGGATTAACTCCATGTGAGAAGATGCGGCTTCCAGGAGGCAAGGTAGATGATCAGAAAAGCATTCTAAGAAAAGGAAGTATCTGAGTTTTTTGGGGGTTTTGTTTTTGTTTTTTAATACAGGCTGAATGGAAATGGGCTAGGCAAGAATAAGGAAGGGGCATGCCTGGCAAAGAGTGCTGTATGGACAAAGCTAGGAATGAGCAAAGGCAAGTGGGTTGGGGATCTGAGTGGCTTCTCACCAGAGCAAGACACAAGTACAGGGGGAATGACAAGATATGGGGGCAAAGGGAGGAAATTGGCCCAGAGGCTCCCTTAAAGTCTTGTTCTTTTCTTGCAGCCATGCATAACAAGTGAGAGTTGCAGCAGAAGAGAGGTGTGGCCCTGAGCTACTATAAAAGAGACAGGAGCGGAGCTGTAGGCCAGAGACCAGCTAGGAGCCTACTGAAACAGTCCAGGAGGGAAATAATGAAGGGTTAGAGATGAGAGAGATGTGACACATGCATTTTTCCTGCAAAAATGAGGATGAAAAAGATAAGGGACCTGATTCATCCTGTTCCTCCAACTCTCTATTGCAAGGAACAGTGTTTGTTTGGTGCATTTTAGGCTCTTAATAAATGTGTAAGTGAATGAATAACCCCAAAGAGTTATCTAAGTCCTACTGTTAAAATTAAAAAACAAAACCAAAAATAAAAACAGGAGCTGGGTCTGGAAAGCATGGGTGGAACAATGTCAGCCAACGATAATCTAACAAGACATTGGTCAGTTGTAAAAAATGAGATGACTGCTCCTCGCCGGGTCTGTGGGTCTGTCCAGCAGTCGAGCTCTCTTTGTGGACCCTGCCTCGTGACTGGGAGGGACCCGGCAAGCCTGGCATGGGGTGCAGATGAGGACACAGTGGGGCAGCTGCCCGCTGGCATCCTCTGCACTACCCTCCGCCCCCCACCCAGTGTGGGAGGTAAAGATCAAACCAAGACAGAGGGAGGCACGGAGGCAGGAGCTGGCGGAGTGATGGGAAGCACATGAACCAGGCCCAAGAGCCGTGTGGCTGACAGGGTCTTTGTGCTCTGGCCGGGTGTCAGGCCTGAGCCTCTGAGGTGGGAGAGCTGAGTTCAGGACCTTGGTCCACCAGAGACCTCTCAGCCCCTCAAAATATCAATCAGCGAGAGCTCTCCCAGAGATCTCCATCTCAACACTAAGACCCAGCTCCATTCAACGACCAGCAAGCTCCAATGCTGGACACCCCATGCCAAACAACTAGTAAGACAGGGACACAACCCCACCCATTAGCAGAGAGGCTGCCTAAAATCATACTAAGTTCACAGACACCCCAAAACCCACCACCAGATGCGGTCCTGCCCACCAGAAAGACAAGATCCAGCCTCATCCACCAGAACACAGGCACCAGTCCCCTATACCAGGAAGCCTACATAACCCACTGAACCAACCTTACCCACTAGGGGCAGACACCAAAACAATGGGAACTATGAACCTACAGCCTGTGAAAAGGAGACCCCAAACACAGTAAGTTAAGCAAAATAGGAAGACAGAGAAATACACAGCAGATGAAGGAGCAAGGTAAAAACCCACCAGACCAAACAAATGAAGAGGAAATAGGCAGTCTACCTGAAAAAGAATTCAGAATAATGATAGTAGAGATGATCCAAAATCTCAGAAATAGAATGGAGGCAATATAAGAAACGTTTAACAAGGACCTAGAAGAACTAAAGACCAAACAAACAATGATGAACAACACAATAAATGAAATTAAAACTTCTCTAGACGAAATCAATAGCAGAATAACTGAGGCAGAAGAACGGATAAGTGACCTGGAAGATAAAATAGTGGAAATAACTACGGCAGAGCAGAATAAAGAAAAAAGAATGAAAAGAATTGAGGACAGTCTCAGAGACCTCTGGGACAACATTAAACGCACCAACATTCGAATTACAGAAGTCCCAGAAGGAGAGGAGAAAAAGAAAGGGACTGAAAAAATATTTGAAGAGATTATAGTTGAAAACTTCCCTAATATGGGAAAGGAAATAGTCAATCAAGTCCAGGAAGTGCAGAGAGTCCCATACAGGATAAATCCAAGGAGAAACATGCCAAGACTCATATTAATCGAACTATCAACAATTAAATACAAAGAAGAAATATTAAAAGCAGCAAGGGAAAAGCAACAAATAACATACAAGGGAATCCCCATAAGGTTAACAGCTGATCTTTCAGCAGAAACTCTGCAAGCCAGAAGCATGTGGCAGGACATATTTAAAGTGATGAAAGGGAAAAACCTACAACCAAGATTACTCTACCCAGCAGGAATCTCATTCAGATTCGACAGAGAAATTAAAACCTTTACAGACAAGCAAAAGCTAAGAGAATTCAGCACCACCAAACCAGCTTTGCAACAAATGCTAAAGGAACTTCTCTAGACTTACAATAACAAACACAAAACAATTAAGGAAATGGTAATAGGAACATACTTATAGATAACTATAATGTAAATGGATTAAATGCTCCAACCAAAAGACATAGACTGGCTGAATGGATACAAAAACAAGGCCCGTACATATGCTGTCTACAAGAGACCCACTTCAGATCTAGGGACACATACAGACTGAACGTGAGGGGATGGAAAAAGATATTCTGTGCAAATGGAAATCAAAAGAAATCTGGAGTAGCAATTCTCATATCAGACAAAATAGACTTTAAAATAAAGACTATAACAAGAGACAAAGAAGGACACTACATAATGATCAAGGGATCAATCCAAGAAGAAGATATAACAATTGTAAATATTTATGCTCCCAACATAGGAGCACCTCAGTACATAAGGCAAATGCTATCAGCCATAAAAGGGGAAATCGACAGTAACACAATCATAGTAGGGGACTTTAACACCCCACTTTCACCAATGGACAGATCATCCAAAATGAAAGTAAATAAGGAAACACAAACTTTAAATGACACATTAAACAGGATGAACTTCATTGATATTTATAGGACATTCCATCCAACAACAACAGAATATACTTTCTTCTCAAGTGCTCATGGAACATTCTCCAGTATAGATCATATCCTGGGTCACAAATCAAGCCTTGGTAAATTTAAGAAAATTGAAATCGTGTCAAATATCTCTTCTGACCATAATGCTATAAGACTAGATGTCAATTACAGGAAGAAAACTATAAAAAATACAAACACATGGAGGCTAAACAATAGACCACTAAATAACCAAGAGGTCACTGAAGAAATCAAAGAGGAAATCAAAAAATACCTAGAAACAAATGACAATAAAAACATGATGACCCAAAACGTATGGGATGCAGCAAAAGCAGTTCTAAGAGGGAAGTTTATAGCAATACAATCCTACCTCAAGAAACAAGAAAAATCTCACATAAACAACCTAACCTTACACCTAAAGCTACTAGAGAAAAAAGAACAAAAAAACCCCCAAAGTTAACAGAAGGAAAAGAATCATAAAGATCACATCAGAAATAAATGAAAAAGAAATGAAATGATAGCAAAGATCAATAAAACTAAAAGCTGTTTCTTTGAGAAGGTAAAATTGATAAACCATTAGCCAGACTCATCAAGAAAAAAAGGGAAGAAACTCAAATCAATAGAAATAGAAATGAAAAAGGAGAAGTAACAACTGACACTGCAGAAATACAAAGGATCATGAGAGATTACTACAAGCAACTCTTTGCCAATAAAATGGACAATCTGGAAGAAATGGACAAATTCTTAGAAAAGCACAACCTTCCTAGACTGAACCAGGAAGAAATAGAAAATATAAACATATCAGTCACAAGCACTGAAATTGGAACTGTGATTAAAAACCTTCCAACAAACAAAAGCCCAGGACCAGATGACTTCACAGGTGAATGCTATCAAATATTTAGAGAAGAGCTAACACCTATCCTTCTCAAACTCTTCCAAAATATAGCAGAGGGAGGAACACTCCCAAACTCATTTTATGCGGCCACCATCAGCCTGATACCAAAACCAGACAAGGTTTTCAAAAAGAAAGAAAACTACAGGCCAATATCACTGATGAACATAGATGCAAAAATCCTCAACAAAATACTAGCAAACAGAATCCAACAGCCTATTAAAAGGATCATACAACATGATCAAGTGGAGTTTTTCCCAGGAATGCAAGGATTCTTCAATATATGCAAATCAATCAATGTGATAAACCATATTAACAAATTGAAGGAGTAAAACCATATGATAATCTCAATAGATGCAGAAAAAGTTTTTGACAAAATTCAACACCCATTTATGATAAAAACCCTCCAGAAAGTAGGCATAGAGGGAACTTACCTCAACATAATAAATGCCATATGTGACAAACGCACAGCCAACATCATTCTCAATGGTGAAAAACTGAAACCATTTCCACTGAGATCAGGAACAAGACAAGGTTGCCCACTCTCACCACTCCTATTCAACATAGTTTTGGAAGTTTTAGCCACAGCAATCAGACAACAAAAAGAAACAAAAGGAATCCAAATCGGAAAAGAAGTAAAACTGTCACTGTAGATGACATGATAATATACATAGAGAATCCTAAAGATGCTACCAGAAAACTACTAGAGCTAATCATTGAATTTGGTAAAGTAGCAGGATACAAAATTAATGCACAGAAATCTCTTGCATTCCTATACACTAATGATGAAAAATCTGAAAGAGAAAGTATGGAAACACTCCCACTTACCATTGCAACAAAAAGAATAAAATACCTAGGAATAAGCCTACCTAAGGAGACAGAAGACCTGTATGCAGAAAACTATAAGACACTGATGAAAGAAATTAAAGATGATACAAACAGATGGAGAGATGTACCATGTTCTTGGATTGGAAGAATCAAGACTTGTGAAAATGACTATACTACCCAAAGCAATCTACAGATTCAATGCAATCACTATCAAACTGCCAATGGCATTTTTCACAGAACTAGAACAAAAAATTTCACAATTTGTATGGAAACACAAAAGACCCCGAATAGCCAAAGCAATCTTGAGAAAGAAAAACGGAGCTGGAGGAATCAGGCTCCTGGACTTCAGACTATACTACAAAACTGCAGTAATCAAGACAGTATGGTACCGGCACAGAAACAGAAATATAGAGAAATGGAACAGGATAAACCAATGAGATAAACCCATGAGATAAACCCATGCACCTATGGTTACCTTATCTTTGATATAGGAGGCAAGAATATACAATGGAGAAAAGAAAGCCTCTTCAATAAGTGGTGCTGGGGAAACTGGACAGCTACATGTAAAAGAGTGAAATTAGAACACTCCCTAACACCATCCACAAAAATAAACTCAAAATGGATTAAAGACCTAAATGTAAGGCCAGACACTATAAAACTCTTAGAGGAAAACATAGGCAGAACACTCTCTGACATAAATCACAGCAAGATCCTTTTTTGACCCACCTCCTAGAGAAATGGAAATAAAAACAAAAATAAAGAAATGGGGCCTAATGAAATTTAAAAGCTTTTGCATTGCAAAGGAAACCTTAAACAAGACGAAAAGACACCCCTCAGAATGGGAGAAAATATTTGCAAGTGAAGCAACTGACAAAGGATTAATCTCCAAAATATACAAGCAGCTCATGCAGCTCAATATCAAAAGAAAACAACCCAATCCAAAAATGGGCAGAAGACCTAAATAGACATTTCTCCAGAGAAGATATACAGATTGCCATCAAACACATGAAAGGATGCTCAACATCACTAATCATTAGAGAAATGCAGATCAAAACTACAATGAGGTATCACCTCACACCAGTCAGAATGGCCATCATCAAAAAGTGTACAAACAATAAATGCTGGAGAGGGTGTGGAGAAAAGGAAACCCTCTTGCACTGTTGGTGGGAATGTAAATTGATACAGCCACTATGGAGAACAGTATGGAGGTTCCTTAAAAAACTACAAATAGAACTACCATACAACCCAGCAATCCCACTACTGGGCATATACCCTGAGAAAACCATAATTCAAAAAAGTCATGTACCACAATGTTCATTGCAGCACTATTTACAATAGCCAGGACATGGAAGCAACCTAAGTGTCCATCAACAGATGAATGGATAAAGAAGGTGTGGCACATATATACAATGGAATATTACTCAGTAATAAAGAGAAACGAAATTGAGTTATTTGTAGTGAGGTGGATTAACCTAGAGTCTGTCATACAGAGTGAAGTAAGTCAGAGAAAAACAAATACCGTATGCTAATTCATATATATGGAATTAAAAAAAAAGTGGTTCTGAAGAACCTAGGGGCAGGACAGGAATAAAGATGCAGATGGAGAGAATGGACTTGAGGACACGGGAAGGGGGAAGGGTAAGCTGGGACGAAGTGAGAGAGTGGCATGGACATATACACACTACCAAATGTAAAATAGATAGCTAGTGGGAAGCAGCCGCATAGCACAGGGAGATCAGCTTGGTGCTTTGTGACCACCTAGAGGGGTGGGATAGGGAGGGCGGGAGGGAGACACAAGTGGGAGGGGATATGGGGATATATGTATACGTATAGCTGATTCACTTTCTTATACAGCAGAAACTAACACACCATTGTAAAGCAGTTATACTCCAATAAAGATGTTAAAAAAAAAACCAAAACACTAAAGGACCTGGCACCAGACACAGTTTGATTAACTGAGATCCAACTGGATTATTTAGAGTAAAATATGTGGCCTTCAATGATGCAGTTAAATTATCCAATATCTCATTTTCTTATCTATCTTTATGATGGAGGTGATGGTATTTTCCTCACAGACGTGTTGTGAAGATCAAGAGAGAAAATGTATGTCAAAATATTTTGCAACCTATAAGGGCCGTGAAATGTTAAGAGTCCATTAAGGATGACTCCGGTTAGTGAATTGGATGCTAACCAACAGGGCTGATTTTGGAAAGTCAGCCAGATGCCATAAAGCTTTCTCCACGTCCAGCCCTGGCTGATCCCTGTGGAGAGACCGGAGCCATTAAAGCCACAGTTCTTGAAATGCTGCCCTCTCCCTTCTGTATTTTGTTGCTCCTTTTTCTGTTTTGGCTTTTCTTCTTACACCTGCCCTATGCTGCCCTTACCTGGTATCCACTTCATAGGAAGCACCCAGGATGATGTCACCTCTTTTCCTGCTCAAACACTAACCCCCTCTAGGTAAGCAGGTGTGGCTGTGAGCCCCTTGGATGCAGCAGGCCACTGGAAAGGTAATGGAGTGCTAGTGGAGAGGTGGCAGGGTCTCAGTGGCGGAGTGTGGCCTGGCATGGGAGTTAGTGAAAGGCAGTTGTACTTAGGGTTCTGTTTTGCATAAGCATACTGAGGTAGAACGGTGTGTGTGAGCGCGTCTGAGAGCAGAGGGCAGTACTCAATACCTGTGCCATCGTGGTAGAGCAGATAAAACCAGATGAAGGTTGGACAGTACTTGGGTTTACAAAGCCCTTTCATTGCTGTTCCATTGCATAGTGCTGACAGTATCTGGGTGAGGTGGGGCTGTTACTTTTATTTGTCCAAAGAAGAAACTGAAGAGCTTACAGTGACTCACCCAAGCTTCCCTAGCCGGTGTCTGGAAGGTGTAAGCCCAGAAAGAGCTCTCTGACTCCACGTATTTTCTTGCTTTGCTGCCTTTGGCAGATGAACATGAGTGTGGTGCTGGTTTTTGTAGCAAGCTGCATTTGGTAGGAATGTTTCAAGAAAATTTTAAAAAGATAACATTCTTTCTGACACAAAGTAATAGGTGCTTTGTAGAAACTGTAAACACACCAAGAAGTCTAAAGAAAGAGCTACAAATCAGCCAGCATCTCACCATTCAGAGATAAACACTGCTAACATTTACTGCATTTTTTCACTCTTTCTTCTGTGCTTATATATAGCTGAGATTGCAATTTATATGCAGTTACGTATCCTACTTTTCCACTGAACGTTCTATCACAAGCCTTTTCCCATATCATTAAAAACCCTTATAACTGTGATTTTTATTGGCTTCACAGTATTCCTTTGTATGTACGAACCCTAATTGACATAAGCATTCCCTTTTCTTTGGCTGTTTAGGTTAGGGAGGAATTTCTTGTTGATTCATTCCTCAGGTCCCGTAGACACCAAAGCAGCATCTCAGCTGACACCATTTCAGAAGTCTGACTAATCTCAGAGATTCTCAGTCTTTTAGGTTGAAACAATTTGTCTCTAAATAAGCCAACGACTTATTTATTTAACGCACAATAAACACATCCTTCAACCAGAGTATAACGTTTGAACTGGATGGCAGAGGTGACACAGAAGTCCCTATTCTTGAAGAGTTTGCATTATTATAAGCCTTAGAAAACTAAAGTGCATGAAACAAGTAATTTAAACAGATGTTCCTTGCCGGGCTGTGATGCTCACGGCCATGCTTCTCAAGGGATGGGTTGGCAGACGCAGAGCCGCCTGGTCAAAAGAGCAGCGGCTCTCTGCTGTCTCTGACACTCACCTTCAGAAGCAGGACGGGGCCTCACAGGTGGTTCACTTGGTGGACAAGGCCTGGCAGCTTCTGTGAAGCGTGTGTTTGCTGAATAGTTTGGGTATGAATGTCAGTTACAGCAACTAACATATATTGAGTGTTTTCTGGGTCTAAGCACCCTATGAAGTGCTACTCAAGAACCTCTTTATCCTCCTTATACCAGAAGGTAGTGTAGTACAGGGGTCAAAGACCCAACAGGGAGGGGCAAGCTGTTTGCTAACTGTGTAAGTTTAGATGAATAATTTAACCTATTTGTGTTTCTATGTCCTTAACTGTAGAATGGAGATAGAAAAATGTCTATCTCGTAGGGTGATTAAGAGGATTAGCTTAGTTAAGACAGGTCAAGCACTTAGCCTAGTGACTGACACAGAGTAAGCATGCGACAAAGGTGAACTGTTATTACATAAACCTCCCAAGAAACTTCCCAGTAGCTCCTATTTCATTTCTATTTTATGAAGCCTGAAATTGAGGCACAGAGAGGCCAGGTGCCTCGCCCAGGGTCACACAGACAGAATAAGAATCCCTAAGACTGGACTCCAGAGACTGTACTCAAATTACTATGCTATATTGCCCAGAGGGAGTTTTCCAGAGCCCTGAACACCAAAGCAGAGCACACTAACTTTTGTATGTGGTGAGATCTTCAAAGAAGCAAGCAGAGCCTGAAAAGGAAAGGGAAGACTAGAGATGTTTGTGTGTCAGGGTCCCAGACAATAATAGAAAGAATTCTTGCAACTGCCAGAAGTCAGGGAAGCCAGCTATAGTGTTTTGGTCCTTAGAAGGGGAGAAGGTTGGGAAATTTCTGTCTGCAGCAAAGTGGCCTATGGGGTGCTGGCTACTGTACTGATGATGTAACAGGTGCAGACGATTCAAATTTGATGAAATAAAGCACTGTCCCTTCACTGGGTAGACCCTGTATGGGGCACTGGCCTAGGCAGAAGGAGTTGGAGGCAACTTGATTTTGTTTCAGTCTTTGACTCTTTTTTTCTCCAGTCAAGTTGAAGTCTCCTTGTACCCCTTCTCACTTCCATTCTCTTCCCTTCCTCTCCACTCACAGGAATTTGGTGTGATGTCTATTTATCTATTTACTTCTGTATAACACAAATGACATAATGCCAACCTTAGGGTTCTCAGCTTGCTGTTTTCACTCATTTTTGTGTTATCACAATCTATCTATGTTGATACAGATAGCTCAGTCCATTCATTTTAAGAGTGATATAGTAGTTCATTATATGAGTATTTTATAATGTGTCCATTTCCCTACTGATGGACGTTTCTTTTTTGTGGATATTGGCTATTTCAAGTAATATTGCGGTGGGCATTTTTATGCCATTCTCCTTGTAAAAATGTGTGAGGATTTCTGGTTTTGGTATCAAGTTATCATATAAAATGAACAGCGTAATTTTTCATTTTTTACCCCAGTTACTTGAAAGTGTTTAGATATATAAGGATTACATGTGAGGATTTTTTTGAGGGTTTAATAAAATATGTAAACTATTCAGATTGGTTTTCTTTTTAAGGAAAATGGAGGTATGGTAATATTGGAAGATGTTTGACTAGGAATGGAATTATTGAACTAGATAGGCAATTGCTAAATTGCTCTCTGAAGTAATTACATCAATTTATACTTCTGCCAGCGTTGTATGATAGTTACTGTTTCCCCACATTCCTCCAACATTCGGTATTTTTTAAGTTGTCTGATCATATCTTGTAGTTTTAAATGTGCAAGTAACTTATTATTAGGGACATTACGTTTCCCCCTATGGTGAACTGCTTGCCCATATATTTGACCATTTTGCTAGTGGTATATTTGTCTTCTTCTTAATGATTTTCAGAATTCTTTACGTGGCCTGCATTCAGATCCATATAGCTAGCTTTACCTATTATTTCAAAGTATAGTCTATATTTTATTATATAATAATTATAAAAGTTTGGGGGTTTTTTACATATAGGCATTTAATTTATCTGAGGTTTATTTTTGTGTAGAGTGTGATCCAAGGATTCAATTTACCTTTTGTCATGTGGAAAACCAGTTACTGAGTTGCAGTTCAGTTTATTTAATGGTTATTGGTTTATTCAGTTATTCTAATTTTTTCTTGGGGGGGTGTGTGTGTGTGTATGGGTGTGTATGTGTGTGAAAACACAAATCTATTTGTATAACCTTATCTATATCTCTCTATTATCTATCCATAATTTCCTATGTCATCTAATTTTTTGAATTTATAAGAATTTAATTCTTTCATAGGATACTCTTATGTAGGTACAGTTTATCACTTTTTCTTTCTTTTTTCATTAGGTGGCCTTGCTTGAGGGTTTTTTCCCCCTCACTGGTCTTTCAAAAACCAACTTTTAGTTTTATAGATTGTTAATATATTTTTTCTATGAATTTTTATTCCTATCTTTTAAATTTATTCTCTTTTACTTTCTTTGATTTTAATCTGTTTTTCCTTTTCCTACTTCTTGAATTGAATGTTTAACTCATTTATTTTCAATATTTAATACATGAATTTAAGACTATAAATTTTTCTGTAATTCTCTCCTGTCATCGACTAGCATAAATTTGATATATAGTGCTTTCCTTGTCATTCAGTTCCAAATATTTCATAACCTCCATTCTATAATTTTTTCTTTAACTCATTGGTTACCTAGAAGTGTGATTTTTACTTTCTAAATTTATGCCTTTTATCTTTTTCTGCTTTATTTTTGTTATAATTACTTTCAAGTCATATTGTGAATGCTTAATGACATAGACTCCATAGGATTTCTGGAAACAACCTCTCTGACCTAGTGGGTGATCAACTTATGATGTTCCATGTAAGTGAAAAGAACGTGCATTCTCCATTTGGGTTACAGGGCTCTGTATAATTAAATCCGGATTGGCATTAAGGCTGTTCAAATCTATCTATTTGCTAATTTTTGGTTTGCTTGATCTCTTACTAACTGATGTGTGAAGAAAATTCCCACTTGCTGTCGATTTGTCAACTTATGAGTGTAACTCTGTCACTTTTTGCTTTACATGAGAAGAGACTGTTGGGCATGCACAAATTCATGATTGTTACATCTCGTTGGTGGGTTTTCCCTTTTATGAGTATAGTTTTCCCTCCTTGTGGCAGGTGTAGCTTGTGCTCTGCATCCTTGCTGTTAGCTTGGGGCCATCTGACTAGTTTGGAGATCATCTTGGAGGCCATATGTTCCAGATGATCATAGCTACAGTATGAAGGCAGGCCTCTTCACTGATGTCAGACTTTATATATTAAGCCATTGGGATTTTAGGAATTAGTCAGTTATAGCAGCTAGGGTCAATTATCCTAAAATACACTCTTATTTTTATGCTTTTTCCCATAAATTCTATTACCCATTTTGCTAATATACTCCTACTATATACAATTTTAAATTCCTTTTTTGTTCAAAATTTATCAATTCCTTTACATTCAACTTCTGTGTTCAACCTTGCTTTGAATGTGTATTCTTTAGGGACTTCCCTGGCAGTCCAGTGGTTAAGACTCCACACTTCGGCTGCAAGGGGCGTGGGTTCGATCCTTGGTTGGGGAACTAAGATCCCACAGTGAGGCCAAAATTTTTTTTTTAAATGTGTATTTTTTAAAACAGAGTGTTTCTGGGTTAAAATTCATTTAGGTGTCTCTGTTTTGTTTAACTTAGTGAATTTAATTTTATTTGTTGTGTTTACTGATATCTTTGGTCTTATTTCTACCATCTTATTTTGTTTTGTACTTAACAAGCTATTTCTTTGCTTCTATTCCCCCTTTCTTGTTTTCTGTTGGAGTGCTTAAATTTTCTGTTTTTTCTTCATTTTTGTTTTTTAATGGTACTCCTACAATTTAATATGCAGTCTTTTAAATATATATCTATTTCTTAATTTTCATTTTGTAATAATTTCAGACTTACAGAAGGGTGCAAAAATAGTACGAATAATTCCAGCGTATCCTTCTTCTTCATCCTCAAACAATCACAGTAAAATTATCAAAACTAAGAAATTAACATTGGTACAGTACTAATCAGTAATCTGTAAACTGTATTCACATTTTTTCAATTGTTCCCAAATTATACTTTTCCAGGACCGGGATCCAGCCCAGGATCACTCACTGCATTTAGTTGTCATAGCTTCTTTATCTCCTCCAATCTGGGATAGTTCCTCACTTTTCTTTATGTCTCATGACCTTTACATTTTGTAGAGTACTAGCCAAATACGTTTTGCAGAATGATCTTCACTTTGGGTTCGTCTGACATTTCTTCATAATTAAATTCAGGTTATTTATTTTTGGCAAGAATACCACAAACACGATGTTGTGCTTTCTTTAGTACTGTGTGATACTAATTTGTTTTGTTGCTGGTGATGTTAACTTTGATCACTTGGTTATGGGGATGTCTGTCGGGTTTTTCTACTGTAAAGTTACCATATTTCCTTTTGCAATTGAGAAATATCTTGTAAGGGTATATTTTGTAACATGCAGCTATCCCGATTCTCATCATAAAATTACTCATTAATTTTAACATCCATTGATGATTCTTGCCTACCACTCTTACTATTAACAGTGTTGGCAAATGGTGATTTTTCTAGTTCATCATTTCTTTTACATTTATTAATTGAAATATACTATAAGGAAGAGCTGTCCCTTTTCTGTATTTATTCAATATTTTTATTCCTATCACTGTATACTCACTTTTATTCTTATGGGTCATAATCTTTTACTATCATCATTTATGTTATTGTTCAAAACGTCTCAGGTTTGCCATTGGGAGTTTCCTCAAGTTGGCTTCTGTGCTTTTTGACATGCCCCCATCATTTTTTGAGCACTTGTTTACTTTTGGCACCATAAGATATTCTAGGCTCACTTTATGCTGTCCCCGCCGTAGCCCTGAAATCTGCTATTTCTCCAAGGAGTTCTGGTTCCTTTTGTTGGAAATCAGATTCTGAAACCAAAATCTGGTTGCTAGGTGTGCTCTTTACTACTGTGGTGTCATTGCTTTTAGGTTCTTTTAGTAGACAAAATTAGAAAATCATTTCATATCAGTTCATAGAATCTTCCTCTTTCTAGCTTATAGTTGTGCAGTATTCCATTGTGTGGATGTACCATAGTTCAACTACTCTCCTATATGTGGGTATTTAGACTGTTTCCAGTATTTTGCAATGACAAACAGTGCTGCCATGAACAACCTCATGCCATATGTATTTTTGTATTGTTGGAGGTGTATCTTCAGGGTAAATTCCTAAAAGTGGAAATGCTCCATCAAAAGGCAAATGCATATATAATTTGTTAGATATTGACAACTCATAGAGAGTTGTAGTAATTTCCAATTTCCATTTTCACAACTTTATTTGAGAGCTATTACTTCCTCTTCCACCACAGATTTTTCAGTAGAATGTGTAGTTTTAGAAAATTTCACTAATCTGATAAGAAAAGGGATCTCATTTTAATTTGCATTTATCAAATTATGAGTGAGTTTAATATCTTTTTTATGTTTGGTGCTGTATTTATATCATTCTTCTGGTAAATTATCTGCTCATGTCTTCTTTCGATTTTTCTATTCGGGTTTTGGTACTTTATCCCTCAATTTTTATAAGTTGTTTATATGTTAGTAATGTTAACCCTTTGTGTTATCTTCTGCAAGTATTTCCTCCCAGTTTGTCAGTTGTCTTTTGACTTTGCTTTTGTTTTTTTTCTTTTTTATCAATAACTTAAAATATTTTAAAAATAAATGTTTATTTATGGAAACATTTATCAGCATTTTCTCTTGTTACCTTTGGATTTTGGGTCACAGTTAGAAGGCCTTTCCCTATACTGATGTTAAAGAGAAATTCACCTATATCTTCTTTTAGTATTTGTATGGTTCCACTCATACCTTCCATTTTATTTTTATCCAGTGTTTATTTATCCACAAGTTTGCCAGTGTCTTTGCTTATCATTACTTTTCGAAGTCCTGTTTTTCACTTTAGGTTCCCTTTCTTCCTTAAGTGTACTTAGTAGGTATTTCAAAAAAAGATCTGTGTATGGTAAACTTTCTCATTCTTTATCTACAAATGCCATTGTTTAGCATTCATTCTTTTTTTTTAATTTAATTTAATTTATTTATTTTTATACCACAGGTTCTTATTAGTTATCTATTTTATACATATTAGTGTATATATGTCAATCGCGATCTCCTAATTCATCCCACCACCACCACCACCACCCCCCCCCACTTTCTCCCCTTGGTGTCCATATGTTTGTTCTTTACATCTGTGTCTCTATTTCTGCCTTGCAAACCGGTTCATCTGTACCATTTTTCTAGATTCCACATATATGCGTTAATATACGATATTTGTTTTTCTCTTTCTGACTTACTTCACTCTGTATGACAGGTCCATCCACGTCTCTACAATTGACCCAATTTTGTTCCTTTTTATGGCTGAGTAATATTCCATTGTGTATATGTACTACATCTTCTTTACCCATTCTTCTGTCGATGGGCATTTAGGTTGCTTCCATGACCTGGCTATTGTAAATAGTGCTGCAATGAACATTGGGGTCCATGTGTCTTTTTGAATTATGGTTTTCTCTGGGTATATGCCCAGTAATGGGATAGCTGGGTCATATGGTAATTCTATTTTTAGTTCTTTAAGGAACCTCCATACTGTTCTCCATAGTGGCTGTATCAATTTACATTCCCATCAGGAGTGCAAGAGGGTTCCCTTTTCTCCACACCCTCTCCAGCATTTGTTGCTTATAGATTTTCTGATGATGCCCATTCTAACTGGTGTGAGGTGAACCTCACTGTAGTTTTGATTTGCATTTCTCTAATAATTAATGATGTTGAGCAGCTTTTCATGTGCCTCTTGGCCATCTGTATGTCTTCTTTGGAGAAGTGTCTATTTAGGTCTTCTGCCCATTTTTTTGATTGGGTTGTTTGTTTTTTTAATATTGAGCTGCAGGAGCTGTTTATATATTTTGGAGATTGCATTGATTCATTTGCAAATATTTTCTCCCATTCTCAGGGTTGTCTTTTCATCTTGTTTATAGTTTCCTTTGCTGTGCTGAAGCTTTTAAGTTTCATTAGGGCCCTAGCATTCATTCTTGAATGGTGGGTGGTTTAACTGGATAGCATATTCCATTGTCTTCCAGCATCTGCTGTTGTTGGTAGAAGTCTTCAGTCAGCCTAATTGTTATTGCTTGTTAACTTCTCTTTTTGTCTCTGATGGCTTTTAAAGTTGTCTTTTTATTTATAATGTACTGTTTTATTACAGTGTGTATAAGTGTGTATTTGCTTTAATTTATTCTGCTCATGATTTTTTATATTTCCACAATATGAGGACTCCTGTCCTCTTTTCTGGAAAATTCTTGAGTATTATCTCTTCGAATATTTACTCTTTTTCATCCTTTTTGTTTCCATGTTCTGGAACACATAATGTGTAAGTTGGAAATTACTATACCTTTCATGTGTCTTAACTCTTTTTCATATTTTCTGTCTCTCTGTGTTGCATTCTGAACAGTTTCCTTATATCTATTTTTATATTTCACTTAATCTCTCAGTGGTTCTGTCTAGTTTTCTGTTCAACTCTTCCACTGAATTTTTTTTCACTGACTATATTTTTATTTCTAGATTTTCTATTTGATTCTCTTTCAAATCTTTTCTTTTTCATACTGCCCTATTTTTGCCATATAATTTCTGTTCCTGCTGTTAACTTTTGAACCAGGGGCAGATCAAGGATTTGTGGAACCCAAAGCTTATACCTTTGGAAGACCCCTCTTTAAGAAAAAGAGTAAACAATTACAAATACAAAATTGAGTATACTAGGTAATATTTGTTTGGAATGAGAAAAGAAACCACAAAATATTATAGATTTCAAAAAGCTGCCAAATACCACAAATATCACAAAAAGTCCAGAAAAGTATAATACTTTTATTAATTAACTGCCTGATACAGCTCTATCCTTGATTTTATATCCTATAACAAGTTTATAATATTTTTTAAAGGGAGAACAGAAAGATAACTCAGTCTTTTCTCTAGTATATTTGATCAGAATTTAACTTTTATTATTTGTGGTTTATAAAAGTTAGTTTCAGTTTCACACATAGCTTTTGGCAATATCATGCATTTTAAGAAACTCTGTCAAATTTGGGGAAAACTCGATCTAATTTCTTTCATATATTATCTGTAAGACTTGAAAGAATTTTTTACATATGAGCCTCTGGCTCTATACATTTCAATTTTTTTTTCTTTTCTACATATTCGTGGTGCAGGGTACTCTAGGACAAGCTTATAGCAGGATACAATCTCTGGTCCCATACCTTCATGTCACTACATGGAAATCACTATGAAACACATAAATATGTCCCACGAACTCCAAACTAAATACATTTTCAACTCTAGTCCAACCCCAAAGATGCTCATTGCCATTCTCATATCTTCAGATAAGAAGTGTGAATGAGGCAGAATGGAAAGAGACAGTGGTCTTAACTAATTAACGTTAAAATATCTTTTGTAAATTTTATAACAACATGAGGCCGTGTGAGTACATTTCCAGGGTCCCTCCCAGGGCTTTGCAATGGGTCTGTGCCTGTGAGAGGCCCAGAAGCATTAGCTTCATTAACTTTACAGTGAATCTGCCTCTGCTTTGAATATCTAATCATAATTATTTTAATGCCTATTTTAAATTGCCTTTTTATTTATAGGCACAATGGTTGCATTAGCTAACTCTTTCCATAGTGTTGTTTTAGCTTGCTTTATCTGTAATCTTGGATTATGAAGTCAACTTATGTGGGGTTTGCTTTCTGTGGGAGTCTCATAGGCCAATGGTGACTTGGTGGTTGCCTTTGCCAGGGCTTCTTGGTCCCAATTCATATTTATGTTAATTTCTGTTAAGGTTGGAGATCACACAATATGCAATATGAAAGTCATGAATTTAGACTCCACATATTTATATGGCACAGATGGGGGTCCCAACTTCTTGCATGTGGCTCATTTTTGTTGTTTTTTGCTCACCACAGTGACTTTGTTTTGTCACCCCCTTTCTCTTTAGTTTTGTCACCTACCTTGATTTTGAGCTCCATTATGTACTCAACATTCTTTTCTTAAATTTTATCTGACATATCCATGTACTTGGAAATGGAGGATGATCATTTGAGTAAATCTAGTCAGATCAGCTTCAACTCATTCATTCAACACTGTATTTCTGACATGGGTCTGACACTATCTAGAGTACTAGCTATTCATCTGTATGTAATTCAAACTCCCTGCCCTTGCGGAGTTTACTTTCTTGTAAGTTGAAATAAACTCTTTTGTGCTAGGGACTCTTTTTCTTCCCCTGCAGAAAGGGAAAAGGGGCCTAGTTTCCTTCTCTTCTCTTCCCTGAATGTATCTGAGGTTACAAACATGCTTTAGCAGCTCTGTGACTATAAGTATTCTCTCAGCATTTGAGGATATTTAAAGTAAAATCTAGGCCTTCCCTATTATGTGCCCAGACCTTTCTACCACTGTGGACCCCTCGTATTTAGGATTTGTCTATCATATGCACTGCAATGATAATTAAGCACCCCCAACTTCTTTTTGCATTCCCCACAACATAATTCTTTAATTATTTGAAAATAATTTTCCTTTTTTTTTCCAGAAGAATTCACCCTTTTTGGTGTATAGTTCTAAGAGATTTGACAAACTATACAGTTATGCAACCACCACACAATCATGATACAAAATAGTTTCATCACCTCCAAATATTCTCTTACCTTCCTTTGTAGTCAAACCATCCTCTTCTCCCACAGCCTTTGGCAACCACTGATCTGTTCTCTATCCCTTTAGTTTTATCTTTTCAAGAATATTGTGTAAATGGAATCATACAGGATATAGCCTTTTGTGTCCGGTTTCTTTCACTCAATGTCATGTATTTGAGATTCATCCACATTGTTGTGTGTGTCAGTAGTTTGTTCTCTTACTCCCATTAAAAAAAAATTGTCTTACTCAGAACTTCTTGTTTGTAAAAGCTAATTATGGTCAATGAGAATTGATTGATATATGATAGTTCTTTTTGCTAAGATACCATCAAAGAATTATATCCAATATGTACCACATTATAGATTTTTAGGAAAAAAAGAAAAAAACTGTAATACTTCTGATTTTAAAACTATTAAAATGAGAACAAACATGCTGCTTGGAGTTCAGGAAATACTGTAATCCCAGGCCAAGCCGAAAGAATATGGTGATGTTTTCATAAATATGGGAAACTTGAAAAGTGGTACATATAAGATTTAAAAATCTGCTTTAAAATAATGAAACTAGCAGGTGCTTAACAAATATTTGTTGAATATGTGAAGGATGGAAGGATGGAGCCTCACTGAACCTTAGGGGCTTCCTGAAACATGGAGACTCCCAAGTTGGTGATTATTTGCCCAAAAGACCATCTGCCTTCGATCCCAAACTGCCAGCTGCTGCCTGCAGTTCTCCCTGGTGTTGTGGTAGTAAGGGCTTTGGCATGTTCTCAGCCTTGTGGGCTTGGGAGGCAACACAAAAGAGCAGCCAGGTAGCACACTGCCATCATTGTCCCATAGCCTTCCCGAAGCTTCTTTGGGGTCTCCCTGCCAGGCGCACACCTGCTCCAGCTTGCCTAGTCACATGTCCCGTTGAGCAGTGAGTTCCCTTATGTGAGGCGGCCACGCATCTGTTTTCTTTAGTCAAACAAGTAAATATGTTCATGGCAGGAGCCAAATTTCACCTTCAGATGCGTGCTCAGTGCCCCCCATTGCAGATGACAGCTGCACCTCCGGGGCAGGGCTGGGCCCCTGTGGCTGACAGGGGTGGTCTCTTCCCACACCTGTGTGCTCCATGCTCAAGCCAAAATGATATAAAACATGTATTAAATATAATCACTGCTTCAAAGTAGCTGACTGCCATTTTGGAGGCAGTGTGCCATATTGGAGAAGGTTCTTGTTGCATGCTTGCTGAGGGATTGGCACATCCCGGTCCTTTTAGGCAGGAGGTATAGGTCTATAGAATTTCAGTGTTGGAAAGACCCTGAAGATCATACAGTCAAGCGAACCAGGTACCACAGTTGCTTGGACAGCTCTCTCCCCCTGCTGCATCACATGAGACAGCTGATGTCACATCAACAGTTGGGTCTCTCCTAAGCATTTCCAGATATCCTAGCTCAGCAGCATCAGTGAGCTAGCCTTTTAGCTATGAGCAACTCTGGCTGCACTAACTGGGAACAAGGGAGAGAGGCCCTGGTATTGTCTGGTGATTTTTAAAGCTTGATTATGGCCAACTTCCTGATGGACAAGGATTTGATTTAAAATTCCAGTACTTTTCTTTGATTCCTATGGGCAAATGTTGCATCCATAAGAAAGATATTGTTAGTTTCATTTTTTTTTCACTTTTGTTTTTGTATAGGACTAAGGTTTATTTGTTAGACTCCTATGATGTCAATTACTAAGGGTTACTAAAATTTGGTATCCCAAACTGAAACTGCTAGTTTACCAAAAGTTTGAGTCAGGACTCTTTTCCGTACAAATATAGACCGTTTGGGTGTTCCTTGAACATGCCAAGCTCATTTCCACCCCAGGATCTTTGCCCTTATTGAAGACTTTTGGACTATGACTATAAAAAGTATCCAGTTTTTATTAGGGCAAAATCTGTTTCTGGTTGTCTTTTCCTCCTTGACTAAATTTTTCCCACTGATGCCAATAGCATGTACCCTTGGCAGAAGAAGAAAGAGACAGGGATTGCTGAAACCTACCTCGCCTCCCAAGTGCCTGGGATGTGTTATGTGATTTTGCCTTGGGTGAGCTTTAACATTTTTCTAACATTGATTTTGGACTTTGACCTTCACTGGGCTAGGCTAGGTCAGAATTCAGTAATATAAAAATTTTGATTGTATGCCCTTTGTAAACATCATGTAAACGGCTGTATACACAGATTGTGTGTTCCAGAGTTTACTGAACCTTCTCCTACTTTGAGATGTTTAGATTAAAATTGTTTTCTATAATCTCTATAGATCTGTAAAATAGGAAATCCACTTATCCATCACCAAGAGGTGACCACATTTGCTGGCGTTTGTTCAGAGCATAGAGTATCCCTTGGAATTAAGACAGTTGAAACCTACAGTTCGAAAAGACCCCATCCATGTTTTAGTTTAGAAATCTTAGCTAAGGAGCTGGATAAACAGTGATCAAAAATACAAGTGGTATTCAACAAAAGAAATTCATAATATAGTTTAAGTATGTACTGAATCTTTTATTAAAATATCTTGGCTTATTAAATGTCATATTTAAGGGTGCTTTCCAAATACAGTTTGTTTGTTTTTTTTTTTTTTTTGCGGTAGGCGGGCCTCTCACTGTTGTGGCCTCTTTTTGCGGTAGGCGGGCCTCTCACTGTTGTGGCCTCTCTCCCTGCGGAGCACAGGCTCCGGACGCGCAGGCTCCGGACGCGCAGGCTCGGCGGCCATGGCTCACGGGCCCAGCCGCCCCGCGGCATGTGGGATCCTCCCAGACCGGGGCACGAACCCGTGTCCCCTGCATCGGCAGGCGGACTCTCAACCACTGCGCCACCAGGGAAGCCCCAAATACAGTTTTAATAATGATCATAAGTGTACTGCAGGGTAGTTTGTGCGCCCATTAAAAGAGAGAAATACGCTTAAACTGTGTGGTCATAAAACCTGTAAACTGCCATTTAATAAGTGGCTAAGACGTGAATTGCCACAGAAACCCAGACTTGCAGCAGCTGCAAGTAAAGGAAAGAAGTTTCTAAATGCTGACACCGGTCATGAAACTGATATTTTATTTAGATGTCCTTGCGGCACAGAGCTCTCGGAAATCATGTTTATAGTCTTTGTGCAATAGAAATACAAGCAATAGTGTATATTTTGGCAGGTAGTGCCCGATTTAGTTGTAATAATTCACGCACTGCTCCAGGGCTTCCATGTTGCTCCAGGCAAAAACCTGTATTATAAATTATAGCACACAAAGCTGAATTTGACCTACCAGTTGATGCATAATAAACTGACTTAATTCTGAATATTAACTACACATTGTGGCCTAAAGGTTTTATGCTCTCTAAATGTAGCAATAAATTATACAAAAATCTTCCTCTTGGGTGAAGCCTAAATATAAATAAATCCCCAATCTTCATACTATGCCACAAGACCAGTTACTATAGATACCAGAGAGAATATATTAATCTTAAATATTATTGCCAAATAAAATAACATTAGAATATCACTAAATATCTGAACTAATTATAGAAACTTTGGGGACAAGTTTCAGTACATTAATAAAGCACTTTCCCATTTGCCGCATTTCTTTAGTGGTAAGTTGAAAGATTCACCTTGCTTCTGTGATCAACATGAGTAAAATATTCACTTTAAAAAATTCATCCCAATCCCAAGCATAGGGTTTGGTCCATATAAGTGCTCAGAAAATACCTGTCAATAAACGAATGAGTTAGGAATGTTTTGAAACATCACATTATCTGGTCAAAACCGTCTTGGGTTTGAAAAATGTGTTGTATTTCTAGATTTAGATATTTTGTTCTACAAATGACTTCCTGTGTGATACTGAGCTGATCACATAGCTTCTCTAAACTTCTTTACTTGCTTGTAAAAGGGTGATTAAGGCGCGGTGGGGGGACGACCCATTCCTATCTCACAGGATTGTGACTTGTGAAAAGTTGAGACCAATGTCTGTGAAGTATTTTGAAATTATTTTCTCTAGCAAAGATGTTTTATCCAGACAAGAAATGCTCAACCCTAGCAGAAATGGTGCACTGTCTTTGCCATGCTTGTATCATGTGACACCACCCCTCCCTGGCCACAGTTGACTGAACCTGGGGTAGACAGTCAGATCTTCACTTTTGAGAATTTGAACTGAGAGATCCAGACACCGAGAGTTAGTTCATAATTGTCCCTAACCTGGAAGTTCCTTCCCCGGGGCCTGGTTCTGTTTCCTGGCCCCAGTTTCCATGAGCTATCTTGGCATCCTAATAATAAACCTCCCTTTCTTTGAGTTATGTTGTATGGGATTCTATTTCTGGAAACCGAACAATTCGAAGACAATTTTTTTTTTTTTTTTTTTTTGCGGTATGCGGGCCTCTCACTGTTGTGGCCTCTCCCGTTGTGGAGCACAGGCTCCAGACGCGCAGGGTCAGCAGCCACGGCTTACGAGCCGAGCCGTGCCGCAGTATGTGGGATCTTCCCGGACCGGGGCACGAACCCATGTCCCCTGCATCAGCAGGCGGACTCTCAACCACTGCGCCACCAGGGAAGCCCCGAAGACAATTTTTTATGAGTCCCTTCACTCATTTCTTGAGCACCTACCATAATTGACTCAGGAATTTTTGATTTAGTAGTGGGCGGATAAAACATAAAACTAACTGTAATATGAGTCAAAAATGCCAATGCGTATAAAAATATGAGTAGTGTTTTAAATTAAATAGCAGAGAGAAATAATATCTACCCAAGGATAAGGGGTAGGTTAGGAAAGTCCTGATAGACCTGGGGCCTTATATGCATCCCTTCTTTTTTATGAACACCGCCTCCGTCGTTGTACACACTCCCCATTCTGTCCTCTGTGGACTGTAAGAATAGCTTCCTAACTGCTGTCTTTGTCTTCAGGCTGCCCTCCATACTGCTACCAGAGTTATCAGGTAATATCAAGCATATAATATCAGACGTTGATCCTAAAATGAGCCTTAAAAGACCCCATGCCTGTGGGTTAAGGTCCAAACTCCTACCCTGGCATACCCAACACACTAGGTCCCAGAAATTCCTTTCCAGACTCATGCCCTACTCCTGCTTCACACACTCTGGGTTCCAACCACCTTGAAGCTGTCCTTGTTTTTGATCATGTTTTGCACTTGCCTCTGTGCCTTGGCCTGCACCATTCTCGCATCTTTACCTGGAAATCCACTGGTCCTCCTTATAGCCCCAGCTGAGATTCCACCACCTCTCTGAGCCTTCCATGATCCCTTTTCAATAGCAGAATTAATATTTAAAGAGCCTGTCTACACAATGCATTATACGTACCAGCACAGTGTATTATAGTTAATTGTTTATGTCTGTCTTTTTTTCCCTGAAGTAGTAAGTAGAGGGCAGGGCAGGTGCTTCTCATCTTTGCATCTCCAGTGAGCATTCAGAAGGAGCTTATGGAAGGGGCTCAGAGAAATGATTGTTTAATTGGATGGGGATGAGATTTGAATTGGTCCTGGAACAATGGCTTCAATTTTGAAAGGTGGATGTGGGATAGAGGCTTTAAGGACCAGGGAACAGGAGCCTGATCACGCAGGGAGCAGGAAAGTTCCGAGCAGATTCAGGGAGAGCATGTCATCCAGCTTCGCTGGAACAAAAGGGAGAGATAATGAAAGAAAAGGAAGAAGATAATGTTGGAAAAATCAGTTGGGATCCTGTCATGGAGAATTTTAATTTTTAAAATGTGAGCTTAATTTCATAGGCACCAGGGAGCCCTGTCCATTGAGTATAATGGTGATGTGATCAAAACTGCCTTTTAAGGAGATGAAACTCGGGGGGCGGTGCAGAGGGTGGACTGGAACGGAGATCCTGGATTACTCTCATCATGCTCCCAGGGAAGAAGGCCAGGCTCGATCCCCCATGGTTTCCATCTTCTTCTTATTTCTTTATATTTTACTGTTCTCTTTTTAGACAAATTAAAAAAAAAGAGAGAGAGAGACAAGAGAGAGTCATCTACCATGGCAGTCTCCTTTTCCTTCATCTCAGGGGTAGCAAGGATTTGGGGGGCTTTAAAGCATCTGATAGACATGAACAAGGGCATATCATCCCCATCCAGATGATCGCCCTTTTATTTTTAGTAACGCTGGAGAGATGGAAATGGTTTGATATGGAGGCACGCTTGACCTGTTCTATTTTTGCCATGCTTTCAGGCAGCTTAACAAGAGCACTGGGTCCCTGCTTCAACAAGGGAATTGGAAGGTTTCACTTTCTCTCAGTGGCACTGGTTTCCCTTCTGGCTCCCCAAACTCAGCAAAATTCAGGAACCATGACCTCCAAGTCTCAGCTGACTTGTTCCACAAATATCACTTCTTCTTTGAAGCCTTCTTAGATTCATTACCATCCCCCAAGCCTGAAGTGACCTCCCCACCACCACCTCTATGGTATTTCCGTTTTCTCCCTGAAATCATGATTATCTGTAAAATGACTCTATGTGCCTACCAGTCTGAAATCTACCTGGGGGCAGAATCAGGCCTTATTCATCCTTAATACCCCTCTCCCCATTTGGTTTCATCAGTGTCCATGTGTCTGCACATAGCAGGTTCCAATACTTTGAATTTGAATAGCACTGAATATTTTGCTCTTTTTTTCCTTTTGAATTTTCTATATATCAGAAAAAGAAGGCTTTACCATCTTCACTTCCATTTTGCAAGTGAGAAAATCAGGTATTTGAATGATATACCTAAGTTTGCATAAAATAGCAGAGACCAAAATTCATTTTTTTCCTTCTAAATTCATCCATACTCTTTCTACTACCCTCCTACCTCATGCTGCCTGATGAATGAGTGGATTTGAATTTTAGTTAGGATTTTTTTTTTGAATTACACAGAATTCTAGTGAGGAAGGAACCTGTGGAGATGCCATCACACTGTCCCCAGCGTCCTGGGGAGGCACACATGACAGCCAGGGGGGTGGGAGAGTTCCTTGATCCGCCCGAAATATTTAAAATTCAGCCATTAATCATAACAGCTGCTTTCTGGCTTCAAGTGATCAGCAGCTAATGATTTCGACATTCTGAGTTTTAGAAATTCCTATTAATTGTCCTTAAAAAAAGGGCAAGGATGAATAATCCTGACTTCATTTGTGAGAAAAGAATCAATCTCTCTCTCTCTTAGTTGCCCTCACTTTCCTTCTTTTCTCCTCAAAATCTTTTGATCTAAAGTGCAGTTATTTTCTGGGCCCTTTTTTTCTCTGGGTCTGACTTTTGGCCGTTAGAATCAAAAGGGAGGGGTGGGCCCCATGATAACAGGTGCTCCTGGAGAAGTCCCCACAAGCTGGCTGAGCTTTAGAACATAGCCAGCCAGGGAGACGGGCAGAACTCCAGGCTAAAGAGGGGAAACACCCAACCCATACTTATGGTGATAGATTTCTTTCACATCAAGAAGACAGTGTAGCTTTAATGTATGAGTACATAAACATGTATGTATGTGTATATGTGTGTATGTACAAATATGTGTGGGTGTCTGTATCTATCTATATATCATCTATATATACTCACCCTTTGCCATGCCTATGTAGGGGAATAGAATTTCCCACCCAAAATATATCTCTTTGGCATATTAATTATTTTAAGCTGGTTATTATTTATTTATTTAATTTATGGCTGCATTGGGTCTTCGTTGCTGAGCATGGGCTTTCTCTAGTTGTGGCGAGCGGGGGCTACTCTTCATTGCAGTGTGCAGGCTTCTCATTGCGGTGGCTTCTCTTGTTGTGGAGCACGGATTCTAGGTGCGCAGGCTTCAGTAGTTGTGGCTCACGGGCTCTAGAGCACAGGCTCAGCAGTTGTGGCACATGGGCTTAGTTGCTCCATGGCATGTGGGATCTTCCCGGACCAGGGCTCGAACCCATATCCCCATGGGACATTGGCAGGCGGATTCTCAACCACTGAGCCACCAGCGAAGCCCAAGCTGGTTATTTTCTAAGAAACAGCAGATGTGGGAAAAACTCTGAACACCAAGTAGGAGTTACCCTCTTGTAAGAAAAATTTACATTTACCAGAGAAATCTCCATTTGTGAGGGTGTCTTACAGATGTACCAGGAAGAGGAGGATGACCAAATCTCTAGAAACTTATCAGTGGAGAAAGCACTGACTTCAATCCACATAATAACCTTACCCTTGTTTACTGTGCTTTTCCTGGTCACCACCCATAACTAAGTCTCTCCAGCTTTAACATCCTCTTGTGTCTTTAGCTGAAGATGGTATTTAAGGTGAGGGTTTCAGCCATTTTGGCGAGTTACTCAATTTTCCTGAGTCTCTCCCATGTACACACGTTATTAAACTTCTGTTTGATTTTCTCCTGTTAATCTCTCAGTGTCAATTTAATTCTTAGACCAGCCTGAAGAACCCTGGGGGTAAAGGAAAATGTCTTCCTCCCTGACACCTACTTAGTACAAAAGCTCTTGGGTTTTTTCATAGTTCCTTTTAGTTTTTGCTCATAAATTCACTGAATTTGGTATGCAAACTTGGAGGTTTTCAAAATGGGTTCATTCTCATCTTAATCTGCTGTGCAAGGTAATCAGTCCATCTTCAATAAATCACTAATGATTTCAGAAAGAGTGAACCATTCATGTGGACAGAATTCAACTGCTAATAAGTGAAGAGTTTAATTTTCTATCTGATGGGAACATTTCTAAAATGTTTTTAGTCATTTGTGTTTAGATGTTTTGTATGAACCTGTGTATTAGTTTGCTATGGCTGCTGTAACAAAGTACCACAAACTGAGTGGCTTAACAAATTTATTGTCTCCCAGCTCTGCAGGCCAGAAGTCTAAGATCAAGATGCCAGCATGGCTGTGCTCCCTGCTAGGAAAAGCTCTTTTCCAGGCCTCTCTCCTAGCTTCTGGTAGTTCCTTGGCTTGTGACAGCATAACTCCAGTTTTCACATGGCCTTCTCCCTGTATGCATGTCTGTGTCCACAATTCCCCTTTTGATAAGAACACCAGTCATGTTGGATTAGAGTACCACTCTACACCAGTATGACCTCATCTTAACTGATTACATCTGTAACACCCTATTTCCAAATCAGGTTACATTCTGAGCTACAGGGAATTAGGACTTCAACAAGTGAATTTCTAGGGGACACAGTTGAATGCACAGCAGTCTTCCCTCTGGTCCCCCCAAATTTATGTCCTTCTTATATGCAAAATACAGTCACCACAGTTCAGTGTCTCCAAAAGATAACTAATTCCAGCATCAGCTCTTAAGTCCCAAATCTCATCCGAGTACCATCTAAATCACGTGTGGGTGATACTCAGGGTATGATTTTATCCTGAGGCAAAATTCCTCTTTATTTGCGAACCTGTGAAAACAGACAAGTTATCTGCTTGCAAAATTCAACAGTGGGACAGGCGCAAGATAAATAATCCATTCCAAAAGGGAGAAATCAGAAGGAAAAGGCAAGCAAATCTGAAATCTAGCAGGGTAAATTCCACTGGATTTTTTGGCTTGCAAATAACCCTCCTTGGCCGGATGCTCTGTCCTCTGGACCCACCCAGGCAGCAACCTCACCTCCTCAGCCCCGAGCAGCAGCTCTGTCCTATGGAATGGAAGAAGTAGCTTTTCTCTCTGGAACGAAGGAGGTGGCCCTACCCTCAGAGTCATTTTTCCCTTTTCTTGAAGGATAACACGTTTGCAGGCAAACAGCTCTATCACCCATTTCCTTTCTGTAGAATCCCAAAAGTCTGACAGCTTTTCTTCATTTTTGTCCTGACTCTGTACTCTTCAGTCCAAGCTGGCAGCATTTCTGCTGCGGTGGTTGTTGGATCCCCGAATCACATGACTGTTCTCTGTAGCAAAATGTTATCTGGCCACACCCCTGGTGCTGTCTCCAGAGCACGCGTTGCCTTTTTTTTTTTTTTTTTTTGCATTATGCATAGTTTGAGAATTTTCCAGATCTTTTAAGTTCCGGTTTCTTTTTGCTTAGCAGCTCCTTCTTCAGTTTATCTCTCTCCTCTCACCTTTTACGATAAGCAGCAGGGAGAAATCAGTCCATATCATCAACACTTGACTTAGAGATCTCCTCCTCAAAATATCCAAATTTATTACATCCAAGTTCTACTTGCCACAAACAGTAGAACACAATTAAGCCAAGTTTTCTGCCACTTTATAACAAGGATTCCCTTTCCTAATTACATCTGCAATGACCCTATTTCCAAATAAGGTCACATTCTGAGGTACTGGGTGTTAGGACTTTAACGTATGAATTTCGAGGGGACACAATTAAACCCATAGCAACCTGTTAAATTTGCAGTATTCTAGAAGAATCCAACTACCCCCTCACTCAAGTTCCAAATTGCATTTTTGATGCAGGTATCCTCATATGACAGGATAGCTACCAGAGATATCAGCGGTTAAGCCAGTCAATTTTTGTGGAATCAAATTCAAGGCAGCATGACTTGCCTGAGACAAGGTCTCAGCTCCATGTCCTGGCCCAGCTACATTGGCAAGCATTAAACAATAATAGCCACCCATGTCATGTTTCTACAATATATGAAAGACTATCGTAGAGTCCTTATAGATATTATATAATCTTAGAAAAACACTTCAAGGTTCTATTTGTAGTACCCATTTTACAGATTAGAAAACTAAGGCTTACATAGTTTAATAGACTTGCACATGTTCACAGCTTGTAGAGATCCATGCCTTGCAGTGTTTCAGAAACTTGTCATGATTGAGTCAGTCTGGAACCCTCTGTAGACCTGGTATTTGACCTGCCTTGGCTGACTCATCAACACCCCTGTCAGGACGCTGGGTCCAGATACCCAGGAATCTTCCCCTTTAAAAACAATTCACATGCATTCTAATATCTTTGCTTGAGTAGATGATAAAGTTGGAGGTACAGCTCATATTTTATCTATGCCAGAGGCCAAAATTTGGAGAGAGTGTGTTGTGTTTGTGAATGTCATCCATCTCATGTGACATAGAACAATAAATTTGATAACTGCACGTTAGGTCAATTTCAAAAGATTATGGCAAACTCTAGTCACACATCTGGACTTCTCAGTGATCCACAATGAATCTCCTATTCCACAAATTCCTCTCAACATGCTTTGAGTCTATTTATAAATGGCCTCTACCACCTCCAGGGCTAGTAAGTCCCCTAAGTTTCCTACCTGCTGTGTAAAGTTATATTTCCTTTCAATTGTTCCCAAATGGCTTTCTTCCAATTTGGAGGCTGCTCCCTAGTCCTCATGTGTAGGGTTAGCTGAACAAGGCCATGTACAACTTCTCACTTCCCTTCATCATTATCTTCAGAGACTTTGATTAGATTGTTTCTGAGCCCTGGTCTTTTCAGACAGAGGAAGCTGTATTGTTTGAAACCTTTCCTAACACTGCAGAGCCTGCCTCCCCTTGATCATCCTGGCTTTCCATCACTCCAGGTCTGCTCTGGCTGTTAAATCTCTAGAAGTGTGGCACTCAGGGCAGCAAGGGGCCTCCCAGGCAGGACCTCCACCCACACCCCTTGCCAGTGATAATGAAATCTCTTGACCCCATCTTTCTTGTTCTCATTCCCCTGAAGATTCCTTCCACCAGGTGTGTTCCTTGGAGAATTCTAAAGCAGCAGACATCCCACAAAAAGGGAAGCAAATTTCCTCTGGGGTCACGTCATGTGCTGTCATTCCAACCGTCTGATTTTAGATTCTGAAGTTCTGAAAGCCCCCAAAGAGTGGAATCCCCTGCCGAGAGGCTGCACAGCTAGCCAGGGAGAGTCTCTTGAAGCGGGCTTTATTTCAAGTGTGAGGACCTGGTTTATTAGAAGCAGTAGGGGGAAAAACCCACACCTGAGACTTCTCACATGCTTGTGAAATTCAGATATGAGAAGAAACATTGTTGGGATCAATCAGAATCAGCTGGCCACCTGGCTGTAGGGAGATGGCAAGGAGGGAATGGGGAAACTTTGAAAATTCTGCCTTGAATAGAGTGCCCTGGCTCCCTGGGGTTGGACAAGGATGAATGAGATCTGCTTTGGCTTGTGCTGACATCCAGTCCCTGGAGTGAATGGCGTTTGCTACAGGAGGCAGGGGATTCTGTTCTTCTTTTTCAATAGAGTCTTTGTGGTGCCGGGTTTAGAATCTCTCAACCTTGCCATTCCCGCTCTCTTTGAAGGATGGCTTGTCAACACTGGGTGCTGGGTAAACCTTGAAAAGGTAATCTTGTGCTTGGCCCAATGCTGATTTAAAATTAGGTTGTCCTCCATATTTGCAACTGAAGATCAACTCAAAGACTTGGCTTAACTAAGAGTAGGCCAATGGGAAAGAAAAGTAACCATATTAGTGATACCTCTGCCTTTTAGGGAACATTCACTGAAGAGTGCTTTTTACCCAAAGTGAACCTGTTTTATGTTCAAGCACTTATAGGTAGAGAAACCCAAATGGGGAGATGAGGGAGGCAGGGGTAGAGAGGAAAAACCATGGATGTACTGAAATGAGCAGACTTTCAGGCCCGCAAAATGCAATCACTTCCAGTGGGCTGTGTGATCTCAGAAAGGCCATTAACCTCTCTGGGATAATGGCATCTATTGCACAGTTTGGCTTGAGAAATAATTGTTATAATGTCTATAATGTGGTTAACACAATGTGCAGCACATGGCAGGTACACAATAGATGTTCTTTTTCATTTCCAGAGGCACTGCCTCAGGTCCTTCTGCAAGGGAAAAGCTTGCCAGTATATAATCATGCACTATCTCCTTGTTTAGTTTCCTTTTTGTATATGCTATGGAAAAAGATATATGAACCAATAGCAACATAGCAGCGTGTTCCAAGGGGCTTAGTTATGACTGTAGAGGGTGGGTGGAGGGGACAGTCCCTTTTTCCTTCCTCAGGAGGGCACAGATAAGAAGTGAGCAGGCTGTCATTTGAGGAGCCATGAAAGCTCTGTGATGGAGGTCTTCACTGAGGACAGGTTGAAGAAAAATGGCCTCACTTCATAGTAGAATAATAGTTAATAATAGAGCAAGTATTGGAACCGAATGTAGTGGTTGCATGGTGTCTACTTATATAGGAAGTGATTACATGTATTTTTTGATTTTTGACAAGTGGAAACCTGCTCTGGGATAAAGAACTAGAGGAAATGGCAAGACGTGAAAACATGGATAGAAGTTGCAGTGCTCAAAGGGACTCAGTTACTTGAGAACAAAAGAAGAGTGTCTTGTGGGGGGTGAAACAGAACCCAACCACCTAAGATGGCCCTGGTCTATTGGCCGTGGGCAGCCTTGCCTTCTCTACCCATCATGCCATTCTGAACTCTGTCATCTTCGGGGACATCTGCCCAAATGCTATCCTTTTCTCTCCCACATTGTCCTCCTTTCCAACACCTCAGGCTAACTTAGAAGATCCCTCCTCGGGGCCCTCACTTTATCCCTTTATGTGCTTTTTAAAAAATGTGTTTCATGAGTTACTCTGTTGATCTTAGGGGATCGACTTTAGGAAAAAGAATACAAAATTAGGCATAAAATTATTAATTTAGAATAAGCAAAGAAATCATACCAAATTACAAATGTTAAAAAGCTGACATATACCACAAGTGTACCAAACTGGAGAAATCGCTCACTGTTTTTAATCAGTGAATCAACTGATAAATCTCTTTATTTGTACACTTTTTGTTTCACACTCTTTGATCACTTTTTCCCATGACAGTGTTTTGGAATATTGTCTATAGCGAAAACAGAAAGATAATTCACTCTTTTCTTTATCATAGTTGATTGAAATTGGTTTTTATTATTCATGATTTAGAATAATTTCATTCAGCTTCACAACTTGGTAATTTCATGTAAATTCTTAGGATTTTTGTCAAGTTTGGGAAAAAATCAAGCTTTTTTCCTATGAGAACTGTAAGATTTCAGAGCATTTCCTTTTTTTGTTGTTTTTGTTGTTCATTGACTAACCTTCAATGCTCTTTGAATTGATTTTGTTAGGAATGTACCTGGAATCTAGAATGGCTAGCAATAACTTAATTTTACTTGGGAGTTATCATATTCTACATAAATACATTCCACTAAACTCAAAATGTTTCCCCAATTCAACTTCCCGAAAGCTGCATCCACCCTGTTGCTCAAGACCACTATAATGGCCCCTGACTCTGAAGGGGAAAGATAATGGAGGGTAAATTGGATTGGTAAGAGACAGCAGTAGACCAATTGAAGTTAAGTTACCTTTTGCAAATTTTATACACACTTTGCAGGTCATAATCATATGACCTTAACCTTCACTAGTATGGCTAATCTGCCTCCACCTATTGGCTCTGGACCTGCCCCCACTGGCACTTAGTGGAAGGTCAGGCAGATGAATGAAGGGTACTCCAGGCCCTGTATACAGGCCCCACTAATGCCTTCCTTTCTCTCTCCCTCCATCCAGTTCCTACCCTGCCTATCAGGTCCAGCTCACATGTCACCTCCTCCACCATGACCACCTGGTCCTGTGTTGTCCCCATCAACTTCCCACCTGCCACTGCCATATTCCCACTGAGGCGATCATCAACCTGGGGGCAAGGGCACCTAGCGCAGCTTTGGCACTTGAAGCGGGCACTCAGCAAATCATTCTTGGTAGACAGATTTGAAAATCCATCTGTTTTCTGTGGTTAACTAATTGGTGACTGCCATCCTGACCTGGACCACTCACTGGAACCAGATGTTTTTCCAAGTTATTTTAAGGATTGCTTTATAAATGGAATTTTGACTCCTTTTTCCAAAGATAAAGGAAAGCCTGCTGGGTCATTGCTCTCTGCCTACAGAATGTACAGAAGAGAAAAGCCTTTCATAGATGACTGATTTCTAAAACAGATGTGCCAAGTTCCTTGGGCTAAAAACTCTTTAGTTGGAAATGAACCAGGGCATTTTTAATATGAGTTTTTAGAACATGTACTTTGAGCAATGCTAATAATGATCAATGTGATGGTGACTTGGTTAAAGTGTTCCAAGGATCGAGAGTGCTAATAAAACTGCCCAGAGGAACATGAGATCACCTGATAGAGGAGAACTAATGAAGGACTCACTGCACAAAGGTGTCTCTTGTCAGAGAGGAAGTATTTGTGCATGGTCTCATCCAACGATGCACTTGACAAGGACAGAAATAGAAAACCATTTGTGGCCACCTGGCAGAGATGTTCCTGGTGCCTTGGTTTATTATTCCTACCATTGTGCTTCCTTCTTTCCTAAAAATCTTTTTTTCCCCCCTCTTTGCCTTTTCAGTGGGCTTCAGCACCTTTTGTGAGTTTTCATCAGCACATTTCATTCTTTACTGAACAATGAAAAGATCAGGGAGGGAGAAGGGAGAGAACGAGTCTATTACTAATTGTGATGGGGAAGTCAGAGAGAATTGTGCTGGCTTCCCTGTTGTTCACCCAAATCATGCTGTTAATTTTCCTTGACACATACACGAGGGAGATGAGGGTTTAAACAAAGAACCGTGAGCATCGGGAACCTCCAGTGTGGTAGGATGACAATTATTATTTATTTACCTACTATGTGCCAGGCTCTGTGCTTTGCACCAAGGCCAGAGGAGAAAGACAAATCCTCTGTCCGCAGGGAGCTCAAAAGCTCTCTAGCCTGACGTTTGTCATCCTTACAGCACAGCAATGGCGATCCTTGACCGGATACCTTCTGTGTGTTGAGAACTGTGAGAGGTCCGGCGAACTAAGACACCTGTACCCAAGGAGGTCAGGTCAGGCACTGTGTGGTAATGGCAGAGAGCAGTCAGGCCTTACGTCCCTGGGAACAGAGGGAGAATCAGTGTGAGCTGCAAAGGAGAGAAAGGGCAGAAGTGGAACATGGGGCTTTACTTACGAAGGTTAGTTTACAGCAGCCCTGGGAGGTGACTGTATGAGCCGTTCTGCCTCCGAGAGGTTGGCTCTTCTTCTCAGTGTCCTGTAGCTGGACACAGAGCTCCTCGAAAGTTGGGCAGGTCTTTTTCATCTGTGTATCTTCAAAACATCTTGGCACAGGGTAAACCCTGAATCAGTCCTTGGGAATGAAAGGAGTACCTAGAAGTTCTGGAAGCAGGTTTCAAACTCAGATCTCTCTGATTCCAGAGTCTGTGGTCTTCCCTCTGTTCCATGGTGGGTGCTGCTGACAGGATGGAGAAGCCCAGATGAGTAAAGAGCTTAGAGAAACAGACTTAAGTCCATTGTTGAATATCTTGAGTTTCAGTGACAGTGGAATTCCTAAAGGTCCCTGGGAGATGTGGGTCTGATGCTGAGGAGTGAGGTCAGGGCTGAAGGACAGACTCTAGAACCACAGGGAGTGGGTAAAAGAGCTGAGATGGTTGGAGACAGAGCAGGAGAGAGGCCTGGGTGTGGGGAAAGTGACCTTCATAGCATCATTTGGATGGTCCAGGTTGGGTGGGCCATGGAGGTCCTTCAGTGAACCAACTCATTTTGCAGGTGAGGAAACTGAGAACTGAGAGGTTAAGTGCATGTGCAGCTGATGGCTGAGCTCATGCTAGAACCCTGGCTCTGAGCTTCTTGAACCTGCCTGTCTTGTGAATTGCTCGTGGTTACCCATGAGCAAATATTTAATGGGTCCACTGTCACTGGCATCCATCCTTGCTTTGTATTTCCATTTTTTAAAAGTGATTAAGGGCAACTTGACAAGGATTAGAACCTAAGAAAGGGCCTTGTGGTTGTGTGTGTGTGTGTGTGTGTGTATGTGTGTGTAGGTGGGGGGCAGGTCATTTGGTCATTGGTCTCTAAAAAAATGAGACTTGTCATCACCTGACAATGGAGATCTTATAGTGTCCGGCATTTAGCATGACTCTCCATTTGATTTTACATGAATATTGCAAGGATCTGATGGAATGATGCAATAAAGAATATCCTGTGTACAAATTTGATAAGCTCTTAACAGTATGGTGCCTGACAGCCTCTCACTTAAAGAGAAGACATTCTGTCAATCAGCATGAAGCATGCTAAAGTCTCCGCTTCCATAAAGTTCTTTATGCCTGCAAAGCAGCTTTCTTCTCTCCGACACTAAGTGTCTTTAACATAATATGCCAACTGTGGCAATTGGAAGCATAACGAACAGTAAGTTGCTTTCTTACTCTCGAGAACTTGTTATTCCCCTGACACGAGCAAGACTCTTCTTCCGAGTGACGATGCATTAGCACTTTTTTCCATCCTCCATCCTCTGCTCTCTACCCTACTTGGAGGGCAGGATGGAAGCAAACAACCGTTGATCAGGCTCTTGCCCTAAGCTGGGCACTGTGTCAGATGATCCCTGTTCACCCTCTTAATCCTCCAACAGTCTTGGAAGGGTGGTGAGTGAGGGGCATGATAGTGTCCCCATGGTAGAGATCAGGAAGCTGTTATGGACTGAACCATGTCCTCCCTAAATCCATATGTGTAAGCCCTAACCCCTGATGGGTCTGTATTTGGAGGTAGGGGCTTTAAAGAGGTCATTAAGGTTAATGAAGTCATAAGGGTGGGGCCCTCATCCAATAGGATTGGTGTCCTTATAAAAGAGGGACACCAGGCTTTCACATGCACAGAGAAAAAGTCACATGAAGACACAACAAGAAGGTACCATCTGTAAGCCAAGGAGATAAGCCTCAGGAGAAACCAGACCTGCCGACACCTTGATCTCAGACTTCTAGTGTCCAGAGCTGTGAGGAAATAAGTTTCTGTTGTTTAAGCCCAGTATGTGGTATTTTGTTTTGGCAGCTCTGGCCAAACTAATAACCTGAGGCTCAGGGAAATGAAATAAATTGCCCAGAAATGGCTATTTCCCCAATACTGAGAATCAGGAGAAGCCCCCTGGGGCAGAGGTTGGGGCTTAGGAGATGTGAGTTTACATCCAGGCTGTGTCGCTGATGTGCTGTGTGATATAGGGAGAGTCGCTGCATGTCTCTGGACCTGTTTCTTCATCTACTGAGAATAAAACAAGTGAACAGTTGAGCTCTGGCATCCCTTCAAAGTCTGAAATTCTGTTTCTTGACAGTTTCTTCTAAGCCTTATTTCCTCATTTGTAAAAGGGGATAAAAAGATCCTAAATAGTTGGAGGAATATAAAGAGAATCTAATGAGTTAAATGGAAGGATTTTAAAAGAAGGAAGGACTGGGCTTCCCTGGTGGCGCAGTGGTTGAGAGTCCGCCTGCCGATGCAGGGGACATGGGTTTGTGCCCTGGTCCGGGAAGATCCCATCCCACATGCCGCGGAGCGGCTGGGCCCGTGAGCCATGGCCGCTGAGCCTGCGCGTCCGGAGCCTGTGCTCCGCAACGGGAGAGGCCACAGCAGTGAGAGGCCCGCGTACCGAAAAAAAAAAAAAAAAAAAAAAGAAGGAAGGACTAAGCGTGTGTAAGATGATGTAGCCTGCAGACATGCCCAGGCTCGAGTCTCAGTGGGCTCCTTCCTAGCCAAGAGGTCTCAGATAAATGCTCTCACTGTTTCTAAACTTCCATTAGCTCATCTACAAAATGGGTGGAACAATGCTCCTTAACTTAAAGGGTTGCAGTGAAAAACAAATGAGATGCTCCCTGGAACTTGTTCATCACAGAGCAGAGCCCATCACATTCTCCATGTTGTGCCGTGGTAATCATGGTTATTATTAAAGTCCTGGAATGGTGGGCTTGTCTGCGGTGAGCCCTGCCAGCTCTTGTCCAAGCATAGCATTTAGGATGAGCAGGCTCGGGCTTCAGTTCTCCAGCACACACAGGCCACGTGAGCCTAGGTGAGGCGCTTCGCCTCTGGGATCTTCGAGGTCCTGACAATTCTGAGGGTTAGGTGAGTGCCTCCTGTACAGATGATTAGCTGAGATAAGGCTTTGACGGTGCTTTGTCAATTATAAAGCTGCCTGTAACCATGAAGAAGTGCTGCTGTGAGCAAGGATCATTTCCTCTCTTTTCTCCCCGTACCAGGTACTGCCAAGAAGCTTGCACAGAGATGCCTGAAAGATGAGGCGAGTAGAAGGGATGGAAGACAAATGCTTACTATAGTTACAGTGGCAAACAGATGTGTCATACTCAAGCAGAATTAATGATAAACTTTGAGGGTGGTGGAACACATTCCAAAGTTGTTCCCTCCCCAGTCAATGCAAAAGAGTGTCTCAAGGCAGGAAAGTGCTGACCAGACAAACACTGCGAAGTACCTCTAGCTGGTCCAGATAGAGCCGGGACATCGTGTTAAACAAACACACTTCCTAGTAGTTGCCGACAAGGCTCTTGGTGAGAAAGGGGAGGATCATCTGCTTTTCTCCTGTCTGGTTCATAGAAGCTAGATTTAAGGAATTTTGAGGTTAGGCCTGTGGTTCCTGGTTGTGGCCCATTTGGAATATCATAGGGTCAGGTATATCATAGGATGAGGTCTGTGAGGACTTCCCATGGCCAATGGAGAAGGTGGAGTCAGAGCCTCCTAGGACCAGGGACTTGGGAGCCAGCAGTAGCCCTCTTGATTGATGGGGTCCACCTACCTTCTCCTCCTTCCTTCTCATGGAAGCAGGGGTTATGGTGATGGGTTAATGGATGAGTACCAGCAGTATGAGGAATGGGATGTTATGGAAATTGGGGGCATAGACATGCTTTTTGAAGTCTTTCTCTCTGAATCAGATTGGTTCAGAATACCTGGCTCTCACTGCATGTAGAACACCATGAGGCCAGTGAAATTTCCTGAGATTCTACTATTCAGTAGTTCCTGTCTTAATTTCAATTAAGAGTTTTTCAAATGTCTTGGAACAAAACTCATATTAAGAAGCATATTTTACACAATGATGCAGTTCATACATGTGTGTGGCATGTGTGTATATATATATATATACACACACACATGTTTTTTCCCCACAAATTATTAATTACCTATACTTAGCGCAATGTACAATTGATTCTTGAGCAACATGGGTATTGGTGCACTGACCCTCCACACCATCAAAAATCTGTATCCCTCCATATCCACAGTTGGGCATGCCCAGATTCAACCAACTGTGGATCATGTAGTACTGTAGTATTTACTATTTTTAAAAAATCAATGTATAAGTGGATCTATGCAGTTCAAATCCACGTTGTGATATTTTCTATTCTATTCTGTTTTTTTTTTTTTTAATGTTGGTCAAGACTGACTGAATTGAAGTCATGATGTACAAATAGGTTGTAACTGTCAGTTTGGAACCACCAGAATATTCCATGGCATCCTGTGAGCAGTCACTTAGCTGTACCTTTATGACTTGTGTACCTCTGGGGCAGGATGTCAGTATGGGAAGATCTTGGGCCATGGAGTTAGACCTGGGCCAAGCAGATCCCAGACTGGTTTAAGCCCCTGTTTCCTCATAATGTCTAACTTTTGCAGAGGAATTGTAGGTTTTGGTGATCACATGTTTGTGAAAATATCTAACTTACCCTGGCCCAAAGTAGGACTTCAATAAACATTAACCCTCTTCTCATTTTTAAGCAAGTTGAGATCCATAGTCTCTGACAATATTGGCAGTTTCTTAGAACATCTGGTCCTGCTATGTCTGTGAGCTAGTCTTTGATGAGAAACAAAAGTTTGCTTGTCTATCCTGATTGCTTTGAGGGGCTTCTTTGGGATTGAATTTCAGTAATCTCAGTGTTGCAGAGGTGCCTGTGTATTGTTAGCACTCAGTGAATTTGGTGGTTAGGGACGTTGCAGTGTAGAAAGATGAAACGTTTAGCCTCAGTTAGATGCCTTTTCTGAGTAAGAAAGCGCTCCACACACAAATCAAGGTGATACGGGTGTCCAAACATTGCATGTCATGAAAGGGATGCCTTTAATATGAACCCACACAAGAGCAAACTTACCAACAGCTGAGCCAATACAAATACTGCAGTACCTGGTGAGCAATTAGGTGAGATGCATCTGAGCGCTCCTTACTTGATTTCAGATTTTTGTGGCCCATGTTCGCCTTCCCACGACACATCCTTGCTCACAACCTGGACTCAGTATAACCTAGTTATCACGGCCTGCCTGGGTCCTAGACATATCATAGAAGGGTCTTGGCTGGAGCTAATAGTATATTGGAGGAAAGGGTAGTTTGTTTTCTGTTCTTTGTCATTTTACAACTCACTAGCACTTGCTAGTCTACCGTAGAACCCATTCACTTTGCTGCTGGTGCTCTCAGACCCCCATTCTGTCTAGATGCTCTGCTGCCACTTCATGCTAGCCACAGGAGATGGAGAGTTAAAGCAAGACTTTCCTCCCTATCACTCACTGTCCCAAGTGTGGACCCACACTTCCCCACAGCATATCAAGACTCTTGTGTTTAACACACTTGACTGAGGACTGGAGTTTTCCAGGGGGATGAGGACAGAGAACTCAACCAGATGGCCCTGCCCCTGAAGCCCATCACTGCTCATGCACCGTCACAGGAAGCCCCTCCTTAACCCGCCATTAAGCCCTGCCTCCCTCCATGATATTAAGGGCCCACTGTTTTCATTCATTCAGATAAGAATCCTTGTTTCCATTTTCTCTTACTTAAATTCTGCCTCTCTCTGGTACTCCCTCTACCTGATATCCCAGGAAACCCTAAACTCAATTTATAATGCAATAGCTTCTCCCAAAAGGACCTGCTTTATCATGCAGATTAGTTCTGTTCTTCTTGGTTCTTCAGTCCCTCCCCTTTGCAAAAAAACCACTGCAGGCCCATAACCTTAAAAAACATTGTCTTCACTCCTGAGGTAAATGGTGTTTCACTCTTAGAATTTGGAAATGCTTACAGACAGCATTTTATTCTGGTCCACTATGATTAGGATGATTATTAGCTGATGCCCTTTGAGTGGGATACCTTTAACAGCTCCCTTGTCCACCCCTGAAGTTACCTCCTGGGTCTCACACTGTTTCTGATGCCACATCTTATTTCTCTATTTCCAGGTGGCCAGCTTCTGGAGTGATAGGAACTAAAGAGGAATGGACTTTGTTCTCCATAAGAAAGGACTGGGTCATGGTCACAGTTAGGGAGAGAGGGTATCTGAGCAAGACTGTAGCAACCAGAGGCTAGTTTCCATGGAGGAGTACTGAGGATCAAATATAATCTTGCCCTAAGTGACACCCTTCTGGCACTAGGTAATAACAGTTCCTGGATCCCCTGTCAGGGAATATCCAAGGAGTAGAGATGTCTGGCATATGTGGAGGACAATTAGATACATTAATATGTTGTTAGGAGGTGATGGGAACAAATATTCAAACCAGGGACTTGGCTCTTATCAGTAGGTCTCTTGGTGCATTAGGAGAGAAATTACCTTTCCACCTGAGATGCGCAGCGTGTGTTCAGACCTGTGAGTCTGGTTTTGGAGTCACAAATGGAGATGAGCTGAAGCTGACAGAGGTGACAGCTTCTCACATGTGGAAAACAGAATAATAACAAAATTCCGTTTGTGAAGGAGGGCTGGAAATTACGTTTTCAATTCTAATGCAAGGCAGGGGCCAAGATGAACAGATTCAAATTGGAATTTGCTGGGGCTCACTATTTAAGTGACAAAGGAAATAACGGTTGATGAAGTTGCCTCTAGGGGATCTGGGATTCTTTCTGCTATTCAAAAAAATGAGATTTCACATAGAGGCTATTAATTACTCCCAGCCATTTGATAAATGCAGCATAAACTGGTTCAACACTATCAAACATCATATTGCCCATAATGCTCTGGATGGCATAGTTGTAAATACAGATTTTTGATACTCAGGGAGGAATATCTGCTGATAATGGGCATAGTTGGCTTGTTTTTATTTTTGTTTTAATGAATGGTGTGATGGAGCTCTGAATATAAAAGAATAAATGTATTCTTTACATTATTTTGGAAAATTACTATCAAGACAAAGCTGCTTTTATTATTTTTTGGCTGTGCCGCATGGCATGCAGGATCTTAGTTCCCCCACCAGGGACTGAACCCATGCTCCCTACAGTGGAAGCGCAGAGTCTTTAACCACTGGACCGCCAGGGAAGTCCCAAGACAAAACTGGTTTTAAATGGGGGTAGGAGACCAAATCTTGAGTCCTAGCCTCTAAGAAGTATCGAATGTTTACAAAATAACTCTGTTCTAAAACTCAAGTTACTTTTGATCTCAATTAATTGTAAGAGTTTCTAAGAGCTTGGGCTCTGGAATCAGAGGCAAATTAACATGAGCCTATACTCTAGCTTGGTTTCCAGTTCTTGCTTAGTTGACTAGTTAACATGGGTTACTGGCTTCCACGCCCGAGAAATCAACCCTATGTTAAACCTTAGAATAGATTTACCTTGTACATTGGGATCACCTATCAAGTGATGCTGAAATTTCTGATTTGGAGAAGCAAGCATCTAACAAGCTAATTCTTTATTAAATAAAACCTATAAATTATAGACAAAAATACCAAAAACAACTTCTTGAGGGATTTGGAGACTGAAACGAAGTAGGCAGATTTTGGAGGTGACTTGAAACTTGAAGCAAGCAACTCCCATAGAGTAATTTCCATGGCTCAGTGGCAGCTGAAACTGACACAGAGCCCTCTGAATTTTTGGACAGAGGAACTAGGGGAAAGGGCCCATGTCGACCAGGGATGCCAGGGTGTGAGGGAGGAAATCCTGGAAAGGAAAGAGCTAGAGAAGAGGAACTGCAAATTCTGTATTTAAACTCAGCCCAAGTTTCTGGCTAATCCCTAAATTATGAATGCATGGGACAAGCTGGAAGCATCATGCAGCTAGGGCTTAAAAAACTGAACTGTGGTCTGAACTCTCCCCACCCCAGGTGTGACAGTTTGTAGTCTGAGTCTAACCAAGTGAATTGTCTACCAAAATAAAAATGTCAACACTCTTTGAGGAAATAGAATATAATCCAGAGTCTGTACAGCTTAGTGTTTACAATGTCTAGGATACAATACAAAATTACTCAACCTATTAAGAGCCAGGAAAATGTGACCTAGTCTCATGTGAAGAAACAATTAACAGATGCCAACCCGTATGTGTTAGTTCTCTTGGGCGGCTGTAATAAATGACCACAAACTGGGCGGCCTAAACCAACAGAAATTTATTCTCTCACAGTTGTGAAGGTCAGAAGTTTGAAATCAATGTGTCAACAGAGTTGTTACCTTTTGGAGGCTCTGGGGAAGAATATTTTCCATGGCTTTTCTTAGCTTTTGGTTGTTGACATTCCTTGCTGTTCCTTGGTTTGGGGCTGCATGTGTCCAGTCTCTGCCTCTGTCTTCACATAGCCCTCCATGTCTCTACGTGTCACACCCCCCTGTCCTTTCTTATGTAAAGACCCATGGTATTTTATACCTAAAATTTTATATCCATTCATATTAGCATGGAAATGCAAACACATCACAAAAGTATTTGCAGGTCTACAAGACCGCAAAGAGCCACACTGAAAATACTTTTGAAGGAAGCGGTCATATAAATGGAGAAACAGGTCTAGTAGATGCTGAAAGAAATATGTAAAGTGAGGGTGATTAAAAATTTTGGCAAAGATTGGGTACTTTTTGTCTCTGAAGTTAAAAGAAAGGGAAAGAGAAAGTATATGCTTGAGAACACAGAATTAAAATTCTACAGAGTATCAGGAGGAAAGTTTGGAGTGGAGTATGTGGGTAGGTAGAGACACCAAGGGATAGGAGAGCAGGGTAATATTTTGTGTTGCCAGGGGGAAGCTGTAGGTATTGATATTTAAAAAGAAGGCAGAGGGCTTCCCTGGTGGCGCAGTGGTTGAGAGTCCGCCTGCCGATGCAGGGGACACGGGTTTGTGCCCCGGTCCCAGAAGATCCCACATGCCACGGAGCGGCTGGGCCCGTGAGCCATGGCCGCTGAGCCTGCGTGTCTGGAGCCTGTGCTCCGCAACGGGAGAGGCCACAACAGTGAGAGGCCCGCGTACCGCAAAAAAAAAAAAAAAAAAAAAGAAGGCAGAGTCTTCCCTGGTCTGGGAAGATCCCACATGCAGCAGAGCAACTAAGCCCATGCGCCAGAACTACTGAGCCTGCGCTCTAGAGCCCGTGAGCTACAACTACGGAGCCCGCGTGCCACAACTACTGAAGCCCATGCACCTGGAGCCTGTGCTCCACCACAAGAGAAGCCACCACAATAAGAAGCCCATTCACCACAACAAAGAGTAGCCCCGACTTGCCGCAACTAGAGAAAGCCTGCGTGCAGCAACGAAGACCCAACGCGGCCATAAATAAATAGATAGATAGATAGATAGATAGATAAGTAAGTAAATAAGTAAATAAATAAGTAGATTTTAAAAAAGAAAGAAATTAGAAAATGTTCATTAAATTGAAATTAGAAACTAAAGTTGTAGCAACAAATTCTCATATATAAACACTCATTTTGAATAGAAGTTGTCTAAATCCTCAAATTAAAAGACAGAGATTGTCAGATGAGATTAAAAATCTAGTTTCATATTTTTTATAGGAGGCTAAATCATAATGAAAATAGAAAATTTTAAATAAAAGCATGAGAAAAGATATATCAGGTAAATATTTAACAAAAGAGGATTGATGTAATTATTTTAGTGGCAGAAAAAGTAGGTTTTAAATATAAACCTTAGGACTTGAAAAGGTCACTAGATAATGATAAAAGGTTTGAGTCATCAAAAAGATACAAGAATTCTGAACATGTAAGTAATTAATAAAATAGCCCCAAAATATGTAAAGCAAAACCTGATAAAACTATAGGGATAAATGGATAAATCCCTCATCACAGTGGGTAATTTCAACTCACCTCTTTTGTTTGTTGACAGGTCAAACAGAAAAAAAGGTTAGCAAAGATGCAGATAGTCTGAACAACAAATCTAATAGGGCTCATCTAATGAAGATGTATGAAATTCTGGAGCCAAAAATTAAAGAAAGCTCATGTTTATTGTAGTATTTATTTATTAGGTATTTAAGATATTTAAGACTGGAGAGCAGTGTTTGAATTTTTTTTTACTGTGTTACTTATATTAAAAAACTGTACATGTTTTCTGAATGTTCTCCTCCTGTATTGTTTTTATCTCGCTGTGTAACAAATTACCTTAAGTGCAGTGGTTAAAACAACACAAAAATGTCTGTAGGTCAGAAGTCCAGCATGGTTTGGCTGGATTTTCTTCTTAGGGTCTCAGCATGCTAAACTCAAGGTATCCACCAGGGCTCAGTTCTCATCTGGGGCTAACGGTCCTTTCCCAACTAACTGGTGATTGGCAGAATTCAGTTCTTTCTTATTGTAGAAGTGAGGTCCCCATTTCCTGGCTGTCTGTCAGCTGGTGTCTGCTCTCTGCTCTTAGGGCCTTCTCATGTGACCCCCTACATCTTCAAGCCAGCCGTGATTTATGCAATCTTTCTCATGCTTCCAATCTCTCTGACTTCCTCTTATACCCTCCTCTTCTGCCACCTGAGAAAGTTCTCTCCTTTTAAGGCCTCACGTGATTAAATTAGACCCATCTGGATAATTTCCCTATTTTAGGGTCAGCTGTGCCATGTAATAGAACTAAATTATGGGAGTGATATGTCGTTAAATTCACAGGTACCAGAGATTAGTTAGTGGAATCTTGAGGGTCATGCCTAAAAATTCTGCCTACCATAACCCCTCACCCATTGTTTTACCCTTGAGTCCTGTTACTTTGTGTGTGTGTGTGTGTGTGTGTGTGTGCGTGCACGTGAAATTCCATGACACAGTACTTTTGTAGGGATACATAATCTGTACTATAAGAGCAATGACTGTATTTCATAATTTCCCATGCAATCAGAGCTTTAACCTGTAGGTATGAGTTACTTCATTTTCAGACATATGGGAGTTTTTGTAAATATATCATTTTGTAATTTACATCTGTATTGTCACAGAAACAGACTGTAAAATATTAATTCTTTGGAATTTATGAAAGCTTCCTTTGAAACCAGTACATAGGTAATTTTTATGAAGGTTCTGTTTTTTCTCAAAATGAATTTCTTTTCTCCATTTGATGTAAATTTTTATTAATCGTGTTATTAAACTTTTTTACATTTTAGTTCAATGTCTACATCATCTATCAGTTTCTGAGAGAAGTATGTTAAAATCTTCAACTACAAGTGATTTATTATTCCCATAGTATTGTTATTTCAAGGCTATGTTTTAGGTGTGTGTAGGTCATTATGTATTCCTTTTTTCATTAATTTGTTCAACTTGCTTGAAGAAAACTAAATCAATTATTGGCAGAGCTATTAGATGATCACTCTTGCATTGACAACTTTCAACGTTTTTCAGAAATACATTAAAGATTTTATTGGGAAATAGACTGTTAGTACCAAGCCTCCTAACAATTTAAATTAAAATTACAATATTTTGGAATTAAGGTGTATCCTAATTTCTATTTTTTAGAGGCTGAGAATAGGTTATTCCTTTATTGACATGCATAAAATATATCACATTTTGTTTTGCTGCCATTATATATTCAGCACCAATTCTTTAGCCACCACAAGTGCAGAGCAGAAAGTGTATCATGAACGTCAGATCTCTAGCACTAGAGGACTTAAACAAGATGGCAGTGATTTCAGCATCATAGCAAAGTTAGATTGAAGTATTGGCCCCATTAGGCACAAACTCCATATTGAAACATTCTGAGTTTTGGCTACCTGTTCTCTTGCAACTACATTTTCTAAAAACAGTGACTATCCAAAGCTGCAAACACCAAAGTGGTTGTGGGTGGGTGTGTACGTTAGTAGAAGGAAATAAACAAAAAACCAAAAATTTAAAAGAAGAATTCATATAGGGTAGCTGCCAGAATAGAAAATAAAAGAGGACCAGTTATTTAATGTTGATCCTTCCTACAATGCAGTAAAGTTGTTCCTGACAGTAAAGTTGTATCATTGCTTGCCATACTTCTGATCCAACCAGAAATATTTTGTGATTTTTCTTCATTTTATATTTTTATGCAGTCTCTGATACTGGAGGGTCATATGGGTTTGAATCATACAGCAGTGAAAAAAAAATGGACAAAAGAACCTTTGAAATAGTTATGGCAGACTACATTGATATTAAAATATCTAGACACATATTGCCCTTACTGTTAACAAATGGTTGATAAATCATTTTAAATGTAACCTTTAGTGGTTTCAATGCAACCTTAGGCTGGTCTGTAAGAAAATAAGTTTTCAAAAGGCAAGCGCTACTTGAATTGGGCTATTTGGTCCCATAATTGTGGCTTGCCAATAAAACTTATCATTCCTGACTAGATCTACAGAGCATTGTGCTGGAGGGCCACAAGCCAAAGAACTCAGTCTCAGTGCCGTGGTTTGTCTTTGATCAGTCTGGCTCTGCACCCTTTTGTGTGGGCACAAGATTCTGATCAAAATACTTGATTTTCCAGGGTGCCTTTTAACTAAATGGGCAGTAAGTTGGACGGGGAGGGCCGGGGCTGGAGGCCAGTCAAAGCATGGGTGAGAGAGGGCAGTGAAAATAAATGGGTAGTAGGAATCTGTGGATTTATAGAAGCAAAGAGAACCAGAGAAAACCATCCATTATATGTTCTTGATTTGTTGTCCATTTTTATCTGAAGGTACTATCACTCCATGTTTCTTACGACAATTTCTAGCTTTAAATCCTGTGTTGTATTTTGACTTAACCCCATTTGTTGGACATGAGGGAAAGAAAGTGGAGGTGGACCTTGGGCTGTAGGGTGAATATATTGTCTTACAGGGGAGAGGGCTCTGCAACATGGGCAAGTGATGGGAAGCACCGGCCCTCACTAGGGAGGAGCTGGACACTTCTGGACACTTCTGCAGCCAAAGGGTTCAGGGGAATCCAGGGATCAAAGTATGTTAGAGCATCAACCCCGTTGATTCCATCATATACTTCAGGGTCCCACTGACCTTGCCATAGTAGACCTGCCTATGTTGAGAACTGAACCTTCTCTGGAGCTCTGCTCTCTCATGAGTAAGTCCTGGTCTTACTCCTGATCCTCAGTTTTACCTTTTCATCCCCCAAGGAAGCCCTAGGCTTTTCACACTTAGTTTTTTTGTTTGTTTTTTTTTTTTTTGCAGTATGCGGGCCTCTCACTGTTGTGGCCTCTCCCGTTGCGGAGCACATGGCTCATGGGCCCAGCCGCTCTGCGGCATGTGGGATCTTCCCGGACCGGGGTACGAACCTGTGTCCCCTGCATTGGCAGGCGGACTCTCAACCACTGCGCCACCAGGGAAGCCCTCACACTTAGCTTTGAATTGATGACTCATCACCCTCAGCACTTCGTTACCTTTCTCTAAAGCCTCATGTGTCCCCAAGAAACAGCCATCCAATTCTATTGTCCTTAAAATTCCCGTTTTCCCTCTCTCTCCTAAATATCTGACCTATTGCATTCCTTCGGCTGATATACCATCTCAGTTCACCACTTGCAAGCATTTTAACAGTTGTACTGCAAGCTTGTGTTAGGTGCAAACCAGGCTCCACCTACCACTGGCAGTGGTGCCCGTGATCTGGCTCCATCTTAATGCTGCTGTCTTGGACCATTCCTAGCATTAACTGTTCTAAGTTGAGATCCCCTGAAAGCAGGCTCTGAGACTGAGATCAGTGTGTAGGAATTTTCTCAGGGAATCCTCTGAGGAATAACACCTGTGGGGAAGGGTAGTCGGCAAGCTGGAGTAGAGGGAGAGTTGAGGTTACAATGCAGTCTCAACAGAGGCCTCAGCTGACCATGCAAGAGCTCGGAGGCTGGGATGGCCTTTCAGCATTGTCCTCAGCTGGAGCTAGGGAGCTGGGCCTTTATGTCTCTGCAGTGACCAGATATTGGGTATAGGTTGCTCTGGGAATGGGGTGTGACCTTGAGTGACCTTTTTTTCCTTCAGCTGAGGGCAATTCCTGGAGAGCATTGAGAGCTGAGGGCACTTGGAGCAGCTGCATGAAGGGTGACCTGAGTGACACATTTGTGCTCCAGGGAAGAAGCTAGAGTTCTTATTAGTTTATGATCTTGTTACCTGTTTCTCTATCTCCTAGAGTTGATATGAGGCTTAAAGATTATGTATGTAAAGTGCCCAGCATAGTTGGTGTTCAATATATTATTATTATTTATAGTTTATTATTTATTTATTTATATATTAATATTTGTATTTATATCCTGATAGTAATTTGTCATATCTAAGTTTTTGAGAGTTGTAATGAGTTATAATTATTCATATTTTCCATGTTGCCACTTAATCCTCATAACCATGACTTTGAATGGTGTTTAATATTTAATTCTAGTAGATTTGTCATAATTTATTACATTATTTTTTACTTTGTATATAGTTTTATCTTTTTGCAGTTATAATACTGAGTTGGACATCTTCATGCACCAGTTTTTTCCTAGGCTTCAGATTATTTTCTTAGGTCATATTCCCAGCAATGGAAATACTGGATCAAAAACATTTTGACAGCTTTTGATCAAGACCAAATTACTTTACAAATACATTGTAATACTTTTACTGCCACTAGCAATATAAAGAAATAAACTTTCCTGGAGCTTTGCTAATAATTGGTGTTGCTATTTTAAAAAATTGTTACTTTTATGGGTGAATAACAGTAACTGGTTTTAATTTCTATTTCTGATTACCGATAAATTGCATATTTTTATAAAGTTTATTTACTAGTAGTAGCATGTCCTCTTATATGGATTATCTGCTCAAGTTCTTTACATATTTATTGGGATATTATTAGGGCTTTATAATAAGCAATTTTATGGACTTGTTATATAATAAAATTATTCATCCTGTGCTTTATTCAACATGTTAGTCTGTTATTTGCCTTTCCTTTACACTATGTTTTAGATATATAATATTTTAGATTTTTAGGTAATGATTCGGTTGATAGTTTACTTGTAATTAATCCATCCTTTTATAACTTAGTATATCATAACATATTAAGGAGTCTCAGTTTTATTCTTTTAATTTTTCTAAATTTTTTTAGCCAATTAATTAATCCAGAATTTACCTTGCCCCATGGTATGACATAAAAATATGAAAAATTAACCAGTTACCACAACATTATTTTATTGGTAAAACTTAAAAAAGGGTAGGGTGGGGTAGGGAGTAGAAAGGATAAAAGAGATTAGGAAGATAAAGCTCAGCCTTGGTAAGGAGCAGAGCTGAAAGAAGTAGAGTTATTCTGGGGGAAATGAAGGTAGGTAAATCCACGTTGAAAAAAGGATGTTGGAGAAAGATGTAGCCAAGTTGTGTGAAAGTTCCCACTTAGTGAAGTCCAAATAAGAAAGCTTCCCTGTCCTCCATATCCAAGGTGTGCTGTTTCACTAGAGCCATAAATGCAATCACAGTGAAGGCCAACATGTTGTTGAGAAATCCTTCTTTCTCTGTTGATTGGTAATCTTATATTTAACTCTAATTACTCTCTATTCTGTGCTCTGATCAAGCCATTTATTTTTGCATCAGTACCAGATTGTTTTAATTATTGATGTTTTACTGTATGTTCTGGATTTGGAAGGGCTTCTTTCACCCCCATATTACTTTTGAATATACTTTAAAAATATTTTTTCTTGATTATTCTTCCAAATTAACTTTGCAATAATTTTATCCAGTTTAAGAAAAAAAAACCCTATTGGGATTTTTATTGAAATTGCTTTAAAGCAATACTTTAATTGAAAAGAATTGACATCCTTAAAATATTTAAACTTTTCATAGAAGAACATGCTGAGTCTTCCCATTAGTCAAGTTTTACTTTATATCTCTCAGTAAAATAGTCTAGGCTGTTACCCCCACCTATCCCAATCTAGGTCACACACACTTCCCATTAAGATTCCACCTTCGTATTTTATATTTTTTGTTCTATTGGGAATGGGTTTTTTTTCTCATGAAATATTCTATATCTTTGTGTAGCAGTTTTATTGATTCTTAAAAATTGATTCAACTATTTTTTCAATGGATTTCTGAAAATAGTAATAATTTTCCTGTTTCTTTTCTAATATGTATACTCTTTTCCTATTTCCATCTTTTTATTGGTTAGAACTTCACTGTGGATATATTTGTTTTGTGCCTGATTTTACTAGTGTTGTCTATAGTGGTATCAGCTTTAAGAGTAGTGTTCGCTGGTTTAAAACAAATGTTAATATGTTGAGTGAGAGTTGCTTCTATTTGCACTATTAGAAGATGTTTTATAAATAGTAGGTGTTGAATTTTACCTACTGTCTTTTTATCTTTTTATGATAAGGTTGTCTCATTTTTCTTACTTAGCATATTGTTGAAATTATTATAATTTCTAGTACTGATCTGTCCACGCTTTCCAGAAATTATCCCTATTTGATTATAATGGTCAGGTCTTTAAAGTAGTTATTGAATTTTATTTACTATTATAGTTGAGATTTTTATTTATTTATTTATAAGTAATATTGATCTATAAATTTTTATCCTGTATACCTTGGTTTTGTGTCACTTTTATGTTTCCTTGGAATTGTATACCTTTTAATATTACTTTATGTTCATGAAAATTTTTAGAAATTTGTAATGGTCTTTTTTTCTTTCATTTTTTTAGAATTTTTTTTCTTTTTCTTTTTTTTATAAAGTATATATATGTCAATCCCAATCTCCCAGTTCATCACACCACCACGCTGCCGCCACTTTTTTTAGAAGTTTTTAAAAAATCACCAGTAAGAGAAACTCATGCCAGAAATTTTTGAAGGAAGCTGGGACAAAGTGAGGGAGTGGCATGGACATATATACACTACCAAATGTAAAATAGATAGCTAGTGGGAAGCAGCCACATAGCACAGGGAGATCAGCTTGGTGCTTCGTGACCACCTAGAGGGGTGGGATAGGGAGAGTGGGAGGGAGACGCAAGAGGGAGGGGATATGGGGATATATGTATATGTATAGCTGATTCACTTTGTTATACAGCAGAAGCTAACACAACATTGTAAAGCAACTATACTCCAGTAAAGATGTTAAAAAAACAAAAAAAAATTATCTTTTATTATTCTAGTCAGATTTTATCTCACATCAATTTTAGTGATTTTTTTCAGAATGTTACCAATATCATTGATGTTTTCAAATATAACAGTATTCTTTCATTCTTATAACCTATATATCTGTTGCTAATAGTTCCTTTCATTAAAAAAAAAAGTTTATTGGCCTTTCTCCCTCAATTCATATGTCATAGATTTTTTTCATAGTTTTTAAAAAATACCCAGATACTGGTTTTATTTAGTAATTCTACTGTCTAAAGATAAAAGCTACATGCACACACAAATTATTAGGAAATGGACAGTACAATTATTAAATGAAATTACTAATCCGATCCTGGTTTTCTCTTTCTGTAGTAGATTATCATTTTCTTCCAATCTGGAAAACAAAAGATTTCCTTTTTATCGTTGGAGTTTATATTCCCCATGGTTATACCTAGGTCAATTCTTTCAACAATAATCTTGCTTTCAACAGTTAGCTCTTTTCAGTATGAAGAGTCAAGCCTTCCTTGGGAAAATGTTCTTCTATTCATTTTAAGCCTTATGGCTTCTTCTTAAAATTTAGCTTTTATTTTTCCCAAAGTTTTACATGCACATTATTTAAAAAGTCAAGTAATCCCACAAGGCCTGCTGTGAAGAACATCCCTCTCCCTACCAGCCAATCCCCCTTCCTGCAATTTTCTATTTTCCAGAGGCATCTACTTTCAAATCTTATTTTTTTAATCTCCTTTTTTTAAAAAAATAACATGCTTATTTTATTATATCTTGAGTTTGAGTTGTTGGTGTCATCTGTTGCATTCCCATTTTATCACTTCCCCTCCACATTTCTACCACACATGCTTACTTCCTGGTCCCCATTCTCCCAATTTGGTCCTCTAATTTTTTTACATTTTCCCCCTATTTTCTATCTCTTTGTCTTTTTCCTCTGTATTTTGGGAGATTTCCTCAACTTTATCTTTCATTCTTTACTGTATCTTTAGTGGGGTTCTAGTATTGCTAAATGCATGTGTTCACACTTTCTTCTTTAATCAGAAATCTGATTATTGCTAGTTTTCTGTCCTTAACTTCTGGCATAAAAGAATTAGATCTACTGCATCCATCGTCCTTGCTTCTTATATGTTCTCTTAGCATTTACATTTTTGCTTTTCATTATGCAAGAATGTCATGAGTCAGTCTTTTAAATTATTTCCTCCTTCTTTTTTTAGTGTCTTTCTTGTTCTCCACTGCCTTTGCTCAGTTCTTTTTAAAAATACGGTGATTTAAAACATTCTACAATAACTCTTCTATATTTTCCAGTTGCTCCATTTGCTCTTGTTTCACTGAATATATAAATACGTATATTCAAGAAGCATGATATATTATTTCCTGAATTCCTTCTGTTTCAACGGAAGCTATTGGCCTCAAATTTTTCAGCTTGGTTCTCCTCTTTCAAGTTTTTGGTCTCTTCACTTATCCCATAAATTTTTAATCTTCTGATTTTATGAGTGAAAGTTTTTATAAGTGAAAGTCTCATATTTTGAGATCAATCAGAATTGACAGCTGGTGAGGATTTCATCAAGAAGTGTGGTGTATAAGCTGTGTGTGTGTATCTGTGTGTGTGAAATGAACTGTGATTCCATTTTCCCTTGTGGGGTTCTCTACAGAGCAATATATTTATTCTCATCATTCACTTCCTCAGAATTTTAGGAGGGTTTCTCAGATTTGTTCTCTGCTTCATTAATCAAAATGTGGTTACTGGGCTTCCCTGGTGGCGCAGTGGTTGAGAGTCCGCCTGCCGATGCAGGGGACGTGCGTTCGTGCCCCGGTCTGGGAAGATCCCACATGCCGCGGAGCGGCTGGGCCCGTGAGCCATGGCCGCTGAGCCTGCGCGTCCGGAGCCTGTGCTCCGCAACGGGAGACGCCACAACAGTGAGAGGCCCACGTACAGCAACAAAAAAAAAAAAAAAAAAAAAAAAAAAAAAAAAAAAAAAAAAAAAAAAAAATGTGGTTACTATTTGGCTACTGCCATTTTATTTTGGAGTAGTCTTTTTGATTTAATAAAAGCCATGTCCAGTGGTATCTTATTGAAAACATGAAGCAATTGTTTTTCCTAAAATTGGTATGGTTTTGGAGCAAATCCATTTCAGAGAAAGAATTTTACTCTGAAGGTACAAGAATTGGCTCTCATTACCTTGTGTTGGATATTTTCACAGACTTCACTTGATTTTATTCTTTTTCTGTTACTATGTTCGTGAGTTAGGAGAAATGTTGACCTGGTAGCGGTGAAGAGTCAGGAAGTGAGAATTGCCATCAATTCCTTTGTGTTCTGCCTGAACACTGTGCATTCTATCCTTCAGGTCGACCACAGCAATTCCTGTCTTGTAGAAAGAATTGTGTGCCCACCTCCAAGTTCTTCCAGTCCTCCAAGCCAGGGTTGTCCAGTAGAACTTTCTGAGGTGATACTATCTGCTCTGTCCACTAGAGTAGCCATTTGCCACATGTGGTTATTAAGCACTTGAAATGTGGTTAATGTGACTGAGGACCTGAATTTTAAATTTCATTTAATTTTAGTTAATTTCAGTTTGAATTTGAATAGGCACATGTAGCTAGTGGCCACCATACTGGACAGCAGAGCTCTTGGCACCTCAAAGCATTCAGGTTGAGGAGAGGATAGAATATCCCCTGCAAAAGTAATTGTAAATCTAGATGAGAAGGAAGATGTCAGCCAGCAGCTCATGATCTTCTAAGACCCTTGGTCCACAGAAGCAGAAGGAAGCTTCAGGTGAGACTGAGTGGTCTTTTGGGTTGAGAAAATGCAGATTCAATCAAAGAATAGTCGAACTTTCAGCATAGGAAAAGTACAGGTTCTTGGGTATAGAGGCCCAAATGTTCATCTGAGTTGGAGAAAATAGATACCTGGGACTCAAAGCTACCTGTGATGGGCTGATTCTTAATTCTTGACCCATCTTTCATAAATTCTCACTGGCATATCATTGTTTCTCGCTTCTCATTGTGGTTACACATGTCTCAAGGTTTAAAAGATAGTTTGAGTATTTGGGAGAGAGGTTTCCTTGTATTTTCACTACTTAGCCATCTTCCCAGAATCCTCCTGGTTTTATTTTCAAATTTGGAAAAAGAGCTAAGTGATCAGTCAGGCAGACACATTGATTAATTTGATCCTTTGGGAAGTGGGAGCTTGTAAAAGGCATTTGTTTGAGCTTTCCACTTAATCTGGACAGCACCTTGCCATCTGACACTCAATTTAATGTTAAATTTGGGGGAGAAAGTAGAAAAGGAGGGGTGTGGGTGTCATTTGTCATCAATTCAAAGACAGGGTCACCTCTGTCCTCGCCTGATGGGGCGCTCCCTGTCGCGTTCAGAGTCCGCAGTCTCTGGTCACTTTACCCTGAAACTCATTTCAGCAAAACAGCTTCCCACCATGCTTCACCCTAAGCAGATTCCTTTTAAGTGAGAAAGATGAGGTTCATGATTACACCCTCAAAACTCCATCCATTTGGCACTGTGACCGGGTTTCCAAACAGCCTACAGGCTTCATGTCAATGAGCTCTGTGAGACCGGTAGCACCCCAAGATGGCCTTATTTGCTTTCTGCTTTAAGCAGAAAAATTGGATTGAGAAAGCTTTTCCTAATCTGGATCTCTGCAATATATAATAAACTTCTTACATCTGTCACCATCAGCATTCTCCTTGCCATCTTTACTTTTATGTGTCAAAGAGGAGAGACAGGGGTGCCCTTTCTTTCTCCTCCTTATTCAAGTTCTGTCTTGGGACAGCTAGCCCTGAAGATTAGTGACATCTTCCTGGCTGGGATGATGGGGGATCGGAACAAATTTAGGATTGCCCTCTATACAAGCCACATTCTGTCCGTATGAACTCTTAGGAGCAATTCTTGATCTGGAAGCCTCTAAGTGTTTTGAAACTTTCCAGATGGTAAAATAAAAGTTAAGCCTAAAGCTCTCTGAACATCCTCTTTGTTGATAACGTTGATTATATCCTAGAGATAATGTTTTCCAAGTAGGGATGGAAGCCCACTTGCACCAGAATCATCTTCTGTACTAGTTAAAATACAGACTCCCAGACCCATGCCAGTCCCGACTGAATCAGAATCTCTAGGGTCAGGGTACATCTGCATTTTAACACATCCCCAAGTGATTTCTATGCTTTGTGAGAGCCAGTATGGAAGGAGTAATATTACCAAATAGTTCATTCAGTAGTCACTCTTAGAGGTGGGGGAAGTCAGACAGTAATCTTCTCATTAACAGAGAAGTGATCCAGTGGAGAGTCAAGTGTGAAATACAGGAACAAAGGAGGCACGAATTTAAATCTTATGACATTATTTGCCTGCTGTGGGCCAATAAGGAATAAACCTAGTCTCCCTGGCTTGATTTCCTTGTTTGCAAAGATCGTAATGCTTGCTGCACAGGCTTGATGAATGTGAATATTAGTCACCTGGCATGTAGTGAGCCGTTGGTAAACATTTTCTACTATGATTTCTCAGTGGATGCTATGTTTTTAAAAGATTTTTGTACAAGACAACTTTATTTTATGAAGCAGTAATTTATTTATCCTTCAAAGACATGTACACCTGCCAATTAAGGGTTACGATGAGCTCGAGTTCTCCCATTGATGTCATTCCTGCCAGTTGCAAAGGAGCTTGGTGTCTCTGCCTAACATTATCCTTTGGCTTTTTGAAATATTCAAGTACTCCTGTATCCCCATGACTTGTCACTTCCTACTGGTACCTAAAACTCTGGTTGGCAGCTGCAAAACTTTGGGCCCATGTTTAGCTCATGGGGGCCAATTGTCTCCCATGTCCCATAATCGGGAGGACAATTCAAGAGGATTTAGTTCAAGACTGCATGGTTCCAACACCAGGCTCACTCTCTGTTAGGGCTGTCAAATGAGCATTACTCATCCTTCTTCCCCGAAGGACTTTCTGGTGATTTGGGGGCTTATTTTTCCCTTCAGAAATGTCTTTCCTCATCCTTAACAGGTTAATGCTCGGAGTTGGAGTCACCTGCAGGGATGGAGCATCTGGGGACCTGGCCCCTACTTTATGGAGAAGTCTGGACTAGCAGGGGGCATGTCCAGATGGGTGCTCCTATGGTCCAGGCTTCCTTAGAGGTGCCTGAGAAAGTGGGGGGCCTAGTAGATAAGATCTGCACTTCATAGCTGTCTTTAACCACAGCATCTCTGCATGGAATTCATTTCATATTTTAGTATCCATGTATAAATTTGTTTGAGAAAACAGTGTCATTGTAAACACTGAACAACAGTGTTTGAAAATTACTGATGTAGTCCAACATATTAAAGCTTGAATTATGGCTGAGCCAACCTAAGTTCTATCAGGGAGATTAAATGCCTAAACTAAGGACTGATAATCAGTTGGATTAAATCAATTTCAACAGACATGTAGCAAGTGCTTACTGTGTGGCTGAGTAAGGATGGGGGACCAAGAAACGTGGTCTCTGACCTCAAAGGCTACAATATCTAGTAAGGGAGCACAAGAGAGGGAGATAATTAACATCAATGCATGCAAATGTGCTGAAATAAAAATGTTATGGGAACCCAGATGTGGATAAAAATTGTGCTAGGTAACATTGTGTGCTAACTCTGGATTAGGCACTGTGCTTGATTCCCTATTTATCTATCTATCTATCTATCTATCTTTGTGAAATAGGCATCATTTCCCCCATTTTCCAGAGAAGGAAACCAAGATTTAGAGATTTAGAGAGGTGTCTCTTGCCCAAGTTCACATAATTAGTGGGTGGCAGAAGTTGGGATTCCCACGGAGGTGGTCTACCTTCAGAGCTCACATCCTTATCGACCAGAGAAATCTAAGAACAGCTCAACAGGAGGTAGTTTTTGAACTGGGCCCAAAATGATAAGGATTTTTTAACGGGTGATGGGAGAGGACTGTGGATGGGGAAAACTTTCCAGGCAGAGTGCTCAGTACAGACACAGTCTTGGAAGCCTGTTAAAACGATGAAAATGCAATGTGGAACCACATTTTGAAATACTTTTGTAATTGCTTTGTAACCATTAGGCAATGATTGGATGGGAGGCTGTGTGGCATGTTGTTTAAGGGGGTTGAATCAGTATCTGCCACTTCCCAGCTATGTGACACCAGGCAAGTTACTTAATCTCTCTGTGCCTCATTTTCCTCAACTCTAAAATGGGGGCATAGCTACCTCACAATGATATCATGAGGATTAAATAGGGTAATGTACATGGGCATTTAGTGTAGTGTCTTTCACATGGTAGGGATTCAATAAATGGTAGCTAATTATTTTGGTTCACTCCCAACCTTATGGCTAATAAGACAAGCTAATATTTTTGAGCACTCATATGTGTTAGACATTGCAGCAAACACTGGACATTCATTATTTAATCTTTGCAACAACAGCTCTGTGAGGTAGTACTATTATCTCCCCAGTTTAGAGAGGATGAAACTGAGGATTCCAGTGTTGATTTCAGTGTCTGATTCCAGAGCTCTTAACTACGTTTCACTTTCTCCCTCCACACCGCACTGCTTGGAAGTTTCATCAAGATTTGATGTAGGTAGGAGGTTGGTACCATGGGTCACGGGTGACAAAGTGGGCTTTGTAACAACCTCTTCAAATGATATGAAGGAAATGATAGCTAAATCCTTGGGTTTTGCACCTCTTCAAGGGCCTATAATGTCTTGCTGCAGGTCTCTGGTTTTACTTTATGCATCCTCTTTTACCAGCCATTCCATGGATATATTTATTTTTTCCACATCTTTATGAAAGGCTGTATAAATTGACTTTTGGTGCATAACAAGCTACCCCAGTATTTAGCGACTTAAAACCACAATTATTTATTTAGCTTATGGTTCTATGGGTTGGAAAGTTGGCCTGGACCTCGCTAGGTGATTCCTCTTTAGGTCTTGGCTGGGCTAACTCTTATGTTTGAAGCCAGCTGCTGGATCTTCTGGGGCTAGTTGGTCTGATACATTGTTCAGCTGAGAGGACTCACTTGCACTCCTTCACTCTCTCATTTTCTAGGGTTCTAGCCTGGGCTTGTTCTTATGGGGGTGGAAGAGTTCTAAGAACTACAAGAAAGAGGACAAACTCTAATGTGCAATCACTTTTTAAGTCTCTGCATTTTTCATGTTTGCTGTTTGTCTCAGGGGCTAAAGCAAGTCACATGACCAAGCCCAGAGTCAATGTGGGAGGAGACAGGGCATGTGAAAAATTTGAGTGCATTACTGCAACAGTGTTTTGCAAATCCAGCCATGTGCCAATACAGGCTTGGAAGGATCCTGGAGGAGGGCATCTCCCGTAGCGGGGACTATGTATCCAGCTTGCTTGGGAACAGTTAGACATCCTCTTGGTGTGACTGTGGTACCAGGTGGTACCAGGAGGTGACATGACACATCAGGGACCACATACTCCAAAGTTGTCTCCTTAACATCCTCTACGCATAGCCCTTGAATCTGAAGGAGGCACTTGTCAGAGAGAGCATTCTAGTAGCTGGTGAGGACTAAGCTATGGAATGACTGGTTTATTTTTATCTTCCACCTTTACTGTGCCCCCAGGCTGGCATGGCCTGGAGAAATAGCTGTTACATCCATTAGAATTTATGCAGCCCTTAGAATTTCTTGGCAAAGGCATCTGCAGCTTTCTCTAATCACTATCATTCCAAAGGGCCACTAAGTTGATCTTGCTTATCCTTGAAATCAGATCATGCTGGTATCATCACACAAACTCTCTGGGGTGATAAGCTTTAGGCTTGAACATTCAATCTAGTTGCCTTATCAGTGGTTTTCGTAGTTTAATTTTTAATCAAATTTCATGAAGAAAGAAAATGCTGTAAGGTATCTGAGCACCTGGTATCTGATATCAAGTTGGACACACATAATGTTACAACCCATTACTGAATGCTGGTCATCCTGGGAAACTACAATATAGAGTCTGGTGAAAATAATTTTTTTAAGTGCTTTATTTTCTCCTGTTAATTTCAATATGAAAGGTGGTATAATAATAAAATCCACTTAAAAAAGGAAAATTCCTTATCTCATTGTAAATATCTTAAGAAATAGTATGGTAATACTTTCGTACCCTGAAACTTGAGGCTCAGAGAAAAAGATTCCAAGGGAATGAGATGATTATTCCCATCAGGGCTCAGCCTTGCTTACCACTGCTGCTGCTATGTGTAATCGAGTTCTGGATTTTGGCCTCCTGCGACTTCAGTTTTAATTCCACTGGCCTTGTATGGAGAGGCTGTTTTCATGTGTGTGGTTTTCTTACAGTTTCCACAGATACTTTTCATTGAGGTCTTAAGGATGCCAGGATTAAATTTCCATAGGGATATTTTGTGGACATTAGACCCTCAGCTCAGTTCATTCCAATAAGCATTTGTGGAGCTCCTTCTACGTCAGGGCCTGTGCCTGGCTGTGTATACACATAGCTCTGACCCCCAGGAACTTAGAATCTGGGGAAGTTTAGTGAAAGAGGCAGGCCTGTGGGCAAAAGAATATCATATGATAAAGATAAGTACCAAGAAGAAGTACCTAGAAGAGAGAGATTGTTCTTCATGGAGTGAAGGGCAGGAGAGCAGAGAGGGGATGCTTCAGGGATGTTTTGGAAGATGAACATTGAAGGACATTCCACCTGCCTTGTTGAAAACTGAGAACTAAAAAGCTTGAATGGACCACTGTATCTGGAGAAATGGTGGACTAGATAGTTTGTAAACTACCTAAATCTGCTTGGCAAAATATCTAAACTATCTAAAAATGCTGAACAAAATGAATATGTCTTCATTTTTAAATAAAAGAACGAGCATACAGTAGAGTAGGGAACTTCTCCGAGGTTAAGAATGGAACAGGAGCAGCAGTCCAAAGAGATGAGGGCTGAGGTTGCTGCCTACTTTATTGCCAACTACCAGGAAATTCCAGAGGTGACCTGGAGCTCTGGCTGCTAGTATCCATGCCTATGTGTTAGGGAGGTAGGCAGAAAGGCCTATATGGGAGGGAGACCAGTTGGGGACTCCTGAGTGAATCTGGAACCGATGAAGAGCAACATCCTCAGGGAAAAGGTGAATTAGTAAAAATATCCACTTCATGGAGGCAGACAGCAAGGCAGAACCTTGACTGATTCAGACCGGCTATTGATGGCTGGAGAACGTGGCAATGCACCAGGTTTTACATGAATTTGGAGCCTGAATTCACAGTATTTGCATGGTCTGAATAACCACAAGCTGAGAATTTTAATTTAAAGCTGACCTGGCAGGCAGGAACACAAATCTCTGGAGGAATCCACATTCAGTCCATGCTGTAAAGAATTTCTATAGGCTGAGTCCCAATGAACATGATCTCCTAATCAGAATTCACAAAACATATAAGGAGACAAAGCATCACAAGTAGAGTCAACAGCAATGACCTCACATATTTAACATGAAACAAAAGAGGAAAAGAAAAATAGGAGTAAGGAGCAAGAGACTATCAAAGACAACCTGACATGAGATATTTGAGAAAGTTCTAAATGGAATGTCTGGAAATTAAAAAAATAATAATTAAAATCAAAAATTCAATGAAATAGTAGCCCTAAACTGAAAAATGCAGAAATCCATCAATAGCAGAAGGGATAAATAAACTGCGGTATATTCATACAATGGAATGTTACAATGCAATGGAAGGAACAAACTGCTAATGCAACAACATGGATAAACCTCATGGTCTTACTAAGAAGCAAAAGAAGCCAGATACAGAGTATACATGCTATATGAGTCTATGTATAGGAAGTTCAAAACCACAAAACAAAGCTAATCCATGATTGCTGTGGTCAGAATAGTGGCTGACTCAGTGGGAGGGTATTGATTGAGAAGGAGCAGGCTGAGTGCTGGGAATGTTCTATATCTTGATATGGGTGATGGGTACCTGAGTGTGTACACCTGGAAAAGGTCATCAGGCTCTACACATAAGATGTGTGTTTTCACTGTGAATATGAGTTATACCTCAATATTAAAGCATAAAAACCTCAGTGGTCCTATCTTCCAGGTTCTTTGATGCCACCCACAACCAGATTTGACACACCAAAGAGAAAATCAGTGACCTGGAACTTAAGAAACATATATAAAATTCAGCACAGAAAGGCAAAGGCTCAAAAATGACAGACCCTAAGAGACATGGAGACTAGAGTGAGGTCTATGCAGAGCTCTGGAAGATATAACGGATGAACAGTTTCTGAGAAAGACAAATCTTTGGTTCAGAATGTCTTATGAGCTCCATGCAGGATAAATAAAAGAAATCCACACCTAAACACATCACAGTAAAACTGTAGGCCAAAGACAAAGAGGAGATCCCAAAAAAAGCCAGGATGAAAATACAGATTGTCTACTTAGAACAGTGGGTTAGACTGAGCAAGTTAGCCGTGTTGCAAGGCAGTGGATGAAGGGATGTACCATCGATGCCTGGAAAAGAAAGTAATTCTCAGTCTAGAATTATGAAAGGAAGGAATGAGGGCAAAAGAATACTTTTAAAAAAATAAGATCAACAAAGCAAAACTGAAAAAGAGATTTTAGTACCAACAGACTCTTACTTACGGATTTTCTAAATCAGCACTCTCCAACCCTTTTGGCACCAGGGACCAGTTTCATGGAAGACAATTTTTCCACGGATGGGGGGTGGGAGGAATGGGTCAGGCGGTAATGCAAGCGAGGGGGAGCGAGGGGGAGCGATGGGGAGCGGCAGATGAAGCTTCACCGCCGCTCACCTCCTGCTGTTCAGGCCAGTTCCTAACAGGCCCCAGCCCCGGGGTTGCAGACCCCTGTTCTAAGTGATGTACTCTTGAAAGAAGAAAAACGAATACAGAAGGACCATCTGAGATGCAAGAAGGAACAAGGAGCAAAGGAAATGTTAACTATCAAGGTATATATACAAAATAGGAGCTATTTGATAGCATCTCTCTCTCTCCATATACATATATATATGTATACATATAACACTATATATAGAGTACATACTTCTCCATCCTCCCTTCCCTCCTACCTCTCTTTCTCTATATATATAAAAGGAAGAACTAGAGTGTTGTTCAGGGTAGAAGATTTACCCCAAAAACAGAGCTTAACGACTAAAATTAGTTGAACTGAGGCTGAATCATCCTTCCCCTAATTCTACCTGTTTCAAGGTCATTGCACATTGTGAGCTGGGAGTTTGTTCGATTGCATGGAATTCCTAGAATTGCCACTGAACCACTGACCTTGTTAGATGAATCAATTCTGCCATTTCTGATCATTGTCAATGTTCCCCTCCATGATACTTGTTAAAAATAGCAACCCCCTAATAAGATAAAAACAGATTTTATTCTTATAATGCAAGTAAAGCCTAGAGATTAATTAAAAACAGATTTTATTCATTTACATAATGAGGAAATTATTTGCAACATCAGCCCTAATAAACTTGGATTTGTTTGACAAATGTGATGATTTGTTTCAGGCTAAATATGTATCCTTTGTAAATTCTTTTGGTATGGATGGAGGGAGGGGACCTTTAAGGAGCAAATGACACTAACACCTGCCCTTTAGAGTGCTAAGTGCTATAAAAACATGAGATTGAGAATGTAATCCCTGATAGGTGAGTACAGCACCCTGTAGAGGGAGAGACAGTGGTTGCTGGTAGTCTCAGCTGGTCATTCACGAGTCCCTTTTCTTGCCATTCTGCTATCACTCTTGCAATAACAGACTGCTGGTTTAAAACCTTGACCTCAATTTTCTAGTTCTTTCAGGACCCCACTGAGACCTTTCATCTTAAACATTCCTTTAGTGGCCTTTAATTCCTTAGTGAATATTTTACCTAATAAAACTTTCATCATTTCCGCCTTCAAAAGACAGCTTGGATCTCACGTTCTTTGCAAATTCTGCCCTGAATGCCCTGGCAGGATTAACCATACCACCCTCCACGTCCCCCTGCTACTCACATTTCTGTATGGCAATTGTTTGTAAGTCGAGAACTTGGGGATGGCAGAGACTGTGAGCTTCTCTTTTCTCCATCCCCAGATCGGGCAGATTGTTACATTGACATGGAATTATTTTCATTTGAACAGAAATGGGGTTTGTCTGAAGCTGCAGCTGGTGACAAGGATGATGAAGCGTTATGTTTCTTTATGTCTTTAAGAGCAGTTCCACTGACCTTGTCTTGTTGCATCTGCCCTCATTAGGGAGTTAGAGCAAATATTCAAACCCTCCTTTGATAGATAAAACGTCCAAGAAGAGAAAGTTTAAATGGCTCACACAGGTCCTGCCGTTCGTGCAGAGGGGCAGCCAATGGAGAGGATGGCAGATGGGAAATAAATAATAAGGAATAAGGTTTCTACTCCTCAGAGAAATCACTTCATTAATTTTCTCCACATTTAAATCCAGCCCCGCCTTCTCAGTCCTTTTCTTCATGGAATCAGAGAAGCAGCCTTTTGATGGAAGGAAGACACACCACAGAGATGCTGAATGTGTGCTGACCCTCACGTGGGGACCATTTTCCTGAAGAAGCAGCACTAATCATAATCATAATGCTTGCTTGAACTTGGCACTTTTCTTCTCTTCAGCATAGTCTGACATGACCCGCTGGTGCCTTCGGCGTGGCAGTGGGGCTGCTGAACAGAGAACAGGCTGGGGACAGCGAAGTGTATTATTGTGGAGAAATTTTCGAAGCTCTCAGGGCTGTGAATGGCTTTGGTGAATAAGCCGACCTGGAACAGTTCAGTAGGTGGGGAGGTCAGTAGGAAGATGTTACATTGTTTCTCTAGAAGACCTCTCAGGGGCTGTGTTGTGTTCAAGAGGCTGGGCAGAAAGACCCATAAGAAGACCACGCCAAACCTTTATCCTTAAGCATACAAAACCCTACTTGTCAGGGCCCCCAGGAATGTTGGGACATCTAGTTTCATAGAAGATTAGAAGCATGATAAAAATGAGTAATTCTTTGCCTTCTTTCTCCATAAACAATGTCACACACAAATATGAGGATTCTCAGGCATCGGTTTTCTTAGGTGTGAATGTAATGCATTCCTGCAGCGATCTCTGTCATGGAATAATGCCATGTTTCTCCTTTGCAAGAAAAGGAGAAACTGTGAGAATTTAGGAGCCTCGAAGGGAGCTCTTCTTCAATATATTTTTTCTGGCAACTAATAGGATAGATTCCCATAGCACAGACCTCCCTGACCTCAACCAGGTATCATTTTCTTTTTTCTCCCAGGTTTATGGAGCTATAATTGACATACAACATTGTGTAAGTTTAAGGTGTATAATGTGTTGATTTGATACACATATATTGAATTAGGTGCTATTGTGGCCTTTTGTCTTTCAGCTATACTCGAGAGTTGTGTTAGAACTGGAAAGTAGAATCCAGGTGGTGGGGGAATATGCTTCAGGAGGGCATCATCCTTAGGGGTCCTGACCTTCACTGTACATAAAATATCGATGCCATCTGCCATGCCTCTTCTGACTGATCTGGAGTGGGGCCTTTTTGAAGCCCCCATGGTGCAGCCAGTGTAGAAACCTTTGGACTGTCCTCCTGGTGAGGGGTTCTAAACCATCCCCATCACCCTGGGGGCACGTGAGCACACTCCATAAGTCAGACAATATTAAGCTGATTGAAGGAAGGACCATCACATCTGCCCACAAGCTCTTACCTCCGCGCTCCCTCTGGCTGAGTGGACAGGTATACAGGCTTCTGCCCTAATCAGGAGCAGGCGACAGACTCCCGAAGGACCTGTTTACCCAGAATTGGTGTTTGGTGCCTCGGCCAGCTGCCTGGCCCTGCCCTCTGGTTCTCTCACCTACTACTTGACTTTTAACTGGTACTTGACTGCCTCCTTGGCCTTGTCTCAAATCCCTATTCTGGATGTGCTTCTAGATTACTCTCTTGACTCCAGATTACCCACAAAGAAGCAGTAAAAAGAGGGAAGCAAAGCAGGAAGACTTTCTGTATTGAGCACCTATATGGTGCTGGGTGATAGGAAAAGAGATGATGCTGACCAGTGCCTGTCCTCTGGGCACTCACAGCCTGATTAGCGGAGACAGGCATGACCACAAGGGTGCCATGAAGTGTTTTGGGGGCCGTGGTAGTCTGTACAGTTGGGTCAGTGCTGGCAGAAAGAAGGGGGAGGTCAGTTATGTAGTGGGGACGGCGACAGAGAGAAAAGGTGTTAAGGCTTCCTGTAGGAGGCGGCTGCCCAACTGAGAGGGTAGAGGAAAGGGGATGGAGGGAGGTGAAGAACAAGGCAGCCTGGCATGCTCACGCTCACGACGACACTTGTGCAGACCTTCTGCATTCCTGGGGTGTGGAGGTTGAGGGGGGCAGTAGGAGATGAGGCAGGGAAGATGGTCAGGGACCGGGTCGTGGGGGCCTGGTGGGCCAGGCTAGGAAGTATGGACCAAAACAGGGGGACGGCCCCAGGGGTAGGGCTGGCCTCCAGGGGGCGTTGGAGTTCAAGTCATGGTGTCCGAAGGGCGTGGCGTTCTTGGGCTTGATTTGGGCTGCACTGGTATCAGAGGGCCACAGAATGTCCTGATGGTGGTGGGGTTTGAAGCTAGGTGTTGGTGGTCTGCCCATTTGGAGTAGGACCTTAGGCTATGGTTGTAGGGACAAAAAGTAGGGTTCACAAGAGGGCTGGCCAAAACAAGGCCAAATGTCAGAGTCGCTGGAAAATGGGCAGGGGTTCATGGAAGGAGTAGCCCAGCTGTGAGGACTGGGCCAATACAGCTGGAGTAGGGGAAGTGTGGCATAAGAGGCTCACATATGGAGACGGAGCCTACGCAGCAGAATCATCCCAGATCCCTCCTTCCAGTGGAGCGGAGACCTCTAAACTGCTCCCTCATCAGCTTAGGCTAGCTTGCAAATTCAGTGGAGGCTGGGACTTGGGAAGACAGAGGCTGATGTAGAGATTTCAAAATGAAAAGTGTTCAAGTTTGAATGAAGGAGGCCTCTCTTTTGTTCCTGGATAACGCCAAAGTTTCTGCTCTGGGACCTTCACAGGTATTTCCTCTGCCTGGAGCACTCCCCTAGCTCTGATTTCAGCCAAGAGCTGCCAGAGGCCTGCAGGCCAGTCCATGGCGCTGAAATCTCAGCATGAATATGGGAAACCTCCCCACCCTCTGCTGAACCCCAGCATGGACATCTCTCCCAAGGGCTCTGCCTGCCCCAGCAGAAACTGGGACAGGGCATCCTCTCCAAGGTTTTCTCACTTCCTCAAGACTAATCCTCTGGATATGGGCAGGCCTCACTTCCTTCTCTGTGAAAGGAAATTCCAGCTCCCCAGGGAACCACCTGTACCCCTCTCCTATTACCTAAATAATCACTTTGAAGACTTCCAAGGGCTATATTTTCAGAATGGGTTATAAGAAATTTCTGATTATCTCATTTGCCCTGTGTCTACAGAGAGAGGTTTTTTTTTTTTTCTCATTTACCAAATATGTATATCTCGGGACATTTAGTACTAATTTTAAGGAACCACTAATGGGGTTCTCCTCCCCTGGTTATCTGGGACGCTGAAAGATGTTAAATTAATTGTTCCTGCACTATGGTGAAGAAATGATTTAAATAAAACTCCCCTGCCCACCAAGACTCTCCTGGACCCTCAGCCATAGCCTGGGATCCTCTCCCCAGTCTAAGGCTACCATATTGTCACCGACCTGACCATGAAGAGTCTGAGCTGATGGGCAGCACAGGAGTCCCCAGGGCACGAGTGACATCCTTGTGTTGATTTCACTCTCTCCTTCCTAACATTAGGTGGGTGGTGCTGCAGAGGCTGGGATGTGGGCTTGACAACTCCAGAGGTCCCAGGGAAAGGCAAGCCGCTTCAGGAGGACACAGGGTGTAGGTCTCACCCTTCCTAATGTCCCCCAAGACTAGCAAGGGCAATGCCTATTGTTATTGCTCTGAAAAAGGGAATTGAATCGATTTGCTGAATGAGGGATAGCACCACCTCCGGGGTCAGGCAGGGTTCAAAGTGCGGGAACTCTTCTGAAGTGAGGCTATCTGCGGTACGGTGTCTGGCAGGATGGGAGCCAAAGGAGTGTCAGAGACCTGGTGTCGGATTAAGTGAACCCAGCCTCAGGATTAGCTGAACTTGTTAGAAGGGCTGGCTGCTCTTCCATCTGTGCCCCCAGGAGCTGCTTTATCTCCTTAAACTCAAATGGAAGCTGAAAGTGAGGGCAGCCAGTGGACCTGGGGGATGCTTGGCTTAGGGAGGGGGCTTAGCTCTAGTTTTCTCTATCCCTCTCTCCTCCTGGAGACCATATCATCTTATTCCCTCAGACACAGTTTGCTAAGAAAGCCAAAGAAGGGAATTAACATGAAAAAGAGAATTGTAAGTATTCTGCTGGGTTCTTTATATACATGATCTATAAAAAACTTACAAAAGAATCCATTTTCTTATTTCCAGATAGGCAAACAGAGACTTGGATCTGAAGTCATCCAATCTGGGACACTTCTAAGAGCAAAAGGTGAGGGGCACAAAAAGTACTTCCAATTACACATATGTGTATATTTTAACCTATTTATTTTTACCTATTTATTATTGTATTTTTAGAAAATAGTTCTACTCAAAAGCTCTTATTAAGAATACAATTCTTTCTTTTTTTAAAAAAATCAACAGATATAAGCCAGGACTATCTCTGGCAAGTGGAGTTGTGTGGTTACCCCGATATTAAGTGACTTTTCCAAGGCCACACAGCTAGTAAGTGATGAAGCCAGGTTTCAAAGCCAATCTCTTCCCAGGATTTCATGCTGGTTAATTCTGGGGGAGAAGAATTTGCCAGAGATCCACTAAGTGTTCCAGGAGTTTACTGCCAGGCTCAAGCCTGGCTCTCTTTCCACTTGGGAGCTGGATTTGTCTGTCAGGCCATTTCCTCCCACTTCAGCTCTTCTAGTATGGCTCCCCTGTTGCTGTGTTTGGGCTGAGGCCACTCCCTATGTTTTCTCACTGCTGGTGCTCCCTGACAGCTGTGTGTTGATTGGCTTGACTGCAGATCCTCCCCCCACTTGACTCCCGGCTGTTTGTTGTTACTAGGTCCTGCGGTCTCCCCCTCTGTTTCTTGACCCTTTACACGGCTCCCCCAGGTTCTGGCTGCTGGGTCTGCCACCAGCCCTCAAGCTCAACTCTGGGCCCCTGGGCATGGCTTCCTCCCTGCATTGCTTTGCCTGCTTCTGCCCCTCCTGGTCCATAAATTCATCCCTGGCTATGGTCCCTGCACCCCGCCTCCACACCCACATTCACAGCTCCACAGTCTGTGAGATTTAATCAACTAGTTCATTGAGCAATCCAGGTGTATACCCACCTGATTTGAAGTGATTTAACTTAATGAAGATAATCACGTGGCCCAGGTTTTCTGGGGCAGCCCTAATTTTAAATATTATGTTTCTTCGTCCTCACAAAAACTGAATACTGAAAATGCCAATATTTTGGCATATAGACAACTTCTTCTAGATTGCCTCAGGCAACTAGAAAAAAAAAAGGCATAAATCCCTATTCAGACAATGTGCCTTACCTTTGGCTCAGGACATACAGGCCTCTGTTAAATCTTTATTTTTGTCAGCATGGGTGAGTCTAAGAGAGAACAGCTTTTTTGTTTGTTTTCAAAAATCTCATCGGTATCAGTGTCCTGTTTGTGCTTCTACTTTCTGTAAAAAGTACTTGATTGTCTTCAGTGAATGGCCAACATGTTTCTTGCTGAGTCGCACTGCAGTTTCTGTGGTCTGTGTATCTCCAGACAGCAACTAATGCCCTGTTGGCTGTGACAACCTAAGTGAGGTGGATGTCTTCCCAGTGAGATTTGGAAGTTGTGTCTCCCTGCCCTGTAAGCCCCCAGGGAAATCGTGCTCCCAGCAAATGCCTGTCCTTGGCTTCTATCCTTGGTGAGATCATGCAGAGACCTCAGGACCTCAGAGCAACCCCAGCCCTAGGCTCCCATGCCACGTCCATCCTGGCCTAGTCTGGTCCTGGTGCTTCTCTCACAGATGGCCTCCCAGGCTGGGTCCCCACCACTGAGGAGAGGAAATATCCTGAGGAGGAAGAGCATTTCAAGGGGGCACAGAGAAGTGGTACCTGCCATGCGTTCTGAGGACCACTAGTTCCCTGAGATGCTTCCAGAAGGGCTCTGTGGCCAGTAGACTTCACAAGGCTCAGGGTGCCCACTGGTATATGAGGTCTCTGAGAAGTTCTGTAATAAAGTCACTGGCTTCTCAACATATGTATCACAGGACACGTTTTTCATATAACAACCTTTAATAGCTTAAAGAATCAGGTAAAACAAAAGAGCAGGGGGGTTGGAGTCAGAAGGCCTTGCCTGGGTTCAGGTTCAGAATCCTCACATTCACCTTTGTCTCCTTGGGTAGGTTACTTAGCCATGGTTTCCTCATCAGTAACATGAAGGTAATGACAAATGACCTCACACAGGATTTTTGTGAGTGTTAAAACATGCTGGATATGAAAGCACTTGGCATACGTGTGAGATATTTATGAAAGGAGAGACTTTGTTTAGGTGCAAAATTTACTCAGCTGGTATGAGTGAATCACCTCGTGATGAAGAATAATCATGTCGATACTGACAGGCTCAGAAGCTGCCCTTCTCTGTTCGTGACTCTTCAGGGTGTGCCAGGACCAGCATATTTGGAATGAAATGTCAGGAGTCTGTGACAGTTAAATAATGGAGGGTGTTTTTGAATTAATGTGTACTTTTAAGAAAATATTTAAGAATCTTGCAGCAAAATACAGGATGAATGAGAGGGGAGAGGCTTAAGGTTTGGCTCCATCCCTCTACCTACAGAGTAAAGCCATGAGTTAGAAAGTTGCTAAAGATGCGGCTGGAGGGCCTGGGTGGGCCAACAGTCTGGGGACAGAGACGCTGGGATGGGACTGAGACCCATTCCAAGGAGGTGTTGATGGGACCAGATGCTCTCTAAGGCAGGGGTCCCCAACCCCCGGGCCGTGGACTGGTACCAGTCTGTGGCCTGTTAGGAACTGGGCTGCGCAGCAGCAGGTGAGCAGCAGGCGGGGGGCGAGCGAGTGAAACTTCATCTGCCGCTCCCCATCTCTCCCCATCGCTCCCCATCGCTCCCCATCTCTCCCCATCGCTCCCCATCGCTTGCATTACCGTCTGAACCATCCCCCGCTCTGTGGAAAAATTGTCTTCCACGAAACTGGTCCCTGGTGCCAATAAGTTGGAGACCGATGCTCTAAGGGATCTATATATGTGGCTTGAGAGGTTTGCTTTATAAACTTGGCTCCTTTTCATGTACACATAAGAATTAACTCCTGCGTATTCCAAATAACTTTAAATATCTTGGGGTTTTGTTTTCTTTATGCATTATATGAAGAGTTCTTAACTTGGATACCATAGACTATTAGGAGTGACACAGGGCCAATGGCTATGCTTTAAGGGTCCAGAAATTCCCTGAAATTAGAAACAAAATTTTGTGTGCACATGCCTATTTGCATTTTTATAGGGAAGAAAGTTCTAAACCACAAAGTGGTCTTTTGGTCTCTGTGGGTTATATAAATCACATTCAGGATAAACTCTCTGGCCAGCAGAGTTCACTCTACAAGTAACAATTGGACAGCGGCTTGGGCACTCCTGTGAACCTCCTGGGCTTCAGTGACCGGTGTGAGGCACTTGGCTGTACTGCTTCATCAGCAAGACTTTGATTTTGCTTGGTCCTCCAGCTCTAGGGAGCTGTAGCTTCTCTGTGATTCTTCCTTCCTCTTTGGCACACAAAGTCCTTGAAACCTGCTGTGGATGCCGCTGTAAATCCTGGGTCACCTGGGGGCGGTTGACATGACTTTCACAATTACACAAACGGAGCAAGCGATGTGAACATGAGATAACTCAAGTCCCTCGCATTTCAGCAGGCATTTATTGGACATTTGCTGGTGCCGTGCTCTGTGCTAGGACCTAGGTGTCGGGAGGTGATAGAAGATAAAAAAGGATGTCACACAGCCCCTGACTTTCAGGAGCTTCCTGTCCAGTGGACTAAGGCAAAGGAACATCTCATTATAATATAAGCAATAAAAAGGAAATGACAGAGAATTGTGGCCCTTATATTGTTTGAGCTGTACTCTAACAGTAATGCTCTACAAGACTGAGCCTGCCCTGGTGTTCTTAGGTCTCTTGATTTATTCATCTAACAAATACTGATTGTGTGCCTATCATGTGTCAGGCACTGTACAAGGTACTAGGGATCCACTGGCAAGCAAACACAGACAGGGTTCATGGCTAGCATGTAGACTGATGTTAATTAAGTCAGGTATCACACATATATGCAGAAATGTAAAATTACAACTGAGATATGAGCTCTAAGAATGAGAAACGTGATGCTGTAAGAGAGGTCAAAGTCAAGGTAGATTTGACCTTGTCAGAGAGATCTCTGAAGCCTTCTCTAAGGAAACAACACCTGATTAAAAAAAAACAAAATGGGAGTTAACTAGATGAAAAAGGTAAAGACAGGTAGGGAACTCCGACACCAGGAATAGCACGTACAAAGGCCCAGTGGCAGGGAATAGCCTGGTGCCTATTAGTATATAAAAGAAAGTTCAGTGAGACTGGAAGCCAGAGAGTGAAGTGCACTGTACAAAATGAGGCTGGCCCAGTACATGGGGAGCTTTGTAAGGCAGGTTGGTTTGTGGTCTTTATCCTAAGTTCAGTATCAAGTTGTTGAGGTGTTTCAAGCAGGAACATGACAAGCCATTTTGATTAGGCAGATTAGGGAAGATTTTACCCAGTAGGTAGCTTTGGAGCTGACTTTTGGGGAATGAGTTGGAGCTCAATTGTTAAAGAAGAGGAAAGACCTTTATGGGAACAGAGAAGATGAAAAACAAGGCAGAGTGGAAGTTGACCCAGTGCCTTGGGGGTGGTAAGCTGTAGTTATGAGGGAAGCTTCATGGCCTTGGAGGAATGATTGGAAAAGTTAAGTGAAGCCAAACCATGAAGAGCTGAGATGTTTGCTCTGCTGGAGCATTTAGGCTTTATTGATGGGAAGTCAGAGTTTTTAAGGAAGGGTATAGCCTGATGTTACCTGCATGTTGAGTCCTGAGAATTCCATTAGAAGCTACCCAATCATTTCTAGCCTCTAGTTTCTGTCTCTAGTTTTACAGGTGAGGATTTTGACCAAAGATTGCCATTTGGCTAATCAGAATACTTACATTGTTGGAGTAGAAACTGTCACTCAATTCCATTTGTGACATGGGCTGTCTTTGGTTGTCACTTTCTATTGGGGTTGGTCACCTTGATTCCCATTGAACTGAAGAACTGAAATAGTACCCTAATCCACTAGAGGCACTGAGATCTGGAAGTTCTCCTCCTGCTCTGCCATCATTTATGGATGAGGCTGCACTAGGGAAGTTTCCTGAGCGAGGTAATGGGAGCTAAACTTTATTAAGCATCAAGAGAATCTGTTTTGTGTGATAGCAGCATTTTGAGAATTCTGGTCCACTGAAACAATTCGGAACTTTTAAGCTCCCACCTTGTGGAGAAACTGTAAATGTCTTCTTGTGTTTGGCAATGGTTTAGCCTGGAGAATGCACCTAGAAGATACCAAATGCTCGAGCCACTGCAGAAGAAAATAACTCTTCTGTGAAGGGAATGGGAGGACCCATTTGTTAAGCATAAATTGTAGATTGGAATAAAGGTTAGAAATAAGCCATGAAAATAAAGCAAAAATATATACATGCTCAGTATTTCTTCCTATGACGTGCTCTTTTTTTTCAGCTTAAAAAAATTCTTATCACTTTATTATTTTTTTAAATTAGGGTATAGTTGTTTTACAATGTTGTGTTAGTTTCTACTGCACAGTGAAGTGGAGTTCCCAGTGCTATACAGCAGGTTCTCATTAGTTATCCATTTTATACATATTGGTGTATACATGTCAATCCCGATCTCCTAATTCATCCCACCCACCCCCCTCTTTCCCCCCTTGGTGTCCATACGTTTGTTCTCTACATCTGTGTCTCTATTTCTGCCTTGCAAACCGGTTCGTCTGTACCATTTTTCTAGATTCCACAGATATGCGTTAATATATGATATTTGTTTCTTTCTGACTTACTTCACTCTGTATGACAGTCTCTAGGTCCATCCACGTCTCTACAAATGACCCAGTTTCGTTCCTTTTTATGGCTGAGTAATATTCCATTGTACATATGTACCACATCTTCTTTATCCATTCGTCTGTCAATGGACATTTAGGTTGCTTCCATGTCCTGGCTATTGTAAATTGTGCTGCAGGGAATATTGGGGTGCATGTGTCTTTTTAAATTATGGTTTTCTCTGGGTATATGCCCAGTAGTGGGATTGCTGGGTCATATGTTAATTCTATTTTTAGTCTTTTAAGGGACCTCCATACTGTTTTCCATAGTGGCTGTATCAATTTACATTCCTACCAACAGTGCAAGAGGGTTCCCTTTTCTCCACACCCTCTCCAGCATTTATCATTTGTAGATTTTCTGATGATGCCCATTCTAACCAGTGTGAGGTGATACCTCATTGTAGTTTTGATTTGCACTTCTGTAATAATTAGCGATGTTGAGCATCTTTTCACATGCCTCTTGGCCATCTGTTTGTCTTCTTTGGAGAAATGTCTATTTAGGTCGTCTGTGCAGTTTTTGATTGGGTTGTTTGTTTTTTTGATATTGAGCTGCATGAGCTGTTTATATATTTTGGAGATTAATCCTTTGTCCATTGATTTGTTTGCAAATATCTTCTCCCATTCTGAGGGTTGTCTTTTCGCTATGACATGTTTTGAAGATGAAGTATGAGTAGACAGGGAAATGCCCTAAGTATTGTTTTGAGATATTTGAGATTTTATCTATATGTGTAATACTACTTTAAAAAATTATGTGTATTGTTTGAGAGTTGAGGAAGATTTTTCCCTTTGAGGTGTCTAAAGAAGAGAAGGAATGAGGATGGGAAGTAGCTTTTATTGAGTATCTGATAGATACAGGGCATCCCACCTACAGTATATGACCTATCCTCATGACAGCCCTGCAAATAAAGCTGTATTACTCGTTTTGTAGATGAGGTGAGGACATGCAGCTTGTAAGTGGCAGGGCTAAAATTTGAATTTAGGTCTGACTGTCTCCAAGTACTGTGCCTTTTGCCTTATTCCAATCTTACAAATGAAAACCTGGAAACAGAGAGATTTCATTGCTTAGATGTTAGTGCTGGCTCTCACGTCTGGTTGTCTGATCCTATGGCCTCTGGAGAAAATGGGGTGAGGTCCAAATAATCATCATCATCATAACTAATGTGCATTGAGCTCTATTCTAAACTCTTCACAGGTTTTATCTCATTTAATTCTCACAACAACCCTATGAGGTAGGGACTTGTATTATTCCTACTGCATAGAAGAGGAAACTGAGGCAGAGAGCTGAAATAATGGACCCATGCTCACATAGACAGGAAATGTTAAGCCTGTGACTCTAACTGGGGCAGTCTGGGTCTAAAACCTGTGGTTATAGCCACCTTGCCACACAGCGGAACTTCCCACAACTTACCCCAAGAAGCTCTTGAAAAAAGCCCTGTTCCTACTGAGACTGATGCTCTGTTTTCTCACTGACACAGCTCGCTGGTCCAGTGTTTCCTTTTATTTCCATTTTGTCCTGTGTATAAAGATGCTGCTTAAACATGTCATTAAGCAGCAGGCTGTGGGAAATGCCCTGAATGTGTTCTCCTTGACCAGCCACTAATTCAGGGCGTTTTGTTCTAAGCATCGTGGAAGGATTTCACTAAGCTTAATTTATAGGGCCATAAGCCGTAAAACACAGTTCCTTTTTGGATAAGTTTCATTTACTGACTTGCAGGATAGATGACTCATAAATAAATTGTTCCTATTCCTTGTCGATTGCTGTCCCTATCTTTGGGAATGCATGGTTGCCTTAAATATCTGCAAAGAAAAGAAATTGGATTCTGTGTTAGTGACACTGCTGGTTCTCTCTCTCTGACATATTCTGAATATTTTATCCTTTTTTTTCCCCAGCCTGGGAATCTTTATAGTCCTAATATTCCTTGTATGGTGCTTTATGCAAAATGATGTTATTAATATTAAAATGATAAATATTGTGACTGTTGAAATGATATGTTTTGATCACACTTTAACTGAGGCAAAAACACTTTTTTGTGATCCTTTCAAATGTTGTTATAACCTTATATTCACATGCCTACACAGATATGGGTCATCTGGGCTGATATTTAAAAAGATGAAACCCAGCTAATTCACGCACAATAGTCTTTGATATAAATTACAAGGGGACAACAATTTTCTGCCTCTGATGAATGTGTGGTAGGTATGTTTCAAAAGAAATTTTCATCTTTCCTTTTCGCTGGGACATGAAGCAAGTCTTAAATGGATTTTTGGACATTGGCTCACCCAGCTGAATTTCTGTGTTAACGTGGCCTTAACTTGTCAGACAGAGGCTCCCTCCAACCTCAGGAGAGAGAGCTGTACCCAGTGGCTGTGGCACCACCACTATCTGACAAAATAAAATGAGGTTAGGACGGGGGATCAGGGGCCCAGTTGCTAACACCAGCTTAGTTAGGAAGATCCACTGAGTGACTTGCGCAGCTTCCTTCCCCCTGAGCCTCAGTTTCCGCATCTACACACTAAAGGGCTTGAATTAGATAGTTGCTAAAGACCCTTCTGGTACTAAACATTCCGTGATTCTATGGCTCTTGATAATGGCCATGGGTGAAATCCACAAAAGCTTTCTTCCTGAATGCTTAATGTAGAATTAATACTTTTTCAGTTACTGTCTTCTCTAGTTTTTCCTTGGAGCAAGAAAAGGAGATAGGAATTTATGGGACTTTCTACCCCTGAAAATACAAATAATATATTTATTATATTATTAAAATATAATAATATAAGAAAACCCATTTCTTATTCTGTGCCTATAGGTACCTGTAGAGAGGTAGGTCCTTTGTTCTTTCTAACCTTTAACTTACAAGGAAGTTATTAATTATCCCATTTTACAGATGAGGAAACCAAAGTTCAGAGAGGTGAAATCACTGGCCCAAACTCACACAGCTACCAAGTGGCTTAGCAGAGAGTAAAAGCCTGGTGTGTGGGACTCCAAGCCTGAGCTTTGCTACTGTCTCTACAACCAGCCCCACCTTGACACTCGTGGGCTGGGGCAAGGGCACACATGGAGGCCCACATATCATAAGTCTAGATATTTAAAAGTTATACTTCATGTTGACCATGAGGACCTTCTTTACATGGTGGGCAGATGTGGCATTGCCAGACTCTACCCCCCAGAGTCAAGGTCACTACCAGGGTTCCCTGCCCTCTGACCCAACTCACCTGCTTTCCACAGCTTTCCTTCAGATGCTGCGTGAACTGGGAGACTGGGTGTTCCACAGATGCATGTAACCACAGCTTCTGACTATTGGCCAGCTTTTATTTAGCTTCTTTACTAGTTTCCTAGGGCTGCTGTAAGAAATTACTACAGGATACATGGCCTAAAATAATAGGAGTTTATTCCCGCACAGTTGTATTGTCCAGAAGTGTGAAATCAAGGTGTCAGCAGGGCCGCGTTCCCTCTGAAGGCTCTAGGGGAGAATCCTCCCTTGCCTCCTCCAGTTTCTGTGGCTTCAGCATTCCTTGGCTTGGGGCTGCTCATCTCCAACTTCTGCCTCTGTCTCCACGTGGCCTTTTCCCCTGTATGTTGGGGTCACAAATCTCCCTCTGCCTTTCTCTTCACTGGATTTAGGGCCCAAGTCTAGGATGATCTCCTCTCAAGATCCTTAACTAAATTACATCAGTGAAGACCTTTTTCCAAATAAGGTCACATTTACAGGTTCTGGGGGTTAAGACATAGACGTATCTTTTGGGGGCCACCATTCAACCTGTTTCAGACCTGGATGCCACCATCTGGGCTCAGCCAGAACTGAGGAGAGCATTCAATGAGCGAAGGCATAGATGCAGGCAAAAGGGACATAGGGAAGAACCACATGGGGTAGAAAAGGAGCAGGAGACAGATGCAGAAAAGGAGGGGATCTGCACCGTTGGCACATCAGGGGCCGGGACCGTGGGATAAAAGCCCACACCAGACTCCAGCTGTCAACAGCCAATATATATGGAGTTTTTACTCTGTGAGGTTGTACAGAGAAGTCAAGATATTTGAGCCAATGATGGGACCCAGAGTTTGCCGACTAGCGACAGGAATTACCAAGGGGAAAGAGCCCAGGATGTGAAGCATGTTGAAACCCAGGTGACACCACCATGGTGAAAGCTGGTAGGAAACTAGGATGGAGTTGGATGGTGACTGGAGAAATGGTTTCAAGTCCAAAATTTTCTCAGCAAAGGATAGAACAATGAACACTCAGCAAGACAGGCTAGGATTGGAATTCATCATTGTCCTTGGTAAATAATATCTTTAGTAGTGTTAATAGGTACCATCCGTGGAAAGCTTATTGTATATGAGGAGGCTCTGTGCTAAACATTTTTACTGGCATTGTCCTATTTAATTCTCACAACGGCCCTGTGAGGTAGGCACTATTCTTTTTTTTTTTAATAGTTTATTTATTTATTTTTGCAGTATGTGGGCCTCTCACTGTTGTGGCCTCTCCCATTGCGGAGCACAGGCTCCGGACGCGCAGGCTCAGCGGCCATGGCCCACGGGCCCAGCTGCTCCACAGCACGTGGGATCCTCCCGGACCGGGGCACGAACCCGTGTTCCCCGCATCGGCAGGCGGACTCTCAACAACTGCGCCACCAGGGAAGCCCAGGCACTATTCTTTAAAGGAGAATTTGAGACTCAGAGAGATTCAGGAACTTTCCTTTATTTCACAGCCCATGAGGTGCTGGTATTCACATCCTGGGCAGTATGAGTTCAGCATCTCTCCTTCAGTCCCTGCCTGAGGATATGGGTGCAGATCTGCCCATATCTGGCAGGGCCCAGCTGGTGCCTGGGGACTGCAGGGGACACAGAGCCAGCCCCTGGGAGAGGGGAGACATCAAGAATTAGGGCCTTGGTCAGAGAGCTGGGGTTCAGGGTAGAGCCTCAAGCTGGGAATGAGTCAGGGAAGCCAGCTGGACCCTTGGGTGAGGATCGAGGCTGAGAGCAGTCTCGCAGACCAGGCTCACACCAGAGATGTCAGGGACTGTCACGGACCTCACAGCTTATAACTTGCACATGGAATAGTGGGGGCAGTAAGACAGGCTTCTTGCAAGGAAGTAGCCTGATGATGGGGCATGCAGAGACCATCTCTTTTAGGAGTTTCCTAAAGTAGGGAGTGAGCTCTTTCAGTTGTTTTTGCTTCAAACTCAGATCAGCTCAAGAGCAGGTCAGAGGCAAGAGAATGGGCTGGGGCTGAGGGGTAATAGTGCACCCAGCCCTGAGGACCTAAAGAAGGCTGAGGAAATGAGGCAGCAGATGAAAGGCACAAGGATGTCTTCATCTATGTGCCTGTGCTTGTGTGTTCATCAACACTGGGAGGGAGGGCTTCCCTGGTGGCGCAGTGGTTGAGAGTCCGCCTGCCGATACTGGGGACATGGGTTCGTGCCCTGGTCCGGGAGGATCCCACATGCCGCGGAGCGGCTGGGCCCATGAGCCATGGCCGCTGAGCCTGCGCGTCCGGAGCCTGTGCTCCACAACGGGAGAGGCCACAACAGTGAGAGGCCCATGTACCGCAAAAAAAAACACAAACAAACACACACACACAAAAAAAACAAAACACTAGGAGGGAGATGGGGGCGTGGCTCTCTTTTTTGTTAACTCAGGTAGAGGCAGGGGACTCTCACCGCAATTTCTCCCAAGTTTCCCTCTGGTCTCTAGAGCGTACCATCTTGGAGTCTCTCTACTTCTCCCATAAAAAGTTAAAGCCTATGCAAGTCCTCAAAAGAGAATTTCTCAAAATGAACTTATTAGCACTTTAGTCGTATAAATAAGTATTTTAATTTTTGTGGCGCACATTAAAGTTGGTGGATGGGAGACTGTCAGAATTCTTAATCATCATGAAATATGCTCTTAATAATCAGTCTTATTAAATCTAAATGAAATGCCTGTATGAGGCCCTATTTTAGTATTTTCTGAACTCACTGCAGCTTTTTCATCTCAAACAGCAAGCAGAGTCATTCTAAATCATCATCAAATTAACTATTTATGCTCCCTTTCACCAACATTCCTTCCTCCCCCGTTCTGCCTCTCCACCACCCTCTCCACAAATCTCATGTTTTACGGATAAATAATCAGCTCTTGCAGCTTGGCAGAGGACACCCTTGGAGCACTGGAAGGGAGAGAGCCAGTCACAGGGCAGGACAATCCCCTGAAGCTCCAGGAAGTCCAGGGGAAGCATCTCCTGGGAGGATGCTACCCTGAATGAGAGGCCCTGGGCATCAGCAGGTGGAGAGCATCCCCCAGAGCGCAGCCTCTTCCAAGAGAGACGTCTGATTTGCTTCCTCAGTCAGCTTCTCTTGGCAGAAGGCCAGTGACAAGGTAACGCCTCATCTCAATTTCCTTCAGATGTGATTTGGAAGAAAGTAGCCGACCAGCTTTTCAAGACCTTATCTTTTTTTGTTGTTGCTTTTTGGAGGCTGAGTGGAAAATTTTCAATGCAGAAATCGGAGTTGGCCAAAAGCATAGTGGCAGATACAATGCAATGTCATTTTCAAGTCTGAACAAGATTATAAAAGTGTCACCCATGACTTTCTAAGGAGCAGGAGAGCTCAGAGGTGACATCTTCTAAGTGGGGACAAATTCTCCCCTTTCCTTACTTTGAGAAAATGAGTTGGACTTGTACTAGAAGACAAGGGAAGGGATAATGAAGTAGTGTGTCGTGGGAGTATACGGGGTGATTTCTTATCCTAAGGTAACTGTTGTGCCACTGGAGACCCTACCCGAGAGTCTGAAGCTGTCATATGAGCTCGGGCAGGGAGATGGAAGCCGTCTGCCCAGCTTAAGTCTTTGGTGCCTTTACTCCCCTCCATTTATCAGAACAGCCTGGGCCTGAAGCCCTCCCCTTTCTTCAGTCCTTCTGTCATTTGTTGTTACCCTCTCCCTCCTCCAGGCGGGGGCAGCTGAAGGTGGACCTTTGATCAGGGCTGTCAGTTTTAGGTTCAGAGGTGGCAAATGGTGTAGGGGCAGCCAAATGTGAAGAAGCCTTTACGCTTTTCGAGGGAAACATCGACTTGGCAACAAGCACTATGAACACTGAAGTTCCTCGTCTACTTCCCTATCTTAAAAATGGGGTATTCTCCCCAGTAGTGGGGAGTGGGAGGGAAGTAGAGAAACTCTGAATACCACCATCCCTCCTCCGTCCCTCACAGGTAAGTACACTAAGGCCAGGGGTGGTGCGGCCATTTCCAAAGTGACACGGTTGTGTTAGCACAGAATCCAGATCATTCTTCACAGCTCCTGGTTCTGAACCTAGTACATGACCTATGGGAACCTGATATTCCTCTTATTCTTCCTCTGTTCAGCCTTCCCTAATCCCTTCCCAACACATCTGGGTTCTCTTTTGGCATCTGAGCCACAGAGGCATCTTGGAATTTGGAAGAGTCTTCCGCTGTGGTGTCTGATCTGGGCTTGAATCTTACATCCACCACTCACTGATGAGCGATCTTGGTCAAGCTAGATAACTTTTCCAGGTCCCAGTTGTCTCATCTTATTTAAAATGAAGATAATAATAATGTCTCCCTCCCAGGATTACATGAGAAAATGCATGTGAATTTCCTGACCCATGGTAGGCATTCAGTAAATGCTACTTCCTTCTTTTCTTCCATGACAACAAATGTAATCAATTAAGGGACAGGATTCTGGATTGTGTTTGGCATCTTTTAGATGCTGCCGTTACACAAACAAAGATGATTGAACCTGGACTTGGCACTACTCTTTTGTAAACTGAAGTTGTCATTAAGCTGAAAGGAGCACAGTATGTCAAGTTCAGCTATTTTTATGCCAGGGAGAAATACGCTTGTCATTTAAGGACACAGACCCTCATCATAAGGAGTTGAGAAGGAATGTTCCCAAGAGCTCACATGAGGCAAACCAGGGCCTTTGCATGAGTTCACCTTGTGCCTTGGGAATGTGATGGCTTCTGTTTTTCTCTGACCTGGCTCAGATGAGCCAGAGGCCCATAGCACAGCTGAAGCACACGTCCCGAGGGCCTTGCAGGTGGCCAGCTACCAGAACGTACCTGAGTCCTCATTCATCTCAGCCTTATACTGGGGTGCCACTCCAGCTGCCTGGGCAACCTTGTAGTTTAAGTCTCTTCCTATCATTCATGTATTCGTCAAACATTTATACGTGTTCCTTTTAATGTTAAGCCCCGGGGATGCAACAATGATTGTTAGAGCATCAGACAACCAAAATATTGACAGAATAATATTGCCTTTAAGTGATAGAAAGCTACATTGAAATATGTATAATTACCAAGCAACTAACGAAAACCACCGCACGTCAGCAAATATAAGAATGTCAGCAAATGGCTTTGCTGTCAAAATTGGCCATTTAGAAGGAAGAACTAGGTTTTGCTGAAATCATCTGTGCAGTGATGGAAAAAGAATTGGATTGCAACCCAGGGTAGCTAGGTCTAAATCCTGCCTTTTGGTTCTGGTTAAGTTACTTAGCTTGTTTGAGCCCCAGTTCCCTCCTGTATAATCCTGGAGCCATAAACACTTTCCTTATGGTTTTGTTAAGAAGATTAAAGTTAGAGAAGTTCATGAAAACATGAGGTACAGGGCCTGATACCAACAAGTGCTCAGTGAGTGGAGGCTGAAACCGGGTGTGGAGAGGCTGCGGAGGGGGTCAGAAGCTTCAAACAAATCTCTCATCAGATAAGGTTCAGGCAGCATGACTTAGAACAGATGGCTCTTTAATTATCCAAATGAAATTGGATGAAAAATCCACCCTGGAGATTTTTAGGTGAATTTAGATCCTGGATCTATGCTTCAGTATTTTAGCTCCTTTATTTGACCACCCACTGTGTAGAGTTGTTTTCCCTTTAATTTATCCAACATTTGCTTCTTTCAAACTCCAAGGGGAACCTTTTGTTCTTGTGGACCTTAATTCTCTATTGATACAAGGAGTCAAGAAGACTATGGGCAGAAGAAGTGAATCGCTGTGAAGCTTCATGTCAGTATCTGCCTCAAGTATCTTCTTCTGGAGCCAATTTAAAGTACAAACCAATTTGTCCTCAACTTCCTCAATTTTCCTACTGCCCTTAGCCCTATTCCTGTCCCACAAAGCATCCTGCTATTGATTTCAGTTGATATCAGGAAGTCAGGAGGTCATAGGCTGGGAAAATGACAGCGAGTTACTGTCAGAGCCCGGCAGCGTCCCCCATCTTCTGGCTCCTGGCCCAGGGCTCTTCTTCCTTTAGTCACTTAGGTACCCTTTGGTGTTCAGGTGCCCAGGTCTGGCATTTCCTCTTACCTGAACTCTCAGGAAGAGCACACCTCCACATCAGCCTCCCCACCTTGCATTACCCCTCATCTGTCTTGGAGAAATAACTTTATTCACTGCCATCTGGAAAGGCACCCCCCCCCCAAATTTATTCTGCAAAATAGGATCAGTGCATCCCCACGGAGTAGACTTAACAGAACCTAGGATTATTTTACTCCCCCATCCCCGCCCCTCCATTGTCATTGATACTGGCATTCTTAAAAAACCCAATCACATAGCAATTACATAGCAATTTATGCTTTTTAAGTCATTTTTTACATACATTGTTCTGGTGCTCACAAAGCATTATGCAGCAAGTGTGGCATTATTACCCTTTCTTAACAGATGTGGTAAAAGCACAGATGTATGCAGTGACTCCCCTCAGCTCACACAGCAAGGCCAAGGTGGAGCAGAATCTAGCACCCAGGTCCCTGACTTCTGGCCAGGATTCCAGGCCACACCTCTCTCAAGGCACCCATACTCTTTAGGGAAACTCAGGCACCAGCTCTTGGCATAGCTCTTTGCAATTCCTCTCCAGCTTCTCCACCACCCCTGTGCACACTTGCAGGCCTCTTTCTTCCAGGAATGATTACACAGAAAATGGGAGCTGACAATGATAGATGGACTTTTCCATTTTCTGCTAACGCGGCTATGAAGTCAGAGCCCATTTTAATGAATGTCCATTAAGGTCAAATTTGGAAAGCAGGTATTAAGAGTCATTGCTGCTAATTACGCCCTGAGAGCTCTATTTGTATTTTCAAATTGGATAAAAAGGTTAGTAAAATGGAACGTTTCAGCACAGGCTGGCTCCTGGTTTGCTCTCCAAGTTTTCGGAAACGATCAGCTGCCCAAACTTGCTGAGAAGTAATGTTCTGTCTTGTTCCCGCTCCTGCCTCACAGGTGAGCTAGCGCCACGAGGAGTGGCTGCCTCCTGAATCCTGTCAGTTTCTGGCAGATCCGATTACATCTGGGACCCTTAAGAGTACTTGAAGGGAAAGGCGCTAGTCTATTTTAATCCTGCTCCTTCTAGAAACTAGAAACTGTAAGGAGAGTCTTCCTGCTGACAGGTGGCTCCATAAAAGTCATCCATCTGCTGCTAATTATGGCAGAGACAAAATTCACACAGCCGAGTTTTCAGTTTATTTGCTAAAGATCTCCAAAGGTGTAACTGTCTTCCCAGATCACAAGGCCATTCACAGCATAACATCTATAGAGCCTGTTAATTATTTAAATAATTTAAAACCCAGGGCGGCAGGGAGCATTTAACAGAAGTCGGGCTGGGTGAGGGCTGGTTGGATGTTCTGTGGTGGCAGAGGGAGTCTGTTCTCACAGCTTACAGAGTCTGCACTCACAGGGTTTTGTTCTTCTCCTTCTTTCCAAGGGAAACTCAGAGAGGGGCCGAATTAGGCAGAATCAGCCCTATTTCAATCTTGATTTGTTTTGATTCCCAAACTCCAGTTCACCCTGGTCTCCTGATTGTAGTCTTATCTAAAATGGGTACAGTGTTCCAACTACCTCACCCAGAAGGCTGCTGTAATCTTGGAATAGGATAACTTATTAGAAAGTTCAATGTACAGAGTAATATAATATGTAAAGGTTTTCAGGCCCATTAAATAAGTAGAAATGATTAAGTCGGATAGATCAGATGATGAAATAATTTAACAATAGAAGAACAGATATTTTTTTCTTTCCTGTAGTTTTCTTTCCTTTCTTCCATGCAGACAGAAGTAGAATTCAAAAGTTGCTCCCTTATCTGTGACATATATATATATATATAAATATATATATATATATATGCTTTTTTTTTTAACTAATTCCACAGTAATAGGTTTACATTGTATTTTAGTCATTGGTTTGTGGATCTATCTCCCTTCACTGGATTGGGAGTGCTTTGAGGATGGGAACAATGTCTTACCCTGTTTATTCATATTCATGCTCCTAGTGCCTAGCAGAGCCTGATACATAGTAGATGTTCAATATATGTTAAATTGAAGAGCCTAGACATTAAGCAAATGAAACAAATGTGATTTTACTTTATGATGAAGTTATGTTCAACATTAACCTTAATAACTGGCACTGAATCTGTCAAATTCAATCATTTTTGACATATTTGATGATTTTGTGCAAGTACTAGAAATTCTGTAAAATCCATTTCAAAAAGACATATAGCTCCAAGTTGGGTGTGATGAGCTGGAACCCTCCTGATCTGTTCTCTAGATTCTGTCCTTGGCCTTTATGCTTCACTCTATATCAGAGACTGGTTTTCAGGTATAAAGTGAAGGTAGGATAGGGTTAATCAGGTGACTTAGGTTACATTGAATATTCTCTGATAGCTTTAACTGGGAAGCCAGAAACTGGTTCCTAGTCTAATAATTTGCAGAGTATGCAGAAAGTGCATGAATAAAATGGAGTAATTCTACATGAAAATGGTAGCAGAGTGAGACAATGGTGAGGTCAGAGGATGAGTCTACCTCATCGGGCAAAAGCTGTGCCAGGTCACCCCTGACTCTATCTGGCTCAATTGTTGCATTGTATTTGGATGTCCTTTAACCTAAACAATATTTTTGGAATACAGTTCATATGGTTTTCCATGTATTCTCGTTCCCATGGAGGGTAGGTTGGGAAAATAATTTCTTTTATGACATCATAAAAATGATGTCAACCCAGATAACAATGAAAAAGTCTTTAAAAGGGCTACAAAGGGACCAGCTGACTAATGAAAAGATTTTTATTCCAAAATGTCCTATTAGATAAACCTGGTTGCATTAGCTGTTGATTTTATTTTTAAAATGTTTTATTCTGCCTCTTCTCTTTGCATACTGTCTACTTCTGGCTGCTCAATGCTCCTCTATTCTTGGAAATGTTACATGTACACAGAGGCTGCAAAGCAGGCACTAGTTTGGGATCGGCCTCCTTGTACCCTGACATTGTTGGGGATCTCAGTTTTGAACTCAGTTACCTCACTCGCCTTGACTTTTAGCACCTCCTGTTCTGATCTCACCAGCTTCTTGCCTCATGACCCCCATCCCTTGAAGCTGAGCTTCACTTGACTTTGCTTCTCTGGCTTTGGTCCTTGGCTTCTTTTCTTGACCTCTCCCTCTAGTTATGCAGCCTGAGAGCCTGCTGGGCAACCTCTTCCTGCCTCTGTAGTCACTGAAAGCAGTACTTCTCTCCTGGTCCTTCTGGCCCCATGAGTAAGACGTGGGCAGAACATGAGGTAGGCGAGCCTCATGTGATTCTTCCTCCAATCTCTCCCACCTTCCAGTCTTTCCCATTCTCCATTGTACTCTTTCATAACTCCATTGCAGGATTTTCCAAAATCTGATTGTGTTTCAAGGCCTTACATATTTGATTGTAAGAGATATTGTTCTAGCTTTTTCTTCCCCCTTTCCCTATAGTTATTTATAAGACTTGAGGAAAATAAAAAAGGGGTTCCTACTTTAAAAAAGGTTGCAGAATATTTGATTCATAATCTGCATATCATGGACTAATAGTGATTATATATTGTTGTATGATATTCCTTGTTTATTGATACTGTCTCCCTAACTGGATGATCAGTTACTTCCTTAGGTGACTCCTTCTCTCTTGTATCTCTCAAGTGTAGCACAGTCCCCACGCATACTGTAGGACTAGGAAGTGTTAAAGTCACCATCATCTATCCGTTAACTCCTGCTTGAGTGCTATTGCTACCACCAAACAGCTGCTGAGAATCATTCCCTTCTCTGACCTCATTACTTTAAGATGAGATCCTTTTGGAAACCAAAGACAATGAGGTTGCACTTTTGTTTTTCAAGAGGAGTTATTGGTGAGAGTATACCAATGCCTTAATATGGTATAATGATGGCTTATGAAGCCTAATAACTATTTTTGGGTGATTTTCTATTTGAGCAAAGATTGTTTCTGTGATAAAGTGAAGTATATGTGTGTACAAAAAGGGATTTTTTTGGTAAATTTTTTAACACTCCAATGTGTGGCTTGATGTTTTGAGAAAATACCTCCATTGTGACTACTCTGTGGAGCTATTGCCAAGGTACATTTTGCTTTGCTAGTGTAGAAATGGCCTTTCTGTGACCAATAAGAATTTCTTGGCGATCCTGAATCAAAATGTTCTTGCCAGAACCTAATTTGGGGAATTGTATTTTTTCTCACTAATTAACTCCATTGTTTCAATTAGGAAAGAACTTTTCCTTCCAGCCCAGAACACTGTCTCTGTAGAGGAAGATGGCTTTGAAATGTTTTCACGATGAAGGTGAGGATTTTTACTGAACTCACACAGCCTCCTTTGTAACCAGAGTTTCGAGATGGCTGACCCTGTTTTTGAGCGTCAGTATGTTGGAATTAAAGAGTTATATACAATTGAAAGTGATATCCAAAAAGTCCAGAAGAAGCGAAAAGGATTTGTATTATCTTCATCTTATGGATGAAGTCTCACTGAGGTCAAGTATGTTGTCCAGGCTCATTATGGTTAGAAAGTAGGAAAAATCAAGATTAGTACGTAGGTCTCTTCTCTCCTTATCCAGGCAGAATAGTTCTAACTAGCTCAAGTGGAGCTCACATCCTTGAAACTGATCTCCTTGGTAACTAGCCAAGTTAATCAGTCACAAATTCTAAAACTCATAGCAGCTACTTCACCTCCCTGGTGCATAACTGAAGAGACACTTTGAACATATAGAACATAGTCAGCAGTCTGTGATCTTTGGCTAGGAAATCTAAAATTACTTCCTCTCTATTAATACAAATTATGATAATTAACATTGGTGATTTATTTAACTGCTTTCTATATGCATTAAGCTTTGGAACAATAGCTATAAATATTTTGGTGATTTGTGATAGTAAATTAACTGCAGTGCTGACTTAAGAATGATTTAGAGCCTTTTTGATCTATCGACTCATTTCCCCAAATGACTTTGCTCCCTTGGGCCAGAAAAAAAATGTCACTATTGATACCTTCACCTTTGACAGATGCTCTTCTGTTGATCTGTCATCCCTATATTGAAGATTTTAACATTCAAGAACAATGGTAGAACGTGAAAGATGTGAGTTCGACCTTTCTGAAGAGGCTCTGGGAGCTAATGGCAGAAGGGATATTATCAAGCCACGCTTTTCTGTTCTCATAAGATTTCCTGTCTCACTTCACCCACGAATATTAACTGAGCATAAGACACGGGATCTAGGGTCAGACACATCCTGCTCAAAATATGCTCTAACAGCAGCTTCAAGATTGTCAGTATTGACACCAAAAGGGTAGGAAAATAAACCAAAAAAAATTGTATAGAGCCTCATAATATATTGTTCAACTGTTAATTTATAGGTTATCATCTCAGTTAATATCTCATCTTGATTCAGTAATTTTCCTATGTTAAGTCCTGCCTGTATGAAAAAGAATATCCTTTTATCTATTTCTTCTGAATCTACACTTGTGAAAACGTCATGTTGTTTATTCTGGTGTTGCTGGTTTAATTAGCTGGGGGGGTGGGGGTATGCTGGAAGAAGAGTAGCTGATGCTCCAGCCACTGGTAAAGGTGGTCATCATGAGAACACGACATACATGATATTTTCTCCTATTTTTCCAAAGTTACTAGTCTTGGGGTTCAGGGTTTGTCAGAGAACTGGAGCAAATGTTTCCTTCTCCTTGTGATTCCTTGTCACCAGAATCCAACTATCACAACTGATACCGAAATCCTTGTTCTTACTCAGCATTTTCTTCCTAATGGTGGCTAGTATTGTGCTGATTTTAAGTAGCTGTGCCTTGATCAGTATCTTTTGGAAACAATGATTTTTAAACCCACTGTTTAGTTTACAGCCTTTTTCTTATGTATTTGTAGAAGAGGATCTTCCCATTTAAGATTTATAGATTAAGTGCTATTTAAAAGACTGGACTATGTTGTAAGAACTTGGCGGTTAAGAATAGTTTCATTCATGATTTTATACCTCATGGTGCCTAAAATAGTATTTAAAACATAGGAGATATACAATCAAAATTCTCTAAATTAAACTGAACAAAAGTAATGACTATGGCCTTCAGTGGTCATCAACACATTATCTAACGAGAGATGAAGAAATTGGTTTTAGAAAAGAAGCTGACACATGGTAGTAAGAGATGAAGTCATATATGGCTTCAGTGGATAATTTATTTCATTCATTTAACAGTCATTTACTGCATTCCTATTATGTTGCAGGCACTGTGCTAAGTTGAAAGAAACTAAAAAAATTCTTTATTGAAGTATAATCTACATACAGTAAAATGTATAAATCTTAAGTGTACAGCTAGATAAACTTTTTATATTTACACACCCAGGTACCCACCACACAGATCAAGTTACAGAATATTTTTACCCCTCCAGAAAGTTCCCTCATGCCCCTTTCCTGTTAATTACGATTGCTACAGAACTAACCATATTCTAACTTCTACCAGCATATATTGGTTTTCTGTTCATGAACTTTATATAAAAAGAATCATATGGTGCATACTTTTTTGTGTCTGCCTTATTTTGCTTAACATACTGTTTTTCAGATTAATCCACTTTGTTGCATGTATCGGTAGTTTTTCTTTTTTAATTAATTGATTTATTGTATTCTCATAATTACTTTTTGACATTCCTTAAAATGGCACTGGGAAAGCTCTGGGAGATGGTCATGGCTATGATGTACTTTTTTAAAATCTCCCTAGAGCCACCATTAAAAAAAAAAAAAAAAAAAAAAAGAGTAACAAGGATAGCAAAACCAAAAGCCATAAAACTAAGTGAAAAGGTATCCCCACAAATGCCAAATATTGATCAATATCAACTGGACCAGCATGGTAAGGAGAAAGTAGACAGGAAAAAAGAGGGGCTTCTTATGAACTGACTGAGAATTCCCAAGCTAACAACCGATGCTCACCAGAAAGCTCAGCAAGCTAATCCAAGGAGAGCAGCCAAAACTGGAAAAGAAGTTAGCAGAGTAGAATTCATGGGTAAAGCTTGTGTTGCCAGAGCAATCTAGGACCTATGTGTTTTTGATACTGACCATCCAAGTCCTCCTTACAAGGTGATTCCCCCAGGGAGGAGAAACTTCTGTGAGTAGCATTCAAATTGGTTAGGTTAGGGACAACAGGAGCAAAGAAAAGAAGAAAAAAGTAGGGAAGGGGAGCATAGTCAGCACATCTCAGGAAGTATCAGGGCAAATGATTTTGAGCGCTTAACAAAAATAACAGAAAAGGGAGCTGTAGAGCTATGACTCTAAGAATGCTATCCTGGTTCATCTTCTCCTTCTAGCACAGAAAAGGTTATTTCACTTAAAACAAGAAACAGAAAAGGATTGTGGGCAAATCTCATACAAATTATTGTAAGAAAAAAACCCTATCCCACACAAATTATTATAAAGACCCAATAAACATCCCTATAGACAATCAAGGAAAGCAGAAAAGCATGTCCACAATATAGATGAAAATTATAAAGTAATATTTCAAAGTAGATGTAAGAAAATAATAGAAGCTATGAAAGAACAACAAAAATATGAATTAGAAAAATTCAGAAATTATATGAATGGAAAAAAGAGAAAAGGTAGTTTGAAAAAAATCTAGGACTTCCTTGGTGGTGCAGTGGTTAGGAATCCACCTGCCAATGCAGGGGACATGGGTTCGAGCCCTGGTCCGGGAAGATCCCACATGCCATGGAGCAACTAAGCCTGTGCACCACAACTACTGAGCCTGCACTCTAGAGCCTGCGAGCCACAACTACTGGAGCCCACGTGCCTAGAGCCCGAGCTCGGCAACAAGAGAAGCCACCACAATGAGAAGCCCGCACACCACAATGAAGAGTAGCCCCTGGTCGCCACAGCTAGAGAAAGACCACGTGCAGCAACAAAGACCCAACACGGCCAAAAATAAAATAAATAAATTTTTTAAAAAGAAAAAAGATCTATCTAAACTGAGAAAATAATTAAAAATAAAATATTAGAAATGAAGACTTGATGAGAAGGAACACAAGAGTGAATAAACACCACAGAAAATTCCTTAGGAGAAATAGAAGATGGAAAAGAGATAAAAAACTGTTTAACTCAAAAAGAAATTGACAAATAAAACAGATTAGAGCAGAAGTGATACAGAAGATAGGCAGTGAAGACCCAATAAGTGTATAAAAGAAGTTCCCCCAAAAGAAACCAAAGCATGGAACAGAATTAATATTAAAAACTCTAATTCAAACAAACTTTCTTGATATAAAAGGTAAATAAAAAATATACACTAAAAATGTTTTTTTTCCTGGCAAAATCAATCCAATGTGGCCAAACGGGCTTAAAAATGGAAAGAAGAGGCTTCTCTGAGCATCCACACCATGATATTGAATCATTCACAAGAGAGGGTAAAAAATCAGATTGTCTTAAGTCTTTTCAAAAGCAATACTTTACTATGTGAAGACAAGGGAGAAATATATTTAGGATACTCAATGACATAAACAGTGAGCCAAGGAGTTTATACCCAGCCAAACTGATCTTCAAGTATAAAGACTGTAGCAACATGTGACATACATACTAGAATTCAGGGAACAGCTAAGGAATCTACCAAATGACTGAAGAGACATTGTCATAAGGATTGATGTCTAACAGTGGTATCAGAATGTGTGAAGATGAAATTACACATATGTACCTCTGCATTTCTTCTGAAAACAAAAGGCTGGAGTACAAAAGAAACTTTCAAGCAAATCTGAAACATAAGGTCAAGTATAGTTGAGGATAAACTGACATGTTCAACTAGTTCAGGTACTTCAGTATCAGAGACAAATTTATCATGGCTGAATCTCTCTTAAGGTAACCATTGGTTGTGTAAGATGAAGCTCCAAGTGCCACGATGGAGGAGTAGCCATAAGTCAGTATCAACAAATCGTTGGCTGCAGTTGGCTTTTATAAGGACCCATTCACAAAACCCCTGCAGAGAATTCCCAGAAGATTTGTACCAATAGGCTATACCCAGAGACATCCTCTGCCAACAACCACCTTAGGCAAACTTTCCCTTAGGTAACTATTTCTGGAAGTGGATATTAGCCTGTTCTGAAAAAAAAAAAAAAAGAAATCATTCTGTATAATCCTGAAGAGTAAGGTCATTTGTACCCTGAAGTTGAGACCCCAAACCAGTGGTGCTGTCACATTGTTTTGGGCACAGGTGACACATTTCAGGCATTGTATAGAGAACTGTGAGGAGTTTCTGAGCTTGGAACTTGCTACACAAGGTCCTACCTGTAATCTGAACACCGGGAGCATGCACATAACATTTTGAATTGTGCTGCTTTGGCTTCGCTTTTAAAAAAGCCACACTCTTCCATTGCAACAATATTTCCAATGTGTTAAGCACATCTGACTTGGAGCCACACCCTGGAACTGAATTGAATTGAAGGGCTGCCTCAAGCAATGTCTTCTAGTTTTTGTCTACATTATGCCCTATACATCCCATTTCTACAGGAATGACAGTTTGGGGCATTTGGAAAAGTTACAGTGCCTTGTTGCATGTCCTTGGTCCCCAAATCCAAGGATTGTTGTTGTTGCCAGATTGTATTGCTTGTGGAAAGATAGGACACAGTCTTTGAAACTAATGGACTAAATTTTGCTGAATAATGTTTTCCTTGCTTTATTTACCCCCAATAAAAATAATTTTGAGATACTCTAAAAATAATTGTATTGGATACAACTTTCCTTTTGGAACTGAACTGAAATAACCATGTCAAAAGCCAACAAACAGATGGTAAACTTTCTGTTTCTGCTGACTTGGGCTAGATTTTTCTTAAAGCAGAAGAGGGGTTTCATGCCCTAAGATCTCAATGCCTTCCAGTCCCCTTTTAACTGTAACAGATTCGGGTCATTCATTGAAGACCCACATTTATTTCCAACCCACATAATCTCAGTGTTATCTCAGTGTTTAATTATTGTAAGTGATTGACATCAGAAATGCTGAAACATGAACCTAAAATTATGGAAAACTCTTAACTTCTGGTGTTAATGAGCCCAGCATCATTTCTGATTATTTTTCTCAGACATTGTTTCTGTTTCAAGGTATGGGGCCCTATAAGGACCTAGTGTTTGTTTTTTTTATTTTTACTTTTTCTGGATGATTTCAGAACCATGTACTGCTTATAAAGAAGCGGAAGGTCTGTCAGGTCAGTATACTTGTGGCTTCAGTTTTCATGGTTCCTGGCAGACCAGAGGTAGTTCATGACTTCCTCTCTGATTTCTCCTTTCCTCCCTTGTGTTGTCTTTTTCTCTCAGGGGTACAGCCCCTTCTCTAGACTCTACCTCTGTGACTCAACGACACTGACCAGATACTCATTCTATTAAGTGTTTGCTAGACACACTTACTTTTCTAACTTAATCCTTGTAGTGACTGATTTGTATATGGTGGGACTATGGATGCCTCCTTTTTATTTTGAAGATGAGGAAGACTGAAGTTTTAAGGTGGGAACTTGCCTAGGGCCACAGAAAGTAAGTTGCAGACTCAAGACTTGTGTAAGAAGGCTTTGAAACCATAATATCTGATTGTGGCTTCTGAAAGCAACATTGATAAGCACATTACAAGTTCATTCTCACAACTACCTACTTGTTTTCACTCCCTCACCCCCCCACCCACTGGTAGAACTTCATTGTTCCTCTTCACAGCCTCAATCCTATCCGTCTTTAAAACTCGGATACTAGCTTAGTCTCTGCCATAAGCCTTTCCATCTCCTCTTATTTCTCTCTCTCCCTCTGCCTTTTTTTTTTTTAATACCTTTTCCTTCAGCCCCAGTCTCATGACCTCACCCTCAACCATCCTCTGGTTTGAGGGAGGGGGAGAGAATGTGATACTGGCTGGTTGGCTGGACTTGCCCAGGTCCTAGGAATGCCCCTTGTCTGTGTCCACACCTCCAGTCCAAGCCCAGCAGACCCCAGAAAGAATGGCCCGGATGCCAATGGGAGTTCCCGTTATAACATCAGAGTCCCAGCTTTCCAGAACTGGATGAAACTGGGCAGGAACAGCCCCCTGCACCCCAGACCTCAGAGCCCCAAAGTTCGCTTCTTTGTGGGAAATGCTCTCCGCCTCCTGTCTCCAAGTGCTGTGCTCTAAAAAGTCAGAGGGGTTGCAAGAAGCCCTACTTAACCCGTACAGGCCGCTTGTCTCGGCACCATTTCCCAGCCCTTGGTTATTTTTACTCTCTCTGAGCTTCTTCCCATTCTTCAGGTGCTGGGCGAGGTGGCGTTCATTTGGCTTTGCTTCTGACACAAGATAAACGAGCTTGGGGCCCTGGGCGATTCACTCTGGCTGCCAGGGGGTTCCAAAATAGCAAACTATTTTTCATAACAGCAACGTGATATGAAGGGAGATGCAGCAGGTGCACTCAGATTTCCCATCGCCGTCTGGGGCGCGTGGCAGAGGGAGAGGATTCATTAAAGTTTGCACTTGTGTCCGGGAAGAAGAAGCACCCCCTCTCACAGTGGCCATTTCCCTTTGGCTAGGTCAAGGTCTCACCTCCTGAAGGCAAATCTTGTCCTTGGCCAAGGTGGAAGTGCAGTAAAGCAGCAGCCTGGGCACCCCCATAGAGTTCCGTGCCTTTTTTCTTTCGTTGTAGAAAGATAAGGTTACGGATGTGAATATCTACTGAGTTTTTTTTTTTTTTTAAACATCTTCTGTGTTAAGCAAAAGAGCAAGATTTCTTAAAAGTTTCAAATATTTGACATTTTAGTTCATTAAATGTACGGTCATTTCAGAAAGTTTAAAGGGTAAACTTCTTTTCTGTTCTCACTGTTTCCAAAGATGTAAAGGTGAAAGATCAAACTGACATTGCCTCTGTGAGTTTCTGTCTCATGCTCTTGACTCATTAGAAAAAAGCTTCTGCTTTCACAGCACTAATCGTTATTAAAAAGTTGGTCCCCAGCCCTACATCTGATACTTTCCCCTTATCCCCCATCATGAATTATGCACATGTTTTTAGGGTGGAAATTATAATAAAGCAAAGAGGATTTTCATTTCTATTTGCATGTACTGTGAGTTTCTTTTTGATGTTTCTCCCCTCATCAAGTTAATAGATCTTCCTGGTTGGAAATGAACTAAAAATAAAATTGAAGTATATGTTAGAATAATAATAATATGAGCTTTTCAAATTCGGAGTGAGACTAGGGGACTTTTTTTTTTGGTACAAATGTCCAGAATTAAGGCCAGAGTATGAGGGAGCAAATCTTATAAGCACTAGCTACATGCTAGTGAGCTGTAATTGAGTGCGTAAAACACTGCATTCTGTCTTATAATACATCTTAATTTAAACATTTCTTTTCCCAAGGGACCACAGGGTATGTGGTACATGAATAAATAAATGCCATGACTTATTTTGGAGGCTCCAATTATAATACAATTATATGCATTGCAAATTTTCATATGCTACTTTTAGTTTCTAGGGTTTTTTTAAAAAATTATTAAACTGAATTGCACAAAGAGATAAACCTCAACCCAACCAGAAAAATGGAGCCAGAGAGGTTAGTGAAACTAGATAGCAGAATCCCCTCCATTGTGAGCTTGACCCCATTAGAGAAATAGTGATTACATTTTACATGAAGTTATACTAATTACTGGCCTAGCTCAGTCAGGCCTAGGAAGACCGGGCAGAGAAACAGAAATTTGTGACTCTCTTATTGGCATGTCTTGCTGGATCTTAGAGACCATTTCTCTTCTCAAATCAGCAGTAGCTCCTGATCCTACCAGAAGAAAATAATACATTTTTCCTCCTTAAGGACAGCATTTTCTTTCCTTGGGTCACTAAGATCCATTTGCTAAATAACTCTTGAAATCTAAAAAATTGCCTCAGAGTGGCCAGAAGAGGTGAATTCAACCTTGCAAATAGTTCTCTAAAACCATCACCCTCCTAAAAAGCCTTTTTTCTTTATACAGTGTAAGTTCTAGCCACACAGGGTAATTTGCTAGCTTCTGGTCTCCCTTTTCTAACCGTCTCTGACTCTATGTCTCTCTCTCTCTCTTTCATTTCTCTTTATTAAAAAAACATAAGAGATGCAGGATAGTGGAGAGGTTAAGAGCACTGGCTTGCAATCATATAGACCAGGGTTTGAGTCCTGTATTTTCTACTCCCTACTTATTTACCAGCTGTGTGGCCCTGGGCAAGCTACTTAACCTCTCTGTGCCTCAGTTTTCTCACATCTAAAAAGGTGATCATAATAGTTCCTATCTCATTGAGCTGTTGTTAGGATTGAATGAGCAAATAAAGTACTCAGCCGAGTGTCCACATGATCCCAATAGATATTATCCATTATCATATCAAAAGCATCTTACTTTTGAGTAAGATATAAATCCAAAACTGAGTAAATCCATTCAGTTAGTGATCTCCCATACCGATCTAATTAAAAAATTGAAAACAATTACATATTTGGATTAATTAACCTAATTGGGGGCTGAATAGTCTCTTTCATTTTGTCATGTCCAGGAAAACAGACATACCCTCCTCTCCACATACCCCAGACTCATGCACACTCAGTTTCCTGCCTTCACGTGTATGGCCACACTCTCCTCCACCAGACCAGATGAAAAGGGAATTGAGGACAAAACAGAGTTTGGGGTTGATTTATTTTTTTGTCTACAGGGACACGTTGACTTATTTTCTCTCTCAATATTTAGGGTCCTGATGATTCCTCTCTAGCTGGAAAGCTCAAGCTCTGGGCTCACGAGCCCCCCAGGAGACTGATTACTGTAAATCACCATTGACCTCCTATCCACTAAAACCCAGAGGTCAGAACTTTAAAGACACTGTAAAGAGTTTACATTGGTGCATGTAATCTTCAGCTTTAACGTAACCTGATAGTGCTGTGTGGGACAGATAATCGTGCCTAACAGGCCTGGTGGAGCAAGATAGGGGGCCAGCATCCTAAGGCCAGTGGGAGAGGCAGAGACTTGTGAATGAAGGTCATGGACAAGGATGGCACTCCAGCCACTCTGGCCAGTAGGTGGGGCCACAGCCCATCTCCACCAGCCAGGTGGAGCCCCCTGGATGCTTTGTGCTGCCTTTGATTTTCCTTTTTCCTTTGGAACTTGATTTTTCCTCCCTCTCTCCCTTTTCATTGCTGCCAAAGTTATTTTATGTTTCCATGCAGGGGTTTTTTTCCCTTCTCTTTTTTCATGCCCATTCTATTCATTTCACAGATATTTGAGTGCCTACTATGTGCCAGGCACTGGTCCAGACACTGTCAGTAGAGGATTGACTAAGGCTCACAGGGTCTCTGTGTGTTGGATGCTGATATTTAGAGATGTAAGCCAGTGCTTCTCAAACATGAATGTGCATAAAAATCACCTGAGCATCTTGTGAAAATGCAGATTCTGATTCAGGAAGTCTAGGTGGGGCTAGAGAGCCTGCATTTCTAATAAGATCCTGGGTGATGCTGATGCTCCTGGTCCAAAGCCTATACTTTGCATAGCAAGAATGCAAAGCCCTTCTGCTCCCCCTCCTTCCCTACGCGGCTGGCTGATCGTCCTCATTTATGTTAGTGGAGTTTCGCAATGTCACAGACTTGACCTTTCCTGTGAGGCTGTCAGTTGCGTTCTATGACCCTGACTTAGGCTAGCGTTCACTCAAATATCCAAGAAGCACAAGGAAGAAACGGGTGGGAGGGTATGGTTAGATGAGCCCACAGCTTTCCATCCCAGCCAAGTCCCATGCCGTATGGTGAGCAGGACCGCTGAGACGCATCATACACACAGGACACAGCTCCTGCTTCTGGATGATAATAGCACGTTAAGCACATCACATGATACAGCCTTTCTCTGGTAACGGGGGTGCCATTTACTAATTTGCTGCTCTTACATGACTAATTTAACTCTAGTTACTACTCGGTCATTAGGGAGTCACTTATTCGCAAAGCAGAATCAGGCTAAATAAATAATAGGAAGCTGGGAAAAGAGGCAGATGAAAGTAGAAAGTGGAAGTTAGCTTTTAATGCAGGCTAGAGATTTGCTGGTGTTTAATGCAGATCCCCTTTTAGAGCATAAATGCAGGCTCTTCCTCTGTCTTTAAGTCCCCGTGACCCTAAATGAATAGAATCCTGTAGCAGAGAGCAGCTACCTTCTCTTCTAATAAGAATCACATCCCAATAGAACGTAAGTTTCCAATTACTATGCAAAAACAATGGCAGAATTACTTAAAAATGTACAGCCCCCTAAGGGCTCTCGATGCTGTAGTCCATGTGAATCTATCATTTGCATGCAACTATTGTGGGGAACAACTGAATCCTCCATCACAGGCTATTTAATCAAGCGAGAAGCCCCTAAATTTCTTTGCAAAGATTCAAGAGTTCTGGAGCTAAATATGAAGTTGGTAATATATTCTGGCTGTCTGCATGCAGCCTTCCTTGTTTCATTCTGAATGGCATGGTGTTTGCGTTGACATTTAGATGATGGGTCATCTTGGATTTCTCCTATTCACAGCTGAAACTTTAGTGGCATCTCCCATTAGTAATCACTGTGCTTTTTTTCCCTAGTGACTGAGCTGTTTACAAACCAAGAAGAGGAAAAATTATATATTTGGGTACAGACTGTAGAAGAAAAATAAACTAACAGCACAGTAGGAAAGGTGCCTAGGGTTACTTTCTGTGGATAACTGACGATCAGGTGGAAGTAAAGGACTCAGAGGAGGTGTTTCCCCCACCCTTACCCACCAGCTCTATTGTCAGACCTGTTATTTGAAAGTTAGATGAAAATAGCCCGCAAAGACAGACTCCAGCATCAACCACAGCCACTAATGCAACACGATTTGAGGGAAGCAGAAAGAGTTCTTTCTACAAACATCTACTTTTCTGATCTATCAAGGTGCCTGGAATATTCCCTTGCTTTTATCTATCTATCTATCTATCTATCTATCTATCATCTAATCATCTATCTACATATCCATCATCCATCTATCTAACCATCCATCTCCTTAAAGTTCCTGTTGAGATACAAATGGGTTTTCTGGATAGAGCTCCCATCCTAATGCATTGGCAATCACAGACATTTTGGCATCATTTAGTCATCAGCTTCAGCAATCTGTATCAGGCCTCTGAGGGACCAGTGGGTCTAGAGACCAGGGGGCGCAGGCCAGAGGCAAGGCTTTCAGAACCATGGAGGCCCCAAGCATGGAGAACATAATGGTCCATTGCCTCCAGTATGCAGTGCAAACCAAAGACAGTTTTATTTTACAAAATTAGGGTAAAAAAGTCAAACTCAGTTTTGGTTTTTCCTATGATGGCAAAATATATTTATGTCACTGTCCCTGTTTTGTGAGTGTTCTAATTGGTGCTTGGTTTGTCCACCTAACTTGGTCGGTTCTGGGAGCCTGAAAAGTCTGAGAAGAGTCAAGGCATGGGGTGGAAGTGTGGCAGAGTCATGGGAATGGAAGGGGAGAGAAGGGAGGAAAGTGTTTCTCCGTGAAATGTGCCTACCTGGCAATTCTGCTAAGACTAGCCTGTGCAGTTTTTCTTTCAGAGATGAAAAGAAGCCATCCTCCTTTTCCTTTTTAATCCTTCAAATCATTTTCTATTACTGTCTCTGCTACATAACATTCCCCCCTCAGCTCTGAGGCTGAACCAGCAGAGCCCTTGTCACTCCACTGATGAATTGAAACACTTCTTTGGGCTTATTTGGCTGGAGGTGCACCTCCTTGCACCCTCTCTGAAACTAGAAAATTACATGGACTTGAACTTGAGTCTTCTGACATTTTCCCACTGTACTCCACCTATGGGCCCCACTCATATGTCCTGAGTTGGAGAAACGCAGGAACTTCAAAGGTCAACCTGGTTCTCTTTGTGAGAACTCTCAGATACAACCACAGACCATCTGCCACCTTGATTGGGCAAGACACTTCAACCCAACATAGAGCAGCTTGGGAGATGTGTGCCATGGACTTGGGAGAAGAGCCAGGATGATATTGATGGGAACTGGAAAGAAGAAGTTAGTAATGAGAAGAGTTTGTAATTTCTTTTAGACTATTATATAAAGATAATGGGGATGACAGCCTGTTCAGACAAGACATTCTGAGAAGCTGGCTTATAGTCCAGGCCTTACAGAACCATGGCCACACATTTATTCCTAGAATCTTCCTGAAGAGAAAGAAACTGCAAATGACAGCTGACTTGCAGAACCTTTCATCACAAACCCAGAGTCCCTAAAAATACCTGAATGGTGCTTATTGCTCTCAGACATTGTTTCAAGCAGTTTGCAAATATTAACTCATTGAAAGATTGTAACAAGTCTCTGAAGTAGGCATTAGATTACTCTTATTTTCAGATAAGGAGATTAATGCAAAGAGAGGTTAAGATTTGTATAGATTATAAGATTTCTCTTCCTCCTATCAGAATTCTCCAGAATTTTGCTTAAAGCTTAGAGGTAGCATAAGCACTGCAGTGTATGTCTCTAAACAGTCACTGTTGTTATTGGTAGATTGCTATATAGCAGGCTCTGTGCTAAATGCTTTATACAAAGATCTCATGAGATTTATACTGTACCACTCCACCACTACTTTTTTTTTTTTAACAGATTGGAGACAGAGAATAGGGAAGCTAAATAATTGATAGAGGGTCACACTCTTTTTTTTAAATTAATTAATTTATTTATTTGTTTTTGGCTGCGCTGGGTCTTTGTTGCTGCATGCGGGCTTTCTCTAGTTGCGGCAAGCGGGGGCTACTCTTCGATGCAGTGTGTGTGCTTCTCATTGCGGTGACTTCTCTTTGTTGCCAAGCACAGGCTGTAGGTGCGCAGGCTTCAGTAGTTGTGGCATGCGGGCTCAGTAGTTGTGGCTCGCTGGCTCTAGAGTACAGGCTCAGTAGTAGCACGGGCTTAGTTGCTCCGCGGCATGTGGGATCTTCCCAGACCAGGCCTTGAACCCGTGTCCCCTGCACTGGCAGGCGGATTCTTAACCACTGCGCCACCAGGGAAGTCCTAGGTCACAGTCTTAATAAGTGGCTGGGCTCAGACTGGAACCCAGGACTGTTGGCTTCTAAAAGCCATCCTTTTAGCCACAACAATAAACTGTTTCTCAATCTCTGTATGGATTAAAGCTACCAAGGTTGTTCTATGAATCTGTAAGCATATTCTAGATTTTAAGTGTCAGAAATGGAGTTCCGATGCCTCAGAAGGTACCTGGGCAATGTCCTGATTGCACCTCTCATAGTGGAATCCTCGGCAGTTTCAGAGAAGGAGAGTAGGGACTGTGAGGAGTCCAGCACCATGATTGTCAATGAATTTCAATTCAATTCATCAATAATTATTTGTCACTGATGACAAACCTCTATCTTATTACATATTTCAGCATTATGAAAGAAAGGAGTGTGTTATGTTTGCTTTCAGGAAACTCACAATTTTATTACACTGACAAGGTGTTTACATAACGTATTTGACAGTATATATTAAGTGCGGAAGAGAATGCAAGCAAAATTTGACTACCTAAAGTTTTAGCATTCTTGGTGTCACAAATGCGTGGGCCAGAAAAGATCCAGAAGTCACAAGTTCCTTTTTCTGAGCAGAATCCTTCACCTTCTACCTCTCTCTACTCCCACCTTCCACTTTGTACCCTAGCTCCTCATGAGGTACTTGTTAGTCTTCAGCATCAAAACCAAGGGATCAGTCCCTTGATCCCTCTCCTGGAACCACTTTCCTTCCCTTCTGGCCAAAACCCAGTGGTCACCTACTCCTTCCTTTCATAGAGTTCTTTCTTCCCTATTGTCTCCCACTACCAGTGATATCATATACCACCATTCCTCCTTGACAACTTCCAACTTGAGGAACCTGTATTGCTTGCCTTCTCATCTCCCATGTCTAGAGAAAGTCATGAAAACAGTGGTAATATGGTCCACTCACTAGCTGGTCTCTATTACCCTAGCTGGTCTCTGGCTCCATAAATTTATTGTCAACTACCTGCTGCATTCTCCATAGTGGCTGAACCAACCATTGTCCAGGCTTCTCAGACTCCTATGCCTATTTCCATTCCTTGCACCTGGAGAAGATTAAGTCCCATCATCTTTACTTCTCAAGGCTCTACAACTTGAGAGCTTTCAATCTACCCCCTTTTAACCAGAGGATCTTCAAGTATTTTCGCTCACCATCTTGGTCTCACTCCTGTGTCTGCAGAAGAAACAGCTTCATCTTTGCAGAATTCAAAGTCTTCAAAATAAGGAAACTTCATGGCTAGTATGAAGTATGTTTTTGGAGAAGATAGTTCTACTATACATTCTTTCTTGCTCTTTCTTCTGCCCCTCTGGCTGTCTTCCCTCAGCCTAAAATATGCTTAGGCCTCCCTTTTTTGAAACAAAAATAAATACAAAACCCTTTATTTCTCATATCAAGCTATGGCCAGTTTTCTTTAGAAAAGAAGTCAAAACACATTTCCTTACCAACTTCTAACTCCTCAAGTGACTGCATTTGGTGGCTTCCTAATGTTCAAACCTTTAGCTTTATCTCAGTCCTCACCTTGCTTGACCACTGATGGGTGTTTTTTTTAAAGAAAACATGCCTCTTGGAGGGCAAGTTCTTCTGAATCAGCCTGGCACTTGGGGTCCACGCACTGTCCCCACCATACCTTTCCAACAACTTCTACTAACACTTCTTCCCACCCACCCTATTATCCAGTGCAGCTAGAGTCCTCACTAGACCCTAAGTGGACCCCCAGTGCTTGACCACCCCTGTCTCTTTCCTCAACTGAACCTTTAATTTGGAATTCACTTCTTCCTCTTCTACCTTCATCAGAAAAAATCCTATCCATCCTTCAGTGCCCAAGTCAAACACTACCTGTTCTAGGTAGCTCTCTGTGATTTCCCCCAATGAGATCTCTTTGCCTTCTTCCACCCTGCTCTTGTTCAGTGTCCATACCTCTATTGTGGAACTTTGCACATTCTGCCTTTTAGATATTTTTCTTTCCCTCCGAGAGAGTAACTTAGAGAGTATCTAGGCTGACAGAAGGTGTCTAATTTGTTATCATTGATTAGTAAAGCACCTGGAATACAGCCAGTGCTCAATAAAATCTTGGTGCATGAATGGTTGAGGATTGTTGATGGTGAGAAAAGAAGAAATAAGGGCTGGCAGGCACAGCCAGGTCGTTTCATGGAGGTACTCTGGGTATTATGTACTCTTTTGGTGTTACAGGAATTATGGTGTACTTTACTCCATTCTGGTCACAAGTATCCCATAAAGCCTACCGTATCTTGAGTGTTTGTGTTTACTGTGCTGCAGACATTGGGCAAGCACTTCTGATGCATTATTCTGCTTATTCTCACAATAACCTAGGTGAGCACTATGATTATCCCTCTCGTTTAGATTAAAACTTAACTTATAAAATGAGCCTTATAGTGCTCTGTGCGCCAGAGGTCACACAGCTGAGAATGGGCTGAGTTGGGACTCACACTCAGGTTGATCGGGGCTAAAGCCTAATCTCTTAATGATCATATTATGCTTTTTTCCACACTAACATTAAATTTTTAGATTTTTTCAGATTTAAAATGATTCATAAAATCCACATTTAGTCTCAATAATTTTAGTCTAAAACTTATGTTCAAATTCCAGTCCCTGACTTTATTCTTGACTCTCTTCCTCTTTGGGCTATGGAGGCCCCATCATTCTTGCCACACCCATGACTTTCTCTGTTATTACCCTAAAAAAGAAGGCTGATGTTTTCATTAAAGTCATACAGAATTTCATATTCTTCCTGAAAAGCTGTTGATCTCACCTTCAAAATTCATCCATGTTCTCCTTGGTCACGGTGAAGTCACATGTTATGTTATTGACCTGGTGCAGGGGTAGCTTTGTCCCCTTCCTTGGAGGGGATAAATTCACACAAGATAGATTATAATCCTTCAGAAATAATTACCATCCAGAGCACTATAATCTCCAATGTATAAGTTCATTGATAGGAAGGAAAAAAATTCTGCCTTCACAAGGTTATTTCATTTCTACCTGTATTGTGGAGTGAAAACCATTGCCCACTTTGTAATGGCAGTCTAGACTTGACTAGATTATAGAACAGAAAACTCTTGAACAAACAGGGATAGTAGCTGAATTTATACTGTCTGCCATTTAGTAATTACTCAGCAATTTCTAAGTATAAGATGACATGTGTCCTCATAGGCTGTACAGTGTATTTGGTATCTTTGTCTTTGAGACAGCATCTCTATGGCCAGGTATTAAACCCCATGCTTTCTCCAAGCTAATATGGAAACAGGAAGGGGTACTCTCAGAGAACGGTCAAGTATAATGAAAATGTTATCTTTCTAACTTACTTGAAAGATTTAGCTCATTAGGGGCTTCCCATAGTCCCACAATGTTCAAGCATGGTGGAACCTCTTTTAGGGTTTGTTATATCCCCCCAGTCTTCGGTACTGGAAAGTTTCACTTAAAAGCAAGTGTGCTTTTAATATTTTATAACCAAGAAAACAATTTGGTGATTTTAATCTAGCAATCTAATTTCCTATAATTATTTACTAGCAATAACACTCCTTATCAAATGGATATTGGGTAAATTAGGGGAAAAAGGAGTGAAACATTCTAAGATCCTCAGAGCTTCCTCAGAACATGGAATTGTATGTATCATCATTTGTAGAACTAAAGCTATCTAGCCACAATGCTGATTCTAGTAACTAGAAATCTCCAGGAGGAACCCCTTTAAGTATATATACATTCCTTCCTCCATCTCTCATTTGATCAATTATCAGGTATCTTTTAAGAAACTACTTGATGTCAAGACTGTGACATGGACATATATACACTACCAAATGTAAAATAGATAGCTAGTGGGAAGCAGCCACATAGCACAGGGAGATCAGCTTGGTGCTTTGTGACCACCTAGAGGGGTGGGATAGGGATGGTGGAGGGAGACGCGAGAGGGAGGAGATATGGGGATATATGTATACATATAGCTGATTCACTTTGCTATAAAGCAGAAGCTAACGCGCCATTGTGAAGCAGTTATACTCCAATAAAGATGTTAAAAAAAAGAGATTGTATTACATGACTTAGATTGGCTGGCAGTGCAGGGTAAGATGATTCTGTACTCTTAACAAATTTACTACTTAGTCCTGGCGATAAGATATAAACACAGCTAATGATATGTGTGTTATGAGTCTAACCAAGACATAGTTTTATTGGAACACATCACACTCTCGTTTACTTACTGCCTTTGGCTGCTCTTGCATAGCACCGCAGAGTTGAGTAGTTGTGACAGAAACCATATGGCCCACAGAGCCTAAAATATTTGCTATCTTATCCTTAATAGAAAAAAAATGTGCTGACCTCCGGTCTGGACTTCACTGAGGAAGGCTTTATAATGAGGCCTACAAGTAAAGGTAAAAGTACAGATTTCAGCTTGGCCTTATAGAGTCTCAAGAGGACTGGGTTCCAACTACTAGATTTAAGACTTTGGGCAAATTTGGCTTAGATTGTTTTAGCTTTGAAATCACAAGGAAATTTTTAACATACTGGGCAGGAACTCAAAGTGAGCATTTACTACACCAAAAGAGGGGTCAATATTTGTGACCATCACCATAAAATAGCTTTATGCAGTAAATAGGCCATATGATGAGAGGATGAGGCAAAGGCAGAGCTTAGCATTTTTTAATGGTAGGTATGTGGGATTTTAGTTTAAAAACAACTTCTCAATGAACTGGTAAGCTGAGAGTATTTTTTTTTTTTTTTTTTTTTTGCTGTATGAGGGCCTCTCACTGCTGTGGCTTCTCCCGTTGCGGAGCACAGGCTCCGGATGCGCAGTCTCAGCGGCCATGGCTCACGGGCCCAGCCTCTCCGCGGCATGTGGGATCTTCCCAGACCGGGGCACGAACCCGTGTCCTCTGCATCGGCAGGCGGACTCTCAACCACTGCGCCACCAGGGAAGCCCTGAGAGTATTTTTTACACAGAAAAATATTTTACACACATCCTAACAATTCAGTAGTATTGGTGATTAAATAATATCAATGGAGAAGTCAGATTGAGATGGGGAAGTTATCATTGTTCTGATAAAAGCAAAACACCCCCACTATTCCTTTGAAGAAGGAAATTCTCTAATTTTATATGTGCCTCCTCCTTTGATTTGAAGGTTCTTTTAAAAACCTTTCTAACAGCTGTAGTGTATGACCCTTGGAACACATCATTTATCTGGGGAATAACATTCATTTTAATATCATTTCACCAAGGAAGCAAGACTTAAACCCACATTTTCTGATCCACTTAGTTGATAATATTCTTCTAAAAAAATTTCTGGCTGGTGAAAGGAAGATAATTTAATTTAAAGAGATTAGGTATATTGCTTGAAATGCAAGTCCCCCAGAATTTGACAGCAGAACAAGACCAGTGAACAGAAAAATCATCTTGCCTCCTTGCTAATACGTGCGTCAGGGGATTTATAAGTTGGGCCGTCAGTCTTTGCTCCATGGAGTAATGTCAATGTCGTTGATTCTTAAAATCTGACATTCATTAGAAGCACCCAGTGTGGATATGTAGCAGGATTTTTGACAAATCAGCCAAGTGTCACCATTCTGTAAAGGATTATAGAGTGATGCTGCTTGGCTTTGAGCTCTTTCTTTTGTCTGAATGGATCTTGTCTTCATAGAGCACATGAAAGGTTGGGTTTCATTTTCATTCCAAATGGGATGATTTCACTTTTTCTTTTCCATCAAATTAGGGGGAACTTGGGAGACATAAGGGGAAGCTAACATTTATTATTCATTTACTATGATCCAGGTACTGTGTAGGTTCTATTTTTCTTTCTTTCTATCTATCTAACAACATAAAAATATTATGTACATATGTGTGTGTATCACAATAACCTATGAGTTACCTGTTATAATTCATCCCCATTTAACAGATAGAGAAACTGAGGCTGAAAGAGGCCCAGTGATTTGCTCAAGTAACAGAGCTTCAGTGAAGAGGAAATCTGTAAACTTGGTAGAAAATTTATCAGTGACCAACAAGTGCCATACAGAATTCCATTGGTCAGGCTGGTCTGCCTACTTCTACCTTTGTAGGGGAACTAGAAATCTACTAATGCTGGTTGGCTTTTCAAACTTCATGCTCTCCTCAAAAGCCTTGTGCAAAAACAACAGTATTTATTAGTTTGAAAACAAGCACACGTCTGCCCCTGCCCCCAGTTGTGTTGTTAGATTGGAAACAATGCCACCTGTGGCTCTCTGTACCCTCCCCTCTCATTACAGCCCATCCTTGGAACACAATCATTTTCTGTGTTATCCAAAGGTGTCATTACAGGGTATCTGGTATATAGTTAGTGCAGTGTCAGCATATTCGGTTTGAATACCCTCACCCCCATCCCCAGAGGATATAACTAGGCCATAAGAATTCCTTTGGGGCTACTATATTGGGTAGGGACATAGTTGTGTGTCTGGGGGAACTGTTTTCAGTGGCTTATTATCTATAGCTTTAGGTCAAATTTGAATAAATTCTCTCTTCAATTCCAGGAAAACAATAGCTCCACAATTTGTGGTGGAAAAGTAAAGTGGATTTGCATGAAGGCTTTGGGGACGTTAAGACAAGCTATGGGATGAAAAGCTGGAGTTAAAATGTTTTATTTAAATTGGAAGTTTTAAAATGAATATTGTTGAGGCAGAAGTGCATGTTCTAGTTAGTATTTTATGCTGGAACTTAATCTTCTAGGAAATAGCTTAATGGGAAGCCTGAGGTTTGCACATAATATTTCAGGGTCCTGAACATTTTACACAGTAATGTCCATGTTTTCTCTGCAGCATCACCTTTGAATAAACTATGTCTTTTTTCCCAGCTTCATATATTTTTCAATTGAAGAATAGAAAGGGCTATCTTCAGAGTATTTCTTTAAGGTAGAGAATTATAGATTTTTAACCATGAGAATAACTACAGCTTATTGTTAGCTAATGTAAAAACTACTGTTTATTAAGCAGAGGCTAAGAGCATGGACAATGGAATCAGAATGCCTGAGCAATTTGGATCTCACAAACTCCACAACTAATGAGCCATGCAATCTTGGGCAGGTTACATGACCTCTTTGTGTGTCTGTTTCCTCCTCTGTAAAATTAGGATAAGAGCACTTACCTCATAGGGTTGTTAGGAGCATTAAATGAGTGAATTCATGTGTTAGGGAGGAAAACCTTTTCCTCTACCCTTTTATGTTCTGAAACCGGGACCTGTGAATTAAATTAACAAAAGACAGATTAACAGGAGAAAGGCACACATAATTATTAATATTTGCATGCACAAAGTTTCACAAAAAAGAAATGAAAGAAAAAAGTGTTTAGACTTGGGGGCTTATAGACCATTTTTACAAACGAGGGGAGGTTGGGCTTCAGGGGATGATACATCATGGGGAGGTGAAATAAATGGGGAAATATGGGGGAGCTAATGGAAGATACGGGTTATTTTAGTAGGCTCTGTGTATGCAAACTCATCTCTGTGTCGACTCTTCATCTCCAGTGATAAGAGTCATTCTCCTCTTCCTGGTACAGGGAGGTGGGGAAAACACCTTCACAAAGAAAAATGTATGCCTTGATTTTGGACAGATAAGTGGAGGGCAGAGAACTCTTTCTGCATCTGCTGATTCTCAATTGCCTTCAGCTCAAAATAATCATTATGCCAAAGTGGCAATATTTGGGGGTGGCATATCCTGATCCCCTTCACATGTCAAGCATTTAGAACAGTGCCGAGCACAAAGTAAAGGCTATATGCATTATAATTCTTACTATATTAATTGTAGCACTGTTAAAAACATCAATTCTGATCCTCACAACAACCACGAAAGGTAAATTAACCTCCATTTTACAGATGAGAGAACCAAAGGTCAGAGAGTTGACTTAACTTTCCCAAGGCCAAACAGATCATAAATCACAGAGTTAGGAAACTAGCTGTGAGAGCTGGCACTTTGAATGTGTACAGGAGAGACAGGAACAGGAAACTGTCCCTGAGTCTTAGGACTTTTCCAGGCTGGGCTGGGAGGATTTTCTGAAGCAGTGCTTACTGCTTCTTTAACTGAGCAGACCTTTAATATCCCCTTGCAACAGTCCAGGACTTGGAGGGGCTCTCCAATCCCTGGAGAAACAGTTTAATACTAAGAAAAGAATAAAATTTGCATAAGTTCCTTAGTTACAAACAGTCATCAAGTGTCAGTTGCATGCCAGGAGCTCCTGGGAGACGGAGATGCTAAGAATTCTCCAGCACTCTGAGGCCCTCAGGGAAAGCCTGTTTACTCAGGGCACCCCAGACACAAGTGCTGAATCCAACAGTGCTCCCCCTTCCCTCATTCCCTCCTCTCCTGCAATACACAGCCCCTGAGGGGGAGTCATACAAAGGGATACTCAAAACAGAGTGGCTTCCCTGGAAGCCATTTCCCTAGAAGAAGCTTCCTGGAGGGCGGCATTTCCTTAGGGGACTCTGAAGGATGAGACAAATATGAATGGCAGGGAAGGCATCTTTTACTTCTCCCGGCTCCTCAACCGCAATAACTTTGTCTTAGTCACCTGGGTTATCCTCTACCCCTCGGAAGTTGGTTAAGTCTAAATCACACCACCTATCACGCAAACCCCACCCGACCCCCTAGTCACAGTGCAGCACTTCCTGGCTCCAGGGAATACCACAGGTGATGGGGAAAGGCTTTGGTTCAAAGGCTGCGCGGAAGAGGGACCGCCCCAGGCTGCACTGGGGCAGTGAACTGCGCATGCGCGGTCCCAAATCTCTCGCCTGCAGAAGCCCCAAGCGCCCGGGCAGCGGAGGCTTCTGGAGCGGGACCCCGGGGCCCGTATCTGATGCCTGCCAAGGTCCAAGGCCGCCACAACTCGCTCGCACTGTTCCATTGTACATCCTCGGGGCCGGCAGTTCCTCTCAGCAGCTGCAGGCATCTAAAATTTATTCCCGGTGACCCTCACTGCCTGCCCCTCGAGCTTATCTCCTGAAGAGCAGCCTCAGGTAAGTACTCTCTCTTTCAGCACCTTAAGCACTTGGGGAGCTGGGCCCGTCACGCAGTCCCCTCCCTCATGAAATATTCTGTCTTCTACAAAACACCAAGGAGGACACCTGTGGGCCGCGGCCTGGGCCGGGTGGGTGGAGTACGGGGTTTCCCAGGAAGGCAAACAGGGAGCAGGAGGAGCCCGAAGGGTGTGCTGTGTGGTGATAGGCTGGGATGCACCGAGCCTCAGGGGCTACTTAGAGAACGGTGGAATCAGGCAGCCCTGACCGCTCCTTTGAGCGGGAGCCAAATCTCGCGGTATCTCGGGCTTTCCATGGTGTCGAAGGGGAGTGCGGGGTGAGAAATGCCTAGGGGAACTTAAAACGGATTGAATTGAACCATGCCCCAAAGATGAAATCTGGTAAATGATGGGCAGACTTTTGCAAGGAGGTGAAGGAGTCGAGACAGGGGTAGAGAGAGATTGAAGATAGGGGTATGTGTGCAGGGGGAGGGTGTATTAAAGGCAGGGGGTCGTGAGTCCGTAGCCCGGCTCACTAAGTAGGTGGACCAACCATCAGTCCCTCTGTATTGTTGAGAGGGTGACAGAAGGCACCTCAGGGGGTTCACAGGCTAGTTGGGGACTCAGGATGACCAGGGTCCAGCAAGGATCCCTAACAATGCAGACCGTAGTAGTTCAGAAGAGACCCGTGCTTCCTGGGAACTGAGGTTGGCAGGGAGGGTCTGGGAAGGAGAGAGGGCTCGGTGCGGGTGATTAGAATAGCTACATGACGAGGAAAATGTCATCTTAAAAGAGTGTCTGATAATTTAACAGCCTCGATGTGTGTTCAGTGAGGTAGACCCTGACCGGAATAGAAATTTACTAATAATAGCTAACATTTATTGACCGCCTAGGTCAGGCGGTATGCCAAGCACTCTGCATGGACTGTGGCGCTTGGGTCAGGCTAGAAATACTTACTGAGTGCTTACTGTGTGTCAGGCATTGTTTTAGGCATTGGGGATTCAGCAGTGAACAAAAACCTAAGTCCCTGCCCTCATGGAGCTTTTGTAGTTATTCTTCCTGACAGTCCTATAATATGGTTAATAATGTCCTCATTTTACAAAGGAAGCAGCTGAGGTACAGTACAGAGAGATTCAGTAATTTGTCCAAGATTACATGCGTATTTATCAGTGCATTAACTTATTAATGTAGTAAATGCCGAGTTTTTCCTATATAAAGGAGACTGGGATAGGTGCTGAGGCTAAGGAGATGCATGAGCTATATTTTACACTCTGAATGTGCTTACAGGTGGGTAGGGTTAGATGAGTAGGCAAGCAACATTTATAGGTCCATATAGCATATTCAGGGTTTGAGGAGATAAGGAGCAATGAACTTTGCCATTGGGGTGGGGAAGGCTTCCTTTAAGAGAAATAAAAGGATGAATAGGAACTTACCAGATAGACAAGTGCCTTGGAAGGCAAGAGGCATTTTGGACAAGGGAAATAGTATGTTCCAAAAAGTATGGAGGCAAAGGGGGTAGGAAGGAAGCTAACCTTTGTGGTTTATGTGTTTTGTACTAGTGCTTCACATACTTTTAAAATTAAATATTAAATACATGGAAATAATATTAATTATATATGTATATAAAAATTTAAAACAGCTTTATACCTAACCACACAGCTTAAGAAATAAAACACAGCTTTTTAAAAATTAGCCTCTCAAGTAAGCTAAGCAAGGTTAAAAAGCTTGGCCAGAGTCACAGATGGTAGGTGGTAGAGCCAGGGTGGCTGCCTACCTAGTTCGGTCTCATAGCTGTGTGTGTCACACCTCCTCCTGCAGGTGGTTGGGCACTTAGACAATGATGGGAGGTGCTGCCCAGAAGCTTTCAGTGCACCAGTGAGGAGGGAGGAAGGAGAAAAGTGTCTCTTTTCACTGCCATCATCTGAGCAGGGACCCTGATTGGGCAGAAACAGACAAAAGGACATGGGGGAAAAATACAGCAGTTTCAACTAGCAATAAATCCTCACAGGAACAAAGTAATCCAGAGTGCTGAGCCTGGGACGGAATGTAACTGGGCTGGGTGTATTTCTGCTTTCATGAGGATGTCAGAGTGGGCCTCTAGAAAAGAGACTTTGACCTGATTCCTGAATGGTCATAAGGCATCAGTGATGTGAAGACCTAGGCAAAAAGTGTTTCAGGCTGAGCAAACAGTGAGTGCAAAGGCCCTGAGGTGGGTTCAGTTGAGACTTGGAGAAGGCCAAATTCTTAGACCATGAGCCTTAGCCCCAGGCTGATTCACCTTTCTACATTGTACTTAAATTACATGTGTAGTAAAAATAGAAATGTTGCATGAGTTAAAAACTGGCCAAGTGTTAAAATTAGTACTCCAAGACAAATATCACTATTGTTGAATGAACCTCTAGGAGATAAGAATGAATCTGATATATTGTCTAAAAATTAATCATTATGACACTTTTCTAGTTTTGTTGAGATATAATTGACATATCACATTGTATTATTCTAAGGTGTACCACATAATAATTTGATATATGTGTGTATTGTGAAATGATTACCACAGTAAGTTTAGTTAACATCAGTCACTTCACATAATTATAATTCTTTTTTTATGATGAGAACTTTTAAGATCTACTCATTTAGTAACTTTCAAATATACAATACAGATTGTTAACTATAGTCACCATGCTGTGCATTTCACCTCCAGAACTTATTTATCTTATAACTGGAAGTTTGTACATTTTGCCCTCTACCAACCCCTGCCTCTGGTAAGAGCTGTCTGTTCTCTGTTTTCATAAGTTTTTTTATTTTTAGATTCTACATATAAGTGGGATCATACAGCATATGTCTTTCTCTGTCTGACTTATTTCATTATCATAATGCCCTCAAGGTCTATCCACGTTGTTATAAAAGGCAAGATTTCCTTCTCTTTTATGGCCGAATAATATTCCATTATGTGTATACATACCACAACTTCTTTATCTATTTATCCATCAATGGATACTTATGTTGCTTCCATGTCTTGGCTATTATAAATAACCTTGCAGTGAACGTGAGGTTGCAGGTATCTTTTTAAGACAATGATTTTGTTTCCTTTGGGTGTAGGTACGGAAGTGGAATTGCTGGATCATATGGTAGATCTATTTTTAATTTTTTGAGGAACGCCTATACTGTTTGCCGTAGTGGCTGCACCAATTTACATTCCCACCAACAATGCACAGAGGTTCTCTTTTCTCCACATCCTCGCCAGCACTTGTTATTTTGTGTCCTTTTGACAATAGCCATTCCAGCATGTGTGAGTGATATCTCACTGCAGTTGGATTTGCATTTTCCTGATGATTAGTGATATTGAGCATCTTTTCATGTACCTCTTGGCCATTTAGATTGTCTTCTTTGGAAAAGTGTTCAGTTCCTCTGCCCATTTTTTAATCAAATTGTTTGTTCTTTTGCTATTGAGTTGTATGTATTCTTTATGTATTTTGGATATTAACCCCTTATCAGATATCTAATTTGCAAATGTTTTCTTCTATTCTGTAGGTGGCCTTTTCATTTTGTTGATGGTTTCCTTTGCTGTGCAATGACAATTTTATTATTAAAATTTTAGTAGTCAAATATTAAAGGTTTGTCATTATAGTGCAGGAGCTTCTAGTACTACATAGAGACTCACTTTAAACTGTCATATTTAATAACATCACTAGACTCATGTACACAGCAGAATGTAGTTCAGAATAAAAGGTTTTCAGTAGCATGTGTTCTGGAAGGAACTTTGTTTTTAGGACACATCTAAAAAGCTTTTATTTTAAATAATGAAAATGCTATGTACTTACTAGTGTACAGTATAGCATAATTTTAACAAGCTTTTTGTTTAAAAGTTCAGCTTCTACAGGAGGATAAAAATATAAGGATTGTCTTCCTAAAATAGTCTTATCGAGTCAGTTGTTTTGTTGAAGTTTGGTGAGAGTAAAATCTGTTTGGGTTCCTCATTTGTGTCTAATGATTTCCTCTTTTCTTCATATTCTTTTTATTTTTTACTTTGTCTGAACCAAGATAATTTATTGTGAAGGTTATTATACAAGATTTTGGAGCTTTTCCTCCTCATGAAATTTTGCTATGGTGAATTTGACATTCTGTTTTTAATTTGTCCTCACAAAATGTGAAGAATTCCCAAATAAGACTTTTTCTTAAAGACTCTTGGCCTAAATGGAATTAAGTAATGACAATTTAAATACATTTCTTAAAGGTTTTTTAATGTAATGGATGCTAATACACCAAACAATTCTACAAGGATGAGAAATATGATACAATTGAATCTCTATTATTCCACCTTGCATTGTTATTTAAATTTCTATTTTTAAATACTTTGTTGGCTCAAAAAGGATGTACATTAACTAGCTAACATTTTCTCTTAGCATTTATTTGTCAACTTATTTTTCTATTTATTTAACCATTTGAAAGCTGAAATTGTTTTTGTTACCAAAAAAAACAAACTTTGTACACCATTAATTGTTATAGCATTTTACTCTTGCAATAATAAATATGCATCAAGCACTAACTGACTAATAATATTCAACTTATAAACCACATGAGGAGATTTTTTCTTAATACAACTAGAATGCTTTCCTATGTTTGAAAATAACAATAAAATCAAATGACACACCTCATTCATATTGCTAACATTATTAAAATGTAATAATAAATAATGGTTATGGTCATATGATCATTGATCATGCATAAGTTCAGGGAAGCCAGAAATGACTGTGAAGTAGGCATTTGGTTATTTGGACTTTTGAAAGCTGAAGCTGAAATCAGATTTATGGCCATTTCCAAAACTGAGGCTGTTCAATGTACTCCTCACTTAGTGTAGGTCCTCCTCATCTTTTTTTGGTTTTTGTTTTTTTATTGAAGTACAACATATAATGAAAGTACTCAAATCATGTCATTGTTTGGTTAATTTTCACAAGGTAAATGTACCTAAGCAACCAGCATCCAGAACAAGAAACAAACCAGTAATAGCATCTCAGAAGCCCCCCTTAGGCCCCCTTCCAGGGACTACCACCACCAGGGGAAGCAATTATCCTGCCTTTAGCACCATAAATGCTCTAATTGACCTTGAACTTTATGTCAAGGGAATCACATATATATGCTCTTTTGTATCTGCCTTCTTTAGTTCAACATTACCTCTGTGAGATTTATCTATATTGTTGTATGTAGTTGTAGGTCATTCATTGTTATTGTTGTGTAGTATTCCCTTGTGGGATATATCACAATTTATCCGTTTTGCTGTAGATGGGCACTGAGCAACTTCCTAGGCCTTTAACTTTTGTCAAAGATTTATTTTAAAATGAAAAAAAAAAGTGGTCCAAATGCAGTTTCTGTACTCGTTATAAAATTATCATTGAGGACCTTGTCCATTCTACCATTCAGTAGCCTCTATGTCACATCCCCATCTTACGTATTTCTTTCAGAGTTTAGTGCCAGCAAAACCTTTGTCTCCCTTGAGGAATCAGTATGCTCCTTACTTTCTTTTAAGAAGTGTGCTTATTCAACCTAAGTGTCCATCGACAGATGAATGGATAAAGAAGATGTGGCACATATATACAATGGAATATTAGCCATAAAAAGAAACAAAATTGAATTATGTGCAGTGAGGTGGATGGACCTAGAGTCTGTCATACAGAGTGAAGTAAGTCAGAAAGAGAAAAACAGATACCGTATGCTTACACATATATATGGAATCTAAAAAAAAAAAAATGGTTTTGGGGCTTCCCTGGTGGCGCAGTGGTTGAGAGTCCGCCTGCCGATGCAGGGGACACGGGTTCGTGCCCCAGTCCGGGAGGATCGCACATGCCGCGGAGCGGCTGGGCCCGTGAGCCATGGCCGCTGAGCCTGCACATCCAGAGCCTGTGCTCTGCAACGGGAGAGGCCACAACAGTGAGAGGCCCGTGTACCGCCAAAAAAAAAAAAAAATGGTTCTGAAGAACCTAGGGGCAGGACAAGAATAAAGACGCAGATGTAGAGAATGGACTTGAAGACATGGGGGGGGGAGGGTAAGCTGGGACCAAGTGAGAGAGTGACATGGACATATATACACTACCAAATGTAAAACAGATAGCTAGTGGGAAGCAGCCACATAGCACAGCGAAATCAGCTCGGTGCTTTGTGACCACCTAGAGGGGTGGGATAGGGATGGTGGGAGGGAGATGCAAGAGGGAGGAGATATGGGGATATATGTATATGTATAGCTGATTCACTTTGTTATACAGCAGAAACTAATGCACCATTGTAAAGCAATTATAGTCCAATAAAGATGTTTTAAAAAAGTGTGCTTATTAATCCCACCTTGTTCCAGCAAGAACTAATGACAGTGTAATGAAATAAAGAAAATCCACAAAATTAAAGACAGGTTAATTTAAGGTGAAGCAAAGTGAGAACTCTAGTAGCCTCGTCCAAGGGCTTCAGCATTGAGGCTTATTCAAGCATGAATAAGCGAGGAAGTCCTATACACTTTCTGACTTGGGGACCAGATTCAGCTCTAAGCTTCAAATCAGCTGATTCTAAAAGGAAAATCAGATCAGTCCTACCTGTCTGCGTCCAAAATATGAGAGCATGCCGGTTCCTTAGAAGAAGGGCACCGATTCCTGGTGTAGGAGATTCATTTCTCTCAAGGCTTCTTGGGCAGAGGACTCCCTCAATATCTGTAGGGGAGATATGGCAATAAATTTAAGAGGCTATTTTTTTTTTTGATCACCTCTCATTACAGGATGATGGTATCACACCAGGGGGTAACTCAGTAAAAATATTTAAGCAATTCAGAGAAGGCCCTGCGAGGGTGTTAGGGAGAGGCTATTAAATAGTACCACAGAAATCATTCACTTCCCAGCTGACCTGACTCAATCCCATGGCAGGTATTATGTATCTGGAAGAAGGTAGATGAGAAATCTTTTGAATTACCCCCGCCTCCTCTATAAATACTGCTTACCTTGATAAACTTGATAGATACAGTGTGGTAAAAAGCTCAAGATCATACTCCTTATCAAACACAAAGTGTGTAATTCTCATATGTTGCCAGTTGCCAGCTAAGTGTGGTGCCCCTCGGTGAAACAGCCAACTGGAAAAGGGGATCAGTTAACACCCTTTTAAGAGAACTGAGGATCCTAAACAGTAGATTGTGCACCTCTTCTTTGGCTGGGCCGAGATTCAGCACAGAAAATAATTTTGAATCTACTCTCCCGAGTGGCTCCTCAGAGCTGCCGAGTCCTACTTCATATAAAATGGCCATAATGATTGTGGCCTGGAAAATTTCAAGGCAGGTATAAACAGGTGCCCCAAGTGGCAATTTAACATCAAATTCCTCTTTGATCCTAGTCTGACAGTTATATAACGTGCTATGTTTCCCTTCTCATCCTATCTGGCAGGCATCTCTGAGACAATTTTAAGAGCTTAATTTTTAGCTTTAATTACAAAGCTTATTTTTTAAAGCTTAATTGCAGCAGCTTTGCTTATCTTTACATTTAAAATATGTATGGCTGCCTCACCCCTTGACTTGGGCTTCCTCTTTTCTGTTCCTATTTTATAGCCTTATTGTAGATAAACCTTATTTTGAAAAAGGTCTCAAAGCCTTTCAAGAAGAAGACATGGTCTAAACAAATTTCAAGAGAACAAAGTATAAAGGGTGAGGAAAGTGATCAAGAATTGGCAAATGTCTAATGCTTGTCTCCAGTTCTTCTGCCCTGGGAATAAAGACCTGTCTGTACAAAGGCTTCCTGACAGCCGAAGGAACAAAATGCTCTCTGGAAAGAAAGAGCCAGAGTCGCTCCATCTTCCCTCCACCCCTGCTTTAAAACGAAACAATGCTTCCCAAAGGAGCTGGCAGCTGGCCCTTGGCAGGTGGTAGAAACAGCATTGCAGCCTGCACAAAAGGAGAAAACCCAAACTTTCAGCTTTGGGGAGCAACATGATTATTCTGCCCACTACCTCCCAAAAGAGAAGGGAACACAACATCAACCAACCAAGCTGAGTTTCCAAAAACCACGGGCTTCTCCTTCCCTCAGCAATTCCCAATTTTGCTCCTATTGCCTCAAGGCTGACGGATACACAGGCCCTGACCTTGTCCCCTAGGCTTCTTGTTCATTCCGAGTGTGTTCACTCACCTTTTGTGGATGTGCCTGCAGTGGCGGCCGCTGTGCCAGGAGGGCACACGCAGAAAGGCTAGGAAAGGGAGGGGAATGGAAGGTCAAGTTCTGCAAAAGGAAGGACTGGTGATGTGCATCATCCACTTGAAGGCCCTGGGGAGGAATTAAGGTTAAACTAGGCTTGGATTGACTCTGAGATTTCTGGGTTTTGATGCTTATTTTGACTCTGGTAGGAGGTAAATATAAGAACAGTTTTATGGGACAAGAATGTATTTCACCATTCTCTCCTCTTCTCTCATCCACACTACCTGAAGATGGCAAAATAAGTGATGACGTGAAGATGACAGTTATTTTACCTCAACCCATATTCTTAAATCACCTACTATATTGTTATTAGCATGTGGTTTTTATTGATAACCTACTATATCATCATTGCTGTAATGTATTTGTTGATTACCTACTATATGGCAAAGTGAAAGAAGCATGGTCTTTGCAGCTAGCTGTGCCATTCACTAGCTTGGAGACTTTGGAAAATTTAGTTGACTTCTCTGAGCCTCAATGAACATGTGAAAAATGGAGACGCTAATGCATACCTCATAGGGTATCTGTAATAATGAAATGGAGCTAACCCATATAGGTTACCTGGTAGAACCATAGTTGCCATTCAGTAAATGAATGCTGTTATCATCAGGATAATGGCCATGGAAGATGCATTCATTTTAGGAAGAACTGCATTTTGTTCCTGGAAAGTCTGTGGGCTGATGATACTAAATATATGATAATATTCCTCAGTTTTCAGTGACTAATTGTCTTTTCTGGAGCCATAATGGTGATCAGGTTCACTAGAGAAGTGACTAATCATTTGATTAAAAAGCACAGGATATCAAGAGTCTTTTCACCCTTGTTAGCTGCTGGGTCAGGTCCACCCCAGGAATCCTTGGAGAGAAGAGAGACAGTTGCTTGCCAGGCCTATGATTGTGGCAGAGTGGAAAAGTAGGAGATGGGGCTAAAGTGTTCTAGTCCTAGCACTCTGTTGAGTTCTGTGACTTTTGAGCAAATCACAGAAAATAAAAGTTACCATTTATTCACCGACTTAGTGCCAGGCACATAAGCACTTTACATATACATCTCATTTAATCTTGTGGATAAGAATATCTGCCCCTCACAGAACTATACGGTTGAAAAGAGATGGCGGATGCCAAAGCCCTTAGCAGTATTATTGTCATCATTTAAAGTGAATGGTCACTGGTCACTGGAAAGTGGTCTGTCTGCACTTTCCCTTTATGGAAATATCAACTTATGCCTTGTTGCTTGAATAACTTGCACTCTGTCCTACACAAATGCCAACATACCCTGAACCTGATTCAATTCAGTAAGTATTTAATACCAGCTATATTCAAGGCACTGAAATGGGGCTGCAGCCTTAGTCCCTTGTCATAGGGTTCATGTTCTTATGGGGGCTACTACAGGAGCTGGTACAGAACGCTGATTATGTGGCAAGAGAGTTACAAGCAGTTCTAATGTATTTTAAAGAAGAAAATACATGCTGTCGTCTGGGGTGTGGGCGAGGGGTGAGAAGGGTCAGACATCAGAGAAGTCTTCCTGAGGAGGTGGGATTTGGGGTGGACCTTGAAAAATGAGCAGGAAGTTTTAAACTAATTTTTGTACCCAATAATTAAATCAACACATGTACGTTGTTAAAAATACATAAAAACAAAAGAGTAAAAGAAATTCACGACATGGCGACCAATTAAGGACATCATTGTTATATTTGACGTATTTTCTTATAGTAGTTTTATATGTACTCAAATATATAAGTACATATAACTTAAAAGTACATGTATATGTACATGCATATATATGTACACATACATATATAGTTACGTAGTTTTGCATCTTGCTTTTTTCACTTGAAATTTTAAGTGTTTTCTCAGTTTGTGAAGACTTCTCATAAATATGATTTTAACAATTGAATAATGTCCCAAAGAACAAATATGCCAAAAATATATTTAACAATTACCATGTTTTAAAATACTCTGATTTACTATTTTTTGCTGTTATAAATGATCCAGTGATGTGTTTAGCAGAAGCAATAAAGCTAAATGCCAATTATCTGGTCTGGGACATTGACAGATAGCTTGGAGGTATCAAAAGATTGTCTATGAAAAGCATTTTCCCCACTTCAGTCCTTTCTACCCACTAAACTTCATAAATCATTTCACTCTCATTTTCGGAATCTTCCAGTGAATTTCAGCTGCTCACAATATAAAATCCCAACTTTGTTTCCTGCCATTCCAGGCTCTCCAAACCAGATCCAACTGTAAATAAATTCTTATTTCCTGCTGTTGCCTCCCCTCCAAATATGGCCCCTCTTCTTTCACTGTCTTATTCCCTATTTTGGGCTCTTCAGCCTTACTAAGACCCTTTTGTCCCTTGAGCCCTCCCTTTTATTCGAAACTGTCAGTTCCCTCTTGGCCTCACTTCCTTTCCACTCAGATTTAGGTCTCACTGCTCTTCATGCTGAAGCTGAAGTGTCAGGGCTCCTCACTTTCACAGGTCCTTTCAAAAGTGCTATACCTGGTTTTGCATTTGTAGTTTTGCATTCTTTTTCTTAAAGAGGAGCCTCAAGTCATATAAGCTTCAAGGCCCAGAGAACCTGGATCAGCTCCTGAACCCCGGGGTTGTCACTGAACCTCCAGCTTGTCACTGAAGGCTTTCCCCATTTCCAAGAAACTTTATTTTCTTAGCTCCAATGCTTTTCATGTTCTGAGTTCTAGAATTTAACATATTGAGTTATAATTGTTTGTGTGATCTTAATTCCTTGAGGGCAGGGATTGTGTCTTATTTATAGTTATGTCCGTAATAGATGCATGTTTGCCGAATGCCTTACTAATTCTTGACATTCTGCACCAAGCTTCCTCTTTCCAGTATTACTACTGTTGCTGCTACTAATGACTACAAACATTTTAGAAAGCACAGTAGGTGTGGCACACTGTATTTCCCCAAAATAGCTGCAGTAATATTTCTGGTATCACATGTTCTTTTGGATCCTTGCCCACTCCCCATCTAGAAGTGATGTCAGTTTTCCCTCCTTGTGAACCTGCAAGGGCTCCAAACAATAAAATATGTGGGAAATGATGTCACATGATTTCTGAGGCTAGATCATAGGAAAGGGTACATTTTCTCACTCTTTGCATAGTTACCTTTGGAATCCAGCCACCAGCTGTGAGGAAGCATGAGCCACATGGAGAGGCAACATGTAGGTGTTCCAGCCAATAGCTCCAGCTAAGACCCTAGCCAGGATCAACAACCTTCAGATGATTCCAGCCCCCAGGCTTCAAGCTGCCCCTGTTGATGCCGAATGGAATAGAAACAGCTGTCCCCACCAAGTGCTGCCCAAATTGCAGCTACTGAGAAAAATAAGTGTTTTAAGCCACCAAGTTCTGGGGTCACTTGTTTCTCAGAACTAGATAATCAGGCAGTGTGCTGAAACCATTACATGTGTTACCTTGCTGAGAAAACAGAGACCCAGAAAAGGTAAATGATATGCCAAAGCTCAGCTTTTCTCCACCTAGCTAATTCTGCCATCTTACAGGCCATATCTCCTCTACTAGGTCTTTTGGCTCATGTAGATGTACATAGATCCTCCCTTCTTTTAATTCCAATAGCCAACTCTTTGTTTTTTCTTTTGAGTATTGTTTAATTCTATTTGTCTTGTATATATATACTTTTTACTTTAAAATTTTCCATTGTAGGTTATTACAGGATATTGAATAGAGTTCCCTGTACAGTTCCCTGTACTATGCGATAGGACCATGTTGTTTATCCCTTCTGTGTATAATAGTTTGCATCTGCTAATCCCAAACGCCCACTCCATCCCTCCCCCGCACTACCCCCCGCCAACCACAAGTCTGTTCTCTGTGTCCCTGAGTCTGTTTCTATTTCGTAAATACGTTCATTTGTGTCATATTTTAGATTCCACATATAAGTGATATCATATGGTATTTGTCTTTCTCTTTCTGAATTACTTAGTATGAAAATCTCTCGGTCCATCTGTGTAGCTGCAAATGGCATTATTTCATTCTTTTTTATGGCTGAGTAATATTCATATATATATAACTCAATCTGTAAGTGGACATTTAGGTTGTTTCCATGCCTTGGCTATTGTGAATAGCGCTGTTATGAACATAGGGGTGCATGTATCTTTTCGAATTATTATAGTTTTGTCCGATATATGGCCAGGAGCAGGATTGCTGGATCATTTGGCAACTCTATTTTTAGTTTTTTGAGGAACCTCCATACTGTTCTCCATAGTGGCTGCACCAATTTACATTCCCACCAACAATGTAGGAGGGTTTCCTGTTCTCAACACCCACTCCAGAATTAATTATTTGTAGACTTTTTAATGACAGCCATTCTGACTGGTGTGAGGTGGTACCTCATTGTAGTTTTGATTTGCATTTCTCTAATAATTAGCTATGTTTAGCTTCTTTTCATGTGCCTATTGATCATCTGTATGTCTTCTTTGGACAAATGTCTATTTAGCTCTTCCACCCATTTTTTGATTGGGTTGTTTTTTTTTGTTATTGATTTGTATGAACTGCTTGTATATTTTGGAAATTAAGCCCTTGTTGGTCACATCATTTGCAAATACTTTCTCCCAGTCTGTAGGTTTTCTTTTCATTTTGTTAATGGTTTCCTTTGCTGTGCAAAACCTTATAAGTTTGATTGGGTCCCATTTGTTTATTTTTGCTTTTATTTCTAACTGTGTTCTTGACACCTGTTGCCTGCAACAGCCTCATGATATAGATGTATCACATTCCTTGTTTAACGGTTGAGGAAACATGTATACAAAGAGGTTGGACATTTGTTTAAGGAAATAGTAAGTGGCAGAGGTCTGTCTTCTCCAAATATCCATTCTTTAATCTATTCTGAATTGCTTTTCTGTGGTCTTTATTTGGATCACTTATTTTGGCTTTTAATGAGATACTGCCTCATTTTAGATCTTAATCATATTTGTATATGTATTCCCATTTTTCTGCACAGACTTGTGCACTCCTCGACAATAGGGCTGTGTCTCACATTTCTTGGGCATCCTTCTTATACTCTGCACGGTGCTAGGCACATACATGGGGCACTCATCGATTGAGTACATATAAAAAGCAACACTCAGCATCCACAAAAGGTATTTTTAGAGCTGCATTAAGAAAAAATCATAGAAACACAGAAGTTAAACCTTGCAACTAAATCAGTAAGGGCTTTAGGCAAGTCTTAGTGATTTCCTTCTTTTTCCTTGCCTAAAAATATCTTTTCTCCTCTTTTAAAGAAATGTTCAGATCTATCATAAGCATAAATACTTGGTTACATATTTTTAAAGTAGCTTTTTAAAAAAAAATTGGCTTTCTCCTCAACCTAATGTTTTTGTACAGTGTTAGAATCTGTTTTATTTTTTTTACAGGTGAGATATTTGAATGAAGGCCTCATATTGATCTCACTTATTGCTGCAGGCTCCACCTTCACATTGAACTTGATCAGTATGGATTTGAGTCAGTCTGGAACATTAAATAAGACCTTGTTAGACTGATATTTTTTCTTTTGTGTTATTTAATTTGGTGGGGCAGGGAGCAGGAAGCCTGGGTGAGAGATGGGTGCACACTTCAGTCAGTTGCTGAGAGTGTCTTGATTTTCTTTCCTGTGGCTTCCCCTGTGTAGTGGTCCTAGCTGAGTGGTGACAAACTGAGTGGCATCGTTATGACTGTTCCATATGTCCTCTTGTCCAAATACAGGTTCTATTTTTAAAATACCCGCTTCAAAGCTATTGAGAAATTTAGAGGAAGAGAATGGCATTTTGAGGGCCCTATCTAGTAAATGAAAACGCGGGGCTTTTATTTAGTTCACAATCAATACCCATTTACTGAGCACCTACTATGAGCCAGGGACGGGCTTAACAAAACGGGAAACAGTGTGGCTAATTTCACAGGGCTTGCAGCCTCACCTAGCATTTCAATGCAATGTTCTCTGTGAAAGATACGGGGCTGGAAAGAGCTGTCAAAGTGTAATCCCATCTGACGTGACTGTTCTCATAGCAACACTACCTTATAGTTTTGCTGAATATGGATCTTATAGCATTTCAGATTAATAACTACTTTCTCAATATAAACTACTTAATATGGGAGATCCTTAATGTCTGCATGTCCCATAAGCTTAACACTAATTTTGAGGCATAATTTAGGCAACTGGCATTAAAAAAAGGGACGGGTGGGGAGAGATAAAAATATCACAGTATAGAAGTGGGAGAGCAGAGACTTCTTATTTTACAGAGAGGAAATAGAGGCCCATGCAGTGAATCATTGAACTCCATCAGGGTCCATGGATCATGTAAACACATCTACTTAGCCAACAAACATTTATAAATGAGGGTGATTTCCTTGGCAGACACAGTGGCACTGAATATGCAATAAATAAAATACAGCTGCTGCCTTCAAGGAGCTTAAGTTAGAAATTAGAGAAATGTAAGAAGAAGAAAATAACAATAGCTCGTTATTCTACTGTCTTCTGAGTTCAAGATTATTTTAATGCTATTAACTGTGAATATACCTTTTGGGTCCATAAAGCTTTAACTTCAGCTTTGACAATAATATCACTGTTCTTGTTTCCTTTTGGTTTGCTTTGCCAAGTATATTTTGCATAGCCCTTTAATTCTAACTTTTTTTTTTTCTGAACAGTTGAATTTGTGATTTTTGACCCTAGATCTGTAGTTCTTCCTGTTCTAATGGGGAGGTTTATTCCACTCACATTTATTCTCACTAGTTATGCTTGGTCTTCTATCACCCTGCTTTAACTTTCCGCTCTTAATAATTTGTCACTTGACAAAGACACTTTGTTGTTTTGTATTTTAAGTGACTTAGATTATATAAAGTCTGGTTTTCTTTCTATTAGTGGTTACCTTTCCATTATTTCAGAATATATTTGAACCAATTTTTTAGCTCTAATTAACAATGTCAAGGATAAAATGACATAAAAATACAGGATCATAGTTAATACAAACCAGAGAGGATGAAAATTAATTGCTAGTTTTTCTAACAGAATATTGAAATCTGGTTTAAACCATTGGTGTTCACCCCATGGTGAGTTTGCTCCCCTGGGGTTATTGGGCTATGTCTGGAGACATTTTTGGTTGCCACAGCTGAGGGGAGGGTTGTGCTTCTGGCATCTTATACATAGAGAACCGAGATGCTGCTGAACATCCTGCAGTGCTCACAACAGCCCGCACGACAAAGAATTATCTGGCCAGGAATGTTGATAGGGCCAAAGTTGAGAAACCCTGGTCTACACTTTGGCTTGGTTGCACTTGCTAAGTAAATTTTTATTGCCATAAATATTTTTTTTTCTAATTCCAAACTTGAAAACAAAAGGAAAAGGAATTGCATGTGTATATGTTCTCTCATTCTTAGTGTATCTTTCTTAATTTGTTCTGTCTAAAAATTAACACGCTCCTTGCATGAAACATCTCTTTTTGATTATTTACTCCCCATACCCCTTCTCAAGTGTGCTGTATTGGAGTTCAGGCATTACTTAGGATGGCACATATAAGGACACTATTCCCTTCACAGATCAAGCCTAACTCAAAGGAAAGCACAGATAGCTTCAGGAGATTCCTGACCTCTCTCCTGAGCTCCTGCACTTCCCTTCTTCCCCACTTCCTCATCCCAGCTGGACTCAGCCTCACCTGGGGGCAGGGAGCAGCTACTCCCTAACATCTGAGGCATGTGTATATGCACACAGCCAGGGTTGATGCTTACGGGGGCTGAGAACTTCCCTCAGGCAGAGTGTTTAGACTGTAGAATAATACACCAACTTAATTGATTTTCCCCAAGGAAGGAGTAAATATAATATGGAAGTTTAGAGCCAGATTGTTATTAAATTATTATTTTCATTATACATCTTCTTTCAATAATTGTTATCAGCGATAATTATTTAATTAACTGTTTTGGTTCAGTAATCCTCAACCATAGCTACACATTAGAATCACCTAGGGAACTACTTAAAAATACTTTGGGGGGGGCCCACTCTAGACCAGTATATATAAATCAGTATATCTGGCATAGCAGCAAAACAGTGGTACTTGTATAAGCTTCCCAGAGATTCCAATGTGCAGCCAAGTTTAAGAACCCATTAGTTTAGTGGTTGTATCACTCATTGCCCATTCTTTCGTAGCAAAGATCCCTCATTCTTGACTTCTTAATTTTATTGTTTCTTCTCTTGGTAATTCTCCCCGGTTTCTGTACATGGAGATAATATCATTGGTTGCCTTTACACATGGATGAGAATTTAGCTGGTTATTGTGTTCAGGTTACGATTTATATATTACTATCTGTGGTTAGAACTGTGTAGCCATTGACCCTTTTCCTTGTATATTTACATAATTTTTTTTCCTTGCCTGGGTTCTTCATGATATTTTCTTTGACCTTGCAATTTAACAATTTATGAGGCTATATCTGAGTTGGTTTCTTTTAACTTATTCTATCTAAGCATCAGTGAGGCCCTTTGGTGATGAGGCACAAGGTTTTCTTCATCTCAGGATCATTTTCTTCTATTGTTTCTTCTAATTTTTGCTCCTCTCCTGTGTGCTTGGTCATATTCTTCTGGAATATCTGTTCCACATATATTGTAGTGATTCCCAAACTTGTTTGTATATTAAATTCACCTGGGGATCTTTTAAATTGCCCAATGCTTAATTAAATGGAATTCTCTGGGGGTGGAATACAGGCAGCAGGAGTGTTTAAAGCTCCCCAGGTGATTTCAGGGTGCAGACAACTTTGGGAACCACAGATGTGTTGGGTTTCCTGGATTTGTTTTCCATGCCTCTTTTTTTCTTCATCGTTTTCAGGTGTGCTCCCCTCTGCACCCAATATAAGGTTCAGAGAAGCTCAAAAACACCCGTTCAGCCTGAATTTCTCTCCAGTTGCTCTCCAGGTCAGGTAAGTTTATAGCTTTCTTTCTGTATTTGTTTGGCACAGTTCATATCCTAACTTATCTTATTGCTTAGCTTTGTTTCTTGTTTCTATTAATACCTTCTTCAATGGCATGTCTTTCCAGTTGTTACCATGGTGCCACTGTTTACATTTGGGATTCCCTTTTGCTTAAGAAATATTGGTTCTCAAACTTGGTGGCACATTGGAATCATATGAATTCACTCCTAGAGTGATTGGAGGGCATCAGAAATGTGTAACACTCCCCAGGTCATGCTAATATGTAACCAGTATTGAGAAGCACTGCTCTAACGCCTTTTGCTAGCCTGTTTTTTTGTGTGTGTGATGATGGCAGTAGTTCTCAAGCTTTAGTGCGTGTCAGAATCACTTAGAGGTCTTCTTAAGACAAAATCTGGATCCCTCCCTCTAGAGTTTCAGATGTAGTAAATCTGATGTAAGGCTCAATAATTTGCATCTCTAACAGATTTCCGGGTGATACAGATGCTGTCTGTAGACCCTACTTTAAGAACCTTTGGCTTAGGCCAGATTCACTGAGCGCCTTCCTCCTCCACCTATAATATATTGGATTTATCTAACAGTGGCACTTTTTAAATCTAATGTGTAAATTTTATATGCATGCATGTAATTAGAGGTCTTGATTCTAAGACGTTACAATCACAGATCCATCTTTTGAAGTGCTATTTGGCAAATAGTATGTATGGCAAGGTGCAAAAAAGGGTAAAAAGGATGAAATGAAGTATCCTTACCCAGATAAACTACCCCCCTCCGCCCCCGCTTTACTTGCTGATGCTTCCAGTTTCTGTGGATGTGGAAAAAGATGGAGCTAAAATGGTTGGATATTGGGTAAGTTATGACTCTGTGGGTAAAAGCATAAACTATAATGTGTATTTGTGCATATTTAGTCCTTGGAACTGAAATGCCTTTTCTGCTCCCTTGATACCTCTGTGTATCTTGACGTTGCCAACATCTTAAACCTTCTGCAAACCAGAAGGATCTTTGTATTTCAGGAGGCCGGGGTTGCCTTCACATGCTAATAACACCGTTTACCGACTGGATTGCACTTTTTAATTTAGTAATGGAATTTTTCACTTCAAAGCAGTTTTTCCCTCCCTCTTTGTGACTACCTGTTTCAGTTTTATAAATGCAACAGCCTCTTGGAATATGTTGAGAATGTAGTTAGAAAGTTTCTAAATTGTTTTTTCTTGCAGTAATTTTCATAGGAAGATGTTTGCACTGATTTCTCAGTGTGGTTCCTCATTTTGTGAGCTGCAGAAAGTTTGTCTGTTTCCAGTGATTTTTTTTTTTCTTCTTCCTTGTGCTTGTCCTTTCCAAAGGAGTTTTATGCTTTTCTACTACTGCGGGCTGGGGTGGGTGTTGTCACATTCTGTGTGTTTTCTACTTCAAATCTCCTAGCCAAAGGGAGAAGTTTATTTTTCCTTTGCCAGTGTGTACTTGTAGTAGCCTGGGGGTATAGGGCGGATGCCAAATCCAGAGGCTGTGTATTGGGAGGCTATACCTCTCAGCTGAAAAATTAATGATTATTACAGGCAGGGGTGATTTGGGTACCACTACATCTCTTTGCCTGGTGAAGCCCACAGTATCAAAGGTAGGTCAGGGATCGCAGCTGTGGCCTGCGTTATTGGGATGGTCATTGGTGTTTTTACGCCTGCAGAGGCCAAGGTGGGAGTCAAAGGTTGCTGACTGTCCCCACCTGCCCTAATCTCCAGTCCTCATTCCTTCCAGTTAGTGGGTATCTTCATCTTTTTCCCTAGGTGAGCTGTTCTTTCACAGGTTGGGAGGTGTAGGATTAGATAAAAGATTTCCGACCCACGGGACTTCCCTTGTGGTGCAGTGGTTAAGAATCTGCCTGCCAATGCAGGGGACACGGGTTTGATCCCTGGTCCAGGAAGATCCCACATACCGCGGAGCAACTAAGCCTGTGCGCCACAACTACTGAGCCTGCGCTCTGGAGCCTGTGAGCCACAACTACTGAAGCCTGTGAGCCTAGAGCCCATGCTTCGTAACAAGAGAAGCCACCGCAAGGAGAAGCCAACGCACCACAATGAAGAGTAGCCCCGCTCACTGCAACTAGAGAAAGCCTACCTGCAGCAACAAAAACCCAACATAGCCAAAAATAAATAAAAAATTAAATCTTAAAAAAAAATAGATTTCCAACCCTTTTATGCAGAGGGCCAGATAGTAAATATTTTAGCCTTTGCAGGAGATACTATCTATGTCAAAATTAGTCACATCTGCTGTTTTGAGAAAGCAGCCGTAAACAATATATAAACAATTGAGCATGGTTATACTCCAATGAAAGTTAATTAAAAAAATAGCCCATAATTTGCTGACCCCTGAGATAGATGGTCTGTTTTCCATGCTGCCCACCTAAACTCTATCAAAAAGTCTTAAGTTTCCAATGTCCTCTTGTCCCAATTTATAATTTGATACAGATTTTTTCATTTTATATTCTATTTGTTATTTTCAAAGATGATGAAGGAGGTGAGTCACACATATTGTCAATTTGCCATCTTTCCAGGAAGCTCTAATGCCTGATTTTTTTTTTTATGTTCAATATCACATTCCATGGTAAAGACCTTTAATGTTCTTTAACTCCACATCGATATTTAGTCTCAGGAAATAAATATCAATATCTGAAATCTAGTTTTTAATTTTGTTTAAGAATTCTCTCGTATGCTTATTTAATAGCCAAAAAACACTCTTTTCCAGGGACAGTAAGGTTTGCATGAAGCCTGAGTTTCTTGGCTTGACTCCATGTACTACCACTGCAGAAAGATTTTTGTGGCTAGAGAAAAGTAACTTTCTTCCCAGATTCCATAACTTAGAAAATACCAGCACTTGAATCCCATTCAAGGAATAGTGAAGATTCAAAAATCTCCTTCTCAATGTCATATTTTCAATAAAATCTGAACAGATGAAGATAAGAGATGCTCCCGGGGTGGAAATTCAAGCAGTAAAAATAAAGTAGTTTCTCTGTTCTAGACACCATGGATATTTCAGAGGTATAAATCCTAGTTCCTAGCTTCTAGGAATGAATCATGAAATTGATTGGTTCATTCCTTTTTTCAACACACATTGATTGAGTGCTTATTACATGTCAGATTATGTTCTAGGCTCCCCAAACACAAAAATTAAGACATGGTCCCTGTGAATATGTTTATAGTCCGTCAGGGAAGATAGCTATGCAAACCAGTAATTGGAACAGAGGGTGATGAGGGCTGTAATGGAGAAGGTCACAAAGTATGATGAGTGAACTCAGCTCCTGGGAGCAGGAAGAATTCAGAGCAGGCTCTACAGGAGTTGATGAATTTGAGTTGATTGAGTTAAATGACCAGGATTTTCCACCCATTGTGGAGGAGTTGGCAGAACATGCAGAGTCATGGAGCGGTGAAATTACAGGGGGACACAGGGAACTCTTTATGTAGCTGGATCCTCATAGTTTTCACTCTTTTTTTTTTTTTTTTTTTTTTCAATGCGCAGGCCTCTCACTGTTGTGGCCTCTCCCATTGCGGAGCACAGGCTCCAGACGCACAGGCTCAGTGGCCATGGCTCACAGGCCTAGCCGCTCTGCGGCACGTGGGATCCTCCCAGACCGGGGCACGAACCTGTGTCCCCTGCATTGGCAGGCAGACTCTCAACCACTGCGCCACCAGGGAAGCCCAATAGTTTTCACTCTTAATGTCTGCATTTTAATTACTCTCTATGGTATGGAGTAATCGGAAATTTTGCTAAGATACAGTTTTGAATTCCTATAGAGAGGGTCTTAATCCCTGTGTCTTCAGCACCTAGGACAGTACCCAGCTCATAGTAAATTGTGAATGTTTGTTGAATCAGTGATCCTTTAGCTAGTGAATGAATACAGCCAAGCTCTCAGACGGGGGTGTGGTATTTATTTATTTATTTATTTATGGCTGCATTGGGTCTTCGTTGCTGCGCGCGGGCTTTCTCTAGTTGCGGCGAGTGGGGGCTACTCTTCGTTGAGGTGTGTGGGCTTCTCATTGCGGTGACTTCTCTTGTGGAGCACGGGCCCTAGAGCATGTGGGCTTCAGTAGTTGTGGTGTGTGGGCTCAGTAGTTGTGGTGTACAGGCTTGGTAGTTGTGGCTCGTGGGCTCTAGAGTGCAGGCTCAGTAGTTGTGGTGCACAGGCTTAGTTGCTCTGCGGCATGTGGGATCTTCCTGGACCGGGGATCAAACCCATGTCCCCTGCATTGACAGGCAGATTCTTAACCACTATGCCACTAGGGAAGTCCCATGGGGTGTGGTTTTGATGTTCTGTGCTCAGCTTAGAACCTTTTGTGAAATAATGATTTGAAAATACTATTCCTTTGTGTGGAAATAAGATGGTCCTGGAAAGATAGCGCTCTGCTAGTCTTAGTGATGGAAGTAAAGATGGCTAAGAGGGACTCCTCATACAGTCATCTCTATCTCATTAAATGTTTAAAAAAAAGTTTTGAGTAACCCCTGTCTCCTCTGTTTCTCTCACAGCCCCTTTCCATACACATACATGTCCCGTCCATCACCAAACCCTTTGCCTCTCTTTTGGAAATAAACGTTGAGTCTAGCACTTTTCTCCACCTTCATCACAACCCAAGTCACCATCATTATACATGACCATTACTCACTGTAGTCACTTCCTTCCTTGTCCCCCTGCTTCTTTCTGTTAATGAGCCCTAATGGTCTTTCCTCCACCAGCATCCAGAGCAGTCTTCTAAAACATAAATCAGATCATCATCCCTCAGCTCAAAAGCCTCCACTGGCTTCCCACTGAAACATCAAAAGTCTTTACCAGGGCCTACAAGCCCCTGCATGGCCAGGCCCCACCTCTCTCTGACTCCATCTTCCACCACTCTTCCCCTTGCTCACTGGACTCTAGATATTCTAGGTGTCTACTCTTTCTGCCCTTCTCAAACTCAGTACACCCCCTCTGTAGGGCCTTTGAACTTGTTTTTGCCTCCATCTGGATTCCTCCCTTACTTCTATCACTTCTCAGCTCTAGTGCCACCTTGTCCAAGAAGCCATTCCTAATTCCCATATGAAATAGTATTAAGTAGCACCTCTGTCATCCTCAGAGACGTTATATGTTCTTCTGCTTACTTTTTTTATGAACTGCTATTTCTCACTGTTTCATGGGATCATTGTTTGTTTCACAATAATGATTCTTAACCAGAAAAATAGAAAATTTAATTTTTTTACAGAGTGAAATTTTGAATTTGGGGATGGCTAGGATCTACAATGGGAATTACTCTCTGCTCTGTGTGGAAGCAAGAAGGAAGTGACTGGCAGAGCTGTTGCAGGAGGGGGCCATGCAGTTCTTCCTCAGGGAAAATAGGCAGGGGTTAGTTGAGCCTCAGAAACTGCAGTTTTTAGGGATGCAATTGATGTAAATTTTTTTCCTATAAGTCTGTGATAAATAAGAATGGCTAACATTTGTATATCAATGGTGTAACCTATGAAATAAGTGTTCTCTCGTCTCCATTTTATAGATAAGGAAACTGGAGTACAGAAAGGATAGGCAACTTGCCTGAAGTCTCACTTTGAGCCATTAGCAAAGCTGGGATTTAACTGAGTCTAGCCAGCTCCCAAGTCTGCCTGCTTGACCATCTCACTGCTCTGCCTGTGAGGGACGAGGAACAAAGGATGTTTCCCTGATGCCTGCCCCATCACATTCCCAGACCAGATTCAGCCTTAGCTGTACTAAGTGCTGCTTGTGGCACCATAGTAAGAGCTTTGTATTACTTTCTTTGCAGAAATTATACTCACCACTCTTGCAGGAGTTCTGGGAGCAGACTGTGTGAAATATAATAAAATGCATTCATTCGCCATACGAATCAACCTTAAATGGGGCAGAAGGATTGAAGACCTCTCCCTGAGTGAATGATTCTGTAGATTATTGATTTGGGCAGCAGTTTATTTAAACATCAAAACCTTGAATGAAGTAACTTAGCCTGAAGAAAAATGTGTCAAGTGCAGTCCTTGTTATAGCTAGTTTTTCAGCCTCTGAGGACTTTGTAAACTGTCCGGATGTATTTATTTTTTAAAAAATATTTTCTCAAGGAAAAAAGAATGTATTGGGAAAGGGAGAATGGGATTTGTCTCCAGAAATTATAATCTCTTTGAAAAGGAAACTTTTGAAAGGGTGTTTTGGTTTCGTTTGCAGAAGCATTCTGTCTTTTGAGCCAGTCCTAAAACATGAGATGTCGTTATTCAGATTCTGAAAAATGTAAAATGTCTCCCTTTCCCTTCTCTGTTTCTGCATCCTCTTCATCCTTCTTTATTTCATTTGGTACATGGACTTGGTATTCTCCCCAAAGGACTTAGAAGAGATGGGGCCACTAATTAACTGAAGTAATTGGTGTGTAGCGGGTGGAAATTGATAGTTCCTGCCTATGGTGTCACCAGATAACAATTAAACAAACGTTAATGCTAGGTAGTTGTGTACGGTTCACAGAGCACTATTATACACACTTCCTTTGGATGACAATACTGCCGAATGTCCCTCTATTTGTCTCACTTGTGTTAATTGTGGCTCTACGGCTAGTGTCCAAACTTTGTGAGAACAGGGGCCCATATATGACATAGACGTTAAGAAGGTGGGCTCTGGATTCCACTGTTTGCCATGGTTGTGCAGATTGGGCAAATTGCCTTCACAATCCTCAGTTTCCCCATCTATAAAATGGGAATAATGGATTCCAGAAGGAATAAAACAGCTAATATTTATAAATTTGTCAGTACAATGCCTCACATTTTTTTAAACCTGCATGGTTATAAAAGGTCTTTAAGCTTCAATAAATTATTGTGCTAATCTTTTTTTTGTTTTGTTTTGTTTTGTTTTGTTTTGCTGTACACGGGCCTCTCACTGTTGCGGCCTCTCCCATTGTGGAGCACAGGCTCCGGACGCGCAGGCTCAGCAGCTATGTCTCACGGGCCCAGCTGCTCCGCGGCATGTGGGATCTTCCCAGACCGGGGCACGAACCCGTGTCCCCTGCATCGGCAGGCAGACTCTCAACCACTGCGCCACCAGGGAAGCCCCTTGTGCTAATCTTTATATATTAACTAATTTTCCCTAAAAAGGCATCATTTCAAGAGAATCCCTTTCAGAATTATCAGTGCTTCATTTCTCAAGAAATGGGATGAGTGAGAAAATTAGAAAGGAGGAAAATACAGAGTTGATTAAAAACATAAGGTCAGTTATCTCATGGTGATTACTGTGATGCTGTAGCATATTTACATTAGAGGCTTGTATGTATTTTACCATCTTAATCCAGACTAGATCCTTGTTAAGAATGAAAACACAAACAAAGCAAAAGCAACTACAGATAAATTGAAGAGAATGAATTGCCAAGTGTATATGTAATGAGTTCTGCTCTGTTGGGCACAAGGGTTCCCAGCTATATTTTAAGACTGAGATTTCAGTGGGTGGGACTAGAAGATTGGAATAATTTGAGTAAAATATAAAACCATTCCACTTACTCATTTCTTTTTTTTCTGTTTAATTTATTCTTGAAGTAGAGTTGACATATAATATTAGTTTCAGATGTGTAATACAGTGCCTCAACATCTATATACATTATGAAATGATCACATGGTAAGACTAGAAAACCATCTGTGACCATACAAAGTTATTATGATACTGTTGATCATATTCCCTATGCTCTACTTTACATCCCAGGGACTTATTTATTTTATAGCTGGAAGTTTGTGCCTCTTAATTCCCTTTACCTATTTTTCCCAACCCCTACCTTCCTTCCCTCTGGCAACTACCAGTTACTTCTCTGCCACATACTCACTTCTTACCCATAATAGCTGGCCCCAGTTCCTACCAGCCAAGTCTTTGGCCCCTGGATCTCCAACATAGAAGTTCTGATTTATGTGTTTCCCATCAGAACTTTTTCTTGAGCATGTTCCCAAAGTATGAATATATGTCCACTAAACCTCATTCACCTCAAAAGAGGCCCTTAAAAATGATCAAAAAATAACAAATCAGATGCTGTGATATTTGCAAACAATAACATTTTGGAATCAAAATGAAATGTGGTGAAATATGAATAAAGTCTGTTTTTTAGTTAATAGTGATTTCTCAACGATAATTTCTTAGTTTTGACAAATGAATCATGGTGACACAATATGCTGACATTGGAGGAAACTGGGGAAACAAAACTCTGTACTATCTTTGCAACTTTTCTGTATCTAAAGTTAATTAAAATGAAAGGCTTATTTAAAAATGAAATTTGAGATAAATATAAACTATTTCTTATTTTATATAGAAAGAAGCTGAATTTCAGAAATCAGGGACCTGAGTGACCAAAAGCTGGTTTCCTGACCATTCAGTACGGTGATACAGTATATATATATTTTTTAATAAATTTATTTATTTATTTTTGGCTGAGTTGTGTCTTCATTGCTGCGTGCGAGCTTTCTCTAGTTGTGGTGAGCGGGGGCTACTCTTCGTTGTGGTGCGCGGGCTTCTCATTGCAGTGGCTTCTCTTGTTGCAGAGCACGGGCTCTAGGCATCCGGGCTTCAATAGTTGGGGCTCTCGGGCTGTAGAGCGCAGGCTCGGTAGTTGTGGTGCACGGGCTTAGTTGCTCCGCAGCATGTAGGATCTTCCCGGACCAGGGCTTGAACCCGTGTCCCCTGCACTGGCAGGCGGATTCCTAACCACTGTGCCACCAGGGAAGTCCTGGTGGTACATTATTTGAAAATGTATTTAGAAACTTTATTTCACTTAACCAATGAGCTCTTGGATAAAAGAAAATATGAGATTTTCCATTTTTTGCCCTACCATATCCTCATACACATTGTTAAAATCTGTCACATGGGGCTTCCCTGGTGGTGCAGTGGTTAAGAATCCGCCTGCTAATGCAGGGGACACAGGTTCAAGCCCTGGTCTGGGAAGATCCCACATGCTGCATAGCAGCTAAGCCTGTGCACCACAACTACTGAGCCTGCGCTCTAGAGCCTGTGAGCCACAACTACTGAGCCCATGTGCCACAACTGCTGAAGCCTGGGCGCCTAGAGCCCGTGCTCTGCAACAAGAGAAGCCACTGCAATGAGAAGCCCACGCACCGCAACGAAGAATAGCCCCCGCTCACTGCAACTACAGAAAGCCCGTGCATGGCAACGAAGACCCAACGCAGCCAAAAATAAATAAATAAAATAAATTTATAATTAAAAAAATCCATCACATGGGGTCTGAAGAGGTGGCTACACTAAGGGGTCTGAGTATGTGGCTAAGTGGAGTCTCTTACCCAAAATCATCTGGCCTAAATTCAGCCCAGTTCTATAATGCCATTGTATTATGATGCACGTCCTGGAACTGGCAGTCATGTGGAATTAGAGGTCATGCCCTGAAGATAAGTACAGGTGGGGGTCTCTGGAACACAGACTTTTCAAAAGGAGTGCCAGCACTTTGGCCCCAAATAATGTTTGAGCCCAAATGAGTATACCTTGGCTGCTTGCTTACTGACTTTGGAACCGAGACTGGCAAAGAAGCCCGTCTCTGATTGGTTGAGTTGGGAATTTGATATCTTCTGTTGGCTATTCTGATTTCCTACACCTGGTCATGCTCCCTGCTTTGAGTTCCTGCTCTGCTCCCAGGCCTCAGCACCCCACCTGCTCTCTCCTAGCTTTCCAACCTCCTGACTTTCCCACTAGTCATTGGCTTTGCCTTTTCCACCTGGCCTTGACAGCTTGCACTGGCCCTGTCCTGCAATGCTTATTGGCTCTTGACTAGTAAATCACCACGGACAGCATGTGGTAGTGTTAGGAGACAACACTGCCTTGTCAATGAGAATATAAACTCCTTTAAAAGGACTAGCACCCCCTTGTTTTCTTGAACCAACATCTATCCTGGTGCTGGGAAGCATCACCGCACGTGGCCAGCAGGTTGATTCAGCATCGATCATCCCCTCTATCTTTTTCCATGACCACTAGCTAGACATGACCTCATCTTAGTTCTGGCTCTGACTGAGAAAAATCCCAGTACCAAGAAAAATGGCAGACTTGGAGTTGGACGACAGTGGTGTGAAGTTAAACTTTGCCAGGGAATTTTCCTCTTGAGTCTCAGTTCTCTCATGTATAAGAGGAGGCCATTTATTGATGGCTTCATTTATAAGATTGATTAAGATTTCTGAGTAAATACACCCAACAATAGTCTGAGTTATTTCCTCATATATGATGGAACTAAATTGTCATACAACAATACCAGAAGTGAAAGGAACTCAGAGTCCTACAGGTGCCTGGACCCCAATTTCACATTTGAACAACTCCTGATGTCCCAGGAGATACATTACATCAGTAGATTGTGGAATTAATGAATGGAACTATATTCGCCAATTTAATCGAAGAATCTTATAGGATAGCCTCCTCTTCTAACTTGTGTTATTTCAGCCTGAAATTTCTTGGCATTGATATTCTTGTGGTAACATCATCTCTGAGCTAGAATGTAAAACTTTATAAAGAGAAAGACAGCAGTTTTGTTTGAAACCTAAATATGTATATACTGAAAAAAATACACTAAGATGTTAAACAGTGGCCATATTTTGGAATTATGGGTATTTTAATTCCTTTTTTAAAATTTTCCTTTTTCTCCAATGAACATATGGCTTCTATAGTCAGAAAAACAAATAGGTTTTGTTCAATTTTGTTCAATTTTTGCTCACATATAAGAAATGAAGAGGAAATGAAGAGGATGAGAGAAGAAAGAGTTGGAAGGGCTTAAGTAACATGTTTTTGTTCATTCTTTCAACAAATGTTCATTGACCGTCTAATATATACATACTTGAATTAAGTCTTTGCCAGAGGTAAAAGTAAGTCAGAAAGTTGACCTCAATTAACTTGGAATTTAACTGGGGATATACAAATGTATACTAAATGTATACTATTAGAGTCCATGCACTAAAGGCCGTATGAAACCCTACATAAGGAGCTGTGGCTTACATAAGATAAAGGTCACCTTGGGATTGTTAGGAAAGGCTTCATTAAGAAGGTAGCATTTGATGTGGCCTTTGGAGGGTGAGTAGGATGTTGATAAGTGAAGGTGGCAAGAGGAGATTGTTGTTCTTCATCTATTTCCTTTTTACTCCCTGTAGCCAGCTATGAGAGAATATAGAGATGGAAACTCTCTAAACTCCCAGTGGTATGAAGATGGGCCTGTGAAGAGGAGTAGAAATGATGAGGTTGAGGACGGGAATTCCACTCTCCTCATCTTTGTATTCCCAGTGTACCAGTCTGGCCATGTAGAGTCTCTGTGCTTAGTGAATGCTCAGTAAATGAGTGAATCAGTGACTGACGAAGTCATAAGCCAAAGTGGTCAGTAGTAGTGTTGGAGGAGGTCATCAAGTGGGCACAACTTCCAGTTGACCATGAGCTGGACCTGGGCAGTTGGAGGCTCCTTATCCCCTCCGTGTCCTTGGAATGTACGTTGTGGAACATTCCCACTGTTCCAAGTGGGAACTGTTCCCAGGATGCAGCCTTGAGAGAGTAAGGTGCTGTTGTGACCATCTGGACTATAAAGGTGACTGAACCCAGTTAAGGCCTCTGGGTTAAGATTCTGGTGGGCAGGTGTGGAGGCCCTGTGGCTGCCCAAGACAAGCTTCATAAGTTCCCTTGCTTATTGAAACTGCCACCTACTAGCCTGGAGTGATCTGCCTCTTCCTTCAGTCCCTCCTTGCCCTCTACCTATGGGGGCAAATTTGCAAACCATGTAGTTGCATTGAATTTTTCTAAATGTATAGACTTACTCAGATTCACTTTCTAAGAGGGAGAGTAAAATATGTCATGTGAGTTTGTAAAATGGTTATGCATTTGCCATTTTAATGTTACTTGCTCCCCTGTGTGTGTACCTGCCCTCCCAGGGTGCTCCCATTAGTCTCTGAATGTCCTCCGTCTTAACTCTGGGAATCAATTTTTTAACTGTAATCCACTACCTCTATTCAACTGTACTTGCTGAAGACCACATCTGTGCCTTGTCCATGGTTGTTTCCCCAGGACCTAGCAAATAGATTGCTCCCAAGTGGGCTCCACATAAATATTTGTGAAATGAATGGATACCTGATGTCTCATGATAAAGTGATGCCACAGACAGCTGTGAATAGATATGGCAACTTGACTGTAATTGACTATGGACTGGGGGAAGTTTAGGCATCTATTAACTGCCAGCAAGTTCATCTGGGGGCCTAAGTTGGGTCATTATTTACAGAGAATGGAATTATATTTGAACAGAATATATAACATTATTTTGGATGTCAAAGAACGAGCCAGTAAATACAATTAAATGCTATGGGATGGGACAGTAGGATCACTCAGAGCTTCCCTCATGGGGTTCCAGTTGTTTGAGAGAGCCTCAGTTTGGTCTGGACAAACATTTTGGTCAACCCTCAGGAAGTGACAAAGTAGAGAACTTCAGTGCACTTCCTACATAAGAAAAAACCATGAAATGAAAATTGTCTGAAACCAAGTTCCTTAACATTACCCTGCCTTTGCTTAAAACAGGCTCCATTAGCCTTCCTGATTAAACCCTCTAAAACTGCACCCATACATACCCATGACTCCAGATTAATAAAGCCAGTGATCAGTTCTTAACCCTCACCTTGCTTGGCCTATCCATGCATTTGACATGGCTGATTACCCCCTCTGACATTTTTTTTCACTTGGTTTCCAATTTCACTGACTGCTCGCCTTCAGCCCTCTTTGCTGGTTCCTCCTCATTTCTTGCCTCATGTTGGGGTATATCAAGACTCAGGTGATGGTCGTCTTCCCTTTATCTTCACTCCTTTCCTCATTCTGTCTTATGGCTTTAAATACCAAATAAGTGCCAGTAATTCTCAAAAGTATCTCTAATACAGATATTTCTATCCAGCTGACTTCTGGAAGTTTCCAATTGGAGGTCCAGGTACCTCACTCTTAATATGTCCATCATTCACTCCTTTCTTTCTCTCACACCATCCAATTTAGGGTATATCTTGTTAGACTTATTGTAAGAAGTGTATCTAGAATTCTACCACTTGTCACTACTTCCACTGCTGCCTTTCTGCTGTGAGTATCCATCCCCTCTCGCTTGAATTACTGCCAAGGTCTTCTAGCTGGTCCTTTTCCTTTTGTACTTGCCCCCTGCAGATCCTTCTCCATATAGCAGCTGTAGTGGTCCTTTTAAAACATAAATCAGATCGCGTCACTTCTCTGCTCAAAACCCTACAGTGGAGCGCTATCTCACTCAGAGTAAAAGCCAAAGTCCTTACAATGGCCTGTAAGTTGTTATGTGATAACACACCCTTCCCACCACCCATTTCTTCATCCCTTCCTACCCTCCTCCTCATTCTGTCTGCTCCATGTATACTGCCTCCTTGATTTTTCTTGAGCATGCCAGAAATTCTCTCACCTTAGGCCCTTTGCACTGCCTCTTCCCTCCGCTTGACGGTATCTTCATGGCTGTCTCCCTCACCCTCAGATCTTTGCTCAAATGCCACCTGCTCTGTGAAACGTGTCCTTTCCTACTCCTGGCACTTCCAACCCCTCTTAGTCTGCTTGGCACTAATCAGTTTCTAACATATATACTTAATGATTATGTCCATTGTTAATTGTCTGTCTCTCCTCTGCTTTGGGCTTGTGAAGACAAAGATGTTTGTATGTCTTTTTTTTTTCATCAACAAACCCCAAACATCGAGAACAATGCCTAGCACATGGGTAGTCAATTAATACTTGTTGAATGAATTAATAGTGCCTTCCTTACTCTTCACTTCCCCTGTAGCCAACCATTCATCAAATCCAGTTATTTACACAAGTCCCTTCCCTAGCCATACCCATCACACCCATTGCCTAGATTCTTAATTATCTCTCACCTAAGCTGTTGTTCTTTACTGTCTTCTGGACCAAATGAACACTTTCCCTAAATTTATTTGAAAAGTTCTCTCTGACCATGCTGAACTCCTAACTTCGGTGTTACCCCATTGCCTGTTTGATGAAATTCTGACTTTTTTTTTTTTTTGGACACATGGCATGTGGGATCTTACTTCCCCCACCAGAGATTGAACCCATGCCCCCTGCAGTGGAAGCTCAGAGTCTTAACCACTGGACCCGCAGGGAAGTCCAATTCTGGCTCCTTAGCCTGGCCCCAAGGGCTTCTAACTCACCAGTCCAGTGTCACCGCCCACCAGTCCTCTCTACAGCTCCTCTTCCTGCCAGATGACCTCACATTCCGTCTCCTAATGGCAAGTTACACTATCTTCCTCTGTGCTTTTGCACATGCTGTATTCTCCCACCCAGGAAGTCTTCTCTCCACGCTCCCATCTGTTCTCCAGTGGCCTGCTTAATGCTTTGTGGTCTGGATCTCTGTTCCTTAACGAAGTTGGTATTAATGATACACTGGCCCTGATGTGCTCATATGGCTCCTTTAGACACAGAACAAGGAACTCTGGCCAGTAGGTCTGTTTTAGAAGATACTACAAGGAGTGAAGAATAAATGCCCAGCTTAAGGTGGGAGGAAGTGAAAATACCTGAAATGTCATAAAGATTTAATTTGATTTCCTCCTTAAAGCATTTCCTGAGCCTTTTGGCCTGAAAGGCCTCCCACCCTGTGCTTTCTCACAGCACTTTATTATCTATAGCACACAAATGGCAGTTCTTTCCATACTGCCTTATGATGGCTTCTTGACTATTCTCTACAACAGTTTGATCATGCACTGCCACTTTCCTTCTCACTTGTGTATTTTTGCTCTTTTGCCCTCTATGAGGACAGGAACTATGTCCTACACTTCTGGGTATCCTTCGGGGTGCGTGTCCGAGCTCCTTGCACAAAGCAGATGTTCATTAACACTGGCGCTGCCAAGCAGGACATCATTACCGTGCGGTCCCCACACTGGATGGTAACGAGGGCATAAACTGCCTCTGCTTTTCACTCTGCCGTCTGGACTTTTGCAGACCCCGAGTCCGAACCCCAAGGGTCCCATTTTACAACCTTCCTTTGAATTAGGATCATGTAGCCCAGCCCCAATCCCACTCCAGTCTGGTCTTTGTGCTGGTCTTTGGCATGCTCCAAGGGACTAATTTTTCAGGAGCAAGACATGATGATCACCCCTTGTTGTGTGCTAGCCAAGGGCTCAGTCCTAAGCTCTTTTCTCTGTCCTCCACCAAAGCCCAGACCATAACTTTTGAGGGGAAGAGGAGGAGAAGGGAGTGAGGAAGGGCAGAAAGGGGCAGTGGCAGGCATGGATCCCATGGACGCAAGTTCCAATCTCAGTTCTACTGCTTCATATATGTTTGATTCAGGGCAAGACACTTAACCTCTTTGAGCCTCAATTTCCTCACTTAAAAGCTGTGGGTAAGAAATTCTTGCTCATCCTCCATTTATGAGGAGCATCTAATGTAGTGCGTGACCCAGAGTAGACACCTAGATGGCAGCTGATAGGCATTTCTTTTATTTTCAAAGCATGGCCCCAGTCATGACAACATTTATTCCTCATAATAACCCTGTGAATCCAGTAGGGTGCATGTACTGGGCCCCTTTTACAGATGAATAAAAGGAAGTTTGAAGAAGTTAACTGGTTTTCTTATTATCACCCAGAAATGTTGTGGCAAAACGAGGTTGAAAATCCAATTCTTCTATTTTCTAAACCTAAAACACTGATATATTTATGCTTGATATGAATAAAGAAATGTCTTTAAAGTACTTAGCAACCGAGTGGTAAAATATTTTATAGCAGTTTCAGGTACAGCATGGTGTGTTCTTTAATTGGATCCTTGTATGTAATCAGTTCATTTTACACAAACTCATGGTTGGATATTATTTTTGAGAAGGAAGGTTTAGTTTTTCTCTCAATACTTTATTCTATAAGTTTTATCACCAATTCAACCTATAATAACCTAATGTATTTTTAAATTTCCTTAACAAAAATGTAAGGAATTTCTTTATAAAAGTAGCTGAGGACTTCCCTGGTGGCACAGTGGTTAAGAACCCGCCTGCCAATGCAGGGGACACAGGTGTGAGCCCTAGTTCAGGAAGATCCCACGTGCCGCGGAGCAGCTAAGCCCGTGCGCCACAACTACTGAGCCTGTGCTCTAGAGCCTGTGAGCCACAACTACTGAGCCCGCATGCTACAACTACTGAGCCCGTGTGCCATAACTACTGAAGCCTGGACACCTAGAGCCCGTGCTCCATAACAAGAGAAGCCACCACAATGAGAAGCCCGTGCACTGCACTGAAGAGTAGCCCCTGCTGTCCACAACTAGAGAAAGCCTGCGCGCAGCAACGAAGACCCAGCGAAGCCATAAATAAATAAATAGATAGATAGATAGATAGATAAATAAATATTTTTAAAAAGTAGCTGAAACTTTTTTTTTCCTGAAGTGGTTCTCCAAGGAAGCAAAGAATTGCCAGACAATTTTACTTTATTCCCCCTCCGTATAGGAGGCAAAATGTCTTATTAAAATCCTGAGAATGAATTCACTTAAGCTCCCCACTTAAGATGTTTTTCTGACAAGTTCTGTCTCAGAAAGTATGTTGTACCACTAATTAAGAAATTATTTTGACAGGGTGAATGTTTTGAAGATCTGTGTTGTACACAACCTAATACAATCTAATTTTCTTCCACTGTAACAAAATATGTGGATTTAAGGGAAAAAAGTATGGCCAGCTAATATCAGTGATAGGAGTGCCTCAATTTTAGCTGAGAAGAATTCAAGAAGCAGCCAGCCAATTTGTCTGGGGAAATTTGCTCTCGGCTAAGATGGTATAAAAGGTCTTACCCTTGGGCAAACCATTTATTTAAAAAGTTTAGAAAAATTATTTTTTTCACTGATGGTAAGATTTTTCAGAGTTACCATTTCTGTATGCAAGGATGCAGGATGGAGGTAAATGGTTTGCTCTCTAAAAGGTAGCAAATTGGGAGTGTTTTTGAGTATTTACAGTTAAGCTCTGAGTTTTAAGCATATTCTGGACTTGAAGCATATTCCAAGGAGAATTTCAGGTAAGTTGGGCATCTGTAAGTCCCCAGCTGGTGAACTATCCTAATGTGTGTGCATGTGTATGAAGGAGAATAACTCTAAATAATCCAAAATATTTATTTTCTCTATTCATTCCTTTCATTTCTAATTGATGGTGCTGTCAGAGTCTAGGTGATAAGACCTGTAATAAAATGAATACTAAGTAAGTGCCTACTTAGAACATGAATTTTTATATTACAAGTTTTGTAACAATTTTCATTATAAAATGAGAAATACATTCTTGAACTTTGTGTAGGGGAGTTATCCCAAATAGTACCTAGGAATACAAAGGCCACTAAAAATTCCCATACATAGATGAAAATAGTGTTTTCAGGTCAAAAGCTAATAAGGCTCTCAAAATTATTAGTACAAAACAGATGGGGGTTGTTTCCGTGTTTTTAATTGAATTAGTAGGCCTGTACAGAGAGGCTGTTCTAGGTGTTTTGCTGTGTTCTACAGGACACTGGGCCCTAAATACCACTGAATCAAATTGAGCACTTTCAGAAAATACCCACTCCCTGGCCACAGGCCATACTAACTGAATCAGAACTTTCCTTTCAAAAGCTCCTCAAAAATTTCTTGATGAAAAGGGCTTAGTGATGGGGGAAGTGAGGGAGAGGAAGTAATCTAGAAGGACTCTGGTTTTCTAGCCTGGGTTACAGGATACCGTGCCAGGAGAGAAGCAGCTTTCAGGGGGAGATGATGTGGTCAGTCTTGGGCAGGTTGCATTTGAGGTGCTCATGGGAATCTAGGTGGAGATAGCTCATAGTTTGTTGGAAAACATGGATCTGGAGGTCAACAGAGAAGGCCAGAACAGAGACATGCATTGTTGACTTGTCCATTGGTGGCTGATCAATTAAGTAGCAGACATGAGCAAGGTTTCCCATGGTGAGAGCATGGAATGTGAAGAAAGCTGTGATCTTCAATTCATAAAACATTTTCTAATTACCTGCTATGTGCCAGGCATTGAACCAGGCACTGGGTGATCAAAATGAATGTCTCTTCCCTCAATTAATTCACTTTTTGGTTGGGAAGAAAAATGCACAGATGAATACAGTTGACCCTCGAACAACCTGGAAGTTATGGGCACTGCCCCTCCATGCAGTTAAAATCCAAGTATAACTTTACAGTCAGCCCTTCCTATCTGCAGTTTCTCCATATCAGAGGTTCTGCATCCGTGGATTTAACCAACCTCTGATCATGGAGTACTATAGTATTCACTATTGAAAAAAATCCTTGTATAAGTGGACCCATGCAGTTCAAACCCGTGTTGTTCAAGGGTCAACTGTGTACTGGAGAATAATAATGTTCTAATGGTTTATGGTAGTGCAGGTGCTGGGATACCTGAAAGGAGTGGTCAGAAGAGATGGTGTACTGGAAGCCCTTAATATTTGAGATGAACAAAGTAAGGGATAAAACAAGAAGTAAATACTCTCAATAATCAAGGTGGTTTGTCACGCTTGGGGAAGGGAGATAAAGAATTCTCAAAGAATTGCCAGATTTAGCCCCCCAACCAAACCAAACCAGGCAAAATCAGGATGCCCAGTTAAATTTGAATGTCAGGTAAACAATGAATAGTTTTTAGTATAATTATGTTTCATGCAATATTTGGGGCATACTTATGGTGAAAAATAAAACAGTGTTTATATAGACTTCAAATTTAACTGAATGCCCTACTATCATGAGTCAGTAATGATACTTATTATATTGTTCTTACTACTGTTTTTATTGTATACCATTTCAGGAGTGCTTTACAGCATTCAATATGTTTTTATAACCTTATGGTAGCCCTAGGTATGTTGAACCAATGTACCTTCTCATTGGAAGGATTGGTCAGAAGAGGGGGTGTATTGGAAGCCCTTGATATTTGAGATGAACAAAGCAAGGGATCAAGCAAGAAGTAAATCAATAATCAAGATGGTTTGCACACCTGAGGAAGGGGGTAAAAAATTCTCAAACCCGCTTCTACCTTAGGCTTGTCAGATCTAGCCTCCCCAAGTGAATATGTTTGCATTTGATTACTGTTTCTTTCTCAACAGAATGTTCTCCAAAAATGTAATTGTTTCTCATTTTGATACCCTATTTACCTTCATTCAGTGTGCAAAGTATTTTCATATAACTATGTCATGTGTCCTCACAACAACCCTAAGAGGTTGGTAGGGCAGAGATTAGTACATTCATTTCCATATAAGAAACAGACATGGTGAGGTTCAGTGACTAGCCCAAGGTTAAAAGCTTGATCGTGGTGGGGTGAGACCCTAACCCATCTCTACTGACTTGAATGCCAGTGCTTGTTTATTATGTTACGCTATCTCTAAAAAAAGATAGAAACCTGTCGTATTGAGGTTAGCTTTGGCGTTCTCAGATTTTTCTTGATAGGCAAACAAATCCTCTAAATTATATTTGAACAGGCTTAAAATTTGGGGCAAATGATAATAGAGCAATGTAAAGGGGAATGACCTTCATAAATTAGCTACATTTATAGAGGAATAATAAAAATCATTGAACACTTCCAAATATCTCATGAACAGCTGCCATTAATGAAGCCTTGAAATATTCTTTATAATTATATGTTGATCACTAGATGTATTCTATTCTTATGACTTCCATATTTGGAAAAAACATTTGCATAACACAGTATAGCAGTTTGTTCCTTGGTGTCTGTAACCTTCTAAATAATTTCATGAATTAAAATGGCTCAAGAGGGACTTCCATGGTGGCGCAGTGGTTAAGAATCCGCCTGCCAATGCAGGGGACACAGGTTCAAGGCCTGGTCTGGGAAGATCCCACATGCCGCGGAGCAACTAAGCCCGTGCACCACAACTACTGAGCCTGTGCTCTAGAGCCCGCGAGCCACAACTACTGAGCCCATGTGCCACAGCTACTGAAACCTGCGCACTTAGAGCCTGTGCTCCGCAACAAGAGAAACCACCGCAATGAGAAGCCCGCGCACCGCAACAAAGAGTAGACCCTGCTCGCCGCAACTAGAGAAAGCCTGCGCACAGCAACAAAGACCCAACACAGCCAAAAATAAATAATAAATAAATAAATTTATTTTAAAAAAAGGCTCAAGAAAAGGACATAGTTTGTAACTGAAAAATTAATAGTTCATAAGTATTTATGTCATCTATTACTATATATTTGCTCGGTAATGTATTCCCTATATGTTTTATGGGACATGAATCTGATCTCTGAGAGTCTAAATTGAGGTTAGTAAATCTATCATAACAAGGATACTAGAATGTTATTAGAAAAACATAAAGGTTTTTACTTTTAAGTTTAATACTTAATGAATGTCTGTTTTGGGGGTTATTTTTAAGTTGCTAAAAATAGGGGCCCTGTTTGGTAGGTAAAGAATCCTGTTCCTGAGCAGTCTTCTGTTTTCCATCACTAGCCACTGTTCCTCTTTCAGTTTCTTTTTCTGCTGCTTTTAGCTCATGCTCAATAAATGATACATGTATTTTCATGTTAAGTGCTATGTTCTTTTTTAATTTTATTTTTTTCTCTGTTTTATGGAGTGTTATGAAAAACTGCTCACTTTAAGAAATTGACAGGTCTATTAACAGAGAGCTTTATGTCTAAGAGTCCAAGCAGTTAGGCCTTCTGGATATTCAGGAATTGGAGGGTGTCAGACCAGTCATTTTTATTGCAGACTAAAATGATGGCTACAAGGAGATGGGCTCACATTATCACTTTATATAAATCACCCAGCCTGTCTTTCATTTCTTGCCTTCCCTTAGAAATCAGAAAGCTCAGAGTTCTTACACTAGAAATAAGAGAAGAGCAGAAAGCTTAAGAGACTGGGTCCAGCCCAGATTGTGTCTCAGGGTATCAAGGGACGTATAAGAAGATGTGCACGTCCCATCTGATTAATTTCAAAGAGTAAATATGTTTCTCAAACAATGACCATGTGTTTTGTAACCACACAAACCTGGTTATAAATCTCAGCCCTGCCATTAACTAGCTGAGTGGCCATGGACAGGTTGCTTAACCTTTCTATGTCCTGTTTTTTTTTCATTTGTAACATGGTGACATCAATGACAATCTTACTCTTCTGATGGAAAAAATAGAGGTGGTTGGGATCCAGAATGGCCCATCAACTGGGAGAGTTTGTTGAAGATCTGCAGAGGGGGCATTCCAGGAAAATGCATATTATTTATGTGTAAATGGACTTCTTTCCTGGTGATCTGAAAGCTTAGACAGCTGTGCTTCTCTGGCCTAAGACCCAGAATAAGTGTATCCTCCTGAGCCCCTTTTCCTCTCACCCACTTTATCTGGGCATTTGGAATCCTAGCCCTCTGATGGCAAGAAGAAGCACAAAGATAAAGCAAGGGAATGGAGCATCTTCTCCCCCTCAGGCTAGAGTAACACTGGCCTATCCTCTGTCCTCAACCCCAGACCCCTCTCATGAAACCCACCTGGTCCTGCCAGGCTGGAGGAGTGGCAAAGGGGAAGCAGAACCAGGCCCACCTTGTGGTACAAATCACATGGATCAAGGTCTTCCATTCAGAAAATTCAAGAGGCCTAGAGATGCCAGAAGAACCAGGAGAGGAAAAAGCCAAGTGAATGAGCCACGTGATTGAAGACTCTTTCCCAGCTTACTGTGGCCCCTTCTGTGTGTTCTCCTTCCTAATGATTACAGCAGAGTTTCTCACCCACAGCACTGTGGACATTTGGGCTGGAAATTCTTTGTTGTGGAAGCTGTTCTGTGCATTGTAGGATGTTTTGCAGTATCCCTAGCCTCTACCTATGCCAGTAGTACCCCACTTCTAGTTGTGACAAATAAAAATGTCTCTAGACACTGCTCTGGCAATGTCCCCTGGAGAGCAAAACCACCCCCCGGTTGTGAACCACTAGTTTAGAGGAAGGAGGGGATCTTGAAATTTCTCTGGAGGTTGGAATAAGTCACAGATGCCTACACAACAGGATTAAAGACAGTAACGAAAGTGCCCTGCACAGTGCCTGGGATCAATGTAACGCTAAATAAATTGAGCTTCATCTTGTTCCTCCCTCCTGGAGTGAATACTGTGGTGTGCCTCTGCATACCCACTTGAGGCCTGCAAGACTCCTTCCTCCAGCTACCAGGAGCACTGTCTGCTGACCACTCACAGAGTGTCTCTCCCTGTGCATTGCCTTCAGCTGAAGGGTGCTGCCTCTCTCCAGCCACATCCCCTCCCCAGGAGCAGCCTGTAGCCAATAACTGGTCATTGCAGGGGTATAAGTCCTGGCCCCCTTGCCTCCATTGGGGATGTCCCTGAAGGGCCATCTCAGCTTCAGAGCTCCCTGTGGGATCACCCAAGACTTCTGTGACTGCACTGTGTTGGCACTGCTCCCTCGCTGAGTCCTGCTTCCCTCACTCCTCACAGGTGTTGTTTCTGCGAGCTCTCCCCTGTCAACCTCCTTCCCACAAACCTCGGCCTCCGAGTCTGTTTCCCAGGGAACTCCACCTAGGCCATGCTCCTTTGGAACCATGCTTTATGGGAATCTGTCATTTTTTAGTGAGATAATGCAAGCCAAGTCCTCAGTACTGTAGTAACTGTAATAAATATTAGCTATTATTATTATCCATGAATTTATCCATCACATTATTTAAGTTATATGTATCTTTGATTTTATCACTTCCTGTAGGTAATTTGTTTCTGAGGCAGTTATCCTAATAAACTGTATATCATTTTTCTGCATATTATGCCTTTCAAGAGTCATGGCAGCTAGCTCATTCTCAGATGAGTTCTGGTGAACATATCTGCTCATATTGGTGTTCTCTTAATTTTGTAAGTTCTGGTCAGAGGTGGTAACTCCCTTTTAAGATGTTTCCAGTGAGCACATTGAGACAAACTCCTGAGGGATCACAGCAGGGTGGGGAGGGAAGACTTAAACCCCATTCCCATTCCAGGTTACCATAAATTTTGATCTGTACTATTTCCACACTGTACCTCACTTGTGAATAATAGTTTTTTTTTTTCTTTACTCTTGCTGGATTAGAAGTTCTTGAGGGGTCACCTTTACATCTCTCTCCTCCTTTCCATCTTCACTTGAACACTTTTCATCACAGGCTTTTAGTACACACTGCCTGAGGTATGGGCTGGAGGAGAGGGGTTTGAGATTCAGAAGGCAGAGAAGGAATGATCAGCTGAGGCACATAAACAAAGCTTCTCTTGCTGGAGGATGTGAACCCCAGGCTTCTCAGTGGGTGCCCAGGAGCATGAGACTCATAGCATAAACACAGACATTTTTGTGGAATATAATTAGACATAAATTCACATAACATTTATCAAGTTCTTAGTACATTCCAGAGCATTTTCTCTGACCTAACTTTTATAATCATTTTCTGATGTCCCACTAAGGTAGGCCAGTCATTATCCTCATTTTTCAGATGAGGAAATTAAGATACAGAACTTATTCAAACTAGGAGGGTAGAATTCAAACTCACGTCTGCTCAATTTCAAAGGGTTCTCCAAATGACCACTATAAAATTTCTCAGGTGGTCTAACCCAAACCTTTTCTATGAAATTTTATGGAACAAAAGACAAATCTTATACAATTTTAAGATAAAATTATGAGAGAACCCTCCAAAAAAGTCATTTTGGGTGGAAGCAAGTCACTTCCGGTTACCTCTTCTGGATCCCAGTTCCCTCTTTTGATTTTAGAGGAAAATCCGTTTTCTCAATCTTGGTTTCCATGAGGGGTGATTTTCCTTAATACATACTCCCGGCCTTTGTTTTCTCACACCCTGGGGAGGGGGTGTGGCCCTCTGATTGGTAAATGTGGAAAGAGTAACTAAACATGCTCAGCTGGCGGTACCTTTGTTCTTTCTCTTGCAAGTGCTCCCCTCCTTTTTTTAGAGAGCAGTTGGGGTCCTAGACTCCTGCATATGCTATTCTTTCCTGGGTGGCTGCCACATTGTGACTGGAGGGGTAATAAGCCTTCCTGGCTCAGGGGTTCAGTGGTCTGGTCCACTGGACTCTCACCTAAGCTATATTCTTTTGCTTAGCTTCTGTGAGTAATAAAGGTGATACTTGGCCTCTATCTCAACTCTTCTGTTTCTCAAATTGCTCAGAACCTGGTTGGGAAAGGAGGATTATTTATTGCAGACTCCCTTGGAGCCCTCCACACTCCTGCCTGCTAGGAGTATTTGGGGATAGCTTGGGAGTTCCTCCCAAGTAGGATGTCTATTCCTCTCTAATTCCTCTTTCTCCCTCTTAATCTTCCTCTGCCCAGGGTCCACAGCAAGGAGCTGAGTAAAAATTTTTATTATATACATGTCTTAAGTTTCTTGAGTATGGAAAAGTAGGCCTCATACCATGAAAATCTTCTCTTCAGAGTTGCTCTGGTTGTTTCAAAAATGGTATTAATAAAAACAACATATGAAATTGACCATTTTCATAGGGCACCTGTGGTAAGGTTTTTGTTGTAACTGACAAACAAGGTGCAGAATATTCCATGTATAATTTAGACCCCTTCCCTGTGGACTGCTCTGCTAGTTTTGTATATAACTTCAGTTATTATTGCCATTAAGAAAAGATATTGTAGGGACAAACTCATTTTTTGAATAGATTGTTATCTCAAATTAAAAAAGATTATGGGAACTGGCAATCAATGCAGCCATCTAATTGCTATTTCTCCAATTAAAAATTAATATACAGGAAGAGCTGCCTGGAACCAATTGGTCTTTAGATAATTTCAAAATGAGGGAAAAAAGAATGGTTTAAAAGCAGAAGGCTTGAGTGGATGCAGGCAGGGTTTGTGGTTCCCGGTCTCCTTTTGCAGTAAGGCTGCAGGAACAGGCGTGTTCCTGACCTTGCTCCGTGGCTACCATGCCCAGGACTGACTGGAAACAAAGGAACGCTGAGCTCGTGTCTCATTGTTCCTCCTCTGTTGAAGATTTATGTATAAAATCACTGCATTTTGTGATGTACTGGAGAATAGATGGCAGGTGTCATTTTCGTACAGTGCATGTCATTTCATGGAAGCGGTAGAAAATGTGTGTGACGGTGCTTGTGCTAAAAATGTTCCTCTGTTCTTTGAGGATGTCAGTGATGCCATCCCAGCTCCTTCTCTTCTGCAGAACTTCATTTGCTAAGCAGCGTTCAGATAGATGGGGACCAAGGAAAATGAAACCAAAGGAAGACTCTTGTGTCTTGAAGATAGGACGTCCTTCTACTTGGTTCACAATAAGCCTCTTTAAACTGAAAGAGTCAGACTTTGCATTTGGAGGGTAATAGGTACTTAGCTTTAATCTGGAACAAATTATTATACATATGTGTGTATATATACATACATATACATGTATGTTAAATAAAATGCATGGGAAAGCTCATGTATCCAGAGGTTTAATCAGATCCCAGTTAGGAGGTGGGTTTTAGTGAGATGGGAGCAACCCTTTATTTGATGGAGTGGGGCTTTTATGTGGAACTACATGGAATCCACAGCTGGGATAGTGGAATGTTACTTCAGGTCCTCACATCTCCAGAAAGAGAAGATGGAGCCGGAGAGGATACAGAGTGAGAGCACAGGAATGGTTCAAGGGACAGGAGGCTGACTAAGAAAATGAAACTCTGGTGTGAAAAGGCTGAGGCAGAGAAGGGACATGTCAACTGCCTACAGATGGGTGAAGGCATTGGAGCACTTAAGTGAGGATGTGTCCAACAATGCCTAGCTGTCTGCACCCAGGGGACCATTTGTGAAATTTGTGAAGAGTGATTGAGGAATCAGAAGGTGAAGAACTGAGAGGGAGAGGAAGCTGATTGGGAGGTGTAGAACCAGGAAAAGGAGGGACTTCCCAGGTGGTCCAGTGGTTAAGACTCCGTACTTCCACTGCAGGGGGTGTGGGTTTGATCCCTGGTTGGAGAACTAAGATCCTGCATGCTGTGTGGCATGGCCAAAAAATAAATAAATAAAAATTTAAAAAAAAAAGTTTTTGAAGAAAAAGAACCAAGAAAAGGAATGTTACTTAGAATATAGGCACAAAACCTATGGTCCTCATTATCTACAGATGAGGTAAAATTCCATACAAATGGTTCTCATCAAAGTATGAATGATGAATCTATTATGTGATGTCAAGGAAGACCAGAAAGCCCTCCCACAATTCCTTGTTCTCTGTTTCTTCCATCTTTTTCTGAGTCTCACTTAATGGCCCTCTTGGTCTTCGGTAGTTAAGCCTTAGCCTGGGGAGACACCTGGGAAGTCCCACCCAGGCCGCAAAGCCTTTCACTTCTGAATCCTGAGTTACCTGATGAGTCAGCCCTGGTTTTCAGCCATCATAGCCACTGCCTTGCTAATGCTCAGACCCGAACAGAGATCAATTAAATCAGAACCTAGAAGGATAGGGTGGGGTCTGAAGCATTGGTAATTGCCTGCCTTAACCAACCAAACCATTTTCTCTCCTCCACACATACCTCAGATTCTTCTACCTCTCTATCTTTGATCCTACAGTTTCTTCTTGTTGAAAGCCCATATTTTCCATATCTGCATCTATAATTCCTATCATTTATTAAGACTCAGTTCCATTGCCCTCTTCTCCAAAGTTTTCTCAATTCCTCCTCCACCACTTTGGAAGAAATAACTTCTCGGAACTCCCATAATACTTCCTTGTACCTTTCGTATAGTACTTATCACTTTGGACCCAGGGTTTTATTTATTTATTTTATTTTATTATTATTTTTAAAAGTATGACCCTTAAGGATTAGGGTTTTCTTTCTTTGTTTGTTTGTTTTAATATTTATTTATTTATTTGGCTGCGCCGGGGCTTAGTTACAGAATGCGGTATCTTCGTTGCTGTGTGTAGGATCTTCTTGCGTCATGCGAGATCTTTTAGTTGCGGAATGAGGGATCTAGTTTCCTGGCCAGGGATCCAACCCGGGCCCCCTGCACTGGGAGTGTGGAGTCTTAACCACTGGACCACCAGGGAAGTCTCTGGACCCAGGGGTTTAGATGTGAATGTGCATATCTCATTTTTCTTTGAAGGATTTAAGTTTCTTGAAGATGAATCTTATGAGTTTTTTGATAGCCCTTAGTCTCACAGAATAAAATAGTTTCAACATGGCAAAGTAAAGTCTTTATACCTACCTGCTCCATGAATCTTCATAACCATCTTGTAATGTAGGTACCATTATTAACATCATCATCCCCATTTTGCAGATAAAGAAACAGAAGTGATAAGCCAAGATTACAGCTAGTATGTCTTTGAATCAAGATTTGAACCCAGGCAGCCTGGTCCATGTTCTTAACAGCTATGCTCTGTTGCCTTCCAAATCAATGAGTCAATAAGTAAGTGTGCATGGGTTAGTAGAATGTGCATTTTGGCAAGGTCCTTCACCACCAGGACACCTATCCACAGCAGGACTCCAGGGGTAATAGGTTGACAGCAGGGATGAGTTGGAACGCTCATCAATGTTCACAGTTCTGTGCCTCCAGGGAACCCACCTGACCTTTTATCTGTTCTCTTCTCTCCTGGACTCAGACCCTGGCTTTTCCTTCTTTTGGAGAAACCAGCATGCAGGGATAAGAGGCAGCCCACTCCCACGTGGTCTGCCATGGAGTGTGGTAAAGAGAGAAGATGGCACTGAGTGTGGGTGTGTTGGTGTTTTCTACAGCTGCCTCTGTAGTATTTTTTTTTAAATTGAGAATGGATTTGGGTACCTCTGTGCCCCTGGTCCCAATTGTTTCATATTTTACTATCCCATAGGAGAACTTCACAGGTGTGTATGTCGTGGGGGGTATTTAACATGTGTCTAAGAAAATGAGTTTTTCTTGTGGCCATGTAAGGAACAGGGTGTAATGAAGTGGGCTGGGGAAGACAGTGGTAGGGATTGACTATTCCCTCTTCTCTGTAGAAGGGAGAAGTGGAGAGCGAGTGATAGGCAGTGGTCATCCAGAGGAGGCGAGAGAGCCACAGCGACGCTGCAGCCCAGATCAGCCAAAGCCAAAGTGCTTCCACCCACACTGGAAATGCTGAAATTAGCCAACAGCAGGATTTAACAGGCAGCTGCTGCCCTTTAAAGGAAAGAAAAATAATTTAAGTTTTATATTAAAAGTATTTAAACCTGGCCACTACAAATAAAATCCAATCAGTTATTCCTTTGTTCATCCATTTGTTCATAAATCAAACATATATGTGTTAGAGATCAACTCTGCTTGAAGCCCAGGGCTGGGCACTGGTCCAGGGGAACCAGATTTGAAAAGCCAGCCTTGCCCTCAGGCAGACAGACTCATACACAACTAACTATAATAATATCTAAAGAAATCACTAACTAGGATGGAAAAGTTAGTATATGGGATAAAATGAGTTTCTCATTTTTATGAAGTTTGATTAAAAATATTACATCAAGTTGGATAATCACTAAAATCACAGAAACATTTTAAAAAGACACGTTTTGCCTTCCTCTCCAACCCCTTTAGTTTTCTCTGCCTGGTTTCTTTGAGTAACCATTTTCTGCACATTTTTTTTCTAGGTTGGTCATTAGACAGATTCCTCTCTTTTCCTTTGGGTAAATTGTACTCCTTTCATTATGCAGGACTTACTGGACTAGGACTCAACATTCAGGAGCGTGTGTTCAACAGAAAGAAGTGCCTGGATCCTCTGTGGTCCATCCTTAGGGCCTGCCTCACTATCAAAAGCTTCTCCTATCGGCTTTCTCGTGGATCAGTGGGGTGGTGATTAGAAAGGCAAGAAGGGTGAACTAAGTAAAGTGAACTGATAGGTGTCCCCCAGAGGAACATTGGAAACATGGTTCATTGGGGATGTGTCCTAGACTAGCTACTCTGTTCCCACACCTTCTAGAGAGGAGAGAGCACAGGTATGGAGCTAGACCAACCTGGCTTTGAAGATTGTCTAAACTCTAGGAGAGTTATTTGACCCTTATAAGCCTCTGTTTTCTCAACCGTAAAATGGAGTTGAAAGTAATAGCCATGTAATAAGATTGTAGAGAAGACTAAATTGAAGAATTGGAGAATGTATACGTATAAAGCACCTGCATGGTGCCCAGTAGATGGTGGTTAGTATGATTAGCTATTATTCCACAGCCTCTGTGAGCTGGAGTAGAACCTTAGTGAGTGGCTCCAAGGATGAAGCAGGCAGGTAGAGAGGCTGGATTCTGTCAGTATGGATCACATTCCTCCCCTTTAGCCTCCTTGTTAAGGCCAAGTCTGGAAGCACTGCCTGAGGCTCGGTCTGGTTGAGGCATGTAGTCCAGCCCACAGGTACTCTTGCTATTATGTGCTCCCAAGAACTGGCAACTAGGTAAAGAAGCCTCAGAAGGCAGAGAGCCCAAATGTCGTGGCCGCCTCCACCGTCTGTCTGTCTGATTTTTCCTAACACTCCAAGATTAACCCACATCCATGCCCTAGTTACTGATAGTTGTTTCTGTATGTTACCATGCTGAATACTGTAATTTGTAACCCTGGGCTCAAGTTGTGTTTTCATCTTTTTCTCTCATTTGGTTTCTCCCAAAGGGCTACTTGGAGGACCATCCCCCACACCTAAGCCCCACACTGCCCTCACTGAGACCTGTTCCCATGGTGGGTTTAGAGATTCTCCTTTGCTTTTCAGCCTGACTTCATTTTTAAAAGCCAGAAGTAAGCAATTTGTATAGACTCCACCCCCACAAACCGACTCCTACTGAACAAAGGCTAAAATACTGAGAAAATTATTTGTACTTGTGTTGCAGATGTAGAGATTCCTGGAATCTTGTGGGACATTCTGTTCCCCTAACAGAATTCCAGAACAGCATTAGGAGGACATCAACTCATTTGGGTTACTTGCCGGGACTTTTAGAAGTTAAGCAATCTTTGGCTAGCCTCTGTTTTATATTTGATCGTCAAAATCCAAATATAATACTTGGGAACATTGAAAGTGGAACTTCTTTCTCCCAAGCCATATTGCGTTTTGTATATTTTTACCCTGCCTACTTAAATTACCTCTGATACCGCCTCTGGACAAGATAGAGACTTGGATTTCTTTGGATGGAAAACTGTTATGTACTTACCCTTTCATGTTACCCTCCAGTCTGTGACGAGACTCTAGTAATTCAAGTGGGAGAGTCTGTGTCAGACCAAGCCTGAAACTCCTCATCTTCCCTCCGGTGGTATAAAAGAGAAACACACATACCTGCAGGGAGGGGGAGGCGGGGTGGGGGAGCTCTTCAGGGTGGTGAAGCTGCAGCAAGCAGTAAGTCACTAGCTTTGCCAGCAGTAAACCTAGAGGAGCATTGTGCTGCAGCAAGCCAAAAGTTAATCCCTCCAGAAGAGCAAGATAAATTTAAAGGCAAATCGCTTGCTTGCCCCTCCTTCCTCTTCCAGTATCTGTCTCAGACTGACCCTTGAGGTTGGTGGATAATAAACCTTTCAGGCTTGCCTCCTATTTCCGAGAGTTTGTAGATCATGGCCAACTCCTACTAGGATATTTTAGTGGTGGGAAGCCACAGGGGTGCCATGTTCTGGACCTCCATTTCCAGCCATGTTCCTGCCACCTCCACTTGCTTGGAGATCTAGCTGCCACTCTGGTCCCATAGCTGGTCCTGTCATCTTGGCACAGATATTCTCATGAGATTGTCTTGGAGTCACTGAAGGTAGGGAAGGTTGGCATTCCACGGTGCTATTGTGAGGACCGTGTACAATCTTTTCCTAGATGGCTTTGCCATCTGACAGGTGGAAGTCTGTTTAAGGAACTGTTCTAGGTGGTTAATGCTGAATAAATGGAAGTACTCCTTCTGGTCCAAAGGCTCTCTGACCTCAGAAGATCAACCCAGGTTCCCAAAGTTCTTTCTACATGAGCTCCACCACTCAAGCAGGAAGCATTTAGTGAGCTCTTCTGGTCAAAGCTGAGAATTATAATCGAATTGCCAATTCTACTTTAGGCTTGGGTTTCAGTTCCAGATTGAGATCTAGCAAAGTTGGAATGGAGTGAATACAGTAATAAGAACCCTGAACTAGAAACTTAGTCCTCACTCAGCCACTGTCTAGATTGTGACCTAGGACAACTAGTTTGGCAAACCAATCAGCTACCTAGCTCTAGACCTCTGTTTCTTCAATGGGACGAGGAGGAGGTGGTCCTCTAGTGCTACCAATCTTTGCTCTATGTTCATACTTGTCACACATGCAATAAACCCAGATTTGTCTTGCATTTTTTTTTGTAATGCCATAACTAGCTTGTAGGTTTCATTTTCTTAACTCACTTTTAGGGGGAAGTCTGTTCCTCAGACCTACTGCTGTTGAGAAGGGGTGTTTGTGCTCCCTGCTTGCCATGGCATCATTCAGCTCTCTGCTTTTCAGGCTCTACTCTGCGGGCTAAAGGGTTAGTGGGCTTCCTTCTGGTAACCAACTCTACTTCTGTTTTACATTCTGAGACTCAGCTGAGATTTTGTTTGAGAAAAGGGCTCCACAGTCAGATAATGAGAGTCTGAAAATCTCTAGTTTGGACCCGTTGCTATTGTTCTTAGCAACTTTGCCTGGACTTGTTTCTTCTGCTTGCCTTCAGTATTCTGGTGCGTTCTCCAGGGTCTGCCTTCTTCATCTGCTCTTCTCACCTTCTCCTCAGGTGATTTTTTTTTTTCACTCTAGGTTTTTTAATCATCACTTCCCAGATATCTCCACCGAGATGGAAAACTTGATTTCTCCCAAAATGAGCCATCATCTTCCCATCTCCACACTTTTCCTCTCAGACCTCGTCTCTCTTCCATATTCTCCATCTCTTTGGGTGGCACCATCAACCACCTAGCCTCCCAACTTAGAAACCTGGGACCTGTCCTAACTTCTGCCTCTCCTTACCCCACATCACCACTACCACTGTTGGGTATCCGTGGCATCTCTCCAGTGAATCTGCCTCTGCCTGCTCAGGCTCTGATGTTCCTTTTGCTGACAAAGTAATCTTTCTACAATAGAAATATGATTGTGTCTGCCCTCTGTTTGGAACCCTTGCCCGGTGCCGCATTTCCTATTGGTGAGGTCTAAACTCCTTGGCACGGCAGACAAAGTTCTTTGTGATCCAGTCCCTGCTTGCTTTTCTCGTATTCTCTTCTACCTTGCACTTGGTGGTCCTACAATATCTAAGTTCTTGTGGTCCTTGAAATGCATCATGCTGTCAACAACTCATCCTTCCCACGTGCTATTTTCCCTGTCTGGAATGCCCTTCCACCCTTGTTGACTTGTGGAATTACTGTTCATCCTTAAAAGGGTGGGCTTAGTAGTCAGCTTCAATGACGCAGATGTACTCATTTCCTCCCCTGTGTACTGTACCTTCGCAGTATCACTTATCACAAAGTATAACAATTTGTTTGCATGTCTGCATACTCTTCAGGACCTCAAGTTCCTTAAAACAGGACTGTACTTCTATCAGCATTTCTAGCCACAGTGCCTAGCTCAATGTCTGAGACATGGCTGATGCTCAGCTAAGCTGAATTCTCATGGAAGGTAGCTGAGTGCTGAATTACCAAATTATAGGCTTCCTTAGCAATAAAGAGGTAACTCACTTATTTTATTCTAAGTGTCAAAATAGTCATATGTTTTAAAACAGCCAGTCATCATTCTACCTGGAGAGGAATAAAGCAAATGGGAAACCAAAACTAGGAAGAAAAGCATTTGGCATTAGGTGCAAATTAAAACACCTAGGTAAATAGTAAGAGAGACACAGTGGGGGATTTTGGTGTGAGTTCCTCAGAAATTATTTGTAACTAATACTTTTAATTGATGTTTTCCTAGAGCTGTGAATGTTCTGAAGTGTGGCTGATTTGTTTCCTTTTGTTTTACCTTTCAGATGGCTGTACCTTTGCATAAATTATCTTCTCTGGTCCCATTTTAATTCCAGTTGCTCATGGTGTGCTACCCAAGTAAAGCAGTTGGGGGTCCTTTGGGATTTCATAGCCATTTGATTAAAAAATGTATTCTAGTGAAACCCCTTTAAACTATGGGGCTTAAAAACCTCATGGATAATCAAATGAGTTGAAGAAATGGTGCCCTCCAGGAAAACATACTTCAGTTTATAAAGTATTTCCCTCAGATGTCTTAGGAGGAAAGGGGATATTTTCTGAGAAACCCACTAGCAGCGTGACATGCTTTGTGTTAGAGGCAACCCCCCTGAGAGCCCCTTTAAGGTCTGGGTCAGCACTTCAGCATTTGAATAATCCATGGTTCCTGGAGCTGTTCCTGTCTGAGGTCCCTCTGCTCAAGAGATTTTCTTCCTTGAGGAGTTTGTATGGGGAGGGAAGCTGAGGTTAGATCCTTGCTTTTTCAGGTAAAGGCAGTTAATTACTTCTTTAGGTGAATGCAGCAGAAGCTGACTTGCAGTGAGGGAGCCATGGGGTAGTTAACCCTCCTCAGGCCACTGCAAATTTTTAGACAATCTAATTGGGTACAGATAATTTCTTTTTCTTTTTTTTCAAAACTTAACATTGGAATTTTACTATTAAACATTCGATAATCATAGTTAAACATTTGATATTTCAGAGGAGGGACATTCAGTCTTAACTGTAGCTGCTAGATTGTTCTAGCAGTCACTAAAACACACATTTGGGATATTAGGTAGATGCTCACGTTTCATGTGAGAAACTGAGATTGGTAGAGAAGCAAAATACCTTGAGGGTAATATCTCATTTTTTTCTTACACTTTCTTTTCTTCATATTCTTTTTTTAAAATTTTATTTTTTACTGAAGTACAGTTGATTTACAATGTTGTGTTAATTTCAGGTGTATAGCAAAGTGATTCAGTTATACATACATGTATATCTTTTTTTTATATTCTTTTCCCTTATAGGTTATTACAAAATATTGGGTAGAGTTCCCTGTGCTGTGCAGTAGGTCCTTGTTGGTTACCTATTTTATATATAGTAATGTGTATATGTTAGTCCCAAACTCCTAATTTACCCCTCCCCGGCATGGACAATTTCTTAATCAGATGTAAAGTGTGAATAAAGCTTCCTCAGGAGGTTTTGCTAGGGTTTTTTTTTTTTTGGTCTGTGTTAGGCAACCTGAATAAGAACAATGGGCTTGTTATGATCTGCAACATCAGCATAAATCCCCAGACCCCTCTTCCATTCAGTTTGCCATGCCTAGTCCCTTCCATCTAGAAATTCTGAAGCTCTCCTCCAGTGTTTCTTCATGGTCTAGAAAGCCTGCTTCAAGATCTCTACTACACTTCATTCAAGGCCACGTGGAAGGAGAGTCAGCCAGTGGTCACTTGGGAAGAGGCTTGGACAGCATGTCCAGAGACAGGGCTGCAAGCTCCTTAAGGACATGGTGCCTCTCTACACTGATGGTTTGCTTTTTTGTGTTTTTCTTTTTCTTTTCCTTTTGTTTTAATTGCAATATAGTTGATTTACAATGTTGTGGCAATCTCTGCTCTACAGCAAAGCGACTCAGTTTTACACATAGAGACATTCTTTTTTCATATTCTTTTCCATTTTGGTTTATCCCAGGAGACTGGTTATAGTTCCTTGTGCTATACAGTAGGACCTTGTTGTTTGTCCATTCTGAATGTAATAGTTGTGGGTTTTTTTCTTAAGTCAAAGTCACTAGGTTATGATTTACCAAGAATGAAATCCACTTTATTAGGTGGACAGTTCCATGAATGTTAACAGCATAGACAACACTGCAACCATCATCACCATCGAGATGTAGAATATTTCTATCATCCCAGACAGTTATCTCTTTTTTTTTAAAATAAATTTATTTAATTTATTTATTTTTGGCTGCGTTGGGTCTTCGTTGCTGCGCGCGGGCTTTCTCTAGTTGCAAAGAGTGGGGGCTACTCTTTGTTGCTGTGGGCATGCTTCTCATTGCAGTGGCTTCTCTTGTTGCGGAACATGGGCTCTAGGCGTGTGGCCTTTAGTAGTTGTGGCACGAGGGCTCAGTAGTTGTGGCTTACAGGCTCTAGAGCGCAGGCTCAGTAGTTGTGGCGCATGGGCTTAGTTGCTCTGCGGCATGTGGGATCTTCCCGGACCAGGGATTGAACCCATGTCCCCTGCATTGGCAGGCAGATCCTTAACCACTGTGCCACCAGGGAAGTCCCCAGACAGTTATCTCTGACCTCTGCATAGTGAATCCTTTTCTGCTATCTTAGAAACACCTGACAACCACTGAACTCTTCCTTATTCTAATAGTTCTGCCACTTCCAGAATATCACATAAATGGAAGCACAGAGTATGTAGACTTTTGAGTCTGGCTTCTTTCACTTTTCGAAATGGTGAGATTTATCTATGTTGTTGCATGTATCAGCAGTTTGTTCCTTTTTATTGCTGAGCAGTGTTTCATTATGTGGGTGTTCCAATGTTCCACAATTGGTTTATCTATTCACCAATTGATGGACATTTGGATTGCTTCCATTTTTGGTGATTATAAAGTTGCCATAAACCTTTGCACATAGGTTTTTATGTGGGCATAACTTTTCATGTCTCTTGGATGATACCTTGGAACAAAATTACTGGTTATATGCTAAGTGTGTGTTTAACTTTATAATAAACTGCCATAACTGGATTCCATTGTGACTGTATGCTTCTGCATTTCCACCAGCAATGTATGAAAGTCTTACTTGGTGTGCATCCCCACTAGCATCTGGAATCATCTTTTTAAAATTTGGACCATCAGAATGGTGTGTAGTGCTAGCTTGTTGTGGTTTTAATTTGCATATCCCCATTACTAATGATGTTTAACATCTTTTTTTTTTTGCTTATTTGCCATCTATAACTCATTCTTAGTGAAGCAACTTTTCATATCTTTTGTTCAGTTTTCAATTGGGTCATTTGTTTTCTTATTATTGCATTTCAGGTACTCTTTATATACTGAAATACTAGTCCTTTATCAGATGTGTTTATCGGTGTGTTGCAAATATTTTCTCCTAGTCTGTGGCTTATTTTTTCATTTTCCTAAAAGTGGTTCTGAAACAGCGGACATTTAAAATTTTGATCAAGTCCAATTTATCGGTCTTTCATTTATGGTTGTTCATGGCTAAATCAAAAATGTGCTTGGAAAAAGGTAGTAGAGTAAGGTATTCAATATTTTGGGAAGAAAAAGAGGAGAAAACAGCTGATACCTTGAGGCCTTACCTGGATTTGCACCTTCAATTACCTTCACTATTGAAGTTTCTATGTCTTTTTTTCCTAACCATTCTCTCTCCTGCCCAAATCTTTTTCTCATCTCTCCTCTGTGCATATCTACTTCTGCCACTCCCACTCTTGCCTTACCATGGTTGGCTGTGGTCTGAGATGAAAAATGTGCTCTGTACTCTAACTTGACTGACACTTTCCCTTCCAGATTTTTAAGCCACATTGAAAATGCAGATTTCCTTCCAATATGTTCCCTAAATGAGGAAAGTGAGGTCTGAATTCCATACATACGTCTAAAGGACTCTGTATATCTCTGTGCTATGGGCGGTTCTTGATTATTGCACTTCAGGTAAACTCTTCTTCCTGGATTTTAAAAATCTTCCTAATTACTTCTGCTTATTTATCCAGTCTTGGCTGCTATGGCTGCATACCAGCATGAACCTCCACTGTAGCCACATTAGTTGTCTTACCATCCATGGACGTAGTATAGCCTTTCTTGCACCCTTTGCAGAGGCTGTTTCCTGTGCTTGGAATGGTTTTCCCTGCCTGCACCTTGTCAGCCTGGACAATTACAACTCTTCTTTAGGACCCCATGAAATCGTCCTGCCCCACTGGCGGAATCTTCACCTAAGTCCTTGCTGGTCTTCCTCTATCCCCTCTACGCCCCCTGTGCTTTGCACACGCCTCTGAGAGCACTTTTCATGCTGTGGTGACTATTGAGCAATAGACATTCTCCCCTCCTCCAGACCATGGACTCCTTGAGGACAGGAAGCTCATCTGACTTAACTTTTCAAGTTTCAGGCAAACTCCTGCCACACTGTACGGGCTTAACCTATCTTTGTTAAATGAAAAATTCCACCTTTGCCTTTTCTCTTTCTGTTTCTTTCCCATGAAATGTTTCCTATATCTTCCTTGTACCAACTCAAATCCCGTCTGTCCTTCCAGGTCTAATTTGGAGTTAGTCTCCTCCCTGAAGCCTTCCATGTGCACTCCAGATTTCACTCAACTTTCATCTTAGCTCTTGAGATGCTCTCAGTATCTTGTCACTTAGTCCGTCTCTTAACCACACAGGGCACTGCCTCTCACTGTTGCTTTTGCTTCATTTGCAGTTGTCCTGCTTCCACAGCCTGGCTGTAAGGTATGGAAGGCAGAGGCTTTGCCCTAAGCTTCTTCATGTCCTTAAAATATCTGGTATAATGTTACCTTTTTCACCTCCTGGCTGAGACTTCCTCAAACCTTCAGAATGACCATTACCTCTTCTATGCTGCATTGTATACTATGTAGAATTCTGTTATGGGATTCCCACACTTCATTGAACCTAATGATGTACCCATTCGTCTTCTCATGACACATTATGAGCTCTTCCAAGGCAGGGACCAAAGCACAGGCTTTAGACTCAAGCAACCCCAGAAACCGAATTCCAGCTTCTCTACTCACTAGCTGAATGAAGTTCACTTAATAAGGATCAGCAACAGCAGCTGCAGTAACAACTCCACAGTCTCAGTGCCCTAACATCCTAAGGTTTATTTCTCTTATTATGTTGGTCAAATGTGGGTCTGTAGGGCATGGCAGGGGTTCCTGTTCCCCACAGTCATTCAGGAGCTCAGTGCCCTTCTATCCTGTGATAAGCCCATCTTAAGCACGGATTATCACTTCCAAATGGAAGAGCAAGCATGGAGGATAATGCAGGGGATTTCATTGCCTGGCCTAGAAGTTACAGATATATCACTTTTACACGTATCCCATTGGCCAGAATTCAGCCATATGGCCCCAATCTAACAGCAAGGGAACCTGGGAAATGTATTCTTCCTGTGCTCCCAGGAGAAAAATGCAATAGATTTATGTTACGTATATAGTTGACCCTTGAACCACACAGGTTTTAACTGTGTGGGTCCACTTATAGGTGGATATTTTTCAATAGTAAATACTATATTACTGCATCATCTGTGGTTGGTTGGATCCACGGATGCAGAGGAACTTCCGATACAGAGGCCAACTCTAAGTTATATGTGGATTAGCCCCCTTGTTCAAGGGTTAACTGTTTAGCATCCTGTCATGGAAGTGGAAGGAATTCCTTAACCTCTCTAAGCCTCCTTTTCCTCATAGGCAAAAAGGAATTACAGTTGACCCTTGAACAACATAGGTTTGAGCTGCCAGTCCACTTTAATACGAGTTTTTTCAATAAATATATTGGAAAAATATCTGGAGATTTGCCATGATTTGGAAAAAACTTGTTGTTGATGAGCTACATAGTCTAGAAATATCGAAAAAATTAAGATAAAGTTAGGAATGTCATGAATGCATAAAATATGTGTAGATACTATTCTATCCTTACATAGGTATAAGGTGAGTGATATTTAATATAAAATTAACACTGTGTTAGTTTTCTTACCATTTTATAACTTTGCTTTCAAAGAATTACATTACCATACAGTATGCCCCTCTCTCTCATAATTGGAGAAAGTGAACATCAGCCTCTCTTCGCTGGTGGTTTTTTTTTTTTTAATGTAACAATGTTTCCAGTACTGTATTATGAATATGACTATAATACTGCATGGCATAAAAATTTTATCATGATTCATCTATTGGTATATAGGCTAGGCTACCATGAAGCATTCCTATCGATTATACTAGGCTACCATAAAGCAGTCATATTGCTGCTTCTTTGTTATCAATGCGTGAATAACTGTAAATAAATATGAATTTTTTCACAACATCTTTCACTTTTGATGTCTAGTGTTAGTAATACATATAACATCTACAGTGTTTTGTATCATGTAACACAATATTGATGTAGGTACTGACAGATGATTCATCTTGTAAACAGTGTAAACATGGTATTGATAAATAAGGTACAGTACTGTAAATGTATTTTCTATTCCTTATGATTTTTTAATAACATTTTCTTTAGCTTACTTTATTTTAAGAATACAGTTATAATACACATAACATAATGTGTTATGTTATGTGTTATGTGTTAATTAACTGTTTACATTATTGGTAAGGCTTCCGATCAACAGTAGGCTATGCCTAGTTAAGTTTTGGGGGAGTCAAAAGTTATACATGGATTTTTTGCTGTGCAGGGGATTGGTATCCCTTACCACTGTATTTTTCAAGGGTCAACTGTATGTTAGTTAGGATTAGATTTTGGTTGTGTATAATAAACAGCCTAAGGCTATGCTGCTTAAACAAGTTTTTTCCCCACAGACAATGGATGTTCAGAGTAGGTGGTCCAGCAATAGTAGAGTAACTCCACAAAATGGTCAGGGACTCTGAATCCTTACAGCTATCTGCTTGACCATGCCTCAGATGTAGTTATCCTCATGGCTCAAAATGGAAGCTAAAGCTCCAGCCATCACACGCATGTTCTAAGAAGTAGGATAGAGAAAGGAGGCAAAAATAGGCATGTCCTCTCCCTTTAAGAAAACTTCCTAGAAGACTTCTATGACTACTCTACTTACATTTCTTTTGCCAAATTTAGTTATATGACCACACTTACATGTAAGAATATCTGGGAAATATATTTAGTTGACTGGGAAAAAATACATCCAGTTGGAACTCAAGTTTGTATTTCTAAAGGGAAAGGCAGAATGGATATTGAGGTAGGCAGCTAGCATTCTCTGCCTCAGGGATGGAGGATATTTACTTATTAGATTATTTTAAGGGTCAAATAAGGTAATGTATAAAAATGATGGCCAATAAGTGGTAGTTATTGTCATTATAAGCACAGTTGTTATTTGTATGCCGAGCATACACTCAAGGCATATTTGAAATAAAATGTTGATTAGAAAAGTAAGTGTTGACCTGAATTCAGTTACTTCATTTTCCATTATTTTCTTCTAATCATTCAGTATTGATTCTTTTAGATATTGAAGATTCCTATTCTTCTAGAGAGGTTCTTACTAGTTGATATTAGGTAAGGGTTATTTTTTTCATAAAATTTTGTTGAGCCCATGGTCACCTGCATTTATGGCAGTAGGCAAGAGGGCTAATGACAACGAATGAGACGGGGAAGCATGGGGCTAAGATTTGGGAAATTTTAGTCTTAGCTCTGCCACTAACCAACAATAAAGCCTAGGGAAATACCCTATTATCTCTGGAATTTTGTCCCCCTCAACTGTAAAGTAGGCTTCCTTCCATCGCCCACTTTATGGGCTCCCATATTATTACATGTGTTCCTGGTTTTGTCTCCATGTTACAATCTCTTATAAAAAGAGAGAAGCTATGTTCGACTTACTTCATAAGTGTCCAACACTGTAACACATATGTGTTAGCGAGGATATCAGCCTAGGGCATAGGACACCTGGTTTCTGGTCCTTATTCCACCTCCCATAAGCTGTGTGAACTTGGATAGGTCACCTGCACTTTCAGGTCTTGTACACTTTGGGCTCCAAAATGATGGGTTGACTTATATGGTCTCTGCAGCTCTAAAGTTCTGGTGTTGCAGGGTAGCAACCCACAGCCTTCGCCACACATACCTCTGCCCCATTACACTGATGCTGCAATACAATTGCTGGTGATTTCCTACTGGCTGAAGTCATTGTCATCAGTTCTGCATGCCTCTTAAAAGGCAATAAACTGGCCCTTGACACCTGTGACCAGTGTCTGGTTTCTGGTTCCTTTCATCAACACCAGCCTGAATCTCGAACCACATGCTCTGGCCCATTTCACATTGTACATCTTCCCAAATGTCAGATCCTTCATGGCCTGCTTGGGTCCACTCAGCAGCCCTAAGCAAGTTAAATAACCTTTTTTGAACCTTAGCTTTACAATTATAAAAGGAGTATGATGATTTATACCATAGAGGACTTCTGATGATTACTAAAAATAAGAGTATAAACTCCTGGCACATATAAGCCCTGGAGAAAGGTAACTATTATTATGTCTTTCATCGCTGTTCAGGGCCTCACTTTATCCTCCAAAGTAGTAAAAAGGAATCTAGGATGCATGGAGGTTTGATCATCAGATCCGTGTGAGCAGGTCTCCAAATTCCAGTTCTTAAAGCAAAACTGAAGCAGAGGGTGGCAGTGGGGGAGCGGGGGTGGGGGGGGCACGATCCTGAGGGAGTAGGACAGGCTGGTCTCAGATCCTCTGAGTCCCAGGGTTTGATGGATTGTAAAACCAGAGTGGGGAACACCTATGAATTGCCTGGCTCTTTGCTCATAGGTGGGCTCCATGAGTAATAGGTGCCCATAATTGTGCCCCAGGAGTATTCAATGTCATCTCCCCCCTTCCGAAAAACATATCATGAGCTGAGTAAAAGAAACTTGAGAAGTTTTATGAGGATAGATTTTTCAGAGAGGTACATTTCAAATCAGCTTTATTTCCCTATGAATTAGCCCAGTTAATACCGCTCTCTTGGGACTGATAAGAAGTTTAAGCAACATCAATAATAAAATTAACAATGTCATCATGTACATCTTAAAACATCCCTCCAAAAAGAAGGTAGAATGCCGACCATCCCCACCAGCTTAATTGTTTGCTGTTGCGATTAATTGGGTAATTTATAAAATTTATTATTCCCTTCTGGCCAGCAGAGCCTTTCTATTGAGGAATGTAATAGATGTAATTTGGGTTTTAAAACCAAAAAGGGAGATCAAGCCAAAAGCTCATAAAAGACTCTCTAAATCTCAAAAGGATCCCCGCTCAGCCCTAAGCTAGGTTAGGTCATCCCAGGGATATGTATCCCTATGTTAGCAAGAGGTCAGGGAGAGAGAAGGACTGTGAAAGCAGATGCTGACCTTCCTAAAGGCCACCCTGGCTAAGGAGCATGAATACTGCTTTTTCAGACTCGTGGGGAATTCTTTACTAGCAGCTTATCTCTCTTCCAATTGACAGCGGAGACGGTAACACGCTGGAAGGGCAGTTCATCTATCCTCTGTGCTCTGCACACTTGGAGGCATTTTTCCCCAAAGTAGAAAAATCCTAAGCCCGTAAACAATTGGGACATCTTCCAGTGTTCTGGGGCAATGGGATGAGTCATCCAGGAAATCCAAATGGTCTTTTTTTAAGGAATATTTCAGATGATTTAGGGGCAATCCGGGCAGAGCTCTGAAATTGGCACACTTTTGTGCTGCCCTAAATCTCATGAATGTGCCCTAGGCTGCCTGGTACCATGACCTCTGGGAGCTCCTCCACAGTGGGGACCTTCCCTCATGCCTCTTTGTCAGTAGGTCAGGTGCTCCCCATCGCTGTGCTGTCTGCTGTTCAGTCATTGGACCTGACGCCTGGGAAGAGCAAAAAGAAGGACCCTTATCTCCTGGAGAACTGCTTGAATTGCCCTCCAGGCTCACCAACTTGGATGAGATTTTCATTTATCAACAGCAATCAGGTTTGAAGTTAAACTTCAAGGCAGAGGAACAGGAAGGATATCTTCTCCCTGCCCCTTCAGGTCGTGGCCATGTCTTGCTTGACTTTGGGAGGTTCTGGTGCCTAACACAGTGCCTGGTACTTAGTAGGCACTGAGTAATGTTTGCTGACAGAAGGTCATTTCCAGCAGAAGGATAAAGTGGAGGACCATCTCCTTGTTTGAAATCCATCTGACTTTATTGCCAAATGTGGACTTGTTTTTCTGCTTCTTTTTGTCACAATCGAAAGTCTATGAATAAATGGAATTCCTGGGTGTACCCTCCGGGGATGGTTAGTTAGGAAGTCCAGGACCACTGGCTCTTCAGTTCTTACAGTTATGAATTGATGCAACTTGTAATGGGACTAATGTTCACGCGGGACAGCTTCTAGAATTGCAGATACAATTCGCAGACATTCATCAACTATGGACTGGATCCCATACCGGGTGCTGATGGAAAACGAAGATGAACAAAGAGAATGTTTGTTCCTAAGTTGCTCACAGTCCAGAGTGGGAAGCAGTCACTTCAACAAATGAGCATAATGAGATGCAGTGAAAGATCCAGTAAAGGGATTTCAGAGCATCCTGTGAGTGCAGGAGAGAGATTGGCAGAGGGCTGTGCGGGGGTGGGGTTTTTAAAAGATGTGAAATGTAAGCTCGCCTCTCAAAGATGATTAGGACTTTTCTGGGGGTGGGGGTGTCATTTCAGACATTGGGACCAGCAGGTTCCAACTCCGTTCATTCAAGGAACATTCAAGGCCATGGTGGTTCGGAAGAACAGCAAACAGCGCTTATCGTAGGGCGTGGGGAACAGGGGCCTTGGATAGGGCAACGAGGGGGGGTCTCAGGCCACGTGGTGCGGGAGTCTAGCACGCAAGGTTAAAACATTTGGATTTTACCCGATGAGCTTTCATTCATTTATTTACTCAATAAATATTTTGTTGGGGGTCTACCATGTGCCAAGCACTATGCTAAATGTTGAGGCCTCACATGAGCAAGACTAGGAACATATCCTCCTGGCCCTGAGATTCTAGGGGAGGGACAGACAGCAGGGAAGTGAACAAACATATGAAGAAGCAGACTGTGGTAAGTGCTGTGAAGGAACTAAAGAGGGTGATGAACAAGAAATAGTGGGGTGATTTCTTTAGATAGAAGAGCTTTTTAGGGGGCAGAGTGATTAAACTGCAGTCATTCAGCCAGGATAAACTGAGGGGGAGTAATTAGCAAGAAGAGCAGATAGGAGGCTGGGGTATTTGGTTGGGAAAGGCTTGGAGATGGAGTGGGGGTGGATAGGTAAGATATTTCAGCAAGAGATTTTACAGGCCTCAGCACACAAGGTCGTGGACAGGGATGCTTCTTGGCCAACTCTCAATGTTGACATGGGAATTAACCCCTTTAAAAAAAAATGATTTAGGGGGCAGTTAAATATGGAGCTCAGGTGAGGGAAGGGAGTTTGGGAGTCCACAGCACATAAATCATAACATAGGCCCATTAGGTGGGGTCATATCTTACCTCCCACTGATGTGGGATCTTCCTCTTGTCCCCTCCTTGCCGACGGTGACCTTGTGCTACCAACAGCAGTAATAATGCTTTTTCTTCCCTGCAACTGTAGTCATCAGCCCCTTGGAGGCTTGTGGGCAGATCAAAATGGATCCTATAGCCCCAGTTGCTCTCAGTTTCCTTCAAAGTCGTGGGCAGGTGTGCTATTGAAACAACATGTCAGGGGTCAGAACAGCATAGTGCAGGTAAGAACAATTGTACTGTGAAGGGATCGTAAAGCACCAGAGCCCATAGAATATTCATTGCAGGGAGCACTGGTTTGCATGGTTTTATTTGTATTTCTAAACATAATTCACGTGTCTAGTCTGGGATTCTCAGAGACTCTTGGAGCTGGAATGTCCTGGGTGGGTCATCTGGTCCAGCTTCCTGTGTTCAGTACTGAGAAGGGTCAGCATGAGCACCATGTAACGGATGTGGCAAACTGAGGTCTAAAGAGTTCGAGTGATGTTTTCTGTATTGGTCAGCTAACACTTTGTGTGTGTGGACTAGAAGACTGGTCTCCTGACTCCTGGCTCAGTGCTCTTCCCATGATGCCATGCCTCAAGTTGGGGGAGGCACTTGGGGGAGGGAGCAATAGAACCCAGGCAGGAATAGGACTCATGGTGGATGCAGCGACACTTCCTAAAGTAGAGTTAGAGTCCTAGACTGTGACAGCTGGCAGAGGCCTTTGAGGACATCAGGAATGGCTCCCCAAGTGGAGAAATAGGAACACGGAGGTCCAGAGACGGGGGTGACTTTCCCTAGTTCACATAACCAGCAACCAAGGACGTGGACACGGTTGTGCTTTCTCCGTGCCAGTGGTTCCTCACTCTGGCTGGGCAGCAGAATGAGCACTAAGAAAGTACCAGTGCTTGGTCCTCACTTAAGGAGCCCTAAGAAAGTACCAGTACTTGGTCCTCACTAAGGAGCACTAAGAAAGTACCAGTGCTTGGTCCTCACCCCAGAGGCTCTCATGTGGTTGGAACCCAGTCATAGTTTTTTTTTTTTTTTTTAATTGTCATCAGCTGAATCTAATGTGTTACCAGGCTTGAGAACCACTGTCCTTTCCCATGACTATCTCAAGACTCATAACCCACTCTCCTGGAGAAAAGGTTGACAGGGGTTTCGGTAGTCTTGATTATGTGGGGTACCCCGTACATCCAGACGCTTCACACAATTGCAGAGCAACTTAGTTTACTGTCTGGTTTCCAGGTACTGGCACAATTTCCAAAGGCCATCAACAGTAATAAATGTAGGTGTCTGTGGGTCAGGAGAAAGAACTGAGAAAAGATATGAGTACCAAGGAAAGTATTGAAACCATGAATTTCTTATTTAAAAAAAGCTACCAAGTCACCATCTTCCCTGAAGCATTGTATAGCTTTCTTCCCTCTATCTTGGAAATAAGGCTCATGAACCCTACCCTTCCTTCCCTCTCCCCTCCTCCCTCCCTTGTAGAGCTTTTCCAAGACACAATTGGGACAATGACTTCCTCAGGCTTTTTGAATTCCATTCAGAAAGCACAGGTGATTTAACCCGTGTCTGCCTACTTCTCCACCTGCTTACAGCCAGCATATTCTTTTGTGCACCTTGTCAGCTCCATGCTCTGAATTCAGCCCCTGGCAAATGTCTGTAGTTCCTAAGGACATCTCTCCTTGGCACTGCAAAGCCTACCCCACCCCAACCCACCTCTCTCGGGTCTCCTAGAAGTCACCTCATGCTATGTCTGTGTCACTTTGGAATCTTTCTGACCCCTGGTAGTATGATTCCTTCCCTTTCTGCCACAGGGTCTTTGCACATGCTGTCTGGTCTGCCTGAAAAGCAGTCAGATCTAATTTATCATTTATTTGTGTGATAAGTTGATTAGTGTATGTCTCCCCCCCCCCCCATTAAATGGTAGGATTTCTGAGGGCAGGTAATATAGCTCTTTTACCTCTCAGTATATTTCTGGCACTTAGTACAGTGCTTGGCATATAGTAGATAGTCAATAACTACTTATTGACTAGATGACTGAAAAAATGGATGAATGAGTCACAATTTCTTTGGGGGATTTAATGGAATAATATGTGTAAAAGCATTTTATAAACTATAAAATTATTGTTATTCTTGTAATCAGTCTGCTTTCTTAAAATATCTGTTCCTTGTTGAGATAACACTGTAAAGAAATACTGGCTGGGATCAAGAACTACACGTGTTATGGATTAAAGATTCTGATCACCAGAAGGTTGTCACTTCTGTCTGGGCCTGTTCCATCCTAGTTTATGTCAACATAGACTCACTTAAAGGAAAGAATTAGATGCCAGAAATGGGTAATTTTTGTCTTCCTCAGCTGCAGGATCTTTTCAGTTGGTTTGTTGAGATGGTTTCAGAAAGGAATTTAACATTTTTGAGTGCCGTCAAGGACCAGGAGTTCTCTGTATTGGCATTTAGTTCATCTTTACAGCAATTCTGAAGGCAGACATTACCCAACCTTATTGAAAATGAAGAAAGATTAAGTAATTTGCTCAAGGTCTCACAGTTAAGAAGTGGGTGGTGTAGAATGCAAGCCAGAGTATGTCTGTGTCCAGGCCCTTGATCTTACCACTGAATGTGCTGGCTCTTCAGTAAAACTCAAGTGGCCAGGGCATCAGCAGACCTTGGTATAGAAAACACAAACCTTGGGCTATTAACAGATAGGAAATCTGAACCACAAAGAAGTTCAAGTGATTTACTCCCAAAGTAATAGCAAAAGATTGCAGTACATCTGGAGGGCTTGAACCCAGATCTTGACTATCCCAGCCTAATGATATTTAAATTATGCTTGTCTGACATAAAAATATATTGCAACTTGTTAAAAAATGTACTGCCTGCTGGTAAGTGCTGTCAGTTGCTTCCATTTTAGTCTTTTTCCTTGTCTTGTTCTACTTCATGTTACTCTAAAAGATACTGCACAGCCCCATTAAGCATTTTTTGACATCTGTTACTTTTTAAAATCTAACTGCTTTTATTGTTTTATTAACTATTTTTATTGAAAAAGTAATACACTCATGGTAGAAAAATCCAAATGATACAATAGGGCATATGGGAAAATGAAAGTCTCTCTCTTGATTACAGATCCCCTCCCGCCATTACAACTTTCTTAGGCATCATTTTGGAAATATTCTACCTAGATGCAAATATATATTAAAAACTACACACACATATACAGTTAAGCATACCCCTTCTAATGGCCAAAAATAATTCTGTGTGTTGCAGAAGTGATAATGTGTATCATCAAACATTTCTCTCTAATGCTACCCAAATTCTTATTTTCACACTCTAGTTGCCTTCTATTTATTTATATGGTATTGATATGGTTGGGATTCATGATTGGTGGTATAAGAAACTTGGCAGCACCAAGGCATTTGGCAAGAAAAACCCTTCCTTTTCTTCTAGTTGTAATTAAAAGCTTGTTGCAAAATGAAATAAATCTGGTAGTTCAAATGAGTAGATATTTATTAGGCTAATAGAAGTACCCTGGTACAAGCAGCATGAAGAGCTGGGAAATAACAACCTGGCTGTTCCACCAGCAGTGTGGTCCATGATAAGTCACTTCATCTCTTTGAGGTTCAGTTTTCCTACCAGTAAATTCAGAAAGTGAGCCTAGATACTTTGCTAGGTCCCTTCCTGCTCTGCTACTTTATGGCTCTATGGATTCTGGTTAAGAAAACACCATGCTGGAAATAGAGAACCTGGGACTTTACTTCATTGGAGTCATTAATTCTCTTCATCAAAACCATTCTAGTTCTTGTAGGTACACAGTAGGATTACACTCCCGCCCCCTCTGATGGTAGTCATAGCCATGTGACTTGCTGGTGGTCCATGGAATGTAAGTGGATGTAATATGCTTCATTCCCAGAGAGAAGCTTTAAGAGTCAGTGCATGATTCACTGTGTTCTCCTTTTCTGTCTCAGTATTCATGCACTCAGGGAGGTGCAACCCCCTTCAGTCTGGGTCCCTAAGTGAGAACCATGTAGAACAGAGCATCAGCTAAACCACGATGGACCTATAGTGTGAACGAGAAATAAACTGTCCTAGTTTTAAGCCAACGAGACTTGGAGACTATTTGTTATTGGCGCTCCTCCTGCACGGCTTGACCAGCATATCATGTGAAGGATAGGTATGTCTGAAAAGTCAGAAACTTCAGAGCAATGACAGGAATCTCCCAGTATGCATATCGCTCACTTTGCACATATGAAGGATTTTTCAGCGATCTTCCTGGCCATTTTTAATGCCTAGTAGAATCTGTAGTTGTCTTTCTCCCCGCTTTCATCATCTTTCTTCTTTTTTATTCATCGCTGTTCCCTTTTAATCTGTTTCCTAAACTTGTGACCCATGTCCCTATTTTATATTCCATCTTCTGAGAACTTGCCCTCTCCTCTCCCATTCCCTCCTGTGCCTCTCCTTTCCCTACAAAGCCTTTTCTTGACACTTATCCCCTGACAATTGCTTCCCTGGGTCTGCCTTTCAGCTTCAGAAAGCCCCATGTGGTCCCTACCTCCAGGTTTTTTCATGTATCTTCCTTCTTTCTTTTGGATCCTATCTAATCTGTTCTGTCTGAATTCTCTAATCAAATGGACAAACACTTTCTCAAATACATTTTGGGCCATTCCCATCCTCCTTGACCTCCTTACTGCCCCTGAGATGGCAGATGACACCTCTTTCTTCTTTGATAACTGTCAATTTCAATGAATCTTTCATTTCTGGGGGTTCTTCCAAATTATGGGCATTCACTTTTATTTCAGTTCAACTAACATTTCTTGAATCTCTCCTTTGAAAGGGTCACTGTGCTGTCAGTGAGAAACCTACAGGCTGTCTGGCAGTCAGGGATAGGGCTGAGGAGTAATGCACCATATGAGTGCTAGAAATATTTCTGGAATGCCAGTATAGATCCAGCTCTGTTTTGTGTTTACCAGGCAATTACCAGATGTCAGGTCAAAGGATACCCACTGATAAGTGAGCACATACCTGAATCAGAGCTGTGGTCAGGAGCCATGCACAGAAACTTAATACTGAGTTGGCCAAAAGATTCATTCGTTTTCTTCTGTAAGATGGCTCTAGTAGCAATTAGTTGTCTTTAACTTCATTCGAAACAGTTTTGTTAGGTTGTATGTGACAGCTGTCATATCAATGTGCATTTACAAAAAAACATCAAAATTGGAGAATTTTTGTGTAGCCATTTTAGTATTGAAGATGGAAGAAAACAGCAACATTTTTGGCCTATCATGCTTTATTATTTCAAGAAAGGTAAGAATGCAACTGAAATGCAAAAATAGATTTGTGCAGCTTATGGGGAAGGTGCTGTGACTGATCGAACGTGTCAAAAGTGGTTTGCAAAGTTTTGTGCTGGAGATTTCTCGCTGGACGATGCTCTACGGTCGGGTAGACCAGTTGAAGTTGATAGTGATCAAATCAAGACATTAACTGAGAACAATCAACGTTATACCACGTGGGAGATAGCTGACACACTCAAAATATCCAAATGAAGCGCTGAAAATCATTTGCACCAGCTTAGTTATGTTCATCGCTTTCATGTTTCAGTTCCGCGTAAGTTAAGCGAAAAAAAACCTTCTTAACCGTATTTCTACATACGATTCTCTACTTAAACGTAACGAAGAACATTCCATTTTTAAAACAAATTGTGACAGGCAATGAAAAGTGGATACTGTACAATAATGTGGAACAGAAGAGACCGTGGGGCAAGCGAAATGAACCACCACCAACCACACCAAAGGCCGGTGTTCATCCAAATAAGGTGATGTTGTGTATATGGTGGCACTGGAAGGGAGTCCTCTATTATGAGCTCTTTCCAGGAAACCAAATGGTTAATTCCAACAAGTACTGCTCCCAATTAGACCAACTGAAAGCAGCACTCGAGGAAAAGCATCCAGAATTAGTCAGCAGAAAACACATAATCTTCCATCAGGGTAACACAAGACTGCATGTTTCTTTGATGGCCAGGCAAAAACTGTTACAGCTTGGCTGGGAAGTTATGAACCATCCGCCGTATTCACCAGGCATTGCACCTTCTAGTTTCCATTTATTTAGGTCTTTACAAAATTCTAGTAATGGAAAAAATTTCAATTCCCTGGAAGACTGTAAAAGGCACCTGGAACAGTTCTTTGCTCAAAAAGATAAAAGTTTTGGGAAGATGGAATTATGAAGTTGGCCTGAAAAATGGCAGAAGGTAGTGGAACAAAAGGGTGAACATGTTGTTCAATAAAGTTCTTGGTGAAAATGAAAAATATGTCTTTTGTTTTTACTTAAAAACCAAAGGCACTTTTTGGCCAACCCAGTAGAAGCTGATGAGGTATCAGGAAATGGGAATTTGAAGAGGAAATAGGGGATTGTGTAGCCAAATTCCGATGGTCAGAGTTCTGCTGGCAGGGAGACTCCCATGAAAGAGCCGGGGGCACCTTCGAAGTTTTGCTATGGTGTGAATTAAAGGTGCTGCCTGATAACTGCCACTTCCAAACCAATAAGAGGGGAACATACATGAAACTTGTTCTAATTCACAGTGGGTTGAGATACCGGTCATAAATGGCAGTAGAGCAAGGGAAGCATTTCTTCTGACTGGGGCAGCCATAGAGTGCTCAAGTGAAGAAGGCTGTGCAGAGGAGATCTGAACTGGCTTCATCCCGAAACTGGGGGCAGTAACTCTTATCACGCAGGTGTTGGTGGGGAGTTATGGAGAGAGGTTACTTTGAGGTAGAGGGTCAGGCACATGGAGGCTTGGCATGTGCTTGTGAAATTTCATCAGCTGCAGAAGAAGGGGTGAGAGAGGGAAGAGGCAAAGAATATCTTCCACTGTCTCTCTCCTTGAACGCTGATTTCTTTCTCTTTCCTTTGAGATTAAGCTTGTCTCCAATGGTGGCCTTAAGCATGACTCTTCTGAGGCAGGCTGTAATTCTAAAATGAAGGGAGTGGGTTTGCAGAGTGACTAAGAGTGTAGATTCTGGAGTGGGATAGCCAGGGTTCAATCTTGGCTTGCCATTTGCTGAGTAGGTGAACTCAGGCAAGTCATCTTATCTATCTAATCCTCCATTTTTTCATCTGTAAAATGAGAATGATTACCGTATTATAGTGAACATTGAATGAGATGGTGCTTAGTATAGTCCTGGCATTTGGGAAGTGTTGCATAAATTAATTGTTACTATAACTAAATCTATTGGTAATCAGTGTTTAGTCGAGAGATCAGAAACCACTGTAGATATTTCAAACAGAAAAGAACTTAACACAGAATTAGGTGCTTTTCAAAGTTTTGGAAGGACTGGCTGGATATGTTAAAGCAAGGGGGGTGGCCACCAGCTTTCAGCTTTACCACCTTAGCTGTGATTCTGAGAATCAGGAAATTCCTGCCACCTCACGGGGGTCAAGAAACTGCAGAAAACCACCCAGGGCAATGGTCACAGCTGGCCTTGCAACCTCTGGTGGTCAGGGGAACATGGAGGCCACTGATAACATGTGGCCAAAGCCATATGTTCACCAGCACTGCCAAAGGAAAAAAATAACTTCTGCTTCTCTGCCAGCACTCATTTAAATGCATCTCATAGGCAGAACCTAAACTTTAGCAGGAACCCTGCTGACCTAGGAACCTAGGAAATGCAGCTCCCAGATATCATTCCCTGAGGCATGGGGAAAGCATAGAAGGGGCTGGGAATGATGCAAGGGCCAACAAGTAATGCCCGGCGTGCAGAGGATGTGCCTGGATCTGAAATTCTAGCCATCGGCTGGAAGGCTGTATTCTATGTCCTTTCCATGCTTGGTAGTTGACACCTCAGGGGACTGTGGCTCTCTTTCTTTGAGCTTCTGAGTCTGAGCCTACGATTGATTGACTGCTGTTGGGTCTCTGTCTGAACGCCGGGAGTGTCCCCTGTCACCCTCAGTGCCCCTGCCTGCCACAGCAAGGTCAGTGTCTTCTTTGTGATCCATGCCAAATGCATTCACAATGTTTTGGATCCAACTACACAAACTTTGAGCTGGAAGGAAGACAGTTTTAGCTCTTAGGATGCTTCAGCAACACACAGTTCTTCTCCACAAAGTGCCTCCATGTGTCCTGGCAGATTTCCCACATTTTCTTTCCTTTGGAGCAGTTTTAAGAGCTTGACCAAGAGATAAGAGCTTGGCCTTCTTGCCTAAGGTCAGCCACCCATTGGCTGTGGGACCCTGGGCAAGTTGCTTCCCCTCTTTGGGCCTTGGTTGTCCCAAGCACAGAACAGGGGTGTTAAGTGAGATGACCTCTGGGCTCTCTTCCAGGCCTGATATGTTATGATTGGAGGCTGCAGAGGGCAGTGGTTAGAGCACAGATCAGCACACAGATGGCACTACCAGAGCTTCGGATACTGTGATCACTGTCCCTGTTCTGTCTGCTGCACAACACACCCATTTCCCACCTCGGTAAAAACTCTTGGGTCAGAGGCCACAGAAGGAACACCTTACCTAGTTATCTGTCACCTTACCTGGTATTTGTCACCATCAGCACAGCTCAGACACTGCTCGTGAGTGTGTGTGTCTCTGTGCCAAGGGCCAGGCCGCCAGTGAGAGGCTGGGCAAATCCGTGTTAGGACAGAGACACGTTATGGCTCATTTTTGCCTTTGACGCCCTCTTTGTTTGGAAGACGCTTGTTGTCTAAAGGCAGCTAAATTTAGTCATATTTTGTCAGCTAGAATGTTTGCTCCCAAAGAGAAGCCTAGGAAATCTCAACCATGTCACACTTTATTAGTCATGCGAGCACTTAAAAGCATGCTAGAAGAACCCACTTCCTGGGATTGGCGGTAGCAGTGCTGAGAAGTGCCACGCTGACTCTTTTAGGATTGATCTCAAGAAGCAGGATGGAGGGGAAAGCATGAAATCTCCCAAACAATGAGTGATTTTTTTTTTCTTCCTTGCAAGATTGACAAATGGGATATTCAAATGAGGAGAAAATGTATAAAGTGGGATAGATAGTGTTCCTGTGGCCTTTTTCTTAGACATGCCATCCACCCTCCCACCTCACTGTGAATTTAGAGATACATATAGTTTAGTTGCTAGCATTTGATTAACTATTTAAAGTACAGACAGGGAGAGAAAGTAACCTTTGGTGAGTACCTTCTTTGAGAGTACTTACCTGCCTTCTCATTTCCTGGAGTTCTAGAAAATAATGCAATAGGCAAGTGGTGTGACTCTTATTTTACAAAAGAAAAAAATAAAACTCAGAGAGGTGAATAACAAGGGCCAGGTTGTAATTTCAGTCTGCTTAACTCCTAAATCCATGTTCTTTCCATGACTGTTACTGAACACAAGTTCGTGTGCCTGATGTACAGTGAGGCGAAACAAACCAAAACGTTGCAGTATGGAGCAGAGGAAGGTTTATTGCAGGGCCATGCAAGGAGAATGGATGGCCCCTGCCCCCCAAAGCCCTGAACTCCCTGAAGGATTGCAGCAAAGCATTTTTAAAAGGTGAGAGACGGGCTTGGTTGGCTGCTGCAAACTTTTTGGTGCTGGGATCCTTTGTTCTTGCAGCTGTCCATGTAGGTCAGGTCACGATGTTCCCATAAACCTCCAGCAAGACACATGTTATTTTCTATTCTACAGTGTTTTAATCTCTATATGAATGGAAAAGTGTTATACCCTTAAAGGTCGGAGCCTTGAGAATGGGCTATCCTGTATATTTCAGGCTCTAGGCAACATTCTTTTTTTTTTTTTTTTTTTTTTTTTGCAATACGGGGGCTTCTCACCATTGTGACCTCTCCCGTTGCAGAACACAGGCTCCGGACGTGCAGGCTCAGTGGCCATGGCTCACAGGCCCAGCCGCTCCGCGGCATGTGGGATCCTCCCGGACCGGGACACAAACCCGTGTCTCCTGCATTGGCAGGCGGACTCTCAACCACTGCGCCACCAGGGAAGCCCTCTAGGCAACATTCTTAACTTGAAGCAAAAGCAATAGAATACAAAGATTAGGGTAAAAGGAACAGGTCTAATAGGGAGTAAGATTTATTCTTCCCTGTTACACAACTAGAGTCAAGGTAAGTACTTGAGGAATTAAACTTAATCGTGGTTTTGAGATTTAAATGGCCCTGTCTTTATATTGGCTTCCTATTTCCACGTGCACAGTCCTCTGTCAGTGCTGTGTAGTTGCACTCTGCAAGGCCAAGGGTCAGGACGTGTGTTCAAGCAAAAGCTGCAGACCTCCAGCTACCTAGCAATCTCCTTGGGGTCGGCCCAGTTTGCTTTGGCATTTGCCAAACACAGTCTCACATCTGAAAAAAGAGACGTGTGTCTGCTCTTCCATAGCACCTCAAAATGAAAGGCAAACCCCTTTGCCGTATAGAGGAAAAAAGAAATCTCCATAGCTTTTGTTCATCTGTGATTCTATGGCAGGTTGATAATTTAAACTCTCTCCTAACAAACCCTTCCTGTAAAATTTCTGGAGTTTCAATAAAGATAAATGCTTAATTCAATATGACAAGATGCCTCCAAGCATCCTGCAAAGAGTAGTCACCTCAGTGTCCTGACCCCACCCATCTCCCCTTTCCCAGGAATTAAAAGCCCAATAAAAACACCAGTCGGGATTTTCTGAGATCTTTTCTCTCACCTAGAAGAACTTAATCGGATCCATGACCCTCTGTGAACTGGCTCTCTGAATGTTAGTGATAGAAGGGGCCTTGGAGATGAGAAAACAAAAGTCAGTAGAAGTGAAGTGATCCATGCAAGATTTGACTGTTAGTGACAAAACCTGAGGTAAACCCAGGACTTCTGACTGGAAATTCAATGGATAACAGCATGGTAGAGTTGAAGGAAGATGCCTCTACTCATTTTCTTTTTTTTAATTTATTTTTATTTTTGGCTGTGTTGGGTCTTCGTTTCTGTGCGTGGGCTTTCTCTAGTTGCAGCAAGCGGGGGCCAGTCTTCATCGCGGTGCGCAGTCCTCTCACTATCGTGGCCTCTCGTTGCGGAGCACAGGCTCCAGATGCGCAGGCTCATTAGTTGTGGCCCACGGGCCTAGTTGCTCTGCAGCATGTGGGATCTTCCCAGACCAGGGCTCGAACCCGTGTCCCCTGCACTGGCAGGCAGATTCTCAACCACTGCACCACCAGGGAAGCCCAGAAGCCTCTACTCTTGACGCCCCCTCTTGATAAGCTACATGACCTTAGGAAACTCTTAACCAATCTGAGCCTTAATTTCTTCATCCAAAACAGGATGAAGAGTTGTAAAGAGGATTAGTGATAATAAAGTACCCAAGTGAGTACTGTCGTAGAGTGGGTGCTCAATAAATGGCAGCTAGTATTACTTATTTAGGGGTGAAAACACTAAACGTTATAGGGGTTCAGGGAATGAAGAGACCAGCATACTGGAAAGGACAATTGCTAAGAGAAGGATGTTGAGTTCAGCCTTGCAGACCTGATAATGTTTGGAAGGGAGTAAGAACAGGCAGAGCTTTCTCGATAGGATAATGAAATGAATACATGCTTGTAGGCAAGACGTCAGAGGTCCAACTTAAAGACAATGAGTAAACATGCTTGATTAGAGCATTAGATTCAGAAACTTGAGTTGATGGAGATCAAATTGCCGCAGTCATTTCGAGAAGAACTTGAGCATCGTGCTAAGAAGTTAGAAATGCAGGCGTTTGGGAACCTTTGAAGTGTTTTGACCAGAAGAATTATGGAACTCAGTAAATCAGTCAGGTGATGACATGGAGGGTAAACTGGAGGAGGGAACAGTTGGAGGTTAGGAGAATCATAGAGAGGTTCTTGTAGCAAGCGAGGCTGGAGAGGAGGAACGCAAATGGAATTGGTGGCAGCTGAGATGAATAGGAAACAATGAGTGCGAAGGATATTTTAAAGGAAAAGTTGGCAGGAAGAATCAATACTATTGTAGGAAGGAGAATTTAATTAGCTTTGTAAAGTGGAGAGAGAATATTCATGGCTTATTGGGTGGAATACCATATTTTAAAGAAAAGATATCCCAATCCACAAATTTAAGAGAAAAAGAACATGATAAATGACTAAGCCAAAATGACTAAAAGACTTTAAGGAATGATAAAATGAACTCAGACGAAGGTTAAATGTTCAAGATCTGCGAGTCTTGGCTCAAACAAAAACCCTTAGGGTTAACTTTCAACATGCATCTTGGTGATTCTTCAAAGTCTTTTCACTAATGGCAGATCTAGTTGCTAAAAAATGATGGTTGCATATTAAAATCGGTAGCGTATACAGCCTTTTTCCTACCTTCCCTTATTTATACAGGGAGGTTCACCAAGTCTTTATGAGCCTTTGTTAATGATCATATTTTTTTTTACCTTAATAGTAATGCTCAGAGACTCCTCTCTCCAAGAGTGTTTGGCAGAAGGCTGGACTCTGAGCTGTCCCTTGAGGACAGGGACATAGTCAAATAAGGTCCAGAAATGTCATGTACCAGTCAGAAATCGGTCAGGAGACAGAAACCTACCAATTATTTTAACAGAAAAAGTTGATATAAAGATATAAAATTGTTAACTACTAACAGAGAAGGCAGAACAAGAACACTAAGTTACCACAGAGGTAGCAACTGCAGGGAGCAGTGATCTCCCCTAGGACTGATATTTTAAATATGCCAGCTGGTATTACAGGGCTGGTTCTATTAAATCTTAGAAGCTTGCAGGAGGGACACCAAGTTGCTGAAACTTAGACCTCTGAGGAGGTGGTACAGCTTGTCAGGTGCTAGACTCTGAGCTCGAAGGAGGAGTCCCCTTGGGTCTGTGATGTAGACCTCTAAGGAAGGGAGCTAGCTGGCTAGTGCTGGCGTCTCGGATGCAATGAGGCTGGTTCTGCAAGTGTTGGAAAAAGAACCGACTGGATTCAGCTGCTGCTAGGAGAAGTATTTGCTGCTGCCAACTCAAAGAGGTGCTGCTAGGGTGACACAGGAATGAAACAGGCAGGAAACAAACAGGAAGTTCCTCCTCCATCCTCTCTGTCTCCCCCAGAGCCCTCTAGTGGCCGAGCATGTCAGGAGGCCAGGCATCAAAGCAGAGTCCTATCCCAGCACTGCAGACCCAGTAAAGAGCATGGGTTGAGAGCTGAGACACAATAATTTGATAACTGGCACATGCCACTTAGTGTATCAGTCTCTTGGATAGTCACTGTGTATATTAAAGGCTCTGAGCAGTTCCAGGGAAAAGAAATCAGGTTCAGTCCCCCTTCTTCAATATAATGAAATACTAATGTAAAAACGAATGGGCTGGATCGGTACATATTCGCATAGAAAAATACCCATCATGGATCACTTTACTTTTATATGAAAAACAAATTAGATGTTTATATAAAAATAGAGAAAAAGGCTGAAGGCTACACACTAAACTGTGAATAGTGGTTATCTATTGCTGGAGAGGGTATTAGTCAACAGGGTTGCTTTCACTTTCTACTTCACTTTCTGTAGTGTTTGAATTTTAACATGAGTGTATATTATTTCATAATCAGAAAAAAATTATATCACTTTTGTGGTTAAACAAAAAGGACTGCCTAGGAAAGGCAGTCTTCACAGTGCTATCAGTGCTCCTGTTAATACGTGGCACCAAAATGAATGTAGTATTTTTGGAGAAAAGAAAAAAAGAAGGTAAGCAGCATTTACTAAACACCATCTACATGCCAAGCTGTTGGGAATGCGGCATACATCATCCCATTTAATCTCCTCATCAATTCCATTATTCCCATTGTCCAGATGAGAAACAAGGCTCAGAAATATATGTAATTTCCCCAATACCTGATAGAGAAGGAGCTACTACAAACCTGCTACATTCTACTACTTCATTATCTATCTTGTAGGTGTATCTTAGGTTTCTTACATTTACTTTGTTCTTTCTCCCTGATATTTTTTTTTAATATCTAAGGAATTATATCTTATTTTCCTAACACACTTTAATCCTTCTGAGGGATGTTATGAGCCCCCTCACCAATTCATATGTTGAAGCCCTAACCTGCAATACCACAGAATGTGACAATATTTGGAGATATAGCTTTTAACAAGGTTATTAAAATGTGGCTGTTAGGATGGGCCCTAATCCAATCTGACTGGTGTCATTAGAAGAAGAGGAAATTTGGACACACAGAGGGATACCAAGGGTGCATGTTCATAGACCAAGGGCTGACCATGTGAAGACGTGTAAGAAGGTGGCCAACTGCAAGCCAAAGAGAGAGTCCTCAGAAGAAATAAAACCTGCCAACACCTTGGTCTTGGACTTTTAACTCCAGAACTGTAAGAACATTTCTATTTTTTAAGCACCCAGTCTGTGATATGTTGTTACAGCAGACCAATACAAGGGAATTATTATGGTTTATACTTGTTTAAATTACCTACTGGTGCTTTGCATAGAGCAGACACCTTGTAAGAATTTTGATTTCACTTTGATCATCTTCCTTACATTCATTTAGTTGTTAAGTCTTACTAAAGCACCTCCCTGTGTCAGGCACTGTTCTAGACCCTGGGGATAAACAGTGGGCAAAACAAGAAAAATCACTGCCATCAGGAAGCTTAGATTCTACTTGGGGAAAAGATAAGAAACAAGATAAATAAGTAAATATACACTACTTTAGACAGTGATAAATAAGTAACATATAATATGTTAAATAGTGATAAATATTAAGGATAGAGGAGAAAAAAAGGTAGGAAAAGGCTGTGGAATGGGAGAGGGGGTGTCCAGGGAAGACTTTGTGAAGTAGGTGATGTTGGAATAAAGATCTTTATCACTATTAGAATCAGTTACCCCTGAAATCAGAGGGCAATAGGAATAGGTTTGCAAGTTCATTTTCAACTTCTCAGACTCCTAAAACTCAGCAAACGCTTCCTGCTTGCTTCCAAATCCGAACCTGCGTTGCAATAGGTCATTAGCAGCTAAGAGGTACACAAGTCAATCCCAGACCTGCTTCTCACTATGGAAAACTGATTATTCCCAGAGCAGCTTTTCTGGTTCAGAAACACTCCCTCCCCCTGACCCCCTTTCAAAGCTTTATCGTGGCAATCACTTAAAAAGAAGACAGAAAATGCCTAAAAGTTATTTTCATCCAGTCAGAAATGGAAATGGCTTTTAGCCCGTGTTTGCATACCCACTAGAAAGGACCTACAGCGTTTTCTGTTTGCTCACACAGCTTCATATTTAAACAGCAACAGAAAACAGTAAAGGGTGGTAGTTGGAGAAGAGCAGAGAGACTGAATCATTTCTAGGATTTACTGATTTGCTGGCTAACCTCGACTAAATCTCCTTAACCTCTCTTTCTTGAAGCCATCGTTTCACACAATAGCAGGGATAAAGAAATTTGCAGTTTTGATGTTGTTATCAAATGTTTAGAGCTTGTGGTTAGAAGAGACAAAAGCAGGCTGCTGTATTTGCATAGCATTATCATCTCCCTTCCTCTCTGCTTGCTCTGGTTTCTGTTGTAATCAACCCCGGACAGACAGTTTCTCTCCTAGCCTTCCCAGACCCCTGAGGAGACAGGCTGCCTGTGACCTCTCTGGTTCCCTGGCTCTTTGGGGACAGCCATTGCTCAAGCCTGGTGGCTGGGAGCTAACGGTTAAGCCTGTGGCTGCCTTGACCTGCAGCATCCCCTTGTTTTAGCACGATTTCAGCTTCATGATACTTATCTGTACCTGCAGGGCAATGTCAGTTGCAGGAAAGAAACCCGATGGACAGTAAGAAGTAAATGAATTTCACAGACTCCACTAAGCCACCCTGATTCCCTGGGAATAAAGGGGATGGTCCAACAGGCAGCCTCCCAGAGAGGACCTTCCCTTGGGATGCCTCTCCCAGGTACTGGTCCTGAGAGTGGTGGAAGCAAATCTTCTGTATTCCATAACTGCAAATGTGAGATTCCAGCAGCTATGAGGAGTTCCCTTCCGGGCTCCTGAAACACACAAGTAAAGGCGGCACAAGGTGAAGAGGCTCTTGGTAATTGAGGCCTGGAGGCTACTTAGCAGCATCCCCAATTCAGCCCATTCCCAGGACCTCATCCACCCATGCCAAATCCCCTTAGGATTCCCCCAAATGACAGATGGCTCTCCCGGATGGCCAGTCGGCACAGATGTAATCCCAGCCTTTAGATAAATAATAGCCCTTAGTGGCATGGACAGTAACCTAAATTTCTCCAATTATAAGTCCAGCAAATGCCACAGTCTTGGAAAGATGCTGTTTCTAGGCCCCCATGGTCAATTTAAGGACAGAGGCACTGCACAGAGTAGAAGATGGAATAATGTTTGGGAAAAGCCTGAGTGCTGGACCCACTAGCTTCACCAAAGGGCAGAATGACCTTGGGCAAGTCACTTCCCCACTCCAGGCCTCAGTGTACTCATTCATACTGATGGCAGCCCTAGGTCTTGATAGCCTGTAATCCATGTGTAATGCACATGTCAATTTCAATATCTGCCCTTTGAGATCCTACTAAAGCTCATTTGAAACTCACCCCACTTGTAGTAAGACCCCCATCCTCCTAGGATCTGGGGATTGAGGGAAGGAAGAGGAGAAGACTCATGGCTTTCCCCTCACTTCTAGCTCTGAGATCTTGTTTCAGGTTAATTCCCTCAGTTGATAGCTCATGTGTGTGAATCCAGCTCTGGCTTCTGATGATCTCAATATAGCAGTTTACTTTCTCATGGATTTCCATCAATGGACAATCACACATACAGATGCCTTGCACAGGGCCTTTGTGTGGGAGGAAAACCTAAAACATTGAGGAGGAGAATGAGGGAAACCATAGACTTGATCTTATACAACCTGCTACTTAGAAATCGGTCCCTGCCAACCTGGGCTCCAGACTCTGGCCACATGGGTGGGACCTCTTTCTCCTTCTCCACTCCCTGCCTCCTCTTAGGAATAAAAGGAAATCCTCTCACTTTCTTTGTAGAGCAATTAATTTCCTGTTCTGCCCTTGTTTTCCAATTCTGCTTTTTTTTCCAGACCTTGTTCTGGAGGCTTTATCGTTTCACCCCCAAATGGCCCAATAGTGTATTTTCTCAATGTAGTTAGTTCCTTTCTAAGAGGAATTGTGGTGCTAGCTGTTACGCTAACGTACACTCAGTTAATCCCTCCAGACTGGTGAATCCTCAACATTTCAATCAAACAAGAAGGGGTTGAGTACCTGCTGTACTTGGTATAGGGGCTGCTCACTATGGGATCTAAAAATGATGTATCCAAATTGATACCTACTGAGGTGGGAAAACGAGATTAAAACACAGAGAGAACTGATTATAATTAATTAGCAAAATATTCTGGGAGAGGTTAAGAAAAGAAAGGACCAACTCGATACAGAGGAATCTTCACAGATGATAAATCTTGAGAGGGGCCCCAACAGGTAGGCTGCCTGCACCAGGTAGGTATTTCTGGAGAAGCAGGTAATTTTCAAAGTCTAAGAAACAGAGCTACCACCCTCTGAGAGGTGGAGTGATACTCTATTTGAACACATGCATTGTTGGGAAGTTCAGCTTGAGCCCATGTGTGATTCCTCCAACACAGAGATAACACTGATCCTCACCTGGTTTCCCTCTGTTCTCCCTCTTGGTGAGTGCTTACTATAAACCAGGCCCCAGCGTAGGCCCAAATCCCTACCCTCATGGAGCTGTATTCTGGATAGCTTAGTCATGGGGCTGGTGAGTGTGCGCTGGAATTCACCTATCATCAGGAATAGGCACCTTGAGTCTGATTGTCAGCCCAGCTGAGACTGGTGGAAGCAAATCTTCTGTATTCCATAACTGCAAATGTGAGATTCCAGCAGCCATGAGGAGCTCCCTTCCGGGCTCCTGAAACACACAAGTAAAGGCGGAATAAAGTGACACACATCCGTGAGAGCATGACTAAGGGCAGAGTACAGTTTGTAAGTGTAGACATTGAGAAGAATGAAGACACAAGCTCAGGGCCTCTTAAGCAGCAAGTATGCACTCACTCTCTCATTCATTCTTTCACTGGTCATTTTTAGAAAGTTCCATATGTGCCAGGGCATAGAAAAGAGAGTAAAACTCATTCTTTCCCCTGTGGAATTTCAGTCTTTCAAATCCTGTATGATGACTTCCATGATAGAAATGGGTAATGAGAGCTCCAGGAGCACAAAGGAAGAAGAAGCTAACCTTCTAGGTCTAAGGGTCATTAGGGAAGGCTTCACAGAGGAGGTGACTTTTGGAAGAGAAGTATCATCTCTCCAAGCATAAATTGAGGATGGAATCTACAGAAGGAGTCTTCCATAAATAGAAGTTCAAAATAGCTGTCATAAGGTTGTTGAGGGTAGAGTAGGTGAGAAGAGAGGACAGGATCATGAGACATCAGCAGAGGGTAGTGTCTTTCATTAAACCATGTTTGGCTTTCCTCCCATAGCAACGTGGAACTACTAGAGCAATGGGCTCAGACATTTACACTCTCTCTTAGACAACACTCTGGTATTGGTGTGAAGGGTGAACTGAATAACAAGAGGCTGGTAAACAGTAAGACCAGTGGGAAAGGGCTACAGTCATCCAAGCGAGATATGATGAGGGACTCAACGGACTATCATTGAAGAAATGAGAGTTGGCCTAGCCGTAGTCTAGCTGTTGCTTTGTGAAATAAAAATGCATTATTAGGAGTGTGGTAATGTTGTATCAATGCATTTTCTTTGTATTAAAAATTGTACTCCATGATTAAAATGAGAGGCATTTATCCCTAGCATTCTGCTTGAAGGTGACCTGTAAGAACCTGTGATAGTGGCTGCTGGGGAGTTGCAAGCTGGTCTGCGAGCCCCTCTTCTCTCACAGTGATTGCCTGAAGATGTGTCTGGTTGCTGAAAAGAATGGGCCTCTTTGCTGCCTCTCCGTAATACGATGAAGTCCCCAAGCGCAAGAGGGAAAGTGGGCCATTCGGCACAGAAGTGATTGTAAAAGTGGACTTTTATGTTGGCTGTAGATTCTCTGACATGCCTTCCACACCGTGGTGTGAGAGAAGACAAGGTGTCACAGGTCTCCCCCCGAAGGCAAGATGCAGCACTCACCAGGAGCTTCTGCCAACCTGGCAGTCTGGTGCTACGGCCAATGTGTCCTCCAGAAACATGGAGCTGAAGGACATCGTGGCTGGCCTTTCCTCCCTCCCCTGAAAGCTGCTATTCAATAGTGAGCTCTCTTTTTGCTCCTCTAAATATTTCCCTGCGTCTTTATGCTTAGGTGTGAAGTTGTTTTGCAAAGGAGTTTAGATTTTGCAGCTGGATTTTGGGAGGCCATAGAGAGAGAGTCCAATAAACTCCCTCCTCCTAAGCTACAAACACCAGTTAAACAACTATGCTTGCACCTGGAATGGCAGAAATTGCTTTGAGATCCTCAATCCATAGACATAATTGCCAGATCATATGTAGAAATGTGGGATTTGGGAGTCGTTATGGATGATAGTGAAATGGCCCATTTATTGCCCTTTCTTGGCTAGAATGGTTCTTGAGTGAGTTGTTTTCTATTCATTGTCTCTGGCTATAGAATGCTAGACATCTGATCAATGGAGCCAAAATTTCAGCCCATTATTTGCTGAACAATATGAAAATGAAATAATATGAAAATAATGGGGGAAAGGGGTAATGCGAGTGCAGGGGAGGGGTGGGAAGGGGGTGAGCTGTCTACACCATTCCAAACATTTAGATTGGTTCAAGTTTTCACTTAATTGAAAAGCTCTTTCTTAATGGTGTGTTAGAGACACAACTCTTTTGAGTGTCAGAGTGACTCTTAAGCCTGGCTTCATGAAAATTCACCCCCTTCTCCTGGGTCAGGCAGTTATTTTGCTCTTTCAGCTTGGGCTTTCTGAGTTTTTGGAATGTTATTCCGATGGTGGTGTGCTAGGCCCAAAATGTGTTCAATGGAAAATCAGTAAGCGAAGATGTGGTTTCCTCCCCATCAGATTCTAAGGCAAAGGCCCAGTGGATATTCTCCCAAATTCCCCTAAATCCTGGTGGTTTATAATAAATAACCAGGACCTTAGGTGAGTAATGTAAGGAATCAGAGACTGACTTACGCTGTTTCCCGCCAAGCATCATCTGATCTATAATATCCCTCTTTAGTCCACTTCCAAACAATCTATCTTTTTTTTTAACTTTTAAAATTGAAGTATAGTTAATTTACAATGTTGTATTAGTTTCAGTTGTACAGCAAAGTGATTCAGTTATATATATCTATTCTTTTTCAGATTCTTTTCCATTATAGTTTATTACAAGATAGTGAGTATAGTTGTGCTATACGGTGGGTCTTTGTAGTTTATCTATTTTATTTTTTTAAGATATATCTATTCTTTTTTAGATTCCTTTCCATTATAGGTTATTACAAGATATTGAATATAGTTCCCTGTGCTATACAGCAGGTCCTTGCTGGTTATCTATTTTATATATAGTAGTGTGTATCTGTTAATTCCAAACTCTTAATTTATCCCCCCAACCTCCAGCTATCCCCTTTGGTAACCATAAGTTTGTTTTCTACATCTGTGAGTCTATTTTTGTTTTGTAAATAAGTTCATTTATATAATTTTTTTTGGATTTCACATATAAGTGATATCATACAATATTTGTCTTTGTCTGACTTACTTCAATTAATATGATAATCACTAGGTCCACCCATGTTGCTGCAAATGGCGTTATTTCATTCTTTTTTATGGCTGAGTAATATTCCATTGTGTATATATATTGATACCATGTCTTCTTTATTCCTTTGTTGATGGACACTTAGGTTGCTTCCACGTCTTGGCTATTGTAAATAGTGCAGCAGTGAGCACTGGGGTGCATGTATCTTTTCAAATTAGAGTTTTCTCCAGACATATGCCCAGGATCATATGGTAACTTTATTTTTAGTTTTTTAAGGAGTCTCTATACAGTTCTCCATAATGGCTGCACCAATTTACATTTCCACCAGCAGTGTAGGAGGGTCCTCTTTTCTCCACACCCTCTCCAGCACAAACAATCTGTCTTTCAAGGTCAAGTTGTCTTGTTTGTTTGTGTGCTGATGTTTGATTGCACCCTTACCATATAGCAGACGCTGCTTCACATTCATTATCTGACTCAACCCTTTAAGGTGGATCCTATTACTATTCCCATTTTACAGGTGAGAAAACTGAAGCTTAGAAGGATCAAATAATAGTGTTAAGGACACACAGCTCCTCTGAGTTGAAGCAGGATTAGAAAGCACAGTGTGTTGCTCCAGAACCCTTTGCCTTAATTGATAAGCTAAGTGGCCTCCCAATTAAAGACCGAGCTCTTCCTAAAGCCTCTTCTAATGGCCCCCATCCACAGTGCAGTCTCTGTCCTCTGAATTCCCATTAGAGTTACTGCCTGCAGCACATATCTGGAAACTTCCTATCATCAAATAAGTATTATGTAACTTCAACAGTTTTTCTTGTTACCTTTAATTACCATTTAATTCTTGTGCTTTGTTTGTGAATTTTCTTCTCAAATGTATTTTAAATTATGGTAAAGTGCAGGCCATATCCTCAGTGTCTTTACATTTGTTGTAGCCCTCCAAATTACGTGAGGACCCAGGGGTGATGCAGAGATGGCAGGCCTACCTTACTTATCATCAGCAGCTGATCATTTGCCACAGTGAACTGAGTCATGTTGAAGCTGACTTCATTTGGAGGCTCGCACAATCCTTCTCTTCATTTGGGGAGTGTGTGAATAGGTGCTCTGAAACATCACAGTTCTGCTCAGAAATTTGGAGCTCTGAGTTATGGGTGAGACTTACCCACTTCTTAGTAATAGCTGGAACACTGGACACATTTTGAAGGCTAGAGGCATTTACCTGACTTGAGTGTTGGCACTTTAGTAAGATCCCTCCCCAGAGTGTTAAATGGGGGCTTGAGAAGTAGGTAGGGTAGGCAGCCAGTGCACAAATGTATACGATTTCTTTTCTGGAGATTACACAGAATATGCCAGCAAAACTTGCAAAGTGGTTTCTGTGTTCTTGGAGTTGTCATTTTTGTCACTTTATTTGGCTGTGAAGCTGATTTTCACACAGGCCTGGTGGTTGTTAAGGTAAACACAAGTATAGTATTAATATCCCCTGCATATATTTAGGTAAAATGACATCCATAAGGTGAAGTCAAGAAGCAGTTTGCTTACTCATAGTTCTTGGAAACTGCACACATACCAATTTAATACTTACGTTCTCCATGTTTACTTCCTGACTAGCAGTATCTTCTCCTCAACTTTTACAAATTTTTAGAAATTTAAGCATACAAAATATGCTTAAAATATCAAGTGAGTATTTTGCAACCACTCTACTTTAAGAATCTGCCAGGCCTACTCAGATCATGATTCTGAGATATTTTGCTTTGAAGCTTTGGGAACTGGGGAGTTCATTCATTCCTTTGGCCTCCTAGGCCATTGACTGCTATTAAGTAGACACATATTTCTTCTAATTAATCACCCTTATTTTGCAAGAATCCTCATTGCACTCTTGAATTGACCTCTGCCGCTTCTTATCAGCTCCAGCATATTTTAGGAATGAAGTGACCCCTCAGCCAACATGATATTCAGCAGTAATTGCTCTAGCTAAGAGAAGGCTCACTCCAGTCAGGACTGTGGTTGGCATTCAGATTGCTTAGGTGGCTCCAAAGTTTGACTTCCTCAACTGTGACTAACAGTATTTTATTTTATTCTATAGTGATGAGCTAATAACAGTTCTGTAGTCTATTTCTGTATCACCCCCAGTTCTCTGTAGATGACCAGTGCACATTACGTATTTGGTTCAAATATATATAAGCCTAGTCCTTGACTTCAAGGAGTTTACAATCTATTTTGGAGAGAATAATTAATGACTCAATAATGTAAATTAACTAAAAATTCAATGTAAAGTAGAGCTTCCAAAAATTGTACAGTAAGTGCCAAATGAATGGTAATTGTAAGAATTAAAGGAGGAGATCACCATGGTCTGAGGCATCAGAACTTTGCTAAGAAGCAAGAGGAAGTGAGCTAGCATTTATTAAGTACCCGCTGTATGTCAAGCTCCAGGCTGTTTATTTTCTCATAGTTAGTCTTCAAATAGAATCCAAATTATTTATTTTTTAAAAATTTATTAGTATTTTTACTGGGATTGAATTAAGCCAATGAGTGCTTCCCAAATTCCAATATTCAGCCCAGTCTTCTAGAAGTATTGAACATCTCTATGTTTATTCAACTCTTTTGTACCACCTAGTAAAGTACTATACTTTCCTTCATATTCATCACATTTCTTACAAAGTTGTTTCTAGGTATTTTATGTGTTTAGCACTATTATGTATGGACGTTTTTCTATTACATGGCTATATGGTCTAAATGGATATTGTTGAAAAGCTTTTTGTTTTTTTAAATACAGTAAGTCTCCTACGTATGAATGAGTTCCATTCCAAGAGCACGTTCGTAAGTCCAATTTGCTCCTAAGTCCAATAAAGTTAGCCTAGGTACCCAACTAACACAATTGGCTATATAGTACTGTACTGTAATAGGTTTATAATACTTTTCACACAAATAATACATAAAAAACAAACACAAAAAAATAAGGAAAATATTTTTAATCTTACAGTACAGTAACTTGAAAAGTACAGTAGTGTACAGTACAACAGCTGGCATACAGGGGCTGGCACTGAGTGAACAGGTTAGAAGAGTTACTGACTGGAGCGGGGAGAGGAGGTGGGAGATGGTAGAGCTGAAGGATCATCAGCAATAGGAGATGGAGGGCAAGGTGCAATTTCACTCATGCCTGACGTTGATGGCACAGGTTCTGGTTCCTTGCTGGAACCAGATGCACATTCGCATCTTTGAAAGCTCGCAACTTGAATGTTCATATGTAGGGAACTTACTGTATATTGATCTTGTATCTGACCACAGTCATGAACCCTCCTCTTGATTCTTTTGTTTTGTTTTGGTTTTTTTGTCTGCGTTGGGTCTTCGATGCTGCGCACAGGCTCTCTCTAGTTGCGGCGAGAGGAGGCTACTCTTCATTGTGGTGCGCAGGCTTCTCATTATGGTGACTTCTCTTGTTGCGGAGCATGGGGCTCTAGGTGCCCGGGCTCCAGTAGTTGCAGCACACGGGCTTCAGTAGCTGTGGCGCGAGGGCTCAGTAGTTGTGGCTCGTGGGCTGTAGAGCACAGGTTCAGTAGTTGTGACGCATGGGCTTAGTTGCTCCGCGGCATGTGGGATCTTCCTGGACCAGGGATCGAACCCATGTCCCCTGCATTGGTAGGCAGATTCTTAACCACTGCACCACCAGGCAAGTCCCCTCCTCTTGATTCTAAGAGGGCTCATCATGAGAGAGTGTTTTGATTGTCTTGAAGTTTTTATGTTTAATAAAAGGCCATCTGAAAATAACAAATTTATCTTCCTCAACTATAGGTACACCTCTCCCTTCTATTTCATGACTGTTGCATTGCCTGGATCTTTCAGAACAGTAGTCAACAGTTTGGTAATATTTTAGATTCTCTTATTTATAATTTTACTAGAAATGCCTCTAATTTAGTGATTCACAACATTTGGTATACATTAGAATGACCTGGGAGAAGACCCTCAGGCATGTGTATTTGGGGTATAGGGGAGAAGAATCTCTACAAGTAAATTCTGAAGTACAACAGTTTTACTATTTTCACTACTAGTGTTTATTATTGTTATCATCATAGAATTTGTTTAAAATGTTTTTATACATTTGTACAATGTGTAAATAACAGTGTACAAATACAGTGTACAAGGTATTAAACAGTACTTAATATAAGTGATATTATAGCACTTACTGAGTATCACTAAATTCCAGGTACTGTACTAAGCACTTAAAATGTATCACTTGAATTATGCTCACACTAACTCTATGTGGTAAGAAATTATAATGCCAGTTTTATAGACAGAACCAAAGCAGAAAGATTAAGTAACTTAGTGAAAATCTCACAGGTAGAAAATGTATAGGCAGAATTTAAACCTAGGTCAGAATGATTACAGAGCACGTTACCCATAACTAAAATTGTTTATGGCTAAGTGTGATGATCAATGGTCATATTAAGGATCCTACTCTCCCCAGTTTTATGAAATATACTTTAAAACTTTTACCTATTGCTTGCTTAGTATTCACTGACATGATTTTTCTCCTTTGCCCTATTGATGTTATTCATTATAGGGATAGTTTTCCTAATATTAAATCAGTTATTCATTCCTGCATAGTTTATCTGATTGCAGAGGAAAATTCTTTTAGATGCTGTTGAATTTGATTGGCTAGTATTTTATCTAGTATTCTTCTGTCTACATTGATTAGGGTCATTGATCCATAGGTAGGGTGTGTGTGTGTGTATGTAATAAGATTGGGTTTCAGGGTCATACTTCTTTCTTTAAAAAACAAAACTGTGTAGCTTTTCAGCTTTTCCTATGCTCTGAAACAAATTATGTGGCAGCAGACTGATGTGATGTAGTTTTCAACATTTGAAGGGATTCACCCATAAAGCCTCGTGGTCTCTTGACATGGTTTATAGATAATTCTTTAATAACTTATAAAATTTCTTCCATGGTGATTGATCTATGGGAAATCATTCCTTACAGGTGAAAAAGGTGTCATTGTTATTTTCTGAAACCTGCTCATTATTGAAGACTTGGAAAACATAAAATGTAGAGAGCAGCAGAAAAATAATCACCAGAGTCCCACCCCCGACATCCACTGCCATTACCATTAATGGATTTCTTTCCACTTTTTTCAAACTCACAATTTATTTTTTTTTATAAATTTATTTATTTTTGGCTGCATTGGGTCTTCATTGCTGCACGCGGGCTTTCTCTAGTTGCGGCGAGCAGGGGCTACTCTTCGTTGCTGTGCGTGGGTTTCTCATTGCGGCAGCTTCTGTTGTGGAGCACAGGCTCCAGGCGTGTGGGCTTCAGTAATTGTGGCACGAGGGCTCAGTAGCTGTGGCTTGCAGGCTCTAGAGCACAGGCTCAGTAGTTGTGGTGCACAAACTTAGTTGCTCCGCGGCATGTGGGATCTCCCTGGACCAGGGCTCAAACCCGTGTGCCCTGCATTGGCAGGTGGATTCTTAACCACTGCGCCACCAAGGAAGCCCAAACTCACAATTTTTGAATTTATGCTGCACACTGAATTTTGTATCCTGTTCTTCTCAATTAACGTGATAGCATAAGCATTTTACTTTTATTATAAAGATTGTTTTTAAAATACTGAGTAATATTCCTTCATTTTCAGGGTACTCTATCTGGATTTAAGTTCTGCATGCTTGTTTAAAGATTGCATTCTAACTCAACTAGCTGTGGAACAAAGGAATAAAGGAATGATAATAAACAAATGAATCATTATTAAGAACCATCATGCTCAGACTGTGAGTGCATGAGAGAGCCAGGGTAGATTTCTGTACCCTCCAATTTAACTCACTTGTATTTTAATATTAAATATTCAGTTCATTGATAATTGTGTCATTCTGCACTAGGAATAATCAGAGTGGAGAATGACTCCATTGGTGTAGGGAAATGAGGCAAGAGGATGCCTGGAAGAATGGGCAGCTTTATTGTGTTTTAAAGGACAAGTAGAAATTTCTAGGACAATGGCAAATAGAACAGTCAGAGACATAGGGACGTGAAACAAGGAGGTGTTGGGGGGAATCAAGAGGGAAGGACAGGTGGTAGAAAGTAGGCCCAGAGAGGTGGGTGCTGTTAAGATCAATGAACAGCAACCTTCAGTAGCCAGCGATCTGGATGCCAAGTGCAGCTTTACCCTCTAACTTAGCTGTTCCTATCAATATCATCCCAGCCTGCAGATGCTGTCAAATTGCCAAGTTTTAAAAAATATTTTTTAAGGAGATACCTTTTTAATCCTGATATCCTCAAATTCTGATTTAGTAGATAATTATTTTCTGCTTAGTTGGCAGTAATTGGTTGATGTCTTTGTGTTCTCCCAGAAGCAGACCCTAAGACAAGGATTTGAGTACAAGTAATTTATTTGTGAAGTGATCCCAGAAGGTATTAGTAGGGGAGTGGGAAAGGCAGAAGGGGAAGTAAAGGCAGCCAATAGCATTACTGTTGTGGTCATCTGGAGCTTCATCCCACCTGGGAACTCTCAGAGTATAAAACATGACCCCCAGAGTCATCCCACCTGGGAAGCAAAGGAGCTGGGGTATGTATACACCACCTCCTGCCAATAATCCAGTCAAGGATTGCTGAGGAACAGTGTGGTTAGTTCCCAGCATGCTGGGAACTATGCAAGCAGAGTAGGCTCTGGAGGCCTGAGAAAGACCTCAGGTAAAGAGGGACAGATAGAAGTCAGGCCAGCATGCCCTGAAATAAGGCTCAAGGGGATAGAAGTGGGGTGCTGACAACTGGATGTTTTGTACTCTAGACATAATATAATAAACTGAAATATTCTAACTTGAGATGCTACATGAAGCTTCTATTTATTAGGAATTATAGGAGATGAAGCAGTTGGAGGGTAGAGTAGAGGTGATTAATTCAGCTTTAGCCATGTTGAGTTTTTGGTGTATCAGGTAGAAGTGTCTGCTGGATAGATGTGGAGCTCAGAAAACAGGCTAGAGATGTAAATTTGGAGCATATAGGTTTCTAATTGGTAGTTAAAGCTATAGAACTATTCCTCCTAGCTTAGGTTATTATTCACAGATTTTATCAATCATTTTAGTTGTAATACAGTCATTGAAAAAAAATACAGGACTGCAACATTGTTTTAAAGACATACCTCCAGGTTGCCATTGATTATCCAGAACATATTTCTGTATTAAACCCATTCAGACAGCAGAAGAAATCCTGTCAAATTTCTAAATGAAGCTCAGATATATTATTTCTATCTCATTTCCCTGAAGTCCCAGATTAATAACCAGTTAAGAGGAGGGACCTCTGACTTCAGGAACAAACCATTAGCAAATCATATTTCTGTTTACAATTCTAGTCACAAAGTTATTTGTTCATAGTTTTAAGTAATGCCTTTTGGCTTGATCCAGAGTCTTTGCATATGAATTGCATTCCAAGCCTGGCTCTCTTTTAAGTTTCTGTATATTGTTTTAAGAGCTTTGGCAAACTAAACATAGTTTCGATGAGCACTCTTTCTCAAGGAGGAAACTTTTAGGAAAAGCACCGATGATGATTTAATTTAGAAAATAAAAGTAAGCCAAAACAATCTTAATGAAGGTACCAGCGGTTTCTCTTTCTCAGCACTCAGGTCTCGAGTTGTGGCATAGTTAAAACAAGAGAAAGCATTTTGGGGTTTCATGGGAGAAATGGTCCCTGGGATGAAGTTCTCCTTTGACCTGACTTCAAACAGAACAGAGCAACAAGATGGGGTTCTCCATGCTTTCGGTATGTATGTGATCGCTTCCTTGTTATGAATTGCTTTTAAATTATTCCGTTTGCTCCTGTTTACCTCATTATTCTTTGAGCATAAATCTTACCCTCAAATAATTTATGCATAAAGGAATCTGATAGAGGAACAGAACAGGCTCACCAAGTGTCTCTTGCTCATTATAAGTGAATAAATAAATAGGAATACCAAACAATCATTCTCATCAAAAGAATGTGGTGGGTTTTTTTTTTCCCTAGACATCTCTAATAATTACTAAGGGATTAGAGGAATCTAACCACTGTGAAACTTGGAAGGGGTCTATCAAAATCATCACAGTCAAATATCCGGGATTCAGCCTTGTTGACATTATTTTCTGCCATAATAAACCTTTTCATAATTAATTGGAGACTTTATGCTGTTGGGAGCTCAGTTCTCTGGAGGTAGTGTGGGGTTGGGGTAAGGTGTGTTTATTGGGGGAGGGGGTGGTCATAGTAGAGCACTATTTTGTCATGACACGATTAGGGGAATTGATATAATCTTTCGCCTTGAATTATCTGCTAATGCATGCTCACCCCAAGTTAATGATGAGCAAAAGAATGAATCTCATTGGCCCACGTGGGTGTTATGCATATACCTTTAGTCTTATTAGCACAGCACACCAACCAGCTAAGTATTCTCACTTCTGATAGCCTTCTTTCTCTTCTATCAGATCTAAGAGTCAAACGCCCAGTCCAATCCAGTCTCACTTTATTCCCATAAATTGATCACTCAGAGTCTCTCACGCTGGGAAAGGTACTAGCTCCTGACTCTTCTTTGGCATCCAGGGGCTCATCCTAGATAGTGAGCTGAGGGAGGGCAGAGGATGCTGGGTTTCATCCCAGCCTAAATACAAATTAATCCCATCTGAAGTTTAACCCCATTGTAGTAGATGTGTGCCCTTCTTCCCAGATCCCTCTTCAGAAATAAAAAGAAAATGTTCTCTGGGTGCTGGGAATGCTTGCTGAAGGCAGCCCTCGAGCCCTTTCTGGGAATTGCATTGGCTGAGGAGAACTGTCCCATCAAAGGTCACACCTCCTTCCTTGGGCAACCCACATGCAATTCAATGACTGATCGACATAAGGGTATGAAAGCCAAGCTCCCTACCCCAACTCAGGACAATTTGGGAAGACCACCCCAGCTCTAGAGCTCCCCACTGGGTCCCCCAGAGCTTGCACTGGGACTTCATTACAGCTAACGTCTCCCTCTGCCCAGTTCTGTTTCCTTTCCCTCCCTCCCACAGGTGCTGTCCCTAGGAGCTTTCCCTGTTAAAAGCCCTGCGTGCTAATCTCCGTCTCAGAGTCTGTTCCCCAGGGACCCATTCAGTTCTGATGTGTGCAAAGTAGCGTTATTTTATGTTATTTCATTGGTTATACCCCAACTTGTTCCAAAAAAGATTTAGTTCAGACAAAGTCTGATTAAGCAAAATCCAGTGGCTATTGCTGCCACTTTCGTGACTCGGCTTTTAGCTGATATACATATGGTGGATCATCAGAATGAATGAGGGAGATGAGAAGGCTTTTAAAATAGAGATTCCCAGGCTCTCTTCCTTAATAGGACTCTCCAGTGAGGCCTGGAGATCTGTATTTTGTTCAAAGTCCCCCTGGTATTCTGAAGTGCAGTCCCATTTCAGAATCATGGCTCTAGCCCATGCTGGCATCCTGACTTACTATGGAGAACTCAAGGTACCAAGCCCCCAAAATGGTTCTTCCAGTGCCCTGACAGAAATGTGACAGTTATTAGTAAGTTCAGGATGGATCACTTGTGTTGTCCTCTTGGCTCCATGAGAAACATATCTCTGGGAAAGTTCCCAGGGTGTTTTTAGGTCTGCCCTCTAACAAATATTCAGATCTAGCCAACAACTGATACAAGCTCCAGACCTAGGAGCTCTAGTACCAGCTTGACTGTGCTGTGCTTAGAGGAGGAACACAATCCTTCAGCCACCAAAGAGGCCGGGGAGCTCGAGGATTTGGGCCCAGATATGCCAGCCACTGTGCTCCATGAGCTGAAAGACACGCACATGCTCTGGGAACTTTGGACAGCCTTGGGACAACTTATCAAGTTTGACAACGTGAAGCGGCCTCTGGGAGCCGCTGGAGAGAGTGCTTGCGTATCATACTAGGTCTTAAGAGCATGCTTCATTCCCCAACACAAAAGCCTCGTCTTTTTGGTGAAGATCAGTCAAGTGCTTGGTTGGGTCAAATGCTTTCCCTGGTGTTCTTTGGAAAACTGTTGAACTGTTGAAGTTTGCAGATTTCTTTAGGGCTCGCCCAGGACTATTTCTCAAAATGATGGCACCCCCATCCTCCAATACCACCCCCACCACTGTCACCCCCTACTCTCACTTCTTTATCTGGTGCTCAGTGGCATAAGCGCGTTATCTTGGAAGCTATTAAATTAATCCTTTCTTTTTTTTTTTTTTTTTTTTTTTTTTTGCGGTACGCGGGCCTCTCACTGTTGCGGCCTCTCCCGTCGCGGAGCACAGGCTCCGGACGCGCAGGCTCAGCGGCTACAGCTCACGGACCCAGCCGCTCCGCGGCACGTGGGATCCTCCCAGACAGGGGCACGAACCCGCGTCCCCCGCATCGGCAGGCGGACTCCCAACCACTGCGCCACCAGGGAAGCCCTAAATTAATCCTTTCTTAAGGAGACTTTGGAGACCTTTGGGAGTCAATTTCCAATGGTGGAATTTCAGTTATTCTGGCAGGACATGGGGAGATATTTTTTTTAGCACAACATGAATTCCTAGTTCACCTTCAAATCGTACAGGAAAAGAGACTGCCTCCTGTGTCTAACTCTGAAGCTGTCCCAAGGAGGGCAGGAGGGCATGCAGGGGACTGGCCTGGGACAGCCAAGAGAATTTACCTACCAGGTCTCCAGTACAGGAGTGCTTTAAGCAGGGGCGCAGCTGCTGTGCTTTGAAATCCATCACTGCATTTGCACTGAGGCCATGCTTTCCATGGGTTTCTCTTAGCTACAGACTGAGGGTGGCAGAGATCATAAGGCCAGCCCATTTCTGGGAGACACAGAACTCCTCTGCCAGGCCACTGGGGTTTAAGGCCCCGCCAACAACCTTGCCGACCCTTCCTTAGACTGCATGGTGGTCTGGGATGCTCTTTCTCTCCCCCTTTTCCACTGAGGAATCAGAGTTGCCTGGCTGTCTGACAGCTTTTTCAGAGTTCCCAGCTTTGCCCCGTTTTCTCTCACAGGCACTTCCTCTAATAAAATCCCTGCACATTTAATCCCTTCTTGGCTTCAGCTTTTCCAAAACCCAGATTAATGAACCAGTCTTCTGTCTTAGCTGCCAGTATTTGACTATTTACTAATTAACTCCTTCCACCTCCACCATCCCCCACCTCAGAAGAGTAAGAAACAATCCTTTCCATTGGGATAAAGGGTTTTAGAATCAGGAAGCCTCAGAGGAAACTTGGCATACGAAATAGCAACTGCCAAATAAAATAAGATAATAATTAGAATAGCTTGAAATCTTAAAAAGAACATTCCTATCTATTATTAATTTAATTTTCCTAGCTACTCCAAAGAGGGAGGAACAGCTAGTGTTTATTGAGCACCTGGCACATGCCATGCACTTGCCTCACAATTTTCACAAGATGAATATGAGTGTCAACCCAGGTGAGCAGATGAGGAATCCGAGGCATGGAATGGCAATGTAATTACTCCAAGGTAACACTGCTAGCAAGAGATGAGCCGGTATTCAAACACAGCATTGTTGGACCTCAAAATCTGTGAGATGCCCACTTGCTGGGGCTAAAATAAGGATTCCTACTCCAGCCTTTTGACTGTAGGATGGTGAAACTGTTAGTTGCCTCAGCAGCTAGACAAGCACTAGGGGTCATTTCCTGACCATGCTGATGAGCCAAGGGTGACCTCTCTGTGCTTTCCTAAGAGTCTCTGCACCAAACAATTGTGAAAATAGACTCCCAGAGGAGTCTAAACAAGAGCAAATGCTCTTGACTCCCTGTTGAGGAATTGCCAGGACTAATGGCAAAGCCCGGGAGAGCAAGAAAGAAGATGAGGAACAGCCTTGAATACATAGAAAGTCCAAGGCAAAACAGTGAACAGCGAAACCTTTCTCCAGAAGGCAAAGCAGAGCTGCATCCTCACTAATAACCTGCCCCATCACTCCTGACTCTGAGTCCCTTCCTTCTCATTTTGCTGGGATGGAAACTGGGATGTAATTCAAGGAGTCTGAGGTAGGGGGAATTTGGGAAGAGGCACACAATCTGAGTTGTCGTAGGCCCTGCTCCACCGTGGCATGGCTCTGCTCCCTTCAGCAGGTGGAAGGTCTCATTGAGCCCAGTGGGAAGTTCTGTTCCCTGGAGAAACTGGCTTCTGGAGATTTGGAGGAAGTTTAAATCCCCTTACCTAATTCAAGAGGTGATCAGGAACTTAGGAATGACTTCTGCCCTCTTTTTAAAGCCAAAATGTGTTTTGTAACAACAAAAAGATCATGTATAGGCGCTGTTAGTATAGAAGAAGCTCTTTGGAAGATTCTACTTTTGCTATGACTAGAGAAGAACTTAGAAGAAAATTATACCAAAGTCTTTTGCATTCTGGAATCCTTCCAACTCCCAGTATATCATACCACTCTAGTCTAGAACAAGGATATGAATGTATATCCCCCAAAGTTAAACAAGTTGAGCACAAATCCCCAATTTTAGTTCTTTACTTATGTGTACATTTATTGATAAATTATATCAACAGGCTATTATGATTTTCTAATATTTCAAGGCACAATATATGTAATTGCATCAAGGTTTATGTTTCATGGGAGTATGTATAAATCTGTATTTCAGATAGTCTTTTATCACTTCTAATTTTTTTAGCTGACCTCTGGTTTGATCTAATTAGATCATCATTGTTTATATCATATAAAAGGGCTTGCTCATTCAGGCGGTAGGAGTCTAAGCTGAGATATTTTCTTATTTTCCTTTGTACTTCATTAATACATAATATCTTCTGTGAGTTAGGTCTTCATCGGTCTCCTTTTTTTTCTATTTGTCTTGTGAGCACAGGCTCTGGCAGCTTTCATTCTGGGCTATCTTTTCAAGGATGTTTATATAGCAAACAGCCTTGAAACATAAAAATAGTGGCTCCTTCTAGAGCAGAGAACAGGTTTGTTTGCTGTCTAATACTATAAAGATAATGTCTTTCTCTGGGGCAAGAGTGTGGGCAGGTTTCTAGCAGTCCCTCTGTAGAATATGTGGGCTTCCTTCATCAGACTTTGTTCAGCTATGACGCCCAGGCTGTCCACGTTGGCCCTGAGGGACTTGGGGCAAGGGGAGCTAGGACAGACATGCGGCTCATGCTGCCTGTTGTACTGTGAGTAGTCAAGTGTTTTGTCTCTGACCCAGGAGTCTTCTGCCAGTTTCCATGAAATGTGGCAAACTAGCTTATTAGCTTGCAAGTAGAAAAACCTCAGACTCCACCACAATTTTTTACCTTATCTTTAATATTTTTTTTTAAGTAGAGCAGGAATCCTTTTTAGTCATTTGTCTAGTTTACAAGGGTTAGTTTGGTTAAAACTCGATAATGTTGACAGCCCACCTCACTGCACACACAGTAATTCATCTCAACACACAGACTTGAAGGCCAGTGCAAGGGCCCCACTGCCCACCCATCCTTGTTGTGATGAGCCCGCCCGTTCCTTAAGACGGCTCGGGCTTCCCTGGTGGCGCAGTGGTTGAGAGTCCGCCTGCCGATGCAGGGGACACGGGTCCGTGTCCCAGTCCGGGAGGATCCCACATGCCGTGGAGCAGCTGGGCCCGTGAGCCGTGGCCACTGAGCCTGCGCGTCCGGAGCCTGTGCTCCGCAGCAGGAGAGGCCGCAGCGGTGAGAGGCCCGCGTACAGCAAAAAAAAAAAAAAGACGGCTCACCTGTCTCCCAGGTCACGTGGCACTGACACGCAGACTGAGAGAGGCCACAGGTCAACCAGTATTTTAAGTGTTTGTGAAGCTGTTTTCTTTCCTTTATAGTTAAAATACAAATATCAAAAGAAATCACTGTATCTTCTTCGCACACTACCAAAGGATAGATAACCTTGGCACCCCCTTGGGGACTACTGCTTCTGACTGTGTCTTCCTCACCATTACCTTAGTAGCCCTATGCTGTTTGTGGAGCACCTAGGATGAAACAGCCCCTGAGCTAGCACTTCAAATGAAGTGTTTTATTTACATCATATGACATCTGAGCAATACCACATCTGTTCCACATGTGAGTTAACTGTGGCTTAGATGCATTGAGTAACTTCTCATAAAACTTCTGTGGCCACAACCTGAGCCTAGTACTGTCTCCATTTTGCAGATGGCAAAATGGAAGGTCAAGGTGACTGACTAGTACCTACCCAGCACCAGTTCCTGTGCATGGCAGTACCTTCCTTGTCAGTATGGCATAGGATATGCCCTCTAGTCTTTGCTGAATAACTGCAGTTATGAGCAAAACTTGATTAATTTCTACTTAATGAAGTCTCTCTTGTTCTGAAACAGTATTAGAAGAAGACATTTAAATATGCTGTTTGTTTTTGTGTCTTGAATACGAAGATTGGAATTTTGTTCCTTAAGGATTTTGGGGGAGAGAGGGTGGGCAGATTTGGGATAAGAGCGAGGCTTTGATTAGTTTAGGAAATGAAAGGATAGCCCATCAAGTGATTCTGTCACACTTAGGGCCATATGCACGATTAAATACATACATGCATGGGAAACAATTAATCCAACTGGTTCCACGGTTAAGATATGATAAATTATCCTCCTCAACAGAGACTCCAGCAAGTCAGACACATCGGATCCGAGCTCTTGAGCACTGTCACACTTCACGCCTGCAGGTCTTTAAAAAGATTGATTATCCTGACATGCTCTGAGAAGACCACCATCGTGCTCCACTACTATTTTCCATGTTCTAAAAATGATATTTCAATTTAAGAGAACTCAAGGAAACTTTCAAAAACTGCCAGGCAATCTCTTCCTCTGAAGTTTTAGAGGGAAAATCATCTAAGCTTCCAGAAGTAGGAAGAATGCTTGTGTTTGTGTGGATGAGGAGGCAGGGAGATCAGCCGGGAAGCTGAAAGAAAGGGAAAGGGGGAGGCACAAGTTTCAACAGGAGTTTAAACAGATGTGGCAACTTGTGGTGTATCCTAACCGTGAGACACTGCTCAAATGCCCCATTTGTATCCTGTAGCAAAGTACTAGATGGAAATCTTTCCGGGAGTAACTAAATACATTTTTGCTGGAGGCTGCAAAGCCACGTGGCAGGGAAGGTTCCCGAGGATGGATGAGTGGCGGGAGGATCAGGAAGGTAGGCAAGAGAGGCAGGATTGGGGGTTGGGCAGCAGCAATAGGATTTCTGGAGTTAACTTATTTGCAAGTCTTTCTTACTTTCACATCCTTGAAAGCCCTGTGATGTTTCATTCACTAGCCAGTCCTGTCTGGGCCACCCCCAAGATGATTCTGGCTCATGCTCATTTTATAGTTCATGACAGTGTGCTATAAACGCAGAAACAATGGAGACCCATCTATCACCTGAGGCTGTGTCTCACAAGAGGTTGGCTGCATGTTTCTGGACCTTTTGTGGAGGAGGAAGCAGAACATGAATAAAGGTATCAAGAAAAACAAACCAACTCACCTGTAATCTAGGTAAATGTAAGTCAACAATTTTTCTTGACCACTGGTTAGGAAATTTAAAAATTTCCTTACTGTTAGAAAAGAGTCTTTTTCTATCCTTGATTATCTATCAAAACACCCCAGCCTTTAATTAGAGATGAGCATAGCGAGATCATAGGATTGGCATCTAGCTGAACCTCCTCATTTCATAGAAGAAACTTAAGCTCAGAGACATAAACGGTTTACCTGAGATCACACAGCACACCAGATCCAAAACCAGGTCTGGAACCTAGGGGCCAGTGTTAAGTATCAGCTCTCCTTTAAAATGCAAAATTTCCTGGAAGGATCAGAAATAAGTATTTTATATCTCCCTTGAAATGAGTTTTCCCCTTGGCAAGAGAAGGATAGACGGCTGAAAATCTTGCGGTTCTAGAGAGGTTGAGGGCATAGAAAGGGTCACAAGAACTCTGAAAGCAAACTGTTCTTTAATATCACTGTCCAGAAGCGTGCAGTCCACACAGCCATTTTCTCAAAACTCTGCTGTCATTATGTCACTCTCCTGCTCAAAAATCCTCCACAGGCTCCATCATCACCTACAAAATAAAAACCAAACTCCTTAACTGCACAAAAACCAGCTTCAGCTTTCCTCCCTACCCCTCTCCTGTAATGATTTCACACTTGGTCAGGTACCTACTTTGTACTGGGCATTATGAAGACATTGGGGACACAGAAGTAATGGGCAAGCAAGGTCCTTTCCCTCATAGGGCTCACATTCAAGGAGGGGGGACAGTGACCAAGTAGAGAAATGAATGGACAAAATACTTATGGCTTATGTTGACTTATGAGAATAGCAAACATGATGAAGTGACAAAAGTAGCTAATGATGGTGATAGAGGGGAGGGGGGAGGGAGTTCCTAACTACTTTATCTGGAAATGACATTTGAGCTAAGATCCAAAGGCACTGATGAGCCGGCCCTATGAAGAGCTAAGGAAAGAACTTTCTAGACAGAGGGAACTGTAGTTTCTCCAACCAAAAGGCTAGCTAGTGCTTACCTGTCTTCACTTGTTTGCTAATGCCGTTTGCACTGCTGGAAATGACTTTCCCCCACTTGCCTAGACTGGCCAGTCCCATCAGAAGCAATGCCTGTAAGAGTGGGCTCTGGGTTAGATGTGGTTGGTTCCCTATTCACCACCTTGGGCAAGTCACTTCACCTCTATGGGCCTTAGTTTCCTCATTTTTAAAGTGGAGATGATAATAAAACCAACCTTAAGGGGTTACTATGAAAATTAAATAGAATATTTCATATAAAACACTTAACATAGTAAAACACGGAAAAAGCAATAAATCTTGGTTATTATCTACTCTTCCAGACCCAGTTCAAATCATCTGTATACTTTGTGAACAATAGCAGCCCCAAAGTAGAATTTATTTTATTGGACTTTTTATGTTTCTGGACCTGAATACCCACCGACCCCCACTCCCCACAATTTTCGGTATCTATATTTTCTTGTATATTTTGTGTAGCTTTTTCATTAGCTATAATCGTGGCTGATCCTTAACATTGCCTTGCTCGTAATAAGTTATACTATATGTGTGTTCAAAGTACATACGTATGGTTAGCTAAGGAAAGGGGAGAGTGGAGAGGCAATGCTCATCATAGGTTGTAGTCCTGGTTTTATTTGCCTGAGTGTGGTGGCCAGACCCTATGATAACACCCCCAGTTATCTGCTCCTGGTATTCATGCCGTTGCATAAGCCTCCCTGCTTCACGGGCAGGTGATACTTGTGATTTGCTTCTATTCAGTAAAATACGGCAAAGGTGATGGGATGTTGCTTCCATGACTAGGTTGTAAAAGTGTGACTTCCATCTTCCTAGCAGAGTCCCTCTCTCTCTCTTTCTCTGTCCCTACTGAATCATAATTAACAAATTAGTTTCAGGTGTACAAGGTATTTCTTTACATTATGAAATGGTCACTGCGATAAGAGCATCCATCACCATACAAAGTTGTTACAGTACTATTGACTAGATTTCCATGTGTACATTCATTACATCCCTGTGACTTATTTGTCTTAGAGCAGGAAGTCTGTACTTCTTAATCCCCTTTACCTATTGCATCCTTCCCCCCACCCCCACCTTTCCTTTGGCAACCACCAGTTTGTTCTCTGTACCTGTGAGTCTGTTTCTGTTTTGTTTTGCTTTGTTTGCTATTGGCTTTGTTTTTTAGATTCCACTTGTGAGATCATACAGCATTTGTCTTTCTCTGTCTGACTTATTACACTTAACATAATACTGTCAGGTCCATTCATGTTGCCTCAAATGGCAAGATTTTAATCTTTTTGAATTAGTGTTCTCATTTTCTTTGGATAAATACCCATAAGTGGAATTTCTGGATCATATGGTAGTTCTATTTTTAGTTTTTTAAGGAATTTCCATATCATTTTCCACAGTGGCTGCACCAGTTTACATTCCCACTGACAGTGCATGAGGGTTCCCTTTTCTCCACATCCTCTCCAAGTTGTTTCTCGTCTTTTTTTTTTTTTTTTTTTTTTTTGCGGTATGCGGGCCTCCCATCGCTGTGGCCTCTCCCGCTGCGGAGCACAGGCTCCGGACGCGCAGGCCCAGCGGCCACGGCCCATGGGCCCAGCCGCTCCGCAGCATGCGGGATCCTCCCGGACCGGGGCACGAACCCGTGTCCCCTGCATCTGCAGGCGGACTCCCAACCACTGTGCCATCAGGGAAGCCCTGTTTCTCGTCTTTATGATAATAGCCATTCTTCTAGGTGTGAGGTGATATTGCACTGTGGTTTTGATTTGCATTTCCTTGATGATTAGCGATGTTGAGCATCTTTTTATGTACCTGTTGGCCATCTGTATGTCTTCTTTGGAAAAATGTTTATTCAGGACCTCTATTTTTAGTTGGGTTGTTAGTTTTTTCTGATTTTGAATGGTATGAGTTCTTTATATATTTTGGTTATCAACCCCTTATTGGATATATTGTTTGCAAAAATCTTCTCCCATTCAGTAGGCTGCCTTTTTGTTTTGTCAGTGGTTTCATATGTTGTGCAAAAGCTTTTTATTTTGATGTAGTCCCATTTGTTTATTTTTGCTTTTGTTTCCCTTGCCTGAGGAGATATATTCAAAAAATGTTGCTAAGGTCAGTATCAAAGAGGTGACTGCCTGTGTTTTCTTCTAGGAATTTGATGATTTCAGGTCTAAAATTTGAGTCTTTAAACCATTTAATTTTTGTATATGGTGTAAGAAAGTGATTCAGTTTCTTTCTTATGTGTGTAGCTGTCCAGTTTTCTGAACACCATTTATTGAAGAAACTACCTTTTCCACATTGTATATTTTTGCCTCCTTTGTCATAGATTAATTGACCATATGAGTGTGGGTGTATTTGCTGACTCTCTATTCTGTTTCATCGATCTGTATGTCTGGTTTTTTTGTTGTTTGTTTTGGGGAGTTTGTTTTTGTTTTTGTCTTTTTTGCTTGTAGCATACTGTTTTGATTGCTATAGCTTTGAAGTATAGTTTCAAGTCTCAGAGCATGATACATCCAGGTTTGTTCTTTCTTGAGATTGCTTTGGCTATTCAGGGTCTTTTGTGGTTCCATACAAATTTTAGGATTATGTGTTTTAATTCTGTAGAGAATGCCATTGGTATTTTGATAGGGATTTCATTGAATCTGTAGGTTGCTCTGGGTACCATGAATATTTTAATGATATTGATTCTTCTAATCAATGAGCACAGTATAGCTTTCCATTTATTTGTGTACTTTTCAATTTTCTTTCCTCGATGTCTTATAGTTTTCAGAGTGAAGGTCTTTCACTTTCTTGGTTAAATTTATTCCTAGGTATTTTATGCTTTTTTGATGCAATTGAAATGGAACTGTTGTCTTCATTTGTCTTTCTGAAAATTCACTATGTGTATATTAGTTTATGCAACAGATTCCTGTATATTAACTTTGTAACCTGCAAATTTACTTAATTCATGTATTAGTTCTAATAGTTTTTTGGTGAGGTCTTTGGGGTTTTCTATATATAGTATCATGTTATCTGCAAATATTGACAGTTTTACTTCTTCCTTTCCAATCTGAATGCTTTTAATTTCTTTTTCTTGCCTAATGAGGTAGCTAGGACTTCCAATACTATGTTGAATAAAAGTGGTGAGGGTGGACATCCTTGTCTTGTTCCTGCTCTTAAGGGAAAAGCTTTCAGCTTTTTACCATTGAGTATGATGTTAGCTGTGGGTTTGTCATAAATGGCCTTGCATCCCTGGAATGAATCCCACTTGATCATGGTGTATGATTCTTTTAATGTATTATTGAATTCAGTTTGCTAATATTTTGTTGAGGATTTTTTGCATCTATGTTCATCAGGGATATTGGCCTGCAATTTTCTTTTTTGTGTGGTGTCTTTTTCTGCTTTTGGTATTAGAGTAATTCTGCCTTGTAAAATAAGTTTGAAAGTATTCCTTCCTCTTCAGTTTTTTGGAATAATTTGAAAAGGATAGATATTAACTCTTCTTTCAGTGTTTTGTGTAATTAACCTGTGAAGCCAACTGGACCTGGAATTTTTTTTTGGGGGGGTTTGATTATCGATTCAATTTGGTTATTAGTAATCAGTCTATTCAGATTTCCTATGTCTTCATGATTCAGTCTTGGAAGATTGTATGTTTCTAGGAATTTAACCATTTATTCTAGCTTGTCTAATATGTTGGCATACAATTGTTTATAGTATTCTCTTATAATGTTTTGTATTTCTGTGGTGTTGGTTGTAACTTAATTTCTCCTCTTTCATTTTTGATTTTATTTATTTGGGCTCTTTTTTGTTGATGAGTCTGGCTTAAGGTTTATCAATTTTGTTTATCTTTTCAAAGAGCCAACTCTTAGTTTCATTGATACTTTCTTTTCTTTTAGTCTCTGTTTTATTTATTTCTGCTGTAATCTTTATTATTTCCTTCCTTCTACTAATTTTGGGCTTTGCTTATTCTTCTTTTTCTAGTTCATTTAAATGTACTTTTAGATGGATAATTTGAGATTTTTCTTGTTTCCCCAAGGTAGGCCTGAATTGCTATGAACTTCCCTCTTAGAACTGTTTTTGTTGCATCCCACAGATTTTGGATATTTGTGTTCCCATTTTTATTTGTCTCAAGGTATTTTTTGATTTTCTCTTTGATTCCTTTGTTGGTCCATTGGTTGTTTAGTAACATGTTGTTTAGTTTCCACATGTTTGCATTTTTTCCAGTTTTCTTCTTGTAGTTGATTTACTAGTCTTCATTGTGGTCAGAAAAGATGCTTGATATGACTTCAGTCTTCTTACAATTATTGAGACTTGTTTTGTGGCCTAGGATATGATCTATCTTGGAAATATTCCATGTGCACTTGAAAAGCAGCAGAATCTGCTGCTTTTGGATGGAATGTTCTATATATGTCTGTTAATTTCATCTAGTCTAGTGTGTCACTTAAGACGAGTGTTTCCTTATTAATTTTCTGTCTGGATGATCTAACATTTGATGTAAGTGGGCTAAGTCCCCTACTACTATTGTGCTGTTGTCTATTTTTCCATTTATCTCTGTTAATATTTGCTTTATATATTTAGGTCTTCCTATGTTTCGTACATATAGTTTTACAAATGTTTTATCCTCTTGTTGGACTGACCCCTTTGTCATTATGTAATGTACTTTCTTATCTTTTGTTACAGCCCCAGCTTTCTTTTCCATTTGCATGGATTATCTTTTTACATCCCTTCACTTTTAGTCTATATGTGTCTTTAGATCTGAGGTGAGTCTATTATAGGCTACATATAGATGGTTCTTTTTTTTTTTTAATCCATTTGACTACCCTATGTCTTTTGATTGGAATATTTGGTCCATTTGCATCTGATGTAATTATTGATAGGTAAATACTTACTGCCATTTTATTAATTGTTGTCTGATTGTTTTTGTAGTTCTTCTCTGTTCCTGTCTTCTTTTCTTGGTTTCTTCCCTTGAGTTTTTTTTTTTTTTTTTTTTGCGGCACGCGGGCCTCTCACTGTTGTGGCCTCTCCCGTTGCGGAGCACAGGCTCCAGACGCGCAGGCTCAGCGGCCATGGCTCACGGGCCCAGCCGCTCCGCGCGGCATGTGGGATCTTCCCGGACCAGGGCACGAACCCGTGTCCCCTGCATCAGCAGGCGGACTCTCAACCACTGCGCCACCAGGGAAGCCCTTCCCTTGAGTTTTGATGGATTCCTTTAGTGTTATGTTTATATTCCTTTCTCTTTATTTTTTGTGTATCCATTGTAAGTTTTTGGTTTGTGGCTACCATAAGGAGATTCATATATATCAACCTGTATAAAAATATCCATCTATTTTAAGCTAATAGTCACTTCAGCTGATAGTTCAAAGGCATTCTAAAAGAACTACATTTTTACTCCCCATCACCATGTTTTATGTTTTTTATGTCATATTTTACATCTTTTTATTTTGTGCTTCCCTTAACTATTTACTGTAGTTACAGTTGATTGTAATACTTTTGTCTTCTAACTTTCACACTAGCTTTTTAAGTGCCTGATCCACTGCCTTTATTATATATTTGCCTTTACCAGTAAGATGTTCCCTTTCATATATATTTTTTGTACCTAGTCGTGACTTTTTCTTATCTGCTTAAAGAAGACTTGTTAACATTTTTTGTAAAGCTGGTTTAGTGGTGATGAACTCCTTTAGTTTTTGCTTCTCAGGGAAACTCTCTCTCCTTCAATTCTGAATGATAACCTTGCCAGATAGAGTTTTTTAGGTTGTAAGTTTTTTTCTTTCATCACTTTAAATATATCCTGCCACTCCCTTCTGATCTGTAAAGTGTATGCTGAAAAGTCAGCTGCTAGTCTTATGGGGTTTCCCTTGTATATGATTAGTTATTTGTTTGTTTGTTCTTTTGCTGCCTTTAAAATTCTCTTTTTATCTTTAACTTTTGCCATTTTAATTATGATATGCCTTAGTGTGGATCTGTTTGGGTTCATCTTATTTGGAACCCTCTAGGCTTCCTGCACTGGATGTCTGTTTTTTTCCCAGGTTACAAAAGTTTTCAGCCATTATTTTTTCTAATGAATTTTCTGTCCCTTTCTCTCTTCTCCTTCTAGAACACCTATAATGTGAATGTTAGTACATTTGATGTTATCTCAGAGGTCCCTTAAACTTTACTAATATTTTAAAATTCTTTTCTTTTTGCTGTTCTGTCTGGGTGATTTTCACTATTCTATCTTCTAGGTAACTTATCTATTCCTTTGTATCATCTAATCTGCTGTTGATTCCCTGTGATATATATTTTTATTTCAGTTATTGTATGATTTAGTTCTGATTGGTTCTTTCTTATATTTTCTAAGTCTTTGTCAAAGTTCTCACTGAATTCCTCCATTCTTCTCTCACTGAGTTTGGTGAACATTCTTTTATTTTTAAGATTTTTTTTTTTTTTATGTGGACCTTTAGGGGTTTTTTTTGAGGGCGGTTATTTTGTTCTTTCATTTGGAACATATTTCTCTATTTCGTCATTCTGTTTAACTTTCGTTTTTTGTTTCTATGAATTAGGCAAAACAACTACTTCTCCTGGTCTTGAAGGAGTGGTCCTTGTGTGGGAGCATCCCCTATGTAGACTGCTTGCACCTTGCAACTTTGGCAGGCCAGCTGGAGCTGGAGCAAGTGTGAGCAGGGGGCAGTCTCTAGGGAGTGCTGTGTCTGAGGCCATCCTGGCAGGGCAGCTGGGGCTGGAATGGGCCTAGACCAGGGTTATTCTCTGGAGAGTGCTTAGCTCGAGGTTGACTTGGCAAAGCAACTGTGTCTGGAGCTGACCCTGGTCAAGGTCAGTCCCTGGGTTGAGGCTACCTTGGTAGGGCAGCTGGAGCTGGAGCACGTGTGGGCCAAGGGGAGACCTGGGGGGACTCAAACAATAGCACTTACCAGTGCCTCTAACACTAGAGAGGGCTTCAGCAGTTCCCTGCTCATTTGCCAGAAGTCTAGGGTTAGTAAATGGATTTGCTTCTCATATAGTCTATGTGCCTTTTAAATAGCTGGGGTTTTCCACTTGTTCCAGACCTGGGGAGTACTCCTTGGGGGCCCTCAGCAATATCCCTCTCTACTGTAGGTCACTGTGTCATGGGTAGGGTTCCTGTGAATACTGTGTCTCCATCTTTCCTACCCCTTTCTATGTGGTCTTTCTATGTGCAGTAACTGTTCATTCAGCCCTCAAGTCTTCTTCAAGAGGAATTGCTTTGTATGTAAGTATAGTTTCAGTGTGTCCATAGGGGGAGATGAGCTCAGGTTCTTACTCCCCCACCATCTTAGACCTCTCTCCCAGACTCTGAAGAAGCAAGTGACCACATTTTGGGGAGGCCTGGAGGCAAGGAATGGAGGGTGGCCTCTGGACAACAGTGAACAGAGAAGTGATTCCTTCTAACAAGCAAGCAAGAGCTTGGAAGAGGGTCCATCTCCAGTTGAGCTTTCAGATGCAGTGCAGCCCTGGCTGATACCTTGATTGCAACTGTGAGAGACCTTGAAGCAGAGGACCCAGATAAGCCGCACCTGTATTTCTAGTTCACAGAAACAATGAAGTAATAAATGTGTGTTGTTCTGAGCCCTCATTAATAATTTGTAATAAGTTTGTAGTCATTTGTTATGCATTTGTTAGATAACACATACACTTGTAGAGTGATCTTGAAAAGATAACTTCATCTCTCTGAACTGTAGTCTCCTCATTAAGGACCTTCTTTGTGTTGGACACTAGAGTGGCCACCAGGTCTATAGCATCAGATGAGACAGTCCAGCTTCAGTCCCCATGGTCTATTGCTTTCACTCTGCTGGCTGCACACAGAACTTAAGCAGTTCCAGGCCTTTCCATTAGAAGGTCAACCAAACCACTAGGTAGAGAGATGAAAGCCTAAGCCATTCTTCAAGCTCTTAAGAAAGAAAATCATATCAAACAGATGGGGGCTTTCAACATAAACAGATGCACTTAGACTTTTGTTTTTTAAATTACTATGATTTTAAAATAAAGGCAAATGTGGTGCTCCTTCTAAGTAATGAATATATGACATGAAAGGCATTCTATAACGAAATCACATTCTATTTACCTCCAGCTCAGACTGGAAGCCTTTTTGCTTTTTCAAGAGAGAAACGTGATTGCAAGTATCATTCGATGCAAGGAATATCAGGACATTATCTTAGTGCTGGGGTCAGTTTTGGACTATAAAATTGTGTCCCCATAAGAAACCATTTTTCTTTCAACTAGCCTCGAACAGACTATGAGACTGTTGTTAGAAAGGAGGGCCCAGTGTCCTAACCCTGGACCCCTGAGCTCCCCTCCACCACACTTCCCATAGACACCACTTTCACACTTACCTACAAAATTTTTAACTCCACCTCTTGTCTTCTTCATTAGTACTCAGTGACCTATGTGAAATCATCCTTTGAAGGGACGAATAGCCCTTAAAAGAAATAAAACTTGTTTATCTTCTTTCAGGGCTAAGTAAAGGGCTTGAAACTAAATGGCCTGTTGGCCCTCCCTGGAAATGTTGGCCCTCCCTGGAAAGAAGATGCAGGTACTCTCTTTCTTCTTTGAGATGCATATCCATATGCCCTCCTAACCCTTATAAAGAATGGGCAGAATGTGGTCCTTAGGAGTAAGACTCACTCACTGGGTTCATAGTCCTAGCTCAGCCACTTATAGCTGTGTGGCCTGTGGTAAATTATTTAACCTCTCTGGTCTCTGTTTTTTAAATGGAGACAAAAATAGCACCTACCTCATAGACATGATATAAAGTACTTAGAATGGTGCGTGGCACAGAGCAAGCACTCAGTAAATGTTAGCTATTACTATGATGTACTAAAAGGAACAAACAAACAAAAACAGTTGTCATTTCTGATTACATTGAGTTTGACCAGGACACAACTAGGAAAAACTAGAAAGATAGACATTTGTCGTCCACGTTTTGCATTTTTTATTCAGATTCTCCTTTACTGCTATCATTTGCCAGTTCCCTTCCTCTGTTCCCTTCTTGGCCAAAGCCTCTTGGGGCAATACCCCATCTGGGGCCCCCTCCCCTGAGCCTCAGATTTTACTGTCCCACTTCCTTCCTCATCACATCTCTCCTCTCCCTTGTCCTTGTCCCTAGGGCTTTTGCTAGCATCTGATCAACTAATTTGTGCCAAAATGTTAATCACTCTTGGTTTAAATAAATTGTTTCACTTTTTAAAAAAATACCTCCACACCATGCACATGAGATACATAATAAATCCGCATTTGTAACAAGGTCCTTCACCACCCCCATGATTTCGGCTCAGTAGAGAAAGGGGGGATTTAGTCTAGAAAAGCATCCCCACCCCTATCAGGGTCTCATCCCCAGTCCCTCATGACATTGAGAATCACAGCAAGTGCTGCCTCCCAGATTTGTCTTTTGGCAGATACTTTCAATGACTTAATCCAAATAATATCTGATAATGAAAATTTAAGGTTCTATAGCAGAGCGATCTTTAAAGCCTGTCGGGGTTGTTGGGTGGGGGACTCAGGAGAAGGCATATTTGACCACATTTCTAATCACAAATGTAATCTGTTCTCTTCATCCATCTCTAAAAAAACCAAGTAACTGTGGTTTCTTAGGCTGATTTTCCTCTGGCTTTCAAATACAATGTTAGACTAGCTCTCCAAGGCCATCCTCTACTAGTGTGTTTAGAGGTGGCCCTGGGAAAAGGGCAACAACTTTGTTTAGAGGTAGGAATGCTTTGGAAATTCTGCTTTCTACTTATTCAAGGCACTATATTAACTGTTTAATAGGGGAACCCTTCTTGTTGCTGAGGGCCGTAGCTAGCCCGAAGGGCAGGGTTAGCTGGGAAAGGTAGCTATCCCTTTCTGCTTCTATCCCTTAGGCCAACCAGGGCACAGTGACTACCTACACCTGGTACTGGTGTCCTAGCCCAGGAAGTCCTTGATGTCCCCAGTTCCCAATCTTCATTGGATGACCCTAAGAAGAAACTTTCTCCAGGAGGAGATATACCTTATGCTGTAGTTTCCATTCAGCTTGTCAGGGGAAAAGATAATTGGTCAGATCAAATTCCAAGTATTTAATTCTGTCTCTGTAAAACCCTCTAAGAAGTTTAATATTTTGGCATCAGAGTGAAGTCTTCCAACTTGATCTGGGTAATGGTACATGGATGTTGCTTTAAGATATCCTGTAAATGGTACTCTGTGTGTGTGTGTGTGTGTGTGTGTGTGTGTGTGTGTATGGATCTGCTAGAACAGTGGTTCTCAAACATTGCCATATATTAGAATCAGGCTGCACCCCAGACCAATTAAATGAGAATCCCTCAGGCATTGGGGTTTTTTTTTCTTTCTTTCTTTCTTTTTTTTTTTTTTGGCTGTCTCGGGTCTTGGTTGTGGCACATGGGATCTTCGTTGCGGCGCTCGGGCTTCTCCCTAGTTGTGGCGCGCGGATTTTTCTCTCTCTAATTGTGGCACACAGGCTCCAGAGCACGTTGGCTCTGTAGTTTGTGGCATGCGGGCTCTCTCGTTGAGGCGTGTGAGCTCAGTAGTTGTGGCGCACGGGGTTAGTTGCCCTGTGGCATATGGGATCTTAGTTCCCCAACCAGGGATGGAACCAGGGTCCCCTGCATTGGAAGGCAGGTTCTTTACCATTGGACAACCAGGGAAGTCCCAGGCATTGGTATTTTTAATTTTCCCAGTTGGTTCCAGTATGTCGCCAGTTTGAGAACCAGAGTGCTAGAAGAGAAAGATCCTTGAAAAAAACAGAACAAAACAAAACAAAAAGATTTCAGCCCCAGTGAAGGCTTATCTCTAAGATCCTTTTTTATGGCTCTAGTTTCTATGAATAAATAAATATTTGTTGGTTTACAAAAAGAAAAATGCATCTGCCAGACTATTTTCTTCCACCTGACAGTTACAAAAATATGAACAAACAAACAAAAATCTTTTGGTTCAGAAAACTCAGTCCCTAGACTGGAAACTTTGAGACTGGTCAAACACAATTCTGAGAATTTCCCAGTTTTCCGACAGACTGGCCCTGTCTAGTCTCATGCAGATATTCTTAGATGTACATTTGATTTCTCCAGGGAAAGTGCCATACCCTGGACAAGAAAAGACTAAAAACTAGAGGCCAGGTTGAAACCAAATTCCCTGGCTAAGTGTTGAGTCCTGCTTGTTGCATGTGGTAGGGGTGTGGGACTCAATCTCAGCTGCTGGAGGGATCATTAATTTCAATTAGGTGGAAAACCTGTGGAGCAGGTTGCTCCAGTGGCAATCATTTCAGGATGTCCTGCTAGCATGGTAGGTTTTATTGTTTTTTTTTCTCCAAAGGATACTGCTAATGGAGTTTAAGGTCCTTTCATCGCAACAGAAGCTTTATTAAGTCTCCTCACGTCTGTAAGTACCTGTAGCTGCCCTGTTCCCTCTTAATTCATTTTCTGTGCCACATTCAAGAGTATTTGGAATCGCTACAAGAACAAATAAACCTCTGAACTCTGATACATGTGTAATCTGCCAAGGTCCACCCCGCAACTCCAGACTGTCACCAAGCACGGCTGAAACAACATCAAAAAGCATCAGTGTTTCCTGTAATCCATTTGCCAAAGACAATGCACCAGACGTGTCACGTTTCCTATTTCAGCTGTGCCCGGCATTGCTTTCCCTCCGATATCTGGGGCAAGGGGTCAAGGGAGACTCTCAAGGTGACAGATTTGTTAAAGAAAAAAAAAAATTCAGTCACTTTAGCCCCTAGGGCTCAACACTAACCACTCCTTATCTGTTTTCCTTTCTCTTTATTTTTACTCCGTGGATGAGTGCAGACTTTGTGTACAGCAGATAGCACAACTGAAAGTTCTTACATGCACCAGCCGTGCAACCTTGGGCCTCAGTGGCTGCCTCTGTGAAACAGATAATTCCTTAGCACACTCAGAATTTCTCTGATTCTATTCTAATAAGGATACAAAGGAAAAATGTGTTTATTTCTATCGCCGCAGGCACCCTCCTGACTCAGCTCCCTCTTCACAGCAAGTTTGTGGCCCTAAAGATATGCAGACAGTTTTCCAAATACCGGACAGAGGCTCCCGCAGTTTATCAGGGAAGCAGGGAGACCAAGGACTTGATAGATGTGTGCAATGCGCCTTTCCCCCTTTCTGTGTAAACTACCAGGAACCAGAAAGGCTGGGGACAAGTGTCCCTCTCATAATTACTTAGGAAGGAGTGTCATAGCCTCAAGCATAATTAACAGCATTTAAATTCATTCTCTCTTTTTAGGTTGTTCACATACATGCTGTTGCAAGAATGAGCACAGCATTATGGTGTGTTAACTTTTTAAAATGAGGCCAAAGATGTTGAACTCTGGCCATCCCCATAAGGCACCATGTTCTCAGCTTAAACGCAGGTTGGGGGAAAGCATTCTGTGGCTGCGATGATGATGTATAGGCCTGCTCTGGTCTTATGCTCCCCAAATGAGATACAAACAGCATTTAGCTATGCTTATCCGAAGGAACACCCACTCATTGTGTGACCAGCAGGGAAAGATTCCACAAATAAACTACCCACTGACAAGTTACATAGTAGACATGAGACTGTGATGGCACATCTGTGGGCTTGCCCTCTCTCTCTCTCCCATCCTCCTGATCCCTGGACCAGTGCCTCTCGCTACCTGCCATGGCAGTCATACTCACCCTCTCCAGCCCAAATTTTAACGAAGAGAAAATAAATGTTCCTGTGTATTTGCTTGTGAAAGACACTGCATGTTATTCCCTAAAGTGGAGTGTGACGATCTCCTTTCTCAAAATGTTTTCAACTCTCATGAATACCGTGCAAAGACACATACCTATACACATGCACCTGCACATATTGACTTTAGAGAAGCAAGTAGTTCTGTCTGTCTTTTAATTTCATACTTGGTGGTAATGAGTTTTTTCAACCAACTGACATTGGTTGAAATTTAGGGCATCCTGCTTTCGTATACATTATTCCTCACTTCTAAAATATTCATAACCACTTAAAGATGATTTATAGATGTATATCTAGAATTGTATCCTGATAATAAGAGCTTTACATATTTTTATTTCTCAGAGTGTAGGTATGTTTGGTGGCAATTGGAGACTAAAATGTAGTAAAAATATATAGTGTTAATTATGTAATATAAATATACATGTAATATATATATAAATATACATATTGGCCAAAGTTCTACAATGAGAGATACCATGTCAAAAAGCAGTAAACTGTCAGGAATCTATGAATATAAATAGTTTTTAGCAATAGCATATTATCAAGGCATTCTTAACTACATTTGGCATTTTTGGAGCAAGAAAAATGCTGGGGTTTCATTAAACTGCAGTGCAAAGGAAATGGAGAATTTGGATTCTATACGGGAATGTCCTTGAAATGAATAGATTGCACAGAAAAGCTGAAAGGTATGTTCATGCAAAATCACACTCCCTCACCCCTGCAAATCTCAATTCATTTTTAAGTGCCCAGAAGTTAACAGAAAAAATGTGGTAAATAATTAAGAGTATGTTTAAATGTCATATACAATATTATTCATGATGAAAGTGAAGTTCATAAAACATTCATTTGTTTTCTTACTCATGTAAGATAGCAAGATCAAATAGAGTGAAAAACTCTATTTTTGTGATTTATCTCAGTTATGTACATTGTTATTTGATCCTAGGAAAATTCCAGATGATGTTTAGTGATTTACTGCTAGAAAAATATAATTTTTTCAACCATGTAAGGTAAAGGTATATAGCAAATTGAAATTATAAATGATTCTTGGGGCCTCCCTGGTGGCGCAGTGGTTGAGAGTCCGCCTGCCGATGCAGGGGATACGGGTTCGTGCCCCGGTCTGGGAGGATCCCATATGCCGCGGAGCGGCTGGGCCCGTGAGCCGTGGCTGCTGAGCCTGTGCATCCGGAGCCTGTGCTCCGCAACGGGAGAGGCCACAACAGTGAGAGGCCCGCGTACCACAAAAAAAAAAAAAAAAAAAAAAAAAAAAAAAAAAAAAAAATTATAAATGATTCTTATTATGAAACACCAAGGCAATATTTTTACTGTATTTTGGGTGCCAGGATATCACCCCAGGTGCCTCATTGAAGCCAGCCAATCTGTGCTGTTCTCAGAAAAGAAGAATGCATTTCTGGGAAATTCGCCATTTGAAATTCCAATGGTTGCTTATCCCCTTCTTAGGCTAATGGTGCCAGTTGCTAAGAAAACGGGACTTCTTGGCTGGCCAGAGGACGTAGCTCTTTCTCTGTGTTGCTGCAGGATCAGGAATCAACTTTGAGACACTCATTGTCCTGGAAAATTAGTGTATTGTGAGCTTTCTCAAACCTGGCATCTGAGAGTATAATCCGTATTGCTTGTTTTTTGATCCCAAGGAAGGTGCTGATAACTGTTTTGAAGTCAGTGTGTGCTAACTCCCAAGATGCTCATATTGTAAAAAAACTGAGGTCTGGCTGGCTCATAGGAAGACTTAGGGGAAGAATTTCCTAAGACAGAGCCAAAGAAGAGGGGCTGGCTGCAGCTTTTTGTCATATTTTAACACCTCCCCCTCAGTGTTCTTTCTCTCTCAACCCTAATGGTAAAGTACATTAATTAAGGGCTATGCTCTTGTATGTTCTCTGTCTCTTTATGCTCTCTTGGGCTCTGTGCTGGACCCCTGATGGTGATGCTAAAAATCACTGTTAGGACAGGGTCTCTTCATTTTTGTGCCTGCACGGGGTGCCAGATTTGGCCAGAAACAAAATGGCTCACTGTCTCAAGGCGAGACTCCATTATAAGCAACAGTTAGGCTACTGGAGGTCGTAGTCAGATCTGTGGACACCATCTTGACTCAAGTTTTCTCTATCACACAAGACCTAATTCTCATTTATGAACTATATTCTTTCTCCAAACCCTCTGAGTGTGAAATGCAAAGCCTTTCTATCTAGGATTACTGGAGCAGAGTATGTGAGATGGAAGAAGTTGAGTTAAAGGGAGAAGGGTTCTAAAGGAAGCTAGTGATTTAGAAAGATCTGTGGAGTGAATGGTAAAGGAAAGCAGGGTAAACCAGCATTCTCTACCTAAGCAATTGGTTTACTCATTGGTATAACTTGCTGATTATAAACTCTGACCTGCTCCCTGACTACCATTAACATCCTCCCCTCCTTGTGGCAATGATGTTTGTCCCCTCTACCCTTCTTCTTTCTTCACAAAAATAATAATACAAATGTTATCATAAATAACCACTTATTATCTATTATGTGCCAGGCCACATAGGTATGCTATTAATGATCCCTGCATAGGCCGTTCAAGGGAAGTTAAACTTTCCTCTTTTTACAGGTAAGAAAATCAGGAGTAAGAGAAGTTAAATAACTTACCTAAGACCACAGGGCTAGTAGGTGGCATAGCTGATTTCCAATCAAGTCAGTTTCAAATCCAGTCTGTCTGACCAGCCTGCAATCTTAACCATGATACAATACTCCTGCCTCTTAGGGGTATAGATAAAACCCTCTTCATTCTTGCTTCCTCTCTCCATCTCTCCTCAATAGCAACAGCTCAGGATCCTCCCCAAACCTGAAGCCCCAAATCCAGGTCTGTTTGATGCCAGAGCCTCACCATTTTCCACCAAACTAACACTGTCCACTACAGTAGCCACTAGCCACTTGTGGCTATTGAGTACTTAGAATATGGCTACTCCAAATTAAGATGTGTTCAAAGTGTAAAAAACACACAGATTTTGAAGTCTTAGAATGAAACGAAGAAGGTAAAATATCTCATTAATAATTTTATATTGATTTTGTGTTGAAACTATTTTTAATATGTTGGATTAAATAAAATACATTATTCAAATGAATATTATCCACTTCTTTTTACCTTTTATAGCATGACTCCTAGACAGTCTAAAGTTACCCAGCAGGTTCGCACTGTTTTTCCATTGGGCAGTGCTGCATGAGACCAGACAGCATCTACACAGAAGGGTGTAGTGAGAAGCACTACCAACCTGCTCCAGGAACTTTACTGTCTCTATTGCTCCAAGCCCTCATCTCCCTGGCCCAGTATTTCAAAAGTAATTGCTCACCACTAAATGGTTGGGGAACCCTGGCATATCATAGAATCTCCAGGTTAGGAGAAAACTTACAAATCATCCAGCCTAAACCACCCTCGTAGTACTTTTATAATCCCTGTTTTGGCACAGACGTTGTGGAGATTATGTTGCTGTTCCAAAGATTCACTGCCCTTTATGCTTCCATGCCCATTGATGCCAAGCTTGGCCAGAGGACTTGTAGTGCCCCTCCCTGAGGAAGGACTATACATCCTCACCCTTTTAAACTCAGGAGTGTCCATGGACTTGCTTTGGTCAATGAAGTATGAGCACAAACGTCCCTTCTGAGCCATGGCTTTAAGAAACAACTCATGGTTTGTCATGACTCTTTTTCCTCTGACACGAGACCTGCAGTGTCCCTGGTAAAGGCTGCTCTGTCAGCCTGGGCCTCCAAGGGAGAATGATGAAGGGAATATTCACAACAACCATGGTGGACATTTTAACCTGAGTGAAAAATAAGCGTGAGTTGTTGCAAACCACTGAGGTTTGGGGAGTCTTTGTTACTGTATCAAAAGGTACAGATGCTATTCCCACCACATCCTCACACAATTATATTTGAAACCCTTCAGTGACAAAAATTGTAACTACTACCACAGGCAGAGCATCTAATCTTTGGATAGCCCTGGCTGCTAGGAAGCTCTTCCTCATATGGTATCAAGATCTGCTTCCTGGGACAGACTTCTTCCTGTGCAACAGAATGGGCTTCCTTCCAGCTGTCTGCATGAGTGAGGGAGTAGCAAGCTGAACCAGGGTCTTGGCTGAGATCAGACACCGGCAAAAGCAGAAGAGGTCACTGTGGGTCCCTCCATAGAGTCAGTAGACTTGGGGGTGAGCCAAGGAACCCTGTATACAGCAGGAGGGGAGAACACGACAGGCTGAGCCCCAGAGACAGGTGAGCTCTGAGCCATGGGGCAGATGAAGAGGAAAAGCCAGGGAGAGTAGGAAATCCAGGCGTCTGCTAGAAGTTGTCAGAATGGCATTGTGGCATGACAAGCTGGCTTATGAACACTCTGCCCACCAGGCAGGCTCTGGCAGTATGAGGGACCCCAAACTCTGAACCTGTCATTGCCATCCTCAATCGTCTACCTACTGGCTTCACCCTTGGACCCACAATGTAAGGTTTTCTCCTTCTGCCACACAACAGCTCTCCATATATTTGTAGACAGTTTCATTTTGTTGCCTGAGCAGACTAACATCGATGCTTTGTAATTTAGCTAGAAGTGTGGGGAAGTGGTTCTGAATTTGTATTTCAGAGTCAAGTTAGATCTGGGTTCAAATCCTGACCCCATCAATTAATAGCTATATGACCTTCAGCAATTTTCTAACCTCTATAAACCTCATTTATCTACAAAATAAGTATGTTTTACAATATCCCACTTTGAAAGGCTGTTGTTTTGAGGATTCAGTGAAATAATACAAAATGCTTTCTACTGTATCTGCCCTTCAATAAATGGTAGTTATATATTTTTCTCTCTTAAAACCAAAGGAAAAAATTTTATATGGTAGTAACATATTTTTTGTCTCTTAAAACCAAAGGAAAAATAAAAATCATACATCATAAGATGGCAACCACACTGATAACACACACCATACTTTTAAGGACTCATTTAGAGTCTTGCAGAATGCTCAGTAATTATATTAGTCCTTGTATTTTAGGACAGAATCATCTGCTATTGAAATTTTGCCCCATGAACCCTTAAAGGTTCATTTGAGGTAATTCAGAAAAAGGATGCATTCCTTATTTCTGTTTGTGTCCTATTTTCTGTTGTATTTCCTTATCTAATTTCTCCCCTTCTGTTCTATTGAAGTCAGTGCTGAGAATCAGCACCTTACAAGAGCATTACAGCAAGGGAGTGTAGGAATTCCACAGCCAATTTCATATAAATATTTGAAAGCACAAGAGAAGCAAGAGGGGAAGAGAACACTTATCATGCAGTATGCAGTCATAAAAGCATCAGAAATGCTGCAACAGAACTGGCCCAGCCAACCAGCCAGCTCAAGATCTGTCCCTGGCACCCAAGGTTGTCCTTCCCTATGTCACCTTGAAAAGTTTGGTTCTGCTGCAAACAACTTTGCTTCCTCTGAATATGTTGTTAAGCCCATTAACAGAGCATAATATATAGATTGTAAAAATTCCTACCTGAGTGTGTGTGTGTGTGTGCGTGTGTGTGTGTGTGTGTGTGTGTGTGTGTATGTGGAGAGAGAGGGAGCAAGAAAGGGGGGAGGAAGGGAGGGAGGGAAAAAAGAAGGAAAGAAAATAAATAAGAAAATCTACTGGACCTCTTGAAATCACTATTCGTTTTTTGAACTTACATTCTACTTTTCTCCCAATCTTCTTCAGTCCTGTGAGCAGGAAGCCTGGTTGTTTATTCCCTTAGTCACTTCAGATGACCTTCTCCAACCTTCTCCAGGGGCTTACATTTTATTGAGGGCCAATAACCAGAAGTGCTCTGGGCAATAGGGCACAGTGAGGTACTTGATTTCCCCTATCAGAAGTGAATTCCCTTGATGATATTCAGGATGCAGACCTTCTGAGCCCTACTATAGTCATCTCACAGCTCCAGTCTATAATAATTTGTATACAAATTATACATATCTACAAATGATACAGAGACAAATAATGCAAACTTGGGTTCCAAAGGTATTCGGAGGATTTCATATTTACATAATCCATTTTGCAGTATTTTTCCAAATTTCCAACCCAATTCAAAGTGTCGCAGCAATCACAATTTGTTAATGGAAGTATTCCCCAATTACATTATGCTTACTTACCTTCGGGGGTACAATAAAATAAACTGCCTACATTTTTGTAAAATTAGGGTTTTAAATTCCCTTGTACCACCCTCAATTAGCACATTTTCTGTCTTTATTCTTTAGCAGACTTTAAAACTCTAATACCTGTATATCATGAGTGGGGGATTTTGAAAAGGCACTCATGAGTCTCAACTTTTGAGTTGTCATTGTGATAAATTGGATGTGACCAGTAAACCTTCTCCCAACTTCCTATCAAAATGCTCCAAAAATACATTAAAAAGATAGAAACTGGTGACAGAATTATCAACTAAACTTGCCATGGTCAGGGATTTACATTAACTGAATCGCTGATGATTATGAGTTGAGAAGCTCATTGTAGGACTGCATGTCACAAACTACACACCCCACCCTGTGAACCAGAGCAGGCCAGATACTTGCTAAGAAGGCTGGACTCACACCCACCGTCCAGGCTTAACCAGCACTGTTCTACTGAGGAAAATAGGAAGTGCAACCCTATTAAACACTGACTTCCAAGCCCAGGGCCCTACCCTTCCTTGCCCATATCAGCTGTTTTTCTACATACATTCAGTCACTGTAACTCAGTTTGCAATACACCATGAATAACTCTTAGTTGTCAGAGGAAAAATATCACAGACAGAAGTAAAGGCAGGAAGAGATTTGTGAATGGTGGATGTTCTTTCGAACTGTGTCTGATTTTCCATGTCATGTCAAAAAAGCAAATATCAGATCAAGGTTCAACCAAACATGCCCATACTGGAAGAAGCATGTCTGTGGCAAACTGAGCAAGGGCACTGCATGTCAAACTGAACCAAGAAGCAGGAGCTGCCAGTACCCAAGTGAGCAGCAGGGACGTCTAAGACCTAAGGTTGCCATCTTTTTTGTTGATGAAACAGTAGCCCTAGAGAGCATTTTCTCTCTTTAAGGATGATAAAGCATGGCTAGCTGGCTGGCTGGCTGGCTGGCTGGATAGATGGATAGATGGATGGATGGATGGATAAGAGGGAGGGAGGGAGAAAGAAAGGATGGAAGGGAGGGAGGGAGGGTAGAAAAAAACATATAGCATGGGAATATAGGTATAGGTGTAGATATAGATTATAGGTACAGAAACATATGTAGATATAAATATGTCCGTGCACATGAACCAATAGCAAAACATAAAATAAAGAGATATTCTTGAGACTTGGAGGAAGATACTAACTTTAAAAATGATTTTCTGAAACTAAAATTAAAATCTTACATTTCTCTGATTTCCTCAAAGATACAGGAGGACGTGACTTCTTTGAAACATGATCAGGTTGTCATACAGAAAATGACTAAGATGAGGACAAATATGCCAGAATGTTCTGGTCAAAACAAGAAACGACTATAGAGCAATCCAAATTTCAATATCAGCTTAAAAAATTCTCATTGGAAGCCACAAAGCACAGCAATGAGACTGCAGAAGTAAATTGACTCAGTGATGTAGAGACAAATATAAGTCAATCAGTCAGCCAGAATACATATAGAAAATCTAGGATAAAGATCAGTGAGTTAAAAGCTGTTCAATAGGAGGTCAGAAACTGGCTTTACAATTAAAAAATTACAAGTAATTTTGAGGATTAAACCAAAGCAGTAGAAACAGAAATAATAATCAAAGATATAATAGAAGGTGATTTTTCTGTGCTAAACAATGAATTAAAATAACTTAAATCAAACAAACAGAAAATGATGTTTATGAATTTTGAAAATAAGGAAAAACTCATACACATCAAGTAAAAAAGATACCTATAAATCAGGTTGACCTCAGACTTCACCTGCAAACAAAACAAACAAAAAAGCAAAAAACAATGGAGGGAGGGAGGGAGACATAAGAGGGCAGAGATATGGGGATATATGTATATGTATAACTGATTCACTTTGTTATAAAGCAGAAACTAACACACCATTGTAAAGCAATTATGATGTTAAAAAAAACCAATGGAAAAATGCCTATATATTTTTAAAAAGGAAAGTTTGTGATACATTTCTAAACCTAGAACGCTGATATTTATATGTGACAGCAATAGAAAGAAAATTCTAGGGTTACCTCAACAGATATATCAACAGATAAAACACACCACTTATATCAAAATTAGAAACTCAAGAATTGGGAAGTTATAGAACAAGAAATAATAGTGCTGGGCATTGAAACAACTTAAATACTATAAGGGGAACAAGTGCTCTCAATATGTGCCCATATTTTTGAAATTTTTAAACAGGTTATTAGTCCCACTTCTGATCTCCTGAATCAGAATCTTTGAGAGATGGAGCCTGGACATTTGTGTTTTTCGAGAGCTCCACAAAGGATTGTGATATGCAGCCAAATTTGAGAATCATTGTGATAAATGGACAATATCTTTGCTTGAATTTGCCTTCTTAATGAATAAAGTCAAATTTTTATCTATATATTAACTATTTTTATTTCTTCTTTTGTGAATTATCTGTGTCATTGTTTCTCTGAATATAGCAATATTTTTCTTACAGTTTTGAAAATGTGTATATGTTAAGAACATTAAGCATTTGTCATAAATGCTGCAAATGTTTTTCACAGTTTATCATTGCCTTGGACTTTGTTAAAAAGTCTATCTAGTCATTCACATTCACAGACATGGATTTTAACTTTTCTGGACTCTCTGGGCCGCTATAATTTTTAAATTGTTGCATGTCTTTCCTGTGTGTCTGGTATTCATACATCAAGAAAAATGAATAAGGAAAATATGCACATCTCTAGGACAGCCATAACACTATGCATAGGGAAAATACATTATGTGGTAGAAACAGTCAAAAGTAAATGGGACAGATTCTTTCAAAGGTTGCACTGCCTCCTTCCCTCCTGTTTCAGGACCATGAGAATTTTGGAAGGCTTCTTCATCCAAAGAACCCCCACGACTTCTCTAGGAGACCCCAGTTGACTGAAAGTAACTGAAACCTCAGAAAGCAAAACCCTGGATAAAGGGAGACTACCGCATTTCCATATTGCCCTTGTACTTTAATAAAAATAATACTCCAGTCATTATCACCATCATTAATTAATCTTTAGTGATCATTAATGTGGTGCTTCACATAAGGTGCCGTTAAAACACCTGCTTCGTAGAGGGCAGACAACAGAAGCAAGAAGAACTACTATCCTGCAGCCTGTGGAACAAAAACCACATTCACAGAAAGATAGACAAGATGAAAAGGCAGAGGGCTATGTACCAGATGAAGGAACAAGATAAAACCCCAGAAAAACAACTAAATGAAGTGGAGATAGGCAACCTTCCAGAAAAAGAATTCAGAATAATGATAGTGAAGATGATCCAGCACCTCAGAAAAAGAATGGAGGCAAAGATCGAGAAGATGCAAGAAATGTTTAACAAAGACCTAGAAGAATTAAAGAACAAACAGACATGAACAATACAATAACTGAAATGAGAACTATACTAGAAGGAATCAATAGCAGAATAACTGAGGCAGAAGAACGGATAAGTGACCTGGAAGACAGAATGGTGGAATTCACTGCTGTGGAACAGAATAAAGAAAAAAGAATGAAAAGAAATGAAGACAGCCTAGGAGACCTCTGGGACAACATTAAACGCAACAACATTCGCATTATAGGGGTCCCAGAAGGAGAAGAGAGAGAGAAAGGACCACAGAAAATATTTGAAGAGATTATAGTCGAAAATTTCCCTAACATGGGAAAGGAAATAGCCCTGCAAGTCCAGGAAGTGCAGAGAGTCCCATACAGGATAAACCCAAGGAAAAACATGCCGAGACACATAGTAATCAAATTGGCAAAAATTAAAGACAAAGAAAAATTATTGAAAGCAGCAAGGGAAAAATGACAAATAACATACAAGGGAACTCCCAGAAGGTTAACAGCTGATTTCTCAGCAGAAACTCTACAAGCCAGAAGGGAGTGGCATGATATACTTAAAGTGATGAAAGGGAAGAACCTATAACCAAGATTACTCTAGCCAGCAAGGATCTCATTCAGACTCGATGGAGAAATCAAAAGCTTTACAGAGAAGCAAAAGCTAAGAGAATTCAGCACCACCAAACCAGCTCTACCACAAATACTAAAGGAACTTCTCGAAGTGGGACAAGAGAAGAAAAGGACCTACAAAAACAAACCCAAACCAATTAAGAAAATGGTCATAGGAACATACCTATCAATAATTACCTTAAATGTGAATGGATTAAATGCTCCAACCAAAAGACACAGGCTTGCTGAGTGAATACAAAAACAAGACCCATCTATATACTGTCTACAAGAGACCCACTTCAGCCCTAGGGACACATACAGACTGAAAGTGAGGGGATGGGAAAAGATATTCCATGCAAATGGAAATCAAAAGAAAGCTGGAGTAGCAATACTCATATCAGATAAAATAGACTTTAAAATAAAGAATGTTGTTTACAAGAGACAAGGAAGGACACTACATAATGATCAAGGGATCAATCCAAGAAGATATAACAATTATAAATAATGCACCCAACATAGGAGCACCTCAATGCATAAGGCAGCTACTAACAGCTATAAAAGAGGAAACCAACAGTAACACAATAATAGTGGGGGACTTCAACACCTCACTTACACCAATGGACATATCATCCAAAATGAAAGTTAATAAGGAAACACAAGCTTTAAATGACACAATAGACCAGATAGATTTAATTGATATTTATAGGACATTCCATCCAAAAACAGCAGATTACACTTTCTACTCAAGTGCGCACGGAATATTCTCCAGGATAGATCAACTCTTGGGTCGCAAATCAAGCCTCAGTAAATTTAAGAAAATTGAAATCATATCAAGCATCTTTTCTGACCACAATGCTATGAGATTAAAAATCAATTACAGGGGAAAAAATGTAATAAACAGAAACACATGGAAGCTAAACAATACGGTACTAAATAACCAAGAGATCACTGAAGAAATCAAAGAGGAAATCAAAAAATACCTAGAGACAAATGACAATGAAAACACGACGATCTAAAACCTATGGGATGCACCAAAAGCAGTCTAAGAGGGAAGTTTATACCTATACAAGCCTACCTTAAGAAACAAGAAAAAAACTCAAATAAACAATCTAACCTTACACCTAAAGGAACTAGAGAAAGAAGAACAAACAAAACCCAAAGTTAGCAGAAGGAAAGAAATCATAAAGATCAGAGCAGAAATAAATGAAATAGAAACAAAGAAAACAATAGCAAATATCAATAAAACTAAAAGCTGGTTCTTTGAGAAGATAAACAAAATTGATAAACCATTAGCTGGACTCATCAAGAAAAAGAGGGAGAGGACTCAAATCAATAAAATTAGAAATGAAAAAGGAGAAGTTACAACAGACACCTCAGAAATACAAAGCATCCTAAGAGACTACTACAAGCAAATCTATGCCAATAAAATGGATAACCTGGAAGAAATGGACAAATTCTTAGAAAAGTATAACCTTCCAAGGCTGAACCAGGAAGAAATAGAAAATATGAACAGACCAATCACAAGTAATGAAATTGAAACTGTGATTAAAAATCTTCCAACAAACAAAAGTCCAGTACTAGATGGCTTCACAGGTGAATTCTATCAAACATTTAGAGAAGAGCTAAAACCCATCCTTCTGAAACTCTTCCAAAAAATTGCAGAGGAAGGAACACTCCCAAACTCATTCTATGAGGCCACCATCACCCTGATACCAAAACCAGACAAAGATACTACAAAAAAGGAAAATTAGAGACCAATATCACTGATGAATATAGATGCAAAAATCCTCAACAAAATACTAGCAAACAGAATCCAACAACACATTAAAAGGATCATACACCATGATCAAGTGGGATTTATCCCAGGGATGCAAGGATTCTTCAATATACGCAAATCAATCAATGTGATACACCATATTAACAAATTGAAGAATAAAAACCATATGATCATCTCAGTAGATGCAGAAAAAGCTTTTGACAAAATTCAACACTCATTTATGATAAAAACTCTCCAGAAAGTGGGCATAGAGGGAACCTACCTCAACATAATAAAGGCCCTATATGACAAACCCACAGCAAACAGCATTCTCAATGGTGAAAAACTGAAAGCATTTCCTCTAAGATCAGGAACAAGGCAAGGTTGTCCACTTTCACCACTATTATTCAACATAGTTTGGAAGTCCTAGCCACAGCAATCAGAGAAGAAAAAGAAATAAAAGGAATACAGATTGGAAAAGAAGAAGTAAAACTGTCACTGTTTGCAGATGACATGATACTATACATAGAGAATCCTAAAGATGCCACCAGAAAACTACTAGAGCTAATCAATGAATTTGGTAAAGTTGCGGGATACAAAAGTAATGCACAGAAATCTCTTGCATTCCTATACACTAATGATGAAAAATCTGAAAGAGAAATTAAGGAAACACTCCCATTTACCATTGCAACAAAAAATAAAATACCTAGGAATAAACCTACCTAGGGAGACAAAAGACCTGCATGCAGAAAACTATAAGACACTGATGAAAGAAATTAAAGATCATACCAACAGATGGAGAGATATACCATGTTCTTGGATTGGAAGAATCGATATTGTGAAAATGACTATACTACCCAAGGCAATCTACAGATTCAGTGCAATCCCTATCAAATTACCAATGGCATTTTTTATGGAACTAGAACAAAAAAATCTTAAAATTTGTATAAAGACACAAAAGACCCCGAATAGCCAAAGCAGTCTTGAGGGAAAAAAACAGAGCTGGAGGAATCAGACTCTCTGACTTCAGACTATACTATAAAGCTACAGTAATCAGGACAATATGGTACTGGCACAAAAACAGAAACATAGATCAATGGAACAAGATAGAAAGCCCAGAGATAAACCCACACACATATGGTCAACTAATCTATGACAAAGGAGGCAAGGATATACAATGGAGAAAAGACAGTCTCTTCAATAAGTGATGCTGGGAAAACTGGACAGCAACATGTAAAAGAATGAAATTAGAACACTCCCTAACACCACACACAAAAATAAACTCAAAATGAATTAGAGACCTAAATGTAAGACCTGACACTATAAAACTCTTAGAGGAAAACATAGGAAGAACACTCTTTGACATAAATCACAGCAAGATCTTTTTTGATCCACCTCCTAGAGTAATGGAAATAAAAACAAAAATAAACAAATGGGACCTAATGAAACTTCAAAGCTTTTGCACAGGAAAGGAAACCATAAACAAGATGAAAAGACAACCCTCAGAATGGGAGAAAATATTTGCAAACGAATCAATGGACAAAGGATTAATCTCCAAAATATACAAACAGCTCATGCAGCTCAATATTAAAAAAACAAACAACCCAATCCAAAAATGGGCAGAAGACCTAAATAGACATTTCTCCAAAGAAGATATACAGATGACCAAGAAGCACATGAAAAGCTGCTCAACATCACTAATTATTAGAGAAATGCAAATCAAAACTACAATGAGGTATCACCTCACACCAGTAAGAATGGGCATCATCAGAAAATCTACAAACAACAAATGCTCGAGAGGGTGTGGAGAAAAGGGAACCCTCCTGCACTGTTGGTGGGAATGTAAATTGATATAGCCACTACGGAGAACAGTATGGAGGTTCCTTAAAAAGCTAAAAATAGAATTACCGTATGATCCAGCAATCCCACTACTGGGCATATACCCAGAGAAAACCATAATTCAAAAAGACACATGCACCCCAGTATTCACTGCAGCACTATTTACAATAGCCCGGTCATGGAAGCAACCTAAATGTCCATCAACAGACAAATGGATAAATAAGAAGTGGTACGTAAAAACAATGGAATATTACTCAGCCATAAAAAGGAACGAAATTGGGTCATTTGTTGAGACGTGGATGGATCTATAGACTGTCATACAGAGTGAAGTAAGTCAGAAAGAGAAAAACAAATATTGTATATTAATGCATATATGTGGAACCTAGAAAAATGGTACAGATGAACCGGTTTGCAGGGCAGAAATTGAGACACAGATACAGAGAACAAACATATGGACACCAAGGGGGGAAAGCTGCTGGGGGTTGGGGGTGTGATGAATTGGGCGATTGATATGTATACACTAATTTGTATAAAATAGATAACTAATAAGAACCTACTATATAAAAAAATAAATAAAATTTAAAAATTAAAAAAAAAGTAATTGGGACAACAGGAAAATAAATATACACACATTGGGCCTTTTAAGGCCATGCCGTGTTGAGGAAATATTTCAAATCCCTGTTCAAACATAGAAAAGAGAAAAGGTAACCACTTTTAAGGCCATAAATCCCACACAACTCACCCAATTCTGACTGAGAACTTGCTTTCTAAACCCTAAGAGGAGGATCCACTGGTCTTTTCCTCTTAGGTTTTTTCCTTTGTTTTCATGTTTTAGGAAAGCCTTTCTCACCTTAAAAAGGTATTTTTTTAATTGATCTTTATTTCTTCTGGCTTTATGGATTCATTTCTTACCTTTAACTTATTAATTCATCCTTACAATTGGTGTACTATTATATTTTCCATTTTTCAGAGGACAATATGAAGGCTTAGAAATGATTCTAAAAACTTGGCTCAAGGTCAGGTCTTCTGATTCTAAATCAGTTCATTTCCAAGAACCCTAGGATATGAACTTGATTTTCAACCATGGTAGCCTATAATTCTTGCTATTATAGGAACTGAGCTAAAGGACATGGACTGGCATGGGCCAAAGGCATGAATGGAATAATGTCTGACTTATCAACACCCTGCCCTCGCCAGTGCAACAACAGTGGTTGGAGGGATGCTCTGACACTGCACAAGGCAGTGGGGCTCCGATCTGCCCTAGGGACCAAGTGGGAGCCACCAACATGTGTGTTCACACTTCAGCATAAGAGCCTTTTCCAGGGGGGATCTGTGGAACCTTCTCATATTTTACTTCCAGTTATTTTTCAGTGTATATTAGCTTTTCAAGAAACTACAGGACTAGAGCTCTTTCAAAGATGAAAACAGAATAGTTTCTCTATATAGTAGATATCAAAGAAATTAATCAATCTCAGTGGTATGAATTGAATATTTTATTCCAGTGTTTGTCTGAGGCTATTAAATGAAAAATAATTACTTTGATCTTTCAGAAATGTGCTTGGTTCTGTTTTGAGAATTATTGAGAAACATAACATGAGAGAAAAATGGGCTAGATAGTGTCACATTTGCTTCTACCTTTTCTAACACCTCTTTAGTAACTCCAACTCTGAAACGTGGGAGCCTGCAAGTACCTTTTGCGCTAAGATTGACCCAGTGTTAAATATGTCAGTTTGTCACTACAGAGATTTACATAAAGACTGAAGAGAGATTTATGTATGTTTTTTGAAAAGTGGATAAATCCCTGCTTGGTATAGTGGATTTTTATTAAGGAAAAGGAAAGTGATGCCAGTGTACAGCCTTAATTAAAACTCAGCTCTGCCATTTGTTCTTTCTTCCTTTACAACAGAAAAAGAGAAGTGATTAAATAGAAAGATTCTGTTTTATAAACACCCACATTTTTCTCTTGATATCTCATTGATAGGAATATACTGTTCTTAAGGTATAAACTACTCACCTTGGCTTTCTGTGTCTTTATTTTTTGTGTGGTAAGGATAAATTGGAAATCGTCATGTTGTAGTTGTTGTTTTAAAATATTTATTTATTTATTTTGGCTGCACTGGGTCCCACTTGCGGCATGCAGGATCTTCCTTGCAGCTTGTGGACTCCTTAGTTGTGGCATGAACTCTTAGTTGCAGCATACATGTGGAATCTAGTTCTTGGACCAGGGATCGAACCTGGGCGCCCCCTCATTGGGAGCGCAGAGGCCTACCCGCTGGACCACCAGGAAAGTCCCAAACTGCATATCATTTTGGATGCTATCTCTTAAACTTTCCCTGTGAACAAAGCACGCTTTTCTGTGAGATGACTAAGGTAATTAAACGAGTAAAATGTAACTTAACACCCTATGGTCGGTGTTCCAAATTCATAGGCATTGTCTACAGATCATTCATCAAGCACTTATTGAGTACTTAGATAAGTCAGGCACTTTGCAAGATATTTGGGACACAAAGATGCAGACAACTGCCCTCACAGAGCTCATAGGCTAATAAGGGGCGGCTCTAAAGAGTGAGTTAATTGCAACATGATGGTGATAAATGGTATAACAGAAGCACATATAAAGTATTAAGACAGAATGGAGGACAGAGGAGCCACTCTGCTTGTGGGAGTTATGGAAGTCTTCACAGAGATTCTAATATTTGGGTTGAGTCTTGAAGAAAGAAAGGAAGTTTAGCAGTTTTAGCAGCATGAACAATGTGTTCAGAAGTGAGCAATCTTAAAACACAATGATATGTTTGGGGAATAGTAAATAAATCAGTCGAATTTTAGAATATGGGAAACATGTTGGGGACAAACATAAAAGGAGACTGAAAAAGTGGATTGAAGCCTAGATCAGAGTTGGTAAACTTTTTCTGTAAAGGTAGTAAATATTTATGGCTCGGGAGAGACTTATTCCACTCTATACTTGCAGTGTGAAAGCAGCCATAGACAATATGTAAACAAATGGGCATGGCTGTGTTCCAGTAAAACTTTTATGTACTGGAGTTGGTGGGTCAGATTTGGCCCATGGGCCATAGTTTGCCAACCCATGACCTAGGATCTGAAGGGTAGTTTAACATCATATTATAGATTTGAACCCCATCCTCTGGACGTCTATAAGCATGGCATGATCAAACTTGTTTTCTAGGAGGTTAACTGTCATATCATCATGCAGGCACAATGGGAGCAGAGATAGACATTGGACAATGGTCTGGGTGCTGAGACAGAAAGATAGTGGGAAAGAGAAAAAGGGTCAGATGTTTGAAATAGTTCCAAAGCAAAATGAATAGGAACTGAAATTAGAGTGGAGAACGAGAGGATGAAGTTGACATTGACTCTGAAGTCTCCCCTATGTGTCTTAACAATCAATGTAGGGAGGATGGGGTCCTTCCCTTCTGTATCCCAGTTATCTTTTTGTCTATTTAGAAGCTGAAACCAGAAGATAAGCCCCAAAGGTCTGTCTCTAGAATAGGAACTATCTGGTTTTAGGTCTGGTTTATTGTCAAGCCCTAAGTTATAAAATTCCTGGAACTGGCCACACCCAAGACCAGCAAATCAGTCCCCTGCTAAATCCCTGCTGTTAAATGCTGTCATATTCTGGAAAATCCTTAGAGATCTTGGAATCTAAAGATAAGGTATAAAGCAAAAACATAAAGGATGAAAATAAATCCAAAATTTTTTTAATTTACATTCTTGTTTTACATTCTTTTCATGGATGTTAAATGTTCCAAATGGTTGTATCTTGATGACAAGATGTCCAGAGTACATTGGAACTTAAAAATAAATTACTGCCATGACTCAGAATTGAAATTACCATATCATAAATTTCTTAGTAATCTCTCTATCCCTGGGCACCTGGCCTTGTCACCATGTGTTTAAATCCTATGATTTACTCCTCACCCCTCCTCTGCTCTCTCACCTCCATTTTTGCTGTAATAGACAAGAGTCAGCTCTTGTAGACAGAACATTTTTGCTCACCATTAGCGTTTTGGCTTAGTCTAATCGACATAGATCAACTCAGAGGTTTCCTGAAGTGACTTTTAAAAACTGAAATGCTTGACTTTCTTTGGTCATTGTTTTTATTTATTTATGTTTGATTTATTTTATTTTTTCTTTATTTTATTGAAGTATAGTTGATTTACAATGTTTTTTTAATTAATTTTTATTGGAGTATGTTTGCTTTACAATGTTGTGTTAGCCTCCACTGCACAACCAAATGAATCAACCATGCACATACTGATATCCGCTCCCTTTTGGGCTTCCCTCCCATTTAGGTTACCACAGTGCATTAGGTAGAGTTCCCTGTGCTATACAGTGCGTTCCCATCAGTTGTCTATTTTATGCATAGTATCAATAATGTATATGTGTTAATCCCAGTCTCCCAGTTCCTCCCACCCCACCCCTCTCCCCCTTGGTATCCATACATTTGTTCTCCACGTCTGTGTCTCTGTTTCTGCTCTTCAAATAAGATCATCTATACCATTTTTCTAGATTCCACATATATGCATTATTATATGATATTTGCTTTTCTCTTTCTGACTTACTTCACTCTGTATGATATAAGCTCTAGGTCCATCATGTCTCTACAAATGACCCAGTTTCATTCCTTTTTTTTTTTTTTTTTTTTAATTGATTAGTTTTAGGGGCTTCTTTTTTTTTTTTAAGATGTTGGGGGTAGGAGTTTATTAATTAATTTATTTTTGCTGTTGGGTCTTCGTTTCTGTGCGGGGGCTATCTCCAGTTGTGGCAAGCAGGGGCCACTCTTCATCGCGGTGCACGGGCCTCTCACTATCGCAGCCTCTCTTGTTGAGTAACACAGGCTCCAGACGCGCAGGCTCAGTAGTTGTGGCTCACGGGCCTCATTGCTCTGCGGCATGCGGGATCCTCCCAGACCAGGGCTCGAACCCGTGTCCCCTGCATTAGCAGGCAGATTCTCAACCACTGCGCCACCAGGGAAGCCCAGTTTCATTCCTTTTTATGGCTAATATTCAAAACAACACATGCACCCCAATGTTCATAGCAGCACTATTTACAGTCGCCAGGACATGGAAGCAACCTAAATGTCCATCAGCAGAGGAATGGATAAAGAAGATGTGGTCATTGTTTTTAAAGCATGACTTACCAGTGAAGTTCATTTGAACACTTTTCCTGTATCTTTTTTTTTTTTAGAAGATGTTGGGGGTAGGAGTTTATTAATTAATTTATTTATTTTTGCTGTGTTGGGTCTTCATTTCTGTGCTAGGGCTGTCTCTAGTTGTGGCAAGCGGGGGCCACTCTTCATCGCGGTGTGCGGGCCTCTCACTGTCGCGGCCTCTCTTGTTGCGGAGCACAGGCTCCAGACACGCAGGCTCAGTAGTTGTGGCTCACGGGCCTAGTTGCTCCGTGGCATGTGGGATCCTCCCAGACCAGGGCTCGAACCCGTGTCCCTTGCATTGGCAGGCAGATTCTCAACCACTGTGCCACCAGGGAAGCCCCCTATATCTTTTTGATGATTAACTGCTGGCTTTGGGACCTCAGTCTTCCCTGTTTTGGGCTCCATTGTGGGGCCATCTTGCTTTGCAGGATTGTTGAGAATCCCAGACTTCTCTGCCTCCTCAAGGTATCACCTGGTGACCCTGGGATTCACCATACTGCAGAAGTGTGCTTCACTGGCTTGCCTTCCATTCCTTGGAAAATACAGATCATCTCACAGTTCCAATATAAGCTACAAGCACAAAGTGATAAATGAATATAGGTAGAATTTGTACTCCAGAAATCTTCACTCTGAAAGCTGTCTGCATGTCAAAAAGGAAATTGCAGCTCATGTTCTTACATGTGTTCTGTTTTCCTCTTTGGATGTATAGGCAAGCCAAGTACTTTTTTCCCAGGGACTTTGCTTTCAAAATGAAGGAAAAATTAAACACATTCTAGGCTTTTAAAAAAATAGTTTAATTTGACTAAAATTTTATGGGTTAGGAAGACTTTTAGAATACCATATACTAAAAATATTTTATGGACAAAGAGCCAAATATAATTAAAGCACAGTTTTAAGTTAAGAGAAGTAGGTTCTTGTTTTGATTACTGCCAAAAAGTGTGTGCTGTGACCGTGTAACTAATTTCTTGCCTGTAGAATAATAAAGTTGGATTAATGCTTGATATCCTGACCAACTTTTAAAGCATTGTATTTTTTGTATATATAACTACAACAACTTTTGACTTTTGGTAGTGCACCAAAGTAACTGTACTAAATGTGTGGCTAAAATCATTACTATTAAACCTGATTGAGGAATTCAATGTTAGGTTGCAAAATTATTCTTAAGTATTTGTCTGATGGATATAGGAGTTCCTAAAAGATAGCACTGTGCAAAGAAGATGAAATATGCCAGCAACTCTTCCTATGGTTTTATGGTAGAGTTCCTTACTGCTTCTTTTCCTACTTCGAGGATGAAGGAGCAGACATTTAGATAACTAAGAGGGCTGAAAGTTAGTGATCCTCAGAGTGTGACCATAAGACCATCTTAATTCAAATCACCTAATTTTTTTTTCAGTGATGATTTCTGGATCCATCTTATATCTACAGAATCTAAATCCCTAAGTGTGGAGCTCAGGATTTTGCATTTTAAGCAAGAAACCCAGGTGAATTTTTTGTAAATTCAAGGTGGAGAACCAGCAGTTCTGTTGTGAAGGTTTGAAGTTAAGTAGCTTGAAAGGCTTTGGAGTCCAATAAACTCATTGTCAAAATAATGATAATGAAATCCACATCACAGGATTTCAGGGCATCAAGTGCCTGGGACATAGTAAACATTCGGCATGTGATAGTTATCGTTGTCATCATTTTTGTTTTAATTGTTTAACTATTTGACTCAATTCTCCATTTTACAAATGGAGAAGGGCTGTGTTTTGTGGCAGAAATCTTTATCGTTCAAAGTGGGACATTGGCAGTTTGGCATACCTCTTATGACTGTCACCTTTCCTCAGGAATGAGCTCTGTCTGGGAATTGAGATGTACCTTCTGAGCTACATCTGACTCTGCCACAGTGTTGTTGATACAGAGACAGGGCTGCTACTGTCTCCTTGTCCCTGCGAAGATAAGCCCTTATCACTTTAGGGAACCTTTGTTTCCTTTCCTTTGCTGGACCTAGAGCTCAGAGAACACAGGAAATTCTGGGTTGGGTTGTCATTCTCTTTTCTTGCTTTCTTCTCCCTCGTCGGAAAACAGGAGGGATGGATGGAATGGTTTGGGGGCCTCTTCAAGTTCTGAAGTTCAAAGATCGCATATAATCTAATGTTTTTGAATCATAATGTTTAAGACCTGGAAGAGAATTTAGTGATGGTATTCTAGGACATCAAGCGACATACCATCTTTGTGAAAACTGGTAAAGCAGAGAGAAAATCATAATGTTTTGGGAATATTGGAAAATGTAAGGTTTCTTGGATCAACAACCCTCATTTCAGTCCACATAGTCAGCTGGCCTAAAATGTTTCTGTGGCAGAATCTGACTAGATATGGCTATATTGTGCTATTACATAGCAATGACAGGGAATATTTTCTCTGCGGAATAATCTAGTCAGGGAACTTGACATTGAGATTTGTTCAGTGCCTTAGGGTTGGGCTTCCTAGAAGCAGAGTCAGAGATGGAGTTTCTTGTCAACGGGATTTATTGAGAGGAATTGCTCTCAGCTGAAACTTGCAAGAGAGTGAGGGGATCAGGAGAGGGCAGGGGAAATAGCTAGGCAAATATCTGGGTTGAGCTGACACCTAGCCATGGCCTGACACGCCCCCCCACCCCCCAAGAACTCTGGAGCATACTGGCATCTCCGAGTCATCCTGCATGGAAGCAACAGAACTAGCCTTTTCTACCCTATTTAGTGAGTCATTGGCTGTAGGCCATCATCCCTGTCCCCCTCCTTGTCAGATTCTTGATCTCAGACTATTTCATCACCAAATAGGTTTGCCCTAGGTCTTTAATAACTTTTTTTTTAACATGATGGTATTTTTCCTCTGTTCCTAGTTTTCTTAGAATTTTATTTTAATCATGTAAATATTCTTAATTTTATAAAATGCATTTCCTGTATCTGTTAAGATAATTCTGTATCTTTTTTCTTTAAGTTGTCAATAAAGATTAATAGTTTTTCTTCTGTTAAACTACCCTTGCATTTCAAAGATAATCCCTTCCTAGATAGAGTATACTATTTTTCAGGATGCTCACTTTCGGTTTGAAATTTATGTATCTGTTGCCATACCTGAGTTTAGCTTACTTGGTATTGAGGTTGTACTAGGTTCATCAAATGAGTTGCAAGCTTTCTCCCTTTTTTCCTATTATTTAGAACAGCTTTTATAATATTGGGATTATCCATGTATTAGTTTCTTGAGGCTGCTTTAACAAATTATCACAGACTTGGTGGGTTGAAACAAGAGAAATTTATTTTTACAGTTCTAGAAACCGAAAGTCCAACATCAAGGTGTCGGCAGGGCCATGCTCCCTGCAGAGGCTCTAGGGAAGATGCTTTGTCTCTTCGAGTTTCTGGCAGCTATTGCCACATCTCTCCAGTCTGCCTCCAGGGTCACCTGTCCTCCTCCTATTCTGTCTGTGCCTCTCTCCTCTGTGTAGCTCTTATAGGATGAACCAGTGGATTTAGAGCCCACCTGGATAATCAAGGACAATCTCCTCATCTCAGGTTCCTTAACTTAATTACATCTGCAATGGTTGTTTGCTCAAATAAAGTTAATATTCACAGGTGCCAGTAATTTGATGTGGACATAACTTTTGGGGAGGCCACCATTCAACCCACTACAATCTGTTTCTTGAAAGTTTAGTAGATTTCATCTCTAAAATCGTTTCCTCCTGGAGGGTGGTTTGAGGTTAAATTTTTGAATACTGATTCAACTTTTTAAATAATTTTAGGCTGATTCACTACTTCTTCTTGAGTCTGTTTTGATGCTTAATTTTTAAAAAAAAAAATATTAGTTTTGACTGTGTTTTCAAATTTACTTACATGAAGTAGTACACTGAATTCTCTTAAGATTTTCTAATCAAAATGTATTGTATATATACTTATGTGATCTAGTGCTTTCCTAATATCATTTATATACTTATTACTGTTTATATATATTCACAGATATATAATATATTACATTACATATAAATACTTGTATCATCTACTACAGTGCTAATATTATTTCAGTGTACACTGTTGCTCTCCTTTTATTAATTTTTGATCAAATTTTCCAGTTATCCAATTATATTCATTTTTAAAAGAACACAAGTCACTTTCTTTTGAGATCTTGCAGAACCAGATCCTCTAAGATTTTTACCTCCCAGGCCCGATGTAATTTCCATATCCAACTTCCTTGCTTCATTTTTTTCTCCATAATACCTATCAGCATCTAGCATACTATACTTTTTATTTGTTCATCTTATTTATTTTCTGTCTCCCAAGTAGAATATAATTTCCATAAGAGCAGAGATTTTCATCCTTTTGGATCACTATGAATCCCTGGTACCTGTAACAATCAAAAAATATTTGTTGAATGAATGAACCAAAATTTGTCTTAAATGTGTCAGTCGGTGCCATTGCTTTGTTTTCTATTCATTAATTTCTACCCTTTATTAGTTATCCTTTATTTTCCCTAAATTTCCGTACTTTTTCTACTTGTTTTAGCTTCTTGAGTTGAATACATAAATCATTAATTTTTTCTTTCTTTTTTCTAATATAAACATTAAAGATAAGCATTTTTTCTCTTGGTACCTCTCTAGCAGTATCCTAAAAGTTTTTATTTGGAGAATTTTCATTGCCATTCAGTTCTAGATGTTTCATAGTTTCTTTATGATTTCCTCTTTCATCCATGAATAATTTAATAATGTGTGTATTATTTTTAGCATTCTTAAAGTGAAACAGCTATTGTTGATTTACAATTTTATTGTACTTTGGTGGAAATATATGCTCCTTGTAATATTAACTCACTGAAATTTGTTGAGACCTAGTAACATGTAAATTTTGCAGATATGCCATTTTTGTGGTATGGTATTTGTGGTATTACAGATAAGGTAAATTCTTCTATTATAGTCTGCCCTCACTATCCACAGGTTCTGGCTCTGTGGACTCAACGAACTGCGGATGGAATTTCAGTTGGTGGCATGTGGAACCTATGGATACAGAGGGCCAACCATATTTTGTTCTTCCTGAACTGGGGCATATAATTCTCCTTAGTAACATTTGTACTTCAAACCTTATGAACATTCCCTCTTATCACATAGATTTGTCTTCCTAGTGACATGGCCATTGCATTACAATTTATCAAAATCCACTGACTTTCACAAAAGCATATGTATTTTTTGCAACATACACAAAAAATCAAATTACAGTTGCTTTTTTTAAAATTTATTTTAGGCTGTGTTGGGTCTTGGTTGCTGCACATGGGCTTTTCTCTGGTTGTGGCCAGCGGGGGCTACTCTTCATTGCGGTGCGCAGGCTTCGCATTGCAGTGGCTTCTCTTTGTTGCGGAGCATGGGCTCTAGGCACGAGGGCTTCAGTGATTGTGGCACACGGGCTCAGCAGTTGTGGCTTGCGGGCTCTAGAACGCAGGCTCAGTAGTTGTGGCGCACGGGCTTAGTTGCTCCGCAGCATGTGGGATCTTCTCAGACCAGGGCTCGAACCCATGTCCCCTGCATTGGCAGGCGGATTCTTAACCACTGCGCCACCAGGGAAGTCCCTCAAACTATAGCTGAATATCACTCATCAGGCTATTCATATCAATGGTATTAAATACTACTGCAAAGTGTGAAACTTAAATTTCAGGAAAAAAGTGTCTTAATATTTTTTACAAAATATCGTGAAATATCCAAAATGTTTTCCCTTACTGTGTCAATTGAAAAAACTCTTATAAACATTATTTCCTCTACTTGATAAAACTAGTGAGTTAAAAATGAAAAAACATGGCTGTCTCAAATGTACATAATGCTCTAACTTTTAAAATGTTAATTTTAGGCAAAAGCTTTTTTTTTTAAACATTCTTTTCTGGGAGAAAGAGATTCTCATTCTGAAATGAGAACTTTTAACCTAAAAGAACATTTCCTTCAATTTAAAAAATATTTTTGTCAATCTAAGAGTTAAAATGAAATGTCCAAAAAATTAAACATCACAAATGTCAGCAGCACCTAGTGACCCAAAATGTGGGTATTTGAGTATATATGTCATGTGTTATGAGATCCAAGATAGTACAGGCAAGCCTCAACTCACAAAAAAAGATGCCTTAAAAAAATGTTCCTTTATAAGCCAGTTTTTGGAGCTTGACCCACAGTGGTCCTCAAATAATGTTAAGACAAATAATGAAGGAGAGTGAGGTCCTAGGATAGCCCCTTCCCTAATGATCTGTTAAATCCAAAGACACTAGGAGTGCAGGATAATATTATGTAATCACTGATAAAATAATGTTTCTAAAAGAAAATACATTTAGAGTTCCAGCTTAGAATGTCAGGCACCCATCTACCCATTCAGCCGTGAGATAGGGCCTCCCCTTCCTCTGCCCCCATCAGCCTCAGGCTGCCAGTGAGGGACTGCTGAGCACAATTACAGGAGCAGAGTTTGCTTGGGAGCTTGGGCCATTGCTGGTGAAATACCCTCCTTTCCTAGCCCTAACTTTGGTGCCCTTCTCTCTTCTTTTCTTGTGCCATTGCATGTACTCATTATGAATTAGTGGAAAGCCACCAGACTGAAAATAGCAATGGAGACCAGAAGAAGGGCAGCATTGCCTTGTGGTTGGAATCTTTCCTTTGCCGCTTGCCCATGGTCCAGTCTTGGTTTTCAGTGCCCTCTCTGAATCAAAAGAGCCTTCTCTTTGAACAGACTCCTGCACGGTGCTTGGACCAGGTGATTTCGAGCCTCTGCTAGATCTTTGAGCTGTAATTCTCTCCCCATGAGTTTACTTCCAGCTTGGTTTTGTGAGCCCTTAATTGCCAGTTTTGTAAGAATCAGACTTCATCCAGTTCAGCCTGATGCCCTTGATTCTAGGATCTATCCAAAGGAGAGCAGCTGGTCCAGGCTTTGGTCAAACACTGGAATATGTTTGTCTTCTTCAGCTTGGAATGCAAATTTCTTAACTCTAAAAACAAGCTGAAAATTTTGTGCAAAGCAGGGATGCAATATTTTTTATTCCTAGATCCCCCTAGTACCAGGGGCTGACACAAAATAGTGGTTATATTAGTTGACAATTCATTGGCTTCTAGTAACTGAAAATCTGACTGCTGTTGCTTTCACAAAGAGAGGTTTGTTTTTCTCAAAGAAGAAGTCCGGATTAGACATCTGTTGGTGTTGGTTCAGCTGCTCAGTCATGCCACTTGGGATCTGGGCTTTTTCTCCTCCATTCCCCATAGTGTATTGGATTTTTGTTCTCATACTTGTCAACCATGTTCACAAATGGCCACCCCAAGGTCTGGGCATCACAAGGCAGCATGCTCGTCCAAACTTGCCCTCGTCTGCCTTCTGACATACCACAACGATCTCCAATCCATCTCTGCTTCCACTCTGCCACCACCCCCAAATCCATTTTCCATGTCACAGCCACGATGGTCTTTCTAAAAATAAAATCAGAGTCTATTTTTTTCCATTACTTAAAGCACTCCTTTGTTCCTAGTAGAATTAGAAGAAAACCCAAACAGGCTGTAAGGCTCTAGGGGATCCAGCCACTGTCCCCTTTTGCTCCTCAGCTTCTGTTCTTCATCCTCCCTCTCTTCTTATCTTCAACCAACCTGCTTTCTTGCTGTTCCTCAGAAAGATACTGCTTAGCGTCACTCTAGGCCCTTTGCACTTCCTGTCTGCTTTGCATGGAATATTTTGTTGCTTCTTGTTTTCCGTATCTCTGCTCAAAGACCATATATTCAGTGAAACCCTCCCTGACCATCCAAAATAAGAAGCCATACCCTCTGCCCTCTTCCCCCACCCCCAGTCATTCCCTTTTTCCATTCCACCATGGCTACCCAGTGATTCTTGCTCCTGGCTGCAGGTTTGAATCACCCGGGAAACTTTAAAAAATACCACATTCAGTCCCTATTTCATAATTCAAGTCTAATTGATCTGGGATGGGCCCCAAGCACTGGTATTATTTTTAAAGTGTCCCACGTAAATCTCTTGCATCTATGATTGACAGCTACTGGGCCACATGGTTAAAGGTAAGAAACTGTGAACAATAATTTTGGATAATCCTATAATACTGACTTTTCTTCTTGATATAACTTAACTCGATGAGGAGGAATTAGGATAATAGCCATTCTTGGTATGTATCTATACTAAGAAACTAGTGAGTGTTTGTGTTAAATCAAAACTTAGGGTAAAGAATTACTTTCTTGGAAGAAAATGATCCAAATGAGAAAATAGTGTTTGCTGTGTGTGTGTGTGTGTGTGTGTGTGTGTGTGTGTGATTCTCAGAGTGTGGTTTCTCAGTTTATTTTGCCCTCTGTACCCCCTCTTCTAACTGTGTGGGAGTTGTCAGTTTGGGGGAGATGGACTGTGGAGGCAGGGACCTCAGGGGGCTCTCAGCAAGCCTGGTGCCGGCCCGAGTGGTCTATGAGAGGGAAGGCACGGGTCAGAGGCTGACAGATGGTCTTTCTGCCACATGGACGGCAGGCAGATGGCTCTGACAGTTTGGACAAGGCCACCACTTTGGGCTGCTAAGGCGGAGCTCTGAAAAGATGCTTGAAGAAGCTGCCGATAACAACCCTCTCTCTTGCCCTGAGCAGACATTGAGCCTGAAGACTCACATGAGGTAGGGAGGGGGAAGAGAAGCAAGAAAATGAGAAAGAGTGAGAAACTATGGCTTGCTTGCTCCATGAAGGCGGCCCTTCCACTCCCCGCCCCTTTCCTGCTGCGGAGCGTGTGGGAGAGACCTTGGAGACAGGACGGGGAGAGGGTAAGCGCACGACCATCATCATGCACAGCTGCCTAAGTTCCAGCTCTGCATAGCCTTCAAAGTGTACCAACATCTTTTCATTCCTATTTGCTCTTAATGCTTGAATCTAACTCAAAGCATTGTCTTATGGGGCCACATTTGTACCATTCTCAGCGTAAGGCTTGGCCTCCAATAAGAACTCCTAGCAAGTGGGCTATGACTTAACATAGCCCAAGGTTTAAAAGGAAGTAAAAACCAAATCATGACTGCCTTATTAACACATCCAACGGTTTTCCTTCTGCTGTGTGACACCAGTCTTCTCTTTTCCTACCGTATGCTCTTATTTTCATTGACCAGTAGGGTCCGTTTCTACTGAAAGCAAGGAGCCGTTGTGTCATGGGAAGGGAGCGGCATGAAGAGGTGAGAGACTAATCCCACGTTTACCTCTGATTAGTAATTACCTTTACTAATCCCATGAGGCCCAGGCACATTACTTAACCCTCTACGACAGTTGTTTGCATGGGTAGGATTTCTTTGTTTCCAGTTATGTCCACAAGGGCCCAGAGGAAGGTCTTTATGACTCTCCCACTTTGCCAGGAGACATTTGGGAATGGCCGCTGCAGTGAGCACGCTTGTCCTTTTTTCCCCACGCACTGCATTTTGCAAGGCCTCTTGGCACAGAACTACAGCAGACATTTAATTAACATAAAACACTGTATAACACCATCAAGACAGTAGCTAGATTGGGAAGCTGGCAATTCCCCAACCCCATGCAGCCAAGTTCTCAGACTCAGGTCTGTCCTTCAACTTGCTCATGGTGGTTGAAGATGCAGGAGGTCTCTCCTATCCTAGAGCTATCTCCTCTGAATCTCCTCTACCAGCATTTTCTGGTGTAGACTCCTGGGGTAGAAGTTGGGGGCACTGCTGCACCCCCTTCTTCCATCTGTCTTTTGGGACTCACCATCTCCTTTGCAGCCACTGGGTTACCCCAGCTATAGGCTGAACAACTTCTGAAAACTGCAAGTCTGATTCAGGATACTTGTGGCCTTTAGAGTCTCATCATCTTTCCTTGCTTATGTCCATGTGTCTTCTTCAAAGTCCACTCCAAGTCCCCACTCTCCAGCTTTCACCCTTGTTGTGACTAGAGCCTGTCGTCCCCTTGGAGACCTTCATGTCACACCTAATTTGCATGCCATGCCTTGTTCTCCAGTTAATTGGATCATCCCCATTTTAACTCATATTACATGGAAGAAAGGAATGTGTTCGATTTCTTGGCAAAATGTAACTGAGCACTTGCTGTGTGTCCAGCAACTAAAAACCTAAGGCTGAATAAGGTGTGGTCCTTATTGCTGAAAGGACCTGTGGTCTGATGAGATGTCTCACACATATACCTCACTTTAATGCAATGTAAGAACACTCTGGAAGCAGAGACAACAGACTGACCACTCTGCTAGGCAGGAGCGGCATGTAGAATCAGAGGACAGCAAAGGATTCTGAAAGCAGCAGTTTTAGCTGAGCTTCTCTCATGGCCCCACCCAGCCTTCTTCCTTGTTCCAGGTGCAGGTCTCAGGGTTCACAGATGTATGGAGTTGAATGATTTAGGGGTGCCGAGAAGGGCTTTCATAGGATCGCCCTCTGTGGCTGGGTGATCTGAGATGACAGCATTTGAGATTTGTTTTAATTGTCATCATTTAGGGAGCAAGCACATTAAGCCTAGAAGATGTCATTTTGGATTAATTTATCCTACTTTTCTTCTTTTGTTCCTCTTTGGTCATTCTTTACTCCTTCTAGGAGCATCTGACAAACTGTGATTGAAAGGTAGAGGTATGCATAGAGATACTTAGGGTTAGGCCTACACATGGGCAGATTTCCTTTTCTCCTTAATTTAGCCAAGAGGATTGCCTGATTTTCCAAAAGTTACTTTATTAGAAAACCAGTGACTGGGGTGGCGGTGGGAGTGGTGGGTAAGGGGAGGAAACATAGCAGATGGAAGCACAAAGCCAAAACCAGAAATAGCAGCATTTACTAATGCCATTTGCAGCAACATGGATGGACCTAGAGTTTATCATACTAAGTGAAGTCAGTCAGACAGAACAAGACAAATATCATATGATAGCACTTATATGTGGAATCTAAAATATGATACAAATGAGCTTATTTACAAAGCAGAAACAGACTCACAGATATAGAAAACAAACTTTTGGTTACCAAAGGGGAAATTGGTGGGGGGAGGGATAAATTAGGAGTTTGGGATTAGCAGATATAAACTACTATAAATAAAATAAACAACAAAGTCCTGCTGTATAGCACAGGGAACTATATTCAATATCTTGTAATAAACTATGATGGAAAAGAATATGAAAAAGTATATATATATATATATATATATATATATATATATGAATCACTTTGCTGTATAGCAGAAACTAACACAACATTGTAAATGAACTATACTTCAATTAAGAAAAAACAAACAAAAAAAACAAATAGAAAGGACTGAAATTCATGGGTCTAAGAGAGCATTTTAGTTTGGAAATAAATATGAATGTGCTAAAAAAATAAGAAAAAAGAAATGGTAGCATTTACAAAGACGGTATGATGTAGAAGGGAAATTATGATTTTGAGTATTGGGGAACCTGGGCTCAGGTCCTCCTATAACCATTCACTGGCTTGCAATTTTCTCTGAGCTTTACTTTCCTCCCGTGCACTGTCTACCTTTCAGGTTTGTTTTGCAGATCCCATTCTATACTGTTATATGAATTTCCATAGTTTGGTTAGATAAGCCCAGCTTATTTCACACAGATCCTATTCCAGTGTGATCCATGGACCAACAGCATTGGCCTTACCAGGTGCTTGTGAGAAATGCAGACTTTTGGGCCCCACCCCAGACCTAATAATAAATTGGAATCTATATTTTAACAAGATCCTAAGTGACTCATTTTGAAAAGTCCTCATCAAGACCACTAGTTCTCAAATGTGGTTGCGCATTAAAATCACTGAGGGAATGTTAAAAAGTACTGGGAGTCAAAATTCCTTTCCCAGAAATCCTCATGTAATTACTATGGGGGTCGGCCTGGGCATCAAGGTTTCTAAAAGCTCCCCAAGGTGATTTTCACATGAAACAAATTTTGAGAATCATGGCTCTGAACCAGTGCTTCTCAAACCGTCTCTTACGGTTTGAGACCCTTTTGCTTATAAATTTCCAATCCATCTGGTTGTAAAATTTAAAAGTGTCACGTGCCTTGAATATAGCAGCAAAGCCAAATTGGTATAAAAGTAGATAAATTCCGGGGCCTCCCTGGTGGCGCAGTGGTTGAGAGTCCGCCTGCCGATGCAGGGGATGCGGGTTCGTGCCCCGGTCTGGGAGAATCCCATATGCCGCGGAGCGGCTGGGCCCGTGAGCCATGGCTGCTGGGCCTGCGCGTCCGGAGCCTGTGCTCCGCAGCGGGAGAGGCCACAACAGTGAGAGGCCCGCGTACCGCAAAAAAAAAAAAAAAAAAAAAAAAAAAAAAAAAAAAAAGTAGATAAATTCCTACTTTCAGTTTGTTCCTTCACTTATCACAAACCTGTAACAGAGAGTTCTTGGGCCAACAGTGGTCTTTGGGCCACACTTGGACTGAGATACACTGCAGTCCAGGCCATACTTCACCCCAGTTAGGAAAACAGCATCACCCATCCCATCTGCATTGACTCCCTTCTTCTAGGTCAGAGGTTAGAGTATATTCTTTATTTTATTGACTATGCAGTTATATGACACCTATCTTGTGCCAGGTACTGTTGTAAGTGTTTTACATGTTTTCACTAATATTAGTATTAAACTTATTTATCTTTATCCTTTTCACTTTTGTGGGAGCAGAAACACGGCATTGGAAGGTTAAGTAGCTTGCCCAAAGTCACAGAGTTGGTAGATAGCAGAGGCAGGATTTTGAACCCAGGTTGTCTGGCTCTTTATCACCATGCTGCTTCACCCACAGGTGCTTGTGGGAGAAAGGACTAGTCTCCCACATACACCACATCTCATCGGTTATCTTTCCTGTCCCCTTGACCCCTAGATGTCTCTGAGTCCCATTCCTACATCTCCATCTCTTCATCCTCTTCCTACTCACTGCCTCTGTCCAGGCTCTTGTCATCTCTCTCCTGCACTGTTGGAATAATCTCATCTCTCCCTTCTAATGTATCCTCTGAACCTTCATCAGGGTGATCTTTTTCACATGCAAAGCTGAGCAGGTTCTAAATCATTTAATGGATCTAAATCAGTCAAGTTCATCTTCCTAAGGTCTGCACAGCAGCCACTTTGCAATGGAGCACTGCCTGTCTAGCCTCTTTCTTGTCACTTCCCCTCCTCTCACTCCAGCCATGCAGAACCAACCACACTGGTCATGGACTTTGCTTCAGCCACTCATGGTGTCAGGTCTTTTGTGCATTTGGTTTCCTGGATGGAGGTCCTCTGTCTGAGACTAACTCACCCTTCAAGGTGTAGCTCAAGTATTGCCTCTCCAGGAAGTCTTTCCTGAACACCCTACCAGCACCACACCACTCGTAGTGGCTTGTCACTCCCTCTTCATGCTTCCCCCGTAGCATTTGTGACACTCTATCCTGGTTCCTGGTTTCTGTGCCAGCATCCCTTTTGACTATGACCTCAACTCTGTGTCTTTAAAGCTAGTACAAATTCAGGATCATAGCAAGTACTTACAATTTATTTGGAATGAATGAGTGAGTAAATGAATGCAAGCAGAACCGCTGTACCTCTTCAGAGACACAGGGGCTGACCTCCTTGCTCCTTTTCTCCCTTTGCTACTCCACTCCCTTGCACTCCCACCGCCCTCTGCCTTTGAACAGGAAAGCTCTGTGTCCTCATTTTGGCCTTGCCAAAGCTCCTCAGACTGTCAGCTTAGGGAGTGTGCCCCTTCCTCCTGAGAGCCTCAGCTGTTGGGCAGCCAGCACCAAAGAGTGGTCTAGCTTCCTCTTATTGCTTCCCTGCTCTTCGTGCCCTGGAGAGAATACTAAATGTGTACACAAAATAGATGCTAAAATATTCATGAATATATTTGGAAGATTTTTTTACTTAAGCCCCCTTTGTCTGAAAATAGAATAGAAGAGACAGATAGACAAATGTGACACACAAAAGTGTGGAGAGAAATATACAATAAGCAGTTAGATGCAGTTGATCACTTTGCACTGGGTTATCTAAAGACCAGTCTTAAAACATACCTGAACATCAAAGGAGAGACATCCCTCTACTGTCGGAAGAGACTGCTTTTTAATGAATGTCTTCCTTCTGTCTTCAGGACCATGAGTCACAAGGTTGTTCTGCCTTTCTCCCCACTCTTTAACATCTGTCCATTATCCCTTGAGGCGATCAGGCTTTCGTGAACATGGAGAATTGGGTCAATCTGGATGGCTTTGCCTCAGCTTGCTTGGTGTTGTGCATGGGTGGATCGTGGCGAGCCCCCAGGGCAGGCAGCTCGGTGGTGACCGTGGCTGGTGCTATCAGGTAGCCTTAGACAGAAGCAGGAATGGGCAGCCTCACTTGAATAAGAGAGAGGGGGCTCTCTGTCCTTCTGGGCCTCCCGCTTGTGTTCTCCGTATCACTGGTTTCCACAGAGAAACCCAGTTCCTTCATTAAGACCGTCCCAATCAGCCTTGCCCACGGGCATGTCTCACACTTCTAACCTCTTATAATGTTAATCACCTTTTCCATTCATTTCCTTCCGTCTGTCCTTCCTTCCTTCCTCCCTCCCTCCCTTCCTTCCTTCTTTCTTTACCTTCCTCCCTTCCTTCATTTTTTTCCTTCCTTCCTCTGCCTGTCTTTTCTTCCCCACTGTGAATAATCATCTTCCTATCACTGCCAAACCTGGAACAGTAGATATGCAGTAAGAGCTATTTCACCATTTATTAAAGGGTATGGAAGTTATGCTTCAATGAGGAGACCATTGCCCACTGAGATACAGCTCTTTTCATGGAGCTAATATGTATAAAAAGATACTTGTGTAAAAAGATGACCATGCTAATGTAAAACTCGGGCTCTGGGAAATAGACTGATGTCAGACCTGAGACCAAGTGGCCAGGGTATGAGGGCAAGGCCACACACTGGGAATGGGGACAAGGGTGGGGTTTTTCCCAAAGAGTGGACTTTTTCCACTATGTCTCATCCTGGAAGGACAGTCCCAGGGCAGGAAATGAGAACTTGAGAGACAGGACTTAGGCTGACCTGAAGAGAAGACAACAAATGTCCACCTTCCTTAATGCAGAGCTTGGCTCAGCCCAGATTCTAAGGCCTAGAGCAGTTTCTGCAATGGTGGGTGAGCTGCCCTTGGCCTGAGGAGGCAAGCAGCTGACCCCATGAGAGGTTCCAACAGCTGTGATATTGCTCTATGTTCAGTACATCCATTTTTCTTATCTTTTGTTCAGCTCTCCCTTGAAGTTACCATTAGTTTTTGTGGTGTGTGGAAAGCTAGGGAGAGACCAGTGTCAGTGTCTGGGGGTATGGAGTGTGGGAGAACAGCGTCCTCTCCCTGAAACAGGGGTGGGTGTGGAAGCAGCTCCATCACCCTCAGCCAGAGCCTGGTCTCAGCAGAGCCATGAGAAGCCAGTTAGTGGGTGGTGAGGTGGCATGACCAGGGAGTCCAGATAAAGAATTTAAGTGTTCATATCCTGAGCAATGAGAGGCCTGGGCAAACTCTCTGATACAGATGAGGGCCTCTGAGGGGGCTAACTTCCAATGCAACATCATCAGGGTCTGTGCCTCCATCATTTGTGGCCAATATAGATTTGACCTTGAATAACAATGGCTCCAATTTGAAGGAAGACAGGGGCTGATAGCCTGAATAGAGACAGGATCTTTAAGTTAGGCAGAGCAGGGTTGGGATTTCAGACCCACTGCCTTTACTTGACATTCCACTACCTTAATAATGGTTTCCACAAGTTAGAAAGTTTCTCTGAGAACCAGTGCATTATCAGTAACATAGGGATTGGTAACAAGAAGTCTGGTTAGCATTAACAAAAATAAAAGCAAAATAACTACAGTGCCTTATGTGTATTGTTAGATAATCTAATGATCATAATTGTTAGTTTTGTTTCCCTTATATCCAAAATGGCAGCTGAAGGACACTTGTCCCAGTGACAAGCATATCCAGTCATACTACTTTTCACAGTGTTTGTACAAACTTCACAGGCCTCAGTAGAAGGGGTACAGGTAGCTGTTGCTAACCCCTGAAATCGGTGTGAGAGATGGACTTTCTCTGCCATTTTGCCTGCAAATCATACCATTTAAGCAAGTGCTTAGCTCTCATGCTAATTGCTGAACCTGTTTCTAAGACTACCAAGCGATGCAGGCAATGGGTATGGAAGGTCTCCTACTTCAAAGGTCTAGAGGCTGAGGATACTGAGAATAGCCCCTGAACTCTGTAGCCTAGTGACAAAGACAAAATTTCAATTTTATGTGGTATATGCTATGTCAGAAGTATGGCTAATGTCTTATGGAGGTTATGGCAGAAGTATAGATAATGTTTTCTGGAAGCAGCAGCAGCAGAGAGGGGAGTGGGATAGCCAGAATGCTTCCTGAAGAAGACAGAACCTGAGTTTAGTCTTAAAGGAAAAAAAGAGAGTTGAGCAAATGAAGAAGGGGTATGGCATTATGTAGGTAAGAAGCCATACTGAGTAGGGAAACAGGGATGGAAGAACTGAGTATGTGCAGAAGAATGTTTCTGGAGAATAAGATTCAAAGGATGAGATGAAGGGAAGTGAGTGTTGGGTGTTAAAAAAGGAGCCAGGTCATAGGCCTTCCCTGGTGGCGCAGTGGTAGAGAATCCGCTTGCCGATGCAGGGGACACGGGTTTGTGCCCCGGTCCGGGAAGATCCCGCATGCCGCGGAGTGGCTGGGCCCGTGAGCCATGGCTGCTGAGCCTGCACATCCGGAGCCTGTGCTCCGCAACGGGAGAGGCCACAACAGTGAGAGGCCCGCGTACCGCAAAAAAAAAAAAAAAAAAAAAAGGAGCCAGGTCATCGAAAGTCTTAAATTCAACGTTAAGGAGCTAGTACTTTCATCCATAGGCAGTGGTAACCACCAAAGGATGTTTACCAAGGAAGGAGCATGGCCAGAATGAAGTCTTAAATCTGAAGAGCAACGTGTGGACTTGAAGGGAAATGAGTGGGAAACAAGTTAGGAGGAAGCTGCTGCTGTGTGGATAGGGGTATAAAGGAGGGGGCTGGTCTGACAACTCTTTAGGAGCTTGACAGGGGCTGCATGACTGACAGAAGGCCACAGGAGCAAGCCTGGAAAACAGAGGAGGCACAAGAAGGCCCCAGAGGTCCTGCCTGCCTCGAGTCAGTACAAGTCCACTGTAAGGAGAAACCAAGGCACAAGGACAAACCTTACTTTTCAAATTTGATAAAGGTGGCCCTTGAGCTTGGGACACCTGAACTAAAGAGAATAGCCCTCCTCACATGGAAAGAAATTCTTCTTGCTACATAAGACAAAGGAAAATAAGAAGTGGCACCTTTTAAAAATAAATTGACCTCTGTGGTCAATAATCTGTAAGATTATGGGCTGTATGATCACAGAGTACCCAATACCTTCTATTTACTTTAAAGGTAATTTTCATCTTAATTTTTTTTCAAGACGAAAGCTCCACAAACACTTACAGGCATGATATTATTTTATAGCCAAAAAATAAGTGAAAGAAAAAGGGAAGAAGAAGGGGAGAAAATTGAACCTGAGTCTGTTGTAGAATGAGGATACTACTACTCACTTTCCCAACCATGGCCACCTCTCTTCTAGACCCTGCTTTCCCAGCTGGGGTGGAAAGTTGGCAAGCTGATTGGTCATAGTGCAGAACACCCTCTGGGCCGCATTTTACCACCAGGCGTGGTCCACTGTGCCTGGAAGGGCAAAGCCCTCTGCTCTCCTGCTCTGCTCTTGCCCCTCCTTCCCTGCACCTGAGCTGTTAAGGTGAGACCGCCCCCCAGAGCTCTTGTCTCCCTCTTTCTTTTCTCTGTTTCCATATGGTGCAGTGGATGAGTAAACCCACTCTGGCTGTCTCTCTCCCTCTTCACAGCCTCACTTTGTCCATTCTGGATTTTAACAGTTTTTTATTATGCATTATATCAAATTTACCACTTATGAGTGAAAATTAAGACTTTATGTAGTTTTTATATGTTGTAATATTTCTTCAAATAAATCTCTCCTACAAAAAAAAAAAAAAATCACAGTGCAGCACACTGACCTCCTCCTAGTTGAGATTTGGGTTGTGGGCATAGAGACAGGGAGAGTGGTGGTTGCTTGTCTACTTTAGTCTCAAGTCTAAGCCACATGCTGCAGTGAGGTCTTGTATCAGCATTTTAGTTTAGGGGCTGGACTCTTGCACAGCTATTAATAAAGTGGCACATTTGTTTCCATTCTGTTATTATACCTTGTGCATATAACACTTTCAGGGGAGAGGGCTGGGGGTGGAGGGAATGGGGAAGAGTGGTTATCGGGACAGGATATCACTCTTCTTGGGTCTGGGTCTCTCTGTGGTCAAAATCTCAATGTTGTGGACAAACACAAACATCAATTTCTAATGATTATAAAAAGGAAAACTGTCCCAGCAAGGATGAACACCACTGTGGAAATCTGATCTAGACTTGAGGTTTGGGGATCCAACTTTCCTTTGAGATCCGAGGCCGTGGCCCTTTCTGATATTTACAATTATCTATCATTCTCCCTTTGGCCTATGAAGTCCCAGATTATATGTTGCCGATCCCATGTTCTGACTTTGAAACCATTTTACTCAAAGAAATTAGGTAGGGGGACTAAATGTGATGGCCAATCTGAACTATTTTATTAGGCCCCGAGCTTAATAAAGGTTATGATCTACACAAATCCTTTGAGAAAGGAGAGCAGTAAACAGTATATGAATAAAAAGGGGCAGAAGCAAGTCCATGTATTGAGTGCCCATTATGTGCTAGGCACGGTGCTGTTACTTTACCTGCATTACTTCCTTTATTAAGAATTATTGGGCATGTGCTTTGCACTTCACAAGGCACCATGCTGATGTCAAGTACACCTATTATAGTAGAGAGGAAAGCATGGATTCTGGTGGTGAAGACAGCTTTACATCCCAGCTCTGTACCAACGAGTGATGGGACCCTGAGCCACTACCTCATCTTTCTGGATATCTCCATCTTCATATGTGAAAACTAAATAGGGAAGGACTGGATCTGTCATGCCTGTGATAATATCTGCAAAAGAACTTTATAAACTAGAAACACAGTGAAGCATTTTGAACAGAGATTGTTAATTAGAGGCCCTTTGTATGTGTGTGGTTGGGGGTTGGACTTGCCCTGTGAACTGGCGCCTGGTGAAGAGGCACGTGGGGAGAGACCACGCAGAATCATGCGGTCTGCAGGGTCCTCAGATGATTCCTATCAGTGTTTTCAGCTGTAAATGAGCGCTCTGGCCTTGTAAGTTCTGGATTTTGCTAAGTCATTTAGGAGTTACATGCCTGCCAAGGAGGTGCCAGAGGAGCATAACTTGCTGTGCTGCTCTTGTGAGTGTGAACTACACTTCTCAGGTACTGGCAGGACTATTATAATATTTGGTGTGATGTTGCCTTCTGTTATCACCACCTTACCCTCCCCTCTTTTCCCAAGCTGTGAGAATGGGAGAGGTGCTATGTGGTTCATATGACTGGGCTGTATTTGAGGGTTTGAAGAAAAGATAGATACATGCACTGTATCTTAATAAATTGCCCTTCATGATGGTAGTAGGGTCCTTTATACAGAGTTTGATGGTAGTGGACCACGCACAATTTACCAGAAACTGGAATATGTATTTGTTTGGCATTTTTTTTCGCATCTGAAGACAGTATTGTATCTTTTGTCTTCAATAGATATTCAACAAATGTTGAATAAATTTTTCTTAGATTTAATCAGTTCACCACTCAAAGAACTACCCAAATGCTTAAGGAATCGAACCCACTGTTGTAAAAATTCACCAGTACATATTGGCAATGCCTAGTGGGGTGGCTAACATCAACAGGAGGCCTCAAACCAGTGGTTCTCATCTCTGTCAACATGGTAGACTCACCTGGGGAGCTTTGGGGAAAATCACAATGCCTTGGCTTCTTCCCAGAGATTCTGGTTTAATTGGTCTGGGGAGGGCTCTAAAAATTTATATCGTTAGTAATCCACTGATACCGAAGGCTTGGTTTTACTTTGAGGGTTTCAACATTGACTATGCATTAGAATCACCTGGAAAACTGGGAAAAGTACTGATGCCTGGGTCCCACTCTCAGGGGTTCTGATTGTGACCTGGGTATCAGGATTTTTTTAAAGCTCCCTACTTATTTCTAATGGAGCCAAGGTTGAGAAGCGATGACTTAGAGGGAGCTAGAAACAGCTTTTCTTACAAAAGTACAACTCATAATTAACACAGCCAAACTTAAATAAGAAGATATATAGGGCTGCTCCTATTCTGGTCACTGTTTAATGTTCGTTGAAGTACATTTTATTTAAAAAAAATTTTTTTAATCAAATATCTCATCCTTTTGCATAAATGCTAGCCCTGAGTATAATCTTAGACTTGAATAAATTGCTTCTTTCTTAACTTAAATCTTCGTTCAGACTCTCGCTGAGATGACTCATGATTTTTTGGCCAGTTTGTTATCAAAAGTCTGTGGAAATTTATTCTCAACCTTCTGCCCCCTTTTTCTTGCCTCAACCATAAAGAGCTGCTGCCCCCTTCCCATATGGATTTATAGAACTCTGAAGGCTCCATTTACTCTGCCATTTTGAGAATCAGTTAGGAAAATCAGCTACTCCTCTGACTCCCCAGGACCCCCTCTCTCCACACAGCTAGAACAGATGGTTCCCAGCCATACGCATTTTGGTTTCAGCTTTTAAGTTCAACCCGAAATCCTGCCTGGATTTTGCTTGGGATGCAATGACTATATAGATCACTTTGGAAGAGAATTAATATCTTTGCTATATTAAGTGTTCCCATCTATGAAGACCATGTAGTTCTTTAATTTAGATATTCTTTAATGTCATTCAATAAAGTTTTATAATCTCTGAAAGATCTTATACATATTTCATTATATGTATTCCTAAGTTGTTAAGGCATTAATTATATCTTTTAAAAATTTATTTGTTGCTAGTATATGATTTCTGTATATTGATTTTTTAACCTGGCAATCTTACTATACTCTTATTAATTCAAATAATTTATCTGTAGATCCTTTTAGATTTTCTAAATATAGCATCACATAATCTGGAACAAAACAGTTTTATTTCTTCTTCATCAAAAACTATGCTATTTCTTTTTTTAAAAATAAATATAGTTATTTATTTATATTTTTATTTTTTTGGCTGCGTTGGGTCTTCATTGGTGCGTGCAGGCTTTCTCTAGTTGTGGCGAGCGGGAGCTACTCTTCCTTGAAGTGTGCGGGCTTCCCATTGCGGTGGCTTCTCTTATTGTGGAGCATGGGCTCTAGGCATGTGGGCTTCAGTAGTTGTGGCACGTGTGCTCAGTAGTTGTGGCTCGCAGGCTCTAGAGTGCAGGCTCAGCAGTTGTGGCACACGGACTTAGTTGCTCTGCGGCATGTGGGATCTTCCTGGACCAGGGCTCGAACCCGTGTCCCCTGCATGGGCAGGTGGATTCTTAACGACTGTGCCACCAGGGAAGTCGCTGCTAATAACTTTTTAAAGTCACAAATGAATTTTTAGTTGTACCAAGGGTTGACACTTCCTCTGTCAAGATGAGTATTTTTTCCCTTTAATGTGTTAATATGGTGATTAAATTAATTTAATTTGTTTTCCTAATGTAAGTCAGTCTTGTATTTCTGGAATAAATCCTACTTGGTCATGATATATTCTAGTTTTCATGAGTTTCTTGATTTGGCTGGTTAAGTTTGTTTAGGACTTTTGCATCAATGTTTATGAATGAGATTCCCTGCAATTTTCTTGAATTGTCCTCGTCAATCTGGGTAGCAAGGTTATGGTAGTCTTATACAATTAAAGATGGGGATCACTCCCTCTTTTTCTGTTCTTTGGAAGAGATCATATAAAATTGAAATGATCTTTTCCTTAAATGTTTTTAGAACTTGCAGGTGAAGAAACTGGGCCTAAAATTTTCTTTGTGGGAAAATTTTTGACTGTTGCTTTACTTTTATTTACGGCTATGTAACTATTCAGGTCTTCTGCTTATTCTTGAGTCCGTTTTAGTGTTATATTTTTCTAGGAATTTGTTGATTTTATCCAAATTATTCATAATATTTGTTTATCTATTTGACATCTACAGCAATTATTGTGTTCTTCATTTCATTTCAGATAATGATTATTTGTAACTTCTTTCTTTCTTTCATTATAATTTTGCTCAATCTCACCTATTTTAAAGTTTTTCGAACTATCATCTTTTTAAAGAATAAACTGACTTTGTTGGTCTTCTCTGTTGCATGGTCTCTCAGTTTTATTCTATTCTTGTCTTTATTATTTCTTTTCTTCTACTATATCTGCATAATTTCAATACTTTGAAATTTGTTGAGAATGGCTTTATGGCTCAATATAGAGTAAATTGTTCATATTCTATCTACCTTTAAAGAATGTACAGTATGGAGTTGCTGGGTGTTGTTTTATTTGTCAACTAAACCAAGTCTGTTAATCATGTTGTTCAAATCTTCTGTATTTTTACTAGGTTGTTGTTGTTGCTTTTGCTATCAGTTACTCCTATAATGATTGTGGAGTTTTCTCTTTCTTCTGGTAGTTCTTAAATTTTTGCTTTATATAGGCACTCTGGATTTCACATCATTATATCTCCCTGGTTAATACAACCTTTTATCTTTATGAAACTTACTCTTTATCTTTACCATTTTTTCCTTTTGACTTTAGGTCCATTTGGTCTGATGTTAATGTAGTTAAACTAGCTGTCTTTTGATTAGAATTTGCCTAGTATGTCATTTTCCATTCTTTTACTTTTAAAGTATTCTATAGTTATATGTTATAGATGTGTATCTTATAAATAGTATATGGTTAGCTTTTTAAAATCCATTCTGATATTTTTGTCTTTTATGTGAAACATGTATCCATTTATATTTAATGAAATTGCCAATATATTTATATTTACCATCATATTTTGTGATTTCTTTTTGACCCTCCCTTATGACTTCTTTTTCTTTTAATTATTTTTTTCTTATTCAAGTTTTCCCCACTACTACTTTGGAATTTATGTTCTATGTTTCTGTTCTTTAGGGACAACCTGGGAGATTACAGTAGGTCTATGTAGTGTATCAGAGGCTAAGGTTAATATCTTTATCTTCCCCCAGGACAAGAAGTTTAGAAGAGTTAAACTCCATATCTACCCACTACCCAACTTATATGCTATTGCTGTGGTGTGTTCTAATTCAGTCTTTAAAAAAACCCGTAGTAAATGTATTAGTTAGGTAATGTTAGAGGTTATAACAAGTAAATCCTGGAATCTTGGTGGCTGTACTCTGAAAGCTCATTTCATACTCATGTTCCAGTCCACTGGGGGATATTTCTGGTTGGGCTACCTTCCATGTGATCATTCAGGGATTCAGGCTACTTCCAACCTGTGGCTCCACCCTCCTTTTTGTCTTTTGTTCACTCTCCATTAAGCCAGCAAATGGGAGACGGTATAACCATTTCTTTACCACTTTACACCAGAAGTAACCCATATTACTTTTGCTCAAATGCTAATGACCAAAATGCAGTCACATGCCCATATCTAATTGCACTTAGCACAGGTTCCTCATGAGAAAATAGAGAGAACAGTTGTAACTACCTTACAGCATTTTGTGAACATGAATCTCAGTGTACGGCTGAATATTTAGTAAGTGCTCACCATGTGCCAGGTACTGTACTAAGTGTATAGTTTTTATCATCTGGTATAATCCTCACAGTAACTTGTAATGTAGAAGCTAGCTCATTTCCATCATCAGACAGAGCAACCAAAGCTTCAGGTGAAGTTGACTGTCTCATCTGGAAAGTAGCCTGTAGCAACTTCTCTCCCTGCCAATCTTTTCATGACAGAAGAATCCTTCAAGGCTAAGTAACTCTGGGAAGCCTCTTCTGACTCCTCCCATGCCTACTTATTTTCTTCTCCTATTTTCACATCTAAACCATACTATTTGCACTTATATGAGCCCCCTTTCATGTTTCTCCATTTGTTCCATGTGAATTAATGTTGTTTTCTCAACTAAATTGTTACTTCTTTGATGGCATGTAACATGTCTTACACTTAATTTATCATCTCCAGACTGAAAGCTCAGAACACTGCACACAGAAATGTCCTAATGCCTATTGTTGATAATGCCTGAGGCTCTTTGTTTTTTTAATTCTTCACAATTCTTAACACAGTGCTAAGCAATTAAAGCATACTCCATAAATTGTGTTGATTGATGGATAAGTGTATCTTTATATGCAGGATCTGCATAATGTCAAGGTGGCCAAAAATAGAATGGACTGGACTGCCATTGACTTAATTATATGATTTTTGGATTTTAATTCCCTGGGCTTTACCTTTCTAATTTATAAAATCAGGTGTCTGAATTCAATATCATAGGTCTCTTTTACTTCTAAAATTCTATAATTTTGTGGAGTTTGGGGATGACAAATATATTAAGTTCTTACATGATTAATTCATTTAATCCTTGCAACAAACCTGTCGGTAAGTAACCATTATCCCAGTTTTATAGATGAAGAATCTGGGGCTCGGAGAAGCTGAATAACTTGTATAAGGTCACACAGTTACTAAATGGAAGAATTGGGATTCTTGCCTGGGTCCCATAGAAACCAGAGCATGCATTCTCCCTCCTTTGCCACTCAGCCTCCTAAAAATCTCTGCCTTAGCAGTAAATGGAAGTTTTTTAAATCAGATTTCCTTTAACTGCTTTTCCTCGAAATGGACTGTCTCAAGCCTAACCATGTCAGAGAAAATCCTAAGGCTATTAGATCAGAAATCAGCCGCTGGCAGCTCCTCCTTACAAGGTACATGTTTGGCTCACTTTAATTTGTCATTCATTAAGCCTGGAGGAACGGAAAGAGAGACATCTTTGACTTTGCAGGAGCCAGAAGAACAAAGTTTTTACCCAAACTCGACATAAACACTTGGGTTTCGTTTGGGTTTGAGATTTTGGCAAAGGTTCAAAGCTTTCCATTTTCTGTGAAGCCATTGCCCGTTCCTGTCAGGAGATCAGTAAATTTTGAAAGAGATTCCAGAGCTGATGGATGAGTCACAGACGTCCGGACTCCATAGAGCCTTGCTTGCGCAAATGAAATGACCAGATAAGATCCTGCGGCTTCTTTCTGTTGCATGGACGTTTGCCATCAAACGCGACATAGAACTGGGTTGTTAATGCCAATGGATAAGAGGACAACATATTGTAAAAGGGACACTTAGAGGAGTGTCCAGAGGATCTCCAGAGGCTTTGGTTTGACTTTGCTTTATGATACTGTCAAGTGCTACGGAAATATCAAGAGTATGTCAGGCACAGCTCAGGGTAGTGGGTAAAGATGTGCAATTTGGAACAGGGAACAAGCTGGCCTGGGATTGAATTCTAGTTCTGCCATCTACCCATGAACTTGACCAAGTTACCTAACCTCTCTAAGCTTCAGTTTTCTCATCTATAAAGTAAGGGTAATATCAGTAGGATGGGCTATTGTGAAAGCAAAATGAAATAACATATATGAAGAAGTTAGCAGAATTCCCAGAACACAGTAAACACTCTGTAAGTTGTAGGATTTTTTTTAAACATTGAAATATCATGTTTTTAAAGCCTTGTTCCTCTTTATCTTTTCAGCTGAGGGGACTGAGGCCCAGACAATTGAATTAAACAGGTCCTTCGTTTCACAAGTGATGCAGAGGAAGAGGGGAACTTACGTTTCTTGACACATAAAATATCTCTGCCCTATTTCTTGACTGAACTAGCTGGAGAACCTTTCCAGCTTCCTTTCTTCATCTGGCCCGGGATGAACAGAAAGCAGGAGGATGAGAAGAGCAGGACAGCCCTGAGCATCTTTGAGCTCTTGGAGGTCTCTGTCAGGCTGGGCCAGGTCACACTAGGTGCTTGTTATACTTTATGGAACTTCAAGTTACAACTTCATACTGGATTGTTTTGTTTTGTTTATTTTGGTATTTCTGATCCCTTAGACAACCAGGCTGTAAAAAGTTTCTGAGGGAACTTTGGGAGAGAGAAAACCTCTTTCTGGTTTGTCCCTGGCCTTTAGCAGTCTGGCTAGGATTTCAGGTAGCTGACATTTTCAACTTCGGGCAGACCTGAGAGGCAAGTTGATTTTGTGCTGGGAGAAATTGCCTTCGGCTGTCAAAACTTCACAAGATATTGGAAACTATCTTAAAGTTTCACTGAAGTATCAGGGGAAATACCATTGAAATCCAAATTCTAGAAAACAAAAAAAAATTAATAATGAAGAGATTTCACATGTTGGATTTGTTTTCATACTATCTCATTATAGCGTGGAGTATCAATGGAGTAAAATGTTCCTGGCTAAAAGGACTAGCTCTTTGCCATCAGGTTTGATTGCAAAAAAAGGGACACCACTGATTGCCATAAAGCAATTCTGTCTTCCTGTGAATGACCTCTCAGGCCAATATCCCCTTTACTTAAATTCAGTGTCAGGGCTGCCAGATAAATTCAAGAAAAGGACCATGATCTTTATAAAAATCTATCAAAGTGTTTTTCCCATGAACTACAAGAAATACAATGATGATATACATTACAACTTGTATTTTAGATTAGATTTATATGGTTTTACTAGTTATATCTGTGTGTACATCAAATATATCCATTGTGTGTGTTATATCTGTGTGTGTATGTGTGTTACTACAATGGTCACTGCAGATGGATTAATTATTCATTCAGTAAATAAGTATTGAGGCCTTACTATAGGCCAGGCACTTTTCTATTCAGTCTGTTGCTGTCTTTGTTTTACAGATAATCATGCCCCTAAAACTTCTTCCACATTATCAATTGACAGGAATTGAGAGAGCATATTTAACTTATTTTAAGCAACTTTAATAGAAGTAGAGTCTCCACTGAAAGCTCATGTTTCCATTTATCAAGATATATTCCTTAAAACAATAAGAATATTATGTCCAAAGCACATGCTTCCTCATAAGGAGAAATCAAAGGGGACTATTTGTCCAAGGTAACAACAACCAGATTTCTACTGATTAGCTAAAATTAAGGTATTCAGGTCATGGTACTGTAATTTTTCAAAAGGAAATCACTTATTCAGATATCTAAGCCTCCTCTGCTTTTAAGGGAACTTGATCTACAAATAAACTGGTAAATAATTCTTCTGTAATGGAACTATAACTTATTTACTGATATATCTATCAGCTGTTAAAAGAAGAATTTTGCACATAGCACAGGGAGATCAGCTGGGTGCTTTGTGACCACCTAGAGGGGTGGGATAGGGAGGGTAGGAGGGAAACGCAAGAGGGAGGAGATATGGGGATATATGTATATGTAGAGCTGATTCACTTTGTTATAAAGCAGAAACTAACACACCACTGTAAAGCAATTACACTCCAATAAAGATGTTAAAAAAAAAAGAATTTCTGTGCTCAATTAGATTTTAAAGCTTTTTAAAAACAAAGCTGTCAAACATTCTTTACCTTAAAAGAACACTGTGGGATAAAAGATAAATAATTGCTAGATAAAAGATTCTGGTTTATCACATTATATGCTTTAAATATATGTATTAATAGTAATTAATATTTATAGAGCACTTGTTATATGCCAGGCACTGGTGCTGAGTTCCTTGGATTCATTACTGCATTTAATCCTTATAATATCACAATGAAATAGATGCTATTCTTATTCCTTTTTAGTGGCTGAAGAAAGTTAGGGATAGAGAATGTAGGTAACTTGTCCTCAGTTATGTAGCTGGTCAAGTGGTAAAGCCAGGCAGTCTGTGTCCAGAGCCTGCTCTCTCCAGAAGCAGCAGAATGGAGCAGAGGAACATGGGCCTTGGAGACAGAGAACATCTCAGATTAGAATTCTGACTTCACCACTTACAGGCTGTGTGACCTTGGGCCACACTCTCTATTCAGCACTGCTATGTTGCAGACTGCTTGGCTGGTAGACAACACTATATTGACTAGGAATCGTGCCAACTGAGTCACTGTGGTGCTGCATACAAGATACCTGTATTAACTCATCAATAAGTTAATACAGTACAGAGATGCACTGGTAAATATGTAACCACAAGCCCTCCAGGGAAAAGAGCGCCCCGATTGATGGTTGGGGTTTGCCAATTTCTGTGGTGTAAATACTCCCTTATGGATGATTTCAGGGTGAGAAAACTGAATGCTGAGTTGGAAAGAGATACACACAATCAAGTCCTCCAAGCTGACACAAGCAGCCTCCAGCACACCACTGAGGGAGATTCATTCTCAGACACAGCACCAGGTAAGCATCTGGGTACATAGTTCAGGTCTTGAGAGTGAGTGAGAACATCTGGGCATCAGGCAAATCACAGTACAATCATGACACAGTTTACTTAAATGCCTGCAAGGAGGTTGATTACAGCATTGCTGTAGCAAAAAACTTGGACAAAACTCAAAGACAAAAAGTAGGGGATTCGGAGATACTACAGTGCAATGCTGAAGTACTCAAAACATTCACCAGAGTGAATTTGGATCAATGAATGAAATTATATTTCCATTGCAATTGAGGCACATACTGTCACGGGTACATTCAACAGGTGGACTATTGTTTTGGGTGGGCATGTAGACTAGGAATAGAAAGAAACAACATTTTAGAGGTAGGAGGAATAGCATAATGCCAAACCAATGCCAAAGAAAGATTTAGTGTTTACTGTAAAATAAGGCAACTTGTCCTATTAGCAATACAAAAATGTTGTATGGCAATTAATAATGTTAGTTAGTCACACAGTAAGGAAGTGGGGCTAAATGAATATTGCAAAGCTCTTAGCATAGTGCCTGGTACACAGTAAGTGTTCAATATATGTTGGCCATAATTATTATTCTGATTAATTACAGTGTCCCATATGATAGAATAATGGTCATTAGACTTCTACAGAAGATGTATTAACATGAAAAGGTATTCACAATTTATTTTAAAATGAAAAAAGTTTTATCTTATTTCTGGAAAATATATATAAATATAGTGATTTTTGATAATAGGAAAAATATCTGAAATATCATAAGTGGTTCTTTATGGATGGCATGATATTGCATCATTTTAATTTCTTGTTGTGTTTGTGAAGATATCCAAGTTTTTCTACAATGAATTTGCCTTGTTTTTATTATTATAGTAAATTATTTAAATTAAAAACCAAAACACACCTGTATAATTATTTATCTCCTTGTTCCTTTGGAAGAAAAATCAATACTTGCTTCGTGGTTCAACACTGGACAGTCCGGCAAATCTTTTCCTTGTTAGTTTTGTTGAATAGTAGATTGGTTAATACCTAGACAGAGGGCTTGGATAATATTTTGAGTCCTGTACTACCCCATGAACTTGCATGGCTGAAAAACAGAGCAAGCCCAGAGAATGGGAAATGTAGCTGGAAAAAGTTTAAAAAATCACCTCAGGTCCTTTGTCTATTTTTTATTTTAAACTAGGTCTTCATCTGTAGATTTTATTTTATTTTATTTTATTTAACATCTTTATTGGAGTATAGTTGCTTTACAATGGTGTGTTTCTGCTTTATAACAAAGTGAATCAGCTATACATATACATATATCCCCATATCTCTTCCCTCTTGCATCTCCCTCCCTCCCACCCTCCCTGTCCCAGCCCTCTAGGTGGTCATAAAGCACGGAGCTGATCTCCCTGTGCTATGCAGCTGCTTCCCACTAGCTATCTATTTTACATTTGGTAGTGTATATATGTTCATACCACTCTCTCACTTTCTCCCAGCTTATCTTCCCCCCTCCCCATGTCCTCAAATCCATTCTCTAGTAGGTCTGCCTCTTTATTCCCATCCTGCCCCTAGGTTCTTCATGACCTTTTTTTTTTTTTTTTAGATTCCATATATATGTGTTAGCATACGGTATTTGTTTTTCTCTTTCTGACTTACTTTACTCTGTATGACAGACTCTAGGTCCATCCATCTCACTACAAATAACTCAGTTTCGTTTCTTTTTATGGCTGAGTAATATTCCATTGTATATATGTGCCACATCTTCTTTATCCATTCATTTGTCAGTGGACACTTAAGTTGCTTCCATGTCCTGGCTATTGTAAATAGAGCTGCAGTGAACATTGTGGTACATGACTCCTTTTGAATTATGGTTTTCTCAGGGTATATGCCCAGTAGTGGGATTGCTTGGTCGTATGGTAGTGCTATTTGTAGTTTTTTAAGGAACCTCCATACTGTTCTCCATAGCAGCTGTATCAATTTACATTCCCACCAACAGTGCAAGAGGGTTTCCTTTTCTCCACACCTCTCCAGCATTTATTGTTTGCAGATTTTTTGATGATGGCCATTCTGACTGGTGTGAGGTGATATCTCATTGTAGTTTTGATTTGCATTTCTCTAATGATTAATGATGTTGAGCATTCTTTCATGTGTTTGTTGGCAATCTGTATATCTTCTTTGGAGAAATGTCTATTTAGGTCTTCTGCCCATTTTTGGATTGGGTTGTTTGTTTTTTTGATATTGAGCTGCATGAGCTGCTGGTAAATTTTGGAGATTAATCCTTTGTCAGTTGCTTCATTTGCAAATATTTTCTCCCATTCTGAGAGTTGTCTTTTGGTCTTGTTTATGGTTTCCTTTGCTGTGCAAAAGCTTTTAAGTTTTATTAGGTCCCATTTGTTTATTTTTGTTTTTATTTCCATTTCTCTAGGAGGTGGGTCAAAAAGGATCTTGCTGTGATTTATGTCATAGGGGAGTGTTCTGCCTATGTTTTCCTCTAAGAGTTTGATAGTGTCTGGCCTTACATTTAGGTCTTTAATCCATTTGGAGTTTATTTTTGTGTATGGTGTTAGGGAGTGTTCTAATTTCATTCTTTTACATGTAGCTGTCCAGTTTTCCCAGTACCACTTATTGAAGAGGCTTTCTTTTCTCCATTGTATATTCTTGCCTCCTTTATCAAAGATAACATGACCATATGTGTGTGGGTTTATCTCTGGGCTTTCTATCCTGTTCCATTGATCTATATTTCTGTTTTTGTGCCAGTACCATACTGTCTTGATTACTGTAGCTTTGTAGTATAGTCTGAAGTCAGGGAGCCTGATTCCTCCAGCTCCATTTTTTCTTTCTCAGTATTGCTTTGGCTATTCAGGGTCTTTTGTCTTTCCATAGAAATTATGAAATTTTTTGTTCTAGTTCTGTGAAAAATGACAGTGGTAGTTTGATAGGGATTGCATTGAATCTGTAGATTGCTTTGGGTAGTATAGTCATTTTCACAATGTTGATTCTTCCAGTCCAAGAACATAGTATATCTCTCCAACTATTTGTATCATCTTTAATTTCTTTCATCAATGTATTATAGTTTTATGCATACAGGTCTTTTGTCTCCCTAGGTAGGTTTATTCCTAGGTATTTTATTCTTTTTGTTGCAATGGTAAATGGGAGTGTTTCCTTAATTTCTCTTTCAGCTTTTTCATCATTAGTGTATAGGAATGCAAGAGATTTCTGTGCCTTAAAGTAGATTTTAGACTACATATCCAGTGTGTCAATCTCTGTCTTTCAGTTGGAGTATTTAGAGCATTTACATTTAATAAAAGTATTAGTATGTTTAAGTTTAAATTTATCATCTTTCTATTTCTTTCCTATTTGTCCCATTTGTTACTGTTCCTTTCTTTTCTCCTACCTTCTTTTGGACTGAGTTGTTTAAGAATTCCATTTTGTGTCCACTGTTGGCTAATTAACTATACGTGTCTTTTTCTGTTTTTTATTTGATTGGTTGCTCTAAGGTTTACAATATGCATTTTTATTTATATATGCATATCACAGTCTACTGTATACTTTATTGTAGCAGGAATCATAAGTCCTATATCCTTTTTAGAGCTTAGGTAGTAAGTAAGTTGATTAGAATTAATGAGTGAGACATGACAAACAAAAATACAATCAATGAATCTTTATGTGAGATAGAGTATAGACCTACTTTTCATTGTAGGAGTATCTGAGTAGATTTTATTTTAAGACTTTTCATCCTTTTGTTTTAGAGTTCTAGAGAAGCAGCTCAATGTAATAGAAAGGGAATGTTCTTTGGAATCAGGCCATCTAAGGTTAAATACTCTGGACCACCACTTTCTGTTATGTGACTATAGACAGATTACTTAAAATGTGTGAACCTCTTCTGTAAAAACGGGGTAGTAATATCCATTTTTCCGGAACTTTATGAGGATTAAATGGCATCATATGTGTAAGTGCTTTAGTAGTAGAGAGCACATGCTTAGTAAGTGATAGTAGTTTTCAATTAGGAAGATGTGTTCATCTTCATTTGGTAATTTTTAAATAGCTTCTTTTTGTCAAATTTATATTGGAGTCAAAATGAATTTTTATTTCTCTTAAGCTCCCCCAACCCCCCCCCAAAAATCAGTCTTCAAATCCTGGCTCTGACACTCTACTACTTGAAGTCAGGTAAATCACAAAATTTCAAGTCTTTGCTTCCTCCTCCATGAAATGGAGATAATTTTGTCATAATTTTTTCAAAAAGTGATTGTGAGAATGAGTAGAACTCTCTTTTTAAAATGGTTGTACCAACAGTATATCTTTATCCAAATGTAAGGTACTATTAAGACTTTGATGATGATGACAATGATGATAAATACTGGAGTTTGTTACCATGTTCTTACCCAAACATGAATAATCCAGGCATGGATTGTGCCCCCAATGATCTCACCATCTAGTTGGAGGGAGATGGATGAAAATTTGAGATCATATCTAGCAATAATGGGTAGCATGTCATTACCAGATAAGGGGCATAAGCAGAAAATGCTAAACTATTGCAGGGAAGGGAGAAGTTTGTGGACTCAAAAGTCTTCCATCTTGGTGAAGGGATGTATGACCAGGTTCATAAAGATGGGTAAGAGTCATGTGAGTAAAGCAGAGAGAGGAAAGAGAGGCCAGGTGCAGCAGGACTACAGCAAAGTGTTGGGGTGAGCAATGTGGAGGCTGATGTGCTTCTCCCAGAACCTAGAATCCACCAGTGCAGCTGGGGTATGGTCTTGTAGTGGGAGACAGGGCCAGACAGGTACACCAAGGCCTTGAACCCTCAGTGAGGAATCTAAACATTTTTTTGTAAGCTAAATGTTTTGGGAATGGAGTAGGATAGAGAGGGATTGGCACTGTATGAGGGAAGGGGTGTTAAACTTATTCAGACCCCATATTTATTGTTTCCATTAAGGTTAACATCTAGCCAAGAGCATCATTCCATTAAACTAACATCTTGCAACCTACAAACATGTTTTGATAAATACAGTAATTTTTCAGAAATATGGCAAAACGTTTTTATATAACCCTATTTATCTGGAGTAGTCAACTAGTTTTAAACTAAATATGCATATTTTATATAGTAAGAGAATGTTATGCAGAAAACAGTATGTCTCTAAACAATTTTTGGTCCACATCGTTGGAAACGTTACGTAAGCACCACACACTCTTTCAAAATTGAATATGGAACCTGAGTTAGAAGACACTTTTCTTTCAAGGTTGCATTCCCATAAACTACCAACCTGGAAATGGATTATTCTAGAACAGGGTTTGGTCTCTGATTTAAGAGACAATCCACACGCTTTCACTTTGGCTCTTTCCAATCTGTGGCTTCTTTGTCCTGTTCTTTATTGACGAGTTTCCTCCTCATAAGGGAAAATGTGGGTAGCAAAGTTTTACAGGTGAAGTAAAAGTTATTTTTAGCCTTTTTATAAGCTACTGGGGAAAATTGCATTTCATTTACCATATGTCATAATGGCTCTAGATAGAATGGAAGACTATTGGACCTGAGGAACGTGAAAATTCAGGCCAGTAATATAAATGTTGTCAATCCAAAAACACTCAAGGACGGTACTCACTAGAATAATTATTTCACTTAAGCTATGGCTAGTTCAGTTAACTTGGCAGGCTTGAATTGAGTTGAAATTCATTTCGGTTTTAAAAAACACTCAGGCAGGCTGATGGAGTTAACTAGTTATTTGACTAAATTGACTCCCAGTGTGAAGTAGCTAGTCAATTTAATCAAAATGTTCCAACTGACTCTGCATACAGAGGTAAACGCAGACACTTGAATGTGCTCTCCTGGCTATTCTTTATTAAATGAAATAACAAATGTAAAGAGTTTTATAAAATGTAATATGAATAGCAGATGATATAAAATGGGCCAGAAAGCAAGCAGTTTCTGCCCTGGGATTAGCACTCAGCAATCTCACTCACAGAGTTTGGATCCTCTAAATATATTTGCCAGATTACTGCTTAAACTCACAATCCACCTTGGGTCTTCCTGACTATATCCGCTAGGATATTTCTGGTCATTCTCTATAGAGCCAAAATGTTTTGAGGATCTACTCTGTTCTATACATGCCTTTATGCATACACAGATAACATTTTCCACTTAAGAGGAAAAAACAGAAAATTCGATCATTTGTAACATGCTCTAACAATGGACTAAAATATTTTCTGCCTGGGATGTATCACTGCCAATTCTTTTGTGTCACGGGAAGAAAGGAAAGAGGGAGGGAGGGAAGGAAGGGAGAAGGAAGGAAAAAGAAAAGGAAGTCATTGCATATTAGAGAGAAAATATTAAGTGGAATCGGCATCATATAAAATGAGTAGTAAATTGAACCAAGTTAAAGTATAGAATCAGCCCCCTTCTAACCCTAAGAATCTCTGGGTCTCAAAAACAAAATCATCTCTTAGCATCCCCCTTCCTCCCTCTTTTGTAACATTTTATTAAGATGCTGTGGTGCTTCTTTTTAAAGAAAAGGACAGATTTTTAAAGACGCAGGATATATTCAGTAGCATGCAGGACTCTAGAAATAGGGGTTTTGAGTGCTAAGCCTGACTGTTACTATCTTTTGGGAAATGGGTTCAGTAGATGAGTCCTCCTTATTATGGAGAAGGAGGAAAGTTGAACAGTTTGAAGATTTCTTAGCAGTGAGACTTGACTCTGAAGAACCTTTGAGGTGAGTGAAATGAATCAGAAACATATGGATTACATTTCGCTTCAAGTGCCTCAGGGCTCAGAGTGTTTGGCTAAGTACATTTTAGGTTTTTCCCAGTACAGAATTAAAAAAATACGATTGCCCGAAGCAGTTTCCCAAGCCCAACTTGTACTAGGATTCAGTTCAAGGAATGTCTTGCCCCACTTCTATTAGAAATGCAAATGAGCCCCAAGCATTGGATTTTTCAGAATGCTCTCAGGGAATACATGGCTGATCTGTAGGAGGCAGCTGTATAGACGGCATCATTATGAGAAGAGAAACAGAGAAGAAAGAGAAAAAGAGAGAGAGAGAAAATACCCTTTCTTCAACTATCCAGATGATGAGTTATCAGATTGAACTACTAGAATCTTCTCCCTTTGTGCTAAAGCATCATTTATGTCCTTTCTAATTGCCTCTTACCCTGAGCAAAGGCAATTCACAATGGTGTGTGAACCTCTGAGTGTGAGTGAGGTCCTTAGGTTGTCTCCAGTGAAGGTCACTAGAAAAGACTGGTCCAGAGGATCATACCAACCTGTCAGATCCTCCAAAAAAGGAGAGACTAGTACTATTGCTAAAATGAATACAGGATACATATTTCTTCCCTACTACAAGGGTATTGGTGGTATTGGGACTAGATTTCAGTTGATTAACCTAGGACTCAAATAATAAAGATGATAATAATGTCAGATATTTACTTAATATGAATAATCTGATTTTGATAAATTTTAAGACCTCATCCCTAGACATTCTGATTTCATCTTCTGGAATAGGGCATGGATATTTAGTGTCCAAGACAGAAGATGTACACCAGGAAATTCATTTCAGGACTGTTGGGAGTAGCATTCTTTTTGTAATTAAAAAATAAAAGGCCCGAATGTTCCTAAGCAGCAAAATGGAAAAATAAACTGTACTAATTTGTATTATGTCATACAATGGAATTTCTCTACAGCAGTACAATGGACTGTGGACACAAGTTATGAACACATAAATATGGCAGCATCTTAGAAACACATGGAGTGGACACTCCCACTAGAACAACCACTCCTCTTGCCTCTGGAGACCAGATGTAGCTGTCATTGCTGCCACCTCCCATCATCAAGACAGATGTTTGCTGTCCTTGGGGTGAGGGTTTCTGATTGGCAAGCCTGGCCGCTGCTTTCAAGGCAGCCTGGTAAAGCAAATCTCTCTGACTTTAAAATTCTCTAGTGGTAGGTAGAGTAAGGTCTAGATTGTGAGGTAGGAAATTTCCAAAATAGGGGAAGGAAGATTGATGTTGGGAAGCTGAAAAGAATACCAACCGTTACTATAAACTCCAAGAGAAAGACATGAGATACGAGAAGCAGGAGTGAGTCAGGAAACCAGTGAACCCATTATTAAGTCTAAATAAGCTGTAGTTGATGCTTTAAAAATACTAGTAACACACTAGAATTTAACTCCTAGTAGTATCTTATGGGAGATGAAGAAGAGATGGGGAATTAAACACATCATAAATCTTTTGTCCAGTTTTGGAGAATAACATAGATAATGAGTAACTCTAGGGATTGATAGAAAAATATGTCTAAATATTGCATTTTAAAATGTAAGGGTGAGGGGAGAGAAGTGAATAGCTGGAGCACAGAGGAGTTTTAGGGCTGTGCTCTGTATAATACCAAAATGATGGAGACATCATTATATGCCCAAACCCATAGAATGTACAGTGCCAGGAGTGAGCCATAATGTAAACTATGGACTTTGGATGTCACATCATAATCATGTGACACTAAATCCAGATATCATTGGGTCTTTTAACCTTCTGAAAGTTCCTTGAGTATTGTTAAAGTAGAAATAAGCTCTGGCTTCTAAAAAAAAATGTGACAGTGTAGGCTCATCATTTATAACAACCTACCACTCTGGTTGGGGGTGTTGATAATGGGGGAGGCTCTGCATGTGTGGGGTCAGGGGGGAGATGGCACATCTCTCTACCTTTCCTTCAGTTTTGCACTGAACTTTAAACTGTTCTAAAAAAATAGAGTCTTAAAAAATTGTAAGGATAATTTCTTGGGGTAATCATTAGAATGGGCCATAAGAACGGCTTCAGAGGTGCTGGTAACATTGTACTCTGATTACATCAGTGTGTGAAAATATATCAAGCTGTATGCTTGTGATATATTTTACTTCAATAAAAGTTTTTATATTTTATGAAAGAGCAATATGGGTACATGGTAAAAACACACACACACACACTTTTTTTGAAAGTATAGAAAGACATAGAGTAAATAATGTCGTCCTATACCTCAGACCTACAGCGTTCTATGTCCCCTACCTAGAGGCAGTGCTGTAATAATTTCTTCTAAATCCTTCCCGAGATATTTTAAGATTGTGTGGATTCATGTTTGTGTGTATGTTTGTACTAATGAGATATATATGTATATATACCCATATATTTATGTACATATTTATTTATGTGTATTTCCCCTTTTTATATAATCACTGTACTATTATATTCTACATGGTGTTCTCCATCTTGCCGATTGGGTTGATTTGCCTCCTCCTTTTCAAGGGCTGCACAGAAGTCATGGATTCTGTCGTATGGTTATACCATTATTTATCCAGTCTGTGCCTACTCAAAGCAATACAGCAGAGAATATCTGTATAAATATGTCATTGCAGACATGTATGACTGTATTATATATCAGTTATACATATATGTGTGAATATATGTATATAAACATATGAAATTGCTAGATCAAATGGTAGATGCCTTTCTAATTTTGATCTCACCAAATTGCTCCCTGAAAATGTTGCACCCTTTATATTTCACCCTTTATATTTCACAATGTGTTACCAGAGTTTTTCAACATGGCCAATCTGATAAATGAAAAGCAGCACTTGTTAATTTTAATTCACCTTTATTCAACTAGCTAATTTAATAGTAGTTAGATAGAACTTCTCTCATGTGTTTAATAGCCATTTGTATTTAGTTTCCTGTATATTCTTGTTTTGCTCATTTTTATAGTGAGTTGCCATTTCTTTATTAATTTTTATTGTGGTAAAATATACATAACATAAAATTTACAATTTAAACTATTTTTAAGTATACAATTCAGTGGCCTTAAGTATTTTCACAGTTATGCAACCATCAGCACTATCCATCTCGAGAACTCATCATTCCCAACTAAAACTGTACCCACTAAACAGTAACTCCTCATTTCCTTATTAATTTGAGTCCTTTATATATTAAGATAATTCATAATTTATCATGAATTTATCATTTATCATGATTTATCATTTAAATCCCCTTAATAATCATCTGAAGTAGGCAGTTGCTTGTATGATTCATTCCAATCAGACTTTTACCCTTGGCACTCAACTAAATCTGCTCTTACCAAGGTTGTCAATGACCTCCATATTGCTACATCCAGTCATCAATTTCATTTCTCATCTTGCCCTATCAGCAGAATTTGACACAATTGATCACTTCTCCTAGTAAAACTTTTCACAGTTGGATTCCAAGGTGCCAGAATCTCATGGTTTCTCTTTTATCTCATTTGCTTTTCCATCTCAGTCTCCTTTGTCAGCTCTTCTCCAAGTTTTCTAATCTTTGGAGAGGCCCAAGTCTCAGTACTTACATTACTTCTCTTCTTCGTCTATACTCACTCCTTTGGTGATCTCTTCCAGTCTTACGGCTTAATAGCATCTATATGCTAATGACTACCACAGCCCACATCTCTACCCTGAACTCCACAGTTGTATATTTAATCGCCTCCTCAATGTTTTTACACAAATATTTAATAAATATGTCAAAACTAACAGGTTCAAAATTGAATTTGTAGATTATAGCTTCTGATAATAGTACAACGACTTAGCTGGACTATCCCTCCAATAAATAGCAGTTTAAAACTGCAAAATATTTTTAAAACACATTAGAAAGCACTACAGAGCAAAAACAAATGTAGAAAGAAGTTGTAGGGAAGTAGTCCCATGAAAAAATAGGAATTGTATGTGATATATATACATTTTTATGGCTATTTGCCTGAGGGCACTCCCTGATCCACATGAGGCAAGGCTAGAGAAAGTCACAGACTTGCTGAATTGAGGTGTCAGAGGACAGAGTTTTGGGCTAGCAGAATGACTTGAAAATTAAAGTTGGGAGAAATACCAGAAAGAAGGGGCTGAAGAGGGGTCAAACCCCCAAAATATGAATATAATTCTTACAACTATTGAGTAATCATTGAATCGTGCATATCATGGGACTATTCTAGGGGCCCTGCAGAAAGAGCATATGAAAGCTAAAAGAACTGAGAAGAAATCTCAGCTGCTTCCCACTACAGGAAAGACAGTTTTGGGTTTGAGTCAATGCCCTTCACAGGGAGATGATGGAATTCAGAGTGTCTACAACTTACTACACCCTGTCCAGCATTCAGTAAAAAAAAAAAAAGAAGAAGAAATACACATACATACACATACACACACACACACACATTCACACACACACACACACAACACACACTGGACAGATGAAGAAACAGAGAATTGAGATCCAGACCAGAAAAAAAAAAGCAATCAATGGAAATGACCCAGAGATTTTTCAGATGTTGGAATTAGTAGATAAGAACTTTAAAGCTGATATTATATATATTTCAAGGAAATAAAGTTGTATTCATAATGAATAAATATGAGAAATCTGGCAGAGTAATTAAAACTTTAAAAGAATATAATAATTGAAATTAAAATTCTATAAGATGGATTTAAAAGCATATTGCAGATGGTAGAAAAAGAGTGAATTTGATGACATATCAATAGAAGTAAACCAGTTTTAAAAAGAGAAAAAAAGTACTTAAGCAATTTATTTCATCAACCTATGAGAATATATCAAGCAGTGTAATATATGTGTAACTGGAATCCCCAAAAGGAAGCAGAATGCTGCAGAAAAAAACATTTGAAGAAATAATGGCAGAAACTTTCCAAAATTTGATGGAAAAACACTAAAATTTCAGATCCAATAAGCTTAGTAACAATGGAAATTAGAGAATATTTTGAATTAAATGATAATAAAAATACAACATGTGAAATGTGTGATGTGCAGTTAGAACAGTGATTAGGGAGTAATCTGTAGCTATAAATGCTTATTTTTTTTAAGTTTTAAAATTAATGATCTGATTCACTTTAGTGAGCTAGAAAATTAAGAGCAAATTAAACCCAATATAGTAGAATGAAAGAAATAATGAATACAGAAGTCAGTGAATTTGTAAATGGAAGAATTTAAAGTCAATTGTGTTTCTACATAGTAGCAACAAATTAATATTATTCATTTATAATACCTACCAAAAATAACAGATTTAGGAATAATTTTTATGTGAGACTCATATCCTGAAGATTACAGACCATTACTGAGAGAAATTATTGAAGACAAACAAATGGAGAGATATATCATGTTCATGAATTAGAGGACTTAATATTGCAAAAATATCCATTCTCCTCAAATTGATCTATAGATTCAACACAATCCCAGTCATAATCCCACCACAACTCCTTATAAGAATTTAGAAGCTAATCTTAAATTTTGTATGGAAATACAAAGTACCTAGATAAACTGAAGAAAAGAAAGAATAAAGTTTAAGGACTTGCGCTCTCTGACCTCAAGACTTTTTATAAATCTATAGTAGTCAAGGCAATGTGACATTAGGTATAGAAAGACTGATAAATCTATAAGGACAAAAAAAAAAGGACCTTAACCATTACTTCATATCAAACTCAAAGATCCATTTGAGAAGAATCATAAAATATAAAATCTAAAACTATAAAATCTTAGAAGAAATTTTAAGAGAGTATCTGTGTTACCTAGGGTTAGTCAAAGATTTCTTAGAAAAACAAGAAAAACAATTACCATAGAACAACAACAATAGAAAAGGTAAATTAGACCTCATCAAAACTAAAAACATTTGTTCATCATTAAGGAATATTAAGGAAATTAATAAATACACCACAGATTGAGGGGAAATGTTTGTAAAAATATATCTGGAAAAAGGTATTCTACAATCAAAAGGCAAGCGAACTGATAAAATATTGATGTAAAGACTCAGATAGACACTTGACTAAAGAAAATACAGGAATGGTCAAGAAGTACATGAAAAAGTGATAACATCACATTCATTAAGAAAATACAAATTAGGTCCACTATGAGGTGTGCATTGCCTACCTTTAAAATGGTGAAGATTAAAGAGACTGTTATGCTTGTAGATGGGAGTATAAAATGATATAACCACTTATTTTTTAAAGGTCTGATAATTTCTTTAAACATCTGTGACCCTAATTCCACCTCTACCTCTAGTATTTACCCAAGAAATAAAAGCATATATCCCCAGAGACTTGTATAAGAATGTTCACAGCATCTTCATTTATAATATCTCCAAACTAGAATCAGCCCAAGTATTCATCAACAGAATGATGATATACAAAGAAACACTAAGGGGCAATAAAATACAGTATATTCATATATTTATGCCATGGAATACTATTTAGCAATAGAATGGAACGAATGAGTGAACGGTGCAACAACATGGATGAATGAAAGTAGACTTACACAAAAGTGTAGTGCTCTCTGGATCTCACAGATACCATGCTGAGCAAAAGAAGCCAGACAAAAAAGAGACACAAATGGTTCCATTCATATAGGCAAAGTAACTCTATTCTGCAAAATAAAAAAAATAAAAATTGGAGCAGTGGTTGCCTCTGGCAACTGAGAGGGACAAGGGGAAACTTTACTGGGTGATGGAAATATCTCATGTCTTGATGGGGGTTTAGTTTACACAGGTATATTTTTTTGCTGAATCTCATCAAATTGTGTAGTTTAGATTTATGCATGTGAATATATGTAAATTTTAGATTAAGAAAAAATGTAAACTAATATTAAACTCAATAGGTTTTCTTTTCATTACCTTCTGTGTATTCCAAGCTTACACAAATGAGCAGATATGTTGAGGATAAAGAAGTTAGCTTTCTCACTGTTGGGGAAGGGGGTTACAATCAGGGGAAGGAAAAGGTAAGAATGTACTCTGTGCTTCTGGATTGGAACTGGAGATATCAGTATGAAGTCATGTCTCTTAAGGCAGGTATATAGATAAATAGACGGATAGATGAAAGAAAGAGTGAGAAATATTTATGTATAACACAGGTGTGTGTGTATATATATATATATATATGAATGATATATACATCTGTATGTCATAGATATTGACACATATTACTCAGCTCTATTTGCTGAGAGGGTACAGGAGCAATTACATAGCAGTAGGAATAAACATACCTAGTGCCCAGATCTTAGTTTCTGCCCAAATATCTTTCTTTCATACACCCATCCTTCAAGTATGTTCTTAAATGTCTTCTCAGTGAGGCTTAAGCTGATCTATCCTATGTAAAATTACAACTTTTCATCTAGTCTCCTCTTCTCATCCACCCTCTTTGGTTTTTGTCCACAGTGCTTTTTGTATCAATTTCTAACATGCTAATTAATTAATTATATATATTTTCTCTCCTCCTGCTAGGGAGTGAACTCCTGGAGGACAGGGATTTTTGGTTCATTGCTGATTATCTAGCACCTAGAACAGGGTCTGGCACATACTAGGTACTCAGTAAGTGTTTGTTGAATAAATGAATGTCTGACCATGTTACTGGAAACAAGGTTTAAATTCATAGCCAGTAAGTAACAGAGGTGGGATATAACACATCTTATATTAACTGCAGGATTCATTACACAAAATGCCTTTATCATGTGAAAGATCTATAATATGAAACCAAACTGTGACTCTGCGTGGTAAGCACTATATCCCCTGTGGCACTGAAGGTAAACTTTCTTGCTTCCTAGTTCAGCCCAGGCTAAGGTTAGGCCAGTTCAGAGAGTAAACTCAAGAGATATACTTAAAATCCTTTTGTTCTGAATGCTCATTTAGGTCACTGAAGATAGACCAGGCCTTTGAGGTAGATATGGTGGCACCTGCCAAATGAGTTCACCTTGAGGGCATCGTTTCTCAGCCCCAGGACTTGCTGGGGCTGCAGGTCCTTTGTATCCTCTTTCTTTATCCTCACACGCTCACCAACAACCTGGTAAAAGAGTGTTCATGTGAACTCCTAAGGAATTTGTCCATGTAAGGGAAAAAAGGGAGTGAAAGGAAGAAAGATGCTGCATCTAGAGATCAAGAAGAAACAAAAATTAACATCAAAAGAAACAGCTACTTGTTTGGCAACTGATGACTGTTTTTCGAGAAAAAAAATATTTTCTCTCTAATATTAGTTTCTAAAAGGATAACTGCAGAAGAAAGAAACAGCTAGATTTCTCCTTAGCAGAAGCACAAAGCTATAGACAACAATAAGCAGCTAAAGCAACCAAAGAGGAAAAGCTCTGTCTGGACATTTTGGCTTAAAGCAATTGGAATTTGGAAGAGGAAAAAGAATGTGACAGTTTAGGTATCACTCAAGTCTGTTCAAGTGCAACTATGGACCTAGAGGTCCAGTAGTTCCTTTAGATTCCCCAGTCCATTAGGTTCTGAAGGGGCTGCTAATTATACAATATATTCCTTTGGTTGTAGGTAAACATATGACCTTTGCCTGGCTGATCTTAATACCAAGAACCCTTGGCCATGGTGTTTGGCTTAGGAATGATCTCATGCCCTAATGGGCAGGATCTTTCTGTAGATTTCATGTAGAGACTAGGTGAGATAAATCCTCATTTTCTCCTGAGCTTCCCAACCTGGGATGGCATAAACCTGACTTTGTTGGTGGCCATGCTCCCTGGTTCTTGTCAATGGAGGAAGCCTGTGGGCAGCAAAAACAAATGAAGCCAAAACCAGGTATGAACAGAGAGAGAAAGAATGAGAGAAGCCAGGTTTACAGTCTGAATTCCTGGGAGACTTTGAGACTAATCCTGCCCCTGGACTTCCTAGTTGGGTTTTTTCTAGCTACTTGCAGTAATGAGAGTCCGGACCCACAGACCCACCCTTCAAAATGCCATTTGTCTATTTGTCAAATGATTCTTTACACCGTTTTCTAAGCACTATAAAGAGGAAGAAACTGCCATGAACCCAGTCTTCTGAGAGCTGAAAACAAAAAACATGCAATAATAGCTATTGAGATTCTAAGAATTCCCCCATTGCAGTTTAGTAAACCTCAGGGTAGTTTTTTCATTGAGCCATGCTTAGCCATTGGTTGAACTCAGATGGGCTCAGGAACCAGTCCCATTGGATCTCAGCAGCATAGATAAGTAGGAGGAGGAAATTGTGAGGAGACCAAGTCCAGGGGAACTTATGTAACTATAGGGATGACTCTGAGAAGAGCAGTCAGGAGACCAGCTAAGAGTCCTAGATTTAGGCCAGCCTCAAAATCAAAGGAGATCCAACATGAGAGTGAGACAAAGGGGTAGAAGTGGATGAATCTGTGAGTCACAAGAGTTAGGAGAATTACAGTTCTCGGTGACTGATCCATGGGAGGAGTGGTATCCAGACTGTGGCTGGAAGTATGGGATGTGGTACCAAGTTATATTGGCCAGAGTCCAGCAGAATTCCAGCCTGAGTCCAGCAGAATTCCAACCTAACAGGTTACAGTTCTTTGGAGATCTGATTTGCCTTTTCTGTGTGGGCAAGACACCTATCAGCCAAATATTCAAGGTCCATGTGAGAACCCAGAGTTCAGAATTCACAGTGAGCTCTGAGTCTTCACCCAAAACAGTCTGGAGAGGGTGAGTCAGGTGATGAGTGTAAGCTACAGTCCTAGAAAGGGTCCAGGGACAAGCCAGAAACGAGGGTTCAACATTCACATCCAAGGGCTTGTGGGGAATCCAGAACTGGAAATGAAAGACCAGAAAAAGTGGTTCAAGGCTGAAGAACCAAAGGAACAGAGTAGGAGACAGGAGAGATGATAATAAAGTGAATACTTCTAAGAAAATTTCACAAAGGACGTCGCAGTGCTCCCAACTTGTTTTTATTAATGGGCTATTAAGTGTGATGTGGCAGTTGGTGGACATCAGGGAATAGAGGAAGCAAAGGCAGAGGCCATTGACACACAATGAGTAAACAGTGGGCTCTGGGAAAGGCAGCATTCAGTGGGTATGCAGGTTGTTTGGGCCCTTTCCTGAATACTGTTGGGGTGAGGTAGTGGTACTATTCACTGGACTCATAGTCATGTCCCAAGAATGGCAGGATCCTGTTCTGCCATCTGCCCTATTCACTCCAATAAAAGAGAGAGGTATAATGGGTATGAGCAGACTTCCTGGGCTCAAATGCTAGGTTCACTGTTAACTAGCTCTGTGACCTTGAACAAGTTATTTAATCCCTATTCCTTAATTTCCTCATCTGTAAAAAAGGAGAATGTTTTGGTACTACTGCATAGAATTATTATAATAATATCATTAAACACTTAGAACTGTCCCTAACAGATATTAAGCACTCACTTAATGTTAGCAGTAATTACTCTCTCAAGAGAGAAATACATAGGAACAGTTAGGAAATAAGAAACAAAGGGTCCCTTTGCTTTTATCTTGCAAGTATCTAATAAGCCCAATGCAGAGCACATGATTTGAGTTTAAAGTCTAAGGGATCTTTGCTACTCCCTAAAACTTAAATCCAAATCTTGGATCTTAACAATGTCTGGCCTGGCTTATTATCAGAAACTAGAGGAATGACCCCTGTGCTTGGGAATGTTTGAGAAAAGAGTCTACTTATTCACCAGCTGCAGCGAAGAGAGGACAGCGAAATGGGGAATGATGATGCCCCTAGTAAATGTGGCCCAATGAATGCCCCAGGCTGCTCCCCTGTCATATTAGTAACATATTTCCCTACCTAGGTAGGGGTACTTTGGAAAGCGGGAGTGGGCTGGATACATAGGGAGTAGAGTCTCTGTGGAGAGAGCTGTGGCACGTACGTCCATGCCTATACATGGATATCCAGCCAATTATAATAAAGCTACTTCCAGAATCCACAGGCTGGTGGGTCTGAGCTTATTTCAAAAAATTCTGTCTCCCAATTTCAGGATTTGCTTAGGAACTGGCTGGAACAAGAAGTAACTCATCCCATGCATGGCTAACTGGGTAATATGGCAATTGACTGAAACTTTACCCTTGACCATACTTGTATCATTCCTAATAAAAAGTGTACAAACTTGGGTGATACTTTACATAACAATGAGTTTATATTGATAACATTTTATTTCCATCTTTTAAAGAAGCTATTTTTTATTACTAGTTGGCTCAGTTAAAGCTGTTTAAGAGGTGTGAACAGTGGTGCCTTTCAGTGCAGGGTCCTGTAATGCTCTTTCAACAATCCTCCCGAGCCTTCAGCACTGCTGCAGGCTGCTTTCACACTTATAGTTTCTTTTTTTTTTTTTTAACATCTTTTTTGGAGTATAATTGCTTTACAATGGTGTGTTAGTTTCTGCTGTATAACAAAGTGAATCAGCTATATGTATACATATATCCCCATATCTCCTCCCTCTTGCGTCTCTTTCCCACCCTCCCTATCCCACCCCTCTAGGTGGTCACAAAGCACTGAGCTGATCTCCCTGTGCAATGGCAGCAGCTTCCCACTAGCTATCTGTTTTACATTTGGTAGTGTGTATATGTCAATGCTACTCTCTCACTTCGTCCCAGCTTACCCTTCCCCCTCCCCGTGTCCTCAAGTCCATTCTCTACGTCTGCATCTTTATTCCTGTCCTGCCCCTAGGTTCATCAGAACCATTTTTTCTTTTTCTTTTTTTTTATATTCCATATATATGTCACACTTATAGTTTCTGATGTTACTGAAAGCAGCCCCCCCATGCAGAAGTTATATAGAGATATGACATAACCTTGGTGTGCACCCTAATTTGAAAGGATGAGAATACATAGAAGGAAATGTGTGAGCAAATATTAAGAATATTGTATACAATTAATATTTATGTACATCATGAGTCAGGGGCATCTACTGGAACGTAGTGGTTGCAGCTGGGGAGGGTTGTTACCTGTGAATCCCAGTTTCTCTTCATTTTTGGCGTATTGGATTCTACAGATAAGATTTTGTGGCAAGCCTGCTATAGTGAAATATTGCTGCTTAAACTATTAGAGCAGAAATTTTGTTTTCCCTTTCTCGCTTCTCTCTCACCCCAAAATAGTCTCTTCTGCTTAGGTATAGACAAATTTCAAAGAAACACAGCATTTCTGGTCTGGAAGCAATCTCTTAGCTCATCATTCTTTTTTTTTTTTTTATACATATTTCCCTTCTAGAATCATGTTTCTTTTTCTTAAAATACATCCTTTAGATATTCCTTGAGTGTACATCTGTTGTTGGTAAACTCCATCTTTGTTTGTCTAAAAATGTTTTTGTTTCATTTTCATTTTGGAAAGATCATTTTCCTGGGTATATATGTGTAGATGGTTATTTTTCCTCAGAATTTTGAAAATACTACTTAACTGTATTTGATTTTTGTATTGCTGTAAGGAATGTGATGTGAGTCCAATTGTTATTTCTTTGGAGATAATCTTTTTTTTTAAATTTATTTTATTTATTTATTTTTGGCTGCATTGGGTCTTCATTGCTGCACGCAGGCTTTCTCTAGTTGCAGCGAGCGGGGACTACTCTCTTTGTTGTGGTGCATGGGCTTCTCATTGTGGTGGCTTCCCTTGCGGAGCACAGGCTGTAGGTGCGTGGGCTTCAGTAGTTGTAGCATGAAGGCTCAGTAGTTGTGGCTCTCAGTTGTGGCAAGTGCAAGCTCAGTAGTTGTGGTGCAAGGGATTAGTTGGTCCGCAGCATGTGGGATCTTCCCAGACCAGGGATTAAACCTGTGTCCTCTGCATTGACAGGCAGATTCTTAACCACTGCGCCACCAGGGAAGCCCCCTGGAGATAATCTTTTTTAAAAAACTGTTTTTGAGACTTTATTTATCTTTTTTATCCTATAATTTTATTTATAGATAGAGATTTCTTTTCTATTTCAGATTTATTGTGCTTCTTGACTCTGAGAATCTGTGATTTTTATCATTTCTGAAAAATTTTCATTATTCTTCCCACTTTCTCTGGTCTTTTCTTCTGCAATTTTGATAAGATGTTTTCTAGACTTTCTCTTTCAACTGTCCATATTCTATTACATTTTCATCTTTTCCTCTAAATAGTAAGTGCTTCAGTATGCACTATGCAGTAAGCTATTTCCTTAGAGCTATTTTTCAGTTCACTAATTCTCCCTTTAACTCTGCCCATTCTGTTATTCAGTCCATCCACTGATTTTTAATTTTAAGAGTTATGTGATTTTTTTATTCATAGACATAATTTGTTTGGTTTTTCTCAAAATGTGCTTATATTTTTTTCTTAATATATTTTTCCTTGATCATATTTTCAATTTCCTCTCTTATTTCTTTACATGCCAATTGTTTATTCTTTTTCTGGCAACTCCTTCCTGAAGTCCATGGAAGCCTAAATCTCTTTCTTTGTAGTTTTGTCAAATCTTACACATTTCGATTTGTTTCTCAGAGTTTTGTAAATTTGGTTTCTCAACTATTATTCATTTCAGCTGTACCTGTATGAATTCTGCAAAGTCCGCTTTGAGGGTGATTCTTTACAGGAATAATTTGCTTTTGTTTCTGCCTGACACTTTGTCCATGAACATTGTAAGTTAATTTTGGGCTGAGGCTTCCTAAGGCATCTACATAGTATAGTAATCCATGTAAACACAGACCTGTGTTCACAAATTCTCAAGAGAGACTTTTTTCCTCACAAGAGCTTACATCCAGATTAACAAGTTTCTCCTCTTCCCAGCAGGCTAATGTTTTCTACCCACCCTTTCACTGAAGTTTAACTCCTTTTAAAGCTCTTGATTCTGTATAGGAGTTCTCATTTCAACTCTGTATCTTACATAGCCCCAGTGTTTGTCTCATGTCCTCATATGCAACCATTAAATCACACTGAGTCACAGGGACTAGCAAAGGCCCTGAGAGCAGCCCAAGCTTCAATATCAGTCTATTACTCTTGTTCCCATTCCTTCTTAGTTTTTGGCCCCTAAGGATTTCTCTTACTTTGTTGTAAACTTGGCCAAACCTTTAAACGTCTCTGTTATATTTTATCCCATGTTTCTAAGTGCTTTGAAACAGGAGAGTTTTTCAAGATATTTATAATAGTTCTTAAGGTTAACTTAGATCAATCTGTTCTTTATCATAACACAACTCTTATTTCAAATGTTTGTTAAATCAATATGTTTAAATAAATAAAATACAATAAAAGCAGAACTTCTCTGGCTAGATAGCCGGGCAAGCCCAGAATTCTGCCTCTTTGGAGTTTTCCTTACTCTTCATGGCAGCATCCAAGATACCTGCTAGGACCTATAGGACTACACAGGTAGTGTAGGACTTCTCTCTTAGACTGAGTCCATGCCACAGAACGAAATGAGTTAAGACAATAAATTGAGGTAGCATCTCTCTATTGAGGTCGGCTTCCTATTTGTAAATACAAGTGGGGCTTATACCTAAACTTAAGGCTAATGTCTTTATATGGTTCTAATAAGTTTAAGTGCAGGGTTACCTTGATTTCTATAGCTATGCTCATGAAAAATTTAATGTAAATCAAATCTATATTCCCACTTACTTTCATTGTAATATCAGAGCTATGTTACCATGGGAAAATTAGTATGGCCCCAGGACCCAAAATTACCTTAAAGAATGCAGAAAAGCTATTATAAGTACATATTAATTGGAAAAAACCCAATTCTTTATAATAAAATATTATCTCTTAATAAAATATTAAGCACAAAAAATGGAACATTGTAAATTAGATTGTAAATGAGATATGGAAGGAAGAATCTCCGTTTCATTAACCAAGCACTCCAGGCTTTAAAAAATTATATTTATTATATCCACAAACCCTATCACATGCAAAGACAGCTGAATCTGGTTCACACTTTTCCCAGGTATGTTAGAACAGTTGAAAATGTAATGGAGTAAAAAGCTGGTCATAAAACACAGACAGGTTTAGATATCTGTAACCAAGAACCTCTGTCAGTGTGAAGCTCCCACATTTTCTCTTCTGTTCACAATTGCAGGCAATACCTTTTTTTTTTTTTTTTTTTTTTTGCGGTACGCGGGCCGCTCACTGTTGTGGCCTCTCCCGTTGTGGAGCACAGGCTCTGGACGCGCAGGCCCAGTGGCCATGGCTCACGGGTGCAGCCGCTCCGCGGCATGTGGGATCTTCCCGGACGGGGGCACGAACCTGTGTCCCCTGCATCGGCAGGCGGACTCTCAACCACTGCGCCACCAGGGAAGCCCCAGGCTTTTAGTGGCTGGTTTCAGAAGTCAGAGCCAGAAAGATTTGTGATCGGAAAGGTGGAAAAGTGGGATTGGGTGGAAAGACCACATGACTTGGAGGTTTGTTTGCTTCCTCAGCAGGACAGCAAGAGCAAAGGGAAAAACATGAAAGTGAAGCAGGAAAGAGGGAAGGGAGACAGAACAAAGAAAAACACAAGGCAGGATGCAAAAACCAAAGTGCCTTTACTGGAATGAGCAGAGTCAGATTTAGGAGGGGGCACTTGTATGTGTCGGCTCCTCCAAACTCTCTCGCACAGTGGCCAGTATTCTCTATATTTTGTGACATGTCTTGTCTTCCTTACTCGACTAAATTTCTTAAGAGTGGAGCATAAATAGTAATTGTTATATTTCTGAAACACTTTGTTTATAATGAGATTCTCTCGTACCTTATCTCAGTTATTTTTCAAATTAAGGAAGGCATTTGTTAATATTATCTCCATTTTACAACTGAGGAAATTGAGTTTCAGGAAAGTTAAGAGATTTGCCCAGGATCTCATAGCTAGTAAATGATAAAACCAGGAGTTGGAACAAAGTACTTTGACAAACCTTCCTGTGTTTGTCCTACCAAACCAGTACCCATGTCCAGTTCACTTCTGTATCATTTATCACATCTTGCATAGGACTTTACACAGAGCAGATGTTTATTTATTGAAGGAATAAATGTTTCTGGAGGGAAACAAACTTCCTATTGAGATGGCTTGCGGGAATCTTTTCAAGTATTCATGTGAAATTATATCATGTCCAATTTGACTCTCCAGTTGTACTTCATCTCTTATGTTATATGTGGTGATCTGTATAGCCATGATTTTCCAAATGTCTCCAGACCTTTCTCCCACATGGGAGGGGCCCGTTAGAAGAATACAGCCTCTTTCTGTAATAGCTTACACTTCATGATCTCTTCTTCTGGATGCTGGAGTTGGCTTACACCATTGGGAGTGATGGTTAAACTGATAGAACTAACATTTGTAAGCCATCCACCAGAGGCCAGGACAGTGCTTGGAGTTTTAGAATCTTCATATCATTTAATCCCCTCAAAATATGATCATGTGAGAAAGAATTATAATCTACAAGACTCAGAGACATTGCCCAGATTAAGTAATTTTCCCAAGATGATTGTGCTAAGTGAGAAAGTACGGATGCAAACTGAGGGTGACCTTGTTCAGCAAACATCTATGGCAAACCTGCTCTCTTCTAGTAGGTTAAAATGCTAAGCACTGCCTCCAGGGAGTTTTCATTTAGCTGATGAGGCAGATAAGCAAAGAGATAGAGGATTGCAATGCTGTGTAGCAAGGGCTATGTGAGAACCAAGTCCAATGTGCTGTAAGAAGGGGTTTTGAGGAGTACCAAAAGAAAACTTCACGGATTACCATATGATCCAGCAATCTCACTACTGGGCGTATACCCAGAGAAAACCATAATTCAAAAAGACACATGCACCCCAATGTTCATTGCAGCACTATTTACAATAGCCAGGTCATGGAAGCAACCTAAATGCCCATCGACAGATGAATGGATAAAGAAGATGTGGTACATATATACAATGGAATGTTACTCAGCCATAAAAAGGAATGAAATTGGGTCATTTGTAGAGACGTGGATGGATCTGGAGACTGTCACACAGAGTGAAGTAAGTCAGAAAGAGAAAAACAAATATTGTATATTAACACATATATGTGGAACCTAGAAAAATGGTACAGATGAACCGGTTTGCAGGGCAGAAAATGAGACACAGAAGTAGAGAACAAACGTATGGACACCAAGAAGGGAAAGTGGCAGCGGTGGGGGTGGTGGGATGAATTGGGAGAGTGGGATTGACATGTATACACTGATGTGTATAAAATGGATGACTAATAAGAACCTGCTGTATAAAAACAAAATAAAATTAAATTAAAAATTATATTTAATTTAATTTTAAAAAAAGAAGCCTTTGAAAAGAAGATTGTCTTGAACTAAGTCTCTGGGGACGTTTGGAAGTTAGTCATATACAAAAAAGAACAAAATACATTAAAGGCAGGGGTTATAATATATATAATATACACAAGACAATATATATGAGAAAGGAAAATGAAATATCACAGGTCCTTGGACATGATAAATATTCCATAGTAGTTTCATAAAGAATGAACAAGAGGGACTTCCTGGTGGCACAGTGGTTAAGAATCTGCCTGCCAACACAGGGGACATGCGTTCCATCCCTGGTCCGGGAAGATCCCACGTACTGCAGAGCAACTAAGCCCGTGCACCACAACTACTGAGCCCGCAAGCCACAACTCCTGAAGCCCATGCACCTAGAGCCCGTGCTCTGCAGCAAGAGAAGCCACCACAGTGAGAAGCCCACGCACAGCAATGAAGAGTAGAGAAAGCCCGCGCACAGCAACGAAGACCCAACACACCAAAAATAAAAAAATAAATGAATTAATTTTAAAAAAAAAGAATGAACAAGTGAATAGATAGATGGTTGTTCTACTCAGAGAACTGTCAAGAGAGCCAGAACTTAAGAGAGTGCATGGTTTAGTGGAGTTAAAGAAGTAAGAAAAACATTGGACATCAAGCTTAAGAGTTTGAATTTGGTCCTGAAGTTAATAGGAAACCATTGGAAAGTTTTGAGCAGGGGAGTGCTACGAGATTTAAGTTTGGGAAACATCATTCTTACAGCAAGCTATGTATAGGGTATAAGTGAAGAAGGCTCAAACTCTAAGCAGGGAGAAGAATTAGGAAGCTCCTGTAATAATAACACAAGAAGATGCTGCAAGAGGCTAGACTAAAGCAGTAATAGTGGAAATGGATGGGATGGAACTAACTTAAGAAAAACTTAGGGACAAAGAGTTTATATATAGGTTTTGGAAATGATTGGATTTGAAGATGACCTGGTGGTGGTCTTATCTTTTAATGAAGTTGAAGATAGTGAGAGTGGCAGATTTGGGGGAGGGGAGTGGATTGTTACACTTGGTGATGAACACATTGAATTTGAGACCCATATGAAAACATCAGAGGACATCTAGATGAATATATCGGCCTGGAACTCATGAGAGAAATCTACTCAAATGTTGATTTGGGAGTTATCAACCTATAGTTGGAATTTTAATCAAGAATTAGGATGAGATCACCAGGAGATAGGAATGGAGATCCAAGGATACAGCTTCAAGGGACACTGAATATAAGATACAAGAAGAAGAAGAGCCCAAAATGAGCCTGAGAGAGATAATGCTGAGGAGGAGGAAAACTAAGAAGGAGGGAGGGAAAGGTGGTATGGACACCAAGCCAAAGAGCGGGTAGTTACTCCTCTCAAATGTCAGAGAGAAAACACTTGAAACAAGGACACAAAGTTGTTCTGTGTGTTTCACAACAAGGTGACTCTGGAAAGGAGGACATCGGGTTGGAGGCATAAATCCCAATGCAGAGGGTTGCAGGACAATGTGAAGAGTAGGCAGCAGTAAACAGTCTTTCAAGAAGCTTGTCTGTGGAGGAAAGAACTGACATAGGACAGTATCAGAAGGAAGATCAGATATATGTGTTATGAATGTTTGCTCCCAGTCTGAGACTTATTGGTTTCTTAATCATGTCTTTTGATGAGCTGATGTTTTTAATTTAGATAGAGTCCAATTTATCTTTCTTCTTCTTCCTTTGTGGTTAGTGTTCTCTGTGATCTCTCAGTGAAATCTTTACCTAGCCCCAAGGTCGTGATGATATTCTCTTATGTTTACTTCTAGAAGTTTTATAGTTTTAACTCTATGTTTAGATTTATGGTCCATTGTCAATTAATTTTTGTGTATGGTGTGAGGTAGGAATTGAGGCTCTTTTTTTTTCCAATGAATATGCAATGGTTCTAGCATCCCTTTTGAAAATACTTTCTTTCCTCATTGAATTGCTTTGGTCCCTTGTCAAAATTTATTTGACTACATAAGTGTGGGTTTGTTTCTACCCTCTATATCCTAGTTCATTAATCTATCTGCTTAACCATTTGTCAATACCCTATTCTCTTGATTAGCATGTCATCTTGGCTTCAGTTATTCAATTTTTAACTAAGCAGTTAGTTCAGTTGACTCACCATAATTATAGAGACATTTGCCATTGTTTTATTCTTTCATTTATTTGTTTTTTTGTTTATTTAATACATATTTATGTATTGCCAGCCTTGTAACAGACACTGTGGTTGGTAATGGAAAACAGCAATAAATTAAGTAAATGTAATTCCTGTCTTAAGGAACTACCATAATGAGGGAGACACTTAAAAAAACAAATGATTATTATACAATGTACTAAAAGTAATCAGTCAAAAAATATTTATTGAGCACATACATATTGAGCTTGGCAGTGCAGGTTACTGAGCTCATGTCAAATTTCAGCTTTGCAAATGCAAGTGTGAGCTGCTCTTCCTAACCTCATGTCACTCACATATTATCTTTTCCAAGCTACACATTCATTGCTAATTAGTTGGATCCTTCTCTTTTGAACATTTGCCTACCACAATAGTATGAATAGTAGTACCTTATATTTGCACAGTGCTTTCAACTTTTCAAAGTGGTTTTACATCCATTATCTTGTTTTTCTCTTTACATTTCTCCTGTAATTTAGGAAGAGCAAATAATGTTATTTTTATTTGACAGAGCCAAGTAGATCACAGAAGTGTTAAGTGATTTGCTCACCATCACACAGCTAGGTTTACAAACCTTCCCCTTTCCACCCCCTCAACTCCCTTTCTGCTTCTTTTCCCATTACTCTCTCTTTTCAACATCTTATCAGTACATGCTGTACTGGGAAGGCTTCCAGTTTCAGGTACCACTCCTGGGCTCCAAGTTAAGCTGCCACAATGGTTCCTTATGTTGAAAGACTACAATAGATTGTCAGTGTTATCTTCAAGTGCTGACGGAGATTTATGAATGGGGATGGAGAAAAGAATCATGATCATTTTCACTATTACAATTGCCTGCAGAAGATTCATAAAATTTCTGACACATTCTTCATCCTTTTTGCCAGGCATCAGCTGTCAAGGGAAGGTCACCCCTTCCCACCCAGCTTTGGAATGAAGTGATAAATGTGTCAGAAAGCTCATGCCAGGTGCAATCTTCTGCCTTGTAAACAGTTTTCATTGATAATACGTCAAAGTTTGCTTTCTTTTCTTAAGCCTTCATAAAGGTGCTTGAAAAACAGCATTGTCACTGATAAGTGTCTCCCTTATTGTGGGACTTTTATGGATATGGGCTTGTTTAAAAAAATTCAGTTGTATAAGTGGCTGGATATCTTGAGTCTTGTTTGATAATACGTTGACCAGAGTGTCAGGGCAATTGCTTTTACATGAGGAAATCTACACCAGAGTTCTGAATTTTCATGAGCTCATTCCCTTCTTCCATCCGCTCTCCTTTCCACCTCCAATAGCTTACAAAAAAAAAAACAAAAAAAACAAAAAAAACCTTATCAAGCCTCTAAAGACATGGAAATGTTAAATGCATATTTTTTAAAAAAGGATTTTTAGGTCAGTTTATTTTTTTTCATTGTTAATGCAGAAAAAGGCCCCATTTTGCATCCCCGTTGGCAATGTAGACAGAGTGAGGAGTGTGTAATTGGGATCACGGCAAGAAATATGCTAGGGACTGAGAAAGTTTTGCAAAATTAAACTATCAAGAGGATGTGAGGGAAGAAAGGAAGAATATCTCTTTGGGCAGAATACGGGATACAGTACATGCCCATTTTTCGACAGAAGATGAAAGGGATGCATTATCCTACCGAATCAGAAAACAAAAAATGCTGGCAAAAACAGAACATGAAATGATCAGTTTAGCTCTAGGTATTATTATTATTATTATTATTATTAAATCATATATTATCCAACCAAGCTTCAGGGTAGGAGGGTAAAGTCAAAGTTGGATCGGAATTTTGGACCAAGAGTACGTCTACAGCACTCTCACACTCTCAATTTCTTAGTCACCCAAACTCATTATCTTGGGCTCCATTGACGGATAAGTCAAGAGAAGCAGAGGTTTACCTAAGGTTACACAGCTGGAGACTGTCCAAGCAAGAAACTAAGTCTTTTTGAGTAATTCCTCCTTTGCCCGATTCTTATCTAGTCTGTTACAGTGCCCTGATAGTTTTTATGCTTCTGTGCTTTCATTTCATCCCTGCTGCCTCCATGCTTACCAAGTCTCTCAGCACTTTACCTCTAAGGTTCTTCATTCTGACCTCCTCCTGTCTTACACGTACTGAACTCTGACCTTCAGAAACATGGCTCTCACCATGTTACAGCCAGGCATGCCTGTTTTCCCTGGGCTGCCTTTTTCTCAATGCCAATCAAAATCCCTATAACCCATGTCCTTCTGTATTCATTTCCTAGGACTACCGTAACAAGTGACCACAAACTGGGTGGTTTGAGACAACAGAAATGTATTGTCTCACACAGTTCTGGAGGTTAGAAGTCCAAAATCAAGGTGTCGGTGGGGCCACACTCCCCCTGAATCTTTCCTTGACTCTTCCTTTCAGGGCTTTGCCAGCAATCTTTGCCATTCCTTGGCTTGCAGCTGCGTAATTCCAGTTTCTCCCTTTGTTGTCCCATGGCGCTCTCCCTGTGTGTCTCTGTCTTTATCTGGCCATCTTTTTATAAGGAGATGTTGAAGTCAGGTTGAACTAGGGCCCATCCTTCTCTAGTAGGACCTCATCTTAACTAATTACATCTGTGATGGCTCTGTTTCCAAATAAAGTTAATGACCTTATTTCCAAATAAGGTCATATTCTTAGGTATCAGAAGTTAGACCTTCAATGTATCTTTTTTAAATTTTTTTTTGGTGTGTGTGTTTGGTGGGGATCTTTTCAACCTGTAACATCTTCTTAAAGTGGCCACATCCAACCTAGCTAGTTTTAAATTCCAAGCCTCCCAGCATGTAACCTCAGTCTGGTTCCATGTGTGCAATACAGACAGGTCAAGTGATAGCACCACTGTGAAGGAAAAAAGGCTGAGTCCTGGGGAGAGTGTCTACCTGAGAAGGAAATTTATTCAAGGCCTCCTAAGGCATAACAGCTGGAAGGTATTGTGGTCAAGGGGAGCATAAAGTTGCTGGAGAGGACTACATACTCTTTTGTTTTGTTTTGTTTTTTGTTTTGTGGTACGCGCGCCTCTCACTGTTGTGGCCTCTCCCGTTGCGGAGCACAGGCTCCGGATGCGCAGGCCCAGCGGCCATGGCTCACGGGCCCAGCCGCTTCGCAGCATGTGGGATCTTCCCGGACCGGGGCACAAACCCGTGTCCCCTGCATTGGCAGCCGGAGTCTCAACCGCTGCGCCACGAGGGAAACCCACTCTTCCTTGTGTAAGACTCACCATATTCATTCCCACTTCCAGAGCTTGACTTATTCTGTTTCTTTCCACCCCCAGATAACATCCATTCTGCTTAGCCTTCAAAATCCTATCCATTCCAGAAAATCATTTGCACAATACACATTTTCTTGGAAGCTTCTGGACAACAATCCAATCTTTATTGTTTTTATTTCTCCAGCCCTCATGGGGCCTGCAGCTTGCATAGCTCAACTTTGCACTTAGCTATGTACTGCCCATTACTGTTTGCACCAGGTCTGACCATTCATTCTCTGTCTCCCAGAGGGCTAAGGTCTGGGATGAACACTTGGAAAGCTGGGACTCTTTGGGTTAGATAAAGCTTAGGCACCATCTATTTCCTGATTTCTTAAACTATGCTGAGAGGTGCCATGCAGATGAGTGTGGTGAGAGAGGATGTCAGTGGAAGAGCTTCTAAGCCAGCTACCCCTGTTCAATTAGTCATCCTACTTTGATCTATTTTTTTTTTTGGAAGAGCTATGTAAGACATTATTTGGATTTGAAAGAGTTCTCCAGTTAAAGAAAAGTTTGAAAACACAAATTTAATTTAGTTTCCTCAGTTTACAGGGAGTTTACAGTTTAAACTGAGATGCGGACAGACTGAATGTCTCCTCTACCATGACACAGCTAGTCTGAGAACTAAACACCTTCCTTCTACTAGGAGTATACCTACTTCATCTGGTATAATTCTCTTAACAAACTTGGGGAACAGGTGTTATTATTATTTCTCTTTCAAAATGAACAAAATTTAATACAAAATAAAATTCACATGATTTGCTTGAGCTGTGCCAGTTAGCAGGAGTGGAGTTATATCCTAAAGCGCCTGTTCATTCCACTGGACCACACTACCTCAGAAGAATCAGGAACTCTTGGAGGTAAACCATGAAGATCATTTAGTTGAACCAATTTTATGATGTTTGTGGCAGACCTCTAATCATAAACTCATTAAAGGCTGGTTACCACCATGATGTGTGACACATTAGGGATTCAGTGAAAATTGATTTAAATTATTGTGTCATTTGGTCATATTTTATATATGAAGTTTATATATTCAACTTTGTAATAAAAGTAGTATTCTGTTTCTCTATATCCTTAGTAAACCTGAGATAGAATAGGTTCTTACTTAATGAATAGTCCTGCTGAAATTGTGCCATAATGAGGTATTTAATCTATTGGTGTCTTCTTTTTCTCATGTATTGTACTAAAAAACTTTAGTTTTCATTCATATTCCCTCTTCTTTGTGCCTCATGATTTCCAAACATAGCTGGCTTCTTCTAAAAGCACCACCATAAGTGCTCTTGGGAAAGTGTTTCGGTTCTTCTGTGGAAGCCCCTTTATAATCCAGAGAAGCTAAATTAGACCACAATAACCTAAGGGTCTGCAATGGTCCTGTTTTTTCTGACCTCAGGCAAGAGACCTTCTCTGGTAACGAATAGGGATACCTAATCTCTCTTTCCCCTGAACAGCATGATCCTGAACCCAGATGCTATAGGAAGGTGGTATATAAGAAAGCTGAGGAAAGGATCTTTTAAGTTTCAAGTGGTTATTAAATATTTTACTTTTGCAAGCCTTTAAATTGCCACAGGTGCTGGCTGGTGTCTCTTTGTGTTACTTATGGGTGATATAAAACTGTCTGGCCAATGAAAATTTAAAGGGATGCTTTCACTCTTGTCTGCCCTAGGTGATATTTCTTCTCAGCTCAGTAAGCATACAAGAATTTTTGAATTCTGATGCTGTGCTATGTGCTACAGTGTTTGAATATAGGGAGAGGTAGACATTTGTCTCCAAAGTTAGTATCCATTTAGAAAAAGGGAAAGGCTAGCATGAACCAAGTGGTGTTGGATTGGAATTAGAGGTATCAGTATGAACTCATGGTTTTATAATATATATACAAAATGATAGACAAAAAATAACTATAGGTGTGTGTGCACATGGGTTAATAAACATATATGTATTTCCTATCTCTGTCCAGGGAGAGGGCCTAGAGGAAATGGCACTCTAGCAGCCATGATCACACCTAGTACCCAGATTTTGGTTTCTAAATACCATTCTCCAATAAAAGGAACCTACCATTCTCCAATAAAAGGAACCTGGACTTCTTGGAGAAGTGGTTGTTCCAGGGCTGGGGCAGGGAAAACACAAGATGAGCCTGGAGTATCTGTGGTGCCACAAAGTAAGAAGGATGAGGGCATGCTGAAAAGGCAGGAAGCTCTCAATGGCCAAAGCCAGCACAATTTGAACAGCAAAAAATAATGACAGTATTGGATTAGACCCCATAAAATAAAGCAAATATTCATGAGTCTATGTTAATATAAATTAAAAAATTGAATAAATAAATACATGGGGAAGAAAGGACATTTTTTCCTTATAGAAGAAGTCCAATTCATCATTGTAAAAAGAATGTGCCAAATATGAAATCAACATTAGAACACCATAGTAATAATTGTTTTAGGCAAGATCCACCAATGGATGCTAGAATTAGTGAGAAGAAATAGGCTATTTGCATAGTCTAAAAGTATCTCTCCCAAGATTCTTATTCATTACAAAGGGAAAAATAGTAACTTTACAGTGGTGATATCTGCAAGCAGCATTTTTACTAAGTGACTAAGGTCAGCTTTGACATCATGTATCCCCTGGTACGATGCAGTGTGATGTACTTGCCAAGACAGCAAGACTTGACATATCTTGCCAAAATGTCTGACCTCAGTCTAATCATGAGAGCTCATCAGACAAACCCAGACTGCAGGACAGTCTACAAACTAACTGACAAGGACTCTTTAAAAGCATCAAGGTCATGAAGGACAAGGAAAGTTTGAGGAACTGTCACAAGATTGAGGGAGGCTACGGAGGCATAACAACTAAATGCAACATGGGGTCCTGGGTTGGATTCTGAAACAGAAATAGTCTGTTAGAGGAAATACTGGTGAAATCCACACAAAGTCTGGAGTTAGTTAAAATTACTGTGCCAGTATTAATATCCTAGTTTCAGTCATTGTACAGTAGTTATTTAAGATGTTAACATTATGAAACTGGGTGAAGTGTGTATAAGAGCTACCTGTACTATTCTTGCAACTGTTCTGAAAATATATAATTATTTCAAAATAAAAAATGTAAATGGTAAGTAAGCATCCAGCTAGGACATTTTCTTTCACAGTGAAATTTGATTAATTGCAATTCAACTAACTGGAACCTTAAAGTATGGAAATTTTTCTTCTCTTTATCTTCTGTAATTATCAAAAACCCCAGCAAATAGGCTGTTACCTAGGATTTATTCAGAAATTTCAAGGGAAAGCCTGGAGTTAGTGTAGCTCCAGTATAGTCTATAGTCCCGGATTCTGGGGTGAGCCCCACCTCACCTCCCTGTCTAGCCTCTTCCTCTCTGGGCAGCCTACTCTCCAGTTTCTAAGCCAGTTTCTGAACCCATCAGGCACTTCCACATCTGCACTTTATCCATGCTCTTTCCTCAACCAGGAACTGCTTTTTCCCTTCATCTAAGCACTGGCTTTGGGATCAACCAGAGCTTGGTTCGATTTATGGCTAGTCCTGTCAAAAATTTGTTATACAAGTCTAAGTGAGTTACTTAACTTTCTGAACCTTGGTTTCCTCATCAGTAAAACACAAGCACTAATCCTTGTCCTACATGGATTTTAAGGTGTTGAGCTCAGTGGCTGATCCCCATAGACACTCCGTAAAGGGTAGCCCTGCAGTTGGTATTAATGGTGCAAGGTTCATTATGCCATCTTTCCTGCGAAGTCCTTAATTGATTAATTTATTTGTGTATCCATTAAACAAAGGTCTACTGTGATCTACCCCATGCCAGGCACTGTGCTAGACCTTAGAGAGACAGCAGTCAGCAGTGCAGACGGGCCCAGCTTACAAAGGCTAATGCAGGAGGCATGTATCAAACAAGTCCTTCCAAGTGAGAACAGTGCTGGGAGAGGGGAAATGTTGGTTTCTGCAACCTGCTCTAATCTCATTGATAAGAATCAGTTACTCTTTCCTCTGCTTTCAGACAGCAAGGACAGGTTCTTGATATTCACCGATTTCCTCTGGTTAAGCAGGAGCAAGGGAAGGTAAAATTAAAATAGATTATTTAGGACTATTTAAGAAACATAGACTTCTCCAGAAAAACTTCATTTCAATAGCAAGTGCTGCTCTCATTCATCATGTCCTAATTATCTAGAAATTAACTTTAATTCCTTATCAGTACTACTCACTTCATCTATGCATTTAACTGAAATCTCTGAGGGCCCTAACTTGGGCTGGATACTTTGTTGGACTTCAGCTTCAATGAGCTCCCTGTCCAATGGTTGACGTCAAGGTACATAAATATTATAATACAGTGTGACGAGTTAAAACCCAAAGGCGGGAGCATTAAATGGTGCCTTGGGGGAGAAGTCAGAGAAAGCCTAACCAAGGAGGTGATATTCATCTGGGTCTAAAGGAAAGCAAGACTACTTTCTGTGAAAAGGACCAGGATGTCCTTTATCCTTCTGCAAAATGGTAGAGAATGTACCGCAGACTAAAAAAAATTCATTAAATAGTCAGTAGTGTGTTCCCAGACCAATAACTTGTCGTTTTACTTCAGTCCCACTGGATTTTGTGGGCTAGGAGGGAAGGACCAGCTAGGGCTCTGCGATAGACCACACTGGATGTTGTTTGCACACTGTCCTGAGTGCCAAATGTAGGCTAGGCCTCAGTATGTATGTTCATCAAGTTTGCAGTCATTCTGGGTGATTCTATTCTTTCTTCAAGTGTTAAGTTTCTTTTGATTAATATCTGCATATGAGTCACTCCCCAAGCTGTATCTCTTCATACTCGTCATATCTCTTTCAGTCATTTCCAAACACCTCCCTGCCTCTCAAATGCTTCTCTGCTGTGGTGTTTTTGCAGAGAACATGTCCTGCCCAGAAGCCTCAGACTCCCGTGTGTGCCACCAAATATATCAGCAGTCTATTCAGAATGAGCTTAGAAATTCCTGCCTGGAGGGCACCATCTAACCCCCAGGGATGGTTGCCAGAGGTTCCATAAACTTGGTTTCTTGGAAGAGTCGGGCAGTGGGATGTGCCAGAAAGGGGTCATATATGCTGCACCTGGAATCTTCTTCAGAGTCTACTTTTTATTTTAACAGTATACAGTGGGGATGCTACAGCTGGGGTTGTAGAAAGAGCTTTAACCTTGGAGTCAGGTGATTTGGATTAAACTCCAGTTCTATCTCTTGTGAGCCACTGTGAGTAAGCGTTAACCTCTCTAAATTTCAATATCCTTTTCTGTTAAATGGGCAGAATAAAAATTGATCATTCCCATCTTCTTGTGAAAGTCTGATGAGATAATGAACATGAAAGCTCTGTAAACTGCAAAGCACTGTAGAAATTTGAGCAAGGTATTAATTTCAATGATAACCCTAAATAATTCTGAATATAATGGAATGATTCTTTGTTGACATTTTCAGATTTAAAAATTAATCACTGCCATTTTTCTAGACAGCTTATTATGATTATCATACATTATTGGAAGAAAGAAATTATCATTTATCTGAGCTTTTCTAGATATATAAATTTTTACTCTGTATGGTTAGTTTGTCATATACTTCAAAACCCCACCAAATTGCAAAATGTTAACAAGAGATGATGCATTTATATCCCTCCTGCCTTTGAAGTTAGAGGAAGAAAAATACTGAGAAGGCATATCCTGTGTTAAGAACTCAGGCTGGGGGGCCAGGCACATGAAGTTTGGATCCTGGCTCATCTGGGTCACAGCTGTTTGACCTGGGCTTCAGCTCCTCATGGGAATAATGACACCTCCTTCATAGGTTACAGTGGATATTAAATAAAATAATGCATGTGGAAAATTCTTGGTAAACTGTTCAATGCCTCAGATAAATTATAGTTACCATCATTAGGTGAGAGATCTTGTATTCTTTTTTAGATTGACACGAATCAATCATATCTCTGGGCGGTGATGTGTGTCTGACAGTGCTCCATATCGTAACACATTAGAACATAATGGAAAAGACCATGAATTACAGTCGCACTTCTTGAGTTCAACTCCTCTTACTAGCTCAGTGACCTAGGGCAAGTTATTTAACCTCTCTGTGCCACGGTTTCTCATTTCTAAAATGGAAATGACAACTCCCTCAGCTTCACAGAGGTGTTATGAAGAGAAAATGAGTAAGTTAATGAATGAAGACTTGGTGTCAAAGGTTAATTCTTTTTATTACTACATATTTTGTGTGCCCTGTATTTCAAAAGAGCCCCTTTTTTGGTGATCAGAGTGAAGACATGCCAAAGGAAACACTTAAATACTGTTAGTGGACAGCAGCACCCCTGCCTCAGAAGCTGTTTTCCTTTGGCGGGTTTATTTATGCTGGTTTTCCATTTGGGAGGACTTGCTTTTCCCCGTCTCTCCACCTGCGTCATAACTGCCTGCAACCTCCAAAGGCAAGATTGGCTTTTTCTTGGAACCCTGCTGTCATAGGGCACATCCTAAACTAGAAAGGCTTGTTTGTAGTTTGCTCATCATATTTTAGACGCCACTGTTTGCACGATGGGACACTGGTCCGGGAGTTGCCAGCTTCTGGCCCCAGCTCTGCCACCAACTCACTGTGGCCGTGAGCAAGTCTTTCCAGCTCCCTAGCTCCCAGGGTCCTCCTGTGTGACTAAAGTAGACACTCTCTGTTTAAAGAAATGTTCCAATTACCAAAATACTTCCTTTCTGCATTCTTTATGTTTAAAATGTTATTTTTATTTCTAAAACAAAACAAAACAGAAGATGGTGGGCGTAGTTGATAGGTTATTTAGGGATTGTTTGTTTTGATGCCCATTTTGAGGCAGAATTCAAGGTGGCAATTCTCTCTTGCTATACATTTGTGCTTCTTAAACCCCAGTCTGAAAGCCACTGCACCAGGTAAGAGGCTGGCATGGGTCCCTCAGGGGTGACTGATAACTGAGCCCCACCTCCCCAAGCCCACTGGAAGGAAGGACATTTGGGGCTCCACCTTGCTGTTATTCATTAGGAAAGTCTAGATTCCTGAGTGCATTGCAGAATTATTATTTCCTGGGAACAAAGCGAACAAATACAAAATGTTTAATGAACAGTTATGAGAATAGAGTGTTGCTTTCCATTTTCCTTTCTCTTTCCTCCTGGCACCATATCCTTCATCACCTCCTACTGCAGAGATCTGTCTCCCCTTTCTCCCCTCTAACTGGAAGCACTTCCTTTGGGGCAGGGGTTATATCTTACTCCTCTCTATGTTCCTAGTGACTAGTACCTGACTCTGCACATTATAAACACTTAATAAACTTAGCTGAATGAATGAATGATGGATGGATGATCACTAAGATCCTTCCACCTTGCACACTCTAATTCCTATACCAAAATATTGACTAATTTACTTTTTCCATTACATCTGGCATGGTCTCTGGTCTTTGGGGACAGCATTAAAGTATAATTTATTAAATATTGACGCATGTCCTTTCTCTTTCTCTTTATTCCTTCCTTCAGTCTGTAACAGACACTGGGTAGGTATGACTGAACAAGATAGACATAGTCCTTGCCTTCAAAGACCTTACAGTCTAGTTAAGGAGACAGGTGTTAAACAGATAATCACAAAACAGAAAATTGATTACAACTGTGGATAGTAGGAAAGCAGAGTGCATGAGGTGGAGGGAAAATGCAAGCTTCCTAAGGTGGAAAACTCTGAAAGTCCAACTGGGATCTTTCTGTCATCATTCCAAGGGTTAAAGTAAGCTATGTCATAGACTAGTCAAGTGCTTCTCCTGAGACCCTCCCTACTTAAATTCATTTCTGCCAATCATAATGTCCTACTTGTACGAGCTTGCTCGGGTATTACCTCTGTTTTAGTAACGTAATCTTCTACCCTCCCCTCCCCGTGCTGCCATCTTATTTTTATCCTCATAGATCACACTTCCCTCTCTATCTGACTCAACCTCATATTAACTCCTCACTGGCCACCTCCCTCATTTCTCTTTTTCTGTTTTTTAGTGTTGATATTTTCTGCTTGTGTCGCTGGCCTTTCCACCACTGGCCCCGTTAGCTAATGGGAGGCAACAGATTTTAGAGAAAGAGCCTGAGCTTTGAAGACATTCAGACTTGAATTTAAAGTCTAGCTTCACTAATTAACAGTTATGTGACCTCGGGTAAGTGTCAATAATTCCAAATGCCCAGAGAGGTCAAATAAAATGAGGAAACTGAGTTTTGGAAAAATGTCTCTTACTGTTTTCATTCAATCTTGATTGGCTATGTGCCTTTTTAAATAATAGCACTTAGGATATATTAAGTGCTTTTATAAATGCCTTGCACGTATTCACTCATAAATTCCTCACAGTTTTCCTAAGAGATGAAATAATAATCCTTATTCTCATCTCTATTCCTGCTTTATATAAGAGAACGCAGACACACAGGAAGTTGTGGTATGTGCCCAAGGTTGCAATAGCTCATGAGAGTCAGAAGCCTGATTTAAACAAGGGCATTTCACTCCATACCATGCACTCTGGGCCTCCCTGTTCCCAATTATACTTCACTTTCTTACCTATAGAATTAGACTAATAACATACATTTCATTTTCATGAGAATTAAATAAGATAATGTATAGAAAATCCCTGATGCTCTCCTGCCATTTAGTAGATGGTAAACAAATGTCGGTTCTAACCCTCTCCTTTATTAAAAAAGAATACAGTCTGTGATTTTACATTTGTCTTCATTTTGTCATGATATACCCACTGTGTTCTACCTATTCTTCATTCCACATAGATATAAAAAATGCGTCATGCTTTTCCTTTTATGAATATTCTTTCTTCTCTGTTCACTCATCATGAAGTCTCCTAGCTGCCATCCCATAGCCTTTATTTAACAAAAAATGATTTGCCTCAGTGTAAACATGTATGTAGTTCAAAAAGGCAAATGGTACTAAAAGATTTAGCCTGAAAATATCAGTACCCTGCCTACCCTGCCCCGCATTCAAGTGCTGCTCCTAAGAGGCAACTACTTTCAACTCTCTTAGTCTTTTTCCTAGAGTTTGCTTTTATATTTTTAAATAGTATGTATATGCTCTATATCTTGATTTTTTAATTTTATTGAAGAGTAACATTTTTATTGACATCTTATGTAAGATGAGGGTTTAACAACTACCACCACCACTCCCAGTCACAAACACAACTGTCCCACACATCCTTGTATTTTAATTACACCACAGTTTTGAAAAACGTAATGTCCAATCTCTATATCATTATGAACACTGAGTTAAACATATGTATATAGATAGATAGATAGATAGATAATGTGTATACGTCTAGCTTATACATCATGTATATATACATATATAATGTGTGTATATATAGGTGTGTATATATATATATCTCTCATAGCTTAACCAAGTAGTATTCTATGATTACATTTAGTTTCTCAATCACCTTTTTGTTTTCCCTGGAGTTAATAACTGCCTTTAGCTCTCTGTGTCTCATCACTAAATCATCTGACATGAGGGAGAGACCAAACTTTTAACAGAAGGAGCATCTACTCTACCTAACCCCTGGCTTCCAGTCCGGCACCTCACCGTTCCCTCTCTGTGCCTCCTGTTCCCAGGTTTGGAGCTTCTCTGGTCCAGTGTATTCACAGAAAAGACCTCTGGTTACTTTTGGGGTGGAAAAGCAATAGAGATTTGTCTGCACGAGTTCAGAGAGGGGTGAGGGGTCCTTTAAATTAATGGTTCTCAACTGGCAGGAAAGTTTGCACCTGAAGGGATACTTTGCAATGTCTGGAGACTTTGTTGGTTGTCACAACTGGAGAAGGAGGTGCTTCTGGCATCTAGTGAGTGGAGGCCAAGGATGCTGCTACACGTCCTATGATGGACGACAGCCCCCAAACAAAGAATTCTCTTGCTCCAAATGTCAGTAGAGCCAAGGTTGAGAAACTCTGCTTTCGACAGGATTTCCAGCAGTCATCTTGTTTGAAGCCCCTCTGCTGTCTTCAGAGGAACTTGCCATCTCTAATTCCTGAGCTTTTCAAAGACCCTAAAGAATGAACCACCTGGCTTTTCACTCGTACCTCCCTGTGCAGACACTTATGTTCCAGTGATCCCTCATCTACAAGTTTTCCACCTTCCAAAATACTCTTTAGCATTTCTGGTCCTCTCTTGTCTCCCATCCCATTTTCCTTGTCCTCATAGGCGCAAACCTGTTTTATTCCTTACCTGTCTTTTCAGTTGAGTTTTGAGAGAGAGCTGAAATAAATGTGTGTGTTCAATCTGTCATGTTTAACTGGAAGTTTACAGCTTTCCTAAAACTCTTAAAGAACTATTTTCCCACTTTCTTTTTACAGTCCTATGTCATGAGCTACAGGTTGTTCCTACATTTTTTATATTGGGTTGACCAAAAAGTTCATTCAGGTTTTTCTACATCTTATGGAAAAACCCGAACGAACTTTTTGGCCAACCCAATACAAAAATTCTGGGAGTGAATTGTCATGTAAGGAGGATGGACAAGGGGTATTTTGTCCTCTGTAAATGTGTTTGCATTATCAATAAAAACAGAAGTCAGAGGGCATGAAACATGAGAAAGCTTAGGCTCAAGTGGTGTAAGGGCTCTGGGTGATCACCTAGACCAGTGTTTTCTACCTTCAGTCATATCCCTTGACCATTCCAGCCATATCCATTTACCTCTTGTACAAATAGTAGTACTCAATAGTCATACTTTTAAAACTTAAAATTCAACTTATTTTCAAAGAGAACGTTGTAGTACTGCTATCAGTGGAATAGCAGGATCACTTGCCATAATTAGAAGGTGACCTTAAAATCAAATACCATTGGTGGGAGTGGTGGTGGTGGAGACAGTATTTCAATTCTAGTCAGATACTGCTGTCTGCCAAAGGCTCCGAGCCTGAGGCCCACTCTTTTTAAAAGGAAAGTCAGTAAGGGATTAGAGGGGTGTTAAAGACATACCAGCACCAAACTGAGGCTTTCTCCATGATGATACAATGTGAGAAAAAACTGAATGAAAGTTGAAAAGGGAATTAATGTTTTTGCTATGTGGTTCAACGTGATCATATGTTCCCAAATCCCAGATCAGCAGCGTTAGGCCTCTGCTCCATTGGGTAGCTCTAGCCTAGTCCAAACCTGCTCTTTATTCTTCAGATGATGAGTTGAAGGATGAGGGGGAAATACCCTTCACAGCATCCCCAGCTGGGTAACAGCAGTGTGGGTGGCAAGTTCCTGGTCTCCAGGCCCTAGTCTGTGCTTTCTCTCCTGTACGCATCCAGCGTCCCACCAAAGTACAAGTGCTAATAAGGAAGGGTTGAAAGAACTGAGTAACAAAATGCAAAGTCAAAAACAGTGAGACCTGTTTCTCTTCCCCCTTTTCCTGTCAAACACGCAGTAATACATAAGGATTGTTAAATTTACGTGCACGTGTCATGGAAGCCTGCTGGGTTCCCTCTTCCTTTGGACCATTTTTCGGTTAAGGATTGTTTTCCTTTTGAAAATATGTTTTAGCTACTTTTTCACAACATTATCCACACTCTACAGAAAGGAACCTTATTAAAAGTTAAAAAGGAGCACAGAAAATAGCACTGACGTTGGAGCCGAACAAAAGAATGCATATGGTGGAAAAGCTGAGAATCGTGCCTTTATTAATTGACAGTATTACAGGTTCCATTTTCATTTATATTTTTAACCCGACAGATTTAGAAATAAATATTGAGCAGTCATCCTGAAAATATAAATCATATTTTGACTTGGAGTTTCAAGAAAAATAAAGAGAGGAAAGCTCATATCAGGCTAATTAATTCAATTCACCATATCTACAATAGAGATTCTCACAAAGAAACAAAACCAAGGAAACAACGTAATTCCCCCAAATTCCTAGGCTCTTTTATTTCTCCAGTCTTTATTTCTAGATGCATTTCAAAGGCAACTTTCACTTCTACAGTTAGGCTAATTTTTGCTAATCAGGATGCCCCGAAATATGGGTTGCTGGGGAGTCTAACAATTATTGAACACCTTTTTGTGTAATGCAAGTGGGTATTTTTTTAATGAGGTGGAATTCATCCAAAAATGTTATTCCCTACGTATTTTAAACATCTCTTGTTTTATTTGTTAGTCACATCAACCATAATAGATGAAGTGTTGGCATGTTAGTCATGATACATATGCCTCCCCGGGTCCTTTTTCATCTTAACACATGGAGCCCTCCCTGGCCAGGAAAGCAGAGCTGTGCTTCTCTTTGCACAGAAGTGGCCCCTTACTGAGGAAGGTGGTCATTTGACCTGAGACAGGCCTCTCAGTCAGTGGTCACCACCAGTGACCTGTTGTGAAGGGCTTTATCAAACTGGGCTGAAAATAATGAGCTAATTCAACCAGACTATCTCCTTCCTCAAATTGACATTCATAATACAGAGCTACAACAGACACACAGAGATGGAAATGCTTTGCAAGAGAAGTCATTTGGGCCATTAGAGAGGAGTGGAGAGATCCATGGGCCTGATTCTGATCAGGTTTCTACTTCCAGGCTAATCTGCTTATATTTTTGTAATCACTCCCTTTTCAGGGTAGTCCAAGGAAATTCTGTTTCCTCACTGACAGAAGTAGGTATTAGCAGGCCCTTTTTTTTTTTTTTTTTTTGGCAGTATGCGGGCCTCTCACTGCTGTGGCCTCTCCCGCCACGGAGCACAGGCTCCGGACGCGCAGGCCCAGTGGGCACGGCCCACGGTCCCAGCCGCTCCGCAGCATGTGGGATCCTCCCGGACCGGGGCACAAACCCGTGTCCCTTGCATCGCCAGGCGGAATCTCAACCACTGCGCCACCAGGGAAGCCCAGCAGGCCCATTTTATAGGTGAGGACACTGAGGCTATGAGGTAGGCTATAAAAATCACTCATATAATTCAAATTCAGGCCTGCCTTTGTCCCAACCCAGTGCTCTATTCACCGTGTCATGCTGCTTCCCCAGATTCATCAACTGAGACCCTTTATCCCAGGATCACACAAGTCTAGAAACATTCACAAGAAGGGAGAAGAGACCTCAGTCAGTCCTATCTTCAAAATGCATCCTCATCCTTTTCTCTCTCCCTCTCTCTCTCTTTTTTTCTCTAACTCCCTCAGTTCTGACTTGGCCCCCTTATCTTGCACTTGAAACAGGTGCACTTGAACCTAACTAGACTTTTATTTCCAACTTCTGTCCTCAGCCAAGCCCTCTCCACACATCAGCCAGAGTGATTTTCTCAAAACATCAGTTGATGTTCAGCTGATGCTCTAAGCCCCTCACCCACCCCTCTTCATAAATCCCATCAGGCTTAGAAAGCATAGAATGAAGCACACTTTTCCAAGTGTTGAGAACAGGAAGGGGAGAGATATATCCATAGCAGAGATTTTGATAGATTTATGGAGGACTATAAGGGGGATGGAGTCGTGTTAACTGATAAACCAGGGAGAAGGGAGACCCAAGTCAGAAAGGCTGCAGGAAGGTGGAGGCTCTTCTTTGTGCAGAGCCCCAGAGCAGCTCTGGGACAGGAGGCAGCAGACAGAATTCCTACTGAGGACAGAGGCCTAGAGGGGAAGCAGGTCCTAACAAGTCTGTGTTGAGTGCTCTCTTGGGTCTGATGCTCAACATGTTTCTTCATTTGTAAATATGGTAGGATAACCAAGGACCAGCAGACAGCTGAGACAATCCAATAGCAAGAAGGTGGACATCCACAACCAATCACCCAGGAGGTACAGAGAGAATTCAGGAAGAGAAACAAGCTTTTAATGAATTCTTATTAGTATCCTCAGAGAGACTTAAGAATGTATTTTCCCTGTAAAGTACAAAACAGGCCATTATGGAAAGAAGCAGTCAAAGAACAAGAAAGAATTCATGGAAAGAAAAGATATATATTTGCTTGCCAACAAATTCATTTAAAGAGCTACTAGAAAACATGGAGGAGTTTTTCTAAACATGGAGCAAAAAATACAAATACAGAAAAAGAGGAGGTGAAAAAATATGAGACACAGAAAATCAATCAAGAAGGACCAACATCCATCAAAAGAAAGAATGTTTAGAATGCCCAAAGACAAAGCAGAAATAAAGAAAATATAATCTTGGAAATAAAAATAATATTAAAATTAAAAACTCAATAGATGAGGTAAACTTTAGATTGGACACAGTTTAAGGAAAAACTAATGAAAGAGAAAAATGAAGAGTACTAAGCAGATGAAAAAGATGTTCAGCTTCACTAGTTATCAGGGATTTGCAAATTGAAACAGTGGATTCTATTTCACATCTCTTTGGTTGGCAAAATTTTCGAAAAGTCTTAAAATGCTAAGTGTGGATAAAGATGTGAATAGAAATGGGAAATCTCATATACTGCTGAAGAGTACAAATTGGCACCACCCCATAATTAAATATTTAGCAAGATGTAGTAAAGACGAAGATGCATATACCCAACAAACTAGCAATTTCACTACTTAGCATCCTAGAGGGAATTTCACACATGTGCACAAGGAGATATTTATAAGAAGGCCTATTGCAGCATTGTTTGTGATAACAAAAAATTGAAAACAACTTTAATACACATCAACATAAGTGATAAATTTAGATATAGCCATACTGTTAATACTTTAAAATACCTAAAAAAGAATGAATTATAATTATCCATGTATCAACATAAATAAATTTCAAAAACTCTGTTGAAATGTGCAATATATAAATTTGGAAAAAATGTGCAAACCAGTTCTATATATTGTTTAAGACATGTGTGTATGTGTAGTAAAACTATAAAATTATGAAAGGGAATGAAAAACACCAAATTCACAATGGCAGTAAACTCTGGGGAGGAAGGAAGGAGAATAGTGTTAGAGAATGTTACCCAGGAAACTTCAGTATCTATAGTTTAAAAAGATATTGTGGGAAATTTCAAACATACACAGAAGTAGAAAAAATAGTAAAATGTACCCCTATGTACCTAACACCCAGCTTCAATAATTATCAAATAATTATTAAACACTTTGCAAATCTTATTTCATCCATTTTCCCTTCACACATATCCACTTATTTTTCTGGAATTTGTAAAGAAAATATCAGACATCATGCTTTTTTTACCCATAAATATTTTAGTAAGCACTTGTAGCAAATGAGAACATTTAAAAAACATAATTACTATACTATTCTCATATTTATCAAAATTATCAATAACTTCTATAGTAAGATGAATAGTGGTCCCCCTAAAGATACCCATAGCTTAATCCCTGGAATATGTGAATATGTTACTTTACATGGTGAAAGGGACTTTGCAGGTGTGTGAAGTTAAGCCTCTAGCAATGGGGAGAGTATCCTCAGTTATCCAGGTTAGTTCAGTGTAGTCATAAGGGCAATTATAAGAGGGAGGCAGAAGTGTCAGAGTAGGTGATATGAGGAGGGAAGCAGAATGAGCTTTGAAGATTCTACACTCCTGACTGTGACGGTGGAGGAAGGGGATGTGAGCCAAGTTATGCAGGTGGCCTCTTGAAGCTGGAAAAACCAAGGAAACAGATTCTTTCCTAGAGCCTCCAAAAGGGATGCAGACCTACCGAACCCATGATTTTAGCCCAGTGAAAGCCATTTCAGACTTCTAACTTCCAGAGATTTAAGGTAATAAATTTGTATTATTTTCAGCCACTAAGTTTGTGATAATTTACTGCAGCAGAAAGAGGAAACTAATGCAATTCCTTAATATCATCTAGTGGACAGTCAATAGTTAAATTTTCCCATTGTCTCAGAAGTATCTCATTACAGTATTTGTGCTGGTACATCAATAGAAGAACAAGTTTAGGGGACTTCCCTGGTGGCGCAGTGGTTAAGAATCTGCCTGCCAATGCAGGGGACACGAGTTCGAGCCCTGGTCCAGGAAGATCCCACACGCTGCGGAGCACCTGGGCCCTTTGAGCCACAATTACTGAGCCTGTGCTCTAGAGCCCACGAGCCACAACTACTGAGCCCACGTGCCTAGAGCCTGTGCTCCGCAACAAGAAAAGCCACCAGAATGAGAAGCCCACACACCGCAGTGAAGAGTGGTCCCTGCTCTCCGCAACTAGAGAAAGCCCACATGCAGTAGCGAAGACCCAATGCAGCCAAACATAAATAAATAAAATAAATACATTTAAAAAAATAGAAGAACTAATTTAGGAATCAGAGGCCGGCCAGGATTTGTTATCATGTGACTTTGGGCAATTCATTTGCCCTTAGTGTTGTTTCTGGTTTGTTTTTTAATGTGTGTAATGGAAAGTTTTTAATCAGCATCCCTATCACAGGGAATAAATTACCAAATGTAAACATACTTTAAAAAGTTTAAAATGCTGTGTACTATCAGGTGATTGGCTCATAATCCCAATTAGCCAAATAATGTTTATTGAGCAACTATTATGTGTGGGACTCTTCCAAGCAGAGGCAGGACACCAGTATGAAAAAAACCTGATTCCTGACCACAGGAGGTTTACCGTCTGGTTGTGAAAAGCATCCTAATGTCAGTGGAGGCTGTATGAAATAGTGGGCACCCCAAGATCTGAAAGTCAAACAGACCTATGTCCAAACCCAGCCCTATTCCCAGCTTGACCACATACTCTTGGAAAAGTTGCTTAAGCTCTGAGGGCTCTTGTGTCCTTCAGAGAGTTGATAGGGTGATTCAAGGAGTTAAGCCCTGTAAAGCTTTGGGTAGGTAGAAAGTGCTCCAGGCGAGCTGGTTTCCCTTCCAGGTGTTTTAGCAGCAAGATTAGCATTACTCAGCGTAGATTCATGACTCAGCAGGATGAAACTATCTAAAGGATGTCCAAGCCTGAGGTGTTGGCAGCTCAGAGAAGGTGAGACCATTGTCAGGTGGAAGCCCAGAAAATCAATGGCTTAAAGAAGATTGTAGGATTTGACCCAAGCCTTGCCAGGTGTGGATCATGTGGACAGGGAGAAAGTGGGGAGGAAGCCATTCCAGGCGGGAGAGGACAGGGATGAGGAGGCAAGCTCACATCAGGAGTCAGACAGCAAGGAGATGGGGTCAGTGGCAGAGGAGATTTACAAAGGGCAATAGCAGAAGAAAAGATGGGGATGGAAGCTCACAGCCGGATTACAGGAAGTGCCTTATCAACTCATCCTTCATTTACCAAGTAAGTCATAGCATCTACAGCATGCCAGTCATTATGAACCCTTCCCTTTCCCACTGCTACTGCTTCTTCAAAGAACCTTGAACCCTGCTTTGTCTTGCCTTTTGGAATTCTATAGCTTAAAAAATAAATAAACATAGTACAAGCAAAATTCATAAATCCCAGACAATGGCATCGTGACAGAGAGCAGAGCACATTGAGGCCACTGCCAGAAGCCAATTCCTGCTCTGAACCTTCCATTAATCCCCACAGTTTCCATTTAATTTGGAGGCCTGTACAGAATGTCCCACACAGAATTGCTTGCTGTCTTATTTACCTTCCTCTCTGAGTTCCTGGTTGACCCTTACATCAGCATATATTACCCAGCCCCATACCCTTCATGGCTTTTTATTTGAGGGGAGTGACTCCGAGTGAAGCCATTCCTGGGTCATGGGCCCAAAAGAAGCTGGGTGAGCAGACATAGGGAAGGGGAGTTGTTTCAGTGTCAAGTGCTTGTTTCCATCCTCCTTTCTGGCTGTAGGTTAGGAGGCTGGAAGGAAACAGTGCTGTTGGTTAGGGTTGAGAATAGCAAACAGAAACCCCCTGTGTATTTAAGACAGAAAGGCATTTAATATAGGAGAAGGACTTATCAGATCATGGGGAGGGCTGGAGAGTGAGCTCTAGGCTGACCATGCTCCCGAATGGCTCCCAGAGCACTGCAGAACTGACTCACCAAGGGAGCCACCTTCTGTGCCCCAATCAGGAGGCTGTCCCTGGAGCTGAGGACACTCCAGGGTAACCAAGATTCTGAGATAGAAAGTCACTGCTGCAAACACCATCCAACTCTATAACTGACTCCCAACTCCACCCCTCACCAGTTTGTATGCTGGGCAACATACGTAATTCTCTGAGCCTCCATTTCCTCTGCTGGGAGATGGATGTAAAAATCCAACCCAGATGGTGGTGGTAAATAGGAAACGGGATAGGGTAGCGGAGGAATCTACCCCCACTGGTCTGAACTCAATGAATTTCCATCCCCTCCTCTTCCTTCTATGACTGCTGAACGCCTCAGAGAAAAAACACGTCCAATGGGAGTGAAATTTTAAGTTTCTGGCTACTGACTGAGGGAGGAGCATCTGGGACAATATCAAAGAGCAAGTGAGAGAAGTTTTAACGCTGTGTTAGAAGTCCACAAGAAAGTCGTCAATGTATTCAATTTAGTTTAAAAACAAAGCTTTAATTTGCATATGTTGTGGAGGTAAAATCGCCAGGTGGACAATGGCCTTTTCCACTGTCCAGGAGAGAAGGATGGCTTTATATGGACACTGCTTTATCATTCTATGCCCCTTATCAGCTCCATCCCTTTTCTCAGCTGTAGAGAAGAGCTTCTCCAATGGAGCCCCAAGGAGCCAGCCCTGGGGCTGTGGTTGCCAGCGGTGTCCACGTCTCTATTACGATGTCTGCCTGCTCGTTTCTTGCCAAAATGAGTCACAGCCCCATCATAATCTTCATGAGTATCTCTTCAAACACAGTCTCCTCACTCCTGCTGGTGATCAATCTTTTAAATTCTCTTAACATTTCCTGGGAACTTACACAAGGCCAAACACTGGGCTGCCTCTGGAGGAAATGAACTAGGATCACTCTCACACTAGAGAGGGTGGCAGGCATGTTAGCAAAAACTATAATTCAGTGTAATGAGTGTATAAGGAGGATCAAGGTTGGGGGTGGTGTAGAGGAGAAGAGCCCTGACTCTGCCAGGGGAAGTTGGCAGTGCTTTCCAGAAGGGCCTTACTTTCGTCACTCTCTCAGCAGCATCCCACAGTCCACCACTGCATCCTCCCTGGACCCTCCCCGCTTGGTTTAGGGGGACATTGCTTCCCCCTTGCTTACTCCTCCTTCCTCATCAGTCTCCTTTGCCATCTCTTCCTCTTCAAATGCAGCTCTAAATGTTGAGCCTACCCAGGGCTTCTACTGAATCCAGTTTCTTCTTTCCCTAGTTTGTCACCATGTGATTGAATTCATTCCCATGGGTTTAAATGCCCACTTTTTGCTAATACACCCAACACCTCTTTTCTGAACTCATACATCCAACTGCCCACTTAGCATCTCCCCTTGAAGACCTCAAGAACATCTGGAAATTATGTCCAAAACAGAACTCTTGATCCCATGTCCCCGACCCAGGTTCCTCCATCTCAGTAGTAGTACAGTCATCCACCCTGCCCTTTGTCCTCCTAAATACCACCTTTCATTCCTCCCATATCCAACCCATTAGCTTGCTGGTGTTCAAACTCCAAGCTTTAGCTCTAATCTCTAAGTTCAGGCTGTCGTTTCCAGCCTTGACTACTGTTAGCCTGCCTCCACTTCCGTCCCTTCCAATTCATTTGCACAGAGCAATAAACATGATCTGCTAATAATGAGAACTACAGCACATCAATCATCTGCTTAAACCTTCTAATGGCTTCGCATTGCATTTAGGGTAAAATCCCAATGCCTTCCCTTCCATGTAAGGCCATGGTCTGGCCCATATCTACATCCCTAGACTCATCTCCTGCCATGAAACTAGATGTGTCAGAGAAGTTGCTTCCAACCCAGCTCCGGGAACACAGCAGTGCTGACAGGACCAGTGAGCCAAAAGAGGCTTGAGGTCAGGATGAGGGGTGGGGACATGGCTACCTGAGCAATCTCAGGTTCCTGACCCCCGGTAGTGGTACCATCAGCACACCCAGATCAGACAGACTCAGTGGACCCCAGAGCAGTATCCCCAGCGACCAAGTAGGCTATGTGTGCTTTCATGGGAGGCCAGGGAAGACCCAGAGGACAGGCACACTGCCTCCTGTGCCCTGGTACCATGGAAGGAGGAGATAGGGGAGTCTGCTTGAAAGTTGAGAAAAGTACAGATAGGAAGTTTAACTTTGAATTGATTGAACATTTATCAAAAGAGAGACTATTTTAAGTCATAGTCACTTAAGTGGAAATGCTTCTTTTATTTTTTCTTTTTAACTCCATCACTTGTAATGGGGCTCCAGAACAAGGTGAAGACAATTACAGTAAGTTTTAAAAGTTCTTTATTTTGAATACATCTTATTTGTGACCCATTACAGATATAAATATAACTATAGATGTGGACATAAATTGGAAATAAGTTATCCTAAATGTTACTAATAGTCATTCCTGGGATGTGAGAGCAAATATTTTAACTTTTTAATATTTTTCTCCTTTCCAATTTTTCTGCAATGAGCATATGTGACTCAGAATCAGAATAGCACAGTTAACATTTTTTTGAGAGTTCAAGCATCTCTTCATCTGTGAAGACATTCCTGATTCCTAAGGCAACACCTAAGAGCTCCTTCCCTGTCCTCCAATAATTATCTGGCTTGCTCACCAGGTTGTGAGCTCTTCAGAACAGGGGCAGTGTCTCTTCGTCTATATATTCTCAGTGCCAGCCCAAGACACACCGCCATTGGACATTGAATAAACATTTCTTAAATAAAAGATTAAGAATCCACCATGAGAGAGTCTTCCTTTTGGCTTTAGACATTGTATTTTGAGGATACTTTTGTTCAATTGCTAATTTCTAATAGGATAATAAACCCTTTGTCAGCAATTAACATTCAATACAGATTAACTGAACAGGTCTTAGAAAAGCAAGGCAGCAGACCATAAATTGGGCTTGTCAAGGAAGAAGCTGAGGGACTTCCCTGGTGGCGCAGTGGTTAAGAATGCGCCTGCCAATGCAGGGGACACGGGTTCAAGCCCTGGTCTGGGAATCTCCCACATGCTGCAGAGCAATTAAGCCCATGCGCCACAACTACTGAGCCTGCATGTCACAACTGCTGAAGCCCACGCGCCTAGAGCCGGTGCTCCACAACAAGGGAAGCCATGGCAATGAGAAGCCTGCGCACCACAATGAAGAGTAGCCCCGACTCGCCGCAAGTAGAAAAAGCCCGCACACAGCAACGAAGACCCAACGCAGGCCAAAATAAATAAAGAAAAGGAGGAAGCTGAGACAGGGTCAGGGGCCAGTACAGCCCGTGAAATGCTGTAACGTGGAGGGAGGCAGGACCAGGGCTGGTGACGTGAGTGAGGCACTGACCTTGGGCACAGAATTTCAGAGGGCTCAAAAAACTAAGTGATCAAGATAAATCATATTTCAGTGCAATATTTTTAAAATCAAAATTTATGCAAAAAAATCCACAATAAGCAAAAATCAAAATTGTTCAATAAAAATAGGCTCAGTATCACTAATTTTTCTTTTTGCTTCAGGCTACAGTGTGGTCAGTACAATGCTGCTGCCACTGATCTTGTCTTGACTTAAAAGTTTGGTATTTTGTTCATCCTGGAATTTTTTTTACATTAAGTTTAATTTTTTTAATAATACATGGAAATATTTATCTTGATGATGGAGTTTCTGCCATCACGTTAAATTTTGCCCCAGGGTGCGTGCCTCCCCTCCTCCTAGTCCCAACCCTGGGTGATTGCCCGCCATGCGGGTTGGGGAGGTGGGGGGGTATGTGAAGTCCACACTCTGGGGCAGGAGAAGGGATCTCCCTGGCCTAACACCAAGTGTCTTAGTCTATCGGAGCTGCCATAACAAAATACCACAGACTGGGGGGCTTAAACAACAGAAATTTATTTCTTGCAATTCTTGAGTCTGAGATCCAGGTACCAACATGGTCAAGTTCTTGGTGAGGGCCCTCTTCCTGGCTTGCAGACAGCCACCTTCTCCCTATGTCCCTTATGGTGTAGACAGAGGGAGAAAGCACTCTGGTGTATCTTCTTATTAAGATACTAATCCCATCGGGGGGGTGCTACCCTCATGACCTCACCTAACCCTAATTATGTTCCAAAGGCCCCATCTCCAAATACCATCCCATTAAGGGCTAGGACTTCAACATATGAATTTTGGAGGAGCATAATCAGTCTGTAACACCAAGGGTGAGTGTTGCTTTTGACAACAGTGCCCAAAACAACAGCAGGGATATTAATAATATTAATAATGTCTTAGAGCATGTCCCAGTTTCATTTCCATTGTCTCATCTAACCATCATGGAAAGTCTGTGAGGAAGGATGAGCAGGCATGGTTAGCCTATTTACAGAATGAGGGGACTTGATGAAGGCAAGTGGTACATGACTAGCAGGGTGTTATTTGAACTCAGGGCTCCTGGTTCCAAAGCGATGTTCTTTCCACCACTACAGCGCTCTCTCTCCCTCTCCCTTGACCTGTGAAGGACATTTACTTATCAGGTACTTTAACTTCTGTTATCTCCTTTATGATTCTAACCACTCTGTGAAGTAGGCAGGACAGGGATTCTAATCACTATTTTACAGTTGAGGACACTGAGTCCATAAAAACATTGTGTTGGCTCAAACCATAGAACACCTAAGTGGGAGAGTCAGGTTTCAACCCAGGTTTTGTGAGCACACCTCCTCCCTAGCAGAGACACCCAGGTCCCCACCCCAGTCCGTTGTGAGGGGTGAGGGTGTCCTGCCTGCTTGCTGGACCTGGGCTGCTGTGATGACAGGAGACCTTGCAAACCTGCTAAGTGAGAGGGTGTCTTCCTGCCAAGGCACCATGGGGCAGCATTTGGCTTCTTGGCATGATGGAATATGCTGGCATGCTGGCAAGCTGTTCACATCCAGCTTCAGCCTTTCCTGGAGGCCCTCTGATGTTCACAGTCCTCCTGTGGATGATGGCAGTTCCCAGGCTCACAATATGCAGATGGTCCTCAGGACAGGCTGTGGGGAGCCAGGCTCAGGTCCCTCATTTCACCTGCACAGATCAATTGGTAGCATGAGGGGCTTTCAGAGTCTCCCATATTACCATGTTTTCCTCAAAACAGGAGATGTGCCCAGAGTCCCTCCAGGAACTGTAAAAATGCTAGCATGTGGTAAATGGACCACACATCTTGAAATTCAAGTATGGCGACAGGAGCAAAATACTGGGGAGAGAAAGTTGATCCCAGCCAAAGACATGTAATCAAAGAGGAGCCGAATGAAATCCCTTGAGGAAGAATTCAAGGGGTGTCTTATACAGAACTCAGCCCTTTGAAACCCAGGGAATCAATCACTAAAGGCTTTCATCTGCTTAGTGGAGTAATGATGAGTCTTTAGAAAGAAGGATGTCAGGTAAATGCGTTTGTGGCTCAGAGTAAAGAATTAATGCACACCCAAAGTTCCAATGGCCACAATATTAACTATAATATGAATGACTGAGAACAGCAATATCAGAGGCTGGCAATGTATTGGAAGCTGCCAATGGGACGAGCACCCAAGGAAAGTTTTATCTTCCTTAGAAAGCATCTATCATGTGAGAGTCTAGAGCAGACCACATCAAATATGAAAACACCAGTTATTTGCCTCTTCCTCTTCTCCTTTTCATTCCTTCTCTTCCTCTTCTCTTTCCTTCTCCTTTACACAGATGTCCTTTATACCTCCTGACACAGATGTTTTCCATCTGTGTCATATTCTTTCTCCTTTTTCCTCTTACTTCCTCCTTCTCTTCCTTTGTCTCTCTCTTCCCTCCTCTTTCTAGCTTTCTCTCTCACCATTTATTCCTTTTTCCACTTCTCCTTTCTCTACCCTTTCCAGCTAGATTTTTTGCTCCTAAGTTCCTTTGGCTATGTGATCTGGGGCCACCTGGAAACTGAGAAGTCCCCCTGGAAATGAAAAGATTATACAAGAGGCTTGTTGGCACAGGAAAGGAGAACATGTGTATTGCTTGTAAGTTTTCCAAACTGGAATGTTATACAGCCATTAAAAATGATGGCCCTGAAAACTATGAAATGGGTTGAAAACAGCTTATCTGCTACATTGAAATGAAAAATTCAGGGTGCAGAATTGTATGTGCAGCATGATTACAATTGTGTTTAAAATCCAGCCTAAATCTATGCACAGGGAAAGGCTGGAAGGAAATACACCAAAAGGTTGACAGCCATCTTTTTCAAGTAGGGAGACTTTAGGTGATTGTTCTCCATTTTTTACTCCTTTCCAAGTTTTATTTAGTAAGCACACATTGCCTTTATAGTGACAAAACAAGCAGTAGGATGGTCTTGCCAGGAACTTGCTATCAGGGCACTACCACTTTGCAGCTTGAGGTCACACATTGTAATGGGCAGGGCTTGGTGCCAGCTGAGTGAGAAACAGCTACTTATGAAATTTCGTACCAATCCCCACACAATGCATGGTTATGGAACCCTACTTGCTTTTCAACTTCGAGACAGGAAATTCATTTTTACTGAGTCCCCCAATGAGGGAGCAGCATTATATTGGAAGCTTCACATACCTTATCATTGCAGCCCTAAGAGAGAGGGGCTATTATCATCCCCCTTCTACAGAGGCAGAAACTGAGACTTGGTAAATGATTCATTCACCATCACACAGAAACTCAGTCATAAAATAAACTTTAACTCAATTTGGTCTGAATTCTCCATTACCCCAAGTGATCTCCAAGGAGTTCAAGCTTCTGAAAGAACCAAAGGGAGGGAAAAGCTCCTCAGGATAGTGAAAAATTATAGAAACCAGACAAGTTTGGGTTGGGAAAGGAACTAGCTTATTGTATGGAGGTAAATTCCCTGAGTATTGCATGATATTGGTTATCACTACTGGCTTCTGAGAATGTCTTTTCCCTTGACATCTTAGTTGTTTCTATATGGAAGCAAACTGTTAACTAGGGACCCTAAGAGTTCCACATTCAGTGCACATTACCATGCATTGCAAAAAGTAGATTTTTAAAATAATTTTTTGGTCTACATCATTAATTATTTTTACTTACTACTAAGACAACTTTATAGTATATCATGAGGAAAATAAAGATATAATATGACCATTCAATCACATTAACTGTTCACATTTTTCATTGGTGTCTATAACTTTTATACCGGTGTGTATGTGTTTATACAGTTGCAATCATACTTTTACACAATTTTTGTCTCAGTTTTGTCCCTAACATTTGATATATGCTTTTCCATTTCCTATACTTTGTTATTATAATTTTCAGTATGTACCTAGTGTTCCTGAAATGAACATGCCACAGTTATCTTAATTCCCTATCATTGGGCATTTTGTTGTTTTAATCATTACAAATAATGCTGTTATAAATATGTTTTATATATCACTTTCTTTTTCATGTGAATTATTACCTTAGGACAAATTCCCAAGACTTAGATTACTGATACAAAATATGTAAAAATAGTAATGATTCTAAATATGTGCTGCTGAATTATAATCCAAAAAGGATAGACCAATATATAGTACCCAAATCTTAGTAAGTACTTAATAAATGTTTAATGAATACATGAATAAATGTCATCAGCAACATATGTAAATCTTCTTTTGAATATATAAACTGTTTAAGCGAAAGAGACATGTCTTTAATTTATTAAATGCGTGTATTCTAGTCACATTGGTTGAAACCAGAACTTCTGAGAACCAAATGTTCTTTTCTCATTTATTTTAGTTGTTCTAACCAAAGATTTCCAATAAGGGAAGGTTCTTCAGGAGACTGATTTGGAGACTTTTGCTAGGGAAAGGGTGGAAATGGGCCCCTTCACTGTGACCACTGGGAGCCTGAGTCTGGGTTGGAAGCTCTTGGGATTTCCAGGCTCCCTCAACCCTCCAAGTTTTCCCATGTCCACATGGGCTTCCCAGGTCTGTGTGTATTTCCCCCATCCCTCAAGATCTCTTGAGTTTAAAGCTCCAGTGTTGCCATTTCTCCTCTCCTGATTCCAGACTTGAGCAGAGTCTTAGATAGTAGATCCACCACAAACAACCCGAATGAAGACACTGGAAATGAAGAAATGCACCAACTAGAACTCAGAATGTAAGCCTCAAAACCAATGTGTAAATTTGAGGGAAGTAAGAGGGAATCTTTCAAGAAAATACTCATTATACTCCCCAGAGGACTAGAAAGCCAACAAGAACACAGAGAAGACACCAGTAATGGTAGAATCGCCCTAAAGGCAGCAGAATCATCAGATACTAGCTCATTTGACAGATAATAGGAAAAGTAATAACTACAAATGGGAGCTTGCAGGAACAGCAAAAGATAGCACTAAACTTGTAAATATGATAACAGAACCAAAGGTATCCATGGACACCTTTTCATCAGGGTAAAGACTTAGCTATAGAAGCCTATGCATATCCAACCCAAATCCCACAATATGTACAAATATTTGATATAATGCAAGAGAACAAGAGACCTGGGCAAAAGAATGTGGGGTTACAGCCAATGGACAAAAGAAAACCAGGCCCAACAGGGCCAGTGGTGAAGAATGTAAAACAGGAGGGTGGGGGTGAGTTCAAGCAAAATGAATGGTATTTATGTGAAGAGTGTGTTTCTCAACAGCTGTCCTTAAAGATAAACCATCAGAAGGTGACTGGTCAGAATTGAAACTGAAGGACAAAGACAGGCTCTCCTAAGTGATCATATGCAAAAAATAAGAATTATGTCACACTTCACCCATCCACATTTGGCCCAGAGCAAAGGTCCTTGGAGGGACATCCACCCAGAGCTAAGAGAAATAAAGCTAGTACACATACAGCTTCTTGCCAAGATTATTGTTCTCCTTGTAAGCACAAAGAGAATGTTCCAAGACCCACCCACAGGATGTGAAATGATTTGTCAACAAAGCTCCACAGATACAATGATCACTTTAGGAAGTAATGTAGATTTAAAGCTCAGCAGAGTATAACATATTTTTTTCTTAAAGATATTTCCTAGTAATTAATATTCATTTTACCAAACTTTGCTGTCTCATGTGTCATGTTCTCTAGCCTAAGTGCTTCTTGCGTTTGCTGCTCTGGTTAATACACAATGAAGTGTTGTCCCTTCTTTTTCAACAGGTTTTGTGAGGTCAAAGCTTTGAACTTCATAAGATGAATTTATCTAAAATGATGCATTCTTGCAACCGTAGGAACAGTACTTAACACACTGCTCTGCGAATTTTGCGTGTTTTATAAGTGTTGGTAATGATAAAAAGGCCTGTGTCAAAACCAGGGAAAAATGTTTTCAAAGGGCTTGTATCATCATGCTCACTGAACTTGGATTTTTTTTTTTTTTTTTTTTTTTTTTGCGGTATGTGGGCCTCTCACTGTTGTGGCCTCTCCCGTTGCGGAGCACAGGCTCCGGACGCGCAGGCGCAGTGGCCATGGCTCACAGGCCCAGCCGCTCAGTGGCATGTGGGATCTTCCCTGACCGGGGCACAAGCCTGTGTCCCCTGCATCGGCAGGCAGACTCTCAACCACTGCGCCACCAGGGAAGCCCTGAACTTGGATTTTTTAAAATTAATATTTACTTTTATCAAAGTAATACATGCACATAGTTTAAAAGTCAAATAATTCTAAAAGCCTTATAGCAATGTCTAAGTAATTCCTTGCCCCACCACACTTTTTCCAATGTCCCTCTGGAAATAGGCAAAATAGGCAAATATTTTGGTTTCTGGGGTTTTTCTTCTGACATTTAAGCATACACATTTCTAAATAATATACATATATTGCTCTCTTTGGATTAATGAATTTTAAGTATTTTTTTCTGTCTTTCTATTATGATAGATGAGGATTTAGCTCCTTTTCTGCTTCTCCTTCCCCATTATATTTGGTTAAATCAATATTCACTTATTTCTTATGCACATGTTTCTAGCTTTGTATTGTAGAGTACTACTCGATATTTGCTTTCTTCTTTGTCCTTTGTCTTTTCTGAAGTGGATTGACGTGTGTGTGTGCGTGTGATTGTGTGCATTTTCATGTTACTAGTCGTCTTTGTATATGTTGCTAATTTCCCCCACATTTTCCCAAAGCTTTTCAGTACAATTTTCTACACAGTCAGCCACATCGAGAAATTTAAATTTTTCACTTTTTTCTTGAGTATATCCATCTGGAATACCTTTATCCTCCTCCTGTCTCAGCCGAGTGCTGTCCAGACCAGTGGAACAGTGCCATGCTAGAAATTTCCTTTGGTTTTTCTCCTGAGTTGGATTTCCTGCCTTTGAATTTTTCATGATGCTTTAGAAATCTAAAGTTATTCTGATTCTTCTTTTTATGTACCTGTTCATTCTCATCGTCAGCTTGTAGGAACTTTTCTTTGAGCCAAACGCCCTTAAATGTCACAAAAGTGTCCATTGATGAGAGCCCAGTTCCTCCCACAGTACCCTCAAGGAACCCTTTTAATCTGGAGATTCATGTCCTTCAATTATAAGAAATATTCTTGAATCATATTATTGATTGTTTCCCTTCCTACATTTATTCTGTTCTCTCTAGAACAACTGTTTTTTGAATGTTGAAACAAGTTAGTTGATTCTTTAACTTTTAAAAATCTTTTCAAAAATATTTTCATTGAGACTTTTTCATTTCTGCTATCATGTGTTTGTTTTCCATAAGTGTGCATTGTGTGTGTGTGTGGGGGGGGGTGTTTGTTCTAACTGTTCCTTTTACACAGCATTCTGTTCTAGTTTTGTGGATGTACTATCTTCTCTTATTTCTGAGGATAATGATGATTGATGATATATTTGTTGTTCTATTCTCCTTGTATAACCTGCCACCTCTGATTTGCATTCTTCTGTTTGTTTTGGCCTCCATCTTCTGTGTTAGAGGCTGTCCTCACATGTTAGGCAATTCTTATTTTTTCATGATGATAGGAAATAAGGTAGTTGATTAAATTTGAGACCTGCAGTAGTATTTTGTGGGCGAGTTCTTTAGGGGAACCTCTCATGTGATTATTTTTATGTCTCTTCCCTTGGTCTTGTCACATACTCCAGGGAGTACTGTTCCAGCACCCTGCTGGGAGGGCAAAATCAGCATTCTAAGCTGAACCACAGAAGAGGGTTGGAAGTTCTCAGCATTGGGTATGTGATTAACCACTCAGTGCTGTCCACTACGCTTGTCTACTCCATGTCCAAAGAGCTTTTTAAAAGTCTTCTCCAGAGAGTAAAGCTCCAAACTTTTCATGAAATGGGAAACGGATAGTTACCCAGGAATGAGGATTAGGGAGGGAATCTCCTTCAAAAAAAGTGCCTTTGACAATCATTTGATTTGATCTTTCCACCTCTTCTCTCCTAGTTCCAGAACTTCTGGAGCTGACAGTTCCCAAGCCTTTTAAAGATTCTACAGTACAACTTTGGTTGGTTGTCAGATTTCCTCACTTCATCTTACAGTTTTATCACAGCTCCTAGGTGCATTATCACTCATCTGCCTGCTTTTCCACCTTCAAACATTTGTTGTTGTTGCCTCTCCTATTTTCCCTTCCTCTTAGGTTTATATCTTTTAAACCAACTATTTGCCTTGTTTTAGTGTATTTTAGGAGTGAGCTGTATTACCATAGGTGTTCAGGTATTGCTGTTTTTGATTTGAGCCATATAAAGCTGCCATTTTTTATGGGTTAAAAAATGGTTTGAAACTAGCAATTTCATATGATTCAACCCTATGTATGCCTCTTTTTCCACATCACTTTAAAGTTCTCTTTTCATAGGATAGGAGAAATTGTGGTATATATGTTCTTTTTTTTTTTTAAGTTTGGTAACTTTTTAATTTTTTTTGGCCACGCCTCAAGGCTTGCGGGATCTTAGTTCCCCGACCAGGGATCAAACCCACGCCCCGGCAGTGAAAGTGCCGAGTCCTAACCACTGGACCACCAGGGAATTCCCAAGGTTGGTAACGTTTTTTTTTATATATATGTACAGCAGGTTCTTATTAGTCATCCATTTTATACACATCACTGTATACATGTCAATCCCAATCTCCCAATTCATCACACCACCACCACCACCCCCTGCTGCTTTCCCCCCTTGGTGTCCATATGTTTGTTCTCTACATCTTTGTCTCAGTTTCTGCCCTGCAAACTGGCTCATCTGTACCATTTTTCTAGGTTCCACATATATGCATTAATATATGATATTTGTTTTTCTCTTTCTGACTACTTCACTCTGTATGACAGTCTCTAGATTCATCCACGTCTCTACAAATGGCCCATCCTCGTTCCTTTTTATGGCCGAGTAATATTCCATTGTATATATGTACCACATCTTCCTCATCCATTTGTCTGTTGATAGGCATTTAGGTTGCTGCCATGGCCTGGCTATTGTAAATAGTGCTGCAGTGAACATTGGGGTGCATGTGTCTTTTTGAATTATGGTTTTCTCGTATATATGTTCTTAAGTTGTGCTTCACATGAAAGCATGAGATCACACTGTAAAATCAACCTGAGTATTTTTGACTGCATGATACCTGCCCACATATTTACTCCCCGCATTAATTGCTCCTTTTCCCAGCAAAAGGATTTCTGTGTACCTTGCCAGGGTAAATACACCAAGCTTTGGTGTATTGAAATGAGTAATGGTGTTGACATTAAAGGCGCAATTCTTACCTTCAGTATTTACTCTCTGTATAATATTAGGGATTCCCTGATCCTCCGTGTTTGCCATAATAAATTCTTCTGTCTTCAGTGTTAGACAGCACTGGTTTTACAAATATATTAGCTGAGTGACCTTGGAGAGTCTTCCTTTCTAAATCGGAGTGATAGCATGATGGGAGGACTAGATGTGACCATGAAAGTAAAGGTCTTAGCATTCATATCTGGCATGCAATAAAGGTCTCAATGTTAATATTATCATTATCAATTGTTAACAGTATTAACAACAATAATACATACATAACAGGTATTAAGTTATAAGGATTGGATACATGCTCATTTCCTCTCTCACCATCACTGCTCTATAGATGTGAGTCAGATAAGACAACATATGGAAAATTTCTATGTAAATCCTATCTATAGTTTGCCATGTATTGCAGACCACTGATCAATATTTTTCTTTGGATTGGTTAACCCAAAGGAAGCTGCAGAATGTTTAAGGTAACTGCTTACTGCACCTGCCAATCAGACAGATGTACTTTCTGTTGCTTTTGTGCCTTTCTGAAGTAGTTCCCCAAGCCACTGGGGTCCAGACCAGCAGAAGTGACAAGTTAGGTGCAAACCAATTTCTTCTAGACCGAAATGTATTTTATTTTTCAAAACTGAAATTGGTGTCAAAGAATAATCCTTTCCCCTAAAGCTTTTAAGAAATGTAATAATTAAGGGAAGAATAAATGTTAGGCTTTCTTTTCCAAATGTGGTCTTCCCTGCATATTTTTCAGATGTCAGTAGATGAGACTAACCAAAGCATTGTTGGTCAATGTGGCTCTTAGTTACACTACTGTGAAATCTACTGTGATCTTGTAAAACTTTGTGAGATGTAAGCATATGAAGAACCTGTAGATGGATCAAAGGATGGAAAAAACTTCCCAGGTTATCTTCCCATTGGTTTGAGACTATTTCTATGAGAAAATCTACAACAAGAGTATAAGTCTTTTGTCAAGTGGATAAAGTAGAGTCCACTAGGAAAAAGTCTTTAAAAGAGCTGTATTGTGATGTATTATTGCTAGTAACTTGTTAGGAAGAAATGTCTTATAGGTTAAGAGACTTATTCAAACCATCCAATAGTCTAGTTTTTAGAATTACAGAACACCACGGTTATAGAACAATCAAAGTGGAGGAGCAAACTAACAGTTATTGAACACTACTTCTCCTTCTTAGCTCCCTGGGGAAGGAAAAGTGGGGATTATTATCTATTAAATGAATGAGTAAACAGAGGCTCAGGGAGATTAAGTAATCTACTCAAGAGCTCCCAGCATTTTATGTCGAAGTGGAACTGGAACCCAGGACTGTCCAGTTCTAAAGTGTTAGCTTTATATTCTCTAACCTGACATATGAGATAACTAAGACTTAAAAGGGGGAAGTGATGCACTTGAGGTTTTTCTGCTAGTTAGTAGTTAAATCAGAACCAGAACTTCGGTTTCTTGACTCTTAGTTCAGTTCACCATCCTCTACTTTATATTGTCTTTTTCACAAGTCACCCTGTAGACTGTCATTGTATAGATAATTTTGCCAAGTTCATAAGTGAGAATGGATTTGTCCTGGTCTCAGGTTCTAACACAAGGTTAGTAGAGAGAATGGAGATGAGTCCTGCCCTGGGAAGAGTTCTTAGATAGCCAGGAGCTTAGTCAGCAGAGATTCTTTGTTGTTTCTTGGCTTGGTCAGATAGTGGTTGTTGAGATTCATCATTTTGTTACTTCTCAGATGTCTGTGAAGTAACTGAGAACTAGCAAGGCCCCCTTTCCAACTGTGATATTGAGACATAATCATGAGAACCTACAATGTTTGCTTGACTTTGCGGAGAGAAAGCTCATTTGTCTAAAGGAATAATCCCTTTGAGCATGATGATTCAGGCCGTCATTCTCTAAGTTCACTCTAGTTGTTACACATTCCACAGGCTTGGCCATGGCAGAAGGACTTTAAATGAAACCTCTGAAAATGTTTTAAAGGGACATCTTGATAGCTAGCTGCTGTACTTAATGCTAGGGTGTTGGAAATTTTTCTTTTAAGTAGTGGGATGTTTTTCATACAGTGAAAGAATTGCCTTACTAATGAGCTCCATGTTAAAACATACTGAATACCAACTCTATTGTGTATGTATAAATGACAAGAAAAATTATCATCAGGGAAGTTATTATTAACTTTCTAGAATATTCTAAGGGCAAAGAATGAATTACAGAAAATATTCAATAGATACATGGAGATTGCTAGCAAATAGGAAGAACATGCAATGAAATTAAGCCTGTTTTAATTTTCATTTCAATTTTAACCTTATTTACTGAATTGTTAAAGTGTCCAATATAACATATGTGTTTGTACGTATAATCAGTGTAAAAATTAACTGGAATGCAGGTAGTTTGGTGAATTCTGATCTCATGGTGGAAAGATTTCAGCTTTGAAACCAGAAAGACACAGGTTGAAATTCATGATTTGCCACTTAATGGTTGTGTTATCCTTAGTGACTAGATGTAAGCATTTTGAGCTGTCTGTGGAATCAGGGTAATAATGCCTACCCATGATTAAGCATCTAAGAGCCTGGAGCTCTTAGAAGAGTACCTAACACATTGTACAGGTTGTGTTATTGCCTCCAATTCGTCACCCTTTCCTGAATTCACATTGCTTGCTATGTATCTTTACAATGCTTTACAATGCTCTCCTGCTGTGAGCAGGGCATACTCGCTTGCCTCTTGTCTTGGGTGTGGTCCTGTGATATGCTCTGGCCAATAAAATGAGGCAGACTGTGACATATACCAGTTCCCAGCTGGGGCCTTAGAGGCCTTGTGTCTTTCTGCTTTGCTCTTGCTCCTCTTCCATCACTGTGAGAGCATGCTGGACTAATCTGCTAGTTTTAGGAGGAGGATAAGAGACATATGGAGTGGAATTGCCCTAACTAAGCTGCCCAAGCCTAGAGCAGAAGCCCCACCACTCCCCTGCCACAGCCAACCCTTATATACATTGAGTAAGTCCAAGCAGGATGAACAGAGCCACTTAGCTAAGCCCAGCCTACATTAGCCAACCCTCAGAAGCATTAGCTATAGTGATAAATGTTGTACATTTATAAAATCAATTGTTTTAAACCACTGAGTATTGAGGTGGTTTGTTACACAGCAGTTGCTAATTGATATACTCCTAATAGGTACCTAATAAGATCTTTTTCTTTTCTTTTTTTAATAAATTTATTTATTTATTTATTTGTTTTTCTCTGTGTTGGGTCTTCGTTGCTGTGTGCAGGCTTTCTCTAGTTGCAGCGAGCAGGGGCTACTCTTCGTTGCGCTGCACAGGCTTCTCATTGCAGTGGCTTCTCTCGTTGCGGAGCACGGGCTCTAGGCGCACGGGCTTCAGTAGTTGCAGCACGTGGGCTCAGTGTGGCACGCGGGCCCTAGAGTTTGCGGGCTTCCGTAGTTGTGGCATGTGGGCTCAGTAGTTGTGGCTCACGGGCTCTAGAGCACAGGCTCAGTAGTTGTGGCACACAGGCTTAGTTGCTCCGCAGCATGTGGGATCTTCCTGGATCAGGGATCGAACCCATATCTCCTGCATTGGCAGGCGGATTCTTTTTTTTTTTTTTTTTTTTTTCTTTTTGCCGTACGCGGGCCTCTCACTGTTGCGGCCTCTCCCGTTGCGGAGCACAGGCTCCGGACGCGCAGGCTCAGCGGCCATGGCCCACGGGCCCAGCCGCCCCGCGGCATGCGGGATTTCCCCGGACTGGGGCACGAACCCGTGTCCCCTGCATCGGCAGGCGGACTCTCAACCACTGCGCCACCAGGGAAGCCCGGCAGGCGGATTCTTAACCACTGGACCACCAGGGAAGTCCAAGATCTTTTTCTAATGAAATCCAGAGTTTAAAAACCACAACACATGAATCTCTCAATGACATACCGGCTTGTACCAATTTGGCCCCCTTAACAAACTCTGTACATGCATAACTGAGGCTACAGACACCCTACAGATTCCTTCCAGAAGCTCAAAGGTTGTCTCCAGTGTCCTCCTTCTCTGTCAAGGTATCCTCAGATTCCATTACTTAGTGCCTGGATTCTTTCTCTTGGCCCAGCTATGCTGACTTTCATCTTGGTCCTTTTAACAGCTTGAGTTTTTATTTTGATTGAGGCTGGATGCTCTCACATAATATTTAGCTTTATGCCAGCAGCTCAGAGGGCTTGTCCCACCACATCCCCATGCTCAGCCCAAGCTCTGAGACATGATTTCTGACTTTCCTTTTGTGTAGGAAGAAAAACTGAGCAAGAATTACCCAGGATGTTAATGGCTTAAGTAGCACTCTGATTGTAACTTTTGTTGGAATCACTTGGCTAAACAATTCTTATTGTAGCATGAGGGCAAAACAAGAAATTTTACAGAGTCCTGTCAAAATCCTCCTCTCAGACAAGTGAGAGCCCAGGACACTGGAATCCCAGAAGCCCATACTGGGCAGAGGGTAAAATGAGACCAATCTTCAAGTTTATAGAGAATAGATATAAAGAAGGTCCAAGAGACAACAGCGATGAACAAAACTCAAATCAAAAGACAACTAGGGCTTCCCTGGTGGCGCAGTGGTTGAGAGTCCGCCTGCCGATGCAGGGGACACGGGTTCGTGCCCCGGTCTGGGAAGATCCCACATGCCGCGGAGCGGCTGGGCCTGTGAGCCATGGCCGCTGAGCCTGCGCGTCCGGAGCCTGTGCTCTGCAACGGGAGAGGCCACAACCGTGAGAGGCCCACATACCGCAAAACAAAAACAAAAACAAAAAACAAAACAAAACAACAACAACAAAAAAAGACAACTAGACAGTTCAACCAAAATATCAATACAAAGGACTTAGGCCAAGAGGCGTAATCCAGGAGTGAGGCGATAGCTAGGAATCCCAGTCCATGTTAGAGTGAGAAGATCTCCACTAGAGAAGGAAATGGGTCCTGGAGAAGATCCCTAAACTCTATGTGGAGCTCTTGAGAACTCAGCTATGGCCAGGGAAAAAACTCCCCATGTCACATGACAATTCTAACTGTACCTTCAGTGAACTATACATCAACTAATCATTACTGTCAGAAGACTTCTAATGGTTCTTGGGCTTTGTATATAATACACATTCAAAATACACATTCACATTTTAACATTCAGAAAGTGAATCTCACCCAACCACGTTTCTCCCAGTTACTCCCAATCATTCCACAGGAGAAGAGAGGAACGGAACAGCTGCCCTTACTCACCATACCCTGGAAACAGCTCAGCTTTCTCAGTTCCCAAGGATTCCATGGGTACAGGGAGGTGTCATTGACAGTGGAGAGAACTGCTGTCTATATATGAAGAAAATTGTTCATATCTGCCCACGGGCCATATGTAGTCATAGAATTTTAACACAGAAGTGTGTGTGGGGGCTTCCCTTGTGGCGCAGTGGTTGAGAAGTCCGCCTGCTGGTGCAGGGGACACGGGTTCGTGCCCCAGTCCAGGAAGATCCCACATGCCACAGAGCAGCTAGGCCCATGAGCCATGGCCGCTGAGCCTGCGCGTCTGGAGCCTGTGCTCCACAACGGGAGAGGCCACAACAGTGAGAGGCCCGCATACCGCAAAAAAAAAAAAAAAAAAAAGTGTGTGTGGTGGGGGAGAAAGAAAACTAGATGACCAACAAGGGATCATTCTTCCAATAGGTTGAATTAGTAGAGATCTAGGCATGGATGTATTTCAAATGTCTAGTAAATCCTGTAGCCTTCAAAAATACCTTACATCTCTGTCTGACATTGTATCATTAGAGATTCATTTACTGGGTTAAAAGAATACCTTAAATATTTCTCCAGGAGTACTCTATTATAATAAAGTGGTCCTTGGGAGAGATGAGAATCCACTAGTCATCTAAACTTTAGTGGCAATTAGCTTAATAGAATGAGGTTGGGATAGGCAGGCAGACCTGGTAGAATTTCATGGTGGGTATCATAAGACCCTAAGCACCTGGCTGTGAAAATGATGGCAGGGTAGGGACCAGGAGACAAAGAGAGGAGTAGACAAAGTGAGAGAACTGAGAAAATTTTCACATACTCAATAATTAGAATGTTGGAAACAAGCAGGAGAAAGGACAAGCCAGGGTTCTAATGCTAACATCTTTCTCAGTGGACCATCTGGGGGGCCAACTAAAATAATGTACATAAAGCATCTAGCCCAATGCTTGACACACACTAGGCACCCAATAAATGACAACTATTGTTAATTTTATTATAAATAAGTTTTATTTCCCTAAGGAGATGCCAGTGTTCTGAAACAAGTGGCCAGAGACCAGTCTTTGAGGCTCAGATCTGGAATCTCTAAACCTCATTCAAGCCCACTTTTAAATCCTTATTCTACGCAGTTTTCCTGCTACCAAGCCTGCTGCCCATCTCCCATTTAAGCCCTTTCTCTCTCTTTCCATTTGGATATACCACCTGGTTCTCTGGTCCTTCTTTCTCACCTGTTTTCCTTTCATTTCCTTTGCTCAGTGTTTACACAGACCTAACACCCTTCCTAGAATGAACCACCCTTCAGCCTCTCCTCCTATATATGGTTACCCTTATGCAGACCTTTCTAGTCTGTCCTGGATTCACAGGAACAACCTTAATGGAAAGAAACTTGCACTTTTAGAAAAACTGAATGTCAGACCTCGTGCTGCCCTTGGTGGCTGTGTGACCATGAGAAACTCACTTATCATCTCTGAGCCCCAATTTTCTCATCTATAAACCTGAGATAACATTTTCTACCCTGTCTGTTCATTCAGCATTTAATTCATATTTATTGAACAGTGATCCAGGTAATAAGTATCCTATAGTGAGTGGAAAATAGAAATGGTCCTTCTCTCCACAGAGCTTAGAGTCCAGGGTGGGAGAAAGCAACTCAGCCATTACTAAATAATGTAAATAAATATGAGATAATAAATATGATTTAAAATAAAGTCAACTGTGGCAGGTGCTGTGAAGAAGGGGAGTTGAGCATATATTAATAATAGAAGGATTTTACAGAGCAGTGGAATCAGGGAAGATTGAGTTGCCCTGAGGAAGTAAAGCTGGAACTAGGGTTTGAAGAACTGATATGAGTGAACGGGACAAGAATAAGTAGGAGAAAAACATTCTGGGCAAATAGAACAGCATTTTCAAAGGTCCTATAATTACATGGGATATTGACAAGACTTGATGTTGACTTGTATAAAAAGGTGGAGAAGGTGAAATTTTGAGAATGCTCTTCCTTTCTAGTGGGTGAATGGCAGTTCCAAGCACTGTATGGCTGTCAAAAACTGAGAAAGGTTGGGACTTCCCTGGTGGTCCAGGGGTTAAGACTCCATGCTCCCAGTGCAGGGGGCCCGGATTCAATCCCTGGTCAGGGAACTAGATCCCGCATGCTGCAACTAAAGGAGCCAGCGCAGCCAAATGAAAACAAACAAACAGACAGACAAAAAACTAAGAAGGGCCTAAGATTTTACCCTACTTAGAAGCTAACAAGTTAGTCTCTTACAGTTTTATGGATGCTGGCAGAAGACATGAGACTCCTGGGCTAGAGACAAAGGACTTTCTTACTCATGTCATAGCCAAGTGTGGGTTTAATGTTTACATCAGTTTCCCTTGCCCCAAATCCCACGGGGGTGCCTGAAGTGGCCCAGGTGGATGCTGTGCACACAGTGGGTTCTCACAACTGGGGACCTCCAAGCTTAGGTAGCACAAGTCCTTTATAATGAGCGCACACAAACCTGCCATTTGCCCTGGAAGGAGACATAATCTGTATTTTATTGGACAGCAAGCAAATCTGTTCTTTGTTCCAGAGGTTGTCACTCCCTTTAGAAACATCCTTAATAAGACAGTCCACAGAAAGGCCATGAGTGCCTCTGCTCTCAAGATGTGCAGAAACATAAGAGTCCTAGAGGGAATTGATATCCTATGGTACTAAACCCTGGAGAAGAATCATCAGATTTTATGGCTACCGTGGAGATTGAGGATCAAACATAACAATGTATGCTATATTGACTGCAAAACTACAAAAAATTAAGAATTAACCATGCCACCATCTTTTCTTAGTCAAGTCACACTTTGTGTGTGCTTTGCTTGAAGCTTTGCAATCAGTAAGAAGGAAAAGAAAACAGGAAGGGAAGTGACATTTGGTAGTAAGAGATTTTGGGGATATTTCTCACATGCCAGGTTGAATGCTAAGGTAGAGTTTCTTATTTTGCTCTCATAAACACATTATAAAATTAATTTTATCCTCATTCTATGTACATGTAAGGAAATTGAGCTTCAGAGAGGTTAAAAAACTTCCTCAAGGCCCCTCTGTATGTCAGCGGTGAAGCAGCCATTCAATGTCAGGTCTCTGACCACTAAACCCATGTTCTTGACCACTGTTTTACATTATGTACCATTTTGCTGCATTTAATCTTCACACAAACTCTATCCTCAACTTTCACAAAAGAAAACTGACACTTAGAGAAGTTGAGTAACTAGCTTGGTTTTACATTCTGTGATATGCAGAGCTCTGATGGGCCACCTTTCTTAAGTCCCACTGATTAAAGTGACAGTAAGCAAAGGGGAGGGGTCATGGCAGTGGCTATCTGGCCTTGGTCAGTAGGGGTAGAATTATAATAGTCATATGTGAGTCTATGAGAAATGATGCCTTTTCTCATATCCCTTGAAAAATGGGCAAACAAGCCTTATTTGAAAATCTGTTATAAAAAAAAAAGCTCTGTGAACACAACAAATATTATGAATATGACACTAGCTAAATAAATTATGGAATATCCATGCTCTGAGATACAATGTTAGCCATTAAAAAATAAAGTAGTATATATGTACTGACATAAAAATAACTCCAAGATATATTAGTATGTGGAAAAAAAGAGCAAGTAACAAAACAATATTTACATTATTTTCTACATATCTGTAAGAAATAAAACCACAAATATACATGTGACTATAGGTAGATGAATAAGAAGAGGATCAGAAGCACTAGTTAACACATGTGGGAATATGTGTATGGGGGAGGGAAGGCCACTGAGGAGGTGTGGCCCCCAGGGGGATCTTTACATTTCATTTTATATATTTCTGTACTGTTTGAATCTTTTACAATGAGATTGCTTTTCTATATCACTTTGGTAATAAAATGTAAAGACAAAAAGAAAAATAACTTCACCACCCTCTTATATTTGTCACATCCAAGTGTGTTACACGTGCACAGTTTGCGCCACAGGACACATTTCAGTGTATTACCGCATAGCATTTAAACCCAGGGCTTGAATTTTGCATGTGCCCAAGTACCTTTTAACATTGCCTATGGAAGGATTGTCATTTAAAATATGTTTTCTACTGCTTTTGAAACATATTTAATCTTTTCTCCATTAATCTGCTTTCCCTAAACCTTTCCCTAATTCTTCTCAAGGATTTCCCACCTGCTGTGCAGGATATACAACAGAGTGACTCTAATCATGTTTGGAATTATTTTTATCAATTTAATCCATATTTGGCAGTTATTTCCATTCCCAAGTCTTAGACATTTTAGGAAGTATGCTGATCAACTTCTCAGTGTTACATGACATTGGCAACAGATAAGATAATAAATGGATAATTATCTTCTGAAAAATAATGTTAGCTCTTCACATAGGCTAAGCTTAGCTGAGCTCTATCTATTGAATATGTTTTAGGCCTTCCAGTTGTGAAAGTTCTCTACAGCCGAGAATAATACTCTTTGACCAGGTTCTATACAGGCTGCATTTGTTTTGAAGTCCTTTTTATGCAGGCTTACGGGTTTGTTGTTTTTTGCTAGCTTATGGGCTACCTTTTGATGCGGGATCCAATTTGAGACTTTAAGTAGAGAGGGAAGGTCAAGTGGCTCATTATTTGAAATTCTGCTTCCTTAGATTTGGCCAGGACTCCCTTTTGTCCTTGAAGGAACTGGGGGGTCAGTTTCTCCCAGCGTTTTGACCCCCTTGGCTGCAGATGTTGGGTCTGCTGCCTCACTTTGCTTGACAAACATGGCATGCCCCTCAGTGTCTCTTCATTTACACAAGATACAGCCTTTGGGAGCATGCGGGAAAAGCAATGAGGCTGCCATCAGAGAGCACAGCCACTGGGCACTGGGTGGACCCAGGGCTGCCAGGAGACAAGGCAGACATCATGGAGTATATTGTTTGACTTTGTTTGTTTGTTTGTTTGTTTATTATTCTTTTGTCATGAGAAGGAACCATGAAATGACACCTGGTAGTTCTGATAGAAGCTCTGTGTTTTGAGCCATAAGGTTTATGTCCAGTTTGACATGCTGTGTGATTTGGACTCTATCTTCATGGTCTCTGTGCACTGTGAATTCCAACCTTTGCAAACTGGAAATTATATCCACTAGCCTTGTTCTAATGCTGTCATAAAACACTAAAAATCCTTTACATCAGTGAAACCTCACCAGAATGAGGTATTTAGTTTCTTTTTAAACCCAAAGCTTTACGGGTCCAACACTGGCTCTGTGTGTTACCAGCTGTGTGTCTTTGGACAAGTAATTTAATCTCCCGAAGCCTTGATTTCTTCATGGCTATAAAACAAACTTCCTTCATGAAATTTTTGTGAGAATTAAATGGGATAAAAGTAACAACCCCGAATCTACCCCACCTCTGGACTTCTCGTTGTGCAAAATAATTAATGTCTTTATTGTTTAAAACACGTTATCTGGGGATTCTTCTACTTGGAAACAAGAGCATCCTGACCAATGGGTCACATATGATTTTGCTGCTTCCAGCCCCTAGGGTTATGCTTAAACAACTATAGCCTTGCCCCTCAGGACTCACCCCAGGAAATGGCCATCCTGGGGGTCATTTTCCCTCTTCCCCTGGCTTCTGACAATAAACATGTGGTAGCATCTGGAACTAATACTTTGGTTCCTGAATTCTTGCCCTATATGCTATTTAATTGCTTCAAAGAGACAAACCCTTGACTCTTTTCTCTCAGCTGTTCTACTTGGAGTCTGAATCCTGTGGCTGAGTGCCTACCCTATGTTTGTTTCATATCTGCCATTTGGCCTCAAATTTCTGTCCCATGGTTTCCTCCACAGCCACTGCTGTGACTTTCCTGGTGAGGATCCCCTGCCAGCCATACTTTATTTCTCTGCCAACAGCACTAAGCCTCATGTTCCAAGCTTCCCAATTTCTCCATAGTTCTTGTACATGAGGAAGACACTGCTAGGGAAAAATTAAATGATATTTCCTTTCCACTTTCTTTTTCCTGTATTCTTTTTTCCCACTTATATAATAATGCAATAATGTCAATATATATGAAATATTAAGACCCCAGTTTTCTCAGAATCTAACCTGTTTTGTTGAACTTCTTCAAAGCTCCCCATTCTTTCCTCATCAATACCAAATTCAGCTGGATGTTGTATGAAATAGTCTGTGTGACCCTGAGTGCATGCTCTGAATTGCTGTAATTGCTTAGAGTAGGACCGAGTTTCTTGATTATTGAATAGATGAATAGATTTTTCTTGCCTAATATAACTACTAGCCCCATGTGATTTTTAAATTTAAATTCCGTATAATTAAATAAAATTAAAAATTCAGTTTTTAATCACACTAACCACTTTTTAAGTGCTCAGTGGCCACCAGTAGGTAGTGGCTACCATATTGGACAGTACAGATTATAGAACATTTCCATCATCACAGAAAGTTCTATTATACAATACTGTTATGGATCATGAAGTGTCAAATTTTAAAAAACTGAGTGTTAATTTTCCGATTATGGAAGGGATATGAGCTTAAATATGGTGATAACTTGTTGACCTTCAGGGTCACACCTCTGCTCTACAGACTAACCATGTGACCTTCAGCAAATTACTTCCTTGAACTTTAGTTATTGCAGGTCTACAAAATGGTGGTGAAATGTATTGCCCACTTCCCTGAGCTGTTGTATATGAAAGTGCTTTGTAATTAAAAAATTGATATTGAACTTTGGGGGGATTACAGGGGCTGGGGGTACTTAATAGAAGTGATCACCATGTCTTTTGCCAGCTCTTAAAATGGGGGGACAATTTTGGGGCTGATCTTCACAAAGGTGAGGGTAGAAATGTAGTATTGGACACAGCTCCACTAGAGACTGGGATCCATCACATGCTGTTTTTGACAGATGCATCATATCATCAACCTTTCCTCTCAACCCAGCTGCACCCAGGAACACACACTGCTTACTTGACCATGTTTGACAACATTTCATCCAGGGCCACAGCCTTAAGGGACAATTCTTACCCACACTCTTACCAATGAGGATATGAGTAGCGCAAAGGGGTCCCTCGTTTCATTTGGTGGCTGTCATTGACCTTTCAAGACCAAATGCAAAGAGTCCATTCTGCTTTTTGATTCAGGTACAGAGGACCACCACTCACCCTGGGATAATGCCCTGGTGTAGTATCACTGAGCTGACTCTTAAATAATCTCATCACAAACAACCTGTATGCCATTTGTAAAGTCCCACAATTTATGCCATTTTCCCATGGTGGAGGACATTAGAAACTCAGCCCCATTTCATTATCCATTTGAATAACTTTTTCAATTTCGAGCTTGCTGCCTAACCATGGGGGCTGAATTATGACTAGATTCCCACTCTCACTCTTTCTCTCTCTCCTGCCTAGTGGGGGCACTAAATAGATAAATAAAAATCACTGCAGAATAATTGTAGGTGCTGTGGGCTAGAAGCCAAACTGGGCTGATCTGCAGCCTCTGAGCCTTGTCTGTCTTGGTCTTTTCTTTTTTTTCTTTGGCCCATCATTATAGGGAATTCAATTACAATCTTTCTCCGTAAGCACAGTGGAAGTTTGCATACACCAGCCCTGAGGCATTATTCATCATAATGCATTTTGAGAGTGAAAGAAAAAGAGGAAGATATCTCTGGTTTCCCCTAAAGCTGTATTTTTCATTTGGAGACTTGGTCAAATTTTAGCATTTTTAACCCTCCCCTAAGTCCCTTTCTCAAACATAAGCTATTTTCAGAGTGTCCTTACAAAAGTGCTAGAGGATGGCTCGAGTACAAAGGCAAGGCTTGTTGGCATTTGCTGGGGAGGGTCCCTCACAAAACGCCAAGCAAACAGAAAGAAATTTAAGCCTGGGAATTTGTCCCTTTCCTTGTAGGATTTTGGGACTGGGGGAAATCTTAGGGAAAGTTTCCACTGAAGGAGAGACAACCAGATCTGTAGGAATCTGCTTTCTCTGGTACTACACCCTGTCCTAGTAATGACAGCTACCACTGAATGCTTCCTACGGGCCTGGCACTATTCTGAGTGCTGAAAAGGTATTAACCCATTTAAAATTCATAGAACTCCTTTGAGGAAGATAGTATAATTATTCTCATTTTGCAGAGGCAAACCTAGAGAGTCTTTTTTTTTTTTTTAAACTTAGTTCAGTTCACAGAACTAGTAAGTGGAAAAGTTGGGATTCAAAATCTAGATAGTCAGATCCTCTTCCATTATCCTTTATATATACACAAATAGTTTATATCAAAATAAGGAAGAAATACTCAAAATTACTATGGTTCTCATGTCCACATCTTGTCAGGTAGTTGTAGATGTTATTTTTAATTATTTTTTCCTACTACTCATTCTATATTGTATTCAACAAGCATGTTGGTTGGTTGTGGTTCCTTTCCTGGTGGAGTGACCCAAACCTTTGTTCCTGAAGGGTCTTGACCATAAGCAGTCCTGCATATATTGAGTTGTTGTAGTTTTTTAATTTAGTTTAATCATAGGTCAGGGGAGTATTAAGGGGCTCCAGGGAATTTCTTGCATTCCAGACATATTCCTCCTTTACTTCATGGTGTAGTAGCAAACCACTTTCCCCCTGTAGTCAGGCTCAATCACCCCAGTCAGTAGAATAGCTCCTTTTTTTTTTTTTTTTTTTCTTTGCGGTATGGGCCTCTCACTGTTGTGGCCTCTCCCATTGTGGAGCACAGGCTCTGGACGCGCAGGCTCAGTGGCCATGGCCCATGGGCCCAGCTGCTCCGCGGCATGTGGGATCTTCCCAGACCGGGGCACGAACTCATGTCCCCTGCATCGGCAGGCGGACTCTCAACCACTGTGCCACCAGGGAAGCCCCGCTCCTTTTTTTTTGCCTGTTGATTCTCTGGTTTGAGGATCCCAAAATGACCAGGTGGCAGTTTCAGCTTCCACTTTCAGAGGACCATTGCTCTGTCCCATGGTGGAAGCGTTCCTCTTTCGGAAAGTATGTGCTGTACCAGATCCCTCACTTGTGGGGACAAGATGCAAAACTGTTTCTAGCGGATGACTAGTGAAAGATCACAGTCCCATGAGTCCTGTCTATGGGAGAAGCACCACCACATACTGGTTGCTGATTTAGAGCACATACTGCCTCCTGTGGAACATCATCCCAGCCCTGCAAGGTTTTGCTACCCAGTTGTCACTGTATCTGAGTTTTCAAAGCCATTCCACTATTCTGTCAGGCCAGCCACTTTAGGAGGGAGTGGGGGACATGGTAAGACCGTGAGCATGGGCCCATTCCTATATTTTGTTTACTGTAGAATGAGTTCCTTGATCAAAAGATAGGCTGTGTAGAATATTATGATGGTGAAGAAGGCATCCACAAGTCAATGGATGGTGGCTTTGGTAGAAATGTTGCAGGTAGGGAAGGAAAATCTATATTCAGTGTAAGTGTCTATTCCAGTGAGGATAGAGCTCTGCTCCTTCCATGGTGGAAGTGTTCTAATATAGACAACCAGATAGCTGAATGATACCCCTGGGGAAAGGTGCTATACCAAGGGCTCAGCAGGCTGTTGACAGATTGGGCACTCTGTAAGGGCAGAAGCCAGATTGGACTTCATAATTGGAACTCTATGTTACTGAGCCCTTGCATAACCCCCGCCATGTCACCAGAACTACTTTGTTTGTGAGCCCACTGGGCAAGGATAGAGGTGGCTGAGGAAAGAATCTCACTGATGTTCACAGGACAGGTTAGCTGATCTACCTGATTAAGTTTATGATAATCCACAGTTATTCTTCAAGATGTATGTGTCTTCTGCATTGTTGAGTGGGGAGGTGGTAGGAATCACCATCCCTACATCCTTCAAGTCCTTGATGGTGTCACTAATGTCCATAATCCTTCCAGAAATGTGGTATTGGTTTTGGCTTACTATTTTGGTAGATAGGGTCAGTTTCAGTGCATTCCACTTGGCCATTATTACCATAGTAGCTCTCATTCATTGGATAAAGGAGTCAATATAGAGATTCTCCCAGTTTGTAGTACTTCTATTCCAATTATGCATTCTAGGCCTAGTTTAATGACTGCAGTTTTCACTGTTATTAATGGCCTTTATAAGAACAACCACCACAATTCTCTTTAAGGAGGCTGGAGCCCCCCTTGCAAATTTATTGTTCACAACCTTGGTAAAAAGAATGTGTTTATAACTCCTTAGGGGACGTGATGAGGAAGTGAATGAGCAGGTCTTACCTGATAAACCCACTCTAGTACTCCAGTCTCTCTAAGACTTTAGATAACTTTACAACATACTAAGGAAGTTCTGGCTTCAAAGATACGCTTTAGACCTGTAAATGAATGTTCATAGTATCTCTATTCATAGTAGACCAAAACTGGTAACAACATGAATTTTCATCAACAGATGAATAAACAAATTGTGTTATATTCATGCAATGAAATATAGAATGAGCTACTGATACATGCAATAATATAGATAAATCTCAAAAACATTATACTGAGTGTTAAAAGGCAAACACAAAAGAGAAAATATTAGATGATTCCCTGTTTGTATGAAATTTAGAATAGGCAAAACTAATATATTAGTGTTTGCCTAAATCAAAGGAGATTGGGGATTGGCTAATAACGAGTACAAGAGAACTTTGGGAGTGATGAAAAGGGCCTGTATCATGAATGAAATGATGCTTTTTTCATCTGTACACTTAAAATGGGTACATTCATTTTTTTCTAATAAATTTATTTATTTATTTATTTATTTTTGGCTGTGTTGGGTCTTCCTTGCTGCAGGTGGGCTTTCCTCTAGTTGTGGCGAGCGGGGGCTACTCTTCGTTGCGGTGCGCGGGCCTCTCATTGCGGTGGCCTCTCTTGTGGAGCACGGGCTCTAGGCATGCGGGCTTCAGTAGTTGCGGCACGTGGGCTCAGTAGTTGTGGCTCGTGGGCCCTAGAGCGCAGGCTCAGTAGTTGTGGCACATGGTCTTAGCTGCTCTGTGGCATGTGGGATCTTCCCGGACCAGGGCTCAAACCCGTGACCTCTGCATTGGCAGGTGGATTCTTAACCACTGTGCCACCAGGCAAGCCCAGGTATATTCATTTTTTAACAACTTTATTGGATTCAAAATACCATATCATTCTCCCTTCATAAATTTACAGTTTGATGATTTTTTTTTTTTTTTTTTTTTTGTGGTCTCACTCTCACTCTCACTCTCGTGGCCTCTCCCATTGTGGAGCACAGGCTCCGGACGTGCAGGCTTAGCAGCCATGGCCCACGGGCCCAGCCGCTCCACGGCATGTGGGATCCTCCCGGACCGGGGCACGAACCCGTGTCCCCTGCATCGTCAGGCAGACTCTCAACCACTGCGCCACCAGGGAAGCCCAGTTTGATGATTTTTAGTGAATTAAACAACTGAGCAACCGTCACCCTAAAAGTTTCTCTCCTCCCCATATGTAGTTCACCCCCATTTATTCCCAGCCCTAAAGAATCACTGATCATATTTTTATCTCTACAGTGTTGCTTTTTCTTGAAATTTCATGTAAATAAAATCATGAAACACGTAGTCTTTTGTATCTGACTTCTTTCATTCAGAAGAATGTTTTTGAAGTTCATCCGTGTTGTTGCACATATCAGTAGTACCTAACTTTTTATTGCTGAATAGTATTCTATTATATGAACAAACCACATTTTGTTTATCTCTTCATTTAATGGTTGATTTTTTTCGATTGTTACCAGGTTTTGGCTATTACAGATAAGCTGCTATTAGCATTTATGTATAAGTCTCTGTGTGGACATATGCTTTCATTTCTTGTAGGTAGGTAGAAGTGAAATTGGTGAGTCCTATAATAAGTGTACATTGAACTTTTTGAGAAATTGCTGCTTAAAAACTTTTTAAGAGACTTATAAAGAACCTGCTTTTTAAGAAGCATCATGGTATAATGGAAAGAATATTGGCATTAGAAGCCAACAGATCTGAACTGACTTCCCATCCCTGCTGTTTAGCAGCTGAATGACCCTGGATAAGTCATTTAATCCCTCTGTTTCCTCATCTGCAAATGAGTGTAAATAATTCTATATTTTATCAGTGTTGCAAGAAATACTTTAGATAATGTTTATAAAGTACCTAAGTACAAAGATAAGGAACTCATTAAAGGGTAACTAAGAAATGAACCTATTTACAAAACAGAAATAGAGTCACAGATGTAGAAAACAAACTTACGGTTCTCAAGGGGGTAAGGGGGTGGGGAAGGATATATTGCGAGGTTGGAATGGACATATACACACTACTGTATATAAAATAGATAACTAATAAGAACCTACTATATAGCACAGGGAACTTTACTCAATACTCTGTAATGACCTATATGAGAAAAGAATCTAAAAAAGAGTGGATATATATATATATATGTATAACTGATGCACTTTGCTGTACAGCAGAAACTAACACAACATTGTAAATTAACTGTACTTCAATAAAAGCTAATTTAAAAAAAAAGTTAAGTAAGGATAATCATAATAGTAGTAGTAGTAGTAATAGTTAATGCCTCAAATACTTTGTTATTTGGGAAATAGAGCTCGCACAAGCGAATAGTCCACTGATCATCCCCAAACTCACAGCCAGATCAAACAACAGGTGTTCGTTATTTAAAGTGTTTGCTGGTATTTATTTTCATTCTTCCTTCTTTTCCTGAGCTTCACTTGGCATATGGATCAGTGAACTTCTCCAGTTGCAGGCCACTAGATAAAGTTGTTGACAGGAGAGAAACCAGAAGGCAAGAGAGAACAAACCAGAAAAACAACAGTAGTCTTATAACTGTGCCTAATAAAGCCTTCCTGAGCGGCTCAGGATCTCAGAGCTTATCACACAGGAGAAATCGGAATGAAAGAAGCATGTCTCCTTACTTAACCCATTCAGTGTAACAGTTTGTTTCTGTACCTGATGTGGCCAAGGAATAGGTTGTTAAGGGCTCAAGCCACCTGAGAAGGACTACGAGTATTCTCTAGCTTTAAGAAATACACCATCTAGTTAAGAAAAGAGCCTAACACTCAGGAAGGAGTCAGCCGTCTGTCTACACAAGACCGTGCATAGTCAGTTGCTCAGTGATGTGGTCCAGATTCACTGACTGTGGGAGTCTGGAGGGGAAAGATTTGTCTGTATATGGGGGAAATTTTGTTGAACAATGTAGGCTTGAAGTGGACACCAAATATTTCCTTTTTTAAGATGGATAACTTTAATAAGGCCTCAGAGAAAGAGGAAATATAGGAATAGCAGACAGATATTTGGAGGGTAAAAGGGTAGAAATGGATGTACTATGAAATGAGCGCTCAATTCCTCGGAATGTGACACTTTAAGACATGGACTGATACCAATGTGGCCATTAAAACAAAGCTAATGTTCAGTTTAATGTTCACAAATCAAATAACGATGGCTTTTACACTCAATGATTTTGAGGTTAGCTATCCAGGAAATAGTCACCTTGCAAGAGAGAAGGTAGCAAAAGATCCTACAGTTATGTAGGATTTACTGCATACTGTACAGTGTGTACATCATCCTGATTGGTAAGTACAGTGTGTCCTGTGGGAACCTTGAAAAACATAGAAACATACACATACACAGACATAACAAGGAAACTGAGTTGGCCATAATCACACCATCCAGAGATTCTGCTTGTTAGAATGTTATCTTTATCCTTTCAAAAAGGTTTACATGTGTGGTTGGAACGATGGTAGTGATGTCACATATGCAGTCTTACACTGCACATTAAAACTCATTCACCCTCCCCTCAGATGAAGACCAGGTCAATTCAGACAACGAGAAGTCCTCCAGTCACCTTTGGTCACACAGCAGTGGAGTTCAGTAATTAATGTCCAGCCCAGAGTAACAAGATAAACTTCCATCTTTACTTAACGGCAAAGTCCCCACCCCCACCTATCCCACCCTCCAGTTTGCCCCGTGGAGCTCCACTGCCTGCTGTGGGAAAGGAGGGCTCCTTTCTTCTTTCCTCACCCAGTGCTTCTACTTCTTCTGGGACTTGCCCACTTGGTTTCTGATTCTATGGAGCTGGAGTGTGAGAAGGGAGAAGAGAAAAGGACACAGGAGAATCCGTACTTGACTGATGCTCAGTACTATCCGGCCTTGGCAAGTATTTAGGCTCCTTCTTTCTCTCACAGAGCATTTCTGTGGGTTTTTTGGAGATCCCCTCCCCAACCCTATTGTTGGGAATTTCTCACTTATAATTCCCTGAATACTAGTGGATGCTTTCTCCTGGCTGATCTTTTAAAATGCCTTGCTGAGCCTTTAAGATCTAGCAGTATATCTCCAGTTTGCTTTGCTGAGGTTCCTGTGTCGCTCCAGGTGGCCCCTCTTGGACAGGATCTCAGGCAACTTCTCACCAACTCTCTCTGGCATGTGGCCCTCAAATCTGGCCCACAAGAAACAAACCTTCTACCCATGACAGGAGTGAAATCACTTCCCAAACTGCAGCCCCTAGTCCACCTCTGCCAGCTACTGACTCCAGCTCCTCTCTCTCCAAACTTTTCAGGCATGAGTGACACACTCCAGAGTTCTCCAAGTTGTCTCACTGAAATCTCTTCCCTGGGCTTAAAAAGGAGGAGAGAGAGATGAGCCTCACAAAACACCAATAACTCTCTTCCTCTCTAAATAACTCCTCTTTGCATCTGTAACTTCAGATTCTGTTTACGTGCTTGAGGTGGATGAGAGGCTGAGTAGCAAGACTGTTTTGTGAACACCTTGGGAGATCCTCCATGGCTCTCTCACATCTGTTGTCTTAGGGTCACAGCTTAAACTGAGACTAACCTAGTTTTATATGTGTATGTATAAGTGGATATATATAAACAACTTTTGGCTCCTATAAGGCATGGGACTTGGCTGTGGCTGAGATGAGATAGTCGTTCACCCACCATTTCCTCTTCTTCCTAGATATACAGCTATACAATATTTCCCTCTCCCTTTGCACTTATGTATTCTCATGGGAGTGTAACTCAGTTCTAGCCAAAACAATATGAGTGAGTATGACACGTGCCTCTTCCAGGCCAGGCCTGTAAAAACATCCCATACACGAACCCTCTAGATTTTTCCTTTTCCACTGCTTTGTGCAGTAGAATGCAACCATCTTGGAAGCCACATGTTAAAAATGGTGGCACCACAAGTGGAAAAGCTTGGGTCCTAAATTTTTACAGGGAAAAAAGCCTCCCACCAATAAGGAACACATACTTACGTTAGACTTTACGAGAATGAGAAAGAATTGCTATTGTAAAAAGCCACTGAGATTTTGCTGTTGCAACTGTGGGCATTGCCCTAACTAATATACCTTTTTTATGTTAGGGTATTGGATGTTTCTTCCTGATTTGCAAGATCCTTATATTTATTATTAAATATGTATTATTCACTTTTCTCATAAATTTTGCACGCACACAGAAAAATCCCAGCTTGCTCTTTGCATTTAAAATTGTCTTCATGTTGAGTGCCTGAAAAAATTAAGTTTTATACAGTGGGATCTGGCAATCAGTATTTTATGATTTGAGTCCTTTGCTATTATGTTTAGAAAGGTATTCTTGAATGTTGGTAATTATAAATTCAATTGCCAACCTCTCCACTGATATGCTGGTTTTCCTGGCAAGTCTTAATTCCTGGTTTGGAGGCTTCTCATCTAGAGCTACACTAAGATTTTGAAATGGTCACTTGAAACTCACTTTGAAATTCTGAGTGAAAGGTTCTCAGCTAAAGAGGGAAACAATATGTGCAGCTGGGCCTGGTGAATAAGATTAATCTTAGACCATTAAAGAAAAAAGTCTTATCAGAATTTACATGAGTAAAGTTCAACTTTAGAGTATCACTACTTTGTATCTTCATTCCCATTTCCTGCCAGACACTCAGCACTCCCAAGATAATTCCTGGATGGGTAGGAATCTTCAAGAACTCTCTCTTTATTCCTGGCCTTTGAGCCATGATTCACGAACCCAAGTTTCATGATGCCACCCTCCACCTTCTCTTGACCTCTATCCTATTTATTTAGGTAACTGCAATGAAAAACAGAATCTGAATTAACATGAGCCCTCACATCTGCATTACTTATTCTACAACCAAAGTGGCAAAGAATGGCAGAATTTGTGCAACTTTGGGGAGGAGACCCCTAAAATCATGCTACCTCAGGCACTCCCACTTCATTTATGGGTAGGGGTGACCCTGAGTCAGACAGTGATTAATGTAATTATTCAGCGTCTGATTTGATCACTTACCAAAAACCCCCCAGTGTTTTCAATGGTCTGATTTCTAGTATTGGCATACTCAGGATTTCAGTGAAATACAAGATGTTATTTAGGGAAAAGTTACATGTCAAAAGCATTTGCCTTCCTAGTACTTAACATAGTATCTGACATATAAGAGCCACTCAACACGCATGTGTTGAATGATTGAAAACCTTTGCCATCCTTGGACACAGAGAGTGGCTTGGAGGTGTCATGTACAAGTATACCTGAGAAAGAGTAACTGGAGGAAAAAATCATGAGAATTGAGGAGAGTGAAAGTTTAGGACATCAAAACAACAAGAAGCAATGGCAAGACTAGAGCCAGGGATATGATCAGGTTGCTATAGGTGCTGGGAGACAAGGACTGTCCAAGAAAATGGCACCAGCTTGAAGAACTACCATTTGTGAGAAACCGAGAAGGAGTTCCAAGGGAGAGAGAATCTAGGAGAGACAAATATGACAGAGAGCCACTCCCAAAGCCTCATGGGAGAGAAACAGAAAGATCCGTGCCTGCTCTGGTGATATATGAGCTCAGTCACTCCCCAATGAAGGACTACCTCTCACACAAAGCAGGACTCTCCGTCACTTTGTGCACCCTTAAATTATCATGTGGGAAGACATTGCTTTCTTTATATTCAGCCCCTTACTGAAACACTATCCTGAGGACTTCCAGAGCTGGGGCAGGAAGAGGAAGAATCTGAAATACTGGAAGGGGACTCCAGATTCGGGGAAAGTTGACACCATCTCCCCACAAAGTGAAAAACATGACCAGAACACCTGACATAAGAACTGCACCCCCAGGGCTTCCCTGGTGGCGCAGTGGTTGAGAGTCCGTCTGCTGATGCAGGGGACACGGGTTCGTGCCCCGGTCCGGGAAGATCCCACATGCTGCGGAGCGGCTGGGCCTGTGAGCCATGGTCGCTGAGCCTGTGTGTCCGGAGCCTGTGCTCCACAACGGGAGAGGCCACAACAGTGAGAGCCCCGCGTACCGCAAAAAAAAAAAAAAAAAAAAAAAAAAAAGAACTGCACCCCTGAATGGGCTAAGATCTACCCTGACACTGTTTCATCTGAAAAAGCAAACCATTTGTATGTATCTAAATGTGTGGCAGGGGACTTCCCTGGTGGTGCAGTGGTTAAGAATCCACCTGCCAATGCAGGGGACACGAGTTCGAGCCCTGGTCTGGGAAGATCCCACATATCGCGGAGCAACTAAGCCCGTGCGCCACAACTACTGAGCCTGTGCTCTAGAGCCCGTGAGCCACAACTACTGAGCCCACGCACCAGGAGCCCGTGCTCCAAAACAAAGAGAAGCCACCGCAATGAGAAGCCCGCGGGTCACAACAAAGACCCAACACAGCCAAAAATAAGTATAAATAAATAAATAAATGAATAAATGTGTGGCAAATATGCTTAGCATTTAGCAAGTCCTCTCCTATTATTTATCATTATCATCTCATCATTTATTAAGTCAGAATAGCATCTCAGATTACTTTAGCAGTGAACAGGAGTGGAAGGATAAGAGGTCTAGGGAAGCTTAACTCCAATAAGGAGCTAAAAGATTAGATGATTAAGGTCTAGAACAGTGGTTCTCAAAGTATGGTCAGCTGGACCAGAAGCATCAACACAACCTGTGAACTTGTTAGAAATGCAAATTCTAACTTTTGGATTTTTTCCTTAGAATAATTTCTCAGAAGAACAGTTATGGTACCAAAATATATAAACACCCTTAAGGCATGTTATATGTATTTCTAAATTGTTTTCTAGAAGGATTATATCAATTTGCATTTCTATCAGCAATTAATAAGCATTCTAGTTTGACCACACATTTACCAGAATAGAGTTTCATTATTTTGGTTAGTTTGGGGGCAAATATTATAGGACAATTACGGTACAACTAGAGGGGTGATTTAATTCTCATTCTTTTATCTCTTCCTTCCTTGTACTTGAAAGTAGAACATGAGTTGACATTGCCCATTCCCATCATTAAACTAGAACCAGAAACTTGAATTTTCTTATGACCTTATTTGCTCAGGAGTCAGAATAAGGCAAGTCTGATTTGAATCACATCTAAGAGTTTAGTTAATTTGGTTCTCAAAAGAATTCTTAATAATAACACCACTTACAAGGTGCTATCAAGGTATGATCCTTGAAGTGTTAAATTGAAGTTTCAATATGAAAAGAAGGAAAAAATAAGAAAAGATAGAGTAAGCCACATTCAGTCTTTATAATTCCTCATATTTATATTACACCTTTTAACTAAGCACTTTGACATCAATTATTTTATTTGTGCCAACACTGTTATTCTCAGTCTTAAGAAGCTAAATAAAACAAAGCTTTCAGAGGTTAAGTGACTTGCCTAAGGTTACAGAGCTGCTTATAGCAGAGATTGACCAAAACCCTAGAATTTCTATTCATTCATCCAACTATCCATCCATTCATTGATTAAGTGAATAAATATATATTGAACATGCTGTATTTCAGTGCTAAGTCCTGAGACTAGAGCACTGAACAAAAAATAGAAGTGGTCCTTGCCCACATAAAGCTTGTTGTTAGACAATAGGAAACAGACAGGGAAGCGCTCAATTACATAATACATAATCAACTACATAAATTAAATTGTGGTACATGTTATAGAGGAAGGAACCATGGAGAGAATAATAGAGAGCTATTTTATTTAGATAGAATGGTCATGGGCCTTCCCTGGTGGCACAGTGGTTGAGAGTCCGCCTGCCGATGCAGGGGACGTGGGTTCATGTCCTGGTCCGGGAAGATCCCACATGCCGCGGAGCGGCTGGGCCCGTGAGCCATGGCCAGTGAGCCTGTGCGTCCAGAGCCTGTGCTCCGCAACGGGAGAGGCCACAACAGTGAGAGGCCCGCGTACCACAAAAAAAAAAAAAAAAAAAAAAAAGAATGGTCAGAGAAAGCTCCTCTAAAGTAGTGATATATAAGCAAAGATCTAAAGGATAACAAGGCTTCAGGCCAGAGCATGGTGTGTGTGTGGGGGGGGGGGGGAGGTAAAAGGTGCATTCCAGATAGATCCTGATGTCCAAATACCTGACATGGAAAAGCTTTGGAGAAGTTTCAGGAATAGAAAAACCCCAGTCCAGCAATCTCTTGCCGCAAACCGCAGAGCCCACGCGCCCTGGAGCCTGCGCACCACAACTAGAGAAGAGAAAACCCGCACACCACAACTAGAGAGAAGCCCGCACACCGCAGTGAAAGATCCCACATGCCTCAACAAAGATCCTGCCTGCCGCAACTAAGACCTGATGCAGCTAAAAAAGATAAATAAATCTTTTTAGAAAATTAAATAAATAAAAGGGACCATTGAGTGCCCAGCACAATAAATGGGAAAAGACCTACAACATGGAACTTTCCATTATGAAATTTAGAGCCAGAGGTAGAAGACCCAGAGATAGACAAGAAGAAAATAACCACATACAAAGTAAAAGGAACCAGAATACCACTGGACTTTTCAACAGCAACACTGAAAATTAGAAGAAAATGAAGCATTGCTTCAAAATTCTGATCGGTCATGATTTTTAACATAGAATTATATTCCTAGCTAAATTTTTAACCAAAAGGATGAAAATACAATACGTATATTTTCATAATTGCAGGAATTAAAGTGAATGTACTCTTTCTTAGAAAGCTATTGAAGAATGTCCTTCAGCAAAATCAGGTTGTAAACCAAGAAAGAGAAAGTGATGCAGGAAAGATTTTACTTAACACAGAAAAATGATGAAGGGGAGTCATGAGATGTCAGCTGTGCAGGAAAACAAGGATTGACTGAAGCAGGAGGGCAGAAGGCTATGGAAGTAAAGACTCCAGAGAAAGAAATGGAACTCTTAGATTATCTGGTGTGTTTGCTTTTTGGAGAAGATTATAAAAAGCCAAATAATACTGTAGGAGTCCACTAATTTTGTGCATATGCTTCTTTGATAAAAATGAAAACCAGTTAAAAAAAAGAAAAAGAAAACATAAGCCACTGGATGAGTTTGCTCAGGGAAAGAGAAAAGCAGCTAAGATGGAGTCCTGAGAACATTCTGGCTCAGAGGTCAGATAAAGGGAAGAGTAGGTGTCATGGGAATCAGAAGGGAGAGTGTAAAGAAAAGGTGGATGACTGCTGAGACACGGAACAAGCTGAGAATTGAAAGCTGTCCTTTTGATTTAGCATCCTGGAGGTCTTCAGAAACTTTGGCATGCACATTTCCCAGGGAAATCATTGGCAAGTTGGAAGGGGGCAAAAGCCAGAATGAAGTGGGATAAGTTAGTGTGAAGCCAATGTATAGACAACTCTATTTGTCTTAGTCTGTGAACTCAAGGAATAGTGGTATATGGAAAGAGATGTGGGGTCAGCAGAGACGTTTTGTTTTGTTTTCAATAGATACAGGAGATTAAATAGAGCATGTTTGTTTGTTGGTGGGCCTGACCCAGTAAGAGAGAGAGGGACTGAAAATGTAGAAAGAGAGAACAACCAAAGTAGGACAGTGTTTGAGGGGATGAGAGCCAGGGTGCACATAGAAAGGATTGGACTTTGATAGGCTGAAGGGCACTTTTTCCATTTTAACCAGAGCAAAGAAGGGGAAAATGGGCCCCAGTGAAGATTGCAGGTTTGGTGGAGTAAAGATGATTTTTCAGTTTTATCCATGAAATGAGAAGTCATCATCTGAGAGTAGAGGAAGGAATATCGGAGGTTTCAGGAGAGAAAAAGAAGTTAAAAGTCATCTTCTCAGGGAATAGTGAAGTAAGTCAACAAGAGAAAAATACAAGACTTGCTGGGCAGTTTTGAGTGCCCATTTGAAGCTGGAGCTCGTGAATTTAAAGTGATCATATAGCTCATTGCATTTTTCTATTCACATTCAGGTGCAAGTTCAGAGAAGGAGAAGGTGGAGTTTACCCAGTGCTACTGTCTTGTCTGACGAATAAGATGGAGGGAGTGAAGAGCAGAGGTTTTTTCAAGGAAAGGTAATGTAATAGTGAGGGAATGCTAGAATCTAGACTGATGGCCAGAGGGAATGGGCTAAAGAAAAAATGGGGGGCATCAGTAGGCAGGATAGCTTTTTGCCCCTGGGGGCTTTGCAGTCTCGAGGGAAAGTAGGCATCTGAGTATCATGACACAATGTAATCATTTTTGCTGGGATGGTCATTGGAAGAATAGGGTTGCATGCTTGTCGAGAGAACCTGTGGGGCTTTCCTTCAGGCTGTTGTCCGTGGCAGAGCTAAAAGTGCCAACTTCTGAGTTCCTGCCATCCTTCTTCAGAGTCCTGAGGGAAAGAATTTATTTAAATAAGGGTTGACCTAAAGTTGATTCCCAGGTCTCTTGTAGCAAGAATACCCTATGTACTGTAGAAGCCAAGGCCTAGGCTATCAGAAAACTGGTGTTTTAAATCCTGGGGCTGCCACTTAATGGGCTGTAAGGCTTCAGAGAAGCACATAATCTGCCTGACCTTGAGAAATATCCCTGGTTTTTAACGTGTTTCTTAGAGATCTGATTTTGCATGAGCAGAATGTATGTGTCCCTCCACAGAAAAGAGAACATCATGCATCATCTTACACATAAGTGATAGGGTTTTATTATGTCAAATGAGGAGTGTCCAACTGGCCTTGCTGAATACTTATCGTGAAGAGGAAGAGCTATGGATCAATTACTCTGAAATCAATTACTTTGGTTGATATTTCCAGGAATAACTGCGTGGTAAATACTAATCCCATAAGATGTGGCCATTTAGTTACTTTTTCCCTGTTCCTCTAACTAGCATGCTTCCTCCAGCTTCAGGGGTTTTGCACCCAGGATGCTCTTCCCCAGATCCACCCACATTTAGAGCTTCACATTCTGCAGGTTTCATTTGAACACCACCTCCTTGGAAACACCCTCCCTGACTACCTTCTTGTGTACCGTCTCAAAACTACCCTTATTCTCATAGACAGAGTCTGTTAGTTTTCTCCTAGCACTTAGCTATCAACTTTTATAATTATGTATTTATTTGTGTCATTTATCATCATATCCCCTATCTAGTGCCCAACAGATGGAAGACATTAAATTTATATTGAAAGGTTGAAAAACTGGAGAATATCAATATCTTGGGTATGATGATTTTTTGTGTGATTAAGTAGTTATGTGATTGTGGGGTTTCCTACACTGGTTTTCCACCTCTATTTGGGCAGTGATCCTGTGTTGGTTTTTTCTTAATTAAAAAAAAAATTTTAATACAGTTTTAAAGGTTACTTTCCATTTACAATTATTACAAAATATTGGCTTTATTCCTCATGTTGTAGAATAATACACCCTTGAGCCTATCTGACACCCAATAGTTTATACCTCCTCCTCCCCGACACCTATGTCACCCCTCCCCACCACTGGTACCCAGTAGTTTGTTCTCTATATCTGTGAGTCTGCTTCTTTTTTGTTATATTCACTGGGTTGTTGTATTTTTTAGATTCCACATATAAATGATGTCATACTGTATTTTTCTTTCTCTGATCTATTTCACTTAGCATTATGCCCTCCAAGTCCATCCATGTTGCTGCAAATGGCAGAATTGCTTTTTTTTTTTTATAGCTAGGTAGTATTGTATTGTGTATATACAACTTAGGTTGTTTCCACATCTTGGCAGTTGTAAATAATGCTGCTATGAGTGATCCTGAATTTTGTTCCCAAGCGTATGCCTAGTACGTGACAGGTGCCCCTGAAAATGCATTGGCTAAGTAAAAAAACTGAGGGATGAATGAATGGATGGATAGACAAATATGTTTCACAAATAATTTTTCTAGAAGAAATAACATTGCCCAAATATAAGTATTCTACAGATGTTTTATTGAGATTTTCTTTTAGCCGAGTGAAGATCAGTTCCAGTGGCCTCAAAGTTTTTCATGCTAACTATTTCATCCTTGTTATGTGAAGTATTACTTAAGACCACAGTCATTCAACTATGTGGATTCAGAAGAGCACTTTTGGAGAGAAGAATCCTGTTCCTGCTCAGAATTTTCCTTAAAATTTACTCACCTCAGATCAGGGTTGAGATGGCTTTTGTTCAGGTTGTTCTTGTTAAGCAGCTGTGCCCAGTTTTCAGTTAACTCATTTGGGTCTCCACTCAACCAAAGCCCCCTGCTGTTTGAATAATCTCTGACTCACTGCTACTTAGCATCTTCCAAGCTGAGCTTAGGAAAATGGCACTGAGGGATGACAGTAGAGAGAAAGGTTCCTTGAAGGATACGTCCCTTTCTCCAAGTTGTCCAGATGTAGTTCTGAATTACACCAGAGCAGCCAAAAGCTAGGTACTAGACCATATCCCATTTGTCCCAGAAGGACTACATTTCTGAATTATGCTTGGTTTTGATGCATTAGCCTCCACTGGGGATCACTGTAAACATAACCCCATGAAAGCCATCCTAGGGTCTATTGTGAGTAACTGTTGAGAAAGTCGTTCACTGTGGCACACCATATTCCCTGTAGGAAGGGCCACAATAGTTATCCTCACATGATCTGGGTGTGAAGAAGGGTTTGCTTTCTTTGAGAATTGTTTAGTTTTTTTAAATTACATAATCATTGTGAATTGTTCAATGATCAGATTCCCCTTTTTCTTGTTGGCTTCTGGAAAGTTGAGAACCAAGAATGGCTCACCCCTAGCAGGCATGCGTTCCTCATGTGCTCCTTGAACGCCTCACTCCTGGCTCTACTTTGTTTGCACCCAGATTTTTCTTCTTGCCTCCACATTTAAACTTGTGCTGTCTTGCCCTGTGTTAGATATTCTCGGACAGTGCTTCAGATTACTTTATGGATGAAAGTAGAACACGAATAACTGAAAATTCATAATAATCTCTGTCTTGCTGAATTACTGTAAGAATTACCCATAAAACACATATGCAATTTAAAATATCAAAGGTATTCAAGTAATGATTCTGCTGCAGCTACTACTATTGCTGGTGCTGGTGCTGTTATTGCTGTCTACACTCTATGGTCCCACCTTAAATTTCCTTACCTTACTAATCAAGCATTGCCTGTAGCTTTAAGGAGACCCTGGTTAGATTATTGCGTTAGTTTCCACCCTCCTTTCTCCCACACAGTTACCCTAATGGCACATACTGGATAACAGCTGGAGAGTATTAGGGATGTCAGTCTGGTTTTAATTTCATTAAGAACTATTTGAGACTGCTTCACAGATCTGGCCGCTAACCACTTCGTGAGAGAAGGGAAGGTACTGAGCTTTGAAAAGAGGGCCTGTTCAGGATCCTGTGAATCATTTGGAAGCATTGATCGTCAGCTAGGACTTTGCCACCCAGAGTGCGCTCAGCAAGCCAGTGGCATTGGCCCCACCTGGGCACTTGTCCGTCAGGCCTCCTCCAGACCTACTGAATCCATGTCTGCAATTTAACAAGAACCCCAGGTGGCTTGTATGCACTTTAATGTTTGAGAAGCACTGAACTAGGACAAACTGTGAGGACAGCACTCCGGGCACCCTGCATTAGCTGATGGAGAAGTGCCATGCCGCCAGCCCACTTGGCAGAATTTCGATGGGATTATGGGAAGCATGTGCATGCTGTGATCTGATGAGTGGTTCAGATCCTAGGTCTACCACTGGTGTGCTGTGCGACCTCAGAAATTGGCTTCACCTTTCAGAACTCGTTTCTTCATCTATTATATAGAAATAGTCACACACATGCCCCATGGAAGGTTACTATGAGGATGGAATGAAATTGTGTATGTTAGGATGACCCACGAAGACATTTAAAAGTATGACAGTTGCTAAACAATGCCTTATGACGACTGGCTGCAGTCTTTGCCTAAAGGACACTGGGTGTTGTGGGATGTCTCTAGACCACAGGACCTAGAAGGTGGCTGTCTATGGACCAGTGCCAGAGTCACTGCAGGCACTGTCTCTGAGGGTATAGGGCTCTCCAGACTGTGGGTATCTGCCCTTGGGGCTTCTCTCCAAGCAAAGCTTAGCCAGGACCTTCTTGCTTGATTCTACCCTAAGGGGAAACCAACTGGGAAGGAGTAGGCCACCCTAAAGAATAGGAATTCTTCGTCCCATTTGATAGGCGAAGAAAGGGGAATTGATTGACTCGCAGCTGACATTCACAGACTTGGTGTTTGGACACAGCTTTTTCAACCCTGTGCTCTTTCTATCTACATGATGATGATTGTGGATACATTGACCCCACCGTTATAATTGGGATTTAATTAATACCAGTCAAATAGTACCAATCCTAAGGTAAGGTGCCCTCCTCTTTAATGCACACCCAGGATACACAGTCCATTCACCAAAATAAAGACTGTCTTGTTTAAACACTTTTGTAAATACAAATGGTGTCTCCTTAATTATAACTCCCTACTATCCCACTGGCCTTGGGGCTCTAAATCGATTTTATGGTTCTGCTCATTGCAATGAGGATTCATCTCACATTGAATGGTCCTTTTCCATAAGGACAGTGACCAGTGGCTTCCTGGCATCCACTCTACATGATTAACTTGATAATATGTCACCTGCATCTTCCCGGGCTAAAAAGCACCAACATTTCACATCAGGACCTTGATTTACTAACCGTCTGCTCAGAAGTCTGTCATCAGTGGGGATGATTTCTTACTCCCTCCAGACTGCACGACTTTGCCAAGGTTCTAGTGAGTCAAGGCCTGACCTTGAAGGCAAAAGGCACACTGTACCTCCCTCTTTAATTGGTTTAATTGTCTGCCTGTAAAGGTAGGCAGCAAGCTTTTCTGGTTTTTCTTGCAAATTTCCTACATGTTGGAGATGTGACTTCAAGACAACCTTGTATGGGTATCTCTGAGGAATTTCTTCTTCATCGAGACTTTATTGTTAGGATCTTTGATACAGCAGTCTTTTAGTTGGAGGGAACAGATTCGCTTGGTGCCTCTGGGAGGGAAAAAGAAGAGATGAAATGAAAAGATACATGTGTATGCTCACCCAGAAAAAGTTGAAGAAGTGGGTAGTAACAAAGTCACAGACTGGGCTTTCTTTGGGGAACAGCTCTTCCTATCTGTCAACTACACTTTCACGAGGACTCCTGCTCTGCTTTTATTTCTGCTGTGTTTAGTTGTGACTTCCTCATAACTTCATCCCACGCCCTACATCATGGCTGACAGGTCCTCTACTCCATGGATATTCTTTTACACTCAGATCTTACTAACTGGCAACAACCTCTCGGTCTCCACATGGCAAAATTCCTTAAAGAGAAATCAGATTGGTCCAGTTTGTTTTTACTGGTCAGGCATTGATTGCCTTCTAGTTGAGTGTCCACCCTGGTCCAGTCTGATCATAGCTCCCTCATCTCCCTCTTTCAGTAGTGACCGTGAGTGGGGTAGGTCCTCTGGGAGCCATCATGGGCAGGACATGAACTTGTTAGTCCAGGCACATCCTTGTCATTCCAGTTCTCTGATCCTTGGTTTAGTCAGGGCAGAACAAGTGTGCACAAAGTTACGTCAGGTACAAGTAGCGCCTGTTAAACTCCCCCATCCCCAGTGACCTCAGGAGCACCCAAACACAGCAAGAAGGGTGAGTGGGAGAACAGACAGCAAACACCCCGTAAGGAAGGATATTGCCCTGGCCAAATCCCTGGGGCACTCCAGGCCCCTCTGTTTAGACCCTCCAGGTCTTGTGTCTTGCTGACTTCCTGCCTCTAGTTAATCCTAACCTGTGACTCCATAGACCCAGCCCCGAAATCTTAGTTCCCAGGTTCTGACCTGTGATTCCTGATCTCTGATGCTTGTCCTCTTATCTAACTTGTTTTCTTTTTCATATCCTCATTTTGAAAATCCAGCTTGAGGATAATAATATACTATAGTGTCTGCCTCAGTTATGGGCATCTAGCACAAGGATAGTTAGTGGAATGACACCCATAAAATAAATTGATTCTTTCCTCTAGAAATAATGTGATTGGGCCATTCACTTCATAGAATATCAAGTAGCTGTCAACACTGAGAAAAAGCATATATGAAGAAAGATTCTAAAATAGAATGTTAAAAAGAATGTGGAACTGTTCTTACACTATGAATATTCTTGTATAAAATATGAGATACAGGGATTAAGAGAGACGGAAAATTTTGAAAGAGAAAACCTAGGGGTGTTCACTTTGCACTTTTTCTGAAAATTCTTCAGAGTTTGGGTTGCTATACTGTTTTTACATGTTGTTTAGAAGGGAGGTGGGGGTGGGATGAGAATGGTGTGAAACTACAGAACAAGTGATCAGAGGGAGAAGGCAGTTCTTTCTAATTAGCTGCCACAGTTGGACGTGCGAAGCCAGCCTGCTGCTCCCTCGCACTCCCTTGAAAACAGCAGAAATGTTTCAAGGTGCTTTGCCAAAAGTGATCAGTAAACTTTCTTTCAAGTCTGCTTGGTCAAAGTAATGATTAAACGGTGGAGGATGCTGACCAGAAGTATGGAGGTAGAGTGGGGTCCTAATGGAGTGAAGGGAATAGAGTCTGGGGATCAGATTGAAAGAACAGAAGCATTCTGGGCAGGAAGCACCAACAGCATGAAGCAGAATGGCCTTCCAGGGTGATGTGTTTGGAGGTAACTGAGACTCCCAGAGAAGATCAGGTCTTGGTTGGTCTTCGGAAGTGCAAGGGACCCACGTCCCAAAGGCCTGTATGTTAACCAAGATTCCAAGGCCCAGGTGACTAAGTGATAGGGGGCACTCAGGATGCGGAGGTCAGCCCTCTGGAGCTAATATTGTCCAGCTACCAGAGTTATGAAAGCAGAATCGCCCAGCCATGTGCAGCACCAGGGATGGTCGCCCCAGGCCTCATTACATCAGCCTCCCTGCACTTCAGCTTTCCAGCAGGGCACCATGGCCTTGCATGATCTGGCTGCCCTGCTCTGAGCAGCAGTTAACACAGGGAGAATGTGTTTGTTTGTGTGCTGCATACTAAACTGGTCTCTATCGTGTATAAGTGACGTTGGACTTCCCAAATAAGCTGCTCTTCTATTGATGACTGTCATGTATCTGCATCCCAAGGAGCATGTCTGTATCACCATGGACTTCAGGTAGAAGATTCTGGGCCTTGACTGTAACCCCTTTGCAGCTTAACAGGAGATAGACAGTGGCTCTCTGGATGAGGATCTTAGTGAATCTGAGTTCTATTACCCCGTAGATGCCAAAGAAGCAAGGATGAAAAGTAAGCTGATAGGGTAGCCAGAATGTTGAACTAAGAGTCCAGGAACTGTATTCTCTCAGCAGCTCTGCAACTTACATGTTGTGTACCTCTGGCAAATCATTCAGCCTTTCAGGATCTGAGTTCCTCTTCTATCCAATGGGGATAGAACTATTTCAGATTTGTTTTAAGTTATGTTAATTATTACTGGATTCAGTCCTATTCCTTTAAACCTGTCAACCCAAGGTTTCCTACCCAGAACCCAATAATAATGAATCCCTGAGAGTTTCTTATATGAATTACAGCCCATATCCTGAACTGTTTCATCCTGTACAGCCCTGCTTCCTAGCTGCTCACACCTCAGGTCTTCTCGGCTTCTGCGTCTCATTTCTCATCAATGTTGAGATGAGCCTCTTGGGGAAGAAGCCTCTGATTCCAGTCTGCCCCTTCTCCACACACTCTCCTCTTGGACTTGGCATTCTTTGAGACCCTCCCCATGACAGCCTGACTCACTGGACCCTCCCTGGCGCCATTTTCACTGCATTTCACCCTGGATCCAACAGTGAGAACTACATAATCATTATTTAGTGCTCTGTGATTTTTTTGAGAGTCCTGCCCTTAATCAGAAAGCATGTTGATATAAGACAGGAGCTGGGCCTTGCTTCTTTCTCTTTTGCTGTTTAAGAAATATTCTATTTAATATTTCACATAATTGTCCTGACTTGGGGACTGACTATATTTTTAAAACAAAAAATCCTGAATGAACCTGAAAACACGCTGTTGTAAAGTTCATTACATATAAAGTAAGCCCTAAGAGACATGAAAATGTATCCCATAAACAAAAGAAGAATTTTAGGGACAGCTTGTTTGGAAAATGCTGTGCCATGCATAAAAGCATATTAACGGCTCTGAGAAATACTGTATTAAAGAAACCTATTTAAATTTGCCTAATCCAGTATTTGCCACATTAATCTGACCAAGAATCCTTTGTTCATGAACATCTATTCGTATATATCACAGGATTGGAGCTACGCAGGACATTTAGGGAAACGCCCATTTAGAAAATTGAGACAACTTTAATGTTCCCTATCTATCTATTTATCTGTCTATTTATCTATCTATCTATTGCTATCTTTCTCTTTTCTCCTATCATCATGATGGTTGTTACCATTTAATAAACCTCCAGTTGTCTGAAGGTTATAATATTAGTGATCAGAAAAAAGGCTGATGCAGTGCTACACAAATACTGTGTTATACATTGAGAATGGCTTGTGATGATACATTGAATGTGTCACTTAGAAATAACTTAATAGTTACTTGCAGGCATCAAGTCCTAGATATGTGAAGTGTATTAGACACTCTGGGGAAATAATCAAAGGAAAAAAAAGCGAAGACTTTAAGAGGCTTATAATCAAGTTGGAAGAAATAACTATCATGTTACATACAAAATAATTTGAAAATAACCCTGAAGAAACCTATTACTGCCCGAAAAATAGTAAAATAAAGTCTATAGAGCTATCTAAGAAAATAATGGTCAGAGGAAAATGGAATTGATATCAGAAGTAACTGGAATTGGATAATCAGAGAGCAGTAGAATTCTGGAAGCTGGAAAACATTTGGGCAAGGCATAAAGAACTTAGCAGACCTGGGAAAACTAATTCTAAACTCGCAGAGGAAATTGGCAAGAGTCCATTTTATTTCACAGAATCTGCAAAAGACTCAGGAGTTAATCCAATCAGTTACCTCAGGAGGCGCAGAGTTGGGGTACGGGTGGGGTATATGGAGAGATTAAAATTAAGGATGCTGGGTTGGAAGTCTAGGGGGCATTTAGATCTCCAGATCCCCTTCACTTCTCCTAACAGCCCAGGAAATGCCCTTCCTTTACCCCCAATAAAAGGCTAAAAAGGATAAAACAGAGTCTCTGGTTTGGGGGAAGTCGGAACAGTTGAGGATGGGAGTACTGGAGCGAAATTGCAGCAATTAGCAAAACATAGACATATTAAATGGCAAGAGTGCCAGTTCCCCCACCCCTGCCCCAGTCTTTTTTTTTTTTTTTACATCTTTATTGGCATATAATTGCTTTACAATGTTGTGTTAGTTTCTGCTGTACAACAAAGTGAATCAGCTATATGTATACATATATCCCCATATCCCCTCCCTCTTGAGCCTCCCTCCCACCCTCCCTATGCCACCTCTCTAGGTTGTCACAAAGCACCGAGCTGATCTCCCTGTGCTATGCAGCAGCTTCCCACTAGCTATCTGTTTTACATTTGGTAGTGTATATATGTCAATGCTACTCTCTCACTTCATCCCAGCCTCCCCTTCCCACCCTGTGTCCTCAAGTCTGTTCTCTACGTCTGCATCTTTATTCCTGCCCCGCCACTGGGTTCATCAGTACCATTTTTCTAGATTCCATATATATGCGTTAGTGTACGGTATTTGTTTTTCTCTTTCTGACTGACTTCACTCTGCATGACAGACTCTAGGTCCATCCACCTCACTACAAATAACTCAATTTCATTCTTTTTTATGGCTGAGTAATATTCCATTGTATATATTGCCACATCTTTTTTATCCTTTCATCTGTCGATGGACACTTAGGTTGTTTGCATGTCCTGGCTATTGTAAATAGAGCTGCAATGAACATTGTGGTACATGAACTCTTTTTGAATTATGGTTTTCTCAGGGTATATGCCCAGTAGTGGGATTGCTGCCACAGTCTTTTGGCAAAATAATGGCAGGGAAGCCAGGCAGGTACGATCCAGACAGACCTCAGAAAGGGTCAGTTCTTGGGGATCTGAACTGCCTAAGAAGGAACATTGAAACAAAAAAGCACGGTGAAACAAAGATGTAAGACATCTAGGGAAAGCCCCTAAAGTGGAAATTGAAGACCAGAATAAACAGAAATAAGCAACTTGAAGGAAACAGAGATGAAATGGGAAGAAACTTGTAAAATATTATCATCAGTGTCCTAAGAGATAGATTAGAAGATACTTCAACCATGAAATAAGAACAGTGAACCAGGACTTCCCTGGTGGCACAGTGGTTAAGAATCTGCCTGCCAATGCAGGGGACACAGGTTTGATTCCTGGTCAGGGAGCTAGGATCCCACATGCCACGGAGCAACTAAGCCCGTGCGCCACAACTACTGCTAGAGCCTGCGAGTCACAACTACTGAGCCTGTGTGCTGCAACGATGGAAGCCCGCACGCCTAGAACTCGTGCTCCATAACAAGAGAAGCCACCACAATGGGAAGCCCTGCACCACAACAAAGAGTAACCCCCACTCGCTGCGACTAGAGAAAGCCTGCAGGCAGTGATGAAGACCCAAGGCAGCCAAAAATAAATTAATTAATTTTAAAAAAAAGAACAGTGTACTATAAAAAGAATCATTCAAAGAATAACCATCACCACCAGCTCTTGGAAATTAAAATTAATTAGAAGAAACAGAACAATTGATAGGAGTTTTCAAAGATTAGTGAAGGAAAATTCCTCAAAAGTTAGGAAAAAACAAAGAGGAGAGAAAAAGTAAGAAAATTAGACAACCAGTTCAAGAAGTCCAACATCTAAAAGTTCTAGAAAAGAAGAACAGTAAAAACACATGGAAAGAAACAATCAATAGAATACAAGAAAATTTCCCAGAGATAAAGAACCCAAGTTTCCCATTCAAGAAAGCTAAGTGCCCATGAAAGTAGATAGCAATAGACCCATACAAAGAAAATCATTCTGAAATTCTAGAATACTCAGCTTGAAGAGAAAAACATATAAAGTTCTAGGAGGAAGAAAACAGGTCACATAGGAACAGCTATGAGGAATCAGAACGACTTAAGAGTTCTCAGAATTAACATTGGAAAGTGTTAGGCAATTGAGCAATACCTTCTTTCGAAATTCTAAAGGACTATTGTTTCCAATCTAGAATTCCATAATAAGCCAAATTATCATTCAAGGAAGAGTATAATAGACATTTTCAGTGATGCAACATATCAAAATATTTACTCACTCTAAGACAATAGAAAACATGGGATACAAGAAACAGTAGATCCACCAAGAGGGAAGAATCCACAGGTGAAGGAAGATCCATGGATGACAATGGTCCACTCGGTGTAGAGAGCAGTCAGTCTACTTTGGAGCAGGTCAGAAGTCTCCCATAGGGACTTATTCAGAAGATAAAGCTGATAGAATACTGCATCTGAATGTCCTGAAAAGAGATTTAGACAATTGGTGAGCAGCTTAGTTTGGGATTTGAATTAGTGCTAAAACATAGAAGCTAAGCAAAGAAACAAGTAAAAATATCATTATTTAAGCAAAACCAAGAAGATGCGGGAAAGGAAAAGCTGTCTCAGTTTTGAATAGCACTTACATAGTCTTTATAACACTAATGTAGTCATATTTAACCAAAATTACCATATGACTCCATTAATAGGTGGAGAGATGGGAAGAGTACATTGTGTGTAGGAGCAGAGGAAGGAAAGAAAGATAAATTCTCATCCCTTATAGTGAGAAATAAATACTTCTTACTAAAACTGAAAAATCATGAGGTAGCAATGCAAGCATATTTTCCAGAAATCTTGAGGTAAATGTCAAAATGATCAGCTAAAAGTTTTTGCCTCTGGGGAGAGAAAAATGGTAGGTGTAGGGAAAGGTGCTGGGGGGAGGGAAGCTTCTTTTTTTTGGTAGCAAACCTTAGAGAAACCATTTTACTCTTTAAAGTGTGTGCATTTATAACAAACTATAAGAAAAAAAATGAGGGAAGGCTTTACAACTCATTTTATAAGGTTATAATAGCCTTGATATATATGAAAATGAATTTATAGACCAATCTGTTACAAGCATAGATACAGAAATCTCATATAAAATATTAACACATATAATTTAGCAGCATTTAAAAAATAATATGCTAGATCCAAATATATTTAATCCCAGAAATCAAAGAGCAAAAAAGCATTTAAAAATTGATCAATATAACACACTGAGTTAACAAATGAAAGGGGAAAACATGAGACCATTTAAATAGATTTAGGAAAATCATTTGATAAAATGTAATCTTTATTCAGGAAATAGACTCTCAGCAAACTAAATTGTAGAGACAATTTCTTTCATATAATAATAGGTATCTAAAATCTACATCATACATTATATTTAATGAAAACTTTAGAAGCAGTTCCATTAAATTGAGAAACATAAAAAGAATACTCACTATCACCACTTCTAAGATTCTAGCCATTGCTTTAAGAAAAGAAAAAAAAAAAGTCATAAGTATTAGAAAAGAGAAATGTCTTTATTTATAGTGATTTTTTAATAAGAAGTCCACCAAAATTTACCAAAAACTTCCATAATTAATAAGAAATAAGAAAACTCAGCATGATATCTGGATATCATTTTACTATTCAAAAGTCAGTATTTTTAGGGGCTTCCCTGGTGGCGCAGTGGTTGAGAGTCCGCCTGCTGATGCAGGGGACACAGGTTCGTGCTCCGGTCCAGGAAGATCCCACATGCCGCGGAGTGGCTGGGCCCGTGAGCCATGGCTGCTGAGCCTGCGCATCCGGAGCCTGTGCTCCACAACGGGAGAGGTCACAACATTGAGAGGCCTGCGTACCGCAAAAAAAAAAAAAAAGTCAATATTTTTATATATACCAAAAATAAACTCTCAAAATGAACTGGAAATAAAATTTTCATTCATAATAGCAACAAATCTCTGAGATAATTAGTATGAAATCATCAAATATGTGTATTATAGCTCTGGAGAAAATTTCAAAGCTTTATTGAATCACATAAAAGATTTTCTGATGTAATAGAAATTGTATCATGTCCATCAATTGGGAAACTCAATATCACATATATGTCAGCCCTTATCCAATTTAATCTATAAATACAAAGAATGTCAGTTAAAATCCCAAGGAAGTTTTTAGAACTTGGCAAGTTGATCCTTAAGTTCATGAGGAAAAGAAAAATGTATAAAGTAGCCAATACAATTTTGGAAAAAAGAACAAGATTGGGGTTGGTGGTGGTGCCTGCCCTATCAGATACCAAGATGCCTTATAACACTATACTAAATAAGATAGTACATTCTAGACATAAAGACAGAAAAATAAACCAATAAAGCAAATAGAGACAAAGCTATCAGAAGTGAAAGTTGATATATAACAGAGATGGCATTGCAAATCAGGGGACAGAAATGGACTGTTAAAACAATAAGCAGGAATTCCCTGGTGGTCCAGTGGTTAGGACTCCAAGCTTTCACTGCCAAGGGCCCAGGTTCAATCCCTGGTTGGGGAACTAAGGTCACACAGCTGTGAGGCACGGCCAAAAAAAAAAAAGAAGAAGAAGAAAAAAGAAAAAAAAAGGAAAAAAAAACCTAATAGGATGTGGGGACAATAGGCTATCTATATGGAAAAAGATAAAATTGGAAATTTGGAACCCTATCTTATACCATACACATAGGTGGATTAAAGAATTGTGCGGAAAAATTTCATAAAGTATTCTTTATGAAAATGTAGAAGAACATATTATGACGGGGTAAGGAAGGAGTCTATAAGCAAGACACAAAATGTGATTATATAAAAATTTTAAAATTCTGTTCAACAATAGACACAGAAAAATGAAGGAAACAAAGCCCAGGTTGGGGGAAAGTATTTGCAATGCACATAACTTACAAAGGATTGATATCGAAAACCAATAAAGAACTCTAGAAATAAAAAGACAAGCAAACCGATGGGGAAAAGGGCAAAAAACAAATAACAGTCCAGAAAAGAGGCACCTCAAATGAAAAATAAGCAAATGTAACAGCACTTATCCCTACTAACAATCCGAGGAAATGCAAAACAAGACAATCAGAGGCCAGTTCATACCAACCAGATTGGCAAACATTAAAAAGCCTGACGACATTAAATGTTAGCAAAATGTGGGGAAATGGAGGCTCTCAAGAACTGCTGGTAATAATGCAAATCAATACTGCCTCTTTAGTGGGTGATTTGAAAATATCTAGAAAAGTTGAAAATGTGTGTGCCTTACATATATTCCAGCTTTTCCACTTTTACTATGTACCCTAGAGAAATGTATACCAAGAGCCATGTATACAAAGAGCCATGCAGAAAAATGTACATCCTAGCATGGTTTGTAATAGCCAAAAACTGAGATATGATCTAAGCTAACAATGGCTGCTACCCTTTGGATAGAAACTAATGCCATGACGTATCTTATGTGGCTGCATTAAATATCTCCAATATAAGCAGCTCAGGAGTTAAACATTCAGCCATTTCAGGCCCAATGTCATGTGAGCTACACACACTCTAAAAACAAAACCTTTCTATTCCATGTTGCAGCTTGGTGCCTGTTATCAAAGGGACAAAGCCATCTCATCATTTAAAACAGAGCTCAAGACACCTCAGTTGTGACAGGTTCAAAGCTCAGTTTTGCCAATTTAAGAGAATACAAATGTAATCTTTTTGGATATGAACAAAGACTGACAACTATGTTGATCAAATATTTATTTGCCAATTGTAAAAATGTCTTTTAATTTTGTGCGTTTGCTCTTAGTGAGAGCCACAGGTTCTACAAGTGTAAATGTGGATGGAATGGATCGATATAAGCTGATTCCCTGATGATCAGTGGGCTCCTCTGAACAGTCCCTGGTGACACATTCTCCTTTGAACACTTAGTACTTTTGGCAAGAGGCACCACTTGGACCAGGCAGCTGTGCTTTCCAGAGCTCTGAACATCTGTCCAAATTGTGGCACAAAACCTGCCTGTCCCAAATTGACCTCATTACTCATTTATAAACATCCAAATAGATGATAGGGGAAAATCATCCTTGTGCTGCACGAGGGATCGCTCATTATACTCCCCATCAGCTCCGCTGCTGGGTTGCATTGCTGGGGAGACCTGGAGAGCTTTTCAAAGGGCTTAACAAACACCACATTACCACTTTGGATGCCGTATGGACATAACAAGCCTGGAAGAAAAGAATAGCCTTTGTCCCACCTATTCAGAGATGATTCATATATGTAATATGAACACATCATCCAGAGCACTTGTTCTTTGATGCTTGTTTCCTGTTTCCTCTTTTAATGAGCAGCCCAGGTTTCCCTGTGTGCTGTGGGCTTTGTGAGCCCCTAAATGGTTTCTAGGGAGCTGCCAGTAGCATTAGCTGGTTTGGTAAAGCATTTGGACTCTTGCCCAGTTTCCACTTCACCTTCAGATGAGGAGGAACCCAGTTGAAAGCCCTGATCAGACTCTGTGCTTCCTGTAGTTTTTCTAAAAGCCCAAGGGCAGCCTGAGAAGGATGAAATGTTTCTGTTCAATTTTCAGATCAAATCCAAGTAACAGGAAATTAGTAATGCCGTTAAGCATGAGCTCCTTTTTTGTACAAAGGGTGCTTTATTTTAGAATTAATTTTTATTCCCTTTCAGATGAAGTCAATAGATCTGTTAACAAGTATTAAGCATCTATAGATTACCTAGCACAGGCCATTTACAGTAAGCGGTCAAGGGTATGGACAGCCTACATTTGAACCCTGCCTCTCTTATTTCCTAGCTGTGTGGTCTTGGGCAATTTACTGAATATCTCTAAGCCTCAGTTTCCTCATCTGTAAAATGAAAATAATCCTAGTAGCTGCCTTACAGGGTCGTTGTGGGGATTAAATGAGTTAACACATGCAAAGAGCTGGGAACAGTGTCAAGCGCATGGCAAATATTCAATAAATGTTGGCTACTGTGAAAACCTAGTGCTGCGCTATACATTTGGAGCTAAAAGAAATTATACAGCACTGCTGCTTCCCTCAAAGGTATTTAATCGAAAGAGACAAGTACTATCCATAAGAGATAATTAGTGCACAAAGCATTTTGTTTGTCAGCAGCATAGGCTGAGGTAAACGCCTAAGCAGAGAGATGCAGGCTGTTAGGAAAGAGGATTGCATCTGCTCTGCTGTTTCCACCATGTGGTGTTTAAAGAGTTAACAGAGCGATGAGATCTGAGAGCAATGAGAACATAAAGCAAGACTCACAGAGGAGACAGAACTTGACCTGGGCCTTGAACTTTCAGCAAAATGCACACAGGTAAAAGAGGGGTCTGATATGGGAACATATGTATATGTAGAGCTGATTCACTTTGTTATAAAGCAGAAACTAACACACCATTGTAAAGCAATTATACTCCAATAAAGAGGTTAAAAAAAAAAAAGAGGGGTCTAACGAGGCCATTTTAGAAGGAAGAACTACATGAGAGAAGAAACAGATGGAGTAAATCTGGCATGTGAGGAAATGATGAGGCAACCTTAAAAATGGGATTTGGGCACCTGTCACTCTTTGCAGCACCAGTTCTGAACTGTGCACCTGCAATGACTTTCTTCATTGCTTTTCCAACCAAATACTCCTGTTTCTTTCCATGCTATCTCTTCCCCACTTTATCTTCTTTCCTTTACCCAACAGACCAGATGCTTCTAACTCATGATTAAAATTGAAATCTTCTCCTAGCTGAACAGCCTCTGGACAGTCTTGTAAAAATCTCTCCCACCTCAACATGGTCCCTGGTATCCATTCCTCAGGATGGTGCTCTTGTCAGAGTTGAACATACAGGAAAAAGACACATTAGTCATCGATATTCATTGTCAACTGCTTCATGAAGACACTTTTTTTTTAACTTTTATTTTTTAATAAATTTATTTTATTTATTTTTGGCTGTGTTGGGTCTTTGTTGCTGCACGCGGGCTTTCTCTAGTTGCGGCGAGCAGGGGCTACTCTTCGTTGCAGTGCATGGGCTTCTCATTGCGGTGGCTTCTCTTGCTGCAGAGCACGGGCTGTAGGCACGCAGGCTTCATTAGTTGTGGCTTGCAGGCTCTAGAGCACAGGCTCAGTAGTTGTGGCGCAGCGTGTGGGATCTTCCCTGACCAGGGATCAAACCCGTGTTCCTCGCATCACTTTGTAGTGATTTCCAGTAGAATTGCAATCTTGAGCCCTGTCACCCTCACCAATAGTAAGGCCTCCAAGCAACAGGGACATTGGACCTGGTCTCCAGCTGAGCAAGGTGGACTATATTCCAAGGACTTGCTCATCCCGTAGCCTGTTCCTTCCAGGTTAGTCTGTAGCTTCCAAGCTCCAGGGTTGTGCTTTATAGGAAGAGTTGATGGGGAGAGGGGAAACTTTCTCAATGGGGAGATTTCCCATCTGAAGCCTAGGCTCTTCTTAACCCTTGACAAAGGAATCTTTTAAACAGTGCTCCTTTCTGCACTGAATTGTCAATATCTGGCCAGAGGCCTTGGAATCAGAACAGAATAATTCTGCACAAATGTATGGCAATAACTTGCTCACTCCTTGGGAATCTGGTGGCCTATGATGTACTGGTAACTGGCCCAGAGAAGAAACACAGTCAAGGCAGCGATAAAAGGAAAGGGACTTTCACCTTTCTATGTTATAAGCCAAACAATTTTATAGATAAGATGAAGCAAACCACAAACATGGCCTTAAGGCAAATATGCAGGTCAAGTGACCAGACTTTACACGTAATTCTGAACTGGTCCAAAGACCTCAGAAGTACTAGGTGGAGTCTCCTCTAGTTCACAGACCTTTTGTCAGTATCTTACTACCTGCAGGGACTTGTGCAGTGCCTGGCGCATTTGAGTATTTGGTAAATTACCAAAGCTCGTACATTAATGGCTTCAGAGCATCTGAGCAGAATCAATCAGAAGAGTGAGAGATTGGGGAATGAAGTGGGTTAATGGGGTTATGATTATGTTCGTTTAGTTCATAGGGACATGCGCATTTGTGATTTAACAGGTCAGTTTCATCCTTGCAGGAGAAACTCAGTGGTCCATGATGTGGGGAATTTTCATTTTACTCTGGCCCTGGTTTGAATTGCACGTGCTGATGGGTTAATGTGTGTGATCCCATCAAATGGCTCCTGAGTGAGCCTAGCAGAGTGCTGGAATCTACGTTTGACACAGATATTTGTTCTCTACTCATATCTATGTATATGTTTATGGGAAAAATTGTGTGGGCAAGTTGAAAGTTTAAAGTTCCTGAGGGTGTCCTATGATTAAAGTCTTGTCATACTAGAAAAGGAAGGAGGCATCAGATCTAATAAAAGGTCCGATTAGAACTAAAGGACAAAATTTCCTTCCTTTCAACACTAGAACAAGTTTCTTTCCAGAGCAGCTTAATGATTTCAAGGGGATCCTGGATAGGCAGTTTTTCAAGGATTTTGTGGTCAGGGGAACCCATGACATCTGTCTTCATACCTCCAGTACTCAGCTCAGTGGCTGGCACATGAAAGGTCTGAGTGAAATCATAAAATATTAGAGATATTAATGCTCTAATCCAATCACACCACTAACTCAAGAGGAAAACAAACACCAGAAAGGCTAACTGACACCCTCAATATCTCACACTATGCCAGTACTAGATAGAGCCCAGGTCTTTAAATGCCATTTCAGTGCTATTCCTGATAGAGAAACACTTCACATTTATATTCATAAAAATACTCTTGAGGGTTAGATAGGCTCACATATTAAGTGGTTTCTCAAGCTATTTCTAGAACTTCTTGAAAGAAAGGGTTGTTTCAGGACATGGTGAATTGGAACTTTTCCTTTCACCCTTAGCTTCACCATTTTACCACCTTCTCCTCCACAGCAGAGACTGACACGAAAGGACATGAAAAAGGCACACAGTAGATTCACTGCTTCCAAAGGGCTAAAACCCCCTTTGAAAGAACTGGGACTTTAAGGACTCACTTGGGGGAGGAGGCTCACTTCCCAGTTCACCCTCATGATTGACAAACGCATGGAGGAGTTTCAACCATGTATTCAGCAAGCATGGATAGCATCATTTATGTTCCAAGCACTGGGCACTGTGGATGGTGCTGGAAGGATGTAAAGAGAAAAGTGATGCTGATGCTGATTAGTCCAGGGGAGAGAGAAGACAACTGCTTTCATACACAGGACATGCACTGAGGGCCAGACAAAGTGTGGGGGAAGCTCCAAAGAGGGAAAGACCCCATCTCCTGGGAGGCAGTCAGAAAAGTCTTCTTGGTCTCTGAAGGATGTGTAAGATTAGCAGATGTGGCTTAAAGACCATTCCAGGCACAGGGGAAGGAGTGGGCTAAGGCATAGGGGCTGGAAATCTCTGACGTGTGTGTGAAATACTAAATCATTCTGTCAGAAATGTAAGATTTATGAAGGCAAAACAGGCAAGCAGAGGTCAGTGTTTGGTGCTAAATTATTGGGACTTTGATATAAAGAGCTTAGAGCATTTAGGGAGTCACTAGTGATTGCTAAGTAGAGCAAAGCAATGACTGAGCAGTAGTATCCCAGTGTTTCGCTGGCAGTACTGCAAAAATTCGGGTAGTGGACTCTGTCAATGTTCTGTCAAGTGCCTGGGTACCTTAAAAGCCTTTTGCTATTTCTCTGTGCCCCCCTTCCCAGCTTCTATATGCTTCACTTCTAACAGCTCACACCTGAGAGTTTATTCAGAGGACCGTCTTTGGGCTACAGGAGGAACTTTGACAAAAAGAGCAGAGTGCTGGGGCTTCCCTGGTGGCGCAGTGGTTGAGAGTCCGCCTGCCGATGCAGGGGACACGGGTTCGTGTCCCGGTCTGGGAAGATCCCACGTGCCGCGGAGTGGCTGGGTCCGTGAGCCATGGCCGCTGAGCCTTGTGCGTCCGGAGCCTGTGCTCCGCAACGGGAGAGGCCACAGCAGTGAGAGGCCCGCGTACCACAAAAAAAAAAAAAAAAGAGCAGAGTGCTGAAAGTGCTGGTGAATTGACATCCCTTGGGGCAGCCCTTAGCCAATGATTGACAGTGTAGAGATATGAAAGCCCAGCTCCCTTTCCTCCACTTGGCACAAACTGAGGTGCAATGTACACTCCAGAGTTCCCTGCGGGATCAGGCGAAGGCTGGACTGTGTGTGAAAGCTCATCTTTGCTTAGATTCTTCCCCTCCCTGTCTTGCTTCCTGTACTTCCTTAGCAGTTTCTCCAAGAAGCACTTCTTGATAAATTACTTGCTTATGAATCCTCATCTCATCTCAGGGTCTGCTTCTAACAGACAGACAGGTTGGAATAGGAGGAGTGGTAAGGTCAGGCCAGTTAGGAAGCTCCTGCGAAACTCTAGGTGAGAGATTGTAGAGACCTGTGCTAGGACAATGGCCATGTGATAAAGGTCAGGAAGGCAGAGGAGAAATATTCCATAAACAAATAGACAAGTCCCTTAGATACATAGGGGAGGTAGGGGGAAGTAGAAGTCAAATAAGAGCCTATAATTTCAATCCTACATAACAGGATTCTGTTAAAAGAGCAGGAGATACCTATAAGGAAGAGCATATTTGGGAGAGGAGACTGGTTTAGTTTGGAGAGGTGCCCTCGCAGTACTAGGAGAAGAATTCTGTAAGAATGCTGCACAGCTGACAGAAGGGGTCAGGGATGGAGATCCCATTTGGGCCTTCATCAGCACTGAGCTAGTCACTGAAGCCATGAACTAGGAGAAACTTCTGGAGAGAGTCTGGGCTTTGTGTCCATCTATGGAAGTCCCCAAAGAGGAAAACATGGCAAAGCTCTTAGCCTTTGGGAAACCAAGTGCAACCCCAGCAGTGGGCATGACAAGGTCTGGGATGGATCTGAGCTGACTTCTGTACCAATGTCTGTTGACAAAAACACTCAGCGAGAACTCTGCCTAGCAAGTGACCTCCACTCCTGCAGCCCCTTCTCTCAGAAATGTGTCTGGGAAGCATTCGGGGGCCTGATGCACACTGGAAAATAAGCCATGAGAGTCCCGAGGATGTTGATCAAAAGGCAACATTGTCTGTAAAGAGTTCATTGGGGAATTGTTCATGAATCTGTTATTTTATTCTAAAGATCTTATCACAGGATATCAAGGCTGGAAGAGATCTGGGAGGTCATTTAGTTCATTTGACAGATGAAGAAACTGGCAGAAAACAGTTGCATGGTCAGGCTGGATCGTGACCAGAGAGCTCATGCCTCCTAAGGCCAGTGCTGGGCTCTTTCCTCACCCCACTCGTGTGTTCTCCATCCCTGTCCTGTCCTGCCATTCACATCCTGGTCAGGGGTGGGAGGCTCTCTGCGTGGAGTCATGTTTCAAATGAAATGATTTTATAGCAACTGGAGCATCTTAGTCTGTCATAGGACAATTGTTAAGGATTTACTATGAGGAAGGATGTGAAAATGCAGAAGAATGCTATTCAAATGTAACAATAACGCCGAATGTCTCTACTTTCTGGCTCTGTTCCTATGCGATGATTATAGATGTCAATTAGGATCATGAAATTAAGTGAAGCCACTAGGCCTCTGCAGGACTAAACACTCTTTTATCCTTTTCATTTACACTGGACTCCAAGCAACCAAATGAATATCATTTGTATCTGTTGAAGGGAAATCATGTTTAAACCAAAGCTCCTAGTTAATTAAGTCAAGTGGATGTCTCTGCCATGAAATAATCAAGCACAAACATGTACTGATCAGCAAATATGGGCCACGCATTGTACGAGGTTCTGGAGTTAGAGAAGTACCATCCATGCCCTCAGGAGGTCACAGTCTAGCAGAGGCAAAAACTTGTAAAGAAATGATCAAAATACAGTGAAATAAGTGCATTGACAGAGTATTGTCCAAGGACAGTAATGGAAAAATACGAGTTCAGACTCTCACTAGGGAAGGACTTGATTTATGGAAAAGTTGGTGTTTTCCATAGAGCTTGGATGAGTTGGAGGTAAGCCAGGTAGGAAAAGCAGGAGATAAAGGACATCGAGTCAGGAAAGTCAACAACAATAGCAAAGACAAGGAGGTAGGGAGTGCTTTGCTGTTTTCAAGAGTTATATGGGATTTAAGTATCAGGCACCTATTTGAATGGAAGGCTGGGTGGATGTCAATGTGTGGCAGCAATGGAGGGCAAGGTTGGAATGAGGAAAGGCCCAAATGATTGAGGGCGTTATAGGCCATAATGCTTTGCTGGCTGTATACAGTCCAGGCCAGTGGTTCTCCAGGTGTGGTATCTCCAGGTGTGGCATCCAGCAGCATCACTATTACCTGGGAAATTGGTAGAAATGCAAATCGTCAGGCCCCAGCCCAGCCCTACTGAATCAGGAATTCAGGGGGTAGGACCCAGGAGTCTGTGTTTTAACAAGAGCTTCAGGTGATTCTGATGGATGCCAAAGTTAGAGAACCACTACTCTAGGCACTGGGGAGAAAGAAAAAGGTGAAAGATGATTTTATGAAGACAAAGAACCACATTCATTTATTGGGGCTAAAAGGGAGAAAGAAAGCACTGACTTTTCTCTACAAAAATGCTAGCTCAATCCTCCAGCAGTGCTCAGCTAGAGCCTTCTGGGGTCCTGCCTGGGTCTTTTCAATCGAGTCCTGTCTCATCAGGTAAGTAATCTTGTAGAAACAGCACCTTATTACCCTCCATCAAATGAGCAGTGAGGAAGTACTTTTCATTTGAGTTAGATGACTGAAAAGATTTGTCTGGGGCAATCACAGTAGATGGCAGTGATTTAAGCTAAGTTCAGTTCTGGGAGACAGCTGAGCTATGGGACAACTGGTGTAAAGTTTAGGCTGAGGTGTCAGCAGGCATGTTGAACAGTGCACTCACACCCGAAATAGCAGGAATTCAGTGCATTCCCTGATCCTCTTTCAAACCAATTTCTATATTGAAAAAAATGGAAGTTTGCACCTGGCCCCTCATCTGAGGGTGAAGTCAGATAACCTATGACTCGGTTGACTGAAAAAGCAAACAGTCACCCGCCACTATCACCCTCCCCCCAAGACACTAATGAAAGAAAATGGAAAAATCACTAGAGAAGCCAAATGATTCATAAAAATCAATTGAAGCAGCATGAGATAAACAGAAAGCTTAAATTTTAAAAAATGCAGTTAAGGCCATCAGACAATTCCAAATGAAAATAAATATCTTTAAACAAGACTCTGTGTAACCTTGGGTAATTGCATTGGGCAGGATTTGACCACAAAATTCATGGTTAAAATCCAGAGGGATCTCCTTGGCCAGGGACACATTATAACGACCCAAAAGAGGTAAAAGGAGCGATTTGAGCATCAGCACACTGGACAAAGGCTTGGGGAGGATGGACCAACAGGCATGGAAGCTGGGTTGGTGTACATGTTGGAAGCTTCCCCTTTTACCATGACACACACTGCCCACAGCTCCCTACCCTGACAGCTGGAGCTGGTGTAGAAGCTGGCAGAGCACATAGTCAATAGGCAATTACAGTAATCGACTCTTGGAGGAAGTGACACAAGTGTAAATAGCGTACTCCCAGTTGGTCTGTGATTAACATGACAACTTGTACGTGATTCCCTCCATGGAAGCAAGGACAGCCTAGTCACTTGGAGTAAAAATGGGTAAAAGAGTGTCCTCTGCTATCCATCGTGCCCAAACTCTCAGTTAGTATCAGCTGAAGAGGAAATCTAGGATGGAAGGAATAACTGCATATACCTTGAAATAAAAAAAGCATGTGTTGGGGCTTCCCTGGTGGCACAGTGGTTGAGAGTCCGCCTGCCAATGCAGGGGACACTGGTTCGTGCCCCGGTCCGGGAAGATCCCACATGCCACGGAGCGGCTAGGCCCGTGAGCCATGGCCTTTGAGCCTGTGCGTCCAAAGCCTGTGCTCCGCAACGGGAGAGGCCACAACAGTGAGAGGCCCACATACCGAAAAAAAAAAAAAAAAAAAGCATGTGTTGGAAGTACCAAATATTTGCAAAAGACCTCACATATACATTAATGCACTCAATCCTTTATGAAGCAGTTGTTAGCATGGGCCCTATTTTATCCCTTTTTGACAAGGACACAGGCTCAGAGTGGTAAAACAGCCTTTTCAAACAAACTGGGTAGCAGACGTCAGATTAGAGCTCACGAGTTTTCTGAACTTAGATCCTAAGCTCCTCCAGCCACAAGAAGAATAAGATAATTAACTGGGGCTGCAGGGGAGGCAAAGTGATGCATGGGTGTACAATCAAAAGAGATTAATGAAAAGCTTATTAGATCCAACCTTAGGCATTAATCATGGCCTCAAAACTCAACACCACCTCAGTCTCTATGGCTGTCACTCCTTTGGGTAGTCAAGAGTGTGGAGACTCTCCAGACCTTGGCTGTTAATGGACCCACAGAGGGAAAAAAGACTTCTACCTGCACCTTGGGATTCAAGAGATAGTAGCAGCAAACTAAGAGAGGTGAAGATTTTAAATGTGGTTTGGAAAATGAGGCTTGGTAGAACAAGTTAGAAGGAGAGCCATGTATGACAACAATGATGGGAGAGAGTCATACCTCCCCAGTGGGGTGGAGCTTGGGAATTCCCAGGGCCTTGTTGTCAGTGAAGCTAATTTTAAGTTACAGAGGAAAATGGAGGTGATAATTATGGCCCTTGGAGGATAAGATCAAGTGTATTGGAACCAAGGCTTCGTGTCAGAAATAGGGGAGAAGATGGAAAAGCAAGCTATTCTAAGGGGAGAAAATGTCTTGGCAGACAGGAAATCTCATGTTCCTGGTAGAGGCTGAAGCTCTAGAGAAAGGAGCCAGGCATTATCCTGTCTAAGGGGTAAGAAGCCCAGGGTGGGCCACATCTCTGCGGGTGAGGAAGTGTGGGGAGGCCTTGGGCCGTGGGTTCAGCCTGCCTGGGGACCAATGATACCCCATAATGCCTCTCTGTTTGCACTGACTCTCAGAGCTCCAGCTGACACGTAACTGGTGTCCTCAAAGAGGGTGAGGACCACTCCTCACCTGTGAGCTCTCAGACCCAGGAGAATTCAAGCTCTCAGAAGCAAGTGCTTTCAGAGCAAGTGCTTTCTCCCCTTAGGAGAAGGGGAGGGAGTCTGTGCCTGAGTCTGAGGAGGCCTCAGTACCGTCTGTTTATTTTTCCTCTTCCATAAACCATGGCTCCCTTGAGAGAACAGTCATATAATAGCTTGTAGGGACAGGGAAGACATTCTCTTTGTTGGGAGACAGCCAGTGAACGAGCGGTGGGAGACGGGGAGACGCTCTAATAAGCTGCTTGTGATGGGGGCCAAGAGGACAAAAGCAAGCTCAAGTGACAAAAGATGGCCAGGACCTGCCTTCAGGAAGGAGTGTGCTCCGAACTGGAAGCCCTTGGTTTACAAATGCCATGAGCAGTTTGGGCATCCGCGTGGGAGGGGAAAGGCTAGGAGAGAGTTAAATTGGCCTGACTCCTCCCCCTCGCGAGAAGTTAAAGTTGGGAACAATTGAGAGAAGGCATCCAGTGACACTTGGGAGCTCCATGATTCCTGGGTCAGGGAAAAAATGACGTGGCCAAGAGGCCAAAGGGGTGTTGGGAGAACAGCAGTGTCCAAAGAGGGAGTTCAAGGTGTGGGTTCAGGGTGTGATGTAACTTCCTTTTCTGTGTCCTCTACAATATCTGTCAGACTCTAGATGCTTACTGTTGCTTTTCCATGAATGAGTTATTATTGGGGGTCAAGGTTGTCTAGGAAATGAGCTGAGTTCCACCCTTTGCAGGGATCCAGGAGCCAGTGATTAGGGTAGCAGCCCTCTGGGTTCTACATGGACCATCTCATTTAACATTCTCAGCAACTTGATGGAATAGATATTACCACCGTGTGAGAGTGAGGAAGCTGAACCTCCAGGAGGTCTGGAAGTTTGCCCAAGATGTTGAGGCAAAGTTGCACACAGATCTTGGTGATGGTAAAGCTCCCTTGCTTCACTTCCGTATGAATCGTTCTCAAATGTGGTCCCCTGCGCTAGCAGCATCAGCCTTACCCTGGAACTCGTTAGAAATGCAAACCCACAGGCCCCCCTCCAGACCTACTGAACCAGATGCTCTGGGGGTGGGGCCCAGCATCTGTGCTTTACTAGGCCTTCCAGAGGATTCTGATGCTCGCTCAAGGTTGAGGACCATTGATCTGTACTCTAGTGCCTCTCAGAGAGCCCATCCAGCACTTCAGGTCTGATGGGTCTGTGACTCACTGCCAGGGATGTGACATGCCCCTTGACAGCTCCAGGTGCCTGAGTGAGCAAAACCTGCAGAGACACAAAATTCAGTCCCTCGGCCGTAAAATGAGATCAACTCCCAATCTCAGAGGGACTGATGGGATCCCACGGGTGGTAATTGTGTGCAGACGTAATTATAGTTTGAAAGTCAAGCCGACAATGTTAGAAAGACCCTTAATCAGCTTGCTCCAACATCACCCTGCCTCCAGGCCACCTCAGTAGTATCTGTCTTTGGGCAGGACTGTCCACTTTTTGTTTTGCCATGTCTATAGACTGGGAAAATAGGGGCAGTGGGTCTTTCAGATTTTTATATATAATATATACGTATGGCTCTGGGCTGAGCCATAGAGAAGCAGAAAGTGTGGTGGAATGGGAGTAGCTCCTGGCTTTTGAGCTCTGAATTCACGTTTTAACTTCGCAGACAGTTCTCTCTGTGATCTGGGGCAACTCACATAACCTCTTTGTAAAGCAAGGATTATAATAACATCTACTTCTCATAGTTTGTCACAAGAATGAGAGACCCTGCATGAGGCAGTGTTTTGTAAAATGCAACATTTTATGTTGTTGTCATTGTTTAGAGATTTAGAGTGTCATCCTCTCTCCTACCCCAACCTTCAGACTTCACAGGTAGGTGCCTCATTCCTTCAAATTTCCCCTCTCTCTGGAGTCAGTGATTGATAACGGGTGTTCATCTGGTAAGTGAATCCTGGTATTCTCTGATCCCTACTGGATAGCACAATGCCCCATGTAGAACATGCCAGGGAGTGCTGGACAGGCCAGAGGTGGAGGGATGTTTCAGTCCTGGGAGCCTTTTAACCACTTTTCCTGCAGAGGAGACCCATGGCTTTTAGGTCAGACAGGGGCACTTGGAAACCATGGAATCCATTCTTACCATCACCCATCCCCTTTATTTATAGATGAAGAAACAGAGCCCAGAAAGGGGAGTGACCTGCCCAAATAGCCTGTTTCTTTCATTCATTCATTCATTCATTCATTCATTCATTTATATTTTGGCTGTGCCGGGTCTTAGTTGCAGCACACAGGGTCTTTTAGTTGCGGCATACGGACTTCTTAGTTGTGGCATGCGTGTGGGATCTAGTTCCCCAACCAGGGATCAAACCCCGGCCCCCTACATTGGGAGCGTGGAGTCTTACCCACTGGACCACTAGGGAAGTCCCAGCCTGTTTCTTTATAGCCTCCATTCTGAGAGGATGTTCCCCTGGAAGGCGAGAGCACCTGTCCTGGGCAGTGACATGGGGCTAAACCCTCCACCCAGGTGCCAACACAGGCCATTTCTCTGGTGCATTTGTACGTGACAAAGACCTACTCCTGGCCAGAGCTTTTTCTAGTTATAGTATGTAACCAAAGTGCCTGCTAGATTGCAAGTCAACGTGGGAGCTGGGAAAAGAAAAGAAATTTTTGAACACAGTGCAGTTAGAATGGTACTTATAATCTGTGAAAGATAGCATGGTGATAGAAAGCATGCTAGCCTTGGGAAAATAAAGACAGTGTCAATTTACATATTCTTCATCATCATCATTATCGCATTGACATTTATTGGGTTCTTACCTAATGTCAGGTATGATGCCAAGTTCTTTGTATGGGTTATCTCATTTCATCCTTCAATGGGTCCAGTGGATTAGGTATGAGTATCATCTCCATTTTGAAGCTGAGAACACTGAAGCTTAGTTAGGTAGGAGATGCTTAGGTAAGTGATTTGCCTGAGGTCAGGTGAGCTCGCTATTAACCAGTCAGAACCAGAGTTTGAAATCATGCTGCTATCCTTTCTGAAAGGGCCACAGCTTACAAACTGGTGACTTGAGCCAGATTAGTTCACCTCTCTGAAGTCATCTAAAAACATTCCAACGATAGTAATCCAGCCGCCGTCACAGGGTTGTTGTGAGGATCAAAAATAAAAATCACTTTGTTAACTTACCACACACAAAACTAATTACTATTATTGCTAGCTTACTTACAAAAAGAATAAAGGACACATTTATTGTAGGGTAATTAAAATGGGAGTAAAGGAACAAGAGTAGTACCAGAAGGCCTAGGGTAAAGTGAGTTACTGCAACTGAGACATGAACAAAATAGCTTGGAGCTTCCCAAAAATCAAGGCAAAAAAGGGAAGCAGTACCTTTCATAGTGCTCACTAGCTTATCAAAGAAGGAATGCCATACTGTCAGGGAAGACCAACCTCTTGCACTACATTCTAAGGATAATTTATCCCCTTATTATTCTATAAAGGATATTAAACAACACAGTAGAGGCTGCTTGTGGTGATGACTTTACAAAAATTTCAGGAAAGTTTTTTTGTGTGACCTTACTTATATAAACCGAGGGCTTAATTGTCATTCTAGAAAGGTGTTCCAATAAGTTAAAATGATACAGCCAATGCATGTGTAGTTTTCTGCTGCCTCATAGAGAAATAGAATCTATCTGAAGAAGAGTTTATAATTTGATCTCAGTAACCTTAGAAGGATTTTCAGTATAGAGCCTTTTCCTTTGAGGACATGGGTCCAAGATTTCTCTAAAACTATTCCATCTTCTGCCTCCCGATATACAAATAGAGGACTTCTCCAAGACGATTTTTCTTAGCCTTCTTTAAGAGAGGTGTATATGGCAGGGAACTATATTCAATATCCTGTGATAAACCATAATGGAAAAGAATATGAAAAAGAATAAGTGTGTATAACTGAGTCACTTTGCTGTACAGAAGAAATTAACACAACATTGTAACTCAACTATACTTCAATAAAATGTATAAAAAAGAAAGAGAGAGGTGCATATGGGACCACATGCCGAGGAGAGAGGTCCATCCAGTGAAGGCAGCCCAAACAGCCGCAGAGGGAAGTGAGATCAGTGAGGCAGATGAGACCAGGAGGAGGCAGGTGGCTCCCCTGGACACCCAAGAAGCTGCCAGGTGGAGGAAGGCATAGGCTTGGTTTCCATAGCTGAAAAGACCAGGGTAAAATGAACAAGTGGAAACTCCCCAGAGATCCATTGATTCTATCACAGCCTCAGGTAGCAGTTATTGTGCCTTAGATGCAACTCTTGGGTGACTTTCCTTCTGAGAAGTTAACTTGTATTCAGATTTTCATGGCTATGACATCTCTGGGGGATTGGATGGGAAAAAGGAAGCTAACTTGGAGGAAATAGAAGCATTTTCCTCCCTTTCTTCCTCTACTGTGAGCTTTTGGAAAGCAGCGTAGCACAGTGTTGAAGGCGTGGGTTCTGCCACTAAATTCCCAGGGTTCAAATCCAGCTGCTGCTGTTTACTGAGAACAATAGTAATACTTGGGGTTGAACTGGTTGTTCAGCTCCCACCTCAGATCCATTTCTATCCTTCTCTGCTGTACTCGGTACCCAAGAGGCTGAAGTTTATGGACTCTATCACCCAGCTCAGGGCCCTCTGAATTCCACTGGAGTTCAGCCAACAGAACGTGAGAAGAGAAGGGTCAGGGTATTTATTAACTTTCAGTACCTTCACTCTGCCCACACTCAGTGAGATCCTAATTGGGGCAGTGGATGCAGTCCTCGACAGCCACAGCTCCTGTGAGGCGGCCACAGCTTTCACCCCTAGATTCTAAATACACTGCTACCCTCCTTGACCTCTCCCACTGTTGTGATGAGCAGTCATGATTCTCATTGTCTGTAGTCTGTGGGTTCTGTGCCATTCTTAGATGATTCCCTTAATCCAGATGACACATCCACAAGAGTAAATAGCTCCTTTACTTAACTCTCTTCACTTACACCCTTTGTTTCAGGCGGTCTGTTTTCTAGCAGGGACGCTGATTGATACAAGGTTGTAGGGAAGTTAATGTGCTTAGTGCCTGACACATAGTAAGTGCTCAATACATGTTGGCAGTTATTATGAGCAGTAGCAGCCCAGGCTCTCCTTAGCCCCAAGGGAAATACAGAAGTTTTTTTCTTATCTCTACTGTCAGAGCCATCCCAGAACAAGAAGTTCTGCCTGGTAAACCATTGGGTTCAATGATGGGAGCAGATTAGCTGAAAAACTAAGAGAGGGAGTTTATCCTGAAGGGAGAAAAAGGATAGCTTAGGGTTGGAAACCTCCTCAGACATGAGCCCTGACAGCAAGTGCTGGGGCCAGAGGATGAGGAGAAGGCTGCTGGGAGGGAACCCCCAGGAACAGTGACTGGCTAAGAGGAGCCATCCGAGACCCAGGCAGACAAGGGCTCTTCAGGCAGCTGCCCTTGTATTTTGGGATGGGAGTCTCCCATCATTGGTTCAATGACAGTGTGAATCCTCCCTACCACACCTTAGGTCACATGTAGGGAGACCCTTAATGGGAGAGAGATGAGCTCCAGTATCTGTGATTTGGAAACAGGCTTGGTGCGAGCTGGGGACCCAGGGGAGAGGATACTCCTGTCACTTGTGGAAGAACTTCTAACTGTTGGAGTTGACCCAAGAGAAACTTTGCATTGGTGGAGATGGTTCCCCACCACTAGAAGGCCCACTAAGTCAGAGAAAGGTTGTGTCAGTCGGAGTCCTGGGAGGAAGCAGATGACACAGTCAAAGTGGGTAATCAGTGCAGAGTTGAACACAGAGGCTATTTACAAGGTGTGGGCAGGCGGTAGCAGCAGCCAGCTCAGAGGGGCCCATGACAGCCCATGGTGCGTGCTCCTTCCCAGCTCTACCTGCCTTGAGCAACTTTGTGTTGGTAGTTTGACATCTGCCATGATGGAGCATTTACATCAAACGCCACAAATCAGGCTTTGGGGTTTTGTTTTTTGTTTTTCATTTTTGTTTTTGGAGAGCTGGTTTAGCAGTACATCACCGTAAGAAGCATCCCAGGGCTATTAAGAGCTAGAAAGTGTTACCACTTCTAGGCTTGAAAGAACTAGGGGAGGTAGCAAATACCAGAACCTCCAGGCAGAGAGCTGTGAAGGCAGGACCTCTGGACAGAATCTGAGGTCTTTGATAGAGAGACAGACATAACCCATGGCTACCCCCAAGGGAAGGAGCCAGGGAAATATTTACCAAACTAGGCTCTCCTACTGCACGGCTCCCATTGGCCAAACACACTGAGAACCAGAAGGATAGGAAGCCAGTGGCTTGAATTCATACAGGCCAGTCTCCTGGGTCTGGACGGTGAGCATTGCAGAACAGATCTGGAGCAAAAATAGCAATCATGCAACCCCCTGGTAGAGGAAATTCAAGCACTGTGATGAGAGTGGAGATAGGGGCTGGACCTCGGAATTTTGAGCCTCTTGCAACCCAAGAGCCTGTGATAAAAAGAAAGGTTTTCCCAAGGTCCAAGGGTTCAGGCAGGTGTTGAGATGTTTGAGGTGAAGGGCAGGGTGCCATGGAAGGCAAAGAAGGAACTCCAACTGCGTAGAAACCAATTTGCCTGCCTCAGTCTGCTCCAGCGCAGCATAACAGCATCCATGACGGAATTTGACTAAGGACCCCCCACTTCCGGAAACACGGCCCTTGAGTCCTTGGAATTCATAATGAATCCTTTTTCTTTGGCTTCTGTTATTTAGCACATTTCAGACTAGAAGAGAAACATAAACATTTTCATGCCACATCTAATACAATTATAAGGTTATTACACATTCTGTAGTGCAAAACAGCTGTTTCAAAGATTCTTATTAGAATTTAACAGAGTTTTATTTGTTTGGGGCAAAAAACACAATCTTTTAAATTATGATTTAATGAGACTGTTAAATGTTCATCACCAAGTGGTTACTTACTAAAGCTGCATGGAGCTTGGCTATTTGAGTTCAGAAGAGTTTAACTGAACTTTTCTCCCCACTCCAGCCCTACACACACACACACACACACACACACACACACACACACACACACACACACACACACACACACACACACACACGAACAAATCCACAGGTTTTTCTCTAAACCCGCTTTTCTCCCAAATTATGACCCATTCTTTTTTTTTTTTTTTGTGGTACGCGGGCCTCTCACTGTTGTGGCCTCTCCCGTCGAGGAGCACAGGCTCCGGACGCGCAGGCTCAGCGGCCATGGCTCACGGGCCCAGCCGCTCCGTGGCATGTGGGATCCTCCCGGACCTGGGCACGAACCCGTGTCCCCTGCATCGGCAGGCGGACCCCCAACCACTGCGCCACCAGGGAAGCCCTGACCCATTCTTTTAAGGACAAACTTTATAAAGCTAAATAGATCTAAACTCCAAATTTCTGGGGCTGAGTGGCTTTTAAGTCAAATTCATGAGTCTTTGTAAAAATACCTTGGCTTCTAAAAATTATCTTCCCAGCACCTTTAAAGAGGGATGTGTTTGCATTTCAATTCACCAAATGATAAAATGTCTGTTACCAGCCCTAATATTTGGGGTTCTATATATACAGGTTCTTGTGGGTTTTAGAGCATTTCTCACTAGATAGAGAAACTTGACATACAACCCTCTTTTCTGGGGTGAGTGTTGGGGGTAGAGGGAGAGGAAGGATTTTGCCAGATGACCTACCAGTGATCTAATACAGATGTGTCATTTTGTCAGTCTGCAATACTGTGGCAGTTAATCCACCAGCATTTATAATAATTGCTGTATCCTGCAGAAGCTGTACTGTGATACAGTGTATCCCTGGAATTCATAAGTAGGTTGTTTAAATGCAAAATAATTATTAAGCACTCATTCTTGGAATTCATCCTGAGATAAGTAGCCCTTAAGAAAATGTCTAATACAAAATGACATTTGGGTTTTAGAATATATAACCTTTTGTATTAATGGTATCCCAAGGTGTTTTACATAGTAATTGGATGGTAGTGTGGTAAGTATTTCACTAAATGAAATGGCTCTTGGGACTGAAGTAGAGGTTTAGCTATTCTTGGGTTTCAAGTTGGATTTCATTGACTACGGGGAGGTGAGGGGGAATGCCAGGCTGTTTAACAGTAGCCCAAGGCCTTCTTGAAACTTCACTAAAAATATCAGGAAGCAGAAGGTGTCTCAGAGGTAAAGAGACCAAACACCTCTATGATAGATGAGGGACCTGGGTACAAAGGTGAGTTAGTGGCCCACACAGGGCTGGAAACCAGGTCTAACTGAGAGGACCTGAGGCATAATATTCCTTCAGGGTTCACATTTCTCTCTGTCTACTAGGTCCTAGCTAGGTAACTCAGAGCAAGTGAGCAAGTTCCTTAATATTGGTGGGACTCCATTTTGTCATCCACAAAATTAAAATAAGTTAATCTGCCAGAGTCAGGGGAGAAATAAAAATTATATATATACAAACTACTTATACACACACACACACACACACAAAGTCAGTTCCGAACATTTTAGGTACTGATTTGCATCACTTTTTATATTAATGCTGTTATGTTTTACAATTACAACTTATAATTAGGCAAATATGACTCATCCGACTTTCCATGTCCAAGTCTCAGCACTCCACCCGCACATCGAAAAACAAACCAAAATGCAGTTAGATGCTGACTGGATGCTAAATAGAAAGTTTGTAATTTATTGTCTCATCGAAGATTACATTGTGCAAGTGAATTGATCTCGTGTCAGTCATGGACGTCTTGAGACTAGATGTACGTCAAACTTGGAGAAGATGAATATAGATGCTAACTTGATATGTTTGGTGGGGGAATGTCTTAAATTGCAATGGGTGGGTGTTAAAAAGTACAACCACACAACAACAGGCTGAGAGAGAGATTGCCGGGCATATTTGAACAGATAATACTCTGAATTTTTTGTACATTAGAATATATATTTATATACATAAATATCCTTATAGATTGACCACTGCCACCCAATTTAGATTTATGGAAGTACATATTGAATCCTTAAAAAAAGTTAAGAATAATTACTAATTTACCGAAGGGGTCACAACCAACGGGTTCTTTGAAATGCCTCATCTCCCTAGTGTGAGTAAAGTATGATTTGACTTGTTTTAAAATCAATTTACAAGTAAAATTTTCAGGAACACATCTGCTAGGTAAAGCAAGTTCTGCCAGTATCCTGCAATGAAAGTGACAGTGATATGTTCAGTTTTTGTAATGGATAAAATTATGTGAGCAGAGAACATAATTATATATTTTAGAAAGCTCCTAGAAATACTTATAAACCTGGATTTTAAAAATCGCATTTTAGATTTCTAAATCAGTATATGAAACTGTTCAGCATTTACCTCTTTCTTTGGATTGGCCACCTTTGAGACACCGGTTGGGTCATCCTGCAAATACTATGGGAAACCTACTAATGACCACACTCTGGAAGCTGTTAGAAAAGCCACAAAGCCTTTGCACGCTGGTGACCTAATTTAATCCCTGGGCAGCTCTGTGGACTGGAATATCATTATTCCCATTCTACTGACAAGGAAATTAAGGCCCAGAAAAGGAAAGCCATGGATCCAAGCTCACGAGGCTCGAATTCTGGGCTGGCTTCCTGCCTGTTTCTTAAAGCACACCACTGCCCCTTCTCCCACTGTCCTGGTTCAGAGCAGCACCATCTCTCATCCCAAGTAGCACAGCACCTCTTCTTCCGGTCTCTGCCTCCAGCTTTGTTCCAGTTCATACATCACAATTCTGACCTTTCCACTCTCTGCCCCAAACCCTAAGTGGCTTCTTATTACCCACAGATAAAGTCCAAACTCTGTAACATGAATTCCAGACTCTCCACCATCTGTTCCCCATATATGCCTCTACCCTTATTTTCACTCCTCCCTGCTTTGCATGTTTCATTCCCAGCCACGCAGTCTGACTGTAGGTCTCTGCAAACACTACATATGTCACCTTACTGCTTGCTTCTGTGTCTGTTCTCCCAGAAATGCCTTCCTCTCCTCTTCGTCTGGCTCACTCCTGCTTTGCCTGGGTATCGCCTCCAAGGACCCTTCTCTGCCCTCCCCCCATCTCCCTCAGTGGGCTTTGCTGAGCCTCCCCAGGGCTTTCATAATCCTCTGTTATGGCCCTTGATGCATTATTCCATGGGTATGTAATTGACTAGATGTGCCCCTCGACATCAGAGACTCTGGGATCATCTTTTTCTCCCCAGAGCCTCACTCAGGGCCTGGTCCACATTAGGTGCTCAGTAAATATTTGTTGGATGGATAAGTGCATGCATTAATGAGTAATGAAACATAGGCCAGGGCTCTTAAATGTAAGTGCAGTGTAAGTCTAGCTCTCTTTTCAATATGCCAAAGCTCTGAGTAACAAAAGACAGCGAGCACTACCACCCACACCCCCGCCTCATGCTTAAGAAACTCACAGACCCAACAGGCATGGGACATTCAGACCCAGAACTAGAGAGAAATGGCAGCAAGGGGTGCTGCATCAAGGGCTCATGGATTCCTTGTAGCACCATACGCTCGGGGAGCTCTAGGGAAGAACCCTTCCTTGCCGCTTCCTAGCTTCTGGTGGTTCTCAGCAGTCCCTGGGGCTTCCTGGTTCGTGGCTGTGTCACTCCAATCTCTGCTTCCATTATCACATGGTCTTCCATCTGCAAAGACCTTCTATCTAAATAAGGTCACATAATATTTCACATTCTGAGGTTCCAGTGGATATGAATTTTTCAAAGACATCATTCAACCCATAGAAGAGGTGTCTCTCAGTTCTTTCTATAGATGGTTCCATTTACAAAGTGGTTACCAAGACCCTTCTTTATCCCCCACCCAAGCCCCGGTTGGAATGTCTGCAGAACTTAGCTGGACTGGATGCCTTTCCCTTGAACCCCCAGTATCCCATAACTGGGATCCCAATAACCCATACCAGACTTTCTTTTTTTTTTTAATTAATTTATTTATTGGCTGCATTGGGTCTTAGTTGCGGCACATGGGATCATCGTTGAGGCATGCAGGATCCTTCGCTGCAGCGTGCGGGCTCCTCATTGCGTCACACGGGCCTCTCTCCAGTTGTGGCGTGCGAGTTTTCTCTTCTCTAGTTGTGGCGTGAAGCCTCCAGGGCACATGGGCTCTGTAGCTGTGGCGTGCGGGTTCCAGAGCATGTGGGCTCTGTAGTTTGCGGCACGCAGGCTCTCTAGTTGAGGCGCGCGAGCTCAGCAGTTGCGGCATGCAGGCCCAGCTGCCCCGCGGCATGTGGGATCCCAGCTCCCCGACCAGGAATAGAACCCATGTCCAATGGGAAGGCGGATTCTTTACCACTGGCCCACCAGGGAAGTCCCTACCAGACTTTCTTGATATCAGCCCCTCTTTTTTCTGGACTCCAGCCATCTTCCTATCCCTTCCTTCTGTTTGGATGATACTCTGAGCTACAGTGGCCTCACTCAGGACTTTTGTCTCATGGTACTTTGCATCCTCCTCCCGTTCCCCTCACAGACTGGCCCCCATATTCAGAGCAACCACAGACGTATCTCCACAGATGTGCTCCCAAGCCCTGCCCTGGCTCCCCACCCTGACACTTGACCTTGCCTAGGCTGCAGCTCTGATGCATTCCAGTCCTGGCATTCTCCAGGCTGGCTTACCTCACCTCTCACAAAGCCCTGATTCTAACCAAGAAATATATTTTCCCTGAAGTAATTTTTCCCTTCCTGAAATCCCCTATGACTGTTGCAGATCTCATTTATAAACTGAAATAGTCCAGATAACAAGTTCCAAATGTACTAACACTTTAGCATCATAACCTGTTAGAAGGGAAAAGATTCTTGGTCGTCTTCCTCTTTTAAGATGTTTTCTGTTGGGCTTCCCTGGTGGTGCAGCGGTTGAGAGTCTGCCTGCTGATGCAGGGGATGCGGGTTCGTGCCCCAGTCCAGGAAGATCCCACATGCCGCGGAGCGGCTGGGCCCGTGGGCTGTGGCCACTGAGCCTGCGCGTCCGGAGCCTGTGCTCCGCAACGGGAGAGGCCACAACAGTGAGAGGCCCGCGTACCACAAAAAAAAAAAAAAAAAAAAGATGTCTTCTGTTGGTCAATCTGCATGCTTCCCTCTAGGGCCCCTCTTTAAAATACTTATAGAGGCGAAGGCAGAGGATTCAGCTGTATTTGTACAATCGTTGCTGGCGTTATACAGGAGACAGATGTGGATTTCATCTTTCATTAGCACAGTACCTATAGTCTTTTAAAAACGGACCTGCTTATGAATGTGAGGTATGAAATACATCTGAATGTACTCTTCACCTAAAAACACCAAAAAAACCCCAGCAAGTTTCACACCAGAAACTTCTTCCTGTATCAGGCAATGGGGTGAGATGAGGTTCTGACAAAAATGGTAGGTATTACATAACACTCCCGTCTTCTTACAGATGCATGCGCAGCTTTAAAATAGAAACGGGAAAGTGGTGCATTGTCTGCAGAAGCAAACTATTTGAGGGAGGTTAGCAACATTCCCATTGCCCACAATATGAAAGTAACAAATAAGAAGGGGATGAGAAAGATCCCTATTGGGCATCTCGGAGTGATATCAGAGAAAGGATGCTGGTTAGACATCATTTAGGAGAGTTTCAGTGGTCAAAGGAAGAGTTTCCATCACCTTGAGGGGTCAGCTCTCCTTGAGTCAGGAGAATCTGTCCCTGTGTCCAGAAGCCACTTTGTAAATTGTACCGTCTATAGAAAGGATGTACAGGGTGGAATAGTGTCTCCTAAAAATTCATGTCCACCTGGAACCTCAGAATGTGATCTTATTTGGAAACAGGGTCTTTGCAGATGTAATTAGTTAAGATGAGGTCATACTGGATTGGAGTAGGTCCTAAATCCAATCAGTGGCTGGTGTCCTTATAAGAAGAAGGCCATGTGAAGACACACAGGGAAGACCAGGAGATGACAGAGATTGGAGTGATGCAGCTACAAACTAAGGAACTCCAAGGATTGCTGGGAGCCACCAGAAACTAGGAAGCAGCAAGTAAGAATTCTCCTGTTTTAAACCATCAATTTGTGACAATTTGTTACTGCAGCCCTGGGAAACTAATCTACCACCCAACCCATCTTCACAGCTAGGTAAGAATAAGCTCTCTTGCTATACGGTCCCCCACGAAGATGCTGCCCCAAGTCCCACAAGTGCCCTCTCTGTTCACCTATCTGCCTTGCTCATTCCCACCCCCAGGCTCCAGTTCACACTCTGGCATTGCCCTGTCTCCTTACCCACCAAGTCTAGTTCTTTCAAGACCTCGCTCAAGGCCTCAGCCCTCATCAGGCTCAAACTAACTATTTTAGGGTGTCCTTCTGCTTCTCTGTTAATTGTTTAGACCAATGATTTGGGCCCACTGCTGTCAATTTTGACCCCTCTCCAAATTCCAACTTCCTGCCATTCCTCCAGACACCCCCTGCTCCCCCAGCCTTGGGAAGGCTCTGCACTCACAAGAGACACTCACTGAATTTGTACTGAATTTGTGTCACATGTCTAGTGGGTCAACAGCCCAACAGAAAATTTTATAGCATTTCATATAGCCCTCTGGGGCTTGCTGCAGTGCTGGAATGCAGATCCAAACATGCTGTACACCTAAAGTGGGTTTAGAAGGTGGTTTGGCATTGTGGGAAAGAGACGTCACCTGGGAGACCCAAGGTGGAGATCCAAAGCCTTTGCTACTTATTAAGTATTGTAAACAAATTAGAGGTGCCAGAAGGCAAATGACTTCCTCCCCCATTGGCACTTCTTAATTTGGGGCCCATCTTTGAGCTTATGTCCCCTGTTAGACTGTTGGTTCCATCCAAGTGTGCTGTCTTTGTGGGCAAGGAGAGGGTTAGGTGCGCTCCTGAGGCTCAAATTTGGGAATTTTCAGTGGGAACATAGCAGAGGGGAACACACCACTGGGCATGGAACCCATGAAGCTAATCAGGAGAGATGTTCTCTGCCCGCCATGGGGTGCCCTGTCCCTTGCGGCTCAGATCCAGTTCCTCACGGGCCCTGCTGTAGCTTAGAGTCAGACCCTGCTCCCCACCATCAGCTGCTGCTGCCAAGAGAGAGGAAAGTGTGGGCAGGAAGTCAGCAGCCTGCCTGCTCCCTCTAAGCAGCCTGTCATGCCCCTGGGCCCCTGCTCAGGGCACCCACCACTCCCAGGGGTGGCACACCCTTAGCATTAGTCCCAACTTTCATTAGAGAACTCCACAAAAGAGTCTTCCATCTAAATCCCGCTGCTTCCTTAGAGAGATTTCTCATTGTTTCTTCTAGGCCGTTGTTAGTTTCCAGTGTTGCTGCGATTTTTTGGGGGGGAGTGGGGATGGTTTTCTTTCATTTCTAGGGCTTTAAAGCAGGAAGGGAAGGCCATTGTGTGTGCTCAATCTACCACGTGATCAGGAAGCCCCAGGCAAATTATTTAACTTCTCTAAGCTTTATTTTAATCTATAAAATTAGAAAAATGACAGTAGCTATCTCATAAATACAGATTCAATGAGATAATGCACGAAAATGCATAGTACAATGTCCACACACAGAAGTGGCATAGATATTACAAATGCATAACCTTTGATGAATCACCTGACTTTTCTGAGCCTCAGGTTCCTTGTCTGTAAAATGGGGTCATAATAATGACTTTGTATCTGACACCAGTCAATGTTGTGGTCTTCCTACTTTTCTCCTGAAAAACCTGCACTCCAGCCACAGGGACCCATTTGATGTTCCTCACACAGTTCATTGTTTCCGGCTACTAAATTATCCTTTTTGCCTCTGATATTCACACTGTGCCTGTACTTTCCTGCCTAGGGGAACACTACTCATTGCCAAGGTTACTCAAATCTCACGTTCTCTGGTAAACCTTCTCCTTTCTTCAGTCATTTATCAAGAATTAGTCACTGAGCGTCACACGAGGCTAGGAGCTGAGAATTCAGCAGTATACAAGAGTATACAAGACCCTAGCTCCCACAGAGATATATTTTTTAAAATAGGCTTTATTTTTCAGAGCGGTTTTAGGTTTACAGCAAAATTGAGAGGAAGGTACAGAGATTTCCCATATACCCCCTGCCCCTACACATACGTAGCCTCTTCCATTTTCAATATCCCCCACCAGAACAGTACGTTTGTTACAACTGATGAACCTATATTAACACCTCATTATCACCCAAAGTCCACAGTTTACATTAGGGTTCACTCTTGGTGTTGTACATTCTATAGGTTTTGACAAATGTATAATGGCATGTATCTATTATGGCATCATACAGGGTAATTTCACTGCCCTAAAAATCCTCTGTGGTCCACCTATTCATCCCTTCTTCCCACTAACCCTTGGCCACCACGGATCTTTTTTTTTTTTTTTTTTTTTGCAGTATGCAGGCCTCTCACTGTTGTGGCCTCTCCCGTTGCGGAGCACAGGCTCCGGATGCGCAGGCTCAGCAGCCATGGCTCACGGGCCTAGTCGCTCCTTGGCATGTGGGATCTTCCCAGACCGGGGCACGAACCCGTGTTCCCTGCATCGGCAGGTGGACTCTCAACCACTGTGCCAACAGGGAAGCCCCACCACGGATCTTTTTAACATCTCCATAGTTTTGCCTTTTCCAGAGTGTCATTTGGCTGAAATCATGCAGTATGTAGCCTTTTCAGATAGGCTTCTTTTTTTTTTTTTTTTTTTTCATTTTTTTTTTTTATTAGTTTCTGCTTTATAACAAAGTGAATCAGTCATACATATACATCTGTTCCCACATCCCTTCCCTCATGCATCTCCCTCCCTCCCACCCTCCCCATCCCACCCCTCCAGGCGGTCACAAAGCACCGAGCTGATCTCCCTGTGCTCTGCGGCTGCTTCCCACTATCTATCTACCTTACGTTTGGTAGTGTATATATGTCCATGCCTCTCTTTCCCTTTGTCACAGCTTACCCTTCCCCTTCCCCATATCCTCAAGTCCATTCTCAAGTAGGTCTGTGTCTTTATTCCCGTTTTACCCCTAGGTTCTTCATGACATTTTTTTTTTTTTAATTCCATATATATGTGTTAGCATACGGTATTTGTCTTTCTCTTTCTGACTTACTTCACTCTGTATGACAGACTCTAGGTCTATCCACCTCATTACAAATAGCTCAGTTTCGTTTCTTTTTATGGCTGAGTAATATTCCATTGTATATATGTGCCACATCTTCTTTATCCATTCATCCGATGATGGACACTTAGGTTGTTTCCAGCTCCGGGCTATTGTGAATAGAGCTGCAATGAACATTTTGGTACATGTCTCTTTTTGAATTATGGTTTTCTCAGGGTATATGCCTAGTAGTGGGATTGCTGGGTCATATGGTAGTTCTATTTTTAGTTTTTTAAGGAACCTCCATACTGTTCTCCATAGTGGCTGTACCAATTCACATTCCCACCAGCAGTGCAAGAGTGTTCCCTTTTCTCCACACCCTCTCCAGCATTTATTGTTTCTAGATTTCTTGATGATGGCCATTCTGACTGGTGTGAGATGATATCTCATTGTAGTTTTGATTTGCATTTCTCTAATGATTAATGATGTTGAGCATTCTTTCATGTGTTTGTTGGCAGTCTGTATATCTTCTTTGGAGAAATGCCTATTTAAGTCTTCTGCCCATTTTTGGATTGGGTTGTTTGTTTTTTTTGCTATTGAGCTGCATGAGCTGTTTATAAATTTTGGAGATTAATCCTTTGTCAGTTGCTTCATTTGCAAATATTTTCTCCCATTCTGAGGGTTGTCTTTTGGTCTTGTTTATGGTTTCCTTTGCTGTGCAAAAGCTTTGAAGTTTCATTAGGTCCCATTTGTTTATCTTTGTTTTTAGTTCCATTTCTCTAGGAGGTGGGTCCAAAAGGATCTTGCTGTGATTTATGTCATAGAGTGTTCTACCTATGTTTTCCTCTAAGAGTTTGATAGTTTCTGGCCTTACATTTAGGTCTTTAATCCATTTTGAGCTTATTTTTGTGTATGGTGTTAGGGAATGATCTAATCTCATACTTTTACATGTCCCTGTCCAGTTTTCCCAGCACCACTTATTGAAGAGGCTGTCCTTTCTCCACTGTACATTCCTGCCTCCTTTATCAAAGATAAGTTGGCCATATGTGCGTGGGTTTATCTCTGGGCTTTCTATCCTGATCCACTGATCTATCTTTCTGTTTTTATGCCAGTACCACACTGTCTTAATTACTGTAGCTTTGTAGTATAGTCTGAAGTCAGGCAGCCTGATTCCTCCAGCTCCGTTTTTCGTTCTCAAGATTGCTTTGGCTATTCGGGGTCTTTTGTTTTTCCAAACAAATTTTAAAATTTTTTGTTCTACTTCTGTGAAAAATGCCAGTGGTAGTTTGATAGGGATTGCATTGAATCTGTAGATTGCTTTGGGTAGTAGAGTCATTTTCACAATATTGATTCTTCCAATCCAGGAGCATGGTATATCTCTCCATCTATTTATATCATCTTTAATTTCTTTCATCAGTGTCTTATAATTTTCTGCATACAGGTCTTTTGTCTCCTTAGGTAGGTTTATTCCTAGATATTTTATTCTTTTTGTTGCAATGGTAAATGGGAGTGTTTTCTTGATTTCATTTTCAGATTTTTCATCATTAGTGTACAGGAATGCCAGAGATTTCTGTGCATTAATTTTGTATCCTGCTACTTTACCAAATTCATTGATTAGCTCTAGTAGTTTTTCGGTAGCATCTTTAGGATTCTCTATGTATAGTATCATGTCATCTGCAAACAGTGACAGCTTTACTTCTTCTTTTCCAATTTGGATTCCTTTTATTTCCTTTTCTTCTCTGATTGCTGTGGCTAAAACTTCCAAAACTATGTTGAATAAGAGTGGTGAGAGTGGGCAGCCTTGTCTTGTTCCTGATCTTAGTGGAAATGGTTTCAGTTTTTCACCATTGAGGACAATGTTGGCTGTGGGTTTGTCATATATGGCCTTTATTATGTTGAGGAAAGTTCCCTCTATGCCTACTTTCTGCAGGGTTTTTATCATAAATGGGTGTTGAATTTTGTCGAAAGCTTTCTCTGCATCTATTGAGATGATCATATGGTTTTTCTCCTTCAACTTGTTAATATGGTGTATCACATTGATTGATTTGCGTATATTGAAGAATCCTTGCATTCCTGGAATAAACCCCACTTGATCATGGTGTATGATCCTTTTAATGTGCTGTTGGATTCTGTTTGCTAGTATTTTGTTGAGGATTTTTGCATCTATGTTCATCAGTGATATTGGCCTGTAGTTTTCTTTCTTTGTGACATCCTTGCCTGGTTTTGGTATCAAGGTGATGGTGGCCTCGTAGAATGAGTTTGGGAGTGTTCCTTCCTCTGATATTGTTTGGAAGAGTTTGAGAAGGATGGGTGTTAGCTCTTCTCTAAATGTTTGATAGAATTCGCCTGTGAAGCCATCTGGTCCTGGGCTTTTGTTTGATGGAAGATTTTTAATCACAGTTTCAATTTCAGTGCTTGTGATTGGTCTATTCATATTTTCTATTTCTTCCTGAGTCAGTCTTGGTAGGTTGTGCATTTCTAAGAATTTGTCCGTTTCTTCCAGGTTGTCCATTTTATTGGCATAGAGTTGCTTATAGTAATCTCTCATGATCTTTTGTATTTCTGCAGTGTCAGTTGTTACTTCTCCTTTTTCATTTCTAATTCTACTGATTTGAGTCTTCTCCCTTCTTTTCTTGATGAGTCTGGCTAATGGTTTGTCAATTTTGTTTATCTTCTCAAAGAACCAGCTTTTAGTTTGGTTGATCTTTGCTATCGTTTCCTTCATTTCTTTTTCATTTATTTCTGATCTGATCTTTATGATTTCTTTCCTTCTGCTAACTTTGGGGGTTTTTTGTTCTTCTTTCTCTAATTGCTTTAGGTGCAGGGTCAGGTTGTTTACTCGAAATGTTTCCTGTTTCTTAAGGTGGGATTGTATTGCTATAAACTTCCCCCTTAGAACTGCTTTTGCTGCGTCCCATAGGTTTTGGGTCGTCGTGTCTCCATTGTCATTTGTTTCTAAGTATTTCTTAATTTCCTCTTTGATTTCTTCAGTGATCACTTCATTATTGAGTAGTGTATTGTTTAGCCTCCATGTGTTTGTATTTTTTACAGATCTTTTGCTGTAATTGATGTCTAGTCTCATAGCATTGTGGTCGGAAAAGATACTTGATACAATTTCAGTTTTCTTAAATTTACCAAGGCTTGATTTGTGACCCAAGATATGATCTATCCTGGAGAATGTTCCATGAGCACTTGAGAAAAATGTGTATTCTGTTGTTTTTGGGTGGAATGTCCTATAAATATCAATTAAGTCCATCTTGTTTAATGTATCATTTAAAGCTTGTGTTTCCTTATTTATTTTCATTTTGGATGATCTGTCCATTGGTGAAAGTGGGGTGTTAAAGTCCCCTACTATGATTGTGTTACTGTCGATTTCCCCTTTTATGGCTGTTAGTATTTGCCTTATGTATTGAGGTGCTCCTATGTTGGGTGCATAAATATTTACAATTGTTATATCTTCTTCTTGGATCGATCCCTTTATCGTTATGTAGTGTCCTTCTTTGTCTCTTCTAATAGTCTTTATTTTAAAGTCTATTTTGTCTGATATAAGAATTGCTACTCCAGCTTTCTTTTGATTTCCATTTGCATGGAATATCTTTTTCCATCCCCTTACTTTCAATCTGTATGTGTCTCTAGGTCTGAAGTGGGTCTCTTGTAGACAGCATATATATGGGTCTTGTTTTTGTATCCATTCAGCCACTCTGTGTCTTTTGGTGGGAGCATTTAGTCCATTTACATTTAAGGTAATTATTGATATGTATGTTCCTATTCCCATTTCCTTAATGGCTTTGGGTTCGTTATTGTAGGTATAGTCCTTCTGTTGTGTTTCTTGCCTAGAGAAGTTCCTTTAGCATTTGTTGTAAAGCTGGTTTGGTGGTGCTGAACTCTCTCAGCTTTTGCTTGTCTGTAAAGGTTTTAATTTCTCCATCAAATCTGAATGAGATCCTTGCTGGGTAGAGTAATCTTGGTTGCAGGTTTCTCTCCTTCATCACTTTAATTATGTCCTGCCACTCCCTTCTGGCTTGTAGAGTTTCTGCTGAGAGATCAGCTGTTAACCTGATGGGGATTCCCTTGTGTGTTATTTGTTGTTTTTGCCTTGCTGCTTTTAATATGATTTCTTTGTGTTTAATTTTTGACAGTTTGATTAATATGTGTCTTGGCGTATTTCTTCTTGGATTTATTCTGTATGGGACTCTCTGTGCCTCCTGGACTTGATTAACTATTTCCTTTCCCATATTAGGGAAGTTTTCAACTATAATCTCTTCAAATATTTTCTCAGTCCCTTTCTTTTTCTCTTCTTCTTCTGGAACCCCTATAATTCGAATGTTGGTGCGTTTAATGTTGTCCCAGAGGTCTCTGAGACTGTCCTCTGTTCTTTTCATTCTTTTTTCTTTATTTTTCTCTGCATCAGTTATTTCCACTATTTTATCTTCCACCTCACTTATCCGTTCTTCTGCCTCAGTTATTCTGCTATTGATCCCATCTAGAGTATTTTTCATTTCATTTATTGTGTTTTTAATCGATGCTTGATTCATCTTTAGTTCTTCTAGGTCCTTGTTAACTGTTTCTTGCATATTGTCTATTCTATTTCCAAGATTTTGGATCTGGGAAATAGAATCTTGGATCAGCTTTACTATCATTATTCTGAATTCTTTTTCAGGGAGACTGCCTATTACCTCTTCATTTGTTAGGTCTGGTAGGTTTTTATCTTGCTCCTTCACCTGCTGTGTGTTTTTCTGCTTTCTCATTTTGCTTATGTTACTGTGTTTGGGGTCTCCTTTTTGCAGGCTGCAGATTCGTAGTTCCCGTTGTTTTTGGTGTCTGTCCCCCGTGGCTAAGGTTGTTTCAGTAGGTTGTGTAGGCTTCCTGGTGGGGGGGACTAATGCCTGTGTTCTGGTGGTTGAAGCTCGATCTTGTCTTTCTGGTGGACAGGTCCACGTCTGGTGGTGTGTTTTGGGGTGCCTGTGGCCTTATTATGTTTTTAGGTATCCTCTCTGCTAATGGGTGGGGTTGTGTTCCTGCCTTGCTAGTTGCTTGGCATAGGGTGACCAGCACTGTAGCTTGCTGGTCGTTGACTGAAGCTGGGTGCTGGTGTTGAGATGGAGATCCCTGGGAGATTTTCGCTGCTTGATATTATGTGGAGCTGGGAGGTCTCTTGTGGACCCGTGTCCTGAAGTTGGCTCTCCCACTTCAGAGGCACAGCACTAACTCCTGGCTGCAGCACCAAGAGCCTTTCATCCACCCGGCTCAGAATAACAGTGAGAAAAAGTAGAAAGAAATAATTAGTAGAAGAAAGAAAGAGAGATTGAAAGAAAGGAAGAAGGGAAGTAAGGAAGGAAGGAAGGAAGAAAGAAAGAAAGGAGGGAGGGAGGAAGGATGGAAAGAAAGGAAAGAAAGGAGGGAGGGAGGGAGGAAGGAAAGCAAAAGGAAGAGTGAATGGAAGAAGAGAGGGAGGGAGGGAGGAAGGAAAGAAAGAAAGAAAGACAGGAGGGAGGGAGGGAGGGAGGAAGGAAAGAAAAAGAAAGTGGAAAGAAGAAGGGTGGGAGGGAGGGAGGGATGGAGGAAAGAAAAAGAAAGAAGGAAAGGAGGAGCGGAGGGAGGGAGGGAGGAAGGGAAGGGAGGAAAAAAAGAAAGAGCAGGTAAAGTAAAATAGAATAAAGTATGAAATATAGTAGCGTTATTAAAATTAAAAAGTAATTATTGAAAAAAAACACGGACCGAAAGAACCCTGGGACATATGGTGGAAGCAAAGCTATACAGAGAGAATCTTACACAGAAGATTACACATACACATTCACAAAAAGAGAGCAGGGGGAAAAATCAAAAATCTTGCTCTCCAAGTCCACCTCCTCGATTTGGGATAATTCGTTGTAAAAAGAGGAAAAGGGCGAAAAGTCTGAAATCTTGCTAAGTCCACCTCCTTAATTTGAGATAATTCGTTGTAAAAAGAGGGAAAAAAAAGGGGGGGAAGTCTTAAATCTTGTCCTCAAGGTCCACTTCCTCAATTTGGGATGATTCGCTGTCCATTCATGCACTCCACAGACGCAGGGCACATCAAATGGACCGTGGAGCTTTAATCCGCTGCCTCGGAGGCTGCACAGAGAGATTTCCCTGTCTCTGCTCTCACAGCTCCCGGGTCTCAGCCTTGGACCTGGCCCCGCCTCTGCGCGTAGGTCGCCGGAGGGCGTCCGTTCTTCGCTCAGACAGGACGGGTTTAAAGGAGCCGCTGATTCGGGGGCTCTGGCTCACTCAGGCAGAGGGGAGGGAGGGGAATGCCCTCTCCTCGCGCACCAGGCAACAAAAGGGAAAAAAGTCTCTTGCCTCTCCGGTAGCTCCAGACCCTTTCCCCGGACTCCCTCCGGGCTAGCACTAACCCCTTCAGGGTCTCTTCCTGCCGCCAGCCCCAGACCTCTCCCTGCGCTCCGACTGAAAGCCGATACCCGAGCCTCAGCTCCCAGCCCCGCCCGCCCTGGCGGCCGAGCAGACAAGTCTCTCGGGCTGGTGTGTGCCTGAGGGCACCGATCCTCTGTGCCAAAATCTCTCTGCTTTGCCCTCCACACCCCTGTTGCTGTGCTCTCCTCCGCTACTCCGAAGCTTTCCCCCTCCGCCACCTGCAGTCTCCGCCCTCGAAGGGGCTTGTAGTGTGTAGAAACCTTCCCTCCTTCACGGCTCCCTCCCACTGGTGCAGGTCCCGTCCATATCCTATTGTCTCTGTTTATTCTTTTTTTCTTTTGACCTACCCAGGTATGTGGGGAGTTTCTTGCCTTTTGGGGGGTCTGAGGTCTTCTGTCAGCGTTCAGTAGGTGTTCTGTTGGAGTTGTTCCACGTGTAGATGAATTTCTGATGTATCTGTGGGGAGGAAGGTGATCTCCGCGTCTTACTCTTCCGCCATCTTCCTCCGGCTCCTCAGATAGGCTTCTTTCACTTAGTAATATGCATTTAAGTTTCTTCCATGTCTTTTTGTTACTTGATAGCTCATTTCTTTTTACCTTGGAATAATATTCCATTGTCTATATATACCACAGTTTGTTTATCCATTCACCAGCTGAAGGACATCTTGGTTGCTTCCAGATTTTGATGATTATGAATAAAGCTGCTATAAACATCCATCTGTGTGCAGGTTTTTGTGTGGTCATAAGTTTTCAACTCCTTTGGGTAAATACCAAAGACCACAATTGCTAGAATGTATGGTAAGAGTATTTTGGTTTTGTAAAAAATGGCCAAACTGTCCTCCAAAGTGGCTGTACCATTCTGCATGGTATACCATCAGTGAATGAAAGTTCCTGTTGCTCCATATCCTTGTCAGCATTTGGTGTTGTCAGTGCCCTGGATTTTGGCCATTCTAATAGGCAGGTAGTGGTATTTTGTTACTGTTTTAATTGGCATTTCTCTAATGATGTATCATCTTTTCACGGCAGCTAATATTTTAAGGCTGGCAATTCAGTCTCTTCTCTACAGAGCACAGAGTTCTCCAGAAGCTCCATGTATCCCTTTATCAGTGTTTTCTCCTGCAGGCTGGCAGACTTTGGAGCAGGCCTGTCAACTTTCATTTTCTTATTCCACAGAGCACTTGGCACAGGGTAGGTGCTCAATAATTGTATGTAAGGTGCATGTTGAATGATTGGTTGAAAATTTGATCAGCCTGCTGGTTTAGAGGATTCATGGCAATGGGCAAGAGTAAAAAGATGTGCAGCAGCATTTGTAAAATAATAAGCAACAGGCATGTATGCCAGCATCTGGAGCAAGTGCTGCTCTCAAAAACTGTGAGTTGACTTCTGGCCAGAGCCCTCTTGGAAGTTTCCTTATTCTGCAAGTGCAGCTCTTTTCCTTTGCTTGACAGGGGAATGTACTGAGCACTCCCAGATGGGCCTTTCCCCAAACAGGACCCACTGGGGCCCAAATGAATCAAGTTGAAGGAGGGTGAGCAGAGTCAGCAGCGAGAGAAAGTCTTAGCTGCAAGTTCAAACCTCATCTGAAAACAGGCACAATGGAAGACAGGCAGTTTTTCTCAGATCATTGTACAAGGAAAAGGGATATTTCCTTCCTTTGCTGGTGAATACCTTCTCACTATATGACTAAATAATACTCTTGTGATTGATTCCATCTCCCACCTGAGATGAGATCCCAGGAGAATTCTGGAAAAATCCTGGAACCCAGTGTTGCAAGACCCAGTTCCAGCCCTACCACCACTCTAGACAACTCAGATGACCTCGGACTCCTGACCTCTCTGTGCCTCAGTTTCCAGATCAAATAAAATGGACATGGTGAAAACTTCACCATGGGTGTGTGGTCATGAAGAAGTATGGCAGTTAACTTGAAATGCTTTGAAAAACTGTAAAGCACTCTACAAAAGCAAAGCATTAATATTTCCCTCTTAGAAGCAAGTTCTTAAAGTGACCCCTTGCCTACTCGGCATCCTTTTCCCTTCTCTGTCTCTGCTACAGGAAGCAGCACCTGAAAAACAGGGAGAAAAGAGCAGAGAATGCAGACTTGAGGGAACCGATGACCTCTACAAAAGGAAAGGAGCAGAGAAGCTAGAAAATGAAGGAACCAGTAGTTCAGCACAAGGACACCGAGGAATACCTGACCTTGTTACAATGTTTTGCCTCATTCAAAGCACATTCCCCACACTGTTTTTTTTTCTCACAAGAGCTGGTTGAGTCTATCTAGGTCAGATAGATATTCTGTTCCATTTGAGTGACTAACTGAGGCCTAAAGAGGATAAGTGACTTGTGTGAAGTTCATGGAAGTTCAGAGTGGAGCGGGAACTACAAGAAAAATCTCCTAAATCCCAGCCTGGAGCTTTTTCCAATACAGCCCACCATGCTGCAGTATTAGGCAAGACAGAGTGCGCCTTGGTCCTACGGTCCCTGAACTGAGAAGGATCCTGGGAGACAGTCTTAGCTTCTGGAATCTTAATAAACCACTTTGAGATCGTGATGAAACTCTGTAAAACCCAGCTTCCAGGAAAATGCATGCACCTCCCTCCAATTTTAACATACAAGTTCAAGGGCTTCCTTGAAGCCAATTTACAGATCTGGAGTTGAGTCCCTCTTCTAGGGTGTACTTAGAGACATGTTCTAAGCGAAGAGGTGAAACATTACTGACTGCTTAGGGAATAACTGACAGGTAAGGGAGTCATTTTGTTTTTTTCTACTTATAATACCTCAACTAACATATACATTTCAAAAAGGAACTGATTTTGAAAACAGGAGAGTAAAAAATAGACTTTGATCCAAGCAGCCTGTCCCAAGAACTGCCAAAACGTGAGTTACACATCCAATTTTTAAAAGACTTCAAAGTAGACCCAAAAGGTTATTAATTTTAGAAATTGCCACTGTTATTATGATTATTGCTTTTTGAAATTATGACCTTTTCTGCAACTTTAGTCACTCTTTCTCTCTTAAACCTAAAATTTTAGCTAAGTAATGCTAGATAGGGAAGTTAAATGTAAAATACTGAATTTTCAAAACGCTTTGCTCAAGAAGGCATCAGCTAGTGGTTTAAAAGGTCAACAGCTACTAATAAGAATAGTTGTCTCCTGCTTGTAAATTGAAATCATGACAAGTTTAGAATGAATTTTGGTTGTGGTATTTTTTCCTACAACCCAGTGTAAATTCTCATAGCCATTCCTTTAAGCCTTGAGTCCAGATATTTCTATACCATTTTTTATGTACAATCTAAATGTAAATTTATTAAAAAAAAAAAAGCACTGAAGAAACTCTTGATTCAGTGGTGTCTGAGCTTCATAATCCAAGATGTGTTTGGCTCATTTAACATGAGATCTGTTTCCTGAGTAGAAATTCTTTTAAACCTGGGTATTTAAAAAATCTTGCCCAAAGTTAGGTCATCCACTTTTATGGCTAATGTGAAGCCCCTCCAGACTCTTTCCTGGGTTTCAGTCCTTTACCTGAAAACTGGAGGTGTCCCTGGAATCCTTCACTTAAAATATCTGAAGCTGGCATCTCTTTTCCCCTTGAAACTTATTCCTCAACTTCCAATTCCTACTGAAGTCACCATATTTGCCCAGATATGCAGGTGATAGCCCCTAAGATACCTTGGATGCTCCCATTCCTGAACCCCACCCATCCCTGTTCATTCCAGCCAGTTGCCAGGTCCTAAGTTGTCCATCTTCACAGCATCTCTCAACTGCCCATCACCTTCGTTCTCACAGGTGCTCTCTAAGCTGCTACCTGGACTGATGTTACTGATTTTCCCACATCTAATATCGATGTGCTCTTTCTTGATGCTATATTTCTGAACAAAGCCCAAAACTAAACAAACAAACAAAACAGCTCTAATCAAGTCATTCCTGTGCTCAAAACCTTCAAAAGCATTCTAAGATATATCCAAATTATTAAGCATGGCATTCAAAGCTCTCCAGGGCCTGGTTCCCACCTATATTTCTAGGCTTTTCTTCCTTTTCCCAGTTACACACTCTAGACTCCAGTCATATTTCCCTGTTTTCTACTCCCAAGCTTCTTTCTGCTCCACTCTTTACTCCATTAGAGGAAGAGTGTGGGAGCTTCACTGCTTAGTTTTTCAAGTTCAGCCCATTACAAGCTGTTACCCTGGGCAAGGCACACAACCTCTCTCTGCGTCTTGTTTGTAACAGGGGGATAATAACACAGATGCTATGAGGATGACTTGATTTAAGTATGTAAATCCCTTAGCAGAGTGCCCCCCACACAGGAAGATAGAAATAATCGTCAACTACTGTTATAATTCCCCCCCAATTTATTTTTATCCCAATTCCTGTCATTTTTCAATATCAAACACACGTCATCAATCTTTTGAAGTCTTCTCTCATCCTCAAAGGATAAACTTTCTCCTGTGAACTGTCCCACACCATTTTCTAACTCACATTTATTTGTATCCACACATTATCTCTGCCACCAAATTGTAAATTCCTTTTAGAAGCAGGATTTATTCATTCAGTTAATAGCACTTGAGGGCCTGCTATGTGCTGGGCTCTATGTTAAGCACAAGATCAATATCTCATTCCTCTTTCTGTGTTTGCCAGCATCTAGCTCTGTAAGACATAGCTGGCACTTAATAAATATTTCTGTCATAAATGGATGATTATGCCCATTCAATTAATGATTTGGTAAGAACATAAATGATCTCTTTTCCCCCAAATTGTGAGAGTGTGTAAGCCCCAATACAGTGAAATTAGTAACCTATTTTAAGACAAAACTTTAAAATCCTGTAATCTTAAGAGATGCTACCTTTTTTAATATTTTAAAAATTAATCATTTTATTTAACAAAATTCCTAGTTTTTTTAGAACTTAAAAACATGCACAAGTTTATGGAATATTACTCAGCAATAAAAAGGAATGAACTAGGGCTTCCCTGGTGGCTCAGTGGTTGAGAGTCCACCTGCCGATGCAGGGGACACAGGTTCGTGCCTCGGTCTGGGAAGATCCTACATGCCACGGAGGGGCTGGGCCCGTCGTGAGCCATGGCCGCTGAGCCTGCACGTCTGGAGCCTGTGCTCCGCAAAGGGAGAGGCCACAACAGTGAGAGGCCCGCATACCGCAAAAAAAAAAAAAAAAGGAATGAACTAATAATACATGCAACAAGTTGGATGGATCTTGAGGGCGTTATGCTAAGTGAAAAAGCCAAATCTCAAAAGGTAACATTCTATATGATTCCAGTTATATAACATTCTCAAAAATGATTAAATTATTATTTTCTTAAAGATTTAATATTTGTATAGATTATACTTCCTTTAAAGTTATTTTAAAATATTGGCTATATTCCTGGTGCCGTACAATGTATCCTTGTAGCTTATTTATTTTATACATAGAAGTTTGTATCTCTTAATCCTCTACCCCATCTTGCCACTCCCCCTTTCCCTCTTCCCATTGGTAACAACTAGTTTGTTCTCTATATCTGTGAGTTGTTTCTTTTTGTTATATTCATTTATTTGTTTTATTTTTTAGATTCCATATATAAGTGATAGCATACAGTATTTGTCTTTCTCTGACTTATTTCACTAAGCGTAATACCCTCTAGATCCATCTATGTTGTTGCAAATGGCAGAATTTCATTCTTTTTTATGGCTTATATTCCATTGTGTGTATATATTTACACACACATATACACAACATCTTCTTTATCCATTCATCTATTGATGGACACTTAGGTTGCTTCCATATCTTGACTATTGTGAATAATGCTGCTGTGAACATTGGGGTGCACGTATCTTTTCAAATTATTGTTTTCATTTTCTTTGGATACATACCCAGGAGTGGAATTGCTGGATTATATGGTAGCTCTATTTTTAGTTTTTTGAGGAGCCTCCATACTGTTTTCCATAGTGGCTGCACTGATTTTACATTCCCACCAACAGTGTACAAGGGTTCCCTTTTCTCCACATCCTTGCCAACATTTGTTACTTGTAGACTTTTTGACATTAGCCATTCTGACAGGTGTGAGGTGCTGTCTCATTGTGGTTTTGATTTGCATTTCTCTGATGATTAGTGATGTTGAGCGTCTTTTCATGTGCCTGTTGGCCATTTGTATATCTTCTTTGGAAAAATGCCAAAATATTGAGATGGAGAACATATTAGTGATTGTCAGGGGTTGAAATGGTGGGGGAAAGGGAGTGGGTGTGACTTGAGAAGGTAGCACAAGGGAGATATTTGTGGTGATGCTCTGTATCTTGATTGGGGTGATGAGTACAAGAATCTACACATGTGATAAAATGACAGACCTATACACACACATTGCAGCAATATCAATTTCCTGGTTTCAGTATTGTGCTCTAGTTACATAAAGTGTGACCATTGGGGGAAACTGGGTGATGGGTACACTGTACCTCTCTATACAGTCTTTGCAACTTGCTGTGAATCTGTAATTATTTCAAACTTGAAAGTTAAAAAACTGTCCAGGTTTAAATAAGGAAGTTGTCTGGGCTCTTCTGAGAAATTAAAAGGAATCACCAAGTTTACTAGGGACCCGTGAGGCTGGGACCTCATTGGAAGTGTAAGCAACTTCATGGGAGACTCTCCTGTTGGTCCTGATGTCACTGCTCATCAGAGTTACTCTTGTCATCATGATACTCCTCTTTTTATACCTGTCACTACTTTCTTTTGGTGCACATCTGCCTGCTGTATGCATTCTTTTGATCCCTTCACTTTCAACCTTCGTTATGTTTTAGGTATGTTTCTCATAAAGAGCATTTTTATTTGTTCTCAATGCAGTTTGAGACTCTGTGCATGTGAAGATGTGTTTCATTCATCTGCATAATGTATCAGCATTTAAGTGGAGAAACAGAACAAGTAGGAGATGTATATTAGGAAATTTATTGCAAGGAATGAGGTCAAACAATTATTGGGGCTGGTTTGGCAAGTCTGAAATTGTAGAGCAGGCTGTCAGAAAGGGCAGGTTGGAACTTTCAGGCGTGGACTGAAGCTGCTATCCACAGACTGAATTTCCTCTTCTTCAGGGAAGCCTTAGCTCTGCTTTTAAGACGTTTCAGCTGATTAAATCAGACCCTCACAGATTGTCTAGGATAATCTTCTTTACTTAAAGTCAGCTGATTATGGACTTCAGTCACATCTACAAAGTACCTTCGCAACATCCTCTAGATTAGTGTTTGAGTAACTGGGGACCGTAGCCTAGTCCAGTTGATAAATAAAATAGACCCTCATAAATAGTATTGTTATCATTAACATATTTGGATTAATTCCTACTGTCTTATCCGGATTTTCTCTTTTACTAGGTTTTTTAGTTGTTGCTGCTGTTTCTCTTCTCCCTCCTCCCCCTCCTTTCTTAATTCCCTGCCTTTTGTTGAACTGTGAGTTTCTCAATTACCTTTTAGCTATTTTCTAGTTTACAAGTTATAATTTTTATTCTTTATGTGATTGCCTTTAAATTTTTTAAGATCCATATCTGACTGTGTTTTTCTAACCAAGTCTAAAAGTAATCATCTTTATTCACCCAAACAACAATGAGGAAAATAGAGTACTCTAATTATTTCTGAACTACTCTGCACTTAAGAAGATAATTCATGTTTTATAAGGCCTTATTTTTATGATCATATTGTTATCTTTTTCGCTGCCCAGTGTCATTTTTATTTATGAACATGCTTACTAATATTTTTCTCATCATCACCACTTAGGTTCTATTTCTCCCTTCTAGATTCTATTTCCCTCATCAGAAAGTTATTTCAATAAGTGATAAGCTCTTTGTATTTCTTAAAATATCTTTATTTCATCCTCATTCTTGAGTGATAACTTAGTTAAGTGTAAGATTCTGAATTGGCTGTTATATTTTTCCCTTGATACTTTGAAGGCATTATTCTTTTTTCTTCCAGATTACCTTCTGACTGAGGAGAAGTCCAACGTCAATTTGATTGTTTTTCCTCATAGATTTCCTGTCTTATCTCTTCTGGTGGTTTTTAAATTGTTTTCTTTATATTTGATGTACTACAGTTTCTCTGTCTGTCTGTGTGTCTCTCTTTCTCTCTGTTTCTCCTGCACCCCACCTCAGTGTTCTTCCATTTGGGAGTTTGTGTGTGACTTTTCAATCTGAAAACTCATGTCTTACTGCAAAATTCACCAATATATTTGCATGTTGGTGCATCCTTTCCTTCTTCTCCCTTTCTGGGGCTCTTTTAGACACATAGTGGAGTTTCTTATTCTATTCTTCATCTCTTTCATTGCCTCTTTCTTTTATTATTATTATTTTACCGTTTATTTATTTGGTTGCGCCAGGTCTTAATTGCAGCAGGCGGGCTCCTTAGTTGCGGCTCGCAGCCTCCTTGGTTGTGGCATGTGAACTCTTAGCTGCAGCATGCATGCAGAATCTAGTTCCCCGGCCAGGGATTGAACCCGGGCCCCCTGCATTGGGAGCACGGAGTCTTAACCACTGTGCCGCCAGGGAAGTCCCTCTCATTGCCTCTTTCTTATCATACATCTTTGAAGTCTCTAAGTTGGATTCTTAAATTCATCTTCCAATTTATTAATTTTTGCTTTGGTCTACTTTGACATGTTCTGTTGAATTTTACAACTATGACAGCAATATTTCATTTCTAGAATATATGCTTATTTTCAAGTCTGCTTACTCTGTTTTCGTAATAAATTCTAACATGATGAGTTCACTTGACTGATTTATCTCTTTGATCATTCTTTTATTTTTTTAAAAAATTTTTTATATATATCTCTTTATTGGAGTATAATTGCTTTACAATGCTGTGTTAGTTTCTGCTGTATAACAAAGTGAATCAACTATATGTATACATATATCCCCATATCCCCTCCCTCTTGAGCCTCCCTCCCACCCTCCCTATCCCACCTCTCTAGGTCATCACAAAGCATCGAGCTGATCTCCCTGTGATCATTTTTTAACATAATTATTTTGAAGTCCTTTGGAAACTGCTCTATTTTCTTTAGTATCTCAACTGAAAATTCTCTCATTTGTTGTGTCTGTTGTGTCTCTCTTATGAGAGTGGGTTTCCTGATGTGCTTCATATTTTTTACTGTTAGATTCTTCTCAACAGTTGTCTTCCACAGTAGTTTCTCAGTAGTGCCCTAGATGGTGGAGGTGATCTCATCCAACAGTTAAGTATTTGCTTCTAACAGTGCCCTCCAGATTTATCAAGTATGGAACACTTAAAAATTATTTTATAATAAAATATTTCAGGCATACAAAAACGTATAAAGAATAGTATAATGGGTACCTGTATACCCTTTTTCAGCTAAAGAAATAAAATATTACAAATACTTTTGAGGCCTTCATATATCACCTTTCAATTGCAATTTCTTCCCCTCCTACCTCCAGAGATAAACACTATGCTGAATTTGGTGGGTTTTGGTCCCTTACACATCCATATATTCCTCCAAATAATATGTATGATTACTTTATATATTTTTTAACTTTATAAAATGGTATCACACAGTAACATTTTGCTTTCATTTTCAATTAAAATTTTTATTTCGTCATCTTAATAATACATAAATCTCTAGTTTATTTAGTTACAGTTCTATATTATATTCCATGGCATGGATGTACTATAATTTAATTATTCATTCTACTGTTTATACATATTTAGCTTTTTCCTAAATTTTGCAGTTACCAAAAATGCTGCTGTCAACTTTCCTGTACATGCCAACTTGTACACACATGCAAGAATTTTTCCAGAGAAAATCCCTAGGAAAATAAGTGTTGGATAATAGGGAATCTGTATTGTCCACTTAATAGATTTTGTCCAACTGCTCCCCAAAGCTACACATAATTTACCCTTCCACCACTTATAAATATCATTTCATCTGGCTCTTCATCTTCACCGATTCCTAGAATTATCAGCCTGTTAATTTTTCCCACTCTTGTGAGTTTAAAATCATACCCCTTTCTGATTTTCACTTGTGTTTTGTATCTCTAGCCCCCAGTAAGAGGAGACTTTTACACTTGTCATTTGCCATTTGAGTTTCTCCCTCTTATTTCAGTTCTTTCAAATTCTTTTTCTTCTTGATTTTGGGATGCTTTAGAATTAGCAGGATGCAAATTCCCAGTGGTAATCACTGAAAATATCTCCTCCCAGTCTCACTTATCTTTCACTTTTTTAATGGTGACTTTTGGTTTATAGAAGTTTTCATCTTAATATAGTCAAAGCTCTCAATCTATCAGTTTAACATTTGTGCTTATTTGCCTGGTTAAAAAATCTTTCCACACTTTGAGTCATAAAAATATTTTCCTACTTTTTGTTTAATTTTAAAGTTTTGCTATCTAAATTTAGCATTTAAACCCACCTGGAATTTATTTCAAGTATGGTGTAAGATAAGATTTGCTTTTATTTTTGTATATGAGTAATTAATTGTGCCAGTAACTTTGATTAAATTTTCTTTTTTCTAACCACTCTACAGTTCTACCACTATCATAGATCAACTTTGCATTCATGTACAGCTCGGCTTCTTGCCTTTTATTCTCTTCCATTGATCTATCTGTCTTCTCTGTGCCAATTCCACACCATTTTATTATTAGAGCTTTATAAAAACATTTGATATTTGATAGAGTAAGCTCCATTTAACCTTCTTCTTCTTCAAAGTTGCCTTAGCTATTTGTGGCACATTGCTTTTCCAAATAAATTCTAGGGCCAGCTTACCAAATTCTGTCAAAGAACTGTCCATTTTTATTGGGATCACATTGAAATATTAGTGTAAATTGTGCATTTTATACTAATCCTACTATTTAATTATGTACATTAGTGTAAATTATGATATTGAGTCTTATAAATTCTTGACACTCAAGTGTGGTTTGTAGACCAGCAGCATGGGCATCACCTAGGAACTTGTTAGAAATGCAAATCTCAAGTTTTGTTTTACTGACCTATCTTAAAATTCATTAATCCTTTCTTCTACTATTTCTTATCCACTACTAAACCAATCTATTAAATTCTTTTTATTAGTTATTATCCTTTTATGTCTAAACTTCTGGTTTAATTCCTTTTTTACAGATTCTGCGATGCATTCTCTAATGAAATGCTCTATTTTTCCCTCGATTTTCTTGATCATACAATCATACTGTGATCACTTGCGGGACTATTTCTCTTGTTATATTTTTAACTTTGTCTTTGGTCATTTGATCCCCTTTCTAGCTTTCTGTGGTAATTTCCATTGAATGCTGGACATTGTATATAACAGTAAAAAATGTAAAGGCTCTGGATAATGTTATCTTTGTATATAGAGGATTTAATTTTTTTCTGGCAGGTGCACAGAGTACAGGCAGATTCCTTTGATGAGTTGAGACTGGGCTTCAGGCTTTGCTGGAGACAAGGGACTCTATTTTCAATTTGCTTTTGCTCCTAGGGCCCAGCTGTCAGTCCTAGAGCATACCCTTCAGGTGTCTCAACGGAAAGCCGGGTGTGTTGACCAGGGCCTCTCCACTTCTGTAGGTCCCAGCTCCAACCTCTTTCTCTCCAACCAAAGCCTCTACTCAAGCTCTTCAGCCTCACAGAAGCTGCTTTCTGCTTGGATTCTTGGCACCTTGCCCAGTGCACATGCAGCTTAGGAGTTGAAAAACAGCTCTAAAGAAAAGTACCTGTAGAATTTTTAAGCTGACTTCTTTGCAGTTTCCACTTCTTTGATTGAGATCTGGACTTCTCAAGTCCTGGCCACCTGGGTCATCCAAACTCTGCAGCTCAGTGAGACCATCACAAACCTCAAGCTGCTTCTTTCTACTTCTTTTCCTTGTTCCACAAATCAGCAAATCCCCTTAGGGGAACAAATACAGGCTAATGTGATGTTGCCCTCAGTGGGCTTATCTTCTCTTTAAGACCTTGAACTCTTACATCTTACCTACCTTGGTTGATCTCTGATAACTTCAAACAGTTCTTCTTATACTGGGTAAAACAGTTTTTACCCAGTATAATTATTCTTGAATAGTTATTGTTGGTAGTAGGGTTAGTGTTATACAATTTTTCCATCATAGACAAAAATAAAAGTCACTTTTTCTTCCATGAAAAGAGTATATTCTTTTATTGTTTTTGTTCATACATGTTGTTTCAACTTTCAATAGTAAAATTCAATAAATTTGACTCCTTAATCATAAAAACTTGCTTTACACATTATTTACATGTTGCCAAAGTCTACAACCATACAAAACATCACAAGGATTTGACTATATGCATGGTACCATCACAAAAAATAGTCACTTTATACATAATTTCATTTCAATCTATTTTCTCATTTTTTGAGTAAGTGGTTTTCAGTTGGTTTTCAATTATTTTCCTGACTCATTGGTTTTCAATTCTTTTTCTTTTTTTCTAATAGGAGAATGTGAGGTGTGATGTTCTTGTATATATACCATTGTAACTATACCCCACAAGTTTGTATATATCCATTAGTATTTGGTTCTAAATATTTTTAATTGTCTACTCTGATTTATTCCTTGACCTGTGAGTTATTTAGAAGTGGAGTTTTAATTTCCCAAATATTTGGGATTGTTTAGTTTTCTTTTTCTTACTGATTTCTAAGTTATTTGCACTTTGTTCAGAATTGTGATCTGTATGATATCATTTCTTTGGTATTTATTGCTTTGTGGCCTTGCTTTGTGAGACATGATTCTTGGTCAGTTTTCACAGAAAATCTACAAATGTTTGAAAAGAATGTGTATTCTCAAAAATTGTTGGGTATAAGGTTCTATTTCTACCCATTCTGTCGAGCATGATGATTGTGTAGTTCAAATATTCTATATTCTTACTAATTTCTAGAGTTGTCATTATTATAGTGAGTTATGTATTAAAACTTCCTACTGAGATTGTGGATAATTCTATTTTTCCATGTAATTATGTCAATTTTTACTTCTCTGTATTTTTGATATTCCAAGTTAGAATTGTTATAGCTTTCTGGTGAATTACATTTTTATCATTATGTAGACAATGCCTTCATCTCTAATAGTGCTTTTGGTCTGAAAATCTCTTCTATTTTTATAAAGCTATCTAGCTTTTATTTGGATAGTATTTTCAATAGATAGATAGATAATGTATTTGTGTTTATATTTATTTATTCTTTTATTCTTTTATTTTCAAACTTTTGGTTCGGGTGTAAGTACTCAATTCTTATTTTTTAAACTAACCTGCAATATGTTTAACCACTGAGTTTAGATCATTTATAGTTATAACTCATACATTTGGATATATTTATACTGTATTATTTTATGTTTCTTTTTTAATTTTCCTATCTTTTTGTCTTTTCCCTGATTTTTCTTTTTTAATTGGTCGGGGTTTTGGAGGGGATTTTTCTCCCCCATTTTTCACCTCTGCTGGTTGGGAAATTATATGTTCTTTAGTCTTCTAGTGATTCCCTTAAAATTTTAGCAATGTAACATTTTCAGTATGGTTTCTGGGAAGAGACATCCACAAACAACTTTAAGCCTAAGCCCCTGTGCTTCCCAGGTAGTAGGAATTTGGCCCACATGAACATAAGGCACATAGCACCTAGCATGGGATTCCAGTTTCTTTCTTAGGCAAATGTTTTACCGTTCACAGCCCAGGATGAGTTGTGTGCCACCGACTACTTCTTGGGCTACAGATCTGAGTTGTTCAGCACAGTAGCCAGTTGTCCAGTACTAGCTGCCTATGGTCCAGACTCCTTCCTAGTCAGGCCTTCCCTGCCCTGTGGCATCTAGCAGTTCCTGGCAGCCCCGTGGCCTCCCTATTGTCAACTTCTTGTTGCTTTTGTTTTGGGTGTCCTCCTCATTTTTGGTATCTTGATATTTTCATGTCTTGCTTTCATACTTAGTTACATTTCTAAGTTTTTTCAAATTCTATCCATAATTTCTCATGTTTGGAGAGAGAGAGTGGCATCCACAGTTAGCTCAAAACACCCATCTAAATTCACTCTATAAAGCCAGAAAACTTGCAAAATTTAGAAAATTATCTCTTCTAGTTTGGAAGATCCTTACATCTAAATTCCCTCACCATTAAAGAGTGCTTCTACTACAGTATAAGGGATTGATAATATAACATATCAAAATATTCAGTTAGTAGCTAGACAGAGGACTTCATTCTGTGTCAGGAAATTCATGTCAGTTCTGGTTCCATCGTTAACTTTGTGACTGAGTAAGTTCCTGAGTCTCTGAGATAAACTTTTTTTTTTTTTTTTTTTTTTTGCGGTACGCAGGCCTCTCACTGTTGTGGCCTCTCCCATTGCGGAGCACAGGCTCTGGACGCGCAGGTTCAGCAGCCATGTCTCACGGGCCCAGCTGCTCCGCGGCATATGGGATCTTCCCGGACCGGGGCACGAACCCGTGTCCTCTGCATCGGCAGGCGGACTCTCAACCACTGCGCCACCAGGGAAGCCCTGAGATAAACTTTTGCACTTATATAATGCGGCTAGTGATGCTTCCACCTACCTCCTATTTCAAAGAATCCCCTTGAATATTAAATGGAAGATTAAAAGATTAAATTATGTAAGTGAAAGTTCTTAAATTTTTTAGAAGTATCTATCAACAGGTAATTACTACTGTTATTGTCATTATCAATGGCTAGTTACATACCATAGAGGAGAAGAGTTGAAACTCCTGGAGGATAATAAGTACATTTCAACTAACCTACAGCTTCAAGCATAATGCCCTGAACAGAACAGATGCTTAGAAATTATGGATGGTGGACTTCCCTGGTGGTGCAGTGGTTAAGAATCCGCCTGTCAATGCAGGCGACACAGGGCCAAGCCCCAGGCCAGGAAGATCCCACATGCCGCAGAGCAGCTAAACCCGTGCACCCAACTACTGAGCCTGCGCTCTAGAGCCCACGAGCCACAACTACTGAAGCCTGCGCGTCTAGAGCCCATGCTCCGCAACAAGAGAAGCCACCGCAATGAGAAGCCTGCGCACCGCAACAAGGAGTAGACCTCGCTCACCGCAACTAGAGAAAGCCCGCGCACAGCAACAAAGACCCAAAGCAGCCAAAAATAAATAAAATTAAATCTTAAAAAAAAAAATTATGGATGGATCAATGTACAGCAAAGAATCCATAGCAAAACTTATAGACTAGTTTTTTTTATTTGTGTTTGAAAGTTAATACATTCAAGGTATTAGGTCAGGAAATATTTTCAGGGTATTGTGCTCTAGAGTAAAATACAAGCAAATCCAAACATGCTTTCAGTTATTGGTACACATGTAAGCTTTTAATAATGGGTAAAAAAAATCTTTCTCAGAATGATTGTCCTTGATAGCTGAAGTGTAGTAAGGCTTTAAAAAATACATTAACTAATTGCTTGTTTTCTCTGATGTTTGCTATTAATGGTTTTTAATTGTAACATGTGAATTTTAATTCATTTGTCCTCAGAAACCAGAAAAAAGTGAAAGTAAACATGGTGACTGCTGCCAACCCCAGGGGTTAGTGAGGTACACTTCACGTTTCCCCTATTTGGATGATATAAGTTGAATTCTCTGCATGAGACCTTCAGACAGGTTCTTTACGATAGAAACCCAAAGCGAGAAAGTTGATTGCAGTAGCTACCCTGGGCAGAGTCTTTCTGAAAGAGCTATTGCCCAGCATTGTTATAAAAATGTACTTGTGGAATCTCAGTGTGGTTTTTGGTCCCAGAGGGATATTGTAGGCACAAGCTTTGCCAGCAGGACAAGGGGGCAATCTTAAGATCTCTCCTTTATATTTATAGATCTGACCAAAATGTGGGAAACCATCAGGGAAGCTGAGACTCTAGCCATAATTAGTCTGTGTTCACCAGTGCCTGTAAGTTACTTCTTGATGGGAATGTCAGAATCCTCATTACCTGGGGAATGAAGGAGGGTTATCACCTCCTACCTTAAATCCACTTGTTTAGGCTCCACGCTGGTGAACCCAACCAATGCTCTTTTCAATCCAGCAAGCTTTCCCTTCTTCTAGTCATCCTCTGCCTTGGTATTAAAACACCATTAATTTCATACCAATCTCCTACTCAGGGGTAAGCAATGCCTCCCCATTGGTTATTCTCTAAACTCATTCTGCATTCAGAGCCATCCACTATGTTTTCTGGCTTGGTTCTGATTCTGGTTCCTCTCTCCTGCATTTACTGCCACTGCAGGCCCTTGCTCTAACGACCCACTCTATGTCGGGCTACTATGTGTTCTATTCATTCCCTCTCATGTTCCTGGAGCTCCTCTAGCAAAAGTTCTCAGCTTTTGAAGGGCTCCACTTGGAACAGTGTGGGATGAAGGACATCCTTTGGCCTTGCAGGTGAGCCAAACCAATCTAGTAGCATCACCTGCACGGGGGGTCTTACTGTCAGCTGTCCCTCACGTTCTGCCTTCTGCATCTCTTTCAAAACTAATCCAAATCCCACCTTTCTCAGCCATCTCAATGCATTCTCTTTTTGCTCTCAGTGATGTTAAATCTTAGAGATACAAGATAAAACAGATAAAAAATGAAAACTTCCATGTTGGGAATCAGTATTTCCCAAACCTGAAAAATATATCAGCCCTTCCAGTGGGGGAAAAAAGTCTCTCATATCCTTACCGTTAACTTAAATTAGTTTTATGATGATATGTAAAATATATAACCATAAAATGAGGTACAAATCCTTTATAATTTTATATAAAAAGTTATAAATTAAGTAAAACAAAACTTCACAACCAAAAACAAGTTCACAGCATGTCACAGACAGTGTTCTTTTGCTGAATTAATTATGACAGAGGATGTCATTTTGCTGAAACGAAACCAGCAACAAAGATGTGGTTCTGAGTGCCACAGTGCAAGTTCTTCTGGGTTCAATCAATAATCTGCCACTTCTTAGCTGTGTCACCTTGGGCACATAACTTCTCTGAGCCTCAGTGTCCTCATGTGTAAAATGGGTCAGTGGCTGTATCATACAGTTATTATGAGATCAAATACGTCTGGAAAGTATTTAACCATAGGACGTTTGTGAAATTTTCTGCATAGTGTCTGACACATCATAGGTGTTCAGAAGTTGGTAACTTTTACTATCATTATTAGACTTATACCACTGTTCTCATTTTATAATTTTAAAATACTGAGTCTTAGTCAATTAAGTAACTGTCCTTAGGTAATGGAAGATTCTTAAGGTTAAAATGCTCTGGTAAGAATCTGCAGTACAGAGAAGAAACATTACAAATTTAGGCTTTCTTATGGTCATAGATTGACTCCATTCGGACAGTAATCCAAACACCACAGAGCATAATGTTAGCGTTACAGGAATATTTCATTTCATTAATTTATTTATTTATTCCCAGCCTTGTTCCCAAAAGCATTTGAGGCAGCTTGCATATATGTAATGCAAAAACATGATAAAATAAACTGAAGAGGAAATCAAAATAAAGAGAAAATAGAGACTCTAGTAAGAAAGTCAAGGTTAACATCAGTTAGGCATACTCTACATTTCAATAAAGTCACTAAAGGTAATGCAAAAATTTCCAACTTTTCAAGGAACTGAGACATAAGGGATTTTCCTCCTATGAGTCATCAGATAGGAATACCGTTTGAAGGAGTGACCTTGATCTCAACAATGTTGTTGCTTAAACCCAATTGTGAGTTTTATGCAAATGATAACTGCCTTGTTCCCCAATGCAAGTGAGTAGCATAATGTCAAAGATATAGTCAGTAAGAGCCTACTTTTACAGTAGGGTGGCCCAGCCTGGTCTGCTGATGTGGAGGGACTGCCACCCTTCATGAGACCTCCAGGGACAGTATTTCTTTCAACTGGGCTTTTGGTAAATACTGAATAACATATTTTTTGGTTGATAAAGATCATAAAAGCATCTGCATCTTGAGTGACTCCTATGGTCAAATCATCAAATGCTTTGTATTATCTCTGATACACTGAGGACTACCATTTATTTGATGCTTTCTATGTGGCAGGTTTAGAACCTATAAATAATGACTATAAATAGTTACTTCATTTCATCCTATAACTATCCTGTTTTACCATGAGGAAACCAAGGCTCAAAGAGGTTATTTAACATGTCCAGGGTCATAGAGCTAATAAGTAACAAAGCTAGGATTCCAACCCAGGCTCCTCTGACCACAAAACCATCTCATGGCTACAGATAATCAGCTCTTCTCAGAACTGCGGGGGGAAGACAGAAGGGCAGGACCAGGCAGTTCAGTCTTGCTTTTGTATATATGTCTGGTGGTTTTTATTATAGTAATGATTACAAACATTTATTGAGCCTATTATACACCAGACACTGTGCTGAGCACTTTAATATCAATATGTCATTATAATTTAGTATTACCCTGTAAGCTAGGTCCTGATATTATTATCCCTATTTTATAGGTGAAGAAATTGTGGATTAGAAAGATTATGTAACTTACTCAGAGTCTTGGAGGTAATGGTGCCAGAATTTAAACCCCAGTCTAACTGTTTGTGGGGCTGGTCTTACTATGTTGCATTACTGCTAGGAAGCGTACAGAGGGCAGAGGAAAGGTATTATCATTATAGATCTTCATATCTCCTGAGTTATATGGCCGTGCAGCTGTGGGTACTCAGAAACTATTCATTGAACTGCCGGGAACATTATCAATCATGGATTGCGTGTTGATGGCTATCTACTAAGGATCCGTATAGAAGGAGGTAAAAGGCTATGTATGCATTGATGGCAGATGACAGATGATGGATGGATGGATGGATGGATGGATAGAAAGATAGATAGATTGATAGATTGATAGATGATTGATAGATATATAGATATAGGTAGATGGTAGATATAGAGAGATAGTGATAGAGATAGATAGATAGATAGGTAACAGATAGATAGGTAGATAGATAGAGGTAGACAGTAGGTATAGATAATGAGAGAGAGAGATTGATAGATAGATTTTCCAGTACATCTTGACTCAGATACCCTCTCCTCAGGTGTGTCATCTTCAAAACAGTTGACCATCATAATCATTGGTCAGTTTGCCAAAATAGCACACTCTTGTGGTAAGGCTACATGATACAGGTTTTATGTCAGCAATTTTGAATAGGGAACTTGTTCTTTTCCTGGCACAATCCAGGTTTTCATATTTTTAAACAATGAAATCATATGGTGAAACATTACATTTGGTGCTCATTTTATCAGGAAATTAGTCCCAATTCTCCACTTCTCTTAGTAAGTATAGCCTGGCCAAGTTGTCCTCAAACATCCTCTCCCACACCTGAATGCCAGCCAAGCTCCAGGGCAGAAGGTAACAGATTTCCAGAATGAAACCTTTCAGCACCGGCAGCCAATCACGTGGGAGTGAAGGAGGCTCTCTCCTACAACTGAAACCACAAGGGAGTTAGAACAGGAGGCAAGATAATTACCTACCTGGACAACAGCCAGGGGAGCAGCCCGGCCTCTTGTGAAAATGCCATGGGAAATGTAATGACCACATGTGGTAAGGAGGACCTCGCTCTCCTACCTGATCTGATAAGCAAGGTCAAGGCAGGACACTGATCCCAGGGACAGAAGGGACCGGTATTTATTATTTATCCAGCACTAGGCAGCAGGCAGGTTCTGCACGATGCAGGGATTGGTCTCAGCACCTATTTTAGGGCTTAAACTTTTTCTCTGGGGACCTAAATTTCTTGAGTTTAGTGTTCCCCATTTCCTTAAGCTGACCCCTGATGTCCAGGGGTCTCTAGTGACCTGCATGGGAGTGGGGGGCAAGGCTTCACAGATATTGGAAGTTCACCCTGTCTCCTCACTCATGAATTCACCTATAGGCTTCTCTTCCTCTGTCCTCTCCATCTCCCTGTTGCTCATCCATCAGGACTTAGCTTAAACGTCTCTTCTCTGGTCCCCCAAGAGTGGACAGGGGACTCCCTTGGGGGACGCATAGCGCGTTGTAACATCTTCTGCCACAGCGTGCACCTCACTGAACTGTGAACTCCTGTTTCTCTCACTAGACGGTAAGTTTCTTGCCGTCAGGGACTGTTCAGTATTTTATTCATAGGTGGTAACCCAGTACCATCTGTTCTTGTGTAACACGTGGTCCCTGTGATGCAAATGACCTCATACACAAGTTGCAAAGAGGGATATGGTGTCTGCGTAATGTGGAAGTCTCATTGGTTTGTGGGCAATTCGTTCTAATACTTTACTCTTGTTCCATCAAACAGCAGCCAATGCAAACTAACATACTGACTCTAGCAAGCCACGAAAGGACACGGTCCTGAACCCAAAGCCCATTCACCTCAGTGTGTACAATCCCCATTTGTCCCCTCAGAGATGCTGTAGGTTTCCTGCCTGGATCCTTCCAGCCTACCTGCTTCTACCAGGGTCACTTGCAGATTTCAGGACCTGTCAGTCACTTTCTGGCTCTCCCTCACTGAGGGTATTCTCTGCCCTCCAGGAGGGAGCGCTTGGCTTCTGTATAAGGCAAGAAGTGCCAAGGAGTTAGTGCCCCAGGAGTGACCTGCAACCTGCCAGGGTCCCACTTGGGGTTGAGTCCCAGTTACCTGCAGTGGTAGCTCCTCATTAATGGCACTTAATAAAGGGAAGAGATTTTCCTCCCTTGCCTGTTTCACTGCTCTACTCCCTCATTGTGCTTCCTGAGGTCACCTCCCAGTAAACTCCCTGCACCAAAATCCTGATCTCGAGGTCCATTTGGGGGAAAGCTACACTAACCCACCTCGCTCTTCCTCTTGACTGCATCTTCATGTGGTACCGCGAGTGCCTGTAGCAGGGTCCTCCATAGCCTTGCCCTTGGCCCTGGCCCTGCCTCTGTAACTCAGCAGCTTCCAGCTCCCTTACACCTCACACCCACTTCTACCAAGTAACATCACCTTTTGAAAACTACTTGTTTAATAAATATTTACTCTAGTTTTTGCCTTTTAGAAATTTAACATGTCTTTTTTAACGATGCTATATCTTCTTAGAACACCTATTTGTTGTTACTTGTGTTAATTAATGCTCTGGTTCCAAAATTGCCTAGGTTTTGAGTGGTCTATTCTAACCTTATTTTACCTCCAAGTCCTGCTATTTTTTTTTTTTTTTTTTACAGAATATGAGGTTTTTTAGGAATATGTATATTGTGTTACAGCATAGCCACCTCTGTTTAGCAAGGTGCCTGGCATTCATAATTTGATCAAAAAATGTTCGGTGAATAAATAAATAGATGAATGGCTGCATGAGTGTTCTAGTTGTCCCACCTAACTTTGGAGAAGCTTCAATTTTCCATGTGACAGAACCTTCCATTTAAAACTAAGACACCAATTCATATGTCCATCAGAATTTTCAGCAATGTTTTCATTACAATGATTACCTATCTTATTGGATTTCATTATGTATCATTAAGGTATGGGAAGAAATTTTTTTAATGCTTAAAGAAGGAGAATATTCTAATGAAAAGGCCCTCTCAGAATTTGAATGTGTATAATTCATTATGTCTAGCTACATATTTATTTCTACAGAAGCACCATGACCTGTAAATTGGATGGCAGCTATTTTGCTGTCTGCATGTAGGTTGTTTTTATTCCTGCTATTTCTAAGTTTTAAAAACATTTTTCACTGACAACGTGCTATTATAAAGACTACAGTCAATTTATACAATTTAAATAAATATATTTCAGCCAACAAGATTAAAATGATCCACTTAACTCCATAGAACAGTCAATTAATCAGCATGTATGGAATTGATTAAACATATTTTACTTGGAAGGGACTATGCTATGAATAATGGGAAGATACACAAAAGTCTAAAATGATCATAATTTAGGTTTTTCATGGTTGGATTTCAAATATCCTGCCCTCTTTTGCCCAGGAGTACATGAGCCCCATTTTGGGGTTTGAATTAGGTGGTACCCATAATAATCAATATCCTCCATCTTCAAGGGGCTTTTATTTGCATGGGAAGATAGACAAGCGTGGGAAGGAAAATAAATTCAGACAACAGTGCAAGTAGCACAGATCTATTTCCTCCAAAAATATGTTCCCCATGTGTCCTAAGGGTTCTTTGGGAGGTGGGCGAGGAGCTGAGTGTGGAGGGTCTCGGACATCTCAGAACTCCACTTCTTTTTTCAAATTGGGCTCATGCATAATGTTTATTATATTTTTAAAAAGATTCCACTGCTGGGGGAAATATTGAGATTCACAGGCAGAATCAATAAGAACAAAGAACTGGGAGGAAGGGATGGAGCTGGGGGTTCCTGCGAGCTCTGGTTGTATAGGAAAGCCTTTTGAGGGAGAACAAGGAGAAAGGGTCTTAGGTGGGCCTTGAAGAAGGGGTGAAATTTAAGATAAATGAAAAGAAGGGAAAATGTTAGGTCAGTAATGAGGCCCATCAATATATATACACACAAGGATATATAATTGCAACGAACAACTTAATGCTGCCCTCTCCCAAAATACCAAACCAAAACAAACAAAAAAACCTGCCACCTGAAATATCTAGATATCCAAGGCTAAGTGTGCTTAACCTGAATTTTCCATGTTTCCAAAAATTAAAAAAAAAATTCACTTTGCTTAAAATCACCACTTAGCTGAAGGCAGTGGGCATAAAGCATACGTTTTGGGGGGGGTCAGATGTTCCTGGGATAGAATTCTGCCTTGAAACTTACAAGCACTAAACCTCTTAAGATATTAGTTTCCTCATTTGTAAAATGTCGAACTACCACCTAACGGGTGGTGTAATTATACACTCTACAGAGGGTGTAACACACTGCACACTACATACTAACTTTTCATGTACTTTTTGAACATGAGTGAAAATAATTTAGTATGTTGTAACTAAGTTTTATGTCTATAAATTTTTCATTATTCATTACCTGCTAAATAAGAGTAATATGGACCCTCATGCTTCCTATATTTGAGAGGGGAAAAAATATCTCTGCAAAAAAATAAAGTGCAAGATAGCATTAAGGCTGTGTGTAGCAGAGGATCAAACAAATGACTGATGTTCCACGCAGAGACCACCACACTATTTTGGGTGTCTCTGCATTTGCATATGCCATTTCTTTAATGTACCCCCTACCCTTTCCCACCTAGACCAGAGCTTCTCAGATGTTAATGCGTTACCAGAAATCTAGTTAAAATGTAGATTCTGATTTCCTAGGTCTGGGGCAGTGCCTGGGATTCTGCATTTCCAACAGTTCCCAGGTAATGCCATGTTGCTGGTCTACAGACCACACTTTGAGTAACTAGGACCTAAGACTAATATTCAGTCTTCAAAACCCTGCCCTTGGGTAAGACATCCCTTGAGGAAGCTTTTCTACCTTGACATTGTCTCAGTCATGGTGAAATGCTAAGCAATTAAAGCTTCAAGACAAGTCCTGTACCACTAGGATTGCCAGCTAAATTCCAAGGTTCTCAGTTAAATTTGAATTTCAGATAAATAATCCCCCAGATTTAGTATATTGCATGGGACATACTTATGCTAAAAAAGTATTTGTTGTTTATCTGAAATTCAAATATACCTTGGTGTTCTTTATTTTTATTTGCTAAATCTAGCAACCCCATCTACTTCCTACTGCTGCCACCTACTCCCAGCGCCTGCAATCACGTTGCTGCTCCACAAAGTCTTAAACAGACATCCCAGAGCAGGCACAGTCTTTTGTCCACGCCAACATGGTAACTTGGAGGCACTTCTGATTTTTCACTTAGTGCACAAGATGAGCTCATTGTTCACTGGGCATCTGTCTTCCTGTGAGCTCCTTGAGAGTAAGGACAGCATCTTCAGCTGTGTCTCCCCAGTTCCTAGCAGAGTGAAAGATGCCCAATAACTACTTTCCAAATTGAAGTGAGCTGAATGAACTCAGCTTCCGACTCAGCTGCTTTGGCTGATGGCAGAAAATGGCCTTGGGCAGAGGTTGGAGGGCCCTGAAGCTTTGGGATCAGAGGCAGGGCTGGGGTCTAAGAGAAACACAATAATTCTCCTTTCAGCAAGTATCTTTTTCTAAAATATATATGTCTTGGGGATTCCCTAGTGGCACAGTGGTTACGAATCAGCCTGCCAATGCAGGGGACACAGGTTTGAGCCCTGGTCCGGGAAGATCCCACATACTGCAGAGCAACTAAGCCCGTGAGCCACAACTACTGAGCCTGCGCTCTAGAGCCCATGAGCCATAACTACTGAGCCCATGTGCCACAACTACTGAAGCCTGCACGCCTAGAACCTGTGCTCTGCAACGAGAGAAGCCACCGCAATGAGAAGCCCACACACCGCAAAGAAGAGTAGCCCTCGCTCGCCGCACCTAGAGAAAGCCTGTGTGCAGCAAAGAAGGCCTAACACAGCCCAAAATAAATAAAATAAATAATTAAATTTAAAAAATATATATATATATATCTTGATTAATCCAATCAAGGATTATCTGTCGACATATTAGAACCAAACTCTCTTAATTCCAACTAGACTAGGTATACGATCTACCACGCCCAGAATAAATTGTCCCCACCTCTCCACTCAACATGTCTTCTAAGGGCCCCTCTGCTCATCATCTCTACCTCCCTCTCTGCTTGCCTGTGGACTAAAATCACATTCACTTTGGTCGATATTATGTGACCCTTACTTTTTGCCCCTTTAGTGATCGGCAGTGGAGATTGCCTGAATCTTATAGAATCAAACCAAATTGAAGGATATGGGGACTTGAAATACCTTAAGGATTTTGGATAAAGTGGCTTTTACCAATCCCATTCCACCTGCACGTTTGAAAGCTAAATATTAAAAACCCTTGAGTGTGTCCTGAGAGACATAACCATTTCCAGTCTGTGATGTCAGCGTTCAGCAGCTGTGTGTCATAGATCTGATCGCAACTCCGAAGACCCTGTCCTCATGAGAGTTTCTGGTACCTAAGTACCAAGATCTGGACAGCTTGTATGTTCAAGCAGGGGAATAAAGGAGGAGCCCCTGCTTATCGCTAGAACTGTCTCCATCTTTCAGCCAAATGGAGCAATGACAAGGTGTTGCCACGTGACAACTCTGATATTCACAGAGGCTGACATAGGGCCTGTTGCCTCCAAAACCACACGAAGTCATGGAAGACCCATCGCAAGAAGCAATTTCAATTCATTATTCAACATTTACTCAAGCTTAGGTTCATTTGGTATCTGTAATCGCTAGCAAGCCACGTTTCTTTTATGAAAACCGAGAATCCAAACACAGAGTAATTACTCTGCAGAAGAAAAAACCACCGTCGGTCAAATAGTGCCACTCTAAATATTGACACTGTATACTTTCTGCTCTGGGTTAACCATGTGGATCCCACTGGCCTCCCTCTGTCATGCTGTCTCTGCATACAGAGAAGGAAGGTATTAGATATAGGAAAATGATAGGGGGAGGGTTGAAAATCTGAGCAGCAGCCCAGGAGGCAGGAATGAAATGGTCAGTGTGGTAAGAGGGAAAAAGGAAGAGCTGTAGATCACATTTACAAGTTACAATGGCCATCACCACCATAGTACCCTGTGGTTATCAACCCCCATGCTAAGTGCTTTATACATGTTAGCTTATTTGGTACTCACAAAAAAGTCTTCTGGGAAGTTGTGTAATACCCATTTTACCCCATCATCCCTGAGGTCTACCCAAACAGACCATGGACACCTACTGTGGATAGAGCAGAGGTCTTTTGATTCCAGGAAATCAACTTTCAACATCCCCTTGCTTGGATACCTCTATCATCCCACCTCCCAAAGTGAATCTCTGTTAACATTTGCTTTGTATTTTTTCCCCCTCATAACAATTTACATTGAGCATCTTTTCATGTCAAGAATGTTTCTGTGAGAACTCTAGACCTCCGGCTGAGCTCAGGGTGGAAGTACAGGATGCCTTGTCCCCAAGGCAGGAGTGCCTTTCAGATTGTAGAGAGGCAATCACTTTGGGTGAAAACAGTCACAGGTCTTCAAAACCAATCAGTTTTGCTTTTTTTGTTTTGAGAGGTCAGACCCCAAGTGGACATCACAGTGGGAAGAGAATCCCAACACATTTATTATTCCAAGGAAAAACTTAGCAATCACATGATTCAGTCTCCTTATTATTCCAGTGAAGAAACAGGCTCAGAGATGTGAAAAGCATGCCCAAGCCCCCATAACCAGTTAACCTTCAACCTTATCTGTGCCTGTGCTCCACCAGTCTGCTACCTGGCTTCTGTCATGAAGCCAGTGCTAACTGGAGTGCCAAGCTAATCTGAGTCTCAAAACTACCCTGAGCAAGAACCTAAAACTATGAATACTCAGCACTCTCTTTCATACAGATGTGAAAATCCACCCAGCAAACTTACAGCTCGAGTACTGTTTTCTCATTACTGAACAGAGGCTCCCTTTCTCCCCTCAATACCAGGTTTCCAGGATATCAGCAACAATGCCTCTCCAGTCGAGAAAGATGTAGACGCCCCCATTTCCAGGTATGTGGGGCTGTTGAAATGTGTGGCATTGATAAGTGAAATGTCTTCCTAGTGTTTTCTTCCAGTAGTGGAAATGCTTACCTAGAAGCCATGCATGGTTATTATCTAATTAAGAAGATAAGGATAATGAAATCAAATTTAAGGACACCTAAAATCTCATCACCCAGAGATAAGTACTGTCAATATTTTATCTATCTTCCTAGGTATTTTTTTATGGATATATGTGTGTATATGTGTTTCTCTGTATTTAAATATATTTCTCTTACAAAAAGAAGATGGTATTATACTTACTGCTTAATCATTTTTCAATTAACAATAATAGCAAATTTCTCCTCATGTCAATAAATACATTTCTTAACCTGTTTTGATAGATGGAGAGCGTTTTATTGTTTTGTATTCATTTAGCAAATATTTATTGAGCGCCTACTTTGCCCCACATACTGTGCTTGGTACCAAGGATACAGAGTTGAATAAGACAGTCAGCATCCCAGCCTTCATGGAGTTGCATCACTACACAATATACCCAGTTTGCTTCCCAGCACCAGTTGCGGTTCTGAAGTTTGAACTTCTAGGCCTGTGTAGCTGGGGCAATAGCTGGCACTCAGTATGTTGAGATAACATCCTGTGGACACAGTTACCAAAGGCCAGGAGGTCTTTAGAATTGGTTTCCAGAGAAATGACTTTCTCACATCTCTCTTCTTCTCACCTTCTGACCCTGTTTTTACTATAGGGTCTGATACATATTTAGTACCCAATAAATTCTTGTAGAACGTAGTGAACGCAAGTTATTGTTATGTGATATATGAATGTGCTCTCTGCTTTTAAAATGTGCATTTTAAAATAATTTACTCCCCCGCAATGTAATGTTAGCAAGCAAAGAACACTGCACAGAAGTTACCTTGCTGTTCTTTTTTTAAATATAAATTTATTAATTTTATTTATTTATCTTTGTCTGCATTGTATCTTCATTGCTGCACACAGGCTTTCTCTAGTTGCGGTGAGCGGGGGTCACCTTTTGTTGCAGTGCATGTGCTTCTCATTGTGGTGGCTTCTCTTGTTGTAGAGCACAGGCTCTAGGTGCATGGGCTTCAGTAGTTGTGGCACGTGGGCTCAGTAGTTGTGGCTTGTGGGCTCGGTAGTTGTGGCTCGTGGGCTCAGTTGGTCCGCGGCATGTGGGATCTTCCCAGACCAGGGATCAAACCCGTGTCCCCTGCATTGGCAGGTGGATTCTTAACCACAGCGCCATCAGGGAAGTCCCACCTTGCTGTTCTTTATACTATATACTAGTATTTAATACTGTACTGTATTAGTCTATTCTACCCTACACTATGCTATGCTATAATTAGTACTATATGAATAGCTTGTCACATAATTGCTATACTTTTGTCCTAGCAATGAGTCCACAAAAAAACAAAAATGCTTTTTCATTCACTACCCTAGGTGAGAAGGATAGCATTAGCCCCTTTTAAATGTGGGAAAGTGAAACCCAGAAACATTAGGTAACCCACTGAATATCCTAAACTAGTAGCTGTTGGAGCCTGAGCCAGAATACAAGCTATTGCTTTGCTTGTTAGTTTAGCTACAGAGCATCAGTAACAAAGCAAGTAAGTTCAAGTAAAAGCAAAGCAAACATGCTAAAGTGGAGGAATGGATAACAGAGTCAAGATGGCAGTGTGGGAAGACACCACGTTAGTGTCTCCCCACAATTAGGGTGCCTGCTGGCCTCTGTTGGGGACCCTGACACCCAAGGAGACAGGAGGAACCCCCAAGTGAACCAGTAGGATGTTGGGGTACTGAGGGGGGAGGAGAAGTGGAGGCCAGACAGGATCAGCGCCCCTGACGCCGGGGAGATCAGGAGAGGCAGGCGGGAGGGGCCCTCTGGACCAGAGGAGCAGGAGAGGAGTGGAAGGCATTTGCCTCACCCACTCGAGCCCAGGAAGCCTGCTGGACTCCCAGGTGAGGTCCCCTGCCCTCTGAGACCAGGGGTAGGGAGCTGTTCAATTGAGCCTAAGCCCCACCCCCCACAGCCCCCAGGGCCTTTTCCAGTCCTGTAGGTCCTAAGCATAGGCCCCACCCACCATCCAAACCTTGCCCTTGCTTAGGCCCTGCCCTCCACAGCCAAGGCCTTTTCCCCTTTTTTCTTTTTTTTTTCTTCTTTTTTTTCTTTTCCCTCCTCCTCTTTTTTACTATTGTGGTGCTGTTGTACCTTCCAGTTGTTGATTCATCTATATTTTTATTTTTATATTCTTTCTAACATATCTGTTAGTTTCCTGGTCTAATTTTATTTTTTACTTTGTTATTGTTCTCTCTCTCTCTCTCTCTCTTTTTTTTTTTTTTTGCCACCCCACGTGGCTTGTGGGACCTTGGTTCACAAGCCGGGGTCGAGCCAAAGTTCCTGCGGTGAGAGCTCAGAGTCCGAGCCACCGGACTAACAGAGAACCTCAGACCACAGGGAATATTCATTGGAGTGAGGTCTCACGGAGGTCCTCATCTCAGCACCAAGACCCAGCTCTACACAACAGCCTACAAACTCCAGTGTTGGAAGCCTCAGGCCAAACAACCAGTAAGACAGGAACACAATCCCACTCTTAAAAAAAAAAAAGAGATAGTAAAAAAATATGTCACAGATGAAGAAGCAAGGAAAAACCTACAAGACCAAATAAATGAGGAGGAAAGAGATAATCTACCTGAAAAAGAATTCATGGTAATGATAGTAAAGATGATCCAGAATCTCAGAAATAGAATGGAGGCATGTATTGAGAAAATACAAGAAATGTTTAATAAAGATCTAAAAGAACTGAAGAACAAACAAACAGGAACAACACAATAACTGAAATGAAAAATACACTAGAAGGAATCAATAGCAGAATAACGAAGGCAGAAGAACCAGTAAGTGAGCTAGAAGACAAAATGGTGGATATACCTGATGAGGAGCAGAATAAAGAAAAAAGAATGAAAAGAATTGAAGACAATCTCAGAGACCTCTGGAACAACACTAAATGCACCAACATTCTAATTATAGGGGTCCCAGAAGAAGAAGAGAAAAAGAAAGGGTCTGAGAAAATATTTGAAGAGATTATAGTTGAAAACTTCCCTAACATGGGAAAGGAAATAGTCACCCAAGTCCAGGAAGCACAGAAAGTTCCATACAGGATAAACCCTAGGAAAAACACACCAAGACACACACTAATCAAACTAACAAAAATTAAATTCAAAGAAAAAATATTAAAAGCAGCAAGGGAAAAACAAAAAATAACATACAAAGAATCCCCATAAGGTTATCAGCTGATTTTTCAGCAGAAACTCTGCAGGCCAGAAGGAGGTGGCAGGATATACTTAAAGTGATGAAACGAAAAACCTACAACCAAGATTACCCAGCAAGCATCTCATTCAGATTTGATGGAGAAATCAAAAGCTTTTCAGACAAATAAAAGCTAAGAGAATTCAGCACCACAAAACCAGCTTTACAACAAATGCTAAAGAAATCTCTCTAGGTGGGAAACACAAGAGAGAAGAAAAAGACCCACAAAAACAAACCCAAAACAATTAAGAAAATGGTAGTAGGAACACATATTGATAATAACCTTGAATGTAAATGGATTAAATGCCCTGACCAAAAGACACAGACTGGCTGAATGGATACAAAAACAAGACCCATATATATGCTGTCTACAAGAGACCCACGTCAGACCTAGGGACACATACAGACTGAAAGTGAGGGGATGGAAAAAGATATTCCGTGCAAATGGAAATCAAAAGAAAGCTGGAGTAGCGATACTCATATCAGATAAAACAGACTTTAAAATAATGACTGTTACAAGAGATAAAGAGGGACACTACATAATGATCAAAGGATCAATCCAAGAAGAAGATATAACAATTGTAAATGTTTATGCACCCAACATAGGAGCACCTTAATACATAAGGCAAATGCTAACAACCATGAAAGGAGAAATTGACAGCAACACAATAATAGGAGGGGACGTTAACACTTACAGTTTAACCCCACTTACACCAATGGACTTTAACACTTAACACTTTAACCCCACTTACACCAATGGACAGATCATCCAAACAGAAAATAAATAAGGAAACAGAAGCTTTAAATGACACAATAGACTAGATAGATTTAATTGATATTTATAGAACATTCTACCCAAAAGTGGCAGAATACACTTTCTTCTCAAGTGCACATGGAACATTCTCCAGGATAGATCACATCTTGGGTCACAAATCAAGCCTTGGAAAATTTAAGAAAATTGAAATTGTATCAAGCATCTTTTCTGACCACAACACTGAGATTGGAAATCAGTCACAGGAAAAAAACTGTAAAAAACACAAATACATGGAGACTAAACAGTACGCTACTAAATAACCAAGAGATCACTGAAGAAATCAAAGGAGAAATTAAAAAATACATAAAAACAAATGACAATGAAAACATGATGACCCAAAACCTATGGGATGCAGCAAAAGCAGTTCTAAGAGGGAAGTTTATAGCAATTCAATCTCACCTCAAGAAACAAGAAAAAATCTCAAATAAACAATCTAAATACACTTAAAACAACTAGAGAAAGAAGAACAAAGAAAACCCAAAGTCAGCAGAAGGAAAGAAATAATAAAGATCAGAGCAGAAATAAATGAAATAAAAATGAAGTAAACAATAGCAAAGATCAATAAAACTAAAGCTGGTTCTTTGAGATGATAAACAACATTGATAAACCCTTAGCCAGACTCATCAAGCAAAAAGGGAGAGGACGCAAATCAATAAAATTAGAAATGAAAAAGGAGAAATCACAACTGACCTCGAAGAAATACAAAGGATTCTAAGAGACAACTACAAACAACTATATGCCAATAAAATAAACAACCACGAAGAAATGGACAAACTCTTGGAAAGGTACAATTCTCCAAGACTGAACCAGGAAGAATTAGAAAATATAAACAGACTTATCACAAGTAATGAAATTGAAACCATAATTAAAAATCTTCCAACAAACAAACGTCCAGGACCAGATGGCTTCACAGGCAAATTCTATCAAACACTGAGAGAAGACCTAACACTGATCCTTCTCAAACTCCTCCAAAAAATTGCAGAGGGAGAAACCCTCCAAAATTCATTCTACGAAGCCATCATCACCCTGATACCAAAACCAGAAAAAGATATCATAAAAAAAGGAAATTATAGAACAATATCACTGATGAACATAGATGCAAATATCCTGAACAAAATACTAGCAAACAGAATCCAACAGCGCATTAAAAGGATAATAGGGCTTCCCTGGTGGCGCAGTGGTTGAGAGTCCGCCTGCCGATGCAGGGGACACAGGTTTGTGTCCCGGTCCGGGAAGATCCCACATGCCACGGAGCGGCTGGGCCCGTGAGCCATGGCCACTGAGCCTGCACGTCTGGAGCCTGTGCTCCACAACTGGAGAGGCCACAACAGTGAGAGGCCCGTGTACCGCAAAAAAAAAAAAAAAAAAAAAATTAAATAAAGGATCATACACCATAATCAAGTGGGATTTATCCCAGGGATGCAAGGATTCTTCAATATACACAAATCAATCAATGTGATACACCACATTAACAAATTAAGGAACAAAAACTGTATGATCATCTCAATAGATGCAGAAAAAGCTTTTGACAAAATTCAACACTATTTATGCTAAAAACTCTCCAGAAAATGGGCATAGAGGTAACCTACCTTAACATACTAAAGGCCATATATGACAAACCCACAGCAAGCATCATACTCAATGGTGAAAAACTGAAAGCATTTCCACTAAGATCAGGAACAAGACAAGGATGTCCACTTTGACCACTCTTATTCAACATAGTTTTGTAAGTCCTAGCCATAGCAATCAGAGAAGAAAAAGAAATAAAAGGAATACAAATTGGAAAAGAAGAAGTAAAACTGTCACTGTTTGCAGATGACATGATACTATACATAGAAAGTCCTAAAGATGCCACCAGAAAACTACTAGAACTAATCAATGAATTTGGTAAGGTTGCAGGATACAAAATGAATGCACAGAAATCTCTGACATTCCTATACACCAACAACGAAAAATCAGAAAGAGAAATTAAGGAAGCACTCCCATTTACCATTGAAACAAAAAGAATAAAATACGTAGAAATAAACCTGCCTAAGTAGATGAAAGACTTGTACTCAGAAAACTTTAAAGCACTGCTGAAAGAAATCAAAGATGACATAAACAGATGGAGAAATATACCATGTTCTTGGATTGGAAGAATCAATATTGTGAAAATGACTATACGACCCAAAGCAATCTACAGATTCATTGCAATCCCTATCAAACAACCAATGGCATTCTTCACAGAATTAGAACAAAAAATTTTACAGGGGCTTCCCTGGTGGCGCAGTGGTTGAGAGTCTGCCTGCCAATGCAGGGGACACGGGTTCGTGCCCCGGTCCGGGAAGGTCCCACATGCCGCAGAGCGGCTGGGCCTGTGAGCCATGGCTGCTGAGCCTGCGCATCCAGAGCCTGTGCTCTGCAATGGGAGAGACCACAGCAGTGAGAGGCCCACATACCGCAAAAAAAATAAAAAAATAAAAAATTTTACAATTCATATGGAAACACAAAAGACCCCAAAGAGCCAAAGCAATCTTGAGAAATAAAAATGGAGCTGGAGGAATCAGGCTCCCTGACTTCAAACTATACTACAAAGCTACAGTAATGAAGACAGTATGGTACTAGCACAAAAGCAGAAATATAGATCAATGGTACAGGATAGAAAGCCCAGAGATAAACCCACGCACATATGGTCGACTAATTTACAACAAAGGAGGCAAGAACATGCAATGGAGAAAAGATAACCACTTCAGTAAGTGGTGCTGGGAAAACTATAGCTACATGTTAAAAGAATGAAATTAGAACATTACCTAACACCATACACAAAAATAAACTCCAAATGGATTAAAGACCTAAATGTAAGACCAGACACTATAGAAGTCTTAGAGGAAAACATAGGGAAAACACTCTTTGACATAAACCACAGCAAGATCATTTTTGATCCACCTCCTAGAGTAACAGAAATAAAAACAAAAGTAAACAAATGGGACTTAATTAAACTTAAAAGCTTTTGCACAGCAAAGGAAACCATAAACAAGACAAAAAGACAACCCTCAGAATGGTAGTAAATATTGGCAAATGAAACAACAGACAAAGGATTAATCTCCAAAATATACAAACAGCTTATGGAGCTCAATATCAGAAAAACAAACAATCCAACTAAAAAATGGTCGGGAGACCTAAATAGACATTTCACCAAGGAAGACATACAGATGGCCAAGAGGCACATGAAAAGATGCACAACATCACTAATTATTAGAGAAATGCAAATCAAAAGTACAGTGAGGTATCCCCTCACATTGGTCAGAATGGCCATTATCAAAAATCTAGAAACAGTAAATGCTGGGAAGTGTGTGGTGAAAAGGGAACTCTCCTGCACTGTTGGTGGGAATGTAAATTGATACAACCACTATGGAAAACAGTATGGATGTTCCTTAAAAAACTAAAAATAGAATGCCATATGACCCAGCAGTCCCACTACTTGGCATATACCCTGAGAAAACCATAACTCAAAAAGAGTTATATACCACAATGTTCATTGCAGCACTATTTACAATAGCCAGGACATGGAAGCAACCTAAGTGTCCATTGACAGATGAATGGATAAAGAAGATGTGGCACATATATACAATGGAATATTACTCAACCATAAAAGAAACGAAATTGACTTATTTGTACTGAGGTGGATGGACCTAGAGTCTGTCATACAGAGTAAAGTAAGTCAGAAAGAGAAAAACAAATTCTGTATGCTAATGCATATACATGGAATCTAAAAAAAAAAAAAATGGTACTGATGAACCTAGTGGCAGGGCAGGAATAAAGATGTAGACGTAGAGAATGGACTTGAGGACACGGGGTGGGAGGGGGTAGCTGGGGCTAAGTGAGAGTAGCATTGACATATATACACTACCGAGTGTAAAATAGTTAGCTAGTGGAAAGCAGCAGTGTAGCACAGGGAGATCAGCTCGGTGCTTTGTGATGACCTAGAGAGGTGAGATAGGGAGGATGGGAGGGAGGCTCAAGAGGGAGGAGTTATGGGGACATATGTATGCATATGGCTGATTCACTTTGTTGTACAACAGAAACTAACACAGTATTGTGAAGCGATTATACGCCAATATAGATTATTAAAAATAAATAAATAAAGTGGAGGAATGGGTGACAGCAGGACCTCCTCAGTCTATGGTGCAGCAGAAAGAGTAAGAGTTTTAGAATCACAGGGAAGTGTGTTCAGATCCCAGCTCCACCATTTACCAGCTCTGATACCATAACAAATTTCTCAATTTCTGGGACTCAGTTTTGTCATCTTTAAGTAGGAACTTGTAGAGGTATGATGAGGATTAAAGATAATGTATACAGAAGTGTCTTACATGGGCACATCATATTGAACAGATCATAATGCTCGATATGAAGATGCTATTGTTGAGAGCATCATCATATTATTACTATTGCTATTATTACTATTATTATTAACTTCTGTGAGAGGGAGGATATTCCCTCCTCCAATCCTTTATTAGAATATTCAGAAGCTGAAGAAGTTTGGAACTGCTCATCTGCCATGGGGCTCTGTTTACATCTTGAATTACTCAAATGAAATGTAAAAACAGCTTCACTGCATCGTAAAGTGCTCATTACTTTAATTCAAACAGCACAGAGTTCCCCTGAAAATAAATGACTCTGTCCATCTGTTTATTTCCCTATGCTAAACTGGTTTCCTGCTTTTCTTGGGCTGGTGAGAAACACTTCAAAGACAGCTGATGTAAACTAAGTAGGGAAGTCTCCAGCCCACATCACTGGGCCCTGGAGGGACTCAGACAGCCTGGGTGGAAAGGCAGTAGTACAATATCCAGCCTGTGTATGTTATGATGTCTACAGTCCATAGGCATTGTCACTCAGAGGTCCACTTTAGGGAAGGATTTTGGGGATGCCACTTCTGCCATTTTTTAAATTAATTTATTTTTTATTACTATTTTTGGCTGTGTTGGGTCTTCGTTTCTGTGCGAGGGCTTTCTCTAGTTGCGGCGAGCGGGGGCCACTCTTCATTGCAGTGCGTGGGCCTCTCACTGTCCCGGCCTCTCTTGTTGTGGAGCACAAGCTCCAGACGCGCAGGCTCAATAGTTGTGGCTCATGGGCCTAGTTGCTCCGCGGCATGTGGGATCTTCCCAGACCAGGGCTCGAACCCGTGTCCCCTGCATTGGCAGGCAGATTCTCAACCACTGCGCCACCAGGGAAGCCCCACTTTTGCCATTTTTGACATCAATTTCATTTTGTATGATCAAATATAATTTTATCTTTGTAGTCCTTTAGATCATGACTATCATAGGACACAATTTCAATCAAAATCTTGATGATAACACATAATTAAATGATTTTGTGTAAAGGCCAGAAAAATAAATTGTATGAAATTGATACCTAATTTATTAAATGTGTTTGTCAGTATCTTATTACTCTTCTAAGCCTTGAAAACTCATCAAAAGATCCCTCAGGCATATGCAATCATTAAACTAAGTTATCTTCAATAATTTTCTTATTTTTAGTCATACAAAAACCATAAATTTTCACATATTTTTAAGTTCCATCATTATTTGTCAAAACATAATTGATTAAACTGTCGGTTAAACATTTGATGCCTTTAAATATTTAGACTTGTTATATGTGGGCCTCCATTTGTATTCTTGCTGTAGGCGTAGCAAATGTTAGGGACAGGCCTATTCCTGGAGCATGGTGACCACAGTGATTATATGAATCGACATGTCTGATGGTGCCAGTGTTGGATTGACCAAGAAGACTAAGAGACTTTGACAGAGTTATGATCTGTCAAAAATCTTCTTTTATGATTTTTACATAGAAGTGACCCTTCTAATCTTTTTTAAAAATTGAAGTATATATATATTAAAAAAAATTGAAGTATAGTTGATTAACAATATTCTATTAGTTTCAGGTGTACAACATAGTGATTCAAAATATTTATAGTTTATACTCCATGTAAAGTTATTATAGAATATTGGCTATATTCCCTGTGCTGTATAATATATCCTTGTAGCTTATTTATTTTATACATAGTAATTTGTACCTCTTAATCCCCTCCCCCTTCCCTCTCCCCATTGGTAACCACTAGCTTGTTCTCTATTTGTGTGAGTCTGTTTCTGTTTTGTTATATTCAGTAGTTTGTCTTATTTTTTAGATTCCACATGTAAGTGATACATACAATATTTGTCTTTCTCTGTCTGACTTATTTCACTAAGCATTATGCCCTCCAGGTCCAGCCATGTTGTTGTAAATGGCAGAATTTTATTCTTTTTAATGAATGAGTAGTATTCCGTTGTATATGTACACCACATCTTCTTTATCCATTCACCTGTTGATGGACACATAGGTTGCTTCCATATATTGGCTATCGTAAATTATGCTGCTATAAACCTTGGGGTGCATGTATCTTTTTGAATTAGTGTTTTCATTTTCTTTGGATACATACCCAGGAGTGGAGTTTCTGGATCATGTGGTAGTTCTATTTTTTGTTTTTTGAGGAACCTCCATACTGTTGTTCACAGTGAGTGCACCAATTTACATTCCCACCAACAGTGTGCAAGGGTTTCCTTTTCTCCACATCCTCACCAACATTTGTTATTTGTGGTCTTTTTGATGATAGCCATTCTGGCAGGTGTGAGGTAATATCTCACTTGGTTTTGACTTGCTTTGCTCTCATGATTAGCAGTGTTGAGCATCTTTTCATGTGCCTGTTAGCCATCTGTATGTCTTCTTTGGGAAAATGTCTCTTCAGGTCTTGTGCCCATTTTTAAATCAGGCTGTTGGTTTTTGTGATATTGAGTTGTATGAGCTGTTTATATATTTTGTGGTCATATCATTTGCAAATATTTTCTCCCATTCAGTAGGTTGTCTTTTCACTTTGCTGATGGTTTCCTTTGCTGTGCAAAAGTTTTTAAGTTTAATTCAAACAATAGAATTTAAATTTAATAAAATCATGGAAAAGCTCAAGGAAACTAAGAGCCAGTTCTTTGAAAAGATAAACAAAATTGATAAAACTTTAGCCAGACTTATCAAAAAAAGAGAGAGACAGCCCAAATCAATAAAATCAGAAATGAAAAAGAGGTTATAATTGACACCACAGAAATACAAAGAATCATAAATTACTATAAGCCACTATATACCAATAAAATGGACAACCTAGAAGAAATGACCAAATTCCTAGGAATGTATGATCTCACAAGACTGAATGAGGAAGAAATAAAAAATGTGAACAGACCAGTTACCAGTAACGAAATTGAATCAGCAATGGAAAAAAAAATTCCAACAAACAAAAATCCAGGACCAGATGGTTTCACAGGTAAATTCTACCAAATTTGTAGAGAGAGTTAATACCTATTGTCTCAAGCTATTCCAAATAATTGCAGAGGAAGGAATGCTTCCAAACTCATTCTATGAGACCAGCAACACCATGATACCAAAACCAGACAAAGATATCACACAAAAAAGAAAATTACTGGCAAATATCACTGATGAACATAGATGCAAAAATCCTCAAAAAAGTATTAGCAAATCAAATCCAGCAATACATTAGAAGGATTTTACACCATGATCAAATGGAGTTTATCCCAGGGATGCAAGGATGGTTCAATATCAGCAAATCAATCAGTGTGATGTACCACATTAACAAATTGAAGAATAAAAATCATATGATTATCTCAGTAGATGCAGAAAAAGCTTTTGACAAAATTCCATCTCTTTATGATAGAAAACTCTGGGCATAGAGGGAACATACTTCAATACAATAAAGGTCATACATGATAAGCCCAGAGCTAACATCATACTCAACAGAGAAAAGCTTAAAGCATTTCCTTTATTATCAGGAACAAGGCAACGATGCCCACTCTCAGCACTTTTATTCAACATAGTGTTTTAATTCCTAGCCACAGCAATCACACAAGAAAAAGAAAAGGAATCCAAATTGGAAAGGAAGAAGTGAAGCTGTCACTGTTTGCAGATGACATGACACTATACATAGAAATCCTAAAGATGCCACCAAAAAACTACTAGAGCTCATCAATTAATTCAGTAAGGGTGTTGGCTGCAAAATTAATATACAGAAATCTGTTGCATTTCTATACACTAACAATGAACTATCAGAAACAGAAACTAAGTAAATAATCCTGTTTCCAATTACATCACAAAGAATAAAATACCTAGGAGTAAATCTAGGGAGGTAAAAAACCTCTATTCAGAATACTATGACTCTGATGAACAAAACGGAAGATGACACAAACAGATGGAAAGATATACTGTGTTCATGGATTGGAAGAATAAATATTGTTAAAAAAGACCATACTACACAAGACAATCTACATATTCAGTGCAATCCCTATCAAAATACCAGTGGCATTTTTCACAGAACTAAAACAAATAATTTTTAAATTTCTGTAGAAATACAAAAGACCCTCAATAGCAACAACAATCTTGAGAAAGAAGAACAGAGCTAGAGGTATCATGCTGACTTCAGACTATTCTACAAAACTACCATAGTCAAAACAGTATGGTACTGGCAAAAACAAAAACAAAAACAAAACAAAAACAGACACCTAGATCAATGGAATAGAATGGAGAGCCCAGAAATAAGCCCACACACTTAAGGTCAATTAATCTATGACAAAGAAGGCAAAAACATACAATGAGGAAAGACAGCCCCTTCAGTAAGTGGTGCTGGACAGCTACACATAAAAGAATGAAATTAGAACATTTTCTCACATCATATACAAAAGTAAACTTAAAATGGATTAAAGACATAAATGTAAGACTAGAAACCATGAAACTCCTAGAAGAAAACTTAGGCAGGACACTCTGTGACTCGCAGCAATATTTTTTTGGATCTGTCACCAAATGCAAAGGAAGCAAAAGCATAATAAATGACCCTTCTATTCTTGATTATAAATCTCAATCAAATGTGCAGGGTTCTCAGACGGCTAAATTCTTAAGCACTACAAAGCTCCTTTTGATTTTCAGGCAACCTTAAATTCAGTGTCATCCTGGATAATTCCTAAAGAGTTAATAGCATGCAGATTTTCCTGTTTAAATTAGGAAAAGAATTACCTAAAATCCTACCATTTCCACAAATCACTTGTTTTTATTTTTCTATATGCCACCTTAGTCCATATCATTTGCATTACTAAAAAGAGTAGTATAATTTCTGACCTATTTAGAATTTTATATCCTATTTTTTTCTGCTTAACATTGTAGTAGAAGTATTTTTTCTATGTTGTTACAGAATCATCCCAAATAACTACAGAAATTTTTATCAGTTTGGTACACTGTATTTTATGTAATCATTTTCCTATTGTAGGTTTTAGTTGTTTCCAATTCTTTCCTATTAATAAATGTTGCAATATATTATTCTCTCTTTCTCTGACTGGTCTTATTTGTGGGATTTCTTAGCAGAACTAGTAGTAATGATAGTAGTAGAAGAAGAAGCATTCTAAAATCCATTATGGAGAGCCCTCGGGAAAATTGTGTTTCAGAATTCAGAATCATTCAGATTTTAGAAAGGTCATATGGTGACCTATATATATATCATATAAAACTCCCAGTAGTGTCTGAAAGCAACACCCCATAATCAATCCCATTGATATTTCAATAGTGAGATGTATGAGTATTCACTCTATATAGTAGAAATAAAGACTATAAATAGCCTCTCATCAGTTTAGCTCAAGGTTTTTTTTTATCAAATGAGTTGAGATCAGGTCAGTTATTGCTGCCAGATGAGTTAGAAACCTTTTCAGAGATGTTTGGAATTGAAAATAAGAGACTGGAGGATCATATAAACTGTAATTAACACTAGATAGCATGAATTTGGAATTTATTATTAAGGCCAAGTACTATATGAAGCTCTTTTAAGCAGCATAGATTTGGATTTTTACTTTATATGAAAATTTGAAAACCTTTTTCTTTAATAAGCAAGAAAAGTCTATTCATATTTATTTACATTAATGTAATCTTTGGTCTCAGTGCTTTCATATCACCTTACGTTTAATTATTGGATGTATTATGTTGTATTTACTAAGAGTCTTTCTCTGTTTGAGGTACCTCTTTGCTTTTTCAAAACATTTATTGTAGTATTTAAGTAGGTCTATATTTTTATTTTAATGGCTACATTCATATGAATACTTTTTATACTATTCTTAATTCCCTCTTTACTTACTTAACCTCTTCCTCAATTATAATAGTATTAGTTAACTCTCATCTATTACCTATATGTCGATGACCTTACTTTAAGTTCACTCTTTTTTTTCCCTTCTCTCACTTTTTAGTTTAATTCTTTCTATTCTATTAGAACCTCTGATGATATTATTCTTTTTTAAAATTAATTTTTATTAGAGTATAGTTGCTTTACAATGTTGTGTTAGTTTCTACTGTACAGCAAAATGAATCAGCTATACATATACCTATATCCCCTGTTTTTTGGATTTCCTTTCTATTTAGGTCACCACAGTGCTTTAAGTCGAGTTCCCTGTGCTATACAGTATGTTCTCATTAGTTATCTATTTTATAAATAGTATCAATAGTGTATATGTGTCAATCCCAATCTCCCAATTCCTCCCACCCCCCACTTCCCCCTTGTTATCCATACATTTGTTCTCTACGTCTGTGTCTCTATTTCTGCTTTGCTTTCCACATATATGCATTAATATATGGTATTTGTTTTTCTCTTTCTGGCTTACTTCACTCTGTATGACACTCTCTAGGTCCATTGATAACATATTATTCTTCAACCCACAATGCCACTCTCATTCTAGTCTTAGATCTTTAGCTAAATATATGAAATATTCATCATCAGTCCTTCTGCAAAGTTTTGTCCTTTATCCTTTGGTTGAATGATATGCATCCTCTAAAGTAGAGACTGGTAAACATTTTCTGTAAATTAGGGACAGAGAGTAAATAGTATTTTAGGCTTTGCAAGCTATATGGTCTTGATCATAACTACTCAACTCTGCCATTGTATCGCAAAAGCAGCCATACACAATATGTAGACAAATGGGTGTGGCTGTCCCCCAATAAAACTTTATTTAAAAAACTTTTTGACCTGTGAGCTATAGCTTTTACCCCTACTCTAAATCCACAGGAATGGAATGTATGTCCAGTATTCTCTGAGTTCTAGCACATTCAAAACTATTTTCATGTGGCCTTGATAGTTGAAGGAGAGTATAGCTGGATATAATAGCCTTGGTTTGCACTTTCTTCCTTAAGCTTACTGAAAATGCTTGTCCTCTGTTGCCTTGTCTTGTAGGTAGTTTTGTGAAATATGATGCCATTCTGATCCTCTTGCCTTTGTATTCGATTTTATCTTTTTGCCTGGAGGTCTTAAAGAGTTTTCTTTTTCTTTAAAGTCTAATCGTTTTACCAGGATATTTTTTAGATATCTAAATCATTCTCCACAGTACCCAGTGAGCCCTGATTCAGGTCTTCTTTTATTTATGAAGTGCTTTTTTTTAAGATTTTAGTATTAAATATTACACCTGATTTATTGTTTCAGGTTTCTTCTTCAGACCACAATTATATTTATGCTCAATCTCCTTTGCCTGACTTCCATTTCAACCACTTCCTCTCTAAACTGTTTTACTTTTTTCTTAATCTTGCTTTCATTCTCTTGGTTATTTACCTGTTTACCTTACTGCTCTTTATTAAGTTTTAATTTCTGATATAATTTTGTCTTTTTCATCTATTTTGTTCCTGAGTTCCATCAGATCATGTTTAATTCTTCTTTTTTCTGTCCATTTGGGTTCTTAGTTTTATATTTCTGATTCAAGGTGTCCCCCCCCCACCCCAGTCTGGATTGAGGATATTTAATTCCATTTAGAATGCTGTGTTAAAGTTTTCTTCAGATTTATGGTTCACTGGGGTGGGGGAATTTTTCAGCAGCAGAAGAGTTTTATTCACATCATTTGACTTTTTTCAGTCACTTTGTGTAGATATGGTATGCTTTTTTATTAGTCCTGTCCCTTGCATGGATATATTTCCTAGTTAGAGAGCAGCTTTCTCTGTCAGCTCTGTCTTCTTTGGGGAAGGTTCTTTCAATGATGATTTTGTTGGTGGGCAGAGGAGGGGAAAGAATTTCACATTTAGTTTCCCTTCATTTCTTAAGAATCCTTAATTTTTCTCTTATTTCCTTCTTTTTCATCACTGTGTCATTACCTTGGGATACCACCTTCTCTATATTTATCTGCTTCTCCTCCAGAAGCACCATTTCTTCAAAGCTGACACTTCTAGTTCTGTACACTCTTAAGCCCCTTCCCCATAGCCTGGGCTTTGAATGACCAAGCCCTTATTTGTGTTCATATTTCATCATTTACTGTTATACTTTCTGTTTTTCCAGGTGATTTTGTCAGAGCTTCCTCTAAGTTTTCCACTCTCCTCTGCTTTTTTTTTTATCAGAGTCTTTTAAGCTTCTCCTCACCCACTCTTTGCATCTGCAGTCTTGCAGCAGTGGATGGACAGCAAGAGCCCTGTTGGAATTTATTTTCCTACTCACAGTTAATTTGAAGGTGGTAGAGTTTTCTTTCTCCTAGCAATGCAGAAAGTGTGTGTTTTTGAGTAGTTTCATTTGTTCTCTTTGTTGATTTTATGTTTTGGGGGGAAGGAGGGAAAAAAGATTTATAATCAGGTGTTTACCATTGTTCTGCAAACCTGGAGGTCCCACCTGTTCATTATGACACTTTTGAAAGTATATCTTTTTATTTTTTATGGATCCAACAGGGAAGCCTCATATGCTTTTTAAAGATACAATTCCACATCTCCTGGGTTCATAGTTATATCATGGAGACTGTCTTAAATATTCATTCCCAAGGATAGGAAACACCTACTAGTCAACCCTGTTTTCCTTTACACAAAAGTTCCTGGCATGATTGAACATAAATTATTTCATAATGTAATGAGGTATTATACAACAGAGTTATTGTTTGCTTTCGTTATTCAGTTATAATTCATTATTATGTCTAATTTACTAGCCTTATAAGGACTTGTCAGCTTTTGGTACTTGTATACATTGTGCAAGTCATAAAATCTCAGAATGTTATCATGGGCATCCTTCCTCAGCCCAGGAAGGGCACACAATCTGATGGGGTTGCCCCAAGGTTCATAGGCTCCAAATTTCTCTCCTCCTGCCCTCACCAAGAATTAATGGTATTAATGGTTAAAGTTCTTAATCTTTTGTATTAATGATAGTAAGTATTCTTGTTATAAATATATTGTCAGGAGAAGAGGCATATTGAGTTATTACCATCAATTAACAGTTCAATGCTCAAGCATATCCCTGAGAAAATGAGAGTTAGGACCAGTAAGGCTGTTAAGGAGAGTCATTGAAGGGGCTAAAAACAATAGCAAAAACAAGACAGCAAAAGTAATAGCAGCAGCAACAGCAGTAGTATTGACTACCATGATACTGTACAAATCACAGAATTCCATCCGTTTGACCATCCTATGATTTTTAGTATAGTATAATTATTCCTCTTTTACATATAAGGAAACAGAACTGTAAAGAAGCTAAGTCACTTTTCCAAGATACAAAAGAAATGCAGACTTGATGAACATAAATTATCTCATTTAATCCTATAATAATGTTATGAAGAATTTAGTGTTATTTTTACTATTTTTCAGATAAGAAATGAAAACTCAGATAACAAAGTGTCCAACCTGAGAAACTTTAGAATTAGTTAAAAACAAAAATAACACCCAGGCAAGTTAAAAAAGAAAAAAATTTAAATCACTCATATTTTCACCCTCTTGTGATTACTACTGTCAATGTTTGGCTGTATCCCCTTTCATTAAATACACATATGCACACATGGGATGCTACTAAATGAACTGTTTGTAAACTGTTTTAATAACTATGTGAAAATTCCTCATGTGCATGTATTGTTCCTAAAATTTTCTATTGTTGATCACTTAGGTTGTTTCTTTTTTATTTGTTTGTTTGTTAGTTTATAAGTAATGCTGTGATGAATATCATAGAGGGCAAATTTTTTGCACATGCCTAATTACTTCCTCTGGACTTAATCCTAAAAGTTCATTTCATATTTAAAAAGTATTGCATCTTTAAAAGATTTAATACATAAATCACATTTCTAATAATCTAACATGTTCCAGATCAGAATGATGCTACTTTATGTCACAGTTTTGAATTTCACTCAATATGTTGAGATGTGTGATCACAGAATTTGCACATTCATACTCCAAATGCATAACAGTGCCTAATAATATGTTGCCACTGAAATAATTTTAAAAGCCCTATCACTGAAAAAGTAGACAACAAACATTTATGTAGATCAGAAACACCTAAAGGCAAGTGGCATCTGAAACCTTGATCTTCTATTCTGCTTCCAGAATAGAAGCAGAAAAAGGCAGCCAGGCTTCATTCCAGGAGAAAGGAATCAAACACAACTATTCATGGTGACAGATCATATTTAGACTCACTTTGTGAAAAAGGTTCTAGAGTAGGGCTGTCTCAGTGAACTGAGGTTGAAAAGGTTTAAACTCTTACGTGGGTCTGCTGAATGGCTGAGTAATTAAAGATCTAGTCCCATGGGACAAGAATTTAGGGGTTACAAATATGAAACCTGTTTCTGAATGAGGGACTCTACACTGAGGACCTCTATGGAGGCAACCAGGAAAAAAAAAAAAAAGTCCAATAGAGAAGACTGAGATCAGAGAGAAAAACATAACGAAACTTTCACACAAATGAACTTGCATGCAAAATGTCAAAGCTAATGTGGAAAACTGAGGTGCAAAAGATACCTCATCAACCAAAATAATTTGACTTTGAGGAAATGCATATAAAAAAGGATTCTGAAAGCAATTTCAAAATAAATATGTTTAAGGTCTATAAAGAGATTAAAGAAGCAATGACAATCATAAATATAGTAAAGAAGTTACAGAGGACTATTAAAGCAACCAAATAGAAATCCTAGAAATGAAAAATATAGCCATGGAAAGTAAGAACTCACAAGACAGAATAAACACCACACTGACCAACACAGTTGAAAAGAGAATTGATGATTGGAAAGATAATACTGAGGAATTTATCCAGATTGCAGAATGGACAGATAAAGAAAAAAATATGAAAGAGAATTTAGGAATTACAGATAATAGAATAAGAAACTGTAATATATATTAGAAGTTCAAGAAACAAAGGACAGAACTGCAGAAAGCAGTGTTGAAGAGATGTTAGCTGAAATTTTTCAGAATTAAACAAAGATTTCAATTATCAGACAAAAAGAACACTGAATTGCACACAGGAAAAATAAAAATGTGAGTGAAACTAATGAACCCTATGTTTTCTATTATGGAGTATTTCTATTATTACAAGATTACATGCTTTATTTTATAATTTTGGTCCCTATTATTGGTTTTGTTCCTCTTGAAACAGTTATAAAGTACACATGACTAAATAAAGGAAAAAATACCTTGTGATACTCACAATACAATGAACTAAATGACATGAATTCTTCCATACTAAACGTGAAGGACTTCAGTATAGAGCTCAATTTCTCCAATATCTGCCCACCAAGTACTACTTAAAGGCTATTCTTCAAGTCCACATAAAGGCTATTCTTTATGTCTACATAAAGACAACTAATTTTAGGTTAATTTTTATTTATTTATTTTTTTGTGTGTGGTATGCGGGCCTCTCACTGCCATGGCCTCTCCCGCTGTGAAGCACAGGCTCAGTGACCATGGCTCATGGGCCCAGCTGCTCCGCGGCATGTGGGATCCTCCCGGACCAGGGTATGAACCCACATCCCCTGCATTGGCAGGCGGACTCTCAACCACTGCGCCACCAGGGAAGCCCCTAGTTTAATTTTCAAAAGATTTATCATAATTTTTATAATAAAATATTAACATTTTCAAACTAAAACATTAATGATATTTTTATGTCAGTCCCTTTTATGTCAAGTGTGTATTGTTTACAATCTATCACCAACTTATCTGTACCAGGCCTATTATGAACTTCCCCAGATCTACCCAATCCCACTTACAGTGGCTATTTGCCTTACCTCCTGACGAAAGTTGCTTTAGCCATAGCTCACTCCACTCTCAAGATTATAAAGCCTAGCCACTGCCACCAAATGCATGCTTAAGGAGCCCCTGTGTATGTTGTCAACTGATAAGGAGAGGACGCCACACCTGTGTACTTGTTGGAGTGGACCCATGGAGACCTTGGCCAAAGGAGAGTTGCCACCTTTTAAATGGACCTCAAACACTGGAGGAGGAAATCAAAAGGGAACCAGGAGATAAATTTGTCAACCTTTCTCCCACTTCCATCACTCTTTACCTTCCCCTGCCCAGGGTTGTTCTGAAACATGTATGTTTCATATGGCCTCAATGATGATACCTCTCTAAGAATGAACAACTGAGCTGTATTGTGGAATTTGGCCACCTCAGTAATGCACTCCCCTCTATTTGATCTCTCCCCTTCCCTTAATTAATTCCCCGTTCCCTCACTCTTAATTCCCTGGAATTGTATTTCCCAATGAAGTGTTAACAAATTATCTTTTGCCTTAGGCTCTGCTTTCTAGAGAACCTGGGCCAAGACTGTATTAATATCTGACAGATAACTTGAGCCATAGGCCATGTTCTGTATCCAGTCAGTTTCTCTTTTTGCTCTTTCTATTCCCTATATTAGAAAATCCAAATTTACAGTCACAGGTTGTCAGGAATGGCAGCAGCTTTTTGGTGATTCTGACAAATGGCTCTGGATTGAATATGGACATAGAAATTATGAAGAGATTTCCCACTGAAAACTACTTTCATCATTCAGTCAAATGCTAAATCAATGAGCACATCACATTCAAAAGCCAGAAGGCTGACTATTTCAACTTGAGAGATGGCAGCAAATGGATTCCCAATTTTGCTCTCGTTGCATTTGATTTTGGAAAGTATGTCTGCATGTCCTTATGGTTCACCTTATCTGATGAGTGTAGAAAATCAAGTGATGGAAAACATCAAATTCTTGTTGTTAATGTTATTTGCACCACACTCTGGTCTTTGTAAGACATCCTAACTTTTATCCTTGACATTAAAAAGCATCTTTTAAAACCTGAAATAATAGGTTTATCTTATTCAAAAGGCTTAAATTATTGCTAAGAAATACCACCTGATAAAACACCTGAATTCACAGAAATGGTCTTTATGAGAATTATGAGAATCATTATTTTATTTACTTTTATTAGACACATTTTAATATGTTATTATGAAAGTGTTTCAAACATACAAAAAAGTTGAAAGAATGGTACTGTGGCCACTCATACATTACCTAGATTCTACGGTTAACATTTTACCTTATTTGCTTTATCATATATGTGTTTCTCTATCCATACTTCTATTCATATCTTAATTCCTCTCACTTCTGATACATTTCAAAGTAAATTGCAGCATAAACATTATTAACTGGAGTTCAGTTTCTTTTATAGTTCCTTGTAAAAATAAAATTCATTGTATACAATGAATGTATAAATCTTCAGTATACTGTTCTGTGAGTTTCGACAAATCTAAGCACCTAAGTTATCCAAACCTCTATTGATATGTAGAAAAGTACCATCACTCCAGGAAGTTCCCCGTGCCTCTTCCTAGACAGTTTCCACCTCTATCATCCAGAGACAATCACATTCTGATTTTTTTCACTATAGATTAATTTTGCCTGTTCTAGAGCTTCATATAAGTGGAATCATAGAGTCTACACTATGAACTGATTTTTCTAAGAACTTTTTCACTGAGCATAATGTTTTAAAGATTCATCCAAGCCATTGGGTATACCCGTAGTCCATTATTTTCTATTACTGTGCTCTATTACATTTTACAAATACATCACAGTTTATTTAACCATTCTCCTGTTGACAGACATCTGAGCCATTTCCAGTTTGAGAATATTATGAATAAAGCACCTATTAACATTCTTGTATAAATCTTTTTGTAGATATATGTTTTAGCTTTTCTTAGGTAAATACCTAGGAGCAGAATTTCTGAGATCTAAGGTCAGTGTATATTTACTTTGATAAGAAACTACCAGCCCATTTTCCCAAAATGATTAAAGCACTTTTTACAGGCCACCAACAGTACGTGAGGGTCTCTGTCACTTCACAGCGTTGCCAACATTTGGTGGTGTCAGTCTTTTTAGTTTTAGCCATGTTAACTAGTTTATAGTAGTAGTATCTCATTATGGCTTTAATTTGCATTTTCCTGATGATTTTAGCACATTTCCATGTGCTCATAGCCATTTGTATATCTTCCTATGTAGAATACTTGTTCAAATATTTTTTGAATTTGTTTATTATTGGCTTGTGGAAGTTCTTTATACATCCTGAATACCAATTTTCTGCCAAACACATATATTTTTGTGAATGTTTTATCCTAGTCTATATCTTGTCTATTTGTTTTCTTAATTGTGTCAATTGATGAACAGAAGTTTTTATTGCAATGAAGTCTAATATATCATTTTTTCTTTTATGGTTATTGTGTTCTGTGACTTGTCTAAGAAAATTTTGCCTACCCCCAAGTCACAAAAAAATATTATTTTATATTTTCTACTATAAGTTTTAAAGTTTTAGCTTTTACATTAAGCTTATTATCTATCTTGAATTAATTTAGGTGTATTATGTAAGGGAAGGGTAGAGATTAATTTTTTTTTCTTAATTTTTTTTTGAATGGACATCCAGTTTTTCCTTCACCATTTATTGAAAAGACTTTGCTTTCTCTACTGGATTACTTCTTTACTTTAGTAAAAAATCAGTTGAACCTCTATAGAACACTCTACTCAACAATAGCAAAGTACACATCTTTCTCCAGTGCACATGGAACATTTTCCAGAGTAGACCATATGTTAGGCCACAAAACTAGCCTCAACAAATTTTAAAATGTTGAAATCATGCAAAGCTATATCCTCAGGTCACAATGGAATGAAATTATAAATCAATTTAAAATGGAAATTTGGGGCTTCCCTGGTGGCGCAGTGGTTGGGAGTCTGCCTGCCAATGCAGGGGACACAGGTTCGTGCCCCTGTCCGGAAGGATCCCACATGCCGCGGAGCAGCTGGGCCTATGAGCCATGGCCGCTGAGCCTGCGTGTCCGGAGCCTGTGCTCTGCAGCGGGAGAGGCCACAACAGTGAGAGGCCCGCATACCACAAAAAAAAAAAAAAAAAAAAAAAACATAAAATGGAAATTTGGAGTATTCAAAAATATGTGGAAATTAAACAATAGAGTTCTGAATAACCAATGGGTTAGAGAGAAGAAACTACAAGAAAAATTAGAAAATGCTTTGAGATAAGTCAAAACAGAAACATAGCATTTCAAAATTTATGAGATACAGTGAAAGCAGTGCTCAGTCAGAGATTTATAGCTACAAATGCCTACATTAAAATAAGAGAAATCTCAATTCAATAATCTGACTCTCCACATTAAGGAACTAGAAAAGAACAGCAAACTAAACCCAAAGCAAGAAAAAGAAATGAAATAATAGATATTAGAGTGGAGATAAACAAAATAGAGAATAGAAAAACAATTCAGGAAATCAGTAAGCCAAAAGTTGGTTCTTTGAAAAGATCAACAAAATTGGCAAACCTTTAGATAGGCTGAACAAGAAAGAAAGAAATTACTAAAATCAGAAATGAAAGAGGGGCTCTTTCTACTGAATTTACAGAAATAAAAGGATTCAAAAAATTACTATGAATAATTGTATGGCAACAAATTATATGGCAACAAAGTAGATAAGTGAAATGGATAAATTCCTAGAAATACACAAACTGCCAAAACTCATTCAAGCAGAAATAGAAAACCTGAATAGGCCAATAACAAGTAAAAGGATTGACTTAGTAATAAAAAAATGTCCAACATAGAAAAGTTATGACCAGATGATTTCACTGGTGAATTCAACCAAACATTTAAAGAAGAACTAACAGCAATCCTTGTCAAACTCTTCTAAAAAATAGAATAGAAGAGAATACTTCCTAACTTATTCTATGACACCAGTACTATCCTAATACCAAAGGCAGACAAAGAAAACATATAAAAGGAAAACCAAAGACCATTATCCCCTGTGAAGATAGATGGAAAAATTCTCAACAAAATACCAGCAAACTGAATTCAGCAGCACATTAAAAGGATTATACACTATGACCATGTGGGATTTATCTCAGGAATGCAAGGTTGGTTCAACATACAAAATTGAATCAATGTAATACGTATTAAGAAATTTAAAAAATGATCATCTCAATAGATTCAGAAAAAGTATTTGGGAAAATCCAACTCCCTTTCAAGATAAAAACACTAACAAACTTGGAATAGAAGCGAACTTCCTCAACCTAATGAAAGGTATCTATGAAAAACCCACAGCTAACATCATATTTAATAATGCAAGACTTAAAGATTTCCCTAATACCATAAACTAGTCAAGAATGTCAGCTCTTAACACTTCTATTCAAAATTATACCAGAAGTTCTAACCAAGGAAATTAGGCAAGAAAAATATAGAAAAGGCATACCTGTTAGAAAGGAAGAAATAAAACAATCCCTATTTGCAGATGGCATGGTCTTATATATAGAAAATGACAATGAATCCAGAAAAAATATATTAACACTAATAAGTTAAGCAAAGTTACGGGATACAAGATCCATGTAGAAAATCAGTTGTGTTTCTATATACTAGCAATAAACAATTAAAAAATGAAGTCGAGGAAACAATTCAATTTATAATGCCATCAAAAAGAATAACCTACTTAGGAATAAGTTTAACCCCACTATAAAATATTACTGAGAGAAGTTATAGAAGGCCTAAATAAAAGGAACAATATCCTGTATTCATGAATTGGAAGGCATAATATTTTTAAGGTGGAAATACCCCTCAAATTGACCTACAAATGCAATGCAAACCCTATCAAAATTCCAACTGCATTTTTTGCATAAATGGACAGGCCGATTTTAAAATTCATGTGGAATGTAAGGAACCCCAAATAGATAAAATTATCTTGAAAAAGATTAGCAGACTCATTGGAGGATTCACACTTCCTGATTTAAAATTTCACTTTAAAGATACAGTAATAAAGACTGTACTGGGACTTCCCTGGTGGCGCAGTGGTTAAGAATCCATCTGCCAACACAGGGGACATAGGTTCAGTCCCTGATCCAGGAAAATCCCACATGCCGCAGAGCAACTAAGCCTGTGTGCCACAACTACTGAGCCTGCGCTCTAGAGCCCACAAGCCACAACTACTGAGCCCACACGCTACAACTACTGAAGCGTGCCCACTCTAGGGCCTGCGTGCCGCAACTACTGAACCCTCATGCCACAACTAATGAAGCCTGCGCACCTAGAGCCTGTGCTTACTAACAAGAGAAGCCACCGGAATGAGAAGCCCACGCACCACAACAAAGAGTGGCCCCCATTCACTGCAACTAGAGAAAGCCCGTGCACAGCAACAAAAAGAGACCCAATGCAGCCAAAAAAAAAAAAAAGAAAAAAAAAAGACAGCGTACTACCAGAAGGATAGATTTATAGACCAAAGGAATAGAAGTGAGAGTCGAAAAATAAACCCATAGATAAACATCTATGGCCAACTGATTTTTGACAAGGGTGCCAAGATCATACAGTGGAAAAAAATATATACTTTTCAACAAATGGTGTTCAGGCAACTGAATATCCACGTGCAAAGGATGAATTTGGACCCCAACCTCACACAATATGTAAAAATTATCTCAAAATATCAACAACCAAAACTGCAAAATGCTCAAAATAAAACATGGATGTAACTCTTCATAATATTCAATAAGGCAATGATTTCTTAGGTATGATACTAACAGCACAAACAACAAAAATAAAAATGGATAAGTTGGACTTCATCAAAATTTTAAACTTTGTGCATCAAAGGTCACTATCAAGAAAAAAAAAGACAACCTACAGGATAGGAGAAAATATTTGCAAATCATGTATCTGTTAAGGGTCTAATATCCAGAATATGAAAAGGATACTTACAACTCAACAATAAAAAGGCAAACAACACAGGTAAAAAATGGTCTAAGAATTTGAATAGACATTTCTTCAAAGGAGGTATACAAATGGCCAATAGGTACATGAAAATATTCTCAACATCATTAGCCATTACGGAAATGCATATCAAAGCTATAATGAGATACCACTTCATGCCCACTAGAATGGCTGTAATCATAGTAATGTTTTTAATGGAAAAATAAGAAGTATCAGCAAGAATTTGTTGAAACTGGAACTTTCATACACTGCTGCTGGAAATAGAAAATAGTATAGCCGCTGGGAAAACTATTTGGTAGTTTCTCAGAGAGTTAAACTTCCAAGTTTCCATATGATGCAAGAGTTCCTCTCCTTAGTTATATATGCAAGAGAATTGAAAATATATGTTCATATTAAAACAAATGTTTATAGCACTATTATTCATAATGGCCAAACAATAGGAAAAAACCCAAATGTCTATCACTGGATGAAAGGATTAACGGAATGTGGTATATCTGTATAGTGGAATATTATCAGCCATAAAAAAGGAATGAGGGGGTTTCCCTGGTGACGCAGTGGTTGAGAGTCCGCCTGCCGATGCAGGGTACACAGGTTCGTGCCCCGGTCTGGGAAGATCCCACATGCCGTGGAGCGGCTAGGCCCGTGAGCTATGGCCACTGAGCCTGCGTATCTGGAGCCTGTGCTCCCTGATGGGAGAGGCCACAACGGTGAGAGGCCCGCGTACCAGAAAAAAAAAAAAAAAAAAAAAAAAGGAATGAGGTACTAATATGAACCTGGAGAATATTACACTAATTGTACAACGTGGATGAACCTGGAGGATATTACACTAATTGAAAGAAGCCAGACACTATAAAGTCCACATATCATAGGATTACATTTATATGAAATATGCAGAATAGGCAACTCCATAGAGACAGAAATTAGATTAGTGGTTTCCAGGGAATAAGGGAGAAGGGAACAAGGAGTGACTGCTAACAGGTACAGGTTTTGTTTTGGAATGATGGAAATGCTCTGGAATTAGGTAATGGTGATTGTTGCACAGCACTGCAAATCTACTTTAAAAACCCACACAATTTAAAATTGTATACTTTAAAATAATGAATTTTATGTCATGAATTTTATCTCAATACAAAAACATGTTTTGAAAAAAAAATCAGTTGATGACATAAGTGTGGGTCTATTTCTGGGCTTTCTAATCTGTTCCATTGATCTATTTGCTCCTTATACCAGCACCACCCTGTCTTGATTATTGTAGCTTTATTGTAAGCTTCCAAGTCAGAGTAAGTTTTCTAACTTTACTCTTCTTTTTCAAGATGGCATTGGATAGGTTGTATAACCCTTGCTTTTAAAAACTCAGGTGCATGCCTTTCCCTTTCATAGCAAACATACATCAGCGTAGGAGAACATTCTTGTATCTACTGCCCATTTCTTTGCACAGCAAATTGAAAAAAAAATGTGCTTGGTGGCTCTGATTTGCTTATATTCACAGAGGTCAATATTTCCTTCAGTATTTAATCAAGATCAAAAGGAGCATTGTTCACTCCCAGTTGCCTTTTTTGAATAAATCAGTCTGTGGACTGGTGTTCAGGTAAAATATCTTTGTGTGTCTGTGGAAATACATCTTGTTGCATACATGCCTGTTGTTCCATCAGTATTTTTTACAATGTACCTTTTCCAGTTTAATCTTAGTTCAGAAAATGCCATTACCTAAACACCTATACATGAGTTTTTTAATGATTCACAAACAAAAGCTTATCAAGAACTTCTTTCTCATACGTATACCATAATATGTCACGACCTGATTTGTATGCTACATATTGCTGTTTCTTTTCCAATTGTGAGAGAATAATTGTTCTTTTACATTGTATGCCACTGTGGTTTTGCCATGTCCATCTTTATCCTTTGATAAAGGAATTTCACCAATAGCTTGTTCTTTCTAAGTATAGTATTTGTTATTTTGGGGGTTACTTTATAAGCTTTTCTTTCAGGAGTGACACTTGCTCCTTGTTATGCTATAAAGAATGTGACTTTGAAGGATGCTTCTGTAATTTTGGACTCTTCTTTGCCTTTAGCAACAATGTACATCAGTTCTGTGTTTATTTTGTGTTTATTTTGGAAAGATTATTTTGTGTTTACTATGGAAAATCTTAATGTATTTACTAGAGAAGTCAGTGTGTTTAGAGAGTTGTTTTTTTTTTTTTTTTTTTTTTTTTTTTGCGATACGCGGGCCTCTCACCGTTGTGGCCTCTCCCGTTGCGGAGCACAGGCTCCAGACGCACAGGCCCAGCGGCCATGGCTCACAGGCCCAGCCGTTCCACGGTATGTGGGATCCTCCCGGACCAGGGCACGAACCCGCGTCCCCTGCATCAGCAGGCGGACTCCCAACCACTGCGCCACCAGGGAAGCCCTAGAGAGATTTTTTATGTGGCAGTTTCATACCACTATTTGACAATTTCATATCAGAAAAAACATTCAGAATTGAAAGTGAGTGGCTGGCTGGCTCAACAAAATCTAATTTTCAGATTCATCATGATTCTTTCTATTATCTTTTTCCTTTTTTGAATGTGTGTGAAAAATCATCACACTTGTAACTACATGTTGTCCCAGCACACAGATGCACAGCTTCTGTTTGCACTGGGGCTGTCCACTCTTCATGTTTCAGACATTATTTTGAATTGTATTTGTTATTTTATCACTACTCGTGTGCTTCAGTCAGTGACTTCTGAATTAGTGATCATTTCAATTTATTGGAACTATAATAATAGAGTAACAGTAATAAATGCATATTTCACAAACAAAAATGATAACATACAAGAGACATAAAAAATGTTTTAGCCAATATTAACTATACCAATTACCTGAAATTAGCCAAGACAGAATAACTAATATAATTCTAGTAGTGCATAACCAACATTTAAGAATATAGTGATTCAGAATATAACTCAATTTCTAGAAAATCTTAATTAAGCTCATATTTCAAATGTCTATAAACAGAATTTTTAAAAACCTTTTCCTGTGAAACCACAAAAGACCTGGAGAACGTTTGCTAGATTACCAGAGACAACCAAGATGCCCAAGACCCACCTGAAAAATACTGGTTTATAGACTTACTTCTCTATTGAGACACATAACCAGAATGTTTAAACGTGGCCAACTACCAAGCCTGTCTTCTTGAACTGCTTCACTAAGTTGTTACCCAACTTTGCTAACAGTCTGTTCCCCTTGCTTGTTGAACAAGCTATAGTTCTTAAACACCTCCCAGGCCGCTGAGCTTCATACATTGCCAAATTCCCATCCAGAAAGCATCTATCAACTTATATTTCCCACCAGCTGTGTGTGAGAAAGTCTGTCTCCCCAACTCTTCACCAACTCTGGGTAAAGAGAAGTTGCATTTCATATGATGCTTGTATTCTTAAGATAGCACTTAATACAGAAAATCAGATACAGTCCAAATGACTCTTGAAGATCCCTTACATTGTCCATGCAGTATAGAGAGATAGGGCCAACACCTCTTATCTCAAGTGCAGCCAGGTTCATTGAGTGGAATGTGAGCCAAATAACCCCAATAGCTTTCATTGTGATTTTTCTCTCCCTTTATATCTTTTTATTTGTTTTTGACTGTATTATAATTGTTTTGTTCATTGCTTTTGTCATATTTTAATTTGGAGCATTCATCTTTTTCTTTTTTTTTTTTTTTTTGCGGTACGCGGGCCTCTCACTGTTGTGGCCTCTCCCATTGTGGAGCACAGGCTCCGGATGCTCAGGCTCAGCGGCCATGGCTCACGGGCCCAGACGCTCCGCGGCATGTGGGATCTTCCCGGACCGGGGCACGAACCCGTGTCCCCTGCATCGGCAGGCGGACTCTCAACCACTGTGCCACCAGGGAAGCCCCATCTTTTTCTTATGTTAAGGATGTTATTATGTTTTATTATGTGTATAGTTTGAATATGTTTCCTAATATGCCATCTCTGTGCATGGTATGGCATGTGTGTGTTTGTATGTTTGTGTGTGTATGTTCTGTTTATGGCCCTCCCCACTACTAAATTAAGTATGTAACATCCTCAATTTAATTGTAGAGTACTTCCATTATTCATATTTGAATTTTTAGTCTTTATGAAATTCCTTTTTATATCTACAGCATGAGGTAAGCATCAAAGTTTGTTTTTCCTCAAGAGCTTAAACTATTATTTCCTGGAGGGACACCCTTAAAAGTTCTCTGATATTTTATATTTTCCTGTTCTGTTTTTTATATAAGACTTAATAATCTGAAAGATAGGAAAAAATCAAGACATATTTTTCCTGTAACATACTTGTGCCCAGGGCTTTTCCTTCTTCTTAGAGGAGAATGGTGCTACTTCGATGCTTTGGTTATAAATAAGACAGTGGAGAAAAGAGAGAAAGCAAGCTCTTTAATTCTGTGGCAAAAGCTGTTATTTATCCCTCAAAATCAGTTCTTGCCTTCCTCCTTAGTAACAGAACTCCCAATTCTTAGCTAAGTACATGACCAACCAACATGACTATATATAATTACTAACTTCCTGAAAGCTGGGAAGTATCTGATTTTTATGAAATGTCTTTAAAGGTAGGAGGCATGACCTTTCTTACCTCTGCTTCTTTATTGCTGGCTAGGATGTGGCATGATGGCCAGAGCTAAAGCAAAAATGTTGGACTCTGTGGAATCATGTTAAAGAGCCCAGAGCAGTGAGACAGAAGTAGCCTAGGTCCCTGAATTTGTTGAGCTGGCATTTTAGTCCTGGACTGCCTGCTCCTTCTCTTTTTTTACCCAAGAAACAAAATTAACTCCTAACTAGGGTAAAACGTTGTTTTGGATTAGATTTCTGTTATGTGTAGCTGAACTTAATCCTGAATGATATAGAAACACAGAGAGGGCTTATGTGTTATTCAGCATTATAGTCACAGGACTTGACACTGGGCCTAGAACATAGTAAATGCTCAACAAATGTTTGTAGGAGGCACATATTTCCATTTATAGGCAAGATAGTAGTGATTCTGAGAATTTCAGGAAGGTTGATATATATACATTTCACATCTCATCTTTCATATTTGGGCCTATAACTTTGAAACTTTAAAGAAAACATTATATCCCCATAGCCATATTTTCATAATTGTCATCTTTCACAGGCAACTCTTTAGGAGACCCTCTTTTGTTTGACTTTTATTTCTTTTTTTAAAATAAATTTATTTATTTATTTTTATTTTTGGCTGTCTTGGGTCTTCGTTGCTGCGCACGGGCTTTTCTCTAGTTGTGGCGAGCGGGGGCTACTCTTCATTGCGGTGCGCGGGCTTTTCGTTGGATGGCTTCTCTTGTTGCAGAGCACGGGCTCTAGGTGTGCGGGCTTCAGTAGTTGTGGCACTTGGGCTCGGTAGTTGTGGCTCGCGGGCTCTAGAGCGCAGGCTCTGTAATTGTGGCACATGGGCTTAGTCACTCCGCGGCACGTGTGATCCTCCCCGAGCAGGGCTCAAACCCGTGTCCACTGCATTGGCAGGCAGATTCCTAACCACTGCGTCACCAGAGAAGACCTAACTTTTATTTCTTAAGAATGGGCAAATCCAGGAGTGCTAGCCACCATTTTGATACATTTTCCCTTGGAGCGTACTATGAATGGGGGATGGTAAGTTATCTAGAATAGAGCCCAACTAAGCTCTGACACTGTGGTGACAGCTCTCTGCAAGGTTTATGCACCTATTTAATTGTAGTTACATCCTTCTGCATTCCCTGGGGGCCCATCTTTATGGAGAAATAGGCAGTTGTCCAAGGATGTTGGAAGTGAACATTCCTTGCTAATTATTTAATTTTCGTCTGGCACAAACTAAAGCTCTCAAGTTTAGTGGGACCTGTAAGTCAATTACCTTCCTCTGCTACCAAAGTGGCTACCACTTAGAACTAAAAACAAACACAGAGCTCTATTCTTGCCCTTGTCCTCCACCTCAGCCAATGAAACTGCTGTTTTTCACCTGCTGTTCGTGGAATAATGAGAGCGAGCATCTCCAGCTTTCTGTTGTAGATTTGAGGCATCAGTAAAAACGGAGGGTAGACAAAAGTACTGGCATCTCACACTCCATTTTCTTGCACATGCTCAGATCTTCCTGTATTTAATCTACAATTTATCAAGTACCGGCTTGGGATGTAACACCCAGAACAGCCCAGGGAGAAAGATGTCAGGAAAGTGGGGCTTAGAGAGGTGAAGCTACTCACCCAGGGCCACACAGCTAACAAGTGGCAAAGCAAGGGTTTGCGCCCAGCTCTGCCCTGGTTCTCATTTAGGCCCCAGACCATGGTTATGTTACCTTTACTGTTAAGAAAGTTTTTACCTTCCTTCTTAATGAACTCCTTTTCACCGTTCAAAACACAGCACAGGTGTTGCTTTCTCAGGATGTGATCCCTAATGCCAGGACTGAGGCTCTCTCTGTGCTCCTGCAACGATCTGCATCTTTATTCCAATAAAATGTTTATTTTGAGCACTGCATTTACTATGTGCTGTAAATGTTTTGCATGGCTTACCTACTTCAATTCTCACAAGCCTTCTTGGGGAGGTGACTATGATTGTGGACAATCGCTGAAGATGAATCTTGAATAAAAAGAACCAGGGGTGCAAATTCAGGTCTTTTTGATTCTGGAGCCTGTGCACTTAACCATTATGGTGTACTGTACTACAATGAATTAATTTATTCATTTGAAGATGTCCCTCATGGACTCTACGTTCCTTAAGACCAGGGACAGTTTGTATTCACTCTGTACTCTCAGTAGGTAGTACAGGATGACACAGAACAAGCACTAGCTCATCTGATTTAAATCTCCCTCTCTGTCAGCGCTTGAATGGATTACCACTGTAGGAAGTAGGAATGTTAATTTGTGGGAATGGACATAGTTCTCCCAAAAGTGCACATCCCATCAAAAATAGAGAACTGTGGATTCATCTTCCTGTGGCATACACATACTTACAACTTGGCTGAACTTTTCTCCAGGTACTTCCAGATACGTGATGAAAAATATCTTTCAAGGAAGTTCCCACACAGGAATGTCCCCTATGGTCTGGTCGTCATTAGCTGATTCACCAAATATTTCCCAGGCTCCCTTCTGGGAATGTGTTGGGATTTCCCTTCCCTGCGGCCTTGAGTAAGGCGAGCCTGTGTGACTTGCTTTGGACCATGTAGTCTGGACAGGGTGCCAAATGTTACCTCCAGGCGAAAGCTTGAAGAGCCCTTATGTGATTTCCCACTGGTCCGTTGACCAGCAGTATTTGAAATAGGACTACAAAGAGCAGATCCCCACCTCTGACCTGCAATGAACATTAGGGTGAGCAAGACACAATCGTTGGTCGTTATAAGCTATTAAGACTGGGCGCTTGATTGCATCCACCATATAACAGTCTATCCTGACTGTGGCACTCTTGAAAGTCTCCAGTGGAGTGATTCTTGGCATTTTTATTTTGCATTGAGGAATTAGAAGGAGAGTCATTAAGCTGAGGCTTAACCCCCAAAGCTTTAGACCTACTGGAAGTTTAATGACGGTCATCAAGCTGCAGAAAGTTCTGATTCAGAGTGTGCGGCCGATGGAGTGTCCTCCATCTCCATAGGAGGCTGGGAAGGTTGAAATGAGCCCAAGCTGAAGGGGTTTAAGTTAGGTGAACAGAAATATTCTGAAGGTCAATGGGTGGAATAATGTTCTGGAATCTCCTTCCTGATTCTCTTCTGAAATCAACAAAGATGTCAACCTTGCCTGAGACTGGGTGGTGATAGTGTGCCGGGAGGGTGGGTGAAACTGCTGCTCTTGAGGAGTGCCTTCTGGCTTTATGATTTCATATCTTCTATCTTGGCTGTTTAGAAGATTCATTTATATGTTTAACCAGATTTTTCCCAGGGTGTAAATTCCCCCCAGAGATAAATTAAACACTTTTAGGGATACATTCAGTCTGTTATGCCACTAGGGTACCATTCAGTGCTTTGCAGCAGCAATTTACCACACGGTACCCTGGTGACTTGGTGAGTGAGTGCACATCTATAACAGGGCTTCCTTCGCATCCAGAGATGCACTCTCAGAATTCTCCCTGCAATGCATGGACAGCCTAGGGTGGAAAATGGGAAGAGCAAGGCCCCCTAGCTCCTCTTCTATTCCCATCACACTCTCACGCTGGGCTGCTGTGTCAGTGGAAGATAAACCAAGGTGAATTAGTGAAGGAGGGGACTCAGCTCCTGAGTATATGCCATTTCCCTTTGGTTAGAGACACCTCCTCCCTGGGGATCATCCCTCCCTGAGGGGCCTGCTGTGTTGCCCAGGATCCCAAATGTCAAGGGTTTTTCCTGGACCACAGTCCCAGGAAGATGTCCATGCTTTTGTCCTACCTTCTCTCTCTTGCCTCATAAACATATAACCCTGTTATTTTTCCTTCTTTGAGGATATTGAATTCATATATACATTCATTCAACAAACAATTACCAACTGCTTAGTATATTCAGGATAAAGTCTTAGTTAATCGCACAGTTTCTGATTTAGGTGGATATGGGTTTAAATTTAGACTCCACTACTTATTGGCCTCCTGCCTCTATGCCTCACTTTACCCATCTGTAAATTAGGGGTAATAAAAGTGCCTCCTTCATGGTGTTACGGTAAGGATTAAATGAATCAATGTTTCTGAAAGGTTTAATAGTGCTGAGCACAGAATAAATATTACTTATTATACTTACTTACCATCTACTGTATGTGCCAGGCACTGAAGTACTAGAGATATAAATATAACAAGAACCTGTTTCTTACACTCAAGACACTCATAGTCTAGAGCTATGATTCTTGAAGTGTGGTCCGGGACCAACATCAGCAGCATCACCTGGGAACTTGTTGAATAGATGCATTCTCAGACCCCACCCAGACTTACTGAATCAGAAACTCTAGAGCCCAGCAGTCTTTTTTTTTTTTCTTTGTTTATTTTTAAAATTTATTTTATTGACATATAGTTGATTTACAAAGTTGTGTTAATTTCTGCTGTACAGCAAAGTGACTCAATTACACACACATATACAGATCCAGCAGTCTTTTTAACATGCCCTCCAGGGGACTCTGACCCTCACTCAGTTTGAGAGCCTCTGCTTTATATTAGAGGAATACTAGTATCTTATATCTGCAGAGTGCTTAAACTATAGAAAATGTTGCTACATGCTTTTAATACTGGTAACAGTCCTGCAAAGAAGCAATGGTTATTTTTCCTATTTCCAACTGAGGAATGGAAGTTTCTGTAGCAGAAATGGCTGGCTCACTAACAGGACTGCATTTGTGCTTGGGTATCCATCCCTCAGGGAAGGTGACCTTTCAACAATTTAGAATGAATCTCAGTTAGCCTAAGCCAATTCTGGTACTCCCAATCTCTTTTTCAGTGGTTGGCTTAGGAGTGGATTTGTGACTCAGTCTAGCCAACAGGCATGAATGAAGATATATTGAGGAGCTCCTGGGGCTTGTTTTCTCTCTTTAAAAAAAAGCACAAGGACGAGATGGCCCTCTTCTCCTGCTGGACATGATACCTGGTGCAGCAGCAGTCATGTTGTCATCAAGAGGGAGGTAGCATGAGGCCCAAGCCAACATTCAGAGAATGCAAAGTTGGGAGGTGGAAAAGCCCTTGTTGATCTCACTGAAGGCAGAATTAGCCAACCCCAGGATCCATCCTATCATAGGACCTCTTGTACTCTGACACATTTTTATCCTTAAGACATTTTGAGTGAGTTTTCCACAACCCAATAAAGTCCCACATGGAAAAAGACTGGCCAAGGGTAACAGAGCTAGCCATCTGAACTCATGTTCAGAGGTCTTAAACCTCTGCTCTCTGCATAACATAACTTGCTGAAGGATGGATCCTGATGGCTGATGGTTCTGATAGATGGGGCAAAATTAATACTGTAATTCACACACATACCTCATACTGCATTCCATACCACTCCCACCACCCACTCCATCAGCTAGTTTCTTGAGCTGAAATTCTAGACTATCATATCTTTATCTCCAGTACCTAGCAAAATGCCAGGCCCACAATAAATGGAAACTAATATTACTTTCACAATGCCCTAAAAAATGTTTGTCAGGGCTTCCCTGGTGGTGCAGTGGTTGAGAGTCCGCCTGCCGATGCAGGGGAAACGGGTTCGTGCCCCGGTCCGGGAAGATCCCACATGCCGCGGAGCGGCTGGGCCCGTGAGCCATGGCCGCTGAGCCTGCGCATATGGAGCCTGTGCTCCGCAACGGGAGGGGCCACAACAGTGAGAGGCCCGCGTACCGCAAAAAAAAAAAAAAAAAAGAAAAGTTTGTCAATGGAGGGAATGACCAAATAAACATATGAGTGACTATTGAGGGGTGGATGGCATATATATATATATATATATATATATATATATATATATATATATATATACACATTTAAGGTACTCCTGCTCTATAAAAGTCAGTTTAATGGTAGTCCTACATGTTTAAACCCAGACAAGCTCTCACTGTAAAAAATGTCAGAGTTCAGTGGAGGAAGTACCGGAGAGGAGGGAGACTTATTCTTTTGAGAGAATCACTGCCCATAAGAGCAAAAGGGGAATTTGTGGTTACTGAGACCATCATTTTAGAAATAAGGAAACTGAGGTCCAGGAGAAGCAGTGACTCACCTGAGGAAACAGAGCTGGTTGGAGCCAAACCCAAACTGAAGCCTGTTTTCTCTGTCTCCAGAACACAGGGCTTGAACTTCTGGCTCTCAAATGCCTCTCAGCGCCTTCAAAAACCAGGGCCCTTTGCTTTGAGAGGATTCTGCTGACCAAAGTATAGAGGACTCCTCTGGGGGAAGGACCAGTGGGAGGGAGGCTGCCACCACTCCCCTGGTCTACCCTCTTCCTCCCCCTCCTCTCATCCTCCTTCCCCTCCCCTTCCTGCTCTCCCTCCTTCTCCTTCTTCTTTTCCCCCTCCTTTCCCTTCTTACTCTTGTTTCTCTGTAATCATGTTTTTTTTTTTTAAGTCTTCCTGTCTTACATAGAATCAGCAGATGTTAGATTTGGAAAGGACCCTACAACTCATCTAGTCTAGCCTCCTTGTTTGATTGATGAGGAAGCGGATGTCTGGGGAGAGGAGAGGAAAGTGATTTGTCCAGGAAATCTGAACAGTTCTAGAGCCTGCATTGGGCAGTGATGGGCAGGTCTGGTGCCGTCTGAAGTTGGGAAGGGGGCAGAAGTGGGGCAGGGTTGTCACCCTTAGATCTGCCATCCATGAGTTGTATGATCTTGGTCGTGTTACTTCTCTCTGTGCTTCAGTTTCCTCAGATATAACAGGGCAATGACAGCTTTAGCTGTTTATTGTGTCATTGTCTGGGAAATATGTGTAAAGTGAAGGAAATATGTTTAAAGAACTTGAAGGCTGAGTGCTCAGTAGCTGTTAGTTGTATAATAATATCTAATATGTGCTGCTGATGAGGATGAGACAATGATCAAGAAGAGAGACCTGGAATTTGGACCCAGGTTTCGTAATTCTTGTTTATTTCCACTGATTCATCCATCTGCCCCCTTTTCTTCTTCATTTCCCTAGTTTGAGATTTAAGCTTTAGTTTTGTTTTTCATTTTATTATTGTTTGCATTAGAAAGAAAATGTTGTCATAGAAAGAACATGGGCACTGCAATTAAACAGACCTAGATTGAGAGCCTATATTCACTGAATATTAACTATGGAGCTCTGGTCAAACTCCCTAAGAATCTGGGCTAAGTTTCTTTGTAAAGCAGGGATTCCATCACGCAGTTCCTAGCACTGTGATAACGTAAGTAACACTCCTTGTATGGTTCAAAACATGTTGACTTTTCCCTGAAGCCACAACCCAGTAAGCATGCAGGTAAGGATTCCAAGTCATAACTATATTTTCTCTGGGGCACCCCCAAAATTGAAGAGTGGAACTATTTGCCCAAGTGGGCCAAGCCCAAATTAACTCGAATCCAGCCTGATCGTTTGGTTAAAGCTGAGGCCGACTGGTGACCTTGTAGAGTCATATGGTTAAGGTGTGGCTGACAATGAACGTAAACTATTGACCCCATTTGGGGCCACAGTCATGGGGATCACGTGTCTCCTATCTTAAAGGCTCTGTCTGTCCTCAAAGGTCCTACTGCTCACAGTAAAACGAATGGTGCTCTCAAGTGACCTTTCTGTCAGCCAAATGAGGACAGCTGCCAGTAAAGTTTGGTTTGCTAAACTTGGGCCCATGAAGCAGCCTGAGGCAGAGGGGGGAGGGGTGGTAAACGGGGAGATGGGGGTCCTGGATCCTCCTTTCACTCGGCCACCAGCTCTGTGAGTGACTTGGGCCAAGTCCGCACTGACCTCTCTAGTTTCCTTGCTGACACTTAAGAACTCTTCCTGTTCTCTGGGTCCACAGTGTTATTTCTCCATTTGATGAACTTCCTCAGCACCAGAACATTCCATCCGTAACATCTTCCATATTGAACATCTGCTTTATTCCATCTCTTGTAACACAGCTCCCTCCAACACTGTGTCTTTTGTAGTGCCAAGAATTCTTTTGGCAATTAAATGGAATTGCCGAGGGGCCTTGGAAATCATCTGGTTCCATCAGATGAGAAAACTGAAACCCAGAGATGTTGAGCAACTTCTCCAAAGCCACACAGCCTTTTGGCAGCTGTTCTATGACTCCTGCCTTCAGCCTCCTGCAGTGACACAGTGGTTGGTACATGATGATGTATCCTTTTTGGTCATATCATCATGGAATAAGTAAGAAGGGTAACAGCTGTGTAGACCCAAGGCTTTATTTTCTTTGTTTTGACAACATGTCCCCAGGAAGAAAATATTTGCGGATCTAACTTTTGGATGTGAAGCAAGTGTCAAACTGAAATGTTATTGACTCTTTAGTGCTTCCTACTCTGATAAATGTATCCAGTATGTTCCCAGTGACTCATCTGCAGGGCGGATGTATCTTTTTTTTCTTCTCCTTTGACACTGACGTTTTTGTAGTTCTACACAGCGCTCCCCCTCCCCAAATCTGCATATCCACAATTAGCCACAGCACTATGGAATTTCATCCAAAAATTAATAATTTGATTGGTTATTCAAAATCTCAAGCATCTTGACAGCCAGCAATCAATTGAGGGGGAAAATAATATGTAAACTGATGATTTATCTTCTTCTTTTTCCAACAAATGAGCCTGTCTATGAGCCAGTCTATGAGCCAGACAATATGTTGGGAAATTATGGGAGGATGATTTGCTTGATCACTATATCTGGATGATCCCTGAAAGATATGAAGGGTTTTCTAAAACTCAGGTTGGTCCTTGAAATATTAGCTTTCTTACTGTAAAAAAAAAAAAAAAAAAAAATCAGAAAGGGGAATACAATGTAATATTTTTATTTTCACAGTGTCATAAAGAGGTTCAGAAAGATCCCAAACTGAAAACTGTGAAATAAAATTAGTGATGAAATAAATGACATGACATCTTTAAGACTAAATATACACTGAGACCCTTAAGTGGTGAAAACTGCTGGGAAGAAGCGTGGTTTACAGAAGACTAAAGCTGCTGATTTTAATTAGCCCCGGGTATCCCTTTTCCAAAATGTATGGCAGAAAACAGCTCCCTTAGAACAGATCTTTATAAGATCAGTTATAAGGTCTTTTATAACTTCCACGTATTTACAGAATTTTTTTTTTTTTTTTTTTTTTTTTTTTTTGCGGTATGCGGGCCTCTCACTGTTGTGGCCTCTCCCATTGCGGAGCACAGGCTCTGGATGCGCAGGCTCAGCGGCCATGGCTCACGGGCCCAGCCGCTCCGCGGCATGTGGGATCCTCCCGGACCGGGGCACGAACCCGTGTCCCCTGCATCGGCAGGCGGACTCTCAACCACTGCGCCACCAGGGAAGCCCTATTTACAGAATTTTGAATGCCAGAAGGCACAAAAAGGAAGAAAGCGAGAAAAAGAAAAAAATATCTTAGTGTACATACATACTGAAAATATGAAAAGATATGAAAAGCAAAATAAATACATACATTATCTACATAAGCATCCTATGCCTTGAGACTATAGATCCTAACTTCTAATAAGAGCAGGATTCTATACTCTTATACACAGGTTCTCCAGAAATATAGACATTTAGCAATTAGCACCCACACCAGTGTTTTCACTTTAACGATAGATAAGTAACAGGCTCACCAGCAATTCATTAGAATTCAACCCTAAGAAAATCTCTGATGATACCTTTTTATGAATCTGACCTGAGGCTGCTCACTAGAGGGAACAGAAATTGCATCTGACACAATAATGTGCTTTAGCTGTAAAAGGTCCTAAAAGATAGGGAGTTCCCAAAATGAATAGGAAAGGGACCTCCCCAAAGCAGTGGTCAAAATTTTTTGGCTTATTTTATTGATGGCATTTGGTTTCACATCAGTGGTTCTCAGACTCGGCTGAGCAGACTCGGCTGTTCATTAGAGTCACCCATGGAGCTTTTACCGCTCCCAGCCTGGGCTGCACCCCAAACCAATTAAACCAGAATCTCTGAGGGTGGGACCCAGGCATCAGTAGTTTTTAAAACTTTCAGGTGACTACAATGTGCAACCAAGCTTGAGAACCTCTGGTCTACAGATAAGCCATCTCTGATGATTGGATTATTGGCCGGAATTGTTCACTCTCCTGTGGTATGTAGTGCTACACATTCATACCCTTGCCCTGGCCTCTTGGTGGGCTGAGGGTATCTCCCCAACCCCTTGACTTTGGATTTGGCCATGTGACTTGTTTTGGCCAATGGGCTGTTAGCTCATGTGATGCATGCAAAGGCTTGACCTGTGCTTGTTTGGTGGGCTTGCTCTCTTGTGCACTTGCCTTTGGCCATGAACAAAGCAGGCCTCAGTCAACCACTGTCCCAAGAACAATGAGAGATGCACAGAGCAGACCTAAATCCAGTCAGCCACTAGGAGCCAAGCCCAGCTGAACCCTAGCCTGCCTACAGACATAAGAATGAGAAAGAAGTGCTTATTTTTGTAAGCCACTGAGTTTGGGGATGCTTTGTTATGCAGCATTGTTGTGTAAAGTAACTGACATATGTAAAATTTTTAAAAATTATTTAGTGAGATGGCCAACTACATTTCTTTTGGCATGAAAGAGAGGAGCAACTTAGAACTATTTCTAAAGGAAAGTTTGACCCATAATATCTACTATGAAGTAGCTTTTTGGAACAGTGCTACTGTCTTTGTCACCCTTCTGATCTGTTAAGCAGAAAATATTTCCTGCTGATTTCTTACTCAGTTTCACACAGGCCCTCCATCTAAACATTTATCTTCACCAGGGCAGAACTGGCATTCTGAATCATCAGTGCCCCAGGCTAGTTTAACAGGTTTTTTTTCTTTTGCCTTCTTTTTTTTTTTTTAAATTTTAAAATTTAAGCTCTCTCCAAGTTTTTGTGGAAAAATGGGAAAAAAGCCCTCTCTATGTAACTACCACCAAGATATGAGCCCAGTATAGACTTAGTTATGGTAAGGTTCCTTACAGGGACCGGGTGGCGAGGGTGGTCAGTGGTCATGCTGCAGATGTAGGCCAAGTTAAGTCCACAGAGGCATGGATCTTTTCTCTCATAATAAGAGTCCTCCTTAGGATTCATCGTTTTTCATATATGTGCATTTATAATTTAGGTGGTCTTGGATTTAGGACAGTGGTCTTCAAACCTGAGTGTGCATTAGAATCACAAGGATGGCTTTTTACAACACAGATTGCTGGACCCCACCCCCAGAGTTTCTGACTTAGCAAGTCTGATGTGAGACCAGAAAAATCTGTATTTTTAAAACTTTTATATTGGAGTGTAGTTGATTTACAATGTTGTGTTAATTTCAGGTGTACAGCAAAGTGATTCAGTTATACATATACATGTATCTATTCTTTTTCAGATTCTTTTCCCATTTAGGTTATTACAGAATATTGAGTAGAGTCCCCTATGCTATACAATAGGTCCTTGTCAATTATCTATTTTTTATATATAGTAGTGTGTATATGTTAATCCCAAACTCCTAATTTATCCCTCCCCCCAACCTTCCCCCTTTGGTAACCATAAGTTTGTTTTCTAAGTCTGTGAGTCTGTTTCTGTTTTGTAAATAAGGTCATTTGTATCATTTTTTTAGATTCCACATATAAGTGATATCATATGATATTTGTCTTTCTCTGTCTGACTTATCACTTAGTATGATAATCTCTAGGTCCATCCATACTGCTGCAAATGGCATTATTTCATTCTTTTTTTTTTTAAATTTAACAAATTTAATCAGTTATACATATACATATGTTCCCATTATTTCATTCTTTTTTATGGCTGAGTAATATTCCATTTTATATATGTACCACATCTTCTTTATCCATTCATCTGCTGATGGACATTTAGGTTGCTTCCATGTCTTTACTATTGTAAATGGTGCTGCACTGAACATTGAGGTGCATGTATCTTTTCGAATTATGGTTTTCTCCAGATACATGCCCAGGAGTGGGATTGTTGGATTATAAGGTAGCTCTGTTTTTAGTTTTTTAAGGAACCTCCATACTGTTCTCTATAATGGTTGTAGCAATTTACATTCCCACCAACAGTGTAGGAGGGTTCTTTTTTCTCCACGCCCTCTCCAGCATTTATTGTTTGTAGACTTTTTTTTTTTTTTTTTTTTTTTGTGGTACGCGGGCCTCTCACTGCTGTGGCCTCTCCCGTTGCGGAGCACAGGCTCCGGACGCGCAGGCTCAGCAGCCATGGCTCACGGGCCCAGCCGCTCCGCGGCATATGGGATCCTCCCAGACCGGGGCACGAACCCGCATCCCCTGCATCGGCAGGCGGACTCCCAACCACTGCGCCACCAGGGAGGCCCTGTTTGTAGACTTTTTGATGATGGCCATTCTGACCGTGTGAGGTGATACTTCACTGTAGTTTTGATTTGCATTTCTCTAATAATTAGTGATGTTGAACATCTTTTCATGTGCTTTTTGGCCATCTCAATGTCCTCGTTGGAGAAATGTCTATTTAGATCTTCTGCCCATTTTTTGATTGGGTTGTTTGGTTTTTTGATATTGAGCTGCATGAGCTGTTTGTATATTTTGGAGATTAATCCCTTGTTGGTCAGATCGTTTGCAAGTATTTTCTCCCATTTTGTGGGTTGTCTTTTCGTTTTGTTTATGGTTTCCTTTGCTGTGCAAAAGCTTTTAAGTTTAGAAAATTTGTATTTCTAACAAGTTCCCAGGTGACTCTGATGTTGCTGGTCTTTGGACCACCCTTTGAGAACCACTGACTGAGTACAAAGTATGTATGTTTGAGGTGTATTCTCTTTGGGACATTGCCTTGCACAAGGAAGATTCTTACATATTTCCTCAGTGGAAAAATGCCTGTATATAACATTAAGAGTTGGTCCACCTGGAGAACAGAAATGGAGTCAGCAGCCTCAAATCTCTTTGCAAAAAGCTCATCTATTCCCACAATCACTTCCTAAATGTGTATCTTTAGTCCTGACTCCAGGAAAAACAACTCATGAAAAGTTCTCTTTTCAAGGATGCCTTCCTTGATTTCTCCAACAGGGAACACTGGCTCTTTCTTTACAATCCTAGTACTTTATCTGAACCTGTCCCATGGCATTTAATACTACATAGCTTAGAGTACAGGTGCTGACGGACTTGTCTTAGCCCCTCATAGAAGATATACAATCTACTTGATTCATATCAGAATCCCTTATAGCATCTTTCCATAGAGGGTGCAAAATAAAAATTTATAGAATCTAAAACTGGTTAGTGAATATCTATGTGAAGGTGGCGCAGAAGTTCAAAAGATTAAAACTTGAAATAAAAAGCCTGCACCATCCATTACAATGACCACTAGCTACACGTGGCTATTTAAGTTAATTGACGTTAAATAAAATTAAAAATCCACTTCCAAGCTACAGTAATCAGGACAGTGTGGTATTGGTGAAAGAACAGACAAACAGACCAATGGAACATAATAGAGAGCCCAGAAATAGACCCACATAAATACAGTCAACTGATCTTTAACAAAGGAGCAAAGACAATACAATGGAGAAAATGTAGTCTTTTTAATAAATGGTGCTGGAACAATTGGACATTTACATGCAAAAAAATGAACCTAGACACAGACCTTACAACTTTTCATAAATATTAACTCAAAATGAATCATATTCCTAAATGCATAACACAAAACTATAAAACTCTTAGACGGTAACATAGGAGAAAATCTAGATGACCTTGGACACAGTGATGACTTTTTAGATACAACGTCACAGGCATGATCCATGAAAGAAAGAATTGATAAGCTGGATTTCATTAAAATTAATCATTTCTGCTCTGTGAAAGACAGTGTCAGGAGAGTGAGAAGACAAGCCATAGACCAGGAGAAAATATTTCCAAAAGACATATCTGATAAAAGAATGGTATCTAAACTAAACAAATAGCTTAAAAATCAATAATAAGACAACAAACAGCACAAACAGCCCACTTAAAAATCGGTAAAAGATCTGAAAAGATACCTCACCAAAGAAGGTACACAGATGGCAAATAAGCATATGAAAAGATGCTCCACATCATATGTCATTAGGGAAATGTAAATTAAAACAACGAGATACCACTACAAGCCTCTTAGAATGGCCAAACTTCAGAACAAGAACACCAAATGCTGCAGAGGATGTAGAGAAACAGGAACTTCCATTCATTGCTGGTGGGAATGCAAAATGATAACAGAACTTTGGGACACAGTCTGGTAGTTTCTTACAAAATTCAACATACTCTTACCATATGACCCAGCAACTGGGCTCCTTGGTATTTACCCAAAGGAATTGAAAACTTATGTCCAAACAAAAACCTGCACATGGATGTTTATAGCAGCTTTAGAATTGCCATAACTTGGAAGCAACCAAGATGTCCTTCAGTTGGTGAATCGATAAATAAACTGTGGTATACCCAGACATGGAATATTATTTGGTGCTAAAAAGAAATCAGCTATTAAGCCATGAAATGACATGGAGGAAACGTAAATGCATATTACTCAGTGAAAGAAGCCCATCTGAAAAGGCTGCATACTGCGTGACATTCTTGAAAAGGCAAAACTATGGAGACAGTAAAAAGATCAGTGGTGGCTAGGGGTTGGGAGGAGAGAGGGATGAATAGGTGGAGCACAGAGGATTTTTAGGGCAGTGGAACTACTCTGTATGATACTATAATGGTGGACACATGTCATTATACATTTGTCAAAACCCATAGAATGTACAGCACCAAGAGTGAACCCTAATGTAAACTATGGACTTTGGGTGATAATTATGTGTCAGTGTAGGTTCATTGACTGTAACAAATGTACCACTCTGGTGGGGGATGTTATTATGGGGGAGGCAGTGAGCGTGTAGAGGCAGGAGGCATATGGAAATCTGTGCACTTCTTGCTTAATTTTGCTGAACCTAAAACTGCTCTAAAAAAATAGAGTCTATTTAAAAGGAAAAAATTCAGTCACATCAACCTTATCTGAAGTGCTCAATAGCCACATATGGCTAGTGGCAATCATACTGGATAACACAAATATGGTTCTATTGGAGAGACTCCTCTAAGAATTCCCAAGTGACTTTCATCTATATTATCAGACCCTCACCAACTCTGCTGTAAGTGGTTGAAAAAAAAGGTGATCAAACCCATTTTATAAATGGAAAGATGGATCTTTAGAAAAGTTAAGTGAATTGCTTCATGGCAAAGTGGAGGAGCCTAATCTATAGAATAACTATGAGACATGAGAGAGTATCTAGAATCTAATAGGTATTCAATAAATTGCACTCCTTTATTTGTTGATGTATTCACAGCTTCCTTTATTTTTTAGTTATTTATTTTTTTATGGTACGCGGGCCTCTCACTGCTCTGGCCTCTCCCACTGCGGAGCACAGGCCCCGGAGCGCAGGCTCAGCGGCCATGGCTCACGGGCCCAGCTGCTCCGCGGCATGTGGGATCCCCCCAGACCGGGGCACGAACCCGTGTTCCCTGCATCGGCAGGCGGACTCTCAACCACTGTGCCACCAGGGAAGCCCGCTTCCTTTATTTTTAAACCATACCTGCGTTTATCAATGTGTTAGACACAGAGCTCAGCACTGAGGATGCACAGGTGAAGAAGAGTGAGACACACTCCCTGTCTTCAAGGAGCTTACAGTCTAGCCTTTCCCCTTGTGTATTCCAAAGTCAGCCAAAGACGTTAGTGAGCTCAATACCAGTGGGCTCATCATGATGGTTCTTTAACAAACACTGACCCAATACATCACCTCACCTCACCCAGGTGAAGCTTAGGTGTTTCAGGTTGGAAACACTGGACTGCAGGACACCTGTTCTTAGGTTCCCTGGCAATTGCATGTTGTCAAATGCCTTTTTTCTTATCAAAGTCCACGGCCTCAGGTCCAGAAGTGAAGGAAGGGAACATTAGCTTCCCAGGGCAGAGCCCTTCCTGCTCCATTCCCTGAGGGAGATTCTTAGTTCCTTTTGTGGTAGTCTCTAGGGCAGCTGAAGCCTCATCACTGAATGCCACTTAGTTTTGGTGAGCACATCTTCCTTTCTCTGTAAAACACAATAGTTTTGCTTCTCTTTTCCTTAGCACCCAGCTTAATGCCCTGCAAAAAGTAGGCACGCAATTAAGATTTTGTAAAATGACAAGATGAATGTTAACTCTTGACCCAGTGGTGCCCCCCAGCTGAACCCTAGCAATTACTCTAGTTAAATCATTAGGATACCTACTATGTACCAGATACCTTCCATACCAGCCCTAATAGATGTATAATGTAAAGTACACAGTAATTTTATATTTTCAGTAGCCAGATTTTTAAAAGTTAAAATAGATGAAATTATTTAAATAATATATTTTATTTAACCCAATATATCCAACCTATTGTCATTTCAACATGCACTCAATATAAAATTATTAATGAGACACTCTACATTTTTTTGTACTGTCTTCAAAATCTAATGTGGATTTTTAACATTTATCACATATTTCAGTTTGGATTAGCCACATTTCAAGTAGTCAGTAGCCACATGCAGCTAGTGGTTACTGCATTGGACAGTACAGTTTTTTACAGTATTTTATTAAAGATGCATAACAATAATAGCAAAATTTTGAGTGGTAAGCATTTTAGAAGGCTCATCTTATCTAACCCTCCTAATTACCCTCATCTATAGATGAGGAAACACAGGCGTAGAAATGGTTAGTGGCTCACCCTTGACCACACTGCTAGTACATGGCAGAGTTGGATCTTGAATTCAGGTAATAGGAAGATTCCACACCCTGCCATGGATTTATTGGGTGTCTTGAGCACGTCACTTTAGTTTCCTCTTCTACAAAATAGGAAGAGGGGTGGAGTGGATCATCCAAAGTGGACATTGCATGCCTTCATCTTCCTTTTTATTTTGAAGCATCTGGCAAGCCTGGATCTCCTGTTCCACCCATGAGGACTTCAGATTTATACCGGTCCTCCTCTGATTTGAACAAAGTGCTGTTCTTAACCTGGACTTTTCTGGTTGGGGCTGCTCTGACCATAAACCTATAAACTTGCAGCAGGATGGAGAGCCCCTCCCATGCCCAAGAGTGGTGCTGCATATTCGTTTGAGTTTCTTCTATTTTCAGCATATTGTCCAGCTGCAGTTTCTTGAAGCTTTTTTGAAAGAAAAGAAACTTCTTGCCTGGGCACTTGGTTTTAATTTTCTGTCTTCTTTGTTCTTAGGTATGTTGTAGAAAGCTCCCCTCTCCCAAGGAAATTCTACTATATATTTCCATAATTTTCCTTCTCTCCCTCTCCCAGAAATGCAAAGAAAATAACTGTCAACATTTTTTGCATATGTAAATTTTAACAGCCCATACATGTCAACTAATCTTTTATCCAGGAAGGAAAAGCTTATTTCAAGTGATTGAAAATTGAAACACTTTGGTTTTCATTCTTGTTGTGTAATGGAATCACTGTGTGGACATGCTACCTTATGATTAGATCATCAATTCCATTCCTCAAATCCACTAACTCTAATAAGTTCCTACTGTGTGCAAGGGCAAAGCCCCTGTTTTCTAGGAATGAATCTTCCACCAGGAAGGGTAAGGCAAATGTTCAACCAACCACAGCACAAGGCAGACCAGATGCCTTAAGAGGGGTGCACAGTACTAAGGCAGTTCAAATATTTGGTTTGGGGTAAACCGGGGTGGTTGTACAGAGGAGTTGGCTTTTAGAATGGACCTCTAAAGAAAGGTAGGGATTCAATTAACAGAGAAGGCAGAAAAGGCATTTCAGAAGAGGCAGAGGCAACTGTGCCTGTGTCCTGCACTACAAGCAGGAAGAGTAGAGAGCAGCACGTGGCCTGGTCTGAGGATTACACATGGATTGCAGGAATTATGTAAGGATGTCAGGCCGTTTAGCAAACTCCTGGCGCCAGCGTCCCGCTCCCAACCCTCCACCCATGGGAGACAGCATTCATCAATCACCGCCCACACCTTTCCAAACAGCCTCAGGAGTTCCTTCATGAGATGAGATCAATTTGCCATCCCTGGTGCAGAAGTGCAGGGATAAGTGAGGTAGAGCCTTGAATACCGTGTTGACTAGTTAGTAGTTAATTGGATAGGCGATAGGGAGCCATTAAAGTCTTGTAAGCAGGGGAGTGACATGGTGGGAAATGAGAACTGTAGTTCAGGATAATGAACTTGGCAATGCTTTCTGGGATGGATTAGCATGGTTATAAGACCAAAGGCCAGTTATTTGGAAGGTTATGGTTTAGACGAGCAATAATGTCTGGAATTGGAGTGTTAGCTGCAGAAAGGAGGGGCAGATGTCACAGAGGTAGAATTGAAAGCAACTGGCGAGTCTGGCCAGCTGTGGAGAGCGAGGTGCAGGAGTGAGAGAGGGGAGTCAAAGCCAACTCTGAGCTTCCTAGTAATGACCTTGGAATAAGAAAAAACTGGAGTCACCATTAAGAGGGGAGCCTGTGATTGAAGAGGAGGTAGGGGAGTTCTGGTGAGTTTGGGGAGGGCAAGAGGAGTCTACAGAAAATGGTTTTTAGGTTTCTGTCTTCTACAAAGCATAGGTTTTTCTAAGCCATTGTCTGTCTCAGAACTCAGTACTGCAAAGTACAATAACCATTTTTAAGCAAACACTATTGCCTTTCACAATGAACAGAGTCTAAGGAAGGCTCCCATCTTTCCAAATATTTGGAAAATTGGAAAGCCTTATAATTAGTAATCAGGGAAGGGACATGAGGGAAGGAAAGAAATATAAACTTAATCACTGTGCTTCTCAGGTTTCAAACGCTTCCCCATCGAGGTAATTTACACTTTAGTAACAATGATTGACAGTCAAGGAATGTATCTAACTCACTTTTATTTTTCCCTTAGGGAAAGCACTTGAGTTCCCAATTGTTTTAAATTGCAGAAGCAGTAATTGTTTTAGGAAGGCAAGAGAAATGGCTTTTTGGTACCCTGAGGGGAATATGGAGTCTATCTTAACTAAGGTCACTGGGGCCATATTCAGGATGGTCTTTCCTGGGTAAACAAATACCAGTTTAGTCGAAGGAAAACAGCAAAAGAACCCATAAAGGCCCAGGGGAATAGATTTCACCCAAAATATCAATAAGTTGCTATTGGTACCTAAAATGAGCCAGAGATATTTTTTAAGCTGCTTGCGTCCCAAATAGAATCATTGGTGAAATTTAATATGAAAAGTTTCTTTTCTCCCAAATATTCTAAAATAAATATGGAGCAGTGGATGTATTTTGACATACTTGCTGTCCCAGAGGAACTTGTTTACTAAACCATGCACTTTGATATATTTGTTTACTTAGAAAAGTCAAGTGTGACAAGCTAGGTCAATTGCATCAAGAACGTTATTAACAGGCTGACCCACTGTAAATGGCGTGAAGGCTGCTCTGGAAATCTGTGCTTTGATGTATGGGGAAACCAACACATCTGATTTGGGAGGGAGGAGACAATCATGGCATTGTTTGTAGGCGCCAACAGACAGGCAAAAGCCAGGGATCCTTGCAGAGACTGGATTAAGGTATCAGAACTGTTCACATCTCATTTGCATCACTCCGAAGAGTGGACCACAGGTTTTGCTGATTAACACACAGACCATGGCAAATAGCATTGTGTATTTGAAATCAGACCAAGATCAGTAACAGTAACACAAACCATGTGTGAAGTTTGGCATATGGAGGTTCCTCTTAAGCTATTATCTAACTAGGTTTTTTTCCTCTTATTTTTCAAAAGCATTTTTCCAAACCAGGAAGTTAACAAAAGCAAAATGTTCCCCAATTCCCTCTCCACCCCCTAAATACTCATATTTATGCCACCTTCTGGTATATAACAATATTTTTTGTTGTCAAAATTTGCAAGTCTTCTGAAAGGAAGGTGGGCGTGTGTTAAAAATGTACTGATTTCATCAGTGTCTCGGCAGGCAAGAGGAAATGGTGGATTGAGTATTGAGGCAGGGAAATCAGGCTACTACCACCTGAATATTTTCCACTCATCCAATTTGTATTTTTCCTTCATAGTGGAGTTCCAGATCAAAGTAACACTGATGCAATTCTTCACTACCCTTGGGTTTCATTAAGCACCTGATGGGCGTGTTTCAGTGGAAGGGGGGAGTGCGGAATGATGCCTACAATGATGTGACTTATTAAAAGCTGTTAATTACCTGAATTTTATCATCCAGATGTTATTAACGCCTCTCCAGTATATCTTTTATGGATGAGACTGTACATTTTATAGCAATAGTACCAGTGGGAATTGACAATTAGCAGCCATGCATTAACTAGATGCAGTGTGGCATATTTCATCCAGTTTAGATAGTCCTCGACCAAACAAGCCAAAGTTTTCTTTAGTAGAAATTGCCCTGCCAAGTGGTTTCTGGATCCTTCTCGGAGGAAACAGCAAAGGAGCTGAAAGCGACCTCTTTCAACCATACCAAAAATTGGCTATCCATGGCAATTCTAGACTCACAAATTGTGTTTTAGACACATATATCAATCCAATACTGGAACCCACTGGACGTCCCATCGCAAAGTAAGAAGTGCCACGTCCTCCGTCCTCCCATCCTCTGCCTTCCTTGGGGTGTCAGCCCAGGTCTAACTCCTTTTTAGTTTCTCCTCAGTCCTGGTCTGGGCTGGCAGGGAGCTACCTGCGATTCCCCAACGTGGATAACCGGATTTGTTTCTTCCCAGGCTGGCTGCGGATGGGGACAAGTTCTGCTCCCGAGAGAGTCTCAGAAGTAGGTACAGAATCATTGTCGCCAATCTTAATTTCTGTCCCTGGGCTAGGGGGGCACGTGAGGCTCTCCCCTCCTCCTCCACTCTTTTCCCCACCTCCCAAAATTGGCAGCCAGTCCGTGGCTCTCGGTCTGGGGTCTGGAGGGTGGGGAATGTGGGTGTGGGGACCGGCTGGAGAAGCTCTCGCTAGCGCTGCCTGTGGCCAGACCCGCCTCCCATCCCCTCTCCGGCGCACACACACGTCCACCCAGACACACTTCGCGCGCTCCCTTGCGCTCTCGCCCGCCCGCCCGCCGCCGCCGCCTGCTCTCTCCTTCTTGCTCTCCTCGGTCTCCTTCTCCGATTTTTTTTTTTTTTTTTTTTTGGTACCATAGAGTTGCTCCGAAAACAGAAGATAGAGGGAGTCTCGGAGCTCGCCATCTCCAGCGATCTCTACATTGGGAAAAAACATGGAGTCAGCTCCGGCAGCCCCCGACCCCGCCGCCAGCGAGCCGGGCAGCAGCGGCGCGGACGCGCCCGCCGGCTCCAGGGAGACCCCGCTGAACCAGGAATCCGCTCGCAAGAGCGAGCCGCCCGCCCCGGTGCGCAGACAGAGCTATTCCAGCACCAGCAGAGGTAGGAGGCTGCGAGAGGGGCTGAGGAGGGGGCGGCGGGAGCCCCGGCGCGGAACTGGGGGCGGCCGGGAGCGGGCGCCCGGGGCGCGGGGTCGGGGGCCGCGCGCGAGCCTGCGCCGGCGCCCCGAGCTCGGAGCACCCCCTTCCCCTCCCCCCTCGGCCCCCCAGAAATGTTGCAAACTTTTGCAGCCCGTTCTCGGGTTGCGGGAGGAGAGGGGGGCGGGGGACGCGGCAGGAGGGTTGACAGCCGGCGGGTTCACCCCCTGGCTTTGATTTTTCTGCAAAGAGAGGAGGAAAGCCGCGTTGCCGAAATTAAATACGCTCCCCAAAATACGGAGAACCGGAGAGTGGGGGCCCTGGAAAGAAACTTTTAAAGCGGCAGTGTCCTTTAAAAAGGAAAGGAAGGGAAAAAAAATTCTGTTTATGACCACCCTCTTCTCCCTTTACCTTTTCTCCTCTTGACAGTCTTGGCCCCGGCAGCCCGAGACGGGGTGGGTTTTCGGCCCCCCACAGAGCTGAGGGGGGCGTTAGGAGTGAGTGACCAGGGCAGCTCCGGGGGTGGAGAGGGGGCGCTCCTGGACTTGGGGGGCGACGTGGGCACCTTCTCTGGAGCACGGCGTTGGGTTTGGGATTTGGAGATTGGGCTGGAGGAAGCAGGGTGCGGGCGCGCGAGGTGCTCGCCAAGTTGTCTAGCGGGCGCGGCGAGGGGAGATGCGCAAGTTTGCAGACCCGGGGTTCGCAGCCGGACGCCCATCTTGGCGGGGGGCGTGTGCGCGTCAACTCGCCCGGGGCGGCGGTCTTGTGGGGCGCTCCACGCGCATTCGGAGTGAGCGTCTGCAAAAGCAAACAAGCAGAAAAGAAAGATCGCCAAGGCACCCAAACTTATTTCTGACCTGGGAAATCCTTCCCTCTCCAAGCGTTTCTGCAAGAACCTGGGAATGGTCAGTGCGAGTTGAATGCTGGTTGGGTAGTGCGATCGATGTTCCCCCCTCCCCGGGCGATATTTACACACTTCATTTTGTAGAATGTGTGTGCGTGTGTATGTGTTTGTTTGGAGGGGGGCTCCATTGCCGCCTCCTTGCTTTTTTTCTAGTTAAAGTGAAGTGTTGGGGAAAGCTCACCCTCTTCCTTTCTTAAAGGTATCGGCACCTGATTTGGGGTTTTTCTTGGGGATGGGGGATTATTTATTTGAATGCGCCTGGAGTTTGCAAACAACAGGAGGAAGCTACGGCTTTAATTACTGTTGTTAATAATGTATAAATCATCCCTGTCACTCTAGAGGAAGCAGACTCGCGCGAGCCGCCCAGGGCTGGGGGGCAGAGAGGATCTCCAGCCCTGGCTTGGGCACTGGCCCAGCGGGCCCCCTCTTCTTGCCACTCGGCTTCTGGCGGCGATTGGGGAGGGCGGGAGAGGCGAGTGGGGGCCCCCGGGAGCCGCTCCCTTCTTCTCGATGTTAGAGTTGGAGGTAGGAATATGGCTGATCATGTGCTAGCTGTTTTACAGTATTCCCCCCCTACACACACACCTTAGCCACACCCCCTGTCCAGGCGCTTTCCCATTCACGGAATTCGAGTACAGTAAAAGCCATCAGGATGACACACGCGAAAAACATTTAATTAAAGGCGATTTCGAAAGAGTGAACACATTGAACTGCGGTTTGAGCAGGAGGGAGGGGGCAACGAGGGTCGGGAGTACAGGGAGGGGGATCGGGGCTGGGGGCCGGGACCTGCAGCTAGCTCGGGGAGTTTGTGTGTGGCGAGCTTTTGGCTGCACAGAGTATATTTAGACCTGAGACGGTGGATTTGGAATGCGAGCGGGTTATGTAACAGGGTTAATCAGAAACACTGGAGAAAATCCCCTTCATGTGTTTCTGAGGCTTTTTTTTTTTTTGGAAGGATGGGGGACATAGTATGTAGGAAGCCACAGTAATTTCTGGTTTGTGCTGCCACCCCCCTCCGTCTTAGGCATCCCCCTCCCGTGTGTTATTAGCATCTTCAGGTGTCATTCTTGCCAGAAGGTGTTCTTGCAAGAGATCGGGGTGGCAGGCTGCAGAACCGACTAGCAAATCCGTAACTGGCTGTTCTTGCAAATTATATAACGATGGGGCTTTCAGTACCACCAGGCCTCTAGGCTCAGCAACAAGGGGAGAGGGACAGTGTAGGGGTAGGATGCATCTTGCACAGCTGACCTGCTGACCCACATCCCCTTGCCCCCTAGAGGGCCACCCCCCACTCTCTCTTCTTTGAACCAACCTCTTGTCCATCCCTCCAGAGATTTAATGGGGGGAGGGAGAGGAGGTAAGGCCCAAACACTCAACTCACATCCTGCACGCAGGCACTAGGTTATATAACAGTCTGAATGGAAAAAGGAAGGTCAGAGATGGAGGCATCCTTTAGCTAACACAGCAGTAGTAATAGCTTCCAGAAATTATGTGCATTTGCAGACTTTAACCTCAGATGTACTGTCTGCTCCTCAGGGGTACCAATCTTTGAGAGTGAGAGCTAGGGAGAAAAAGAGAGAATGTGTAAGTATGCTTGGTAGATGAGAGTGATTTGAAAATGGGAAATGTTTGGGTTTTCAGATGATGTAATGGAGTTGGCAGAATATGCAAGTCGGCTCCCAGAGTGTAAGCAGCAAGAAAATTGGAGCTGGCATCCAGTATTAATGTTGCATAAATTACAATATCGGAAAGAAATTAACCTACACACTAGGTGATTATGCCTTTTTAATACTTAAAACATAAAGGCACACAACTCAAAAGGAAAAGCAAACATCATCACCTTAAAATTAGCATTTTCAACCTCAAGGAGGGTTGAGTGGAGTCCTTGGCATTGGGTGAAGTGCGTGCTTTCTGATTCGGAAGATGCTTTCCAGAGAGGTAGCTGGGTTAGCTTCCAGGCAGCCAGTGTTTGCAGTCCACAGAGATTGTGGTCAGGATTCTCGTGACATTGAGGTGACCTCATGAGACATTACCTAGGTAGACTTGAAGCTGTTGCTGGATTCTGAACACCTGGGAATCTACCAGTGAATGGGCCATGCACCATGAGTGCCTGAGCTTCCAAAATCAGATGTGTGACTTTATAATCTGAAAGACGGCCTCCCCTTCTTCTGAAAACTGGGCAGGGAATGTTAGCAGTTTTAGTGGAACTGTTCTGTTTTCTGGGTGGTATTAATGATGGCTGGTGTCGTTCAGTTCCATCTTTTCAGCCCAATGAAAGGGAAGAAAGAAAGGCAAGAGGCAACGTGGGAAGTAAGAATGAAGCGGAAAAACTACAGCGAATCTTTAATATAACATGGCTTTCAGGGACTTAAGGGAGCCATGAGCATTGTGACATAACTGTTGTTAAAAACCCTCTTTCAAGTAAGTCTGAAAGAGAAAAACAAATATCGTATATTAATGCATATATGTGGACTCTAGAAAAATGGTACAGACGAACCGGTTTGCAAGGCGGAAATACAGACACAGACGTAGAGAACAAACGTATGGACACGAAGGGGGGAAAGGAGGGGGTGGTGGGAGGAACTGGGAGATCGGGATTGACATGTATACACCAATATGTATAAAATAGATAACTAATGAGAACCTGCTATATAGAAAATAAATAAATAAAATAAAATTTAAAAATTCAACCCCCCCCCCAAAAACCCTCTTTCAGAATCTCATTATTATGCACACACCAGAATACGTATTCTACCTCCCTAAAGTTTACCTGACGGAGCTGTGTGCCCCGCAGTTGGTCTGGAACGCCAGTGCTGAAGGTGGAAGGCTTTTAGGGCAGGCTGACCTAAGGGAAAAATCGAAGCCAAAAGATGGGATTAACACTGAAAAGCTCAGTTGGGTTGAGATCGAACCTCCTGGAAGCTCAGCTTAGATTGACTTAAAATCAGTTAAGAAGGCCTGTAGTTTATATGGAGCCCTGAGGACTTCTAGACCTACAGAAGTCTTTGCCTTTCAAAGTGCTTTGCCACCATTCCCCTCCTCGGTCTTGGCTGATTCACTTTCTGGTCTGCTTTCTTGCCTGGCAATTTCGAGCACTTTCTAGAGATTGATTCTTGAATCAGCTTTTCTTATGTGTACCTGGCTCTCCCCAGTGAACAAATGATGCCCCATAGTTTGAAGGAGCTACTGGCTGGGATAAAATTCTTTGCCAGAGGGATGGAATAATTATTTTTTTAAACTAAGGGGCTTTCATTTTCCAGTAAATTGCTCATAAAAACATTTATAATTATACCCTTTAAAAATGTAATAGAATAATTTTAGAAAATGCATTTGATGATGATTATGATAACCTTTTCTGTTGCTTCCTCCTTCTTTCTTAAAAAGAATTGAATTATATGAATCCAGAAGTCAAATCCTGAGTGGCTAAAAACATTTACAACAGACTCTTTTTTTATATTAGTCACCTGCTGGAATTTTCCAAAACCTACCGGTGTTAAGAGGAGCCCTTGGCTTTAGAAAACGTCTCTGTTTCCGAAACTGAAATATGGAGCCTGCATGGACCAGACCCCTCATCAGGAGACCTTAAGCTTGTGTTTTCCAGGTAGCAGAGGTTGGCGGGGGGGGGGCGGTACAAGCGTGAACTGCTGGTTCCACATCAGACTCCTAGGTGGGATGTAGGGAGGTGTAGGAATGTTAATCGCAATAGCTGTTACCTCCGGATGCAAATGTTCTGGGGTCTTTGGTGACAGCTGAATCACTTTTGAAAGCAAACTGATCCCTGTCCAAAGCTAACCTTTGGAATGTGAGTGAGACAAGCCCGGGCTTCTTCTCCATGGGCCATACTCTTGTCAGTTCTGAGTTAAGATTCACGTTTTTCTCCCGATTCTCCCATTCTTGCGTTTAGGAAGTTGTGGTGTGATGTTGGAAGGACAGACTGAGTTGGGTGTCACTTCGAATTCCGTTGGTGTGGTGTGGTCCCTAACAGCAGGTGCCACTTTTTCTGAGGGTGTCCCCCCCCTCATCTTCCTGGTCTCCTTGATGAATGGTGCTTCTATGCTTATCTATGTATTTCTGTGTCTGTGGAAGCAAAATACTTAACTACATTTCAGGTGTCTGGGGAAAGAGTTGTAATGTGATTGCCCCACGCACAAAATTTTTCACAGAGATTGCTACTCTCCTCAAATGACATATCCTGCTGCTTGCCCTCTTTGTCTTTCACGAGCCAGTGTGCTGGAACTCTGAGGTAGACATCATCCTTCCCCTCCTCAAGGAGACTCCTGACCCATTCATCCCAGACTAGTAAGAGGTTCTTCCAGAGCAAGAAGAGTCTGCTTTGAAAGGCCTTGAGGTGCCAGAGTGAACACCAACCTAGAATGTGCAATACCTTTCTGAAAATGAAGACTGTCTTCCTTGCTGAGAATTTAAGAACAGCCTCCTCTTTATTTCTCTCTCTGCCTCTCTGAGGTGTTCTCTCTTCCATCATTTAAAACAAAATGTTTTTTTACAAGGGTGGTTTTTTTTTTTTTGGTATCTCATTCAGAATGGAAAGTGTTGGTTTGAAATGAGCTGTTAAAATGTTCATCCATCTTATTAAGCTGTACATTAAGAAAATTACAGTTGAATATTGTGAATTAACACCTCCCCAAAACTCTACAGGTAGACAGTGTTGGAGCATTGATTAATATACAATAAACCATGATTTTTCTATAAGAGTACCAAGGTGTCACTGATGAATTAGTTTTTCTGGCTAACAGGAGATTGAGCAGAAATATTTTTTGTCTTTTCCTTACTGAATGTGTTTTTAAAGTGTGCTGGTCCCCTTTCCTGCCCTGGAAAGAACATCGAGGATGTAATTGAATCTTTCTTGGAGGTTCGAGGATCTTAGGGTACCACAGTGTCACTGTTCTGAGGATGAATTCTGATTGTACATTATACAACTGTAAATGGAGACAGTATCAGAAATTGGGCTAATCTGTCCTGATCCCTGCTTGGAAATTGTTTTCTTTTTTTGGTTAAATCTTCAATATCGGTATGTTTTGTTACTTGCCTCCTTTGTTCTCTGAGTTGCAAGTTGCAGAATAGAAATTCACATCAGTTAGTTGATTCTGATTAGTTGATATTTTTACTTTAGAGGAAAATTTCAACCTGAGTCTAGACCTTAATTCTTTCTCTAGCAGCGTAGAGGATGTAAAATCATCCTTAAGAATGTAGGAAGGCTATTGTATTTACAGATAAGTTACATGCTGTATTACTGTAGCATTATGTAACTTCTCCCCTGTGTAGTGGTAGATAGAAATGTCAGCTATTTTTGCCTCTCCTTTAGGTGAGTTGAAGGGGTTTCATCAATCCTGAAAGTTAGGAAATTCTAGGGTTAGAAGGAAGACTTTCAAGGATGTCAGTAAAGAACAGTTAGATTTCTCCAGAGGAGACTCTCTCTCCAAGCTTAGGCCCTCGTTCACTGGACCAGTGTGGAAAGCATCCCAGGTACTACAATCAGAGGCTGACTTTCTCAAGACCATCCCACCTGATTTAATGGTAGTCTGTGGTTATCATATGATATCTTTTTTTTTTTTTAACATCTTTATTCGAGTATTATTGCTTTACAATGGTGTGTTAGTTTCTGCTTTATAACAAAGTGAATCAGCTCTACATATACACATATCCCCATATCTCCTCCCTCTTACATCTTCCTCCCACCCTCCCTATCCCACCCCTCTAGGTGGTCACAAAGCACCGAGCTGGTCTCCCTGTGCTATGTGGCTGCTTCCCACTAGCTATCTATTTTACATTTGGTAGTGTGTATATGTCCATGCCACTATCTCCCTTCGTCCCAGCTTACCTTTCCCCCTCCCCATGTCCTCAAGTCTGTTCTCTACATCTGCGTCTTTATTCCTGTCCTGCCCCTAGGTTCTTCAGAACCATTTTTTTTTAGACTCCATATATATGTGTTAGCATACGGTTATGTGTTTTTCTTTTTCTGACTTACTTCACTCTGTATGACAGACTCTAGGTCCATCTACCTCACTACAAATAACTCAACTGAGTTATCTTATGATATCTTTGATATCCTAGTGTTGGAAATTCAGCTGGGGAGTCTTGGTGTTCTTCTGTGACAGGCTTATTATTATTATTATCATTATTTTACTTTTGGAGTAAAGACATAAAGGAGATTGTCTAAAGCAATCCTTAGAAGAGTGGAGTAGGGCATGATGAGGAATAAACGTACCATAGCCCGTGGGTTAGGCAGGCTCCATTTCGGCTCTGGCTTCTACATGCTAATGTAAAAATGAATTACAGGTAACAATTCCCTTGTGTTGGTGGAAGAACAATCTTCTTTTTCCTAACATGTTTATGGCCTCCACTGACACATCATTATTACAAACTGTCTTATCACATTACGTGCTGTGGCACGTTGACAATGGCACGGCCCTGTGGTTTTCCAGTGATTGTCTTGTCCACAGAATGTGCCCGTCGTGGCCCTGTCTGCAGGACCCACCACAGTGGAGAGGACAGGTTTTCCCACACCCTGGAAGGTGCTGGAGGCCTCCAGGCTGTCCCAGGTAGTTTCTACACCCTTGCTGCTTTCCCTGGAGCTCAATCAGAGGCTGGAAACCGAGAGGAATAATCAAGGTGTAGAGGATTTATAGTCACCCAGCCTCCAATGATCTCTAACAGCATGGTTGGGCGTTTGAATTTTGATCATGAACTATCGTAAAGTTTTTTGAAACAATTAGGAAGTTCCTACATCTGTGAAAAGACCATAATAGATGAAACTCTTCCTGGGTACCAGGAAGGGTACCACTTGGTACAGGATTCTCACGCCTGTGAAGGAGGCAGTGCACTGTTAAAAATACCTAGCTTACTTCGGGGGAGGATTTGGCTGAATACTGATGAAGTTTATGAAATATGAATGTTGTGAAGTTGCTGTACGTAAGTGGTAGGCGTGTGTGAAAGAAGTAAAAAGCAATAAAATGGTGTATAAATGACACTGAAACTTGATGGACTTGTATACGTGACAAGAATGGTGACGTTCGGGTCTGTGTCTAATGGGGGAGAATCAACTGGCTTAAAATCTATATGTCAGACTCTGAATGTGGGACTAAAAATTACAACGTATAGAGTCATTTGACTTATTTTATAAGCAAAGAATGCTACCAAGGATAAACAGGCAGGTTGCAAAGAAGAGAGGTGAAACGGAATGGGGGGAAAACAGGAGGGACCAACACTTGAATTTATAATGAGGTATGGTAATCACTGTTTTAAATAATCCAGACTATTAACAGCTGTGCTGCTAGGTAGAGAATTCGTTATAGCCAAACAAAAGGCATCACTATGAATTTTAGGTTGTGTGGGAGAAATCCTCTTGGTCCCCAAAGCATAAAGGCATGTACTGAGAAGCAGAGCTGCACATGTAATTTTTTCTATCTCATCCTGATTAATTGACAGCCGACTGTATGCCTGTTTCCTGAAGGTGACTTTACAATCTCCAGACACAGACATTTCTCTCAGAAGTGGAGTGAAGGAAGGAGAGCCACATGCTAAAGTGTGTTTCACTGAGTGAAGTATTGGGGGGGGAAGATAAGAGTGGTGAAATAGGGGAAGGGGGTCGTGCATACAGAGATTAAGGATGCTGCCTGTGGGGGGCTGGGGAGCGGGGGCTGTGAGTGAAGGAAGGGAATCTCTAGAGGGAAGGAGATTCCCATGCAAAAGAGGATGAAATTAGCAGTAACTCTGAAATGGCTGGGAACGTGCCTTTCTAATTTTAAATTATCTTTAACAAGGACGATGAACAGAGGAAAAGTTGGCACTTTGAGAAGTTATGATGAACTTGTTGAGAATGCCAATTGACAAAGGCAGGTAAGGGAATATTTGGAGAAACAGAACAAGAGTAGGTCTGAAGGGCAGGCCGATCTGCTGCCTAGTGTGTTAAGGGAATTGGCTGGCGTGTTTATTGACTCTTCCAATTAGTTTTAAAGAAACCCGAAGAAATGGACAAAGACGGAGAAAAGACAACCCGATATGATTCTGCCCTTCCAGAAGCAAAGGGGCCTATATCATCCCGTATGATCAACGCCAGTCATGGGGAGGAGTGATTGCTTACAAGTTAATGGATTTTCAACAGACAAATGGCAGAAGAAACGGGTACATTTCGCAATTCTCAATAAACTGCATTGCTTTTCATTTTCACTGTACACTTATAAAGCCAGTGGATGGTAAAAAGGCCACGGTAACAATACAGCACGTACTCCCAGGAACGTTTATGTGATGGGGATATTATATCTGGAAGTACAGAGCACCTGGGAGGGGGAACTGCCCATAACTCTCAATTGTGCAGGTAATGAAGCAGGAGGAAAGCAAAGGCAAATGAAATACTTTGATAATCAAAGACGATGCTTCTTCTAGTGATTGTATTAGTTGACTGATGATGAGAAGGATGAAATCGCTGGCGTTGTATTTTACCGTTTCTGGCACTGTGACCCACTTTGGATGAGCACGTTTCTACAGAAAGTGCATGAAGAGTGGTGAGCTGCTAAACTTTCTCGAGGGCCCCCAAAAGAATCAGGAGAACTGAAGGTACCCCTGAAAGGGCTCTAAAAAATTCAAAAGCTCGCTTTCTAATCTTGAGCTTGTGGGTGTACATTAGATATGTAGGGCTCACTCATGAGGTTGCCATGGGTCATGTTTTATTAGACTAAGGCCTGTTAGAGCCAGAAGAGGCCTTAAGAACCATCTAGCCTACACCCCACCCCCCATTTAAACTGGTACCCACAGAGATCAGAATATGCCTGAGGTCCCATTCCTAGTAGGTAGCAAGGCTGTGACCAGAACACAGGTCTTCTCCCTCCCTAACAATGTTCCTTCCACTTGTGTGCTATGTCAGGATGCTCAGAAGTTCCAGCAAGTTCTTGTCCACCAGGAGACACCCCCCCGCCCCGCCCCAAGGCTATTACGTTATGTGCGCAGGTTAACCCAGCCTTAGGTGGTAGATATGTATGAAAGTCACTTTGTTTTGGCTGTGCATCAACAGTAGAACATTATCAGTATTATTATATTTTAATCCCATTGGGCGTTTTTATTATTCATTAAAAATTAGCCGGTGAGCTTGAGGCTCTGCCAGTAAAGCCATTCGAAAGAACAGTGAAAATTGTGCCTGTGTCTCCCGCTGTGACTTGGTAGAAAGTAAAATACAGGACATAGAGTGGGGCATCCAGTACTTGGAGCCCTTATATTTGCTGGAGCTAGAGGCAGCCAGCTCTAGCTGTGCAATGGGGGAGGGTTATCTCTCAGCAGCTGTCCTCTTTCATCAAGGCAGAGGGTTTAAGGCTATGTCTTTTATAGGGATGCTCCTGAGCAAGTCTGTGAATGGAATAGTATGTAGCCAGTAAAAATCATGTAGTGGAAGATGCTTGGGATCTACTACTTAGTGAAAAGTCATGGCTTTCATAGTAGTGTGCAGGGAATGGAATCATTTTTTATAAAAACTATAGAGTGTGTGTGTGTGTGTGTGTGTGTGTGTGTGTATGTATGTATGTATATATTAACATGGGCCCACGTGTACCTAAATGATAAATGATAAAGTGGTCAACTCTGGATGGTGGGATTATCTTTGAGTTTCTCTTTCTCTGTGCCTTTCTGTATTTTCTGAGTTTCCTGCATTTATGCATGTATTATTTTTATAACTGGAAAAAATAAATCTTTTTTTTTTCAAAAGAGATTGTGTGTTGTGAAACTGAGAGGCCACTTTGAAGGAACTGATCTGAACTTAGTATGTTACACAGAATTTCTTGATGTTTCAGGATGGGCCAAGTTTACTGGCCCAAAGAGCAGTACCTTTGACAGTCATATTTAGCCAGGAAAACAAGGGTCATTCAGCTTGGATATGAAAACAAGTGTCCTAATATTGGAATTTCTTTTCCCTCTAGTGCAGTGTCTTTCAAGGGCTTATTATGAGAAAAACGTAATATATTGTAAGCCAGTGTACACACACACAGTAAACTTTTCACATAAAGTATCCATTACCTGCAATGCACTGTTATTTTTGCTCTATTATTTAAAGACAAAATACAAGTCATGAGCCACCAGATTGGTTTCATGATCTATTTATGGGCTGCTCCTCGAAGTTGAAAACCACTGTCCTGGGCATGAGGTAGAAGCAGCCTTTCTGTGGGCTGTGGCCTGGAGGTGGGAGGAGAGGAGGGAGGGAGGGAGGGAGGGTTTCCACAGTAACTGATGTCGGACTCCAGGTGTTACTCATTATAGTTTCAAGGAAGAGTTGGGGGAGGGAAAATAAGGTAAATGCTTATTATTTGTAATCATTCAGTATCTTTATGCCACTTTTAGCACATGCTCATTAATATCCTGTTCCATTTAGACATGCATCTGCCTAGTTTGGCTTAGCATGTAAATTCCGGGATCCCCTTTGCTTGGAGCTGTCATCAGTGTGGACAGGCACAAGGGTGGCATTGTTTCAGTCAACAGATATTTTCTGAGCACCTTCTCTGTGCTGGGCACTGTGCTAGGCTCTGGGGTTAAAGCAGCAGACAAGAGAAGTCAGATCCCTGCCTTCCTGGATCCTACATTCTAGTGGTGGCATCTCAGTGTAGCCCGTTGTCCGGGTCGCCTTTGACCAGACACTCCTGAGGGTTCTCCTCCACATGTGTCTTGAACTTAGCCTCTTTTTACCTCTATTCCTTGTATGGGCCCTGCCCCTTCCCCTTCTCTTCCTCCCCATCCCATCTCCCATCTTATGTCCAATCTCTTTGCTTCTTGAGATCCTACAATCGTTTTAGCTTCAGATAAGACTCACCCCATCCTTCCTGCAGTTCTCAGGCCCCGTGTCTTTTACAGTGGTCAGTCACATGGGCCTTACTCATTCAGTCAGCATGTGGCCTCTTTCTTCTCCAGGTTCCCTTACACTATCTTCTAGTGTTATTTCCTGGGCAGGAGTCTAGTCCCCGCAAGAAGACGAGCTCCATGGTTTATTCTTTCACCCCTGCACAGCGCCTTGCAAAAAGTTGGTGCTCATTAACTGTGCAGATTGTCTCTCCCACGTTGCCCTGCAGAGCTGTTTGCTGCCTCAAAAGACTCAGCTCTGCACCTCCCAACTCTGCAAGTGCAGCTTCTAGTTGCTTCTACTTCCAACTGGGCCTTGGGTTTGGACCCAGCCACCCTTGTTTGTCCCACTTCTGTCTCTCTTGGATCCACCAATCCTCCCCTCCGTAGCAGGTTCAGGCCTGCTCCAGTCTTGAGCAACTCAGACCAAGGCTAGACGTGTTGGGAAACAGCATACGTGGCTGGTACAAGCCTGCTGGGAGTGAGGCCCAGGTGTGCTGTGTGCTAGCTGTGTGACCTTAGGTAAGTTCATTCACCACTCAGTCTGTTTCTTATGTCATCTGAAAACCGGGGATGTTTATGATGCTGGCTTCCCACAGTACTTGAGAAGCTCACCTGCGAGGATGCCTGTGCAGCAGCTGGCGGGATGCCCAGCACACATTCAGTGTCGCTCCAGTGTTGTTGGTGATGGCGGAGCACACCCGGGAGCAGGGGGCCCTCTGGCCATTTCTCCCCTGTCTCCTCTTCAGGTCTGCAGCTCCCTTTGCTTCCAGCATTCCTCCCTGGTTCTGATTGGTTGCTCTGTGAAATAAGCAAGAGTCCTAGGGCATCTGAGTCTTTCCGTTTAACTACCAGTTCTCTTTCCTGAACTGGATCCTATCCCAGTCCCTCAGCTCCGCTGCCACAGGCTAGATCCTGCCAAGTGCAGGCGAATCACTTAAGTTCAACCCCGTCAGCCCCTTGTTGGGCTTCCCTGAGGTTACACCCCACACCTTCAACTGAACCAGAGGAGGGCCTCATGTCTGCCTGCTCCCTTCCCCCGCCCTCACTAGTCCTGTAGTACCGCTGGCTGCCCCCTCCAGCCATCTAGGCTGGGGGAGTGCCCTCCTTCCCACTCTGCTGGGTGCTCTCTCATGCCTCATTTCTCAGCAACCCGTCTTTGCTTGCCCTCCCTCCCCCCTTAGTCACTTTCTCCTCCCTGCCAAAAAAAATCACAGTGGAGAAGCTTGTCTTCGAGGGTTCCATTCAACTTGCTCTACATTAATGCTCCACTATGGTGACCCACCGCTGAGTCTTTCACTTGTAATGTAATCTAATAATTTACATGCACTTTGCAAGCAGTACTCTCAGAGACTCACAACCTGCTTGAAATCACTCTGCTGTTACAGTATTTGAGCTGATGAGAGAGCAGCATGAGAAAGAGTAGTTATTGATACTACAATGGTATCGGGTAAATCTGGGAAAATAATGTTCGCCCAAGGTGAGGGTGTGCCGATGGATTATAATATCCTTCCTTAGAGAATCATTTAAGCTTGCTAAGGGTCTTTGATTGCTTTTTGGCTTGTAATTGGACTAGGCTAGGTCAAAGTATTGTAGGAATAGAAGCATAGGAAGCTAGAGGAAGTGAGCTAGGCATGGAATCCCATCATCCTGGGATGCTGTGAAAATGTTTTCGTTTTGATATACTGTATGACTTTTACAGAATTAATTGGCACTGTGATTAGGTTGCTTTATTTCTTCCCTCAAACATGTTGGAAGCCGATCCTAATATGCAGTAGTAATGAAAATAGAGTAATGCTGTAATAATAGTACCATTGTAAAGTGAATTACACCATTAAGCATCTATTTTGTCTAACTTGTATTGTGATGGTGTGAGTGATACACACACATGCAGACTTAGAGTAGCTGGTCTTTAAGAAACAGGCTCTAGCTGAGAAGCCCCAATGCTATATAATATTGAACAGTCAGTGAATGAAAATAAACCATTGTTCAGTGAAAAAGTGAATTTTTATGTATTTAAATATAAATTTATATATGTATACACACATATATACAAGTACAAACACATAAACACACACAGGCACACAAATATTGTACCAGTCAGGCAGATCAAGAAGAAGATATATGACTAGCATTAAAGTGCTTGCCTGTGTTGCCTTTTTAGCAAATTGGCTGGCCTGCCTGGGGACAGGTATCAGTTATGGCAGGCCAAGTCAATAATAGTATCAAGGGTAGGGTTTGAAAACAAGGCTTCATGTATTTGTTTCAACCTTTTCATCCTTATTATATCTGGGAGCCTCTATGAATTGACATGTCTCAAGTTGGGAAAGAAGCATTAATGGCCCAGGAACTCTGGTCATTTTATTTTGTCATTTGTCTCCCAAGGAAGGACATTGGCCAAACAACTTCTAACACAGCAGAAAGAGATAGGCATATTTTTACACCTTAAGTCATAAGCTAACCCTAGAGCAGAAACAGGATCTGAGAAGGTGGCATCAGATGTGGCTGCTCACAGTGGGGCATGTGAATTAAGAAGTCCCAGGATGAATTACACTTTGCTTTGGTTCCAGTGACTTTATCCCTGAACCTTCAGGAGAATTGGCATCAGTGGGGTAGTTTGGCAGTAAATGTGCATGGATTTCCAGCCATTTCCAGGGAGGTCCTGAAGACTTACCTGGTTAATCTCTAGGCTGGTTTGCCGCCTCCAAGACCTCCTCTCTATGTTTTCGTGCAGAGGCCATCTGGAAGGGATTTTGTTGGTCATCTCCATCTCTCACCTGCCCTCACTCCAGGATCTTGCTTCTGCAGCACTGTCAGTCAGTACCACCACCTGGTAATCTGAAACCCCAGAAAGACCTCGTCCAAAGAGTTGAGATTTTATGTACTTTAGAATATATCTAACTTTCATATATATATAATGCTGGCTCTGATGACCAGAATATCAAAAGCTAATTTTCTTCATAAACAACTGCGCTTTCTGTATCTCAGGTCAACAATGTTGATTTTTTAAACTCTGTGAGCATTTGAGGAAAGAGTACACAGCATCCATGCCTGGCATCTGGATTAAGAATATATTTAGTGGAGAAATTTTATTGCAAACCTCGGTGAAAAAATATCAATATCACATTGTGCCCAATAAAACATTATAATGAAAATTACCGTGGTGTTTGACAACATCCTGGTATTAATTGGTCTTGTCCATTATTATTTCTTAGTAGCAAACACACTCTGGTTTTATCGCTCATTAGTTACAGTCTTTATTGAAGTCACATTTTGCTGCTTCAGCTCTGTTTACCTTCTTATTGGTCTCAGTTCCTGGAGGGCAGCGTTGTAAATTGCCTTGAGTTTTCTGTCCCACATCTCTGCCTCTTACTTTGTCGTTCAGTGAATGCCCTCAGGATGCCAGTGACGGTACAGGTTAGAATCAATATGTGAAAGATGAGCCAGCTGAGGGAAAACTGGGATGAGGCAAGAAAATCTAATATTCTTCGAAAGCTTCAGATGTTTAAAGGTGATGCAATATATTGCCTCCTTTCATTGATACATCAGGTATTAATTGAGCACTTACTATGTGCCACATCCCCTGTTGGTCAGTGGAGGTACAGAGTTAAATTAAGGGAAGAATCGATAGGCAGGAAAGACCTATTAACTAGTAATTTCAAAAAAACATGGAGCGTGCCATAATAGAGATATTTACAAAATGTATAGTGCACAGAAGTGGGAGGAAACATTTCACGAGGAGTCAGGGAAAGCTTACTGAGTGGGTATCTCTGCCTAATTTTTGGAAGAATGGGGAGTGATTTGCTTAGAGGGCAAAAAGTGAGAGGGCATTCTGGGCCAGGGTTCATGAAGTGCAAGTTCATGGCACATTCAGGTAGGGTGAATGAGGTGGAGCCTGGCCTAAGCATAGACTGTGTGGGCAGGACTAGGAGATGAAGCTGGAGAAAGAAGACGGGGGCCAGGCAAAGCATTTTGGACCTTTTCCTAGGAAAAAATTTTGAGCAAGTGAAAAATATCTGATTTCTTTTTGGTAAAGTACTTAAGCCTAAGTATGTTGAGGTTGGGGTGGAGGATTGCCGGTGATAAGGAGCCAAGTTAGGAGACCTCTGTGGTGCTTCTGGAGAGACGTGCTGCAGGCTGGGACCGGAACGGGGTGCGGAGGTGGGCTCTGAGGGAGCATTTCCCAGGGGGTGGAATTGGAGGTGCATGGTAGACGTTCCCACAGGAGTCAGCCCCAGAGTTGGGTGGAATTATTGGCTGGGACGGTTTGGGGTGTGACGTGAAGAGGGGAGACGGCAGGGGTTCCATTTTGGATGGGCTGAGTTGGAGGTGCCGGGGAAGTATCTGGAAATGTAGGTCTGGCAGGGAGCGTGTGACAGTATGGCACCTTTGGGATTAGGAAAACCAGTCTTTTAACCAGGCCCTGGAGCTCAGCAGGGACCGCCGGGCTGGAGATACTACGAAGCAGCATTTATGACAGGGGACTGGCAGGTGAAATTTTTACACAGGACATGTTTCTGGATTTTGAAGTGAAATCAGGAGAAAATAAGCCTAAGGTCCAGGTGGTTCTGGCTAAGAAAGTTAAGAGGATGGATTGGTGCAGTGACAGAGAAAAGTATCTCGGAAAACTGGCTTTGGACCTGGAAATCTTGTATTTACTAGAGGCACACACACACAGGACAAACCAAGAATGTCTTTAAATTCAGAGTGAGGTTTTAATACACTTTGCTGCTTCGGGTTGCATTTGAGTTTTATCTGGTTGCATGGTGGTCTTGTTCCCAACATGTCTAATTGGTGATTGTAGAGTTGTTGCTCTTTTTTTTTTTTTTAAACTTTCTACACAGTCCAGCATTGATTTATCCTGTCTCTAAAGGGAATCTGCCTCACACTTGACAGAACCTCAGGGTTGGGAGAAGTGGAATGCATAGTAGCTGTGGAGAGCCACATTGCCCAGGGAGAAAGCCTTTGTGGGAGAGAAGGTTGAAAGAGGGTCTTGAGAAAGGGTGTGAGATCTTCAAAGGATGGATTTAGCCATGGGAAACTAAAAGAAAAGACTTTTTTTTAAGTTGACCAGGAAGAGACAAAGAAATGCACAAGTGTTTGTTGGTGGGCTGGTGGTGATAATGTTGATACTGACTCTAGTGGGATCGCTATTCTGCATGTTTGCAGCACTTACTGTTTGCAAGGAGCTTTCCAGTATTCAGTAGCCTCCGGAGGCCCTGGAAGGAAGTTGATAATGTCGCAGGCCACAGAGTGACTAAAGAATAAAGACGTGTGTAATTAGGGAGACCTGTTGACTTGAAACAACTCCAGTGAGTGTGACAGGAGGGGCTTAGCCTGTTGGAAGGACCCTCTCTTTGCCTTCTGATGTGGTGGCCGAGCTCTTATTGTTTTCAGTGAGCCCTGACTAAACACTTTCCCCGCAGGTACGCCACTAATATGTCACATGAATTATTTGTGTTATCTCCGTGCTGTGAAATTAGAGGCCTCTCCCCACAGTGCGATGCGCAGATTAACACGAAAGCCTGTTTTGTATGGTATGGGGGAAACAGGCACATATCAGGGAACTGTTTTGTGTGTGTTTGATCTGACAGTGGGGAGGCCTTGGGACGCCAGTGTCTTCTAAGACCCGAAAGCTGAGCTCCGGCTGGAGTTTTCTTCAAAGAGGTTTAAGTTTTATCCGTTGGCACTTCTGAGGAGGGGAAGGAAGGTTTGGAGTGGGTGATTCTGTGATGATTCTTTTCTTGCTGCTGTTTTCTTCTCGGTCTTTTTAACTTTGCAGAAAGCCCTTCCAGTTCTACGGTCAGACCCTGTTCAGGACGTTGGTGGCCAAACAGTCCCCTTTTGTTCAGTGAGCGTCCTATTTTTGTTGCTCTTGAAAGGTGCCCTTTGGGACAGCGGAGCCTTTCTTTGGGCTGTTTAGAATCAAGGCCTGAAGAAATCTAAACAGAAATCATTCTCAGCCCAGGCCAAGTGTCTCCTTTGCTTAGCGAGGCTAAGCTAACCCACACAAGATGAAATCTAACCAGCTGGTTACCTGAGAACCACCTTGGGGAGTTCTCCAGCCTGACTTCTTGCTTTGGCCACCATCCCAAGAGCCAGGGAAAGCTGAGGGTCACAGCCTTTCTGTGCAGAGATGCAGGAAGAGGGTTCCGGCTCCTAGTGAAGAAGCATAGGTTGGGTTATGTTTTAAAGGATCCAGTGTCGGCCTGCAGACGGTTGAGGCTCTGTAAGGATCCTGAGAGGAAGTAGCTCAGAGTAGATATTTATGATCATTAGCTTAGTTGTCTTAGAGTGGTGCAGTTTTTTTCCCTTTATTGCTCAAGCTTTCAGGGAGTTCATTTTATTCCATTCACTTACTTTTTCTTTTCAGAGAAAAAAGTATCCATAGCTTTAGCCCACCTCACATATTTCTATTATTCCCAGTTCTGCCTTTTTCTTTCACAAATTAGGTAAACTGAGTCATTTGAGAAAATTAGGGCATATATAGGATTTGATAGTTTAGAGGTTGTGCAGTTTGAGGTTATTTTATTTGCTTCTGTTATAACAGGTGTGAGGTTAGGCTCTGTGATTTGAAACAGAACCTTTATTCCTGCCCCAAAGATCCTCTGGTTTAGGGCTCACAGACCTCATTGCACAAGTACTGCCTTCAGTTTTGGAATTTTTCTTTCCACTTTAGGTATCGCATGGGTCAATCAGGTGGAATAGGGGAAGAGTTTTGGGCTTTGTTAGAGAAAGACTGGCTAGACAAGTTTGATCCCTCGGGGCAGTTTGGAACCTTCTTGAGCATGAGGTCATTGGTATATTTAAATTCTGAGCTTCCACTCGTACTGGTCAGTGAAGCTCTGTCCCTCTTCATTAACTGTATATTTTCCTCTGTGTTTCCAGAGGAGGAGACACCTGCCTGTCTGGGAAACCCCAGCATCCTGGGAGTGTCCATCCAGCTGGCCCCTGTGTATACAGACAACTGAAAAGTGAAGCAGTTTGGAGATGGGCATTGTTTTAAAGCTAAAGTCATATATTTCAGAAAGTTAAGGACTGGTTCTGTGACAGGGAAGTTGAGCTAAATATGCAGTTCTATTTTAATTTTCACTTTATGCCAAGGTGAAAGCATTGGTAGATAGGCTATAAATGTATAAGTAAGTCACTGCAAGAATAGCCCCTTGCAAAATGCAGATTTAGGAAGGCTAAATATTTTCTCACATACTTTAATGCACATGTATAACTAACCTCTGATTGAGTTCCTGAGAAAGGGATGTTGTATAACCACTTAACCTTGATCACTGTAATGAATTGCACAGCGGTCTGCACAACTGTAATGGAAGTATTTGGTTGTCTTAGCTTAGGCTGCAGTGACAAAATACCATAGACTGGGTGGCTTAGACCACCTTTATTTTCTCATGGTTCTGGAGCCTGGGAAGTTCAGACCCAGGTGCTGGCAGATTTGGTTCTTAACGAGGGCCCTCTTCCTGGCTTACCGATGGGCGTCTTTTTACTCTATCCTCACATGATGGAGAGAAGTCTGGTGTCTTTTCCTCTTCTTATAAAGGCACTAATCCCAATGGGGACCCCACCCTCATGACCTCATCTAAACCTGTTTACCTCCCAAAGATCTCACCTCCTAATATCATTACAGGGGGCAGCAGTTATGGCTTCAACATATGAATTTGGGAGGGGGCAGGGACACATACATATAGTCTATAATGTTGGTTGACACTTAACGCTTTCGAATAATTTTCAGGGTGGTCAATTTGTCTCCAAAAAGTTGTTTAAAATTCTTAACTTGATCATTTGTTTGTTTAAACAGAATCCGATTTTTCTGTGTATGTTTTATCGTAGGCATGGCTGTGTCTCATCATATTCCTGTACTGTTTGAAAGCTACAGTAGTAAAGCCCAAGGTAATTAAGGCTGTGGTATCATTGTTTTAAATTAGTGTGGGTGATTTTTTTAATGTAATTCAATGACAAATTCCTTCCTATTCTGCATAATTGGATCACATGTTAATTTTGTGGCAAATAAAGATCTATTTTACATTTCTATTAGAAAGACAAGTCCCTGTGGCTAGGTCTGAATTTGGATGTTTGCTGTTGGTGGTACTGAAGCAGTGAGCCTTTTAGAGTCGATTCAACTTCTAAAAAAAACGCATCTGTGACTCTTTTGGGTAAGGAAAGAGTTTTCAATCTAAAGGTCATAAACAGGCATAGGTTTCACATAGAAACAAATATTGAGAAGACAAGAAAATGAAGGATACAAGCACTGATGCAAGCAGAGAATAACTAATTCATAGGTTATCCAGTATGTTCTATATTCCCCAAAACGTTGACCTTTGCCTCAAGCACATCTGTTTGTGAATGGTTATCTGTATGATTAATGCCTTGGGAGTTTGCATGAAGCAAAATAATAAAGATAAGTTGTGAGTAGTGCACTAAACCAGTAATCAAGAGACCTGGGTTCTCATCCCAGCTTGACCATTCATCATGGAAGTGGCTTTGAGCAACTGGCTTTCACCACCACCACCTCCTCCCACCCTCCCCCAGCCCCCCAGCCCCACCTTCTTCAGGTGAGTCCCAGGTGTAGCTTACGGAGGCACTGAGCTACAAGTTCTGCCAGCTCTGACCTTCTGTGACCTTGTGACTAAGACCCAAGTTTTAAATGCAACAATGAATATACATTCCTTATTTTTTTCTCCCTTTTTTAAAAAAAAGAGGTATAATTTACATATCATAAAATTCACCCTTCTGAAGTATACAAGTCAATGATTTTTAGTAAATTTATACAGTTGTATAACCACCACCACAATCCAGTTGTGGAACAGCTTCTGTCACCCCCAAAAGATCCCTCATGCTCATTTGTTGTCACTACACCCTCCTATGGCCCAGTCTAAGGGTCATTCATCTACTTTCTGTCCCTGGAGATTTGCCTTTTCTGGATGTTTATTTAAATGTAATCATATAATATGTGGTCTTTTGTGTCTGACCTATTTTACTTAGTATCATAGTTTTGGAGTTCATCTATGTTGTAGCAGGTATTGGTATATGGGTCCTTTTTATTGCTGAATCCTATTCCATTGTATGGACATACCACATTTGCTTTATCCATTCATTAGTTGATAGTTCCCTTTTTCTTCCTTTTTTGTCCTGTGGGGCACTTATTCTCACTGTAGCCTGCTCCATATGGGGAAAGAACAGATCTCTCTTAGAGAAATGCTAATTCTTGATCTCATATCTTCTTTAGTAGAAGAGGCCAGAATTTTGTGTTTTAAACCACTTAAAATCTTCCAAGTTAGTGGACTGAGCTGTCTGGGTCATTGAAAATGTGATCAAACAACCATGTAGTAACTATCAGTAAATGGGAAAACACTAGCTGTGGACCCTTCTCCCATGATATACAATTAATGTAAATGTGAGGTTTCCCCATAAATGAACTTGACTCAAAAGCTTTCCCAATGTTGTTTGTTGTTTTACACATTGGGTGATGAAATACTTGGAAGCAAGTGTTAAGGATACTGGCCATTACTCTGACATAATAATGTTACTTTTCAGCATTTTCCTCTGAAAGTCTTCAGAATTATTATGAGCAACAACAAATCCAGAGAGGGAAATACTTGCAGAGAAATTCATGCTTCACTTTTCAGCTATGAATCACAAAGACCACTGAATATAATTGTGAAGAAAAGGGGGATAGATTGAGAGAAGCTTGATTAAGTATTCGGGCCGTTGATTTCTTGAAAGAGATGCCATAGGCTAGACTCTAGGGATTTCGATATTTGGTGTTCTTTTTGTGTTGTGAGTGAAAATGAGATGTGTAGGCCATGTGGTAGGCTCTTAGCTAATGGAGGGTAGCAATTCAGTACTCTTGATGCTTCTCAAATGGTTCTCCAGTTTGGAGTTTACCTCTTCCTTGTGGCTAATTGTGGCTAATCTGCAATATGTTTCTATCTTCATCTATTCCCAGGTCCATTCAATTTTCTTGGCTAGTGTGTCATGAAGGATGAAGGAGAAAGGCTACTCCCTTTGTCTTTCTCACCTCCATGGGTTCAGTATGTTTTGTAGCCATGCTCTAGTCTAAATCTCAGAAATTGGACCCATAAGTAGGGTGTGTGAATGTGTGTGCGTGCACATGCATGTGTGTGTGTGTGTGTGTGTATGTACATACGTTTATGTACACACATAGATTCACACACATGTATATTCTTCCAACTGCATAATACGGCTAGGCCTCTGTAAGCCAGCAGCTTGACTCCGTTTTATTTAGCATGCTAATTATAAACAGCATCAGTAATATCTTTTGGAATTTAGATGTTAGACTGTTTACTATTCCCAGTGGTGGAGGTGATGTTTAGAGCATTACACCCTGCCTCTTGGATCCTGGGAAAGCTTTGCCTTGGTTGAATCCATATGGTAGGTTACTGTAGGGAAAGATAAACCAGGACATTCTTTAGTAAACCTCAGACCCTCCTTTGTGCAGAGCCTGAGCTATGGTAGCTGTGGGCAGAGAAGCCTGCCCAGGGCTGGGTGCTTCCAGGCCTTCCTAAGGATGAGCAGGCTGCATCCAGGCATGATCACATTCTTACCCTTCTCTCCCATGGCTTTAAAGAGGGAAAAAATTTCCTCCTCTCACGCAGGAAGGAAGCAGTTAGGAGAAAAGTGTCATGTCACTTTGTGGGTGGGGTGAGGGAGGGAAGGCCAGTGGCCTGTCTTATTTGGACCCATGTTACAGTATTATCACAGTTGATCATTACTAGAAGTATTTATGTATGAGTCTCTGCCTAAATCGTGAGATCCTTGAGGATAGAGATGCAGTAGAATTACCTCTGTGTTTTCCAGTGATCCCAACACAGGGCTTTGCATACATCAGGCACTCAACTATCGTTTTGTGAATAAGTAGATGATGAGTAGATACTTTCCATATAACAAATGGTATCTGTGACAATGTTAGCATTCACTGTAGGGCCTGCTACTGTTGCTGGGAGCCAAAGATAGAGAAATAAAGGACCCAGTCCCTGGCTCTCTCCCTCTCCACCTCCCTCCCTCCTCCTCTCTTCTACCTTCCACAACCATGTATTCAGTTCTTATGCTTACCAGGCCCTGTACTAGGCATTTAGGTTATAGGTGTGAAATAAAATATTACCCTGTACTAGGCATTTAGGTTACAGATATGAAGTAAAATATTATCTGTATCTTTAGTGAGTTTGCAATAACAGTTACCTTCATGTGTGATTTGATAAGAGTTCCTAATAGTTACGAGCTCCTACTTATTGGTTACTTACTCTGCTCCAGGCCCTGAGCACACTGAGCTCAGCTCTTAAAATTCTCTCTACCTCCCTATGAGGCAAGTATTATGTCCCCATCTTGCAGATAGAAGACTGAGGCCTCTTGCGAGTGGCTTAGTCAGAGCCCAGGACATGGACCTCTCCTACCACAGCTCACGTCCTCTTCCCCTTCCCCTGACTGTGATAACGGTGTCTAGACAGCAGCCCTGGGGCCCCGGGGGCCTTTTTGTCTGTTTATGCTCCTTTCCATCTGCAGAGGTGGGAGGTTGCAGTCTCAGTGGATGGAGCTCCTTGGAGTTGTGCAGGGTTCAGCCAAGTCAGCTGACCACAGCCTCCCCGCGAGATGGTTCTTTACTCTCTCTTGCCCTCTGGCTGTTCCTGTGGCAGCTTCTTCATCATTCCGGTTGCAGGTTTTCCTTTCATTCCTTAGGTATCCTGTTGCCCTTCCCGGGCTGGAGGTGGTCCTGCCAGAGAACTCCTTGAGATTTAACTCTTCCTCACTGCCCTGGCCGACTTCCGGCTGACTAGACTAAGCGAAACCCCGATTCCTGCATACAGTCCTGACAAGTAACTTTAACCGACTGTTCAGAGCAACCTGTGATTGCGGCTTGGCAGCTGCATGTGCCATGGACTGTGACTATTAAAGATGCCGAGTTTACCACGTGCCAGGGCCCGTGAACATATCCTCAGAACCTCCCCCAGCTCCTTCAGCGCTTTGCAGCCCTAACAGGAGCTGCCAACAGAGAAGCTGCTGAACTTGGCATTGGCTGGGGCATGGTTTTATTCAGCCAGACTCTTGTGGGCTTGCCGCCCCTGGTATGGAAGCCGTCCGTACAAGGAAAGTCATAATTATTACCATGGACCCTTCTCTGGTTCACTGCTTTCGCAAGAAGGGGGGAAACCCAAACTTCATAAAGTTAGTGAGACTTGCCTGGGCCCACATGTGACACGTTGGTATTTCGAGGCAGGGTTTGGCCCGGTGCAGGGCAAACAACGTGAGAACAGCAACGGTGCCGACCAGCACACTGAAGTTTTTAGATTGAAAAGCCTGAACAGAATGTTCAGCTGGAGCTGGGGACATATTCCTTTCCTATTTTATCTCTGCCATAAGCCTCAGGGCTGATTGGAAAACACACCCGCCGCAGGATGTGGATAGCCAGGATTTTATGTTTATTTCTTAGACCTGCTCGTGCACGGTCTCTCGGTCTCTCTCCTTCCCTCCCTCCTCCACCGCGCTGCCCCTCTCCCCCTGCTTCCCTCTTCTCTTTCTCTCCCTCCCTCCCATCTTCTCTCTCAAGCTCTTTTGGGTGAAATCTGAAAGCTGCTCCTCATTTTACTGGTGAGGAAGTATTCTTTCTCCTTATAGAACAGTGCTAACTTGCCTGACATTGACACTAGGACCCAAGTGATTTTTGCAAATGCAAATCTAATATACCTCTCCCTTGCTTAAGACCCTTCATTGAATTCCTATTGCTCTTAAAATAAAATCCACACCCTTTAACATAGCCTAAACTGGTCCCTGTCTAGCTTTCAAGCCTCATCCTGCACCTGTCTCCTCATCACCCCATCTTCCCCGCACTCACATACATACTCTGTTCTCCAGCCGTACTGAACTTTGGTGCTCAAACATGCAATACTTTTTCGCCTTCACCTGCTTTCCCTTATACCTGTGTCCTATTCACTCCACTGATTTGCCCGTCACTCATTCATTCAGTAAGCAATTACAGAGCACCTCCCCGGTGCCAGGTACTGTTCTGAATCCTAGGGATACAGCAGTGCCGACAGTCTTCCCTTGCTCTCACAGATTGAAGTCCTCCCTTGCTAATCCTGTTCATCTGATGGATCTCAGCTTGGATTTGCTTGTTCCCGGAGGCTTTCCCTGACCTCTCTCCTCTGGGTTAGATATATTTCCTTGGCCTTTTAGATCACCTGTATTTCTACTGTCAAAGTATCTGAATCCAGAGTTTTGAGCTCTTTGAGAGCGGGGAAGTTCCTTGACCAGGGTGGCACATAGTAGGTGCTCAGTAAAAACCTGTTGAAGAAGTGAATGAAGGATGCATTTAACATGGAAGGCTCTTAGTGAGAAAAATGTTCTCCCTGCAGTCATTTCAAACAAAATGCATTCTCCACATTGTCAACAAGTTGGCAGTGGCCTTTGACCAATAGGAGGAACCAATTGTGTAGATGATGTTTTGACTGTCAGTCAAATTGTTGCTTCTTTATAGGTAATTTGTCTTCCTGGTTGCTTTTAACCTTTTCTCTGTCTTTGCTGTTCTGCAGGGTCGCTATGATATGTTTATTTGTGGATTTATGTGTTCATTCTGCTCAGGATTCGGTGTGCTTATTCATTCTGATAATGCTTTCCTTCTGGAAAATTCTGAGATCTTGTCTCTTTTCTCTCTCTTTCTGAAACTCCTTTTAGATGTATGTGAGATCTCATTTCATCTTCTGTTTCTCTTCTCTTTCATATCTTTTATCTCTGTTTCTCTCTGTTCAACATTCTGGGCAATCTCCTTGCTTTTTTCTTTGAGTTCACTAACCTTCTATGTCTAATTTGCGTCTAAACTGCCCATTGAATTTTTTACATGGTTGTTTAATATGCATACAAGGAAATAATCGTGGCATTACCTGTGAATACTCTTCTGTAATTGTCACCCAGATCAAGATAGAGGACATTGCCTGTTCCCAAAGCTAAATGTTCTTTCGACTTCCATTGTCATAGATTAGTTTTGCTTGTACTGGGTTTCATATGAGTGGAAACATACCAAACATATTCTTTTGTGTCACGTTCTTTGAGTTTTTAATTTTAAATGACTAATATTTGTCCTATCTAGAAATTTTTTTCAAATTTGTCTATTTTTTGCCATAGTGTTCTGTTGCTTCATTGTTTATCCTCTTTCTTTTTTTTAACCTCTTTAATAATTTCAGAGTAGCTTATTCTATAGAACCTACTATAATATTCTATTATGTCAAGTTTTTATGGTGCTAATTTTTAAATTTGTATCTGATGTATAATGGATCTTTTCCTTATGTAGTTTTTGATTGCAGATTCATCTTTGATCAGAATTTTTCATCAGAGAGTCCTGTATATATGGAGCTATAGAAGTGTTCCTATCTTACAGCACAAGAGTAGTATAAATTCAGAACCCGGATACGGTTACATATTACATTGGTTTAGGATTTCAACTTCTTATAGGAGATTTTTTTTTTATTACCCACCTGGAATTCTCAGCAGGTGGTGAGTTTCTTTTTCACTTCCTTTGGTCAGAGGTAGAGTTTTTGTAGTGTTTCTTTCATGAAGGGGGAAATTTTTTATGGATCTCTGTTTTAGTAGAGATCTCAGTTCTAACTTTTGGCCTAGCAAGGGTACAAGGTCACGTCTCCCATCGCTGTGAGGGTGTTAGGACCCTGGCCCCTATGTGCCCTCCCCAAGGTGTGTACATATAGGGATGTGTCCCCCCTGCCCCCAACCCAGGCCATCGCTGCATCATGACGTCATTACTTTTCTGGCTCTAACATTTTTGCTTTGTTTCTGGCCTCTGTGTTTCATCCTAAGTTTTGCTTCTGGTAAGCTTGTATAACAGAATACATTATGGAGGCCCACCCAGATCTCCTGAATCCAGATCTTTAGAAGGAGGACATAAAAACCCTGTGTGTTTAGGAAATGCCCCAGGTGGCTATTAAAATCAGGCAAGTGTGAGACATGTTACATATGGTAATCTCTTAGGTTCTGTTTAGTCTGTGATGTTATGAGGACCTAATGTTTCTTTCTCTGTTTCTGTCCATCCTCCTTTATCTTACCTCTCACATCACATCCCTACAAAAGTGGGCGTTGAAATGTCTAATCTGGATATTCAGGCAAAAATGAGTTGGTCTCATTCTATTTTGAGTTACATTAATCTTCCCTGGCCCATGGCTGGAGGAGGCCCTGTGAGACAGTGGTTCACTATTTTCTGTCTCTGTCTCATCAGAAATGTCATGATAACCCAGTGGTGTGCAAACTTTTGAAGAACAATAGAATTACTAAATACTTTAGTTAATTCAGAAATATTTCCTGGAAAAATTTGAGTTAATATGCAGGGTTTGAAGATACTTGTGCAGTTAAGTACCCACAGGACTGAATCTGACTAGAGGCAAATCACCCAGTTACTGGCAGGGAATGAAATCATGTTTACAGAGAAACCTTCAGAGTCCCACCTGCCCCTGTTTCATCTCTTCACCATTTTTTTTGGCTCACAGCCTGATTGCATTGTTTTGGGGGCCTGATTCCAGATATATTTCTTAGTGGATTATTCTACCCGCCTCTCTTACCAGCCACCATGGCTACTGTGCGATATAAGAAACCACCTGTAATTCTTTCCCTTTATTTTGAAGAAGCAGCAGGTTCATGGGTGTGGCAACAAATTCACAGAGACTTTGACATTCACAACATTTAGTAAGATTGGTCAACCTGGTCTGATCTTGCTTGGGCACCTGGGTCTGAAAACAATAGCTACCCATCCTTTGGGTTTGTGCATGGTACCTCCAAGAAATGCCTCAACTTCCAAAACAAAAACCCAAATGTAAATTACGAGGGTGGCATGGAAGATAATAATTGTTATGAAGACTGATTTAGAAAAACCGTTTATTGTGCTGCTCTATCGCTGTGAAAAAATATGTAGCTTCTTGCATTTGTTAAAACCAGCCGGCTTCTGCTTTCTGGTCTCAAAACACGCTTTGCATTTTTTTTTTTGTTTCCCCTGGGACTGTCAATTTAATTCAGGAATGATCTAATTATGAGGAAGTGAATCCAGTCCTCTGGATCATACGTGTTGACTACCGTGGGAGAAGCCCTGGCAGATGGTTAGTTCAGAGTGAATTTACCTTGGGATTGGGGCTTTAGACTGACAGCTTTTTTCACTCAATTATGTGCAACAACTGCCAAAAGGACAGCATTGAGCTTGATGCAGATCACGACTGTTGCAGGCGTTGATAAAGTTTAAGCCCATGCCCTGAGTCAGCCAAACTTGTTAGGGTGTTTCAAGGCACCATGTTGTGAATGGAAAACAAAGCGCAGTGATGCACAGAGGAATATGAGGCCCCTCCTTTAAAATGCAGGTATTTATTTCCTTTTCCAGGTCAGTTCCTTTATTTAGGCCTCTGTTTTGGTGTCCTGTCAGTGATTCATTAGGTATCTCTTGCAGTTGGCTTTTGCTCTGGGCCCCGCAGACCCTGCAGTGACTCTGTGTTCCCCAAAGTTAATTTATTACTATTTTCTTTGGGATGCACAATGACCCCACTCTCCATGCCTTGCCTACCCTGGATGGCTCTCTAAACACCTGAGAGGCAGGGTCTCAAAAGGAGAGAGACCTTCCCAGCGGGTGGGGTGCTTCCTTATGTCGTCGAGAAGGCCCACATAGCTTTCTAGGCCATTCCTCAGCAAGTCAGCTTAGGCCAGAAACTGTGCAGAGTGATTCTTCTCCCTGACTTCTGCCGGGTGGCGCTCGGCAGTCTCCAGTCCTCACCTCAATGGACAACTTTGACTTCTTTCTGTCTCTTTCCGCTCCCCAAAGAGTCCCTTGACTTAGTGCTGTGTTTCTGTGGTGTCCAAGGTCAGGACCCATTAAGATGTTTTTGAGCAGGGCAACGAGAGAAATTGCTTCCTGCAAACCATGGTCTTGGAGGTGGGCCTATCAGAGGGGCTCCTTTGCCCATCCCCACCCCCAGTACCAGGCCTTCCTCACCCTCCATCCTTCACCCCAGAGGCGCCCAGGTGCCCAGCAGTGCTGCACAGCTGGTTCAGTGTTGTTATTTCTGTTTTACAAGCCTGGGGAATCTGAGCCTGAAACTCCTCAGTCAGGTATATGCCGTTGTCAGCCCATTATCAGTTTCCTGATTTACTGTGTAAGCAGTTTTGATCATCCCTGTCATATTTGATTACATTCCCCCCCCTTCCCATAACATCTCGGTGTAATTGGTTGGATAAACTCAACCTCAGTCCAGTAGTTTGCTTGGAATATACTTTCACCTTCTATCTGTGTGACTAAGATGGTTTTCAATTGCTCTGCTCAGGGAAAATCAGGCTTCGAGCACCAGGCCCTTAGCTGCGGAAGCAAATCACCTGGGGCAGGTGGCACAGGCCTGGGATAGCTGGGGGCTTCGGTTAAGCTTCAGGACTCGAAATGGAATTTTTCTTTCCTCCCCTGCTCGGGCCAACAGTGGTGTGTGTTTCTGTGTGTGTGTTCTTCAGCATCCAGAGAATATTCATGTTGTATCTGTACCTGGGACCACTGGACAGACCTCTTTTCCATACTTCATCTTTCTTAGAAGTTGGATGTGTTTGGTTTTATTTTTTGTTCCAGGAGGAACAATGAGGAAAAGGAGCTTTATTTTTTCCATTTTTCTCTTTTTCTTTTCTCCCCTCCCCGCCAGTGGTGCTGCTCCTGAGGGCAAAGAAGGAGGAATCAGTATGCTTTTACAATGGGGCATTTTTGGTCAGTTAAGTGTTTTGGTTAGTTATGGGTTAATCTGAAATACAGAAGCTACTTGGAAATCTTTCTTACTAACATTAATTTGTCCTACAATTTAGCACCTAGAAGAGCTCTAAGGCTTCACGGAGAAGGTAGTTGTAGAATTGAGATTGGAAGAATGAATAAGATTTAGAGAAGGACTGGTGGTTGGGCAGGTGAGAGACAGGTGTTTCTGCTTCTAGGGGGCCACACCCTCAGCAAAGGCAGGAAAGCTGGAAAGCCAGGGTGGGGAAAGGGACAGGCCTCCTGGTATGTGGGTGGAGGAAGGGGGAATAAAGGCGAGTCATAGGAATTAGCGAAGAGAGTAAGGTTCTTGATTACTTTGGGCTTTGGAGTTTGAATTTAAGTCTGTGGGCACTTGGGAGCCATGGAAGGTTTTTGAGCGAGGGGTGGCATCATCAGAATTATGCTTCCAGCAAAGTAAACATAACAGCTGCATACAGAGTTGTCTTTTCCTTTTAGAGGAAAATATAATGCAGGCCAAAGCTTTATCAATGCTTGAATAGTAATTATTTTAAAGAACTGTCATTCTAGCATAAACCTTTTTTGGAGAATATTTCCTTCCAGGACACAAACTTTCCTGGGAGTCATCCTTGAGAATTTCTGCACAGTCTGGTCTTAGCACACAGAAGCCAGATCCCACTCATTGGCATATCCCACCAGCGTGATTCTGCAGAATAGTACTCATTCCCAAATATCCATGATCAGAATGTTTAGCAAGTGCAGATGTGGATGTGACAAGGATGAAAATGTGGATCAGTCATCGGCAGTAATTTCCCCTGGTTATTTTCTTAGATCTAAATTTAAAGCGGGATGGGAAGACGTTATGATGGTTTATTTCACACAAGCTAGACTTTCTCTTTTAGAAGAATCTGGCTGTCTGGTCATTACTGGACTGCTCCGCTTTCTGTTCAAGGTTCTGTTCTTTTGCTCATCATGATTTCTTTTCATGAATGTTAACTTTTAAAGTGGTGTATTAAAATATTATTTATCTTGATCCCTGAGTTTTTTGGCCCCCTTTAAATTTTGTGTCTGAGGTATCTCGCTTGCTTGCTTAGTCTGGCCCCATTGAGTTTACAAAACAGAGTGGAAAATCTTCTCCATGCTGCGAATTTTTTTCAGCATCTCTTCCAGTCTGCTCTGTCCTTGTAAAATATGCCCCTCACACCACACGAAACAAACAACAAATAAACCAACACAGCTCTCCAGCCTCCATGAACTCCCTGGGGGTCTCTAGTGGTGATGGCTTCTTTCCTGGCCACCCCCCCTCCCCATCAGGTTTTGAGATATGCAGGGGAAGAACATCTTATCCGTGGACACCTCTTTGTCGAGATTGAGTTCACCAGGGCTCTTTGGATGGGGTCCAGGACAAACCCACTTCATAATGAGTTCTGCTGGGGAGTGAAGAGGATGGGCAACATGGTCCAGTGGATTTATCTCCTTTGACATTCTGACAGTGAATGTCCTTCTCTTGGCCTCACCTGACATAACCCAGTTTAGAATGAGAGGTTCCCTGCAGAGTTACTCCTTGTCTGAAATGAACAAAGATCTGCTAATAAAACCAGAGGGAGAAATGATAGACTTGGGCGGGCCTCCTGGAGAGTTAACCCTCATCCTTATTTTGCAGTTGACAAACCTGAGGCACAGGGACGTGATGGGGCTCCTCCTTAGCCCCGCGGCTGGCAGTGCAGGGCCAGGCCTAGAACCCAGGCCACAGTTCCTCCCCGGGTAGCCTTCGCCACGCTGTGGCCATGGTGGAGCCCTCTCCTGGGCATGGGGATCCACTTTGTTCTCGCTGGAAAGCAACTGGTTATTAAAGCCTTGCCCTGATTCTAGGTTTCAGTGCCTTTCCTTCCGGACTGCATTAGGCCCCCTAAGTGCCTTTATTGCCATGTGGGGAGAGAGAAAATGCAGACAGCTTGGTAGTTGAACAACCATGCTCTTGTCAGCCCTTGGTGTCGTCCAAGCAGCTATTACAGGGGGCTAGTGCCCTAACATGGCACAGGCTGGCCGGTTTGGCCTTCTCCAGCAGCTCCTGAACCAGCGCCTGTGGTCCACGGGGCAGTGTGGCTTTAAATTTTCGTTGTTTCCTAAGTTCTGCTCTGGCAAGCCAGCTCTGCCTTAAACCTGCAGAGTTAAATTTACCCCGACTGACAACTGTATATGCAGGGTTTAGTTACATAACAGCAGTTGCTGCCTTTCACATCGTGCTAATCCAAACATGGGGCTCAAAGAGACCATGAAAACGCAGCCTTCCGTTTGGTGCGCTCCATGGGTGACTGGCTTATACGTCTTTGAATTTTTTTAAACACTGTAACAATTATCCCATTATCCTGACTTGGGTGCCATTAGGTGACTTTTTAAAATATCTTAATTATTAGGTTAGCAGATGCTGTGTGCACATGTGCAATTTGTTAATTTATGCTGTTTGAAATGAAATCCAGTTGTTTGCAGCGTCTTTCATAATATTATGGCTAACTGAATAGGAGTGCTGCTGGAATTGTAAGGCTCCTCGCAGGGAAAATGTGCATGCGAGCCCCCGTGTACTCTTTGATCATAGCCTTGTGTGCTGTTGTGTGACTTCTCTGTGGCTCTCACCTCCCCACTTTTCCTCTGAGAAGATCATTAGATCCCTTGCAACCTGTAGTGGGCCGGTGGGCCAGGCATAGTGTCTTAAGAGCTGCTGCAGCCAGAAAAGGAGGCTTTTCCATCTTGAAGCAGCCTTGGCTTGTTGGGGGACTGCTGAGCTGCTTGAGTTGTCACACAGAGACTCAGGGGGTCTGAGGACTGGTGACACATGTTACTGGTTGGTTGATGGTCTAATCTTGCCAGGTATTCAGCACAAGCTGCTCCTTAGCTATTCAAGCAAGCCCTAAATATTTTTTGAGGAGGTACTGCTCGCGATGCTAAATAGACATGATTTGATGGGGCAAAAATACATGGCTTTCGGGGTCAGATCTGGCTTTGAATTCTGGCTTTTGGCTTACCTACAGTGTGGCCTTGGACAAGTAATTTTATGTCCTTAAGGCTCAGTTTCTACAAAGGCAGTAGAAATATCCATCTAATAGCATACCGATCAAGATTATAAAACGGCCAGCAATGTGCTTGGCGCATATGAGATGCTCACTAAATGGTCAGACCTTCCTTTTATTGCTCTTGGACACTCATGTGGAATAGAAAGACATCTGTGGCCTCAGGAGATTATTGTCTCGTTGGAGAGGCAAAGCATCAATGTGTACTGAGTTAAATCAAGGTACAAAGTAATCGTTAGAGATCCGTCACAAATAGTCTGGGACTCATTGGCTAGGGATTGGTATAGACCTAAAGTTCACCTAAAGGAGGGGCTAGATCACTAGGAAGTTGAAGTGCAGGTGTACCTTGATGAGTCTTTGAGGGACGAAAAGAATTTAGGTAGATGGAAAGCTCACTGGGGATTTTGTGTGTGTGTGTATGTGTGTGTGTGTGTGTGTGTGTGTGTGTGTAGGGGGTTTCAGTTGCTTATCAGCGGGGGCAAATAGTGTGTGAAAATGCACAGTGATGAAGAGGCCCAAGGTCGATATGGGAAACAGTAGAATATGCTTTGTCTGGGAGTGATGGTTTGTATATGGTAAACAGTGGAGTAGGAGGTAAGAAATGTAGATCTGAACCCCACTGTGGAGAGCTCTGAATACCAAGGAAATCATTGCATTATCTAATGTGGTTTGGCTTGTTTAACCATGGAACTCAGGATAGACCAGCAGACCTCTGGGAAGCCCAACAGGGCAGTGAACCACGGGATGGCGAGTAGACCTCTAGTGGCTGAGAGAGTTACTGCAAAGTCTAAAGATACGAATCTTGCTTCACGTGTAATTTTCACAAGCTTGGCTATATTGTAAGTTGGAAGCAGAGTGTAAATAATATCCAGGCTGACAGCAGTAATGGCTCACAGTCTGAAATCTCACAGTGTCAAAAGAACTACAGAAGGCAGAGAAAAAAATTATAAAACAGCCTGGGATCATTTAGGGATGGCACAAACCCACCTGTATACCACTGTTGATCGTAAAGAAACCACTGCTTTACAAAAAAAATAATAATTGATGACATAAAGTAACAACCTTAACAGTGTTACTTATAATGACAAAAAAAGGGCTATTTTTTTTTTTACTGGCACAGTGCTAAGCATTTTACTTACTTAATTCTCACGGCACTTAAATGAGAATGGTCCTGTGTTACAGATGTGGAAAATGGAGCTTAGAGAGGTTAATTAACTTGCCCAAGGTCACAACAGTTGGAAAATTGTATAACTAGGATACAAACCCAGGCAGTGTGGCTCTACCTATGTTTTTAACAAAGACTCTCTACTTCCTAATAACCTCCAAACCTTTAGTCATTTTAAAATAATATTCAGGAAACTCTTTTAATAGCACACTGAAATGTCCAGTGTTTCATTCAAAAATACGAACAGTGAAAAAATAAACTGAGTTTCTGTTATCTATGAAATCAGTTCTGTTGCTTTCTCCGACAATACGGTCTGAGAGAGTATCACACATTTTAAGTCAAGGTAAGAACTATGTGTTGCTTTGTGCCTACTCCCCCTGCCCCCACCATGCGCATTTTCTTTTCTTCTCTGGGAACTTGGAAGGGCGCAGGGTCGTACATCTCTGAAAGGCATTCAACTTACCTTCTGCTCTAGAACTTGAAGCAATTTCATTAGTGCTCTTATTGATTCATGTTGGACTTCAGTGTACTTCTCACTGGCCATTCATTATGCGTCTGGCCTGGCTGCAAGGGTGAGTGAAGGGCAGCAGGAGGTGAGCTTTGTAACAGTGCCCTCCTCGGGGCTGTAGAGAATTGCTATGGAGCCCCTTTCAACTAAGGCAGTTCTTGAAAATGGGGCCTTAGAAGACCAGTAACCCTTCTATGCCTCAGAGCCATCCACTTAGGTGAGTGCCTCCGGTGGCTTATGGTGGTAATGGAGCATTAAGCCGGGAGTCTTGGCCTTTGATACTGGCACTATTGTGTGATCCTGGGAAAATTATCAAACCTCTCTGGTTCTCAGCAGATCTACCCCTGTAAAAGTGGAGAATTTAAAAGCTATCGTACATGTAAAGCAATTCACATAATGTTTTTCACATTCAAATGGAGCTACTATTGATATTGGTATTGGTCACAATTCTTCTGAGTTCAAATGAGAAAAACCAAACTCAGACTAGCCAAAAGAGGAAATGAATGGGCTCATGTAACTAGAAAGTTTAAGGGGAAGGTCCGGACAGCCAAAGAGCTTCTGAGTTGGCCTTTCTCTGTTCTCAGGCATTTCTTCTCCAGTAAGAGATCCAAGGGAAAAAGTACAATTGTCTTCTCCCCCTGGGGCTATGTGAATCCTTAAAAACATACTCATTGGCTCAGGCTGGGTCATGTGACCCCACCCTGCACCCTTAACCACCTCTAGTCAGGGCTGTATGACCCTCCACGGCCTGGCCTTGTGGAGAGCACAGTGGATTCTACAAATACATTATTGTTTGATAAAAGGATAGAATTTAGCTAGGCTGAGCTGAGAGAAAGACAGGAGTATTTCAGGATGATACCAACAAAAGTAAAAGGGATGGGAACTGACATCGTGTGGCAGGATCAATCAAAAGACGTTATGTTTGGAATAGATGGTTTATCCTGGAAGGGAGGGAGATGTAAGGTGGGAGAGGGAATATGGGGGGCAGTGGGTCTTGACTTCTGGGGTTTTTGTTATTCTCTTGGTGAAAGAGAGTTGCTGAAGGTTTCAGCACTAAGGAGTTATAATAGTAATAACAACAACTAATATTTGCAGACACTTCTTATGCATTTACCAGTCACTGCCATACATACCTTGTCTGTTGGACCTCACAGCAGCCCTGGGAGGCTGTGTCTCTTTTACAGATGAGAAAGTAAGTACTCTGAGATATTAAGGGACTCGCTGGAGCTCTCTGAGAGCCAGAGGCTCGGAGCTGGGAGGTGCTCTGCTCACCAAATCCCATGTGCCGGATGAGGGACACAGTGCGTTTGGATGTAAACTAGGAGCCGCAGGTGTCAATCATTCATTCATTCCCTGACTCACTGTTGAGTGCTAAGCAAGGAAAAGCAATAGACTGACTCACTGCCCAACTGGCTTTGAGTCTTAGCGAAGTGAAGAGCCACCTTGGGTCCTGCAGGCACCTGTATTTGGGATGCTTCCAGGTAGCTGAGACTGGGCCCAGCCCAGAGCTGCAGATGAGGCCCGGTTACCGAGCACGGTTCCCCATATTTTGTAGCACGTCTGCCTTTGCTGGTGAATGGAATATCTGTAGGCCCCTGGTAGGAATGGTAGATCTGTCATCCTTTCCCTCCCATTTAGATTTTCTCTTGGACCATGGGTCGAGTGGGATGGAACCCTTGTACCCTGGTTGGGAAACCAGCAATCCAGAGTAATTTGCTTTGAAGCACAAGCCATACAACATGTCACTTTTGAAATAAAACACATTAATTTACAGGATGACTATTTTATGGTGAAGAGCAGCCTGCCTAAATGAGGGAAATTAAGGGCCAACGGTCAGGTCCTCTGCATTATTCACACCATCCTCCTCAATAAATCACAATGGCCGAAACCACAGATTAGCACTTAACTTAAATAGCCATGTGTTGGTTAGGGACGACTGGTGTCGACACGACCTCTGTTTGCACACAACATGCTTTATGGAGAGCTACCCCCCCAAAAGCTGCGCATCTCCCTTGGCTGTCCACCTAAGTACCTTGTGCACCATTAAACAAGGTTGAGATTGAACCTGGCCTGCAGTTGTCATCTTCATTCCGGGCAGCCTTTTCTGTGAGAAGTGAAGCTTGAATGGCAATAGTCGTTGGCATTCAGACCTTATAGCACTCTGCAGACCTGATTTTTAAATATTCCTGTTGCCACCAGGTTTTCAGAACAGAAGCCAGACTACAGAATGCAGGGAAGCAGAATTCAAGGATGAGCCCATTGGCAGCTTGGGTCTTGCTGAAGATGCCTTGATGGACAGAACTGTACTTGAGGTTACGAGGGTGTGTCCTTGGGTTAGTGCATGGGTTTTGGTTGCCTGAGTGCCACTTTATTGTGTTTATCATTTAGAGAGAGAGAGCCTAGATCTGCAGTCACTCTCTCCATTCCACTGGAAGGAAGGGTAGAAGGGGAAGATTAATATTTTAAAGCTTGACAGTGTGTTCATCTGCGAAGCTCTGGTTTTGACTAAAGTGGTTTGGACACAGCCTGAGAAACCCAGTAGCCAGCCTTTTAGTGTCCTGGTGCACATCAGCATGAACTTGAAAGGGGCTGGGTGGTGGTATCAACTTCCCATTTCACTTTTCACTCTCACCTGTTAGGTGTACCCTGATCAGAGTGGATTTCTCTTTTTTTTTCTGATGATGATATCACAAACAGCAATTTGTTAAATAATAATGTAGGTAACAGTTACGGAGTGCGTACTCTCGGCTGGGAGTGGTACCAGAGGCTTCGTTTGTAGCGTTTCCATCCTGCATGATGATTGTGCAAGGGAAGGGCTGCTGTTCCTAATTTTAGATGAGGAAACAGAGGTTCAGAGCTTTGCCCGAAGCCACAGCAGTGGGGCCAGCCTCTCTTCGACTCTAAAGATTATGTTCCTTCTACTACACAACACTGCTTCCCCAGTGAAAACCCAAATATACAAAATATCTCCCTGATGCATTTAGTCTTTGTTTATAGACCATTAATTTCTCAGCTGAAAGGCTAGGAATCTCAAAACTATGCTGTTATGAGCTGTTGAAGATCAATTGGGTGTTTGTATTTTTAAAGGAAGCCAGTAGAAAAATAGAATTCTTATATATAAACAAAAGTATTTATGCTTTATATGAAAAATATATGAAATTATACATATATATACACACATATACATATATGCAAGCATTCTTTAATATATCCATTGGGTGACATATAGATCCTTCCTTGAATTCTTTATGTAACCTATTTTTCATGGCTTTATTTTTTAGCAAAAGCCTCTTCTGATATTTAAAGGTAGGCTTTACCTTATGTAGAAGATGTCTTTGTAAAGTTTAGTCAGTTTAATTTTCACGAGACATCATGCTTTCCATGCACCCTGTAAAATACTCAATTTTAGGGAACCTATTAGAGTCCCTTTTATTAGTGGCCACCCTTTGTAAACTGAGGAGTTACAGCTTTTTTGTGTGTGTTTCCTCATTTTAGGTCTGAGCACACTGATGTTCTTAATGCAGGACACATTGATTTTTTTTTTTTCTGGCCAACGTACTAACTGATGGAGAAAATAACTTATTTATATACATGAGAATTTGCTTCAACAGGCTTTTGGAGTGAGGAACAGATAAACTTCAAAATGTATCATGGACTTCAAGTCACTGTATATAAATCTAATTTATTCCTTTTATTAAGAATTGCAAAATTTCCCATAGTGTAGACACATGTTAATTTATTCATCCCTGTTGATGAATATGTATATTGTTTGCAGTGGGGGGTTTTTTTGTGTTTTTTTTTCTTTTTTTTTCATTTCACTCAATGCTGGAATAAGTACAGATATTAGTTCTATCTTTAGCATCTGGGGCCCCTTTTAGGCTGTAGCTCTCCTTCTTGCTGGGACATTGATATTGTACTGGCCTCATATGGCTCCTTCTTCTACCATCCTTTAAATCATCTACTCTGGATCTACTAGGAACTGGGAAGCTAGGTAAGAAGGCTAGTAGATCTTTTCTAAGACAAGAGGCCAAGGATGCTGAGTAGGAACCTGCAAACACAATGCCTACATATAGATGCTGTATATTATTTATGTCTTCATCCTTTTATGTTCTCTGTTATTAGACCATTAACCCTGGGAGGTCAAAGGTCATCTCATATTCAATTCTGAATCTTTTATAACATCAAGCATAGAAGTAAAAATTCATTCATTCAAGAAACATTTACGTACTGTGTTAACACTCAAGAGTCAAAGACGAAGACGTGGTTTTTATCCTCAGTGAGTTGCTACTTATCACCCAGCCAAGTCATCAAGAGAAGCAAGGTCTCTTTTTTTTTTTTTTGCGGTATGCGGGCCTCTCACTGTTGTGGCCTCTCCCGTCGAGGAGCACAGGCTCTGGACGCGCAGGCTCAGCGGCCATGGCTCACGGGCCCAGCCGCTCCGTGGCATGTGGGATCTTCCCGGACCAGGGCACGAACCTGTGTCCACTGCATCAGCAGGCGGAATCTCAACCACTGTGCCACCAGGAAAGCCCGCAAGGTCTCTTTACTCTTGTTTTCTTTCCCCAGAGCTGTGTATTTTTTCATTTTCCATTCAGTCCTAGAAAATCTGGGCCTGGGTTTGTAGTGCCTTTGGTTCTGACAGGCTTGTAAAATGTTTCCTTTCTCAGTGAGTCCTCCAGATATTCCTTCTTAATATTGATAACGGTGGTAAGGCGTTTTCACACTGACTTGTGTTATTCATGTGTTAGGAGACTATGTCCTCCTTCATTAAAAGTGTTTTGAGCTACTTGAGGGAATCTCCTAGAGAAACATGTGGCCTTAGATGCTTTTGAGATGCCCCGTTTGTGTATAAGCAGTAAGACCACTTTTATTACCTGCCCTCTTCCAATCACGGACCTCATGCTTTGAAAGATTTTGATCATCTAACTATTTAATGGTTATTTCCCAATTTTCATTAGTCAGACAATGGGAGGCATGTATTGTCAAAGTAAGTAGCTAATACAGTTCCAGCCGGGAGATCTGGGTTAGTCTGTGCTAGTATTGCAAACGCATATACACCTTTTCTGTCAGAATTTTGGAACTATTCCATCCAGTTTTGCATAACTCTTTAGCACCTGGATCCCTGGATCGGGCACTGCTGCTCTAGAGTAAAAGCCAGACAGAGCTTACAATCCACAGATCAAACCCGGCCCACGTACTGCTCAGTTGTTCAATAAAGTTTTATTGGCACACAGCCATACCCATTTATATATATATCGTCTACATGTGCTTTCAGACTACAAGGGCAAAGTTGAGTAGTTGCCACAGACACTGTAGGGCCTGCAAAGACTGAAATATTGGGGGGGAGGGATAAATTAGGAGCTTGGGATTAACATGCCCACAGTACTATATATAAGATAGATAACCAACAAGGACCTACTGTATTACACGGGGAACTCTACTTAGTATTCTGCAATAACCTATATGGGAAAAGAATCTGAAAAAGAACGAATATATGTATGTGTATAACTTAATCACTTTGCTGTACACCTGAAACTAACACAACATTGTAAATCAACTATACTCCAATAAAATTTTTTAAAATATATCTTTTTTAAATTAAAAAAAAAGGGAGGGGCTTCCCTGGTGGCGCAGTGGTTGAGAGTCCGCCTGCCGATGCAGGGGACACGGGTTCGTGCCCCGGTCTGGGAGGATCCCACGTGCCGCAGAGCGGCTGGGCCCGTGAGCCATGGCCGCTGAGCCTGCGTGTCCGGAGCCTGTGCTCCGCAACGGGAGAGGCCACAACAGTGAGAGGCCCGTGTACCGCAATTAAAAAACAATTTTTAAAAAGACTAAAATATTTACTATCTGGCCCTTGACAGAAAAAGTTCTCACATCTCTGGCCTGGTCTAGAGGAAGGCTACTGAGGTAGGTGGTATGTGAAGCCTCTTCAAAGCATAGGCAGCTCTAGGCTAGTTGGGGGGACCACAGGGAATGTACAAGATGTTAAAAGAAAAGGTGTGGCAGAGAAGGGCACCGCCCAGAGCCTGTCAGGACCCTCCCTCTCATGGGGCAAAGGAGGAAGGTCTGGAAGGCCCGAGGCAAAGAGCTCAGGGCTGTATTAGGCGAGCATCAATCACGGGAGAGGATGTTAGGGGACTGCCTTTAAATTCCTGCCTTAGGACCAGCACAGAGGGAAGTAGAAACACTGACAAAGCGAGACACTGGGCAGTTCCATCTTCTCCCTCACAGAATGTTCTCCAGAGCCCCCCAGGGGGCTTCTGGGGAAGCGACCAGATAAACAGCAGCTCTTGCCAACAGTGCAGGCTCGTAAACTCTTTCTCCTTCCTTTCTATGCCTGTGGTGATAAACATATGCTTTGAAGCATGAGATTTGATTATCCTGTCTTAGCGCTTATAAATACGAATGTGATTAATGGTCATAAAAAACAGGTTGACAGTGTAAGTCTAATTCTCCGCAAAGTCCCCCCGCACTGTTCTCTGGAAGTGCTCATTTCTTACAGGGGCACATTGAGCAGCGTGGATGACGCAGGCCCCCGGCCTGTGCCCACCCCATCCTCCCGTTCCTGGTTTTCCCCTCAGATGCCCCTGTCCTCTCCTAGGAGGCTCTTCCTCCCTGAACGTTCAAAGTGGTGGATTTTCCCCGAGAGAGCTACCTGAGGTAAGCGTCTGAGCCTCTTTGTCATGCCATTAATAGTCCGGAACTCTGCAGAAAGGCATTTGGCTGCATCCTCCATTCCCCACTTGGGCCTGGCTGGCCGCCTATACATGTTGGGGAACAACACAACCTAAATCCGGACAATTTGTATTTTAGTAGCAACGGGGATCTTCGTGCTCTCCCTCTGTCATTTTGCATTAAAGACCTGCCACTAATAAAACTAATTAATAACTGCTGGCTCAGTGTGGAAGAGTTGGACTTCTTAAACCTGGCAGGCTGCCACTGCTGCTTTTGAAAGAAGCACTTCATCTCTGTCATGGACAGGATGAATATTTCTCCACACTTCTAATTGGACAAAGTGCCTTTCAAACTCGCTGGCATTTCGGAGAGAGCAGAGAAGTAGTTTGTGTGCTCTCTAGATACAGTCACCTCTCGGCTGCCTCCGAGATGAGGAGCCAGTTCCTGAGGGAAGCTGGCACAGAGGCCCCGAACTTTCTCTCCTTTAGCGACTCCTTCTGACTTCACCTCTGACCTAGGACCCAAGAGGGAGGGAGTTTGAAGGGCAAGCGGGTGACCTGAGCTCATCAAACCCACACTGTGAAAGAGTGAGTGGTTCTCATGTTTGGGGAGCAGCACAGTCAACTAGCAGGGGTGGAGGACCTAGTAGAAAATACCGATTTCTAGAACCCTCTCCAGTCCTCTGAGTCAAAATCTGCAGAGGCTGTGCTGTGCTAAAGCATTTGCATTTTTAACAAGCTTCCCAGCTGCTTCTGATGCACACAGGGGCTGAGGACCACAGGTATAATCCCAGATTCTTTCCTCTCCTGGTACAGGATGGTTTTTCAGTCACTCACCACCCCAACACATCTTTTTAAATGACCCATGTAGGCTGAGTGCTGTGCTGGGAGATATGAGGGAGGGAGGAGCTCACCGTCTCGTCAGAGACACAACACATGTGCACATGAAAACATCAGTGACAAAGAGTTAAGCGATTAAATGCAACAGACAAATTGTATTCCGTAGACAGTTCATAGATGTGAACTGTCTTCACAGTGTGGTGGGTCCGGCCACAGGGAGAGCTTCAGTGTGGAGTACTGAGTAATTCACTGTGGTTGTGTCTTCCCTGGGGTGAAGGTTAACCAGAGCACTTTAGAGCTGGGCAGCAAAGGATGTATAGGAGCTTTTTACTTAGAGAAAGAGAGTGGAGCATCCCAGGAAAGGCGAGTGGTAGCAGAGCAGGTCTCAGCCTCTTGGTGTTTCACGGAGCTTGTGTGGTAAGAGACCAGAGCGGGAAGGTGACTGCAGACCATCTTCTGGTGAGGCCACCAGAGCCATGGGAGGAGCTGAGATCTTTGTTCTGCCTAAGGTCGCGGTGGTCTGTAGGGAAACCAGTGAGGCCCTTGTCCCAGACTAAGCAAGAGATGACGGAGGCTGGGATTTGAGCCCTGCCTCAGGATGGAGGAGAGACTTTTTTAACTTTTAAAATTTGAAATAATTTTAGATATGCAGAACTGTTGCAAAGACAGTACAAAGAACTCCTGCCCGCTTCTCAACCAGCCTACCCAAAGTTAGTGTCCTCCACAGCATCCCCATGCTGCAGTTACCAAAACTAAGAAATGAGCCTTAGCAAGATGCCACCATCTAAACTACACACCTTATTTGGATTTCACACTGGCTTTCCACCAGTGTCCTTTTTCTGTTCCAAAATCGAATCCAGGATCCCACATCGCATTGAGTTGTCTTGTCTCCTTAGTCTCCCGCAACAAGGACAGTTCCTTGGTTTTTCCTTGTTTTTCACAGTCTTGAGCCTTGTGAAGAGCTTTAGTCAGGTACCTTCTAGAATGTCCCCCAGGTTGGGTGATCTGGTGTTTCCTCATGGCTAAGTGGAGGCCAGGGCTGCTGGGGAAGCCCACAGTGGTGCAGTGCCCTTCCCAGCACATCATGTCAGGGAAACAGGACCCCACTGTTTCCCATTTTGGGGGATGTAGACCTCCATCCCTTAGTGAAGGTGGTGTGTAATAGGCTTCTCCACTGTAAAGTCACTCTTTTCCCCTTTGAAATCAACGAACACTTCAGGGAGACACTTTGAGGCTAGGCAAACAGCCCATCTTCTTAAACATACAGAAGTGTGGGCCGCTCTTCAAGCCTGGGCCTGAGCTCCCTCTCGCTGCCTCCTTGTAGGATCAGCTCTGCTGCTTCACGGTGATAGTCTGTCTTCCATCATCCCTCAGTCAGCTCGAGGGAATAAACACACATGCTGTGTACGTTCCCGGGGTAGCGGTGGCAGGTGGAAAGCATTGCTTTTATTTATGTAGGGAGGAAGTGGCGCTCAGGACTAGCGATTTGTCCAAACACACATTTCCAAACGAGTATCTGTACTTCTTTGCTTTGGTATGATGGAAACAGCACTGTACTGCAGGAAAGGAAACTTGAGGCACTGTCTGTTTCTGACAGTCCTTAGCTGTGTGACCCCAGGTAAGGGATTTGAGTTCTCTGGGCCTCAGTTTTCCTAAAGTGGATAGGGTTAGATTAGTCACTTCCTGGGGTGACTTTCACCTCTAACACTCTGTGGTTCTGCAATGAGATTTTCCCCTGGGCTAAGACTCTAGCTCTAACGAGGAAAACTGAGTTATAATGGAGTAAAGAAAAGAGATACGGAGCGTGTCTGGGTGTTAGTTGACCTTGGAGTCTCTGATAATTGAGACATCCAAAAAGGGTGGTTTGAAATCAGACTAATGAATGAGAAATAAATTTCTATTTTCAAAGTCTAACAAAAGGATACAAATCCAATTATACAGGGTCGTTGTGAGGATGGACAAGCTCTTTTATGCTTCAAGACCTTTACCCTCTGTAGCTTTTCACAAGATTAGATGGCCTTTAGTTACCCTATCTCAAATTTCCACTTGAGTGTTACTGGTATTGCTGTCATCTTTTGGAGGCATGTGGACATCTCTTCCATATTAGATTCTGGGCAGCATCTTAATTCTTACCATATGGCCACATTCTTAAAGGTAAACATGGAAACGACCTACTTTACCCATTTCTTTGCCAACACTAACCCTAGGCATACAAATTCTTCCTTTGCTGTACTAATGCAAATGTATGTTCTTTGCTGATGGGCATGTCACTTGAAAGGTGGCAACAAAGCCTGATTGATCTTAGAGCATGACTTTCCAGCTTTCTTTGATGTCATATAAGCATTCAGATAGTTAGATTTCCCCTCTTCTCCAGTCCTTTTCTGCTAATGGACTGTTTGTCACTTCACTACAGTTTTTTGCCTTGTGAAGTTTTTACCTTGGTTTGATTTATCATTTGAAATACTTGCCTCTACCATTTGCAATTTGTATCCTTTCAGAAGGATGAAAAGCTAAAGCTTCTTCCAGGAGATATGTTTTTAGGAGATGGCTCTCTTTAAGTGGGCTGCTCTTCATTCTCAAACATGGCAAGACTAACTCATCATCACTAAGACACACATACTGGATTTCTAGCCGGCTGGAAACAAGCAGAATTTCAAGTAGTAACTTCCTTATTATTCTTTTGCATTGTACTTAATTCTGATAGTTGTCTTATGCATCTGTAAGGTGACTGACTAGAGTTTGTGTGGGTTTTTAAAATGCCTACAGTGTTTTGGTGCTGATAGGTACTGGAACACAAAGGTAGGCAGTGCGTGGGCCCTGCCCGCAAGTGGCTCAGGGTCTACTAAGGAGATAGTGGAAATGAAGAATTTCAATATCATGTGCTACATGCTGCCACAGACGTATGTACAAGGTACAGAGGTAAGTCAGAAGAAGGAATTTTTAATTTTTTCTGGGAAAGAAGGCAAGGAAAGCCTTTTGGAGGAGGTATTGTCCAAAATGGATTTTACAAGATAAAGAAGACATTTCCAGGAAGAAAGATTAGAAGAAGCACATGAACACCATGGAACCCAAGAAAGTTAACTAATTGGTCCACACAGATTACCCCATGACTTCATGGTCTTCTTAGCACTTGAATCATTCAGGATGTTACATAGTTTAATTAGCCTGTGTATAAAGTCCTCATAAACCCCTTTGGAAGGACATGCTCTCTGAATTCAGAGAATATACTGTTTCTCTGAAATGAGAAATAAGTGGTGATAGGATGGATAAAGGAAATCCACTGATAATCAGAACCCATTGCCACCAGTACCTACACTCCTTTACTTGCCTTTACCTGTCTTTAGCCTGTACTTACCAGGCATCTTCTGTCTCTGTTTTGGCTCTACACTTTTGTGTTCTTACCATCTTTTAAAAAAATCACATTGTGAGCAGGTACAGAGGCCTGAACATGGTCATCCCAGGGTCTTTACTGGCCATGTCCATGTATTGAACTCTGGAGTCTCTTGTCCATTTAAAAATAATTAATGCCCTTTAATCAGTCAATTTGCCACACATTTATGTATTGAGCCTTTACTGTAAGTCAGGAACTGTGCTAATAACTGGTTGTCAAACTGTTTGGTTTCAGTATCCATTTACTCTCTTAAAAATTATTGAGGACCTTCAAGAGCTTTTGTTTATGTGAATGATATTTGCCATATTAGAACTGAAAATAGAGAAAGTTTTAAAAATACATTTATTTAAAAATAGAAACAAACCCATTGTATCCTACCATAAACAACATATTATAATAAAAATAACTATTTTCCAAAACGAAAACAGAAGAATGGCATTCTTTTAAATAATCTCTTGTATGTCTGGCTTAGCAGAAGATAGCTGGATTCTCAACTCTGCTTCTGCATTCAATCTGTTGCCATACACATCATGTAGCCTCTGGAAAACTCTACTTCTTGTGATAAGTATTATTACGAAAACAGTTATGACCTCATCGGTTTCCTTGAAACAGTCTTGGGGACCTACAGGGGTCCAAGGACCGTATCTGTGGGAACTGCTGTGCTAAATGATGCCCTTACTCTCCCTAGAGTGGAGATGCTGAAACACTGGAGGTGGCTTGAAAGGAACCAGAGGAAGCCGACTGCAGACTGGTGGCCTCCAGCCTACGCTACACGTCAAAAGAGGAGTCCACGGATATTTCATGAGACTGTGTTTCTCTGGGTTTAAGTCCACAAAAGAAAAGAGACCTCCTGTATTTAGGTTTTCTTTGTGCCAAAGTATACGGATGAGGGAGGGTCATGGAAAAACATTAAATAATGGGCCAGATATACGAAAATATTTTCATCCCATCAAAAGATATTTCAGAAGTTGCATGTATTCTATGCAGTTAGCTATTCAAGACTGTGCCATTGGTGTGATGTTTCTGTTTATCAGATGTCTCTTGGCAGTTTTCTGTTTGTCAGTTATATGTGGGGTTGTTTTCCGTTTAAACTAATTCATAAACCATTTTCTCCTGTGTGGTGGTGTGTGCGTATTGGTAAAAGGGGTGTCATCATTGGTAGTTTCTTCTTAGAGGGTATCTTATATCTTTAAGGAACATTTTGGGGTGATGGTTTATTTTAGAGTTAAATTAATCAAAATATCAAAAAGCTTTCCAATGCTACTGTAAAAGCATTTAAAATTTTTTTTTAATTTAATTTTATTTTTTTATACAGCAGATTCTTATTAGTTATACATTTTATACGTATTAGTGTATACATGTCAATCCCAATCTCCCAATTCATCACACCACTACCACCACCCCTGCCGCCACTTTCCCCCCTTGGTGTCCATACGTTTGTCCTCTACAGCTGTGTCTCTATTTCTGCCCTCCAAACCAGTTCATCTGTACCATTTTTCTAGGTTCCACATATATGCATTAATATACAATATTGTTTTTCTCTTTCTGACTTACTTCACTCTGTATGACAGACTCTAGATCCGTCCACGTCTCTACAAATGACCCAATTTCATTCCTTTTTATGGCTGAGTAATATTCCATTGTATATATGTACCACATCTTCTTTATCCATTCGTCTGTCCATGGGCAGTTAGGTTGCTTCCCCATCCTGGCTATTGTAAATAGTGCTGCAGTGAACATAGGGGTGCATAATTTTTGAATTATGGTTTTCTCTGGGTATATGCCCAGGAGTGGGATTGCTGGGTCATATGGTAATTCTATTTTTAGTTTTTTAAGGAACCTCCATACTGTTCTCCATAGTGGCTGTATCAATTTACATTCCCACCAGCAGTGCAAGAGGGTTCCCTTTTCTCCACAACCTCTCCAGCATTCATTGTTTGTAGATTTTCTGATGATGCCCATTCTAGCTGGTGTGAGGTGATACCTCATTGTAGTTTTGATTTGCATTTCTCTAATAATTAGTGATGTTGAGCAGCTTTTCATGTGCTTCTTGGCCATCTGTATGTCTTCTTTGGAGAAATGTCTATTTAGATCTTCTGCCCATTTTTGGATTGGGTTATTTGTTTTTTTAATATTGAGCTGCATGAGCTGTTTGTATATTTTGGAGATTAATCCTTTGTCCGTTGATTCATCTGCAAATATTTTCTCCCATTCTGAGGGTTGTCTTTTGGTCTTGTTTATGGTTTCCTTTGCTGTGCAAAATCTTTTAAGTTTCATTAGGTCCCATTTGTTTATTTTTGTTTTTATTTCCATTACTCTAGGAGGTGGATCAAAAAAGATCTTGCTGTGATTTATGTCAAAGAGTGTTCTTCCTATGTTTTCCTCTAAGAGTTTTATAGTGTCAGGTCTTACATTTAGGTCTCTAATTCATTTTGAGTTTATTTTTGTGAATGGTGTTAGGGAGGGTTCTAATTTCATTCTTTTACATGTAGCTGTCCAGTTTTCCCAGCACCACTTATTGAAGAGACTGTCTTTTCTCTATTGTATATCCTTGCCTCCTTTGTCATAGATTAGTTGACCATAGTTGTGTGGGTTTATCTCTGGGCTTTCTATCCTGTTCCATTGATCTATGTTTCTGTTTTTGTGCCAGTACCATATTGTCTTGATTACTGTAGCTTTGTTGTATAGTCTGAAGTCAGGGAGTCTGATTCCTCCAGCTCTGTTTTTTTTCCCTCAAGACCGCTTTGGCTATTCGGGGTCTTTTGTGTCTCCATACAAATTTTAAGATTTTTTTCTTCTAGTTCTGTAAAAAATGCCATTGGTAATTTGATAGGGATTGCATTGAATCTGTAGATTGCTTTGTGTAGTATAGTCATTTTCACAATATTGATTCTTCCAATCCAAGAACATGGTATATCTCTCCATCTGTTTGTATCATCTTTAATTTCTTTCATCAGTGTCTTATAGTTTTCTGCATAAGGTCTTTTGTCTCCCTAGGTAGGTTTATTCCTAGGTATTTTATTCTTTTTGTTGCAGTGGTAAATGGGAGTGTTTCCTTAATTTCTCTTTCAGATTTTTCATCATTAGTGTATAGGAATGCAAGAGATTTCTGTGCATTAATTCTGTATCCTGAAACTTTACTAAATTCATTGATTAGCTCTAGTAGTTTTCTGGTGGCATCTTTAAGGAACATTTTGGGGTGATGGTTCATTTTAGAGTTAAATTAATCAGAATATCAAAAAGCTTTCCAATGCGACTGTAAAAGCATTTTTAATAGACACAGTACTTATTTTTCAGTACCTTTGAAAGAAATAGGTATGCATATTCTAGGTAAAATTGATATATTTATCTGTACTCTTCAACTCACATAATGGAATTTGATCACTTTGGGATTATATTTTGAAATATTTAGGGCAGGGTATTTAAAATGTTTTAAAAGTTAACTAGGGAGAAAAGATGAAAGACTTTTTAATTTCCTTGGATCTGAATAATTCAAGTTGAAAGCTTCTGTATTCAATTTTCCTCGACTTCTGTTGGTTGGTTTGGGATTTTTCTTGGCCTGGGATTGAATATTTTGTGTCACTTTAGGAAAGTCAGGATGTATCTAGCTTTTGAAGTAATAACCCAGATTTATAGTTGAATGGATTTAGAATCAAAGGATTTTGAAAAACACACATTAGGTCCATTGCTTTTTTTTTTTTTTAATACCATTAACAGAGAATCAGAGTATTCCAACACACTTTCCGGTAGAGCTCTTGGAAGTTTTCCTTAAGGCTAAGAATAAAGAAATGGAAGGAAGACGTTTTTCCCTCCCTTGCTCTTTCCTTCCTCTTCATTTTTTTCTTCACTTTCTTCTTTCTTCCTCGGTTTTGCTTTAAAAACATTTCTTTATTCTTTCTCTCTCAGATTTGCAACATTCAGAGGCCCATTAAATTGTAAAAAACAGTGATGTGATGGAAACTGGGCCCTGGTGCTGACAGCAGTATTTTTCACGTGGCTCTGAACATGTGTGCAACCACAAATTAGTCTTTGGTTCAATTATTTGTAGTAATAATGCAGTGATTTATAAATTTCCCCTTTCAAAACGAAATCTGGAGTGTGCAGACCACACAAATTACAAACATATTCAAAGATGTAAAATGTCCAGAGTGAAAAACCCAAGCCTACTGGTATTTTTAAAAACAGATTTCTGGAAACACAAGTCCCCACTCATCCCCCCAATCCCCATGCTCACTTGGATTCTCTAACCTTAACCCAAAGCAGCGAATCCTCTTCCTTTCTGCTAGAGGTAGTGTTATTTTTGGGTGCTGAAATGTTCTAGACTTAAACATGAGAGCTCCTTCTGTCATTTCATGGCAGGCCTGTTATACACACTGAATGGCTGTGTGGGGATTATTGGATTATCTCTTCAGTGTCTTTGAAATCTTCAACCACCAACATCCATCTGAGGCCAACCCACCCTCCTCCCTTCTTTTTCACCATCCGCTTCCCCCCACCTATGGGAACAGGCATTCCACAAACATACGATAACATGTTAATAAGAGGTCAAGACATAGAAAGCATGAACATTCATATCATAACCTTTGTCCCTCTTTTGATCATGTGTGAATGCCTGCCTGAAGTTCAATAACAACCATAAGAGCGGTAACCATTTTTGTTAAATGCTTATTGTATGCCAGGCATCATGTTGGGCACGTTATATGTATTATCTCATGTGATTTTGAATTGCACAACTTCTTTAAGGTAAGTACTATTATTTTCCCATTTTGCAGATGGAGAAACATCAGCTCATCCAAGTTCATGCCGCTTAGGAAGTAAGTTTTAAAGCAGTCAGTAAAAATATTTTATTTTCATAGACTGGTTTACTGGAAGGGCTGGCCATCAGATGTGCCAGGAAACGGAACCTCTCTGAAAACTAAGTATTCCCCTAGTCATTCCATTTAGGCAAGATTGGCCATAGACTCCATTTAGGAGACCAGGTTTTCATTTTGATCCACATGCAACTAAATGAGTTAGAACCACCCCCCACCCCCTGACCCCATACTGGCAGGATTCATTACTTAAACGGCAGTAGGATGGCCTGCAGAAGGTGCACCCCATGATTGGACTGTCCACAAGTAAGAGGCTGTTGGAATGCACTGTACACCCTCCTCGCTGTGGAGTGATGTGCAGCCCTGAGTAAGAAGGAACTAGATCTAGTTGACCTAGGAATATAGTCAATGTATGTTAAGTAATAAAGGTTCAGAAATGAATAAATGTGTGTGTTACATTTTTGTTAGTGTGTGAGTCTAGGAAATAGTATGACAGTGTATGACTTGTACATATCAAGCCATTGATCTCTGGAAGGTAGGAGCCTGGGGTTAGAGTGAGACAGGGGACACTTTTTTCTTCATGTCAGCTCTTCCTGTTCTGCTGCTACAGTGATCCTATTTTCTTTGTGATTAAAAAAAAAATTATTAAGGGAAAAAAGACAAGTCTCACTCACAGCAAGAAACGTGGGTTAGGGCCTCAGCTTAGGGGCTTATTAGCTGTATGACCTTGGCAAACACCTAACTTCCCTGGGCCTCAGTTTCCCATCTTCAAAATGAGAAGATGAGACTGGGGATGTCTGGAGTCTCCCTGGCCCTTCCGTTTGTGAAACTTTGTGAGACGCAGTGCTGGCGAAGCGCCAGGTCCCCTTGAGCCCAGGGTTCTCAAGACTGAAGGGCACAGCCCTTGTGGCATCTTTAGTTAGAGGTGCCCCTGGGCAGGCTCGAACCTTTGCCTCATGAGCTCTGTGCCCCTGGCCGGTGAGCTCCCGTGATGAAGCTGTGTCCTTTGAAAGAGTGTTTTCCAGCCTCAATCTAGAGCCTTTTCTTCTTCCACTGATATATTGATGTCACTGCTTATACTCTGGAAAATCACAAGGATGTTCTTATTTAAAAATTAGCAGAGTAGTTAAGAACATGGGCTTTGCAGTCAGGCAGATTGGAGTTCAACTTCCAGCATTGCTAACTGTGCAGCTGTGGGCAAGTTATTCAACCTCCTGAGTTCAGTTTTCTCATCTAGAAAATGGTGATCCTAGTATCCCAGAGGGCTCTGGTGAGGATTAGATATCATGCATATAAATAGAGGCTTCAGTTCCTGGAACACAGTAGGTGCCCAATAAACATTGGCTGGCAATCAGTAAATTCTGTTCCCCCAGGGAACAGATGCCAAGTGAAAATGTGGAGTTGGATGGCTGAGGCTTCCTGGGGTCTGGGAAGGTGCAGTCAGGCTCAGGAGACATTTGCTCTATTTTGGGTGTGAATGAGGTGGTTGATAATGGTGACAAATGCAAACATTAAAACTTTATGTCAATAAAATCCACCAGTTAGGTAACCTACTGAGTATGTCTACTAAAATGAAGATTTTACTTAGCTTGAGGTAGGTGGTCTTTTGTATTTAGAAATAATTTGAAGCTAGAATTGTGGCACAAAATGTTTTAAGATATGGCATAGTGTAATCCTCTAAGGATTTTCTTTTCTGTTTGATCTATTCATTAAAAACTTATACAAAAGAATAGGTAACTAAGCAATATACCACTCTTTCTTTCAAATTGTATACTTATTTGGCTTCTTACAAAATCTGTCATCTATGATAAAATAAAGTTATACCCTCCTACTGAGCTAGAGCTATGATTTCTTATAGAGTATAATGAACTATTTTTTCACCTGTTATTATTATTTTAAAATAATTATCATTTTCAAAAGCTTAGGTTTGTTTGTAAATTGTAATTAATTTGCATACCTTTTAAAATCAATTAAAACACTTCATTTCAAAACTCCAAAAAAACCCCCCAAAAACCCACTTTATGTCAGAGTTTATTACAGGAAGTTTTGATCACAGTGAAATACTAGGTCCTGAGAACCATTTGTGCATTATTAATCCTGGATCACATTCTTAAGGGAAAAAATGAACCATCATTTTTTTTCTCTTTGTTTAATTGCTGTATGAGCCCCTCTCCCTTCCCTTCCCTTTCCCTCTCCCTCCTGTTTCTAGTACAGTAGCTACTCCTGGTCTCCGGTGACAAATTAGACGTGCTAATCCTTATTAAGAACCTTCTTTGGCCAATGCCTGTGCTAAGAGCAGGGGGAGCAAAGAAGGTTGGTGAGAACCAGTCCTATGCTTAAAGAGCTAACTGTCTACTGGGTCAGACTAGGGACAGCTCTCCATGATAGAAGGCAGAATGTAAGCAGGGTGCTATGGGGGCGGGTGGGACCTGACAACTGCTAACAGGAGACAGCAGGCAAGGTTCCCAGAGGAGGCCTGGGAGCTGGGCCTGGGAGGAAAAGGTGGGACAGGCTGGGGAATGGTCCAGAGCAAAGCACAAAGCTGAGAGAGTAGGCAGTGTGCCTATTACGTGGTGAGTTGCCCTGGGAGATTAGAGTTACCATGTCTGTGAAGAGTCATGGTCAGGATGGAAATGTTGCCCAATCTTACCTGCCCATAAAGGTCTCCTGGGGAGCCTGCTACAGATTCCCAGTCCTCTCACCTCTTGTTCCAGACTCTGTGCATAACACAGTTCTGAAAGATGGATTTGAAGAGATAGGGCCAAGTTAAGAAGAAGAGCCTTGAATGTCATTCAGAGTTTGGACTTGATTTGACCTTAGATCCCAGGGCATCAGACAGTTTTTTTTTTTTTTTTTTTTTTTTTTGGTACGCGGGCCTCTCACTGCCGTGGCCTCTCCCGTTGCGGAGCACAGGCTCTGGACGCGCAGGCTCAGCGGCCATGGCTCACGGGCCCCAGCCGCTCCGCGGCATGTGGGATCTTCCGGACCGGGGCACGAACCCATGTCCCCTGCATCAGCAGGCGGACTCTCAACCACTGCGCCACCAGGGAAGCCCCAGACAGGATTTTTAACTAGCTCTTTTTGTGCAGACCTAGAAGATGCTCATTGCAAATGATACTCCGGTAGTTCTTGGTTAGGGGTTCCTCATGGGAGATCTGGGAGAGCTAGGGCTCCACAGAGACTTCACTGGGGATCTTCAAGCTATGTAAATTGTTTCGAAAAATCTAATGCAAGTTATGTGTTCATGCTTCCTAAGTCTGTAACTAGTTTAACTAGTCCTTTCTTTGGTCTGGAAATGTATTAACATGGTGTGGCAACTTGTAAGGTAAGGCAGCACTGATAGTGGTTAAAAGCATGGATTTTGGAGACAGATCTGAGTTTCAGACAAGTTCCACCACCTTCCAGCTGCAGGATCTCAAGCAAGTTACTTCACCTGTGTGACTGTAACTCCTGTATGTAAAATGGGGATAACAGTAGTACCCAGCTCAGAGAATTGTGGAGAGGATTCCATGAGAGAATGCATGTGCAGGGCCTGACATAAAGAAACGCTCAAAACCCGTTATTCGTATTAACCTGTCTCATGGAAAAATAATCATACATGACTATGTGTAATTTGTCTGGTAGCAAAACTCCGAGGAAATAAAAATAACAAAGGAGCCTTGAAGGTGAAGAGCCTGGAAAGCTTCTTAAAGGGCTTGTTTGGACACAGCCTCTAGAGCAGAGAGCAAAGACATGGCTTTTCTTAGCTCCCCGGTCTAGGATGGATGCTCCTTAGAGGACCCTCACACTTAAGCTCTGCCTCTGGAATGTGATCTATCCTGGAAATGGTTCTAACGGAAAATAATAGAAAATTACTTGCCAGGAGAAGAATCAAGGGAGAGTGTGTATTTACTTTGGGCGATTTTCCCATTGCACTGGGTTAGCCTGCCAGGAAGTTAAAAATAGTGGTGATAAGCAGTCTGTGAATTGGTCCCTCTTGGGGTGGCAAGGGTCAACTGAAAGCAGAATTGTTCCTCTGGGCCCCTGAGAGCTCCACTCTATCCCCCTCTAAGTCTGTTTTGAGAACCCCTCTTGCAGCTTCTGTTGGCTGATCTCCTGCCATCTGCACACCCTGCCCGAGATTCCCTGCCTGTCCTGTCAATTCCTCAGACTTGTTCTCAGCAGCCTATGTTAAACCAACCCATTTTGGATGGCCTCATGCTTTAAATACTCTATTTATAACCAGTAATTTATGTTTTCATGATACTTCATGTAGCAGCTGGTCTTTGCGCCACTGTAATGAGGGAATAATGGAATACATGGTATTTATATGGGTGCCTATAGTGTTTGTCGTTTTGTATATGGATTGCTGTTGTAGGAAGCATGTCAAATTGCAAAGGGTCTTTTTTTTTCTCTTAAAGGTAAGCCCCAGCGTATTAAATATTCATCTGCCATGTAAGAACATTACACCATCTTTTTGTTTCCTTCATCCTTATTTTCTCATGGAAATATATTCAGATGTCTATAATATATATTGCTCTCATAAAAAGCGTCTCCTTGCAACTGGTCCCCTGAGCAAAGTGTAAAAAAATCTTCATCAACAGTTATTCCAAAATAGGCTGATGTGCAGGCTGGAGGGTCACATCTAAATACCACCACGTATTTTCAAAGCAGAAATAGAGACACAGACGTAGAGAACGCGACGTATGAATACTGAGGAGGGTGGAGGGAGTGGGATGAATTGGGAGATTGGGATTGGACATATATACACCACTATGTATAAAATAGGTAACTAATGAGAACTACTGTATAGCACAGGAAACTCCACTCAGGGCTCTGTGGTGACCTAAATGGGAAGGAAATCCAAAAAAGAGGGGATATATGTAGATGTATGGCTGATTCACTTTGCTGTACAGCAGAAACTAACACAACATTGTAAAGCAACTATATTCCAATAAACATTAATAAAAATTTTAATAAATAAATAAATAAATAAATAAATAAATAAAATAAATACCACCACAGAGCACACTGGAAAACTTGGCTCCCGAATTCCTTGAACCCTGGCAAGCTCATGACCTTGAGCTGTGGATGAGGTGTTGAGGATCTGTGGCCCCAAGAACCTTTGCCCTTTTAAAGGCGTCACCCTGCTGCCCTGCTGCCTCGTTCCCAAAGGGGATGTTTGGTGTCTTACGTTGTATTTCATTGTTTGGCCCAGCTGCAGAGACTGGGAGGACCTGTGACCCAGGCCTCCTTCTGAAGATGATACAAAGCTAAGGCTTCCAATAAGGGCCACCTGGAGGAGTCGGGGTGGGGAGGCGGGGGGTGGAGTGAGCAGTGTGCTGTAGGTCCCATCCCCTCTGCTGGATATATTAGTCAGGTGGCCCTAGCAGCTCTGTGGAAATCAAAAAGTGGAAAGAGTGGGTGGGGACTAGGGATTATGGGTCCCACAGACCTGAGCCATTTATTCTCCTCTAATGAATTTATCGCCAGATCACTCCAGAACAGTGTTTCTCAAAGCGTCAGCCTGCACCACAAGCAACATCACCTGGGTGTTTGTTTGAAATGCAAATTCAGGCCTATGGAAGTCTGGGGGTGGGGCCTATGATCTGTTTTCTCAGGCCATGCAGGTGATTGTGATGCCTGCTCTCAGTTGAGAGTCATTTATCCATCTCATTGGAATCAGCTGCTCCTCAAAACATAACCAGGGCGTCATGGCCCACATCCCCGTGTGTCCATCGATGGGTGGAGGGCTGAGAGGACACGAGAGAAGCACAGACCTGCCTTCTGCCCTGAGAGTGTGCTGGCTGCCGGCGGGGCCAGCCTGGCATCGTTCTGATGACCAGAGTGCCTGTGAACCAGTCCTGGTGCCTGGAAAGAGAATGGGCTCTTGAGTCGAACAAAAGAGGGTTCAAATCCTGCCCTTGCCAGTCACTAGCTGAATAACCTAAACAAACTGTGTAGCCTAAGTCTTACTATGAGTGGGAAGTAGTGGTATCTAGTGGGTGGCCAATAGACATTTTTGTTTTTTAAATGAAGGGTGAGGCTATGAAACTAAAGGGATGTCTCTGGTCCACAATAGTACTTCCTGCAGCTCGCATTAAAATTTGACCACGTGGCCCCACTTTACCTAAGGAAGCACCAACAACCACTTCCCTCACTCCTGTGATGCTTGTATTGCTTTATTGCTGTAACCGTGGCTGACATCCTGGGAGTCCTTTCAGGGGGCCGGGCAGTGTGCAGGGGACTAGACATGTATTCTCTTCTCACATTTAAATAATGATCCTGTAGGGAAGGGTGGGAGGCACAGTAATGACCCCCTAAGGATGTTCACATCCCAGTTCCCGGAACCTGTGAGTATATTGCTTCACAGATGTGGTAAGTTAAGTACCTTGATGGGGGAATTCTCCTAGATGATGTGGGTGGGCCCAGTGTGATCACGGGGATCTTATAAGAGGGAGGCGGGAAGTCAGAGGTCGAGTAGGAGGTTGATGTTGGAAGCAGAGGGGAAGGGTGAGGAGAGAGAGAGCATGCCTGCACGCGGGAGAGGGGGAGGGAGGGAGAGAATTTGGAAGATGCTATGCTGTTGGCTTGGAAGATGGAAGGGGGGTCATGAGCCACACGCTGCAGGTGGCCTCTTAGAAGCTGGAAAGGGGAAGATAAACGAATTCTCCCCAGTGCTTCCAGAAGGAACACAGCCTGTCAACACCTTGCTTTGAGGACTTCTGACCTCCAGAACTGTAAGTAATACATTTCTGTTATTTAAGCCACTGAGTTTGTGGTAGTTTGTGCCAGCAGCCATAAGAAAATAATATAGGAAGTCTTACACTGTCCCCACTTGACAGAAGAGGAAACTGGGGATCAGAAAGACAAGGCAGCTCCCCCTGGGTCACTCAGCCGGGAAGTGGTATAACAGGGAATCATGCCCAAATCCAGCTCCAGAGCCACACTTGGAACTCTCATGATACACACTGCCTCTGCAGGAGAAGGTGTCTGGCATAGTATGACTGAGTTCTGGGCCCTCTTTTCTATTTTACTTGCCTAGCAGGGTCAGCAGGAAGGTCCACAGCAGACTCAGTTCTGGGGTGAAATGAGATGAGGTTTTCTTCCCAAGGGTTTTGTACCATTAATGTGAGCCGTCTCTCCTTTCTAAGGCATTTTGTAAGGAAGGTAGTTTCTGGGGGTGGTGATGAGAGGAAAATAGGAAGTGGCTTTAGCATCCAGTGCAGCTCCGTCAGCTGATTCAAAACAGAGCCCCCCAAAGTGCTTTTTCATGAAAACGGGGGAGAACAATTCAGCAACTAAGAAACACCGAGGTGAAGAAAGCCTTGTTAGGCTGGAGAAAGTCTGCGTGGCCCAGCTCCCAGCTGAAGTGTGTTGTTCATTTCCCGTGTGGAGGAGGCTTGGAGGCGAGAGGCTGCATTTCTACTCATTTAGGAAGTTTATTCTCTGGGATCAAGGAGTCTAGGATCCTGGAGAAGAGGCAGCAAAACTGCCCACCTGGGGCTTCCCTGGTGGCGCAGTGGTTGCGAGTCCGCCTGCCGATGCAGGGGACGCGGGTTCGTGCCCCGGTCTGGGAAGATCCCACATGCCGCGGAGTGGCTGGGCCCGTGAGCCATGGCCGCTGAGCCTGCGCGTCCGGAGCCTGTGCTCCGCAACGGGAGAGGCCACAGCAGTGAGAAGCCCGCGTACCGAAAAACAAACAAACAAACAAAAAAAAAAAAAAAAAACTGCCCACCTGGAGAAAACTCCAGCGGGGAGGATGCCAAGCACAGCGGTATCGTCAGGACCCCCCAAGAGCCAAGCTCCAGACTGAATGTTTTTAATATCAAAGTCAAGCCAGGGTCCGAAAGAAGCTCACACTTCGTTTGAAGCTGTGTGCAGGGATGCAAGAGGGAAAGGGCCAGAATGTCGCTGGTTAAGGCAAAAGGAGGCCCAATGCAGTGAACACCTGGGGGCCAGCACTGTGCCGGCAGCTACAGGGGCTGGTTGGAGAAGTCAGGCCAGCTGTACCTCCAAGGGTCTTCTTAAGCCCTCGTAGGAAGAAGACAGCATTTGCACAAATTGCTCTGAGGTAAGAAGCAAGAGGATAGAGCCACAAGGAAGCAAAGAGAATAGTGGGTGTTGGGAGGAGAAGGAAATCAGTGCCTGGGGTAGAAAGGAGAGAAAGGACTAGTTACGGAGGGTCGCTCTGAGGCAGGTTCCATGCTAGACATATTCACATAAATTCTCTCATTTAGGCAGTCAGAGATGCTGAGGTGAACGTTACACTGTTTTGTAGAATGAGGCTCAGAGAGGTTAAATAACTTGCCCAAACACAGCAAGTCCAGGCCAGAACCAGGAGTGAAACTTGGTTTTGGTTTCAAGCCCAGTGTATTTTCCACCACACTGTGTTGACTCCTGGGGGGAATCATAAAATGCCTTATGAGTTATTTAATAACGGGAAAGATGTTCAAGAAATACAGCTAAGTGGATAAAGCAGGTTATGTGATCCAGCTCTTATTAACACACATTTATCCTAAAAGATCAAGATGCATATATAATACACCCTAATGCCCTAATGAAATCAAGTGGCTAACTCAAGAGTCTTGAAGTTGGGGGTGATTGGTTAAAATTCTTCTTGCTAGTCTATATTTTACAGATTTTCTACAGGGAACAACACTTAATATATTGATAAATACTAACAGAACTCTGGGCTTCTAAACCTATTTGGAAGAGTTTGGTCTGAGCAGAGATTTCCGAGTATTTTAGAGGTGCCTGAAAGAGTGGGTGCCATTGGGGGATTTCTGAACATATCAGAAGAGCAAGAGCAAATGTATAGGAGCAGGAAATGTTATGACTATTTGTGCGTCCCTGTGAATGTGCAGGAAACAAGGATTCAATACGAGGATCGTGTAGGACAGTAGAGGGGGTGAGTATGGGTTGTGGAGTTGTTGCCACCTTGGAGGGCCTTGAATGCCAGGTTAAGATTTGGTGCAGAGTTCAACATTTTATGAGGGACCTAATCCAGAGGTGGTGGTTGAAATGCTTTGCTGAAAGTAGCACTTAAAATGTGGCGGGGAATTAAGTGGGGGCTTTGTTTCTGAGGTTGCTTTTTTGATAGAGAAAACCTGGGGAAAGTCCCCTGATCCCAGCACTGCTGGTTTGGGTTGTGGCACACGATCACCAGCTAGTGGTTACACAGCCAGATTGTAGGGCTAGTGGTCTTACAGCCCTGGGTTGTAGAAAAACTGCCATCAAAGACAAAAATCCTGGTCAAGGTATCTACATCTCCAAAGACTTCCAAAGGTTTATAAATATCTGTATAAGGAACGGAATATTTTATTGTTAACCTGGGCATCTTTGGTGTGGACACTTCTTCAGGTAACTCAAAATTGTTCAAACCCAGCAGATAGAAAAAGAACATTTATATCCTCTGGAATATATGAGTGTCTGGGTTCAGCTAGAAGTTGAGAGCACTCAATAGTTTTGAGACTTGTAATGAAGAAGGAAAAACTTTTTAATTCCTACCAGGTTGGCATTTAAGAGACTTAACTGAGTACCAAACAAGCAGTGATTTTTACGGAAGCCCTCATTTCAGCTGATTCCACTGCCTGATTAGATGTCATTACAACAAGGACTGGATTTTGAACGGAAGAAGAGTTGAGGATGTAGCCGATTCTGTGATTTTTTTTTATCACTGCAACTGATTTGAGCCATCTTCTGGCAACCAGGACTTTCTCTTTTTCATTCTCTGTTGTAATTCTATGGAGGGCTGGGCTGAAGAAGTGAGCACAGCTGGGCTCAGATAATGGTTCCTTGGTAAGGATGTTGGAAGGTGATTGGGGAGGAATAACTATGATCAAGGAGATGTAGTGAGGAAAAGTCCTTTTTTTTTTTTTAAAACTGTGTTAGCTTTTAGCAGGCAGAGTAGCTATGGATAAACACATACAGGATCTGTCTGCTTCCCATGGAGCCCTGTGTGTGTTGGGATGAGCACTTTGCAGAGTCCTGAGGTCTGGGTGCTAGACCTGGCTCCACCCCTAATTTGCTCTATGACTTTGGGTAAGATGACCTGAGGCCACATGTTCCTTAGCTGTAAAGCTTGGTTTTTTATCTGCCCTTCCTACAATATAGTGGTGCTGTGAGATTCAGTCGAACATCTCTGAGTAAATATAAGGTGATATAATAGTTAATCAGTGGATGTGCAGTTTCTATGAAAAGCCCAAATGCTGTGTAAAGTTTACCTCTAATTCCCTCCCCATTCCTCCCCCTTTGTACTGTTCCTGCTCCCATCTGTGTCTGTTCTTATTCCTATCTCTGGCCATTTTCTCTAGTCAGATTCAGAAGGTGGACGGGAGAAAATTATTCTGGCATTCCAGGTTGGCTTATTCGTCTGTTACCTACCAGTGCTTGACCATGTGGTGGGTATCCAGTCAAAACTGGCCAGTTTAACAGGTCCTGAATACTGCCAATATCAATCTTGTCTCTTTCCATTAGGTTCCTCAGTAACTTCTTAAGGAAACAGTTCTTTAATAAGGTTGGTGGGACCCCAGGCCCCACTCGGCTCTAACCAGGCAGCCTGCCTTCCGTCTATCTTACCTGGAATGGGATTTCTTTGGGGTAAAGATTCTTTGGAAAAAGGAGTTTGAAAATGCCAACGTTGGCCTTGGTCTAGGATAAAAACATTGGATCAAAAGAAAGAGTTGGATAAAGGAGAAGACTCGAAGAGGTGGAACAGCTATAAAATGACAGAAATGCTCTGGGAATAGAGTAGACCTAGACAGATGTAGCTGCTTTTGAACTGTTGAAGATGGGGCTATCATTCCAGTAAGAAATAACCCCAAAGGATGATAGCTGGAGTTGCATGTGCAATCAGTTTTTCAATTGATGACATTTTCCTAAAGCTGGCGAAGAACTGACTTCCGTCACTTGATGTGGTATTGACCTGGGGATGCTCCTCCCCAGGTTGGAGCAGCAGGAAGGTGAAAAGAATGAAACTTTGGGGACTTCCCTGGTGGCGCAGTGGTTAAGACTCCACACTCCCAATGCAGAGGGCCCTAGTTTGATCCCTGGCAAGGGAACTAGATCTCACATGCCTGCCGCAATTAAGACCCGGCTCAACCAAATAAATAAAAATAAATTTTAAAAAAAGAATGAAACTGCGTTCTTCCTACAAGACAGATGCTGTGTTCACAATGATAGCAGTTGACTCTTTGAGTTTGAGAGGAGGGATTGGGAAGAGAAACAGGATGCCGTACCTCTAAGTAGGAGCTTCCAGTGGAGTAGGTAGTACTGGGTGCAGGGTGACTGGGGGCAGGGCTCCTAGTCTGGCTTGGGAAAGATTCGCTGTTGTAAAATAGCACTGTATTCTGTAGTATACACTGGTGCTCCGAATTGAGTGGGGCTTCCTTGAAAAGCACTCTAATTACTTGCAACAGTCTTATTTTTCTGTTATACCTCCATACCTTTTAATAATTTAAAAAATCAAATTTGCAGCTTCCAGATCTCTTGAGCCCTTACAACAGGAACCCTCTTTATAATCTGCAGATCTAGCACAGAAAAATAAGTGTTCATTTAGGCTTGATGGATTCAGAATTTGTGACCGCTGTGTCAGAGGTAGAGCCAAAGTGGGCCTAGCTCTGCTCAGGAGGAAAGGGCTGTCCAGAGCAAGTCCATGGGAACAAGGTGCTGGTAGGTATTTAAGAGGGTGACACGTGATGTCTTAATTACAAATCCTCCTTGCCTTTTCATTAAAGCAGACCTCTCAAAGTAAGGTTGTGTTATCTAGGCTTCTGTCGCTCTTCTTGATAAAAAGAATGACACCTGATTGTTCAGGAAAAAGCAAACTTTTTTCCTTTAATTCTCATGATCCTTCATCCCCCCTTCTCCCTAATTAGTCTGAAAGAGAGCAGCTTTACCACATAGGAAAATTATCAGCCTGCCAGCAAGTGCTGGCCATTTTTGGGTGTGGGGACTGCAGAAAGACAACAAATATGGAAAATACATTTAAAGTGCTAATGAAACCTTATCCTCGGTCAGAAAAAAGCACACATTAGTACATAATTAAGAATGCACTCCCCACATGTTTTTGATCTGAGAGGTCACTGAGCCACCTGGCTAACACACTGGCTATTCCAGTGATAGGCGCACTCCCACAAGAGATGAAGTCTCCAATTGTAAGAGCTTGTCTGGGTTTTCCATTGTTGTTTATTTTTGGCATACAGGTGATTAAATTATCTAGAAGTCTATTGAGCCCAGCCTCAGTAATCTGACTAATTTAGATCAAATTAGTCTGTGTTACCTTGGGCAAGTCACGTGATTTCAGCCAAGCCTTAGCTTCTGCATGTGAATTATGGAGATAATAGCCTCTTTTTGGAAATAAACAATGTGTAAAGAGCTCAGTGCCATCCTTTGCCTGTAAAAGGTTCTCTGGAGAATGATAGGTATGATGGTAGACAGGCTGTGCATTGATTTGAGATGAGAAGATGACACCAGATTTCCTGGGAGAACTCTGTGTAAGTCATCTTTGCTCCAGAGCAAACCCACAGTTGTGATTTCTTTCCTCCCTAACCAACTACCACTGACTTTATGGCTCACCTGTGTACCCAGATCTCCACACATCCGGTCTCAATTTTCTCACTTCCCTCCACATCCCCCCTCCTCCAGGAGGAAGTACTGAGCATGAATTGTTCTTACTTGAAGGTTAGGCTCATGTCTGAGTGTTGGTCGCTGGTGCTTTCTTGCCTTGTCTAATTTGTCAGTTTCTAGAACCTTCTACGTGCCCTGCCCTCTGAAGTCTTTCTGGTTTTTGGAATGATGACTTGCCCATGAACAGATAGTCATAGTTGCCCTGTCCCATTATGGCACTGGTCTGTGGACTTTGACTTACCTGGGTGTGAACTAGAACACGAATGCCCTTGGTTTCTCCTCCAGGACCTAGGACCCTTGTCTGCTTAATTCCCATGTAACCTTCTGTGCTTTGGTAAACTGCCACTGAAGCAGTGGCAGTGTGTACATACATAGACACACAAATAAATGGAGAAATGGATAACTGGAGAACAGTAAATAGAATTTGGTAAACCCCCCTGGAATAGATGGAAAGAAGTCATCATGTGTAACTACGTTGGATGTGATTCTTGGGTTACCTGCAGCCATTGACATTGATTCGTTGATGCATTGACTTACCCGGCCTGTATCATGTCTGTGCACCTTATGAGCTATTCTGCTGGGTGCAGTGAGGGACACACAGATTGGAAGACCTATTCCAACCCTATTAAATTGAGCATAAGACAGTTTTACGTTCTGCCAAATTCCCCAGTGATCGTGGGCTTTTGTCTGGTTTTACGGTGAAGAATTGTGATGAGGATTGAGTAGCTGGAACCTGTCACAGAAAGCCCAGAAACCTGCTTCACAAAGTAGCTTGTATACAGCTCAAGGAGGACTGGATTGTGTGTCTGGAGACCTTGTCTGTGGTCTCGGCTCTTGACTAACTGCGACTGTGGATAAAACACTTAACTTTCGTCTTGGACTTTGGCTTCTTTAGCTATACGGTGAGGCAGCTGATCTAGGTGAGCCAGCTCTTGAATTCTATTAATTTATAAAAATTAATTTGAAATGTCAGGGCTAAAAGAGCCCTGGATTGCTCTCACCTTGTCCCTTAACATTACTCAGGGTTGGTAGATTCCCTCACCAAGACCATTGCTTGTGAGCCTGGTGTGGAAGCAGAAATGCCTCCTTGGGCAGCATCTGCTTCATGAACAGTCCACAGCATGTGGCTGGTCTCCTGGGTGTGGCCTGACAGGCCTTTTGCCAGACTGGTTTCTATAAAAATACACACTTACAAAGATGTTTCTTTTTGCTTTACCATTTTTTTACTTTATGTGATATGAAGAGCAAAATTAGCTGTTAGAAGTTATCACCATTGTAATGTGACCTAGAATCAAAGACTCCACCAGGTGGTCACTAAGCACATCTTTCTCTGGGGCTGCTGACGACTCAGGGCACGTTGACGTGTACATATGACACGGGAAAGCTACATGTATGTTTCAGAGCAAGTTCATTCAAGTTACAGAAGCCTATTAAACTGTGGAATATTTTTGAAAGCCATCCTTAATTTCTTTCTGATTATAGGCAAAATATTTGCTTATTTTGGAATAGAAAACAATAAAATATCCCAGAAATGACCACTTTTTAGCATATTTGTGTATATATATAGATACATTTCTATTTTGTATGTGTTCAGCCTCTTGTGTCAAATATTAGAGCTTATCCATTTCCTATGTGGTTAAAAGTAGTTCAAAAACATAATTTTCAGTGGCTGCATGTAGTCCATAATGGCTGTACCATAATTCATTTAATCTTTGCCACAATGTATCAGTGTTTTTTTATTTAGACCTGGTGAGGTTTTTGTTCGTTTTGAAGTGGCCTTTGTAGGTAGGAAGACAAATAGGTCTTCAGACTAACAGATTTGAAGTTTATGTTGATTGGGAGAAGAAACCACATGTAATTAACATCTTAAAATTTCTAGCCACAATCTAAGATGCTTAATGTTTAAAAATTCAAGTAATACATAAGGACTTCTTTTGGAGATTCTATTTTTATATTTAGGTGTGACTAAACCCTACAGTAGAGATAAAAACAGTCAAAACAATAAAACATGAAAAAAAGATAGGAAAGGATGAAGAGTGACATTTATGGAACACAGGCTATGTGGATGCACATATATTATCTCATTACGTTCTCACAACCAGGCAGTGAGATAAATGGTACCTTATTTCAAAGAAGACAAAACTGAGCTCAGAGAGGTTTTGCACTGGCCCAGGTTTATCCCGCTGGAAAATGGCAGAACCAGCGTTTGAACCCAGGTCTGTCAAATCCCAAATCCTCCTATATTATACCAATCTGCCTAAATACAATTAAAGCCTGGCTTAAGGTAGTTGCTACCTGCTTCCCTGCCCCACATCACTATAAATCTGTAGGAGAAATTCAGAAAGCCAACCACTGCTCTTGAGGATTCTTGGCTCCTTGGAACTACTCGGGCCTGGGAGGGTGGCGTTCACGTGGGATCCAAGTAGATGCTCAGTTTCCAGCATCTACCCTCCTTTAACTTCAACCAGAGCAATCTAGCTTCTACTAGTATTACAGACTGGGCTTCTGAGTGAGATGTTTCCCTCCACTTTTGCAGCCTGCCCCGCCCCAGAGTAGCAAAATTCCTGCCTGAGGGTTGGACAGGAATGCGATTGGCTTTTCATGGGAACTTGGCTTGAAGCAGGTCTTTGCTCCCCTCAGTGCAAAGTGGGCATGTTAGAGTGGTACATCCCCCTGAAACGTCCTCCCCAGATTTCTAATGGAACTTTTCCTTCATTGAACAGATTACTGGTTGAGACTCAGTGAAAAAATTTTTTTCTATGTACTAACTCTGCATTTGTGACTTTTATGTTTTCATTTTTAAAGACAGTTCTCTTCATAACCCCCTAATAGTTCCCACTCAGAGAATTGTCTGTCTTTGCTACGATCAATTATGATAGCTCTAAAATAGCATGCAGTTCTGAAATTCTTCACTCGCCACTGTTTCTTATCACCTCTGCAGTGTATTCACTCATCCATTTATTCATCAAGCAGATACTAAAGACCAGCTGAGGACCAGGCCCGGAGCCTTCCTGCCTCCTCACCACTGTCCCTTTCTTACATTTGTAGAACGCAGTTTTTCAAGGATTTTCTACCTTTATTGAAAGTACTAATAAGTATAAACTTATTTACTTATTAGTACTTATTTAATATAGTGACTATTAAAGCTCAATAATAAGATGCTATAGTGTGAAATGTATTTCAACATTAAAATAACAATGCTGTGAAAATAAATTTAATGTAACATGAACTTGTAAATTACAGAAAAAAAAATTACCTTTCTCACCTCAGTTACTTTACATATGTTACCTTAGGCTAAAGACCTAGCAAATTAATGCCTATAAACAGGGAATGGTTTTTACTAGTATCAGTAATTGGAGGCAGGTTCATGCTACTTTGCTATTTTTTGTTTGTTTGAACTTCGTCTTGTCAATTCTTGGACTAGTAATCCCTGTCAGTACCGTGAGAGCTTATGTGGTGTCGTGCTTTAAGTTTGTATAACACTCTCCCATTTAAAAAATTCTTCACAACAGCCTGTGATGTATGTACATATTAGTGTTCCCACTTTATAGACAAGGAAACCGAGGTCACCTAGCTGGTGATCACAGAGAAGGGAATGGAATGAATCATTTTCCCAGATTCCACTACATCATATTTTTCAGAATTGGGTAGGAATGGTGTTTTTTATCGTTTGGGTGTACTCATCCCCAGAGCCTCACATATGAAAATGTCAGTAAACAAATATTCCTACTTAAATGAACAGATTTTTCATTCACAGTAGAAAACTGAACTTCAAGAAATGAATTTGGCAATAGCTGGTACTCTTTATGGACAGCTGCCCAAACTAGTGAAACATACATAATATACACCTCGTTACTGTTGCCCATTCAAAATGCAGTGTGATTGATGTGAAGGTGCAATATTACCCTCAGTCAGTATGTTGCCTGAATGTATGAATGCAACATGGAGGGGGTATTTTGGAACACAATGTGAGGTTTCCTGATTGGAAATGTTCTTGAACTAAAATATCCTCAGTGAAAAGCTTTTTTGTGGTTACAAAAAAAGATCAGCATGTCGCAGGTTACCCGATTTGCTAATTACTTAGAATTCAGATCAGGTATTTGTGGTGAAATTAGCATGCAAAAACCATCCGTTTTTTTACCAAATGTAAAATAGACAGCTAGTGGGAAGCAGCCACACATAGCACAGGGAGATCAGCTCGGTGCTTTGTGTCCACCTAGAGGGGTGGGATAGGGAGGGTGGGAGAGAGATGCAAGAGGGAAGAGATATGGGGATATATGTTTATGTATAGCTGATTCACTTTGTTATACAGCAGAAACTAACACACCATTGTAAAGCAATTATACTCCAATAAAGATGTTAAAAAACAAACAACAACAACAACAAAACCATCAGTTTTTGACAAGGACTTCTGATGGAAGAAAGGGATAGCTGTAGGTGATAACATGGTAAGAGAAAAATGGGGAGTAGATCTTCAGAGTTAAATTTTGTCGCCTAGGTTAGATGATGGCATAGTGTTTTAATGATGTTTTGCCAGAGTAGATGGATACATAGGAAAGGCAAAGCCATTTCTTAATGAGAAGTGTCTGAAAGGGTGTGGCTTTTCCTTCAAAAAGGCTAATAACTGAAAATCTTTTATGTGGGCTAGGTTACCCCCTTGAATTCCATGTAGGAGAACTTGCCAGAGCTGGTTATTTTCTAATTAGCAAAGGGTAGGAGGTTGTTCTTAATAGGCCCTGATTTATTTATATCTATTTATATATATATATATATATATATATTTATATATATATATATATATCTCCTGTCTGTATATTTATATGTGAGTTACTCTATGCTTGCCGTTTACTGAAGTCTAGTCCTCAAATGACTGAGGCTGACTCCAAAGGAAAAGCCTACAGACATTTGGGTCATGTGCTTCCCTTTGTAGCCTCTGTCCTTGGCTACAGGTGCTGATAAAAATGTGAGTGCAATATTAACGATGTACTTTTTTCTTGTGGTCCTCCCCACTCCATCCCTGCCTCCATCCTTTAAATGCAAGAGACTTTGCTTCAGAATGACTCACCCCTAAAAAGGAATGGTGCTCTTTTATTCTCAAGTCTTTCATCAAATATTGTTTTACCCAACATGACAGCTCTTGCAACCACCCAGATGATGAGCTGTTTCTTAGCTTCTTGGGGCCTCAGTTACTACATCTGCAAACCAGGGGGAGGGGGGTGGAATAATGGTACCTACCTCAAAGGACTGGATGAGAAGTGAATAAGTGGATTTTTGTGAAGCACTACTAGAAAGGTGGTTAGTACATAGCAAGGGCTCAAAGAGTGTTGATTCAATAAAGGTAAAGACTGACTGCTACCTGGAAAGTAATGAGCTTCTTGCCTATTTAGACATAGAGTAGGTCAAAATAATGTGCCTGTGAGCAATATTAGCTACCCTGGGGGAGGAATGGAAGGTTAATGTCCAATTCATGTTCCAGATTGCCCATCCCCCACCAGTTCTAGAAAGTTGAGAATGCAGGACTTAGAAAAACATCCTGGCAGATTTCCAGTAGAGGTGACCCCTCCAAGGAGGAGACTGTCAGACCTTCCTTTAAGCCAAGGCAGATCAGCACGTATTTCCCTGTTGTCTGGAGGAATGGAAAACTCCACGCTGTCACTGCAGGCACTCTGGAGATCACATCTGTCAGGATGGGATTGCTCATCCCACACTCTGTGGATAAGGGCTTGGTCTCCAAGTCTGACATGTGATCAGCGCTCTGTTTGGGACAGTGGTCCTGCAAACTCTCTTGGAAGGAAATTTGGTGAGTTTTCCTATGCATCAGTGTGCAGCTGGGGTTGGGCTTTGGCATGTTTTTCCCATGGTTTGAACTGTGGCTCTCATGCCATCCAGGGTATGGGATTTGGCTGCAACCAAGGAACGTACACATGCCTCCGAGGCCTGATGTTGTTGCTCTTTGCAGCACGGTGGATTATGGAATTTTACTGATGTGGGTCTGAGGAATGCGGCGATTGCCCGGTGCTGCTTTAATTTTCATCCATTCATTCTTCCACGTGCGTGTTTATCCATCCATTTATTCAGCAGTCATGTAATAATGGCCTAGTGTGTGGCGGTCCCTAGTCTAGGGCTAGTCACTATAAACACTAGTGGGACAGATCTACGTAAAATCAGTCACAAGGATTTTTATTTCATCTGCACAGGCCAAGTACTTTTCATAGTGCCTGGCTCACGGTGGTGCGTGTGTCCCTTAAATCTTGGCTATTCGAGAACAGTAGGACAAGTGTTATAATGAAGCTGAATGCAAGGTCCTCTGAGAACCAAATAAATGTTATTTGTGTAGCACAAATACCTGATTTTGTCCAGTATTTAACTTTACAATTTGGTTTCATATTCACTATATCCCTTGCTTTACATAAATAACTCTTGAAAATTAAAAGATGTTTTTCTTTCCTTGGTAGATGAAACACACAGGAGCTAATTTAGCTCCCCAACATCAGACAGTGTTGGTTTCTGTGCCCAGCATGAACTGTGTCTGGTTTGAAGCCCCTTTTTGCATTCATGGCATCGCTTGTGTATGACGCTCAAGGGCTATTCCCACCCCTCACCCCCCAGAGGTGGTAAAACCTAATGCTTCCAGTGATATCATCTGCTCTCGTTTGGCCAAAGTACTTGGTTTTGGTCATCTATTAATCCCACAAACATACTGAGTAACTACCACGGGCCAGGAGCTAACTTAAGTATTGTGTTTAAGATTTACTCCATGGACCATGTGGCGTTTTTCAGTTTTCTGAAGGTGGGAAAAGAATCAATTATCTTCTACCTTGAAAAAAAATTTTTAATTGACTTTACTGAAGTATAGTTGATTTACAATGTTGTGTTAATTTCTACTGTATTAATGTATTAATCATATTATTGCTTGGGTGATTGAGAAGGGTCTTGGGGCTCTGACAGTCCCCAGGTTCTTCAATAAGAACATCCTTCTTCCCATTCGTTATAGAAGATAGATGGTGTTGAGCTGAATCTGCACAGGCTGTCGTTTACATTCTGGAAGATCCTTTTAAAAGGCAAAGCCTTGTTAGGGGCTACTACTAAGTCATAGAAGTGTGATTTTTTTTTTTTTGCGGTACGCGGGCCTCTCACTGTTGTGGCCTCTCCCGTTGCAGAGCACAGGCTCCGGACGCGCAGGCTCAGCGGCCATGGCTCATGGGCCCAGCCGCATGTGGGATCCTCCCGGACCGGGACACGAACCCATGTCCCTGCATCGGCAGGCAGACTCTCAACCACTGTGCCACCAGGGAAGCCCCAGAAGTGTGATCTTGAACAAGTTTTCTGACCTCTTCTCACTTAGCTTTCACATGATCTGTAAAATGGAGGGGTGTGGAGGAGTCTCCAGTTCCAAGCGTCTGTGTAGTTCCAAGCCTTGGCTGTATTTCATGGCCCTAACCTAGAGGATGGCTTTTAGAATGCCATAGTTACCAACATTTTTCTCCTTCCCAAACTGCTTCTACCTCCTAGGGTCTCAGGCTTCCTGTTTGCTTTTCACTCCCACAGATTCCTGCTGGGCTGTTCTCTGGCGCCATCTCTTCCTGTATTTGGGGAAGATAATAGAGAGGAGCTGAGAAGACTCCTTGGGGGAGCCTCTTCCATGAGCTAATTTGTGATTCATGTGCTGTAGGGGGTGCTGGCCTGTGTGGGGAGAAGGGAAACTTCCCTTTGTTTCTTCCTTTCGCTTAAACGAAACAACTCAAGGAACCTCCTATCTCAGGCAGACTCCTCTTCCACACAAGGTATTGGACCAATTATCCTAAACATGGTAACAGGAAGAGCTATTTAAATATCTTTATTTAAATATTTTAATACCTCCCTTGTGACCCACTCTTTTTTTTTTTTAATCCTCTTTGCCTTATACTCAAAAAAAAAAAAGAAAAAAGAAAGGGACAAGCAACTGGCTTGTCACCCAGTAAAGAGTAGGAACAGCTCTTTGGCTTTGAGCAGCTCATGAGACTTTTTGCCTGTGAAAGTTTTAGGGAATTTCTTCCAGAAAAGTCATGTGTGAGAAGGGTAAATGGTTGCAGCTGGATTAACACCCTGGCTGTTGGGTTCCGAGGCATCAGTGGCATCTTTCTCTCTATAATTGATCCCATTTTCCAGAATACAAAGCCTGGAAGGCACACTTGCCCATTCCTGCCTTGACTTGTTGAAAATGTTGGAGTCACCCTTCACCTTGAGTGTGGGGAGGAGAAAGTCACTCTTGTGGGGTGTCAGAATCTCCGGACCTGTGTCCAGTGATTCACTATACGCTGTATCTAAACACATTATCAGCCGTTGTCAAGTTTCTGCTGTGGTTGGATAATTAATGTTATTGGAGGAAACAATGAATTTTTTCCCCTCACAGCTGAAGACAGAATTTGTCAAGCGTCACACACAAGTGTATTTTGCTTAATCTTTCCCATTTGAATGATGTTTGTTGCCCAATAGCCCAAGGACTCCTCCAAAGTTCTTCCCATGCCTGAAGCCACCACTCCCTAAACAGCCAGGATCCATTTAAAGAGGAAAAACCAAACAACTCTTGTAGCTTTGCTCTTTAACTTCTCTGTCTTTTTCCTTGTTAGTATGGAAACACTTTTGGTGCCTTTTCTTAAGTTGAATTTGGCTATGTTGAAGGTTTACATGCCCAAAGAAGTGTTGGTTCCAACATCTTGAACCAGGGAAGTGGTAGTATCTGCATCATTGATTAGCCCAAAGATCTTGCCCAGGTTGACACCCCCTCCATAATGGAGAAAGCAGAACCATCATTTCTCACATGTCTCAGCTCACTCTTTAATGTTGAGCCAGTGAGTATTTTCTGCCATAATACATGGCAGACATAATCAATGACATAACCGATGACATTTCCATGCAGGACACACACCCACATGGAGGCATAGATACAGTGGGAATCTTAGCTCTAACACCACTGTTTTCTTTCTCATTTGAGGAAACATACTGGAATGTAGGGCTGCAAGAGGAGCTTTATTACGTGATAACATTCCGTCCCTTTAATTTATGTAGGAAAGCTTAATTGTTTGAAAACTTGAGAAGGTGTCCTATTCTTAGCTACAAATAGTGGATGACACATCTGAATGACAAGTCATCTAGAGTCCCTGAGAACCACTTCTTTCCATTCCAGAGATTTTCTACTGACCTCTTGCCCAGAAGTTTGGTTGGTAATGGAGCACTGTGGCTCAGTTTCTTAGTAATGGTATTTTTCACTTTGAAAACCAGGGCCTGAGAAGGCTTATGGGCTTAAGAGTCATAGCAACCTGCCTGGTATATTAACAGTTGGCAGATGGCCTCAGGGAAGTCTGGTATATAAGCATCAATTCAGCTTATGTGTGGATCCTTCCTATGTTGCTCTTCCCTCCCCTAAATAGGATATGCTCAGAGGAAGAGTGTCATTCAGAGATCCCAAAAGAGTAAAGCGGTCTTGCTGGTGGGTAGCAATACTTTCAAAATGAGCTATGGGCTTTGGAGAGGTGGAAGGGTAAATTATGCATGAGAAAAAAAGGGGTAAGTTGAAACCTTGGTATTGGGACATGAAGGAGAGATGAAAAGAGTGTGGTTAGGAGCTGTGGGGTATAAGCATTTGCGATCCCCTGGTCAAGCAGAAACATCTGCTTCATATCAATAAGTTGTGTGAGGTCACTGCAGGCAAGATGTCCAAGTGGCCGGAAGTGGCTTGGCCCTACAAATTCTGCTCACTGTTAAGAGCCCGATAGATGCTAGTGAGCATGAGTGGTAATGGCTGAGAACCGCTCTCCAGCCTGGGCCTCCATGTCATTGTGTGTCCTTGCATAACACTGTGCTCCTGAGGGTTCTGAGCAATTGAAGAGGGAGCCCATGCATGAAACCCACGATCCAGAATGCACAAGGTCATTACTGATGCATGTAGCCATAGAGAAGAGTCATGGAGTTTTAGAGCTGGAAGAAAATTTAGAGCGTGTCATGCCCAAATCCCCTCATGCAAATCAATTAACAAAAATTATATAGCCAAACAGTCACATCAGTGCCCTGTAATTAGTAACTGGAGTTTGAGGTACTCAACAAGGTAATAAAGCCCATTAACAGCCATCAGACCCGTGGAGTCTCTTTGGCACAGCTAGTCGGTTAGCAGCTGCTCACTGGATGGAGTGGTTGAAAGGAAGAAAATACTCTCTGGGTGTGTTTTACCCCATCCAGCCTGGGCCAGTCACACCCATGTTTCCTTTCCTGGTAAAAAATTAGCAGAATTTCCCTTATTTGTCTGGAGACTGGAGGAGGATCAAAATCTTGAGGGACAAACCATCCCATCCCACTTAAGGAGTATACAGTGTAAGCTGATTAGAACAGGATATTAACCAGAAAATAGGTTTATCGTGTGGTTCTCCCTGGTTCAAGGACAAACTCCTGGACTTGGCATTGAAACCCAGCCCCTTGGGGCTCCAGCCTGCCTTTCCAGAATCCTTTCCCAAACCACACCCATGCTCCAGGGATTCTTGTGGATCTTCCAGCCCTCTCTGCCCTCTCACGACTATATCTCAGATGGGATTCCTCCCATAGTCTACTTGCTTTACTTCGGTTCAAAGGCCAGTTCAACTATGACTTGTCTTCCCCTGAAAGGTAAGGAACACTGATCACTCCTCTGTCCATAGTGCTTAGTCCATACCTGCCCGATGGCAGCCCATTACGGTATCCTGCAATGAATTGATTGTTGGTCTGTAAGTGCTCGGATATTAAGATCTTTTTGTTCTCCCAGTTTAACCTAGAGCCTGGCAAGATGTATAGTTCCCTAAGAAATACTTATGAGTGTACAGAAGGACAGATGCATAGATGTATATCCCCAAAGCTGCTTTTCTGGTTTTATAGTTTGTATAAATGTAAACTCTATAAGGGCAGAGAGCTCCATCTGGTTTGTTCACTGCTGAATGGCCCAGCTTCTAGAATAGTACTTAGCACATATAGATTTCAAAAAATATTTGTTGAATGAATGAAACCCAATAGAATATTTGTTCAGGACTTTAACTGAAAAGATAATCGACTTCTGTTCACAAGTATGATTGATTTAGAAGAAAATAATTATTAGACCTATGATGATTCTTTTCTTCTCAGTGGGCTCAAATTGTTGTCTTCTTCAAGGACTGCATATTGCCACTTGCTTCTAGTAGCTTCTTGTCATTGATAGTTGGACAGGAACTTACCTCTTTCTTCATGGTAAGAATTGGGAATCCTTAAGGGAAGGTGAGTTGGAGGTGCTGACTTCAGAAAAAGGTCCATTTAAAATGTGTTTATATTGGGCTTCCCTGGTGGCGCAGTGGTTGAGAGTCTGCCTGCCAATGCAGGGGACACGGGTTTGAGCCCTGGTCTGGGGAGATCCCACATGCCGCAGAGCAACTGGGCCCGTGAGCCACGGCTACTGAGCCTGCGCGTCTGGAGCCTGTGCTCCGCAACAAGACAGGCCGCAACAGTGAGAGGCCCGCGCACCGCGATGAAGAGTGGCCCCCTCTTGCCACAACTAGAGGAAGCCCTCGCACAGAAACGAAGACCCAACACAGTCATAAATAAAAATAAATAAATAAAGCAAAACTGTCAAAAAAATAAAAATAAAATAAAAATAAAATGTGTTTATAGCACTGACTTTTCTACCATGGCCTTTCCTGGTTTATCATCCTCTACCAGGAGATTTGGTGGTGGTGGGGCAGCAGGGAGGTAGAGTTGTTTTTAGTTTATGTATAGAGGAGAGGAGCTGTTGAGTTGCAGAAAGTGTTTGAAATAGCCCTGGAATTTTTCCCAACCTACTATGACTGACAGCTTGATGGAGAAAGATGAACAGCTATTATAACCAACTCTAAAGCAAACTGGGCCTTCTTTATGACAGGAATACGGCAAGTGCAAGGCAAACCACCCGATAGTAGCGGACACACAAACTGGAGAGCAGCATCCTGTTTTGTTTGTTGATTTTTGCCTTGTACCAGTCATAGCACTTTGCTTACAGTAGGGTATGAATAAATAGGTGCTGCCTTTAAAGGAAATTCTGATGAGTTTCATCATCAAAAAGGGTGTTAGAGGTCAGATCTATGAAACTTTGCATTTAAAAATGAAAAAGATGTTACTCAGGGAAGGGGATATTCAGTTCAAGGTGTCACAGATCTATAGTGGCAAAATCAGGACTGGTATGCAGTACTTATCCTGTGGGATTTAACTTGTGGGATATTTGGATTGGCAGTCATGAGATGTATAGTAATGGGATGCTCAGTATTTTTGAATCCAGGAGTGGGTTGCAGTACTTTTCATTTGCCTACTAAGCTTCATTTGATGCCCAAATATTATGACTTGATAATGATTAGGAGCACTGTTCCATACATGTCTTCCGCAAAGAAAAGGGGAAGGCATTAAAGAACACAAGGGAAATGTTGGTGTATACACTCATCCCATTTAGTGATGGCTTATTAAGTCTACAACAGTGCCCTTGGTGTCTAGTGAAAGAGCACTGGATAAGTAGTGTAGAGTTCAGGGTGTAGTCCTGACTCAGGCTTAACTACTGTGCATCTTAACCAACTTGGAGTTTGGGGTCTTCATGTCAACATCAGACTTGTCAACATCAAAGAATGCGGAAAGCTTTCACCTCATGTGTTGTCAATTGGTATTAACTGCCTATAGTGCTGGGTTGAAAAATCTGAGGCCACATTTGGGTGTAGAGTAAATGAATGCTCTCCATGATTGGCTGGTGATATCTGCTATGGACAGGGTAGGTATGGGTAGGAAGTTACATCGTGTGTGCAACTTAATTGCCATCCTGGATCAGGTAATCTGTGAAGTTCTAATGCCTCTGCACTGTTGCTCCATAAGGTTGAGTCATTGCCTTCCAAGAACTAAAAACCTCTGCAGATATGCATAGTTGTTTAGTTTAATTGAAAATGAAAGCACCAAAGGGCAACTGAAGCAATGTAATGATTACAAATCCCTATTTAAAAGTAGAGAAATGGCAGTTGTTGTTTTTTTTTTACAAGCACATTTTTTTTTTCTTCAGACCATTGGCCTTAAACAGAACAAAAGAAAGGCATAGTTTACCCTGGCCAATCCCATTTCCATGTGTTTTGATGAAGAGTATTGAAACTATAATCCAAATGCACCAGTAGAATTCTTCCTGAGTTACTATTTATCCTAAATGAAAATTTAGTCATCTTTGCGTCATTTCAGTGAAAACCTTGAATCTTTAAATAAGTCACATGAAGTTTAAAAATATAAGCAAGAACCTTTTGTATATTTTGGTCTAGGAGACAGATTTAACTCTAATTTGAAATTGTGTTTCATTAGGGATGTATTCTTTTGACTATGGGTTTAAATTAAGGTTGTTATACATAATAGTGTTAGCATAGGGAGGGCTGAACAAGGTCATTAAATATGGACCAAATTTGAGATGATCTGCTTGTATGTACATACAATATGTGTATGTTCATCTCGGCAAAGGCTCCAAAAGAATTATTTTTAAATTGTACATCCCATTTAAAAGAATGGCGGGCTTCCCTGGTGGCGCAGTGGTTGAGAGTCCGCCTGCCGATGCAGGGGACACGGGTTCGTGCCCCGGTCTGGGAAGATCCCACATGCCGCGGAGCGGCTGGGCCCGTGAGCCATGGCCGTTGAGCCTGCGCGTCCGGAGCCTGTGCTCCGCAACGGGAGAGGCCACAACAGTGAGAGGCCCACATACCGCAAAATAAATAAATAAATAAATAAAAGAATGGCAATTGATGTAGATAAGCTTCAAAAGCCCAAGTAGGATCAATCAAATGAGGGTGCTAAGAGTTTCACAAGTGATTTTCTAATAGTGTATTTCTTTTACTTCTAAGAAATATAGTAGAATGTCCCCCATCAGGTGTGGTGGCTTTTTGCTACACAGAACCATAAACTGTGATAGGATTTCTCCAAAAACTAAACTTTAGAGTTAATTTAGAAGGAGGATTTAGTCCTGTTTTACCATGTGTGATACTCCTAAACTCTTCAAAACCAATGATACTCATCTTAAAAACCATGTAACGTTGGAATCAGAAGTGCCATACTTGGTTCTTGTCTCTTATTTTACTGGAAATGTGAGGCTGTTTGCCTAAGGACCCCTGGCTGGTTATGGCAGAGCTATAGGCATCACACGAGGAACTTGTGACTCCCAGTCCAGTGTCTGTTCTTAAATACTTAAGAAAATAAAGACAGTATAAAACAGGATGAAGTCATGTGGATATTATAGCAGAAGAAATGGGAGTACTTAGCCAATGACTTGACCTTCTCCAGTCAGTGCTTTGAAAGCTGCTCTGAAGCTTTATCCTCTGGGGTATTCGTGTGTTTGATCATTTCTGATGCTAAGAAATAAGCACTGTTAGGGAACAGCTGCCTTCACTTTTGTTGTGGCTCCTTGGACGCCCCTGGTTAACGTTTGTGTTGAATCTCAACAATTACTGATCCTTATAAGGTTAGTATATTGACTTCTTCCTTCTTTGGAACTGATTTTCTTTATGGTGTATCTGCCTTTTGCTGTAAGTTGCTTCAAATCCTCTCTGGGAGGAAATGAAAAAATAAAAAAATAATTTAGAGAGAATGGTATCTTCTTAGCAGCTTGAATAACTTTTAGGTGTTGGTGATGGGGTTCTTTCAATGAGAAACTTGTCTGATACGCTCTCTGTAGGAGAGAAGGAAGCCTTTGGGATACCCAGGTTTAAAACCAAAGATAAGGTGCCTCTGTAGATGAAGAGGAATGAGAGGGACCATAGAAGGGTAAGCACAGAGAGATGTGGAAGGGACTATCCAATGGGGACTCTTCCTTATGGCCCCACAGATCTTGAGTAACATGAAGAATCACGATAGGCCAGGAATGGTTGAATTTCTCATGGAAGCTGGTGAAGGGGCTATCTTTGCTGTCGGTGATAGCACACAGTCAACTGACTAGATGAAGTCCTTAAACCTGAGTTACATATGCTTCTATAGACCTCAGCATTTGGAATCCCCAGATGTAGCTTCTGTCCATTAGAAGCATCATCAAGGGGAACAGAGCAAGTTGCCTGATGCGAAGCCCCAACAGAGCCAGCAAGGGACTCCCATCTGACAAGCAGGAGGGAAGGGATCTGAAGTGGGTGCGTCTAGATTACGTGCTTTGTATGCAGGGTTTGTGAACTTCCTTTGTTTAATCAGCTTTCAAAAAGGGTCACCTGGGAGATTTTTGGGCCCATACAAAAGATCACCCAGGCCTCCTTTCCTCTTGGACTAGTCAGACCTCATGATTCCATTATGATCTGATTTTAAAGTAACTGCTGAGGAGGTTTATAAGGACCATGTAATAATATGGAGCATTTGATCAGGGTGTTATCTGCTCTACTTTCTGACCTGAATAATTGGCTATGAAATTGCAAGAATGCTATAAACATATTAGGCAATTCCTCCACTCTGCTTTTGTTCTCCTTTCTTTTGAGGGGTGGTTTGAATTAATTTGATCTTTTAATAATACTTCATAGGAGTAGATCAGTTGTGTTTCATGCCTTGGCTATGTTTCCGGAGGTGGGGGAGAGCTTTTTGATAGTGAGCTAGGTGACGTGATGACCCTGGTAGCAGGTCATCCTCTCCCTGCCTTTGTAGTGCAGCGGACTGTGTAATATCTGGGGAAATGAAACTGCAGGCCGGAAGTCCAGCGCTGGCTTCTGAAACCTCCATCTGGATGTACCTTAGGCATCTGAAGCTGAACACGCGCAAAGCAGAGCTTGCCATTCCCCTCCTCCTCTTCCCCCTACACCCTCCACCCGTCTTCCTCTTTCCCTCCAACCCTTAGAGACCAGCATTACCTTCTACCTCCCTACCCTGGCCTGATGCTCAGAGCCATGATGCCTCCTTTCTAAGCCTGCACTGCTGCCCACTTCACTCTCCCCCGTGGCCGCGCCCTTGCTCTATACCTGTAGTCCCCTTCTCCCTGGATTGATGTGGCAGCCTCCTCGCCGATCGCTGTATCGCCTTCACACCACTTGCCACCTGTTGCCAGAGGGATGGCTCCAGGAAACAAATCAGACCCTGTCACTCTTGGCTTAAAATCCCCCTGGTGGCCCTCCATAACCTTCCCGATAACGTGCATATTTCTTAAGGTGTTTCTGAATGAACTGTTTCTGGTTCTGTTCTATTTCTCACCGTTTCCTCCACGTGATACCCAGGCTGTACGCAACTTGGGTTTATACAGTGACGCAGGGAGGTCAAAACCCTAAAATCTGGGGACACATACATACACACACTCGTGCCTACTGACTGATGGCTCCTGTGTTAGAACTGAGATCAGGGTGCCTCCGCTCCAGTTGCCTGGACTTAGAAACATGAAAGGAGTGTCACCTGGTTAAGAGAACCCCCCTGCTTACTCTTCTTACCCTCCTTTCTAGAAGAATAAGAAGTTACTGATGGAAGGCTCATTTTTCTCCTCAATTTCATCCTTTTTTCTTTGGTCTCCAACTATTCTGTCTTCTGGGAGGGCTGGAGTCAGGACTTCCTGAGCCAGAATCAGCTAGCATCTAGCAAGGGCTGGAAGCTTCCAAGCTTCTTCTTCAGTGTCCTGTGGCACCTGTCAGATGACCCACCTCTCGCTTCCCTGAGGGCTCAGGACGGTGGCTGGGACTTTCTGTGCCCTAGTAACTTGGCTTCATCAGGAGATGGAAGAGCCAAGCCCAGTGGACTGGCCAAGCACCAGAGAAGGCCAAAGTCACGGCTCCCCAGCCTGCAGGTTCCTTCAGTGCCTCTCTCCACCCTCACGGTCCCCTCAGGTGGTGGAAGTGTCTGTGGCTCAGGCCGTGGCTCTGTGAGGGACTCATGTGAAAGTTCTGGGGAAAAAAATAAGACAGCCTGAAAAGGGCCAGAATGTATGAGGCATCTGCCAAAATTGGACCTATTGTGATGCTTGGCCTGCTCATTGCTCTCCAGGCACTCAGGGGTGGCAGAGGAAGTGGAATCCGTTTAGTTCCCCCGTGACTGCCCCCCACCATGAATAGCCTGGAGAGTGTTTTCTTGTGAAAACATCTGCTTCAGCCTTCTGTTGCTAGCCTGTGTTTTATTGTCTCCCCCTCCTCTGCTGCTATTTTACTTCCTGTACCCTGACAAAGCACCAGGTTTATTCCCTTGCTCTGTGTATTTGCCCACTTGGATGTCTAACCAATGTATCAGCCTCAGCTAATACATTAGAATTTGAATAAATGTATAACAGCAGGTAGCAAGTGAGTGGTGACAGGGTGACGTATTGACTTAATATCTTGTGTAGTGTGATATGAAGGATGTGCCTTTTGGTGTGTATTTTCATTTTAATTATTTTTTGTTGCTTTTCTTAGGCAGACACTTGTAGGCAGTTTTGCGTAATTGTCTGAAATCATTAACATGTTTATTAAATAAGGAAGCAGAGTGCATTATCTAGCGAATCAATTATGTAAATGCACGAAAAGCATAAGAAATTAGTCTTTAACTGTTGCTGAACTACATCCATTTTCTAAATTATAGATGAAAGTTGCTGGGTGTACGTGTGCATGTGTTGGGAAGAGGGGGAGTATTTAAATTCACACACACACACACACACACACACCTGCCGCCGCTTTCTCAGTGTGAAAGCAGCAACAATTAATTTACGGTTTTCTTCGGGAGGGGGCATTTCTGAGGTACAGAAACTAGTAGGGGTTTCTGTAGATCCTTCGTGTAGATGACAACAGATGGTTGGCAGTGAGAAACAGAGCAATCTCTATTGAAGGGTCTGGGCGAAATGATAAACAGTGTCAGTGAAGCAGAAGCAATAGTATCTCTCCTCGGGATAACAACACAATCTAGGTTCAAAATCCTCAATATGTCTGTTTAACCCAGCCCATCATTCACTCTGATTGCTTATGATTAAAATCTTTAAAAGGTTCCTGTCATTGGTTCAAGTCTAATTTTTGGTAGCATTGGCTATTTTCATTTGGGAAGCAGTTGTCTCAAATATTCAGGAACTCAGAGTACCCGGCATCCCCTAACTCATTAACTGATCTTGACATGTAAGAGAAGCATCCTTCACTTTGTCCCCTTCTTGGTTTTTTGTCTCAGAATTTTGTAGGTCTCCTTTCTCCCCACGGATTGAAATAGTTCACCCAAACAGACATAGGTTTCCCTTGTTCAGCCTTGAGTTTAGTGACTAACAGGAAAACAATGGTGTTGGACTCCTGCCCTTTCTCTTGGCAGAACATCCTTCCCTAACCCTTGGTCTGATGGCAGTCCGAACAGGAAGACGGGCAGAGATCCACCTACTGTGAATTCTCTTCTAGGGAGAGGTTTATGGGCAGGTGAAAGTGTACTTAGAGGAGACAGTAGGAAGATGAAGACTTGCATTCTAGGATGTGAAATTTTAGCGCTCTCAGCTAGAGAGAGATACTTGCCTGTTAACTGTTTCTTGATTTTCTTCAAAATGGAAATCATACCAACCATTTAGAATACCAATGGTTGCTTACAAAATATTTTGGGAGGCAAAAGTAAAATTCTGTGGGACACAGGAGGATGTTGTAGAAAGAGGTAAATGGCTAGATGTGAACTGGACTTGGCCACTTAGAGTTATCATTTAAACTTGTGTGCTCTGTAAATTGGTAAAGTGGGCATGATAAGACATACCTCATAGGGTTGAAAGGATGAATTAGAATATATATTAGTGTCTATTAGCATAAGTTGCGCATAATATTTCAGTAGCTTATGTTTGCTTTCCAAAAGTGTTAAGAGCTACTAGGATTTGAGTTAAATTTACAGTATAGTTTCCTATGAGAAAGTAAATAAACCTAGAGACTTTATATAGATTCCCTGCATATAAGAGTAAGTTTATGATAGTAAGTGAATCCAGGAGATAGTCTTGCTGTAGTAGTATGGAAACAAGAAGAGGGTTCTTTTAAATGTAGAAAATACCTTAATGCATAGACCATAAAGATATCTCTATGGGTAGATATTTCATTTTCGTGTTCAGATTTTCTTTTTGACCATTACTTTAAAAGTAATACATATACAGGGTGGAAAAAAAATCAGCATAGTATCAAAAGGTGTACAATTAAACACATCTCCTATCTTTTTATTTCTGGATTGACTCCCCAGAAGTAACTAGGGTCAATGAGTTTTTTGCATATTGGGGATATACATATGAATCTCTTGGTAGGAGCAATTCCTAGAAGTGGAGATGCTGGGTCAAAGAATGTGTGCATTTTGAATTTAGAAAGATAGGCCAGATTGTCCTCCAAAGAGGTCTTAGGGGTTCACATTCCTCTCACCAGTGTTGTAAGAGTATCAGTACTGACCACTCTGCATTGGCCGCCATCTTCTCTTTGCCTCTCTAATAGGACAAATGGTACCAATTGTTTTAACCTGTGTTTTGTTGGTTGTGAATGAAGTTGCGTATCTTCTAGTATGTTTATTAGCCATGTCCTTTGCTTTTTCTATGTGCTGGCTCTTCCTAAAGCACAGGCCACAGTGCTGTGCTGCTCAGGACAAAGCTCCTGTTCCCTCAGCTGCTGTTCCCCCAGGCTTTAGCAAAAGGAACTGCCAGCCCCGCTTTGGGGACTGCTGCAGCTGAAGAGATCCTGCTAACCCGAGATCTCTCTCCCCTGCCCTAGAATACCCATATCCAGCTCTTAGTCAGTATGGGACTGTAAAGGCCCAACCCCTTTGCTGCCAATTTGGCATTTCCAGCCCCTGAGCTGCCCCTGGAGCCAGTGGAGTTCTTTGTTGGGATTTCATCAGTGCCCAACTTCTTTCGTGTAGTTGCAGTTCCTTCCCTTCCCCAGTGGGTATTGGTCCTCAGAACAGTCGCCAGTGACCCTCCTGCACCCTATTCTCCACCTCTAAATCTGCTTCCCAGAGAGCCCAACATTCACCACTAACCTTACCATTTTTATGCTGGAGTCTTGGTCCTTATCTAAATGATTTGAAGACACTCTGTTTAGGAGAAATGAGCCATTTGGCTCACTTAAGAGTTATAAATATTTTTCTTCTTTGTCATTTGCTTTTCAGTTTCTTGTTGGTGCTCTTTGCCTTTCGAACGTTTCAAATGCTGATGCAGATTTATCAATTTTCTTTCCTTTTATTTTTAAACTTATGGCATTTGGTTTTTTGTCCCTTGCCTAGTAGAGCCTTCTTAGACTAAGAATAATTTTTTTAATGTTCTCTTTTTTTGTTCTAACAACTTTATTTTTTACATTTAAATTTTTGAGCCATCTGGGATTTATTTTGATGTAAGACGTGAGACTGGAACCAGCAGTTTTTCCCCCTAGTAACTGGCCACTTGTACCCAACATATTTATTGGGTAATCCATCATTCTCCCACATCTGAAATGCCAACTTTATTATATAATTTCTATGTGTATTGTCTATTTCTAAACTATTTTTGTCCCATTTTTCTGACTGTTTTTTTGCTAGTAATAAATTGTTTTAATTACCTTAGCTTCATAGTATGTTTTAATATCCAGTGGGGTTAATAACTGTATATTTCCTGACAGTTCTCACAGGTTAATTTTCCATGTGCATTTTAGAATTAACTTGGCAAATTTCAAAAATAGTCTTACTGGCATTTTTACTGGGATCACGTTAAATTTATAAAGTAATTTAGGGGGAAATAATATCTTCACAATCAGTTTTACATCTGTGAACACTTTGTCTTTCTATTAATTTGTCACCTTACGTCTTGCTGTAGGATTTTGATGTTTTTTTCTTATGAATTCTGTACACTTTGAAATTTCTTAATTCTGTGTTCTTTTGCTCTTGTACCTAGCATCTTTATATTTAATTGACTTTTGTTTTTATGAGAAAAGCTATTAATTGTAATCTAGTTTAGTAATCATCTAGCTTAATTGTCGTTTAATGTTTTTATTCATTTTCAGTTGATTCTCTTTGGTTTTCTAGATTCAGAAATGTATCATCTGCAAAAATAATAATTTTGCCTCTACCTTTCCAACTTTAAGTGTTCATGACTGTATTACTGCTTGGGCTGCCAGACAAAATACCATGGATGAGGGGACTTAAAAAACAAATCTATTTCTCACGGTATTTGAGACTGAGAAGTCCAAGGTGAGAAGCAGAGAGGAGCAAAAGCATGAGCTCCCGAGTACCTCTTTTTGTAAGGACTAACCCTATAGGATCAGAGCCCCAGCAATAGGACCTCATTTTACCTTACTCCAAATACAGCCACCCTGGGGGGTTAGGGCTTCATATGATTTGGTGGGGGGGCACAATCATTCTGTCCACAACAGTGACTTTCACCTACTTGCATTGGCTGGCGCTAATTGGGAAGTATAAGATTACAGAGTATTGATAGTGGCCATTCTTGTCTTAATGAGGATGCTGTTTACATGTCACCATTAAGCCTGGTTCTGGCTTTTAAAATATCTTTACATTTATTTCTTTTTCATATTAACAAGTATTTATAGGGGTGGGAGGGAAAAATTAGGAGTTTGGGATTAATAGATACACCTATATATAAAATAGATAAACAACAAGGACCTAGTGCATAGCACAGGAAAGTGTATTCAGTATCTTGTAATAACCTATAATGGAAAAGAATCTGAAAAAGAATAGATATATGAACATGTATAACTAAATCACCTTGCTGTACACCTGAAGGTAACACAACATTGTAAATCAACTATACTTCAATTTAAAGAAATTTAAAAAATTAAAAAGTATAGATTCCTAGTTTATTAACACATTAGAGATTGTGATTTTATCACATGCTTTTTTAGCATGTATGGAGATGATCACATGGTTTTTCTCCTTTAACTTATTAATACTATGAATTATAGAAGTATAATTCCCATTCTTGAAAGATCTCAGAATCCTTATAATTAGTCCTATTGGTCGTGGTATGTTTATTCTTTCATTGTGCTGGTGGATTCTATTTGCTAATATTTGAGTTAATATTTTTACATAATTATTTATAAGTTAGATCTGAATTTTCTTTTTTGGGATATTTTGTCAGGTTTGAAATTAGTGTTTTGAAAAAGCTGTTTTGAAAAGATAAATTGGAGGTTTTCTTTCCTGAATACACATTTGAGCATTTTAAATGTAAATCAGCATGAAACAGCTTATTGTTAGTGTCTTTTTCAGTACATCCCTAAATATGTTTTTTAGAGGAAAGTATTTGATGAATTATAGTTAATAATTTTCAAGGCTGAACCTGTCCTGTTCAAGCTGAAGAAGAAAGATGGAGGGCAGACATATATTCCTCAGTTAAGGAGAGATGCCAGAGGAGCTGAGGAATGCGTATGTAAGTTCTATGAGAAGGTGGGGAGCTGTGGAAATCAACTGGAACACTCTGGAAATCCATAGAAAAACCTTGGAGATATTTAAGGTAACAACAAACCAAAAACAGCCTTTGTAAATTGGTCTTTTTGGATTGGTCTGCACACTGTATTGTGTGCAGTCTGCAATCATAACTCTTTATTCACACAGTTATCCTGTAGCAAAATGTGAGAAGGGTAAGTGGTGTCAGAGTTCCTTTGTCCTCCCTTCTTTATTCTCTACTTGGTAGACCCTCCCCATACCTTAGCCTCCTGCTTCTTCTTCCCCGTGTAGCCCAGGACCCACCTGGCAGTACTCACTGGCCAGACACCAGGACTGTCCTTTCTCCTTCCCACCAAAGCTTACCCTTTGTGTGTAAGGAGCTGTTAGGCCAATCCAAACTCAAGTGCAAATTGGTCATGGTTTGGTTCTGTGTCTCCCAAAGGTGACCTGTGTGTATTTTGCAGGGTGCTGATAATATTTAAACCCAAGGAGCAGGCAGTGTCCTACCAGTTGGGCTTGCTGGGCCTTTTTGTGTGTATGATGGAGCTGTGTTCCCCACATCTAAGTGGCTGTTATGGGTCAATCTTGCACTTAGGAAGTCAGTTCATGGTACCATCTGATTCAGCCTCAGCAGTCTTTGCTCTCCTCCAATAGATTTCTAAAATTAAAATTTAAAAAACAGCATTTTTTTTTCTGTTTCTGTTTTCCCCTCTTTCTCATGCAGGACAGTGGGATTAAACTGGATCATTTTGCTGCTTTTTTAGGTTTTTCTTTTGCTCTCTGGGTCTCTCTTTGCTAGTACTGAGAAATTGTGTTAGACTTTATAACAGGGCAGATGATTACTTAGTAACGTGTATTGGCTTGTGTGACCTCTTCCGGTCACACATGATTCTGATAAATTCATTCCAAATTCTACGTTAATTCCAAACTTAACTGATCATAAAAATTTACTTCTAATAGCATAAATTGAAGAACATCATATATAAGACAAATCTATGAATGTGACTTAACACCAGAAGTCAATATGTACTCCTTTCTAAAAGATATATCTGTATCCATATATCTGAAATGCAGCCTCTTGAAATGTGGACAGAACTCCTTGATCAGTTTTTGGCTTTAAAAATGAGGAGGATTTTTTTTTTAGGGTCCAATTCACACTTTTCTGTTGTAATACAGATAAGGGTACTGCAAATAGAATGGGAGTTTAGGATTTAGGGTTCTGAAAGGTTTCTTGTGTGAAAAACAGCTTTTCTTGACAAGCTGCTTGTCATCGTTTGCAGCAGCCTCTCTTTTCATTTATTTATTTGGTTTGAGGGAGTTAAGAAGGTGTTTGGTGTATTTTGTGCTGGCAGCTCACACGTCAAAAACACGAGACTAAAAATATTCCCCAAATATGAATATACAGTGGTTTCTTCTTCTTCCTTTTTTCTCTTCCCCCAGGGTTAAAACCCCTGACCCAGCCTGTTGAAACACCCCCTGTGCTTCTGCTCTTGATTTCCTGGGCCCCCCACCCCTGGCCCTACATTGTTATTTTTTACAAAGATTTTGGGGTTCTCTGTCTGACCAGCTCCTCCCCCATGGTTTGAACAATTCCTCATCTCTTCGTCTACCATTGCAACTTAGCTTTCCTGGTTCGATTGCTTTCTGTTAAAAGATAAACTGAGGCCTATTAAATTTGAGTCCATTTGAGCAAACATTGATTTGAATCTGGTAGTGCCAAACTGGAAGTGGTTAGGAGGACCGCCTGCCTGCAGGAGCCAGGGGAAGGGGGGTGCAGAAGCCCAAAAGGGAAATGACATGACTGACCGGAGTGTCAAGCCTAGTGGGCTGGTTGTGATTGGTTGTCCTTAGCATTTTGATTTTGTAACCTTGAGACATTTACAGGCTCAGGTTTTGGTTTGCTTATGTAGACTTCCAGGGAATTAGAGCCACCTCAGTCTGAAGGCCTCCTTGTTTAATTAATTTAACACTGTGTAAGTCAGACAAAGACAAGTATCATATGATGTCGCTTATATGTGGAATCTGAAAAAACGATAGAAATGAACTTATTTACAAGACAGAAATAGACTCAGACATAGAAAACAAACTTACCGTTACCAAAGGGGAAAGAGGTGGAGAGGGATAAACTAGGAGTTTGGGATTAAAATACATATACTACTATGTATAAAAATAGATAACCAACAAGGATCTACTGTATAGCACGAGGAACTATACTCAAAATCTTGTAATAATCTATAATGGAAAAGAATCTAAAAAAGAAAAAAATATATAAATACACATATGTAACTGAATCACTTTGCTGTACATCAGAAACCAACACTACATTGTAAATCAACTCTATTTCAATAAAAATTTTTTAAAAACAACACTATCAGGACTTCTCTGGTGGCACAGTGGTTAGGAATCTGCCTGCTCATGCAGGGGACACGCGTTCAATCCCTGGTCTGGGAAGATCCCACATGCCGCGGAGCAACTAAGTCCATGTGCCACAGCTACTGAGCCTGCTCTCTAGAGCCCATGGGCCACAACCACTGAAGCCTGCGTGCCTAGAGCCCATGCTCCGCAACAAGAGAAGCCATCTCAATGAGAAGCCTGCACACCGCAACAAAGAGTAGCCCCCACTCGCCACAACTAGAGAAAGCCCGCGTGTAGCAACAAAGACCCAACACAGCCAAAAACAAATAAATAAATAAATTTATTCAAAAAAAACCACTATCAAGGCATTGTCTGGAAGGTCTGGCAGAGGACCATTAAAGAGTGAGGGAGAGCTCACACCTGGGTGGGAACATGGTAGAATGTTTGTTGAAGGACATGACATTTAACCTGGATCTTTATCATGAGTAGGATTTTGACAGGGGGTTATCAGTGAAGCACACCAATTTGTGCTGGTCTGTTAAGTACCCCTACCAAGCAGCATAATTCCTAACTTAGTTGAAAAGCACCTAGAATGCAGAGGCCTTGAAGGAATCACAGAAAAGCTGAAAATTTTAGGGACTGTGCTAGGCCTTCTGCCGAAGCGAGTGAACTCAGAACCTAGTTTTCTTTGCATTTCTTTCTTCCTCTTTCTTTGCATTTTTGGAAGTGAGCAGATCCTGGTAAAATGAGGCAACTGACATGTTGAGCAATTTTCTCTCTTGAAAAATAAGTTCGACATTGTGCATTCAGTGTACTGTGAATGTATATGCGTACTGGTGGTTACATTTATAGCAGTACAACTGAGAATGTGCAAATGAAGTCTGGGAGGTGCCGAATGGTGGCCTCCAGCATCAAGCAGAACTTTCCTGGGATGAGAGGAACATCCAATCAGGTAACGTTTCCTTTCATATCAATTTTTAAAGCTGCATTTTTAAGTAGAACCTGGAAAAAGGCTAGAATTTTGGGAAAACAAAAAGAAAAGCTTTTGGAGAGCATCTTTTTTTCTTGTGTGTGTGTGTGTTTTTTTTTTTTTTAAGGTTCTTTTCTCCCATCAGATCTTAAGCTCCCCCTGTCTCACCAGTCCCTGGTACCAGCCACCAAGGCAGAGCAGCACGTCAGTGCTGGCCTGTGGTCAAGTTGCTGGGTTTCATCAAGCCATAGGTGAGCCAGGGGTTTACCTGAAGATCTCCCTGCAGAATCATAGGCTTAAGGGATCTGCTTCCCTGGGCAAGATTATAGTCTCTTAAAGCTACAGGGTTACCATCAGGCTGCTAGCTCAGGTGGTCCCTGCGTTGCCTCCATCACATTTTCTCATCTGCAAATCAAAAACCTTTCTATTAATTTATCCATAAGTTGACATGTTAAGATCCTCTTCTTCCTTTTTACCTAGTCTGACTCCATGAATTGGAATACTTTGTGTTCCTTTATTTCTTTGTTGGTATGTTTTTGTTTTCTAAAAAAGTAAATAAGACTTTGGGTTTTTTTCAGGCAAATTGACTAATTCTTCTCATCTATTAAGTTAAACAAGTGTTACCCAAACTGGGTTCCATGGAACACTGGTGATTGGAGAGGGTGTTAGAGCTTTTCTGTGGAAAATATTTCCGGGGTCAATTTAGTTTGGGGGATCACTACCTGCCTTGTCTCGCCTTGGTTGCTTCTCATTGCACATTAGCATATTAAAGACTGAGAGGTTTGCAGGTAAAAGAAATTTGTAAAATTTGTTGAGTCCAGCATTTGCAGAATTTTTTTTTCCTTATAGTACCTCTTAACATCCGGGGGACACAAGGTGTTCCACAGACTAGTCTGAACTGTGGGAAGTAAGACCTTCCCCACATCTTGTGAGGGCTTCTCTGTGTGGATCACAAGTGTTCTGCTGGTATAGTAGTTTGATTTTAAGGCGTGAAGGGACTTGGATTCCTTGCAATAGAAAAGCTCACACATTTTGCAAAAGATTTCCAAAGATCTGTGCTTAAAACAGGCAGCCGCTAAAATTTGAACATTTTCAGAGTGGTCTTCTTTGCCCTAGGGAAGGAGTGACAGCCAACCCGAAGCAGTAAGTTTTCATACTGTGTAAGGTCTGCTTGCTCTCTGAATATTTTTATTCAGACATTATTCAGCATACACGGAACCATCTAGCTCCATCCCACATCTCCGTGTGAGTCACTTTTTTTTAAGTACTTCTTTTTTAAAAAGTGTCTTATGCACATAGATAGAAAAAAAAAAGAGTAAAAATAAATCATGTTGTTTAATTTAAAAACCCAAATGAAACTTAAGCACCAAATACATATGTTTCTCACTTTCTTGGATTACCAAGAATTATCACCTGTGTTCTGGTCCTAATCCAAGCAGGTGAGTTAGCATTTTTTAACCATAAAAATGAATGCTACAGAAACAGCATGTCAAAATAGAGATGATACCGTGTTAAATTCTCCCAAATGACTCAATATAAACCAAACATGGAAAAGTCCTTTATAACCATATGCTCAGGTTCACAGCTCCTTCTACTTCTCTTTCCAGGGTAATTATGTTGTCCTAATGGACAATAACTTTGCAATTTATTTGTTGCTCTTTCAATATCGTTGCCCAGGAAATGGGATGTTGAAAGTTACTCATGATTATTGAGTGGATTTACTCATTGTGTGATATTTATGTCAGAATTTTAACCTATTACTACTTATTATTTCATCATTAAATTCAGTTCATGAAAAGTATAATTTTATAGCTCTCTATTACTGTGTTAATTTAACATAATGCAAATTGATTGTTCAGCAGGAGTGGCACTCATTGCAGACACATTTTAAATTTAAAAAATGGTAAATGTGTTTGAGCTCTGTTCTGAGCATGGAGAGGAAGTGCATTTTGTGGCGCTGGAGAAAATCTGCATTTGGAAAGGCCTAGAACACGGACACAAGCACAGTTGTTCAGTGCTGCAGGGTGATGCCTTTCATCACTGTGCAGCTCAGTCTGGCTACAGACACATACTACCAGGAAAGGGGGCATTTAAAAAAAGAGAACAAGTATGTGTGTGATATGAATTCTGCAGGAAAGATCTTAAGGCCTGTTCCTTTAAGCAAGTTAATACAGTATTCACAAACACAAAAGGCAGTTGAACCTCATTCTCCAGGTTCGGGTTGCCTTCCTTTCTTGAGAGAAAACATCTTTGAAAGTTAGACCAACAACTACTATTGCTTCTGCATTGTATGTGCTGTGGACCAAATGAGTGATCAAGAGCCTGCAGTGAAATACAACTGGTCAGAGTTGGTAGCATTCAGAAGACAGTTTTAATGTAGATAGATCCAGATTTTGTTCAAATCTTATTTTCATTCATACTGAGAAATGTTGGCCACGTTTATTTGGGTCTGAAGAGAAACCTGTTCCTCCTTTTCTGACTCTTACTAGCCTTGGTCTCCGGTCGTCGGATATTGGACCATGAGTACTTGGCATGGGTAGATGCCTAGATGACAAATCCTAAGAAATATCTATATGTGAAACTGAGACCATCTTGACTTTGGACCTAAAATAAACAAGATATTTATGAATCTTATTTTAAGAGCATAAACTTGAGGAAGAGATGATATCCTGTACGGGAAAGCACTGCGAATGAAGTTTCAAGGACTTCCCAAGGGCATTGTGTTTAATAGCCATTATTGTGATGATCACCATACTCAATGCCAGTCTCGTGTTGGTTGATCCGTACTGGTGTCTCTGAACTGTTTTTTTTTTTTTTTTTTTTTTTTTTGCGGTATGCGGGCCTCTCACTGTTGGGGCCTCTCCCGTTGCGGAACACAGGCTCCGGACGCGCAGGCTCAGCGGCCATGACTCACGGGCCAAGCCGCTCCGCGGCATGTGGGATCTTCCCGGACCGGGGCACAAACCCGTGTCCCCTGTGCATCGGCAGGCGGACGTTCAACCACTGCGCCATCAGGGAAGCCCTCTGAACTGTTTTAATTGAGCCCTTTAATCTGAAGAACTGCCCCGTTTCCCCCGCCAACACCACCAAAATGAATGAATCATCTTGTTTTTCTAGTTTTACTGAGATGTGACTGACATACAGCACTGTTTAAGGTGTACAGCATAATGACTTGACTTTCATATATTATGAAATGATTATGACAATAAGTTAACATCCATCATCTCATAGGTTTAAAATATTTTTCCTTGTAATATGAACTCAAGATTTACATGCTTAGAAACTATCAACACTGCCTTATGGTATATTTAATCATCATGTTGTACATTATATCCCTAGGACTTATTTATCTTATAACAGGAAGTTTATACCTTTTGACTGCCTTCATCGTATTCCCCCTCTCCACACCACCCTCCCCACCTCTGGTAACTGTAAATCTCTTTTTCTATGAGTTAAGTTTGCTGTTCATTTTTTGAGTCCACAGATAAATCAGATAAAACAGTACTTGTCTGTCTGACATTTCACTTAGCATAATGCCCTCGAGATCCATGTTGTTGAAAATAGCAGGATTTCCTCCTTTTTTTTGGCTGGATAATATTTCATTATGTATACATATATGTATACATATATGTACCACATATGTGTACCACAACTTCTTTATCCATTCATCTGTTGAAGGACAGTTAGGTGGTTTCCATGTCTTGGCTGTTGTAAATAGTGCTGCTGTGAACACGGGACATCTTTTCGACATAGTGTTTTAATTTTCTTCAGATATATTCCCAGAACTGGAATTGATGGATCATATGATAGTTCTATTTTAAATTTTGGGGGGAACTTCCATGATGTTTCCCATAGCAGCTGTACTGATTTACAGTTTGACCAAGGATGCACAAGGGTTTCCTTTTGTCCACATCCTCACCAGCACTTATCTTTTGTCTTTTTGGTGATAGCCATTCTAACAGGTATAAGGTAAGATCTCATTGTGGTTTTGATTTGCATTTTCCTTATGATTAGTGATGTCAATTACCTTTTCAGGTACTTATTGGCCACTTCTATAGCTTCTTTGGAGAAATGTCTGTTCAGGACCTTTGCCCATTTTTAAGTTGGATTGTTGTGGGTTTTTTGCTACTGAATTGAGCTCTTTATATATTTTGGGTATTAACCCCTTAGCAGATATAATTTACAAATATTTTTTCTCATTCTGTAGGTTTTTTTCATTATGTTGATTCTTTTGCTGTGCAGAAGCTGCCTACCTTCATGTAGTCCCACTTGCTTGCTTTTGATTTTCCTGCTTTAGGTGTCATATCCAAAAAATCATTGCAAAGATCCATGACAAGGAGCTTTCTTCTAGGATTTTTATCATTTCAGGTCTTATGTTTGAGGATTTAATCCATTTAGCCTTAATTTTTGTGAGTGGTATAAGAAAGGGAACCAACTTCCTTCTTTTATACGTGAATATTCAATTTTTCCAGCACCATTTATTGAAGAGACTGTCTTTTCTACATTGAGTATTCTTGCCTCCCTCATCAAATACTAGTTGACCATATAAGGATAGGTTTATTTCTAGGCTCTTGATTCTGTTCCATTGGTCTATGTGTCTGTTTTTATGTAAGTACTATACTATCTTGATTATTATAAATTTGTAATATAGCTTGAAATCAGGAAGTATGAAGCCTCCTCCTGATTTGTTCTTTCTCAGGATTGCTTTGGGTATTTGGAGTCTTTGTGACTTAATATAAATTTTAGGATTTTTTTTCTACTTCCATAGAAGATGCCCTCAGATCCTTGAAGGGATTGATTGAGTCTATAGATGGCTTTGGGTAGTAAGGCTATTTTAATAATATTAATTCTTCCAACCTGTAAACATGGAACACCTTTCCATTTATTTGTCTTCAGTTTTTTTCCATCGGTATCTTAGTTTTCAGTGTAGAGATCTTTTACCCCCTTGATTAAATTTACTCCTAAATATTTTATTGTTTTTGATGCTATTATAAGTGGGAGTGTTTTTTTCTTTTTCAGATAATTCATTGCTAGGAGAACTGCCAATAAATGACTGTAGGTTCAATTATTGTTTGTTTACAAGAAATAGAAACCTCTTTTCTTCCCCAACTCTGTTTTGTGGTAACAAGGTACCCATTCTCTTTTGTCTCATTGTAGTCTATTCATGCCTTTTCTATCCTTTAATTAAAAGAACTAGTAACCAGACTTTAAAAAAATACTTAAATGGGGCTTCCCTGGTGGCACAGTGGTTGAGAGTTCGCCTGCTGATGCAGGGGACACGGGTTCATGCCCCGGTCCAGGAAGATCCCACATGCCAGAGAGCGGCTGGGCCCATGAGCCATGGCCGCTGAGCCTGCACGTCCGGAGCCTGTGCTCCGCAACGGGAGAGGCCACAACAGTGAGAGGCCCGCGTACTGCAAAAAAAAAAAAAAAAAAATACTTAAATGATTTTGCTTGGATTGTTAACAATAGTAGATTGAACCTCAAACATTCAATAATGGTTACAAATTTGCTCCACTTTGAGCTTCATGACCACTAAAATGGAACCATCTCTAGGGTCAAGGGTAACAGCTGGTTAGCAATGCCCATCTGGTACCACATGACCATTTATACAGGAGGTATACAGGAGGATAACAGGGAAAGTATAATTTCTGAGAATGGGTTTTTTTTTTGGGGGGGTGCTTCATTGGGTCTTTGTTACTGCGTGCAGGCTTTCTCTAGTTGCTGTGAGCAGGGGCTACTCTTTGTTGAGGTGCGCGGGCTTCTCACTGCAGTGGCTACTTTTGTTGCAGAGCACGGGCTCTAGGGGTGCAGGCTTCAGTAGTTGTGGCACGTGGGCTTAGTAGTTGCGGCACATGGGCTTAGTTGCTCTGCGACATGTGGGATCTCCCCGGACCAGGGATGGAACCCGTGTCCCCTTCATTGGTAGGCAGAGTCTTAACCACTGCACCACCAGGGAGGTCCCACTGAGAATGTTTTAGTGGATAAATATTTCCGGGGGTGGGGGAGGGTCAGATTTTATGTCGGTGGAGGGACAGTAACAAGAGCCATGGATTCCGAGCTTGTATGGTGAGGAAGTCTTTCCTTTCAAGAATAGCGGAGAATAAACTCTGGAAGTGGCATGCTAGATTTAAATCAGGGTCAGTCCCTACAAAGGAAGATAGGTGATAAAGATGCTTACAACATGTACCACATAGACCTTTTTTAGTAGCCCCTTTTCTTGAATTTTTGAAGATCCAGATGCTTTTTGTACTCCACCCCCCAGCTTCAAGGTTTTTACTTCTTTACCCAACCTGTATACGTAACCATGGATCAGTTTTATTGATGTTTCAGAGGCGGCAGAGAGATGGCCGGCTAGGTCAGCCTCTCAGTAGTGCATACTTGATTGTCCTTCTTGTTCAGTCTCAGAAGGTCTCGTTCCCAGTGTTGCTTGGCGTCCCTCAGATTTTCTAATCAGCTGGTTTGTCACTTTCAACTGTCTCTGAGTTCACCACCCATGGTTCTAATAGTCCTGCTCTCCGCTTACCTGGTACCAGGCAAAGCGTTTGTGCATAAGGATGTATTGATGTTTTGTAGCTACATGGTTTTAGGATTTGGTGCTAGGTTTTATTTTATTTTATTTTTTGAAATGTAGAAATAAAAGTCTGATGTTACAAATGTGAGAATAACATCGAAGTGTGAGAAAAGCTCTCACACTTAGATATTATTCTCACACTTTGGGGAACAAATTAAGGCTTTATTGGTACGTTGTGTCTGCACTGCTATAAGTAGAATATATCATATTCTACCTCCAAAATTACGATATAAACAGATAACACAAAAGTTTTTTTAAAGCAAACATTTAACTAGTATACATCCTGGAAACAAAACAATATAAAGAAGAAGGGGAACTGGTTACTGTTAGTAAAAAAAAAAAAAAAGGAAGGGAGGCTACTTTCTGTGATTTTTCAAGGATTCTTGATCGTATCTGCAATAATGGTTCTACCCTCAAGAAACGTACAGCCAAACTGAGTTCTTCTACTGCTTAAGTGATGGAAGCCCATATCAGATGCTGAATGAACTAAAATCATGGTGCCCCTGACCTACTTCATTCCAGATTAAAAAGGAAGGAAGATACTGAGGGCTTCCCTGGTGGCGCAGTGGTTGAGAGTCCGCCTGCCGATGCAGGGGACATGGGTTCGTGCCCCGGTCTGGGAAGATCCCACATGGCGTGGAGCGGCTGGGCCTGTGAGCCATGGCCACTGAGCCTGCATGTCCGGAGCCTGTGCTCTGCAACGGGAGAGGCCACAACAGTGAGAGGCCCGCGTACTGCAAAAAAAAAAAAAAAAAAAAAAGGAAGATACTAATTTTTTTAATTATTATTTTTAACTGATGGGTATTAAGTTTGAACAAAAGACTTTAAACTGGTTTCACAAACAGATGCATTCTACCTCTATTTGGGAATTAATGTAAGTAAACCACCTATCTCCTCATCCATTTACGGTATCTTGTCTGAGTACCAGCTCTGATGTCCTTTGGTTTGATTTCTGTTCCTATAAAAGGTTCCCATCTTTAAAAGGAAGCTAATTATTGACCGAGATTGTTGACTTTCATGCATACCTTCCAAAACCAAGGAAAGAATGGAATAATTATCCAGATACCAAAGAATAAAAACATGTTCCCCTTGATTAAACAGGTAGTTAAGGCCAAAAGAAGACTTCTTCTTATGTGCTTTTCTTGATAGACCAAATAATTATTTAAATTTTCAACTCTATCACTCTAGGGAAAAATAATCTTACATGGTGAGTTCTCTTGAAATCTCTCAGGATGTGGGATGTTGGAAAGGGCCATGTTTCTGGAGGTGATAATCAGTAAAGGATGGGAGCTGTTGGAGTGATATACTGATGAAGGAAAATGCCTGCTCTCCTGAAGGCCCATCAAAACAGAAAGACGGAAAGTCTCCAGGTGTGATCACACCTGTCAGACCCTTGGTTATGTTACGTTTCTTGGGCCAAGGACAACCAGAAAAGGTTTGAGTTAGGTTTGAAAATTGTGTATTTGGTAATCTAAAAATGAGTTGCACATTTCCCTTTTTTTTTTTTTTTTTTAATAAATCAAGCTTGAGTCATTGCATAGTTGTGTAGTATTCCTACCCAAGGGATTAAGAACAGGAATTCTTGCTCAATTCCTTATGGGTCCACTATCAAGGCTAATAATTATTGAGTGCCTACTCTGTTCCTGGTACTCTTCTAAGTGATTTACATGTGTTCTTTTGACGCTGCCTTACGGAATTGGTGAGGTACGGTTACTGTCTTCTGGCCTGTCAGTGAAGAACTGGAGCTCAAAGTTACCAGGGACCTGGTATTCAAGCACTAGTGGTAGCTGCAGGGTCCGTGCTCTTTGCTAACCCTAGACTAGCTGTTCTTGGGTGGGAGAGGAAATCTTTTGTAGGCCACACTGATCAAGAAACTTTTATATTAACACTGTTAATCGTCAGTAAACTCTGAAAGTCTAGCAGACCATTCAGCACTTCGAGACTGGCCTGGCCAAGCCAGTGCTCAGACTTTGGAAGATTTCTTAGGGAAGGATGTAAGGTTTCAATGAGCCATAAATGGCTAAATGAGGGTGCTAAATGTGGGTGCCCACTGAGAGTTCCGAAAGCCCAGGGCTGCTCACTTAGTCAACTGTGGTTCCAGAAATACGTGATCTCCCTGCCTGAGCCTGCAAGGCATCAGGCCTATCATAAAAGAAACCAGCCAGTGCTTTCAACAAACTGGGCTTCCCCTTTCAGTTGGGTTTTGGTAAGATGTTCACAAGAATTTGTCTTCGTAGTGGGGAATCTCAGTGTACTGTGCTGCTGTTAGAATCATTTTCATCGAAGCTAATGACATGGTACGAAGAAGGGTAGGTGTTAAAAAAGGTAGGGACAGGGGTTGGTGGCGTCAAGGCAAATGTTCCTAGATTCTTGGAACTTGCAAGGAACCTAAAATAGGATGCCGGAGAAACCAGTCCATTTCAACAAATGACTGATTGATTTCAAGTTGGAGGAGAGCAGAGAAGGTAGGCTCATGGAGTAGATGTAGTCATGGCCTGAGAGTCTCTCCCTTGGAGCCGATGGACCTTGCGTCTCTCTGGGCTTCCTCTGGCCACTCTGACTTCCAACTCAGCCCCATCCCTGGCTTGCGTGATGTCACAGTGCCCGCTCAACTTCTGCCTCTCCCAGCAGTCAGTGGCCACTTCCGGGTTTTCTTGCTCCTTATATATGCTTCTCCAGATTGTTCTTGCTTTGGGTCATTTTTGTTTTAGTTTGTTTTGTTTTCACAGTAAGATGGTTATGTAAACCTGCTGAAAGGGTAAATTTAACTTGTTTTACTGTTAATACAATCGTTACCAAAGTCTTGTGCGATTAGGCAATGCCAATTTGTGTCACTATCCCATAGTTAAAATGTTCAGGAAGGTGTTCAGAATTGCTTTGTCTTCACACTCCCAGAGGGCATTAGCAGTTACCATGCACAACCTGATGTATTATCTGATTGACATTATTTTATATACATACTAATAATTAGGAAAGTACTTCAAAAAAAGGCAACTTGGGTTTGGGGATAAGAAACAAAGCTGTTTCTTTTATACATTTTCTAGTATTTACAGTTGTAAAGACTTTGCTTTTTGAAGCATGCTTAGTTACTATTAAACTATTGTGTTCTCATGGTTGGAAAAATCTAGTGAAAAGTAGGCTATTTTAATTAACTGCCAGATTTCACAACAGTGGAGTGTTCCATTTTGATCCAAAGAGATATATAGCAGGATTTATTCAGCGAGTTCTTGATATTTATATAAGTGTCACCAGTAAAAACGGCAAACATTTATACAGGTCAGTCATATAACTGTACCCGGCAAATGGTACCAAACGTATGGGCTGTGTTTCCCCCTCTAGCAGTGAAATTTGACCTTATTTATAGAACAGTAAGTAAAGTCGATGTTTGTTCTTTCAGCTGTTTGCATTTCTGACAGCAGTACTGTTACAGCAGAATGTATCCAAAAGCCAGAGGAAATTCAGTTTATGTTTATAATGACTAAAGAACAAGCCCTTAATTATTGCACTTCATTTTTAAGAATTGTAGTTATAGCACATTGAAATTTACTTTTTTTTTTTTTTTTTTTTTACCGGTACGCGGGCCTCTCACTGTTGTGGCCTCTCCGGTTGCGGAGCACAGGCTCCAGACGCGCAGGCTCAGCGGCCATGGCCCACGGGCCCAGCTGCTCCGCAGCATGTGGGATCCTCCCAAACCGGGGCACGAACCCTCGTCCCCCGCATCGGCAGGCGGACCCTCAACCACTGTGCCACCAGGGAAGCCCGAAATTTACTTTTTTATTATTCATCTTTTGACATTACTTATTACAGTATCATGAGATTATTAAATACAATATTGGAAGGAAGGAAAAATCTGAACTGGAATGTTCAATGCCTATAAAACAGGAACAAGGATGATTATACTTTATTATGGGAAAAAATTTTTTTAAACAGCAATAACAATCTAACATAGGAGACACTTGGCTGAATCGTCTTTGTTTTGCCATGATGAGGGTCATGGTTTATTGATCATTCAAACATCCATTAAGATATAAAAAATTAATAATTTTCTTGTTGACATGTATATGTGCTAGCATTTAATGTGGTCATACTTGGGGGAAATTAAGATGAATTGAATTTATTTTTCCGGAATGCCATGGTTTCTGTAAAACACTCTGAATTACGCATTTCACTGAATTTCTACTTCCATTTTATTCGGAGAATAGGCAGATTAGTGAGCAAAGTCCCTCTTTTTTAAAGACTTGAATGCAAATCTGATTTCTCTTTTATAAAGAGAAGAGGGAGGGCAGGAAGGAGAGTAAGAGGGGAGCGATTGGGAATGCCCAGAGGGATGTGAAGTCTGCCCATATGTTCCAGATCCTCTGGTAATCAGGTTCTCAGCATCTACCCCCCAGTTCCAGTTCAGTGCTGTTTTTCCATATGCAAATTTCTCCCTTTACCAATGATGAAATTTTACACTTAGAACCTTTGGTTCTAAGGCAGGATTCAGGAGTCAGGTCTGCTTTCTCTCAATCCTGTGCTCCTTCCCTTTGATTCCCCTGCCGGCCTTGGAACTTCTGCTCAGTGTGTTTGTCCACTGCACCAAAGCAGGGCTTGGATTTCGGAATGTTGACTTTCATTTTATATTTAATGTATTAATATATCAAAAGTGCTTAGGACACCATCTAACAGATAGTAAACAGTATAGCAACGTTGGCTAGTAGTAATATTATTATTTTTGTAGCATTAGTAACTTGACCCCAGTTTCCCGAACTTTCCGATGAATGATCAAAGCCGCCCCCTAGAGCCTCCTGCCCTTGCCCAGCAAGCCCCCAGCTGGCCCAGCCCCTAACACAAGAATGGCTTCCAAAGAGACTGCAGCTGTGTTCCCTCCAGAGAGGCTGGAGCACCTTGCCCAGCAAGCGCTGCTTCTATCTGCTAGAAGTCTCTTTGACAAAGAATCTAGATTGATTTTTTTCCACACGTGAATCAAAAACTTTCAAAACAACTATTTTTAACAGATAAATACATAAATAACAGAAACATTTTGCTGAGACATGAGCCAGATCTGGTCCTCTGGAGAGTTATGGAAATAGTCCCTGGTAAAAACAAAGGCAGGAGTGTTTGAGACTGTCAGGTTCACACCTAATGTTCAAAAGTGGTCTGACTTTGCCAGCCGAGCAGAGCAGGCTTGTCCTTCCCATAAAACACAGTGAACTAGCCCTGGGGTGCTTTGTGTTTTGTGTCACTGGATACTATAGCGGGTTTGGGTAGTGCGTGTATCCTGGGAACTACATATGCATGCTAAGATTATTTATAAATGTGCGGAGTATTGGGAAAACTTTTATATTGGGGTCAAGAGACCTGCAATTCATCCACTACTCATGAGCTGGATCTTATTGATACCAAAACTACATTGTGAACATAGATGTCAACCTTCTCTTCTTTGCTGCTGCTTTTTTTTTTAAAATTCATTTTCTGACATTTTATTATGTTGAAACATACATAAAAGTTGAAAGAAATGTATAGGGAAAATCCATCCTAGAGTGGATTTCAGCAGTTGTCATGCCACCAACTACAATGTACTGAGGACTTATGTTCCAAGTCCTGTGCTAACCCTTGATTTTTTGCCACTTAATAGCTAAAACACAATTAGAACCCAAGTCTATTAACTCTAAATTCTGTGTTTAACTGCCACTCTACTGCCAAAACATCTCATGCTGATAGTGAGAAAGCTTTCACTTCGTTCTTTGATTTTCATAGAATCAAAATCTTCAAAGCCCACCATAAAACATTGTCTTTTTCAGGTCTTCAGGTGTCGTATTTGACCTTCCTGGGCCTCTTTTTCCAGCTGTGAGACAAGGAGGTCATAGAGGATTTTGACCTCTTCCAGCTCTAAGATCATGTAGAGCCAGTTACCATTACCAGTCATCAGATAGGTTACATGTACGTCATCCCTTCCCAAACACATCTGAGTTACCTCCATTGTATGGATGAAGAAGCAAGTAAAATATTATGCCAACATCACTGTAACTAATATTATTATGCCTCTTCTTCAGAGCAATGGAAAAATATTAATTATGCTCTCAGGGTTCAAGAGAAGGTTTCTGCGGGTACTGTCATCTCCTCTACTCTTTATCCTCTTTCTGCTTCCTTCCCTCCCTTCCTGGTTTTCTCCTCCCTTCTTGATAGGGAGACATGATCAGGATGTAAGAGTCCAGAGTGTTTTGGAGTTGATGAACAGTCATCTTCAATTTCCTATTGTTTGCAAACGTTCTTAAGAAATTGAAAACATCTGAAACTTTGTTAGCTGACTGTGGGTTGGTCACCTGCTTAGTTGGACTCTCTGAGGACTTTTTGATGAAGAAGGGAGGGAGAGGTGGTGGTCTGTGTCCTTCTTACTCTCTTCTCAATCTTGAACCTCTTTGAGCTGCAGACATATGTCAGGATGAGAAGGTGGAAGCAGGCAAGCAGGTAGTTGGAGGTGTTCCCTTCTCTCATCCTTCACAAAGCCCTGGCAGAATGAGCAAGTGCCCAGAGTTTCTGATCCTTTGATTCATCTGCCATTCATTAGAACCCAGACTTTGCCATTTAAAACTTTGTCACATTTTTTAATTGCGATAAAACACACATAACATAAAACTGACCATTTTAGCCGCTTAAAAATAGGCAATGCAGTGGCCTTAAGTACATTCACAGTGTTGTGCAACCATCAGCACTCTCTAGTTCCAGAACCTTTTCATCCACCCAAACAGAAACCCTGTCCTCACGAGCACACACTCCCCACACTCCCGTAATTCCCTCCCCCAGCCCCTGGCAACCACTAATCTACTTTCTCTATGTATTTGCTTATTCTGGGCATTTCATATGAATGGAATTATATAATATATGGCCTTGTGTGTCTGGTTTCTTTCACTTAACATGTTTTAAGAAAATGATGACATCTCTAATTGCCAGGTAGTTTTACTTTTTTCTTAATTTGCCCTCAGATCACACATGGTACCTGATTTTCTAAGCCTCTTCAGATACTTTCTGTAATACACAGAAGGGGAAAATATCTAGAAGTGAAGATGATATCTAGAAGTAGGAGATCAAATAAAGAGTAGACATATTTCCATAATGACTTGTAAAACTGCTAAATGCAGATTTTGATTTTTTGCCCAGCTGGAAAGTCATTGAGTGTTAACAAGACATGTGAATTCTTAAATTTTTTTTAAAAATTATTTTCATCTATTTTAATTCATGACACTAAATTGCTATTGTCCAAAGGGTCGGGGGCATTCAAAGAAGGGAATGGGATATAGGCACATGCCTGTGGTGGCCCGTGTTTCTTCGTGGGTGGCATGTAAGTTAATGTGTAGGATTAGATGGGTGACTCTCTTTCCCGGGCCATGGTCTGCTCATGACCTTGGACTTCACTTATCACTTGACGTCCTATCTGTCGGGATGCTTTCCCAATGCTGGCTTGTGCCCTGAGAGAATATATCCCTTGTGATCTGCTTTCACTCCCTTGGAGGAAATTCAGAAGGCATTCTCCTCTCCCCTCTTCTGATAGTTATCACAGCATTCATATATGTTCCTGGCAGTTGAGAACCAGAGAGAGAACACTGCAACCCTTCCGTAAAGCTGGCAAAACCAAGGGAGTGTATGTGACAAAATTCATTGCACACCCCAGGTTTTCTCTCTGCCGGCATCCCTGAGTTACCTAACGTAATCCACAGCCTCAGAGGCCCGTACTCATAGTATCTGTAATTAAATTCATTTGTATGGGTGCCCAGGGAATTCGAGTGACGAGCCCTCTGAGTGGTTAACTCCAAACAGGAGCCTACTGGAATTACAGCATCCTTTGGGGTCTTGCACATTTCATTGAACTGATCTGGAGTTTGGGTACTCTTTGGTTTTCTTTATTTGCAGTTGAAAAAATAAAGGCAAGCCAATCATTCTCAGGTCAGTTTATCTTTTTTTTTCCTTGGTGCTTTTTCAGTGTACCCCTGGAGGAGAAAAAAAAAAAAAGCCACCCAGCAATCATGATATAGGGGAAATACAAGAATCAATCCAACTTAAGTAGAAATGACAAGGAAGCTGACTCCTGAGATGGTTTCAGTGTGACACCAAAAGCATTTTCCTTCCCTTTCCACTTGCTTTTTTTTCCCTTCAGATTTAGAACGCTATGGGTAAACCTCTTCCACTGACTACATAATTAGGTAGATTAATTAGCACCTGTCCTGTAGCTGTAAGAAGTTGGTGCATACAGCGTGGACTCAGAGTCTATGCCAGACCACTTAAAAAGAAACAGTGTGGGGTTCAACTTCTGGCCCTTAGATATTTTCATAAATTAGAAATATTGAGAGCCAGCCTTAGTGCTCCGTCCTCGCTAGAGAGCCGGATGGTTGAATGGGGTTGTGCTAGGTGATTTGTCTGGATGGCCCATGGTAACGATGACAAATGAACTTGAAGACAACTGTTGAAAAATACTGGAAGCCTGAGTTCTGTAGTTGAAATGTTCTGTCAAATTAAAGAAAATCAGCTTAAACGCCAGCAGTGCAAATCTTCTAGAAGGCCACCGGAAGGAAATTCCTGCATCTCCAGATAGGTTGCGTATTTGCTGTTGCCATTAATTGGGTCTGTAAATCATGTGGTGAGAGAAGAAAATCTTGGGTGGTGGGGAAATGACTGCCTATTTCTTGGTATAAGTATTTACTAAACATTTCAAGTCAGTGAAATGACAAGTTGTTGAAACAAAGGGACTAAAGGGTGTAAAGTCACACGGGGACCTTTTTTTGTGACCCTGATTTTCCTGACCGTGCACAAATTCCATCTCTTTATTCCCACCAGTTGAAATGCTGTATTTAATTTGTTTAATAATATGCATGAGGAAGACTTAATATTTCTCACATGTCATGCTCCAAAGTAAATTGGTAATGATGTTATCAGAGTTACTCCATCATGAGAAATAAACCAAGTCCTTTTGCTGTTGGAGAAGGGCTGCCAGGCATTGTTTACCACACACTCAGGGTCAGAGGGCAGAGTCAGAAGTACACTTGGAAGCAGTTTGAAGACTGTGACATACTGCCTTTCAGAGAAGGTCCCTGCTGGATCTTTCCTGGGTAGGTGTCTAATATTGTAATATAATATAATTGGATTTTAATTGCAATCTGATTTTAGTGTGTGTGTTTCCGTTTGCTGCTGCAGAAGGACAGTGCTCCAAATGAAATTATACAGTACCTCTCCCAAGGCAATTTGTTCTCCACCAAAAATATACTGGGAGAATAAAATGCACGCTGTGTTGTTTGCCTTAGTTTATAGACCTAACAACCTAAGTCACTTTATTCTTGGGTGTTTTATCATCTTTTGTGGTTCACCCCAGCAGTACAGCCTGGTGGAGAGAGCATGGGCTGCATTGCGGGCTATGGAGTTCCAGGAGTGACTCTGCTTCTTCCCAGCCTTGAGTGCCTGGGCAAGTTACTTAGCCTCTTAAAGTTTCAGTTTTTTTACCTGTAAAATGAGGATACGCAGTTTATATCAGGTGTGTATATGTGGGTGAGGGACGGTTATGATGATTAAATGGAATAAGTCATGAAAAGTATGTATCTGGCATCTGGAATAGAAAGTGACTTTCTGGATAATGGTAATTTTCGCATTTAGTATTCTTCACTGTCCCCATGTAGTAATTATTGAAAACAAATTTTGAGAGCCTTTGTTGATTTGAAGATAGTGAAAATCAACGTCTGGCTGTTGACTGGAGGAGTGGTGAACGATAGCCAAGATTAATTCCTCATAGCCTCAGAAGAGGGACTATCTAAAGAAAAGTGACCAGAAATCTTCCCAGCTCTCATTACTCAGCTGTAAAACTATAACTTAATGTCATTTCTTGAGGTCTCATATTACATTAATACTGGTGTCAACTGGTATTACAATATGGCTTCCCAATGTAAAATTTTGCTTTTTTGGTTTTTGTGCTACAGTTCTGTGGCTATTATAGTATTGCTCACAGTAAATGTGCCAATTTTTCACTACATTTTAGCTAATTGATTTTTTAAAATGTGCTAATGGCACTGTTTTTATTCAAATCAAAAGCATTTGATATGGGACTTCCCTGGTGGCACAGTGGTTAAGAATCTGCCTGCCAGTGCAGGGGACATGGGTTTGAGCCCTAGTCTGGGAAGATCCCACATGCCATGGAGCAACTAAGCCCGTGTGCCACAACTACTGAGCCTGCACTCTAGAGCCCACGAGCCACAACTACTGAGCCCTTGTGCCACAACTACTGAAGCCCGTGCGCCTAGAGCCCGTGCTCGGCAACAAGAGAAGCCACCGCAATGAGAAGCCTGTGCACTGCAAGGAAGAGTAACCCCTGCTTGCCACAAGTAGAGAAAGCCCGCGCACAGCAACGAAGATCCAACACAGCCAAAAATAAAATTAAAAGAAAAAAAAGCATTTGATAGCTGGGCTTGATGGAAAACAGAAATTTTAGATTCATCCTTGTTGGCAGTTGTGATTCAACTAGGAGGAGAAATGGGGAAGGACAGAAAAAGAAGCAAAATTTTAACAGTATTTGCTAAAGAAATCAGAAGCATTGTCAAATAAAAAACTGTTCATAGAAAAAATCATTGAAATAGTATAATAAAGCTAATTTATTCTAATCTAATTTTTACAAAAGGGAATATTTGGGATAAAATAAAAACATCATATCCATTGTAATCTAATAAATGGAATGATTTGCTATATAATTGAAATAAGCATGAATTCTAACAAAACTAATAGACTTTCTGTGCCCACTTGTTTGAACGCCATTCAGAATAGTAGAATATAAATATCTTGTAATCTAAACTGCTCTGCAGATAAACAATACCAACAGTCCTGAATTTTGAAATTTGATAATACCTCTCTACTTGTAATATCAAGAATATTACCAAAACTCCATTAGTTTACATATTTATAGGGTATTTAATAACTCGTTTTGGCGTTTCCTCATCCTTTTTGCTCTCAAAAGATGTGCTTTTTGCAAAAATGTGATAATGGCTTTTGCTACGAATACTAACATTAATAGATGTAAAATATGACATTTAGTGAGGAAAAAGCAGTTTTATATTCTATAGCCAATTAATTTTCATACTACCAATGCTGCAATAATAGGAAGAGTTGATAAAGATTTTTTAAAATTTGAATTATTTTGATTCTCTCTCTCCCACCAATCCAAACACACCTTTTTAGGGGATGGGTTGTACAAGGAAACCTGGGATGGGTTGTACAAGGAAAGGTAACAGTGTTAACTCCTGCTGTGGATTAGATGCTGGAAAAAAGACAAAGATGATAAATAAAAGGAATAAAAAGGTATTACAGTCTTAGAGTCCTGAGTTCGGCATGGAAAATCAACAGTCACCTAGTGAAGTGTGATCTCCTTATCAGATGGGGAAACTTGAGGCCCAGAAAGGCATTCCTTGTTCTTCAGAGTTCTGAGGCTCATTAACTGCAGCACCTGGGTTAGGATTGAGTTTTTATTGCTCCCAGGCCAGATTTGAAAAGTAATTAGGGAAAAGTGATGCTGAGGTGGGGGAGCAAAAAGAAAAAGTTTTTAAAAAATGGTTGAATAAATGCAGACAAGGGGTTGTTTGTAGTGACCAATGTTGGGAACTCCAGGGTTTTTCTTCTTTTGTGATTCTCTGTCCAGAAAGCCATGTTCAAGTTCAGCCTTCTTCTGCTGTTGGTCTTGCTGAGCTGTTCTATGAGGAGCCAGACGTGTGTGGCCTCTCCACCCTCCACTCTTAAGTGGGCAGAGAGGGTGCTGAATCGGCATCCAAGGCAGGCAGGAGCCTCCCCGTGCGTGCATTTTGTTCCTGCCTGGAGGTAGACTGCAGTCAGGATCCACATATATGGGAAACAAAACCTACCAGCATGAATTATTATAAGCTGCCCCCACTAGAATATAAAAACAGTATTTTCCCAGCGTTGGCATTATCTCTGAGCCCTGATAAGGGAATGGCTTTAAGGAAAAGGAGCTGATACCTTAATGGTAGAGGTTGCCAAGCTGCATAATTGGCCAAGAGGCGGGAGGCTGGCCTTGGGGAGCAGGGAGGGAAATGCACTTTGAAGGGAAGCTGCGTGGTCCTGGCTGCTTAGGGATAAGGAACGTTGCACTGGCCTCCAAGGGCTGTTCGCTTGTACTTAAGGAAGTCTGAGGCCTGATAAGCATTTTATTTAGTAGAATTAGAAACTTCAAGGACTTGGAAGCAGTCAGAAGTGAGTTGTTCCTGTCTTCTCACCAGCATCCTACCTGGAGATGGCAAGTGCCTGGAAACGTTGGCCCCAGGATGGAGGGCGTGGACAGCCTTCCCTCTTCCCCAGGCAGAGGTGGACATGGGGGGGGCGGGAAGACATTTCAGGTCAAAGGCATGCTGCGAAGTCTCACCTAGGCCAGAGCAGTGCTTCTCAAACTTGCCTGCGTATTACAATCACCCTGGGAGGAGGGGAAGGGGCAGTTAAAAATCCCAGTGCCTAAGCTGCACACCAGACCAGTAAGAATCTCTGGAGGAACTAGGGGAGCTGAATGAAGCACCGGCATTCTTTAAAGACTACCTAGGTACTTTCAATATGGATCTAAGTTTTAAGAGCTGGGGGACTAGAACATTCCCAATCTGTAGATAGTTTTATATGAGGAGTTTTTGAGGGGGAATCGGTTGTCTTGGGCCACAGGAAACTTTTCAGAGGCTCTGCACCCTAAAGTGGATTAGACACACTGGTTTAGCCCAGGGAAAGGAAGAAGAAGACACAGACAAGATGGCACCTACCTTCATTATTTGGGGTGGTGTCCTAGCTACTCTGTTTTGATGTACACTGGTCTGTGAGTCAGTGAAAAGCTCTGTTCCCCCTGCCCCGTGTGTACGTGCACGCGCGTGCACACACACACACACACACAGGCAGTTAACTGAGCCTTTGATGTATTAAGAAAGATTCTCACTACCTATATAAGGTGCACCCTGCACCCCAACCCCCCATAATAGAGCAGAGCTACAACAGAGGACTGGAGCCTCAGGAAAGAAGTCTCATCATGAGTCGATTAAAACCCCAGCCTCCTGACCTGCAATCATAAGTTCCTGGCCCAGGGAAATAGCTCTCTAATGGGCTTTAGGCAGCAAAGCAACAAGGTTGAAATTGAGGTTACATTAAAGCCTAATTTTCTTATGAGGAAAAATGTGCAAATGAATATGAAAGTGATGTACCTTTGTAATACAGCTTCTTGCCTGTGCCCAAACATCCTTAGCCTTTTGTCTCAATTTTCTCAGTACAGCATGTGCTTGAAGCTACCCGAATACATTTTACCCAGTAATGCGGTCTCTCTTAGCTGGGGCGTGGACAGAGAGGGATGTTTTAGCTCCACTTGGGGTGATTCGGGACTAATGAAGCCTGGTGCAGGTAGGGACGTCTGCCTGGCCACCACACACCTAACACAAGCCCTTTTCTGGATACCAGAGGACGATTCCAGACACATGGCTTTAAGATCTGCCCCTGACTAGCTGGGTAGGCTTAGGAAAAAATGTCACACTATCTTAGCCTCAGTTTTTCCACCTGAAAAAAGGGATAGCCTCAGTAGGGTATTTATGAGATATCTGGGAAAGGGCTTTAAGCATTAGAGCCACAAATAAAATGTAAGTTATGGCTTTATTAGATCCAGTTCTGGCCAGGAAGCCAGCTTTGTAACCTCAGGCAAATCATCTCACTGTGCTGAGCCTGGTTTCCTTAGTTTTAAAGTCAGGAGTTTGGAATGGACACCTTTTAATACGTTCTAGCTCTATATATAGTTCTTGTGTCTGTATTCTAAGGAGATGGTGGGTGTGCAGGTTTCCAAAAGTGTCCTTTTTCAAGTGCATCTTAGTTCTCAATGCCTCTCTTCCCCTCTCTTCCCCTCTCTGTTATCCATTGTGAAATTGTAGAAATAGAATGGGCAGTGAAGGAATAACATGGAATAAAGGCGGCCAGAACTTTTCAGCTCAAACAGCAGAGTTGGGCTTGAGAAAGAAGGAAGTTGTGTGAGTGCAGGGAACTGCTGAGATGCCTTTTGGAAACACTGTTTACTCTCCTGCAAGCACTGAGAAAAGTGATCCAGAAATACCAAGTGAATATTTTTCCTCTTACATGTGCTGCTTATTTCCCTGGTGTTTCTAGGCTGTGTTAGCCTTTATGCTTAAGCAACCCATCTTACATTGTCCGGGATTTCATACACAGTGGTTGACATTATGCTATTACCACTTTTAATGCTGCACTAATGTTCATAACCTGCAGTATGTCTATGGATCCTTATTGTAACTTCTACTTGGGCCTTTTTTTTTTTTATAAGCAGTCATTTTTTTTTTCTTTTGGCAGCTACATTGCAGGGGCTTTGAGGATTTCCTTAATGCCATCACTCAATGGGTATACATTCTGAATTGTCATTTTCTGCTTTTATGCAGTTTCTCCTGTTCCTGTGAGCTTCGTTAGCTGCTCACGCAGAATATGACTCTTTGGAAGTCTAGATTGCAGGCAGCCCCAGTGATGCCCAGAGCTTGTTAGCAGGGCATTTCTTCTTGCCCTCGGCATGACAGATTGGAGATTCTGGTGCAGACTGAAGCTGAAATGAATTGCAGAGATGAGACCCCAAAGACAAAGAGACATGCAAGTGGCTATGGGCTTCAAGGAGCAATTTAATCATTGCTGACTTCGGGTTTACTAGTTTGCAGAAATAATAATTCCTGTAGCAGCCAAAAGCTCCTGCTTTAAGAAGTAGTTAGAGCTTGAGTCAGAGTGGTGGGCTCCCAAAGTCACCTGATGGTATTTAGTAAATTCTCTTCGAGAAGGATGCATGGATCCCTCAGAAAAAAAATACACATCCCTGCACCGCACACAGCCTCCTAGTTCTGCTTCTTGAAGGCTGTGTGCCCTTTGGGAAGAGAGTAACTTCTCTGAGCCTGTTTCCTCATCTGTAAAATGGGACTCTAACCTATTTATTGTACAAGGTGGTGTGAAGGGATTGAAGCTAATGCTGGTTTAAAAAATCACTAAAAGGACTCTCAATGCATTTTATTTTTATTTCTTCCTAGCAGATAGTGGAATGTAAGGCATTGATTCCTCTTAAAAAGATTTGTGACCTTTAAACAAGGGGATTTAAAAACATTTTTTCCCCCTAGGACAAGGGTCTTCAGCCCTACTTTTGCATATTCCATTGTGAGTTAATTGGTCTGGAATGGGGCCTGGGGCTTTTAATTGTTTTGAGGTGTGATTTAAGACAGCATAGTAGGGACTTCCCTGGTGACTCAGTGGTTAAGAATCTGCCTGCCAATGCAGGGCACATGGGTTCAAGCCCTAGTCCAGGAAGATTCCACATGCTGCGGAGCAACTAAGCCCGTACGCCACAACTACTGAGCCCACGCGCCACAACTACTGAGACCACGCGCCACAACTACTGAGCCCACGCACCACAACTACTGAAGCCCACGCACCTAGAGCCCATGCTCTGCAACGAAGAGTAGCCCCACGCTCACTGCAGCTAGAGAAAGCCCGCATGCAGCAACGAAGACCCAATGCAGCCAAAAATAAATTAATTAATTAAATAATAATTTTTAAAAAAAGTATAGTACACAAATCTTTAGTGTATGGTTCGAATTTTTACATAGGAATACAGCCATGTGCTACCACCCATAACAACATGTCGGACATTTGACATCTATATTTTTTTTCTCCAGATGATTCTAATGAACAGTCAGGCCTGAGAACCACAGCCCAAACAGATGGCCACCCACACTGGGTCTGACACTAGCTTTTCTTCCCTCCTCAAAATGTCCTGTGTGTTTTCACACCCCGGCGCCCGTGCTCTTCCCTATGATCATGTGTTTCACAAAGCTCTAGTCCCTCCCCATCCGTGTGCCCCCAGCGTCTATACCCTCCTCCTTTGTTGCCCCCTGCACTTAGTGCTACAAAGCCTGTGGGTAGAGCTTGGAGCTAGGAGCTTCTCCAGCACAAAGACTGGATTTCTCTGGCTCTTCATATCCCCAGGGCGAGCGCACTGAGCATGCGTGGAATAAATGAGTCGACCCTGGTACAATCCTATCATCCTGGCCATTTGCTTCTCACCACAAGAATTAACTGTGAGGGGAGGGGGTTCAGGGAACAGGTGTGGTTAAGTCTAATTTGTATTGTGGCCCTCGTGGCCAACCTGGGAGCAGCAGTGGGGCAAGCCCTGGTCACAGGCAACTTCTGAGGACGTCTCTGGGAGTTGTCCTGTCTCTGGACAAGGCCATTGCTGGTCCCTGCACTCTGGTTCATTCAGTGGCTGCTCTCCCTCCTCTGTTCACTGAATCTTCCCAGACTTCACCCCCAGTTTGTGCCGATATCCTGTGTTTACAGCGTCTTCCAAGCACCCCAACCGTCCTAGATTTCCTTTTTTCTTTCCTATTTCCTCTTGTATTTCAAGTCCATATCATGGTCGCTCGTGACGAGCTTGTCATGGACCACCTTCATCTCAAGTGAAAGATGAACTGAGTCTTAATACCTGCTCTGTTCTGTCTACCTTGGAAATAAGTGGAGAAAAGTGTTTCAAAGATGTGTGGGGAGTTTAAAATGTGGATTTTATTTGTTTACTTTCTGATGTGTTTTTATGAACAGCAACCACCAAAAATAAGAGAAAACGACTCCTCCCATTTTGGGCAGGAGGAGTGTCATCCTTGAGAAGAGTGTGATGAAAGAAAAATGCCACCTCCCACCATCACCACCACCCTGGCCTGAGCTGCTCTCGGACCTTTCTTCCTTTGCAGTCTTCCCCAGCTCTCTGGGCCCTGTGTCGAAATTTCCTCATCTGTGAAATGGAGATGTATAGTCCTTTCATTTTAAGTCCTCTCTAAAAACAGATAAGATTGAGAAAATCGGCTGAAACTGGACTTTTAAAAACCCTCTTGCAAATCATGTTTGGATGTTTTCCTTAATAGCCAGAGACGCCAGAGAACTCATTCATTATGCTGCCACTTGCTATTTCTCACCATAGAAAATAATCCCAGTCCCCCTTTTTTGTGCTTTAGTTCACAAGGCCCTTTTCCAGGCTTTATCTTCCAAGAGCCTCACAACTGGCCTGTGAAGCCGAGACAGGGCAGGTATTAAGGCTCAGTGGAGGTATTCCCTTCTTTAAGAAACCTTGAAACCCTGACATTCCCCCCTCATCACCACCCACTTTTCTTCCTCACACTCTCTGCCTATCTTTATCAACATACCCACCACATTGTAGGATCATCTGTTTGTATGTGTCTCTCTCCCCCGGACTGTGGGCTCTTTGAAAACAGAGACCATCTTCTGTCATGTCGTTATAACCAATGCCAGTGTCTTGCTGTCAAGTTGAGTGTGTCTTGTTAGTTGAATGAATGGAAGAATGAATGAATAAGGTTGCAGAGTTCCACTTGATATCCTGAGACCAAGCAATTTGAGGACATCTCATCTATTTCTTCCATATGATTTTTGTGGCTGTTTTATTGTGGAATTTTGAAACCTTTTTTGTTTTTTGTTACAATTTTTTTATTGTTGTATTTTGTAGAATCAGTCATTTAGAAGGCCTACATTCTTATTTTGATGGTTTATGTGATGCTTCAACATACAAAATTCCGAATTTCAGAAGCCTCAGTACAGTAGGTAAACTGCAGTTGACTCTTTTGTCAGGAAATGACTTGGAAAGATTCAAGAGATTTCAAAATCCAGCTTCCCAGTGTCTGAGAGAACATTCCTCATACACACTTAGCAGTCAAAACAATTCTATAGGGTATAAAAGATGAAGTGATAGCATTTCTATTTCAAATTAAAGTTTGCTAATTCTATAAATGAGAAAAGGTTGAATAGTGGATGGCAAAATATTTTTAGCAGGAAAAAATTTACTTTGGGAGGCACTTAGGCATATTGTATTTTACTAATGTACAACATATTAGGCAGTTGATAGGAATAGAAGGAACCTGGATTAAGATAAAGAACTCTTTATTAACATTTACACATTAAAGTGGAGAAAGGTGTGTGAATGTTAACTTAACGAAATCATGGTAGATAAACAGGAGAACAGCATCCTTGAATGGTTTTATTTTAGATTTAGTTACTGCCATTAACAGAATATTTGTGCCTGCAACCTAGTGGGGTTTGATTTTGTTTTAATCCGATTCGTCAGCTGAGGCAGTTACCTTGTTTAAAAAAAAAAAATGTAACTTTTAACATCCAGTTGCTTTTCTGAGAATTACCCATCTACGAAGGAAAAAAAAGTGGCACCATTAACATTTATGAGAAATAGACTTAACATTATCACAAATTATACAGTAAACTATCTTGGCCTTGGATTGAAAGGTGTGTGTTTGTCTTTGAAGCTGATGTATTTTGACAGCTCACCAGGAGGCAGCTCACTCTGAATAATGGGCAAGATGAGAGCCTCAGAGGGAAGAAATCACTCCCTTAAGTGAGCGTAAACCAGATAGGTGGTAAATGAACTTCCCCACCTGGACACATCGCAATTTTAGAAGGACTGATCACACAAGAAGTTAGTGCTCGCAGGGACCTAGGAGCCATTTAGTTATATCTTTTCTGTTTACAAATACAGAATCTTGAAGCTAGAAAAATAATTCTTTCAGCTTTATCCGGTGTGACAGCGGCAGAGCCAGGAACAAGGCTCACCCAGCGTCACGAGTCCAGCTCTCAGAGCTCAGGGAAACTGCATCCTCAGCGTCCCTCACAGGATGAGCACTTTGTTGGAGCTTCACATCCACTCCAACCGGAAAGTCCACATTGCAGTGATATTTGTAATCATCTGGGTCATTTCTCTATTTTACTACCTCGTCATTGCAGTTTGCCTCAAAGGAATGGCCGCTTGGTGTGGGAAGCCTAGGAATGGGGTGTCTCGGGATGGGTGCTGGTGCTATGAGGGCTTCAGGAGAAGAGGCAATTGACATTTCCATATCCACCATCTTCATTCCAAAGCCATCTTACATCACACTTGAGTGATGACCGCAGACTTATCCCTAGTCGTCTTGCCTTTCCAATTCGTCTTGCCCATTATTGCTAAAATGGTTCCTTCTCCATCAAGACAGTGCTTTTGAGAAAGTGTTGAAGGACCAGCAGAGGGTCCTATGGGTTGCCTACAGAGGTGTTTTGCCAGTGGTAGGTCTGTCTTTGACACCGAGCCCCTCAACCAATTTACCTTGTGTTCCCTACACGTGGCTCACTCTTCTCCATCCTACCCAAGTAGCTTTCCTCTCTGCCAGCACAGAACTGAGCTCATGACTCCCTTGTCAAGGAAGCCCCTTCATTGATAACTTCTTGGCTTTTTGGCCCGTGGGTGGTCCTTGCGGAATAATCGCTGCTTCATTCAGTTCTGGAGTCCACACTCCTCTTGTGGTGCTGAAATTGCTTCTTCCTTCCCAAGGTTCTTGAGGGCCAGCTTGTCTCCCAAACCACGTGGCACCTGAACCAAGTAGCTTTTCTCTTCCTGTCACACTTCTTTCGGGAGGCTGACTCTCTGAGACTGGTACCCTGTGTGGGAAAACAAGCCCATGTAGCAATGCCATCTCTCTCTAATAAAGAGAAACCTCACTTCGCTCTGTAGCCACAAAAATGTGCTCTTGGCTTTGTTGGAGGGTGTCTGTTTTGGAAATTCCACGGTCAGAACCAGCAGAGCCATGGCAGGAGGCCGTGTGGTGTGGCATGTCCAGGATCAAGTGTCCTGACTTTTGGGTCAGCCAGGCTCCCTTTAAAGCCAGTGGTTTGCTGAGAGATCTTGTGTGGGTTTTTATTTTAAATGGCGCCCTTGAATGTGGCTCGTAATGTGCATTTTGTTGGAATATCCATTACAAAGGCTTCATAGTGGAGCACCTCCCAGTAAGAGGGGCAAAATTAAAAGACTTGAAAGGCAACTCCTTCCTGCACTCCGGACATATGAAAGGGAGCAGTGTCTTCACTGAGCCAGACCCAAGATTCCAAACCTGTGGGCGCTGGATCCCTAGGGACCTCAGAGTCTTCACTAGGGATGTGGGAATCCATACACCTCTCACCACCAAACAGTACCTACCTACTCATTGCACACACATCTTCTGTGCTATTCTTTTGGAAGTAAATGTAGATGGTCTTGGGATTTATAAATACTTAAAGCGCTGCTAAATAATTTATGAGAGTTTTCAATTAATGGGCTAAAATGATAACGATGTGGGAGTTTACATAATATTTTGATGTCATAAAGGAGTCCTCACCCACTCTGGGAAAAGAGCCAATGTACAGAGACCCTGGGGGTTGTCTATGGCCATGTCCCTGTGGACAAACATTGGCCAAGACTGTTAAGTCAGAAGGGGTAAGCCTGCTTGGGCTGCCTGCTGTGGGAAGAGCAAGGTGTAGGGCTAGCTGTCCTCACAGAAAAGCCATTTATTTACATAACCAACTTCATCCCCAGAGGGCTCACAGACCAGCAGCTTGTTCAACCCTTTTTCAGGAGTAGCTTTCTACAGAATGTTCCCTGGAGGAATCACTGGTAAGTTCTTCCAGGCAACAGAGGTACGTGTTAACGCCCAATTTTTTTACTCAAAGCAAGAACCATTTTAGTAAATATGGATGTAGTGAAGAAATTGGAGAACCAGCCCTAACAGCAGGATGTTTTTTTTTTTTTGCTGAAGATCATATTAATAGAATTGCCCCCCTCCTTATGGAACAGATGCTGATGGGAGTAAATTATCTAGTCTTTTTCCCCACCGTGTTTCTTAAAGCTGAAACTTACCTGAGCACTGAATGAGTTCGGAAATATGTGCCAGCCATGCAATAAAGCTGAAATTTCAGTCCTTTGTCACTTTCTCCAGAGTTCACTTGGGTTTTGGGGAGAGGAAAGTGGTGACATTGAAGAGACAGCACAGTGACATCAGTCTCCAGGCATTTCAAAAAATAAAGATCTCTTGTCGCCTCTGCGGTGAGCCCGATTTTCAGTCTCCACAGTTAAGTTTAAACCTAGAGCTGTGTTGGCCGCAATAAGAACTTTGTGGAGTGACATTTCTGTTTTAAGGGCTTCTGTGGAGACCGTATTGCTGGCGTAGGAATTTAGCTTCGTGGGGCAGGAAACGGTTTCAGGCCCTGGTGAGTAATGTTTCCCTATTTCAGATGGAAAAACATTGAAAATCATGATTTTGGCCCTTCAAGAACAGCTATTCGTGGCTACGATGGTTAGCTCTGTCTCTAGTTTTGCTTTGGCAACGATGGCCAGTGTACCACAATAGCAGGGACTTTGATTTTATGGCGCTCGACATTTTAAAAGTTGCCGAAGTGCCTCACAAATTGGTAAGCAGACCAGACCGAGTGCACCTTCTTCTGTGCAGGGTCTCAAGAAAAGGTGGAGGTGTTATATGTGTGTGTATATATGTATATATATGTGTGTATATTTTAATATTATAAATTATATTTATGTATTATAAATATTATGTTTAGTATTTTAATATTATATAAAATATTTTAAAGCAGGCTCAAGAATTCCCTAAGTAGACATTTTAAGGCCCTGTCTGCAAAATGTGGACTTGGGAATGGCTACGGGCATCATAGGTACCTGGTTTAGGAAGAGCGGACTGTGTTGGTTCAGCCCAGTTTTTCCATCCCTCCCCCACCAGAGGACTGTGATCTAGGGCCCCATGAGTAACTGTGACCTAGGGCTACAGGAGTAACTTGGTCATTTTCACAGTATTGTTTTGTTGTGCCCAAAGAATGGGCTTTGTGGAAGCAAAGAGCCGTCCATAGGATTTTTATGCTCCTCTAAATTTCACCCTCAAATCTACATGAAGGGTTATAAAGGCTTACTCTCCATTTCTGTACTTTTCCTGCCCCAGACAGGGAATGACCGTTTTGAGGACACGTGTGCTCCCTCGTGCGCACACGCTCTGAAAAGTGCACGGTGACGTCATCTGTGTCTCTACTGGTACCGTTACTCAGCTAAATGTTGAATCCAGTGGCCTCAACCTCCCACACCTGGCAGAAGCCGTACATAGAGGGCGCTTGATAAATTAGTTGAGTTGAATGAATGAGTAAATGAAGGCACAACAAATATTAGTTGAATGAATGAATTGATTGTGCAGAGCATATTTAAAACTCATAATCCTCAGGAAGAGTTTGCTTAATGGCATGCCAAAGGGATTATAATTTTTCTTATCTTTGCCTTTTATAAAATTCACTCATTTGCATTGCATATTAAGACTCATTCTTTTTCCTTAGTTTTAAAATTTTTCTATCTCTGATAGCTAAATGAAGATAAGGTTTATGCTTTCACCAGAATATGGACATACTTGATAATATCCTGAGAAACAAGACATAGATGAGAATCTTAGTAGAACACTTACCTTGTGCCTTAGTGACAGAATTTCTGAGTTTAATGAGTGCTAATTAGAGAGCAGAAGGAAGAGATTTTATGTGTGTGTGTGTGTGTGTGTGTATAACAAACTTGACATGAATAGTCACAACTCAAGAACCGTAATTGAATTAACAGGGTAAAAGTTTATTTTGTGGTATTGCCTTCAATCACCAAGTCAATGTTGAATAGAAAGAAAATCTCCCTCATGAGCTTTTCTTTCTCCTTAAGGAATGCACTCTGGTAATTTTCAGAGATGTGCAATGGAGCCAGTGTACCAGCTAGCAGGGCTGCTCTCCAGAAATCTCTGCTTCCGTCTCAAAAGAAGAGAGACCCAACTCAATCTCTTCTATTAACTACTTAAAGGAAGTTCTGAGGTTGAGGATGAGCTTATATACATTCTTCTCAAGAAATTACATACTGCTACTGTTTCTTACCTTAAAAAAAAAAAAATCAAGACCGGCAAATCATTCAGCTTTCTTCATTTCTAGCCACCTCTAGTCTCATCTCGCTACAGACTCTTCAAGCCCACAGTGCTCTCTCCTTCCTTCAGGATCCACGCTGCACAGTCATTCAGTCCAGTAACATTTATGGAGGTTTCCTGTGTGTGAAGGCAAGACACACAGAAGCAAATAACTACACACGTGGTTGACAGTCTGTTGCACAAGTAATTTCAGGAATGATTCCTCTGTAGAAAGGAGGTACAGGGTGCAAAGAGGATGGAGATCATAGGGCGGACACTGGCCCACTTGGAGGATGGGTTGGTCAGGAAAGGGTGCCCAGAGAAATGACACTGAACCTCAGACATGTAGGGTGGGTGGAAATTAACCAAGGGAAGTATTAGGGAATGAGCATTCCAGGACTTAGACAGGATTCTGTTCTCTAACCATCAGCCCTACCAACACATGGGATTATAAAATTATAAAAGATGAGGTACTACTCACTAATCACCTCAGTTGCAGGTTTCTTATTTTCCCATAGGAAATAAATAAATATCAAAGAATGAAGTAAATATAATAAGCCACTCACATTCATATAAGTGTATATTAATACTTACTATGTGACAGGCATTGTAACTGTGCAACAACCCTCTTAGTTAGGTACTATAATCGTTCCCATTTATAGATGGAGAAACTGAGGCCTGGGCAGTTAGATAACATGCCCAAGGTCCCATAGCAAATGAGTGATGGAGTGGGGATGTGAAAGCTGGGCAGTCTTTTTCAGAGTTCATGCTTTTAACAGCTGCACTGTTCTGTGTGTGCTGTAGGCAAAAAACATCTCATGTTTCTTTTTAGGTTTGTAGTTTCTAATGCAGTGCTAAGTAAATCAACCCCCAATAAACGCTTACCATTTAATCAGGTTAGATTTAGTTATCCCATTGCCAAGGGGTCTTTATTTAATTGAAAACAAGATGGGCTGGAGAAGCGCTTGCTGATTGAAGCACATATTAGCACAGGCAGTGAGGTATCGAGAGATTGAAACCTCCTGGTTTCACATCGTCACTTGGCCACTTCACCTAATACTAGAACAAACTTTGTGGCATTTTTGTGAGAACTTTCTTTCATTCCTCAAATATTCATTGGGTAACTGCAATATGCTACCCACTGTTCTAAAGTACTGAGAATTCAACAGTAAACCAACCCTGCCCTTGTGGACCGTTCATTACTGATCACCTAATGACGTGTCATGTGGGCAGTGCCTCTGACTGGTTATCTGTTACTGGTTATCTGTTTTATTATTTGGTGCTTCTGTTTAGTGCTTTTTACAGGCAGTAGTGGTACATTCCTAGTTTTTTGATAAGACACGTCAAATGAGAGGGCAAAACTGGGTTTATACATGCTGATGGTAAATTGGATCATACAAGATGATGATGGTGGTTCTTTGGAGGTCTTCATCATGATCACTGTTGAATTCACCATACAACAGTTGGCCTCAGTTTTTAAGATAGCCGAAGTGTTCTCTTTGGGCCTTAGACTAGCATTTTCATACTATGCATTTTAGTAGTAACATTTTGGTGGTAACAGAGGTCTACCCACTTTTTCTGTAAATGGCCAGATAGTGAACATTTTAGAATTTGTGGGCAATGGGGTCTTTGTTACAACTCTGTCCATTGCTGTAGCAAGAAAATAGTCATAATATGTGTATGAATGAGCATAGCTGTGTTCCAAGAAAGCGTATTTATAAAAGAAGTTATTCAGCCCATACATCATAGTTTGACAACCTCTGTTCCAGAAGGAAGTAAAAATTGTTAGTGATAGCATCGTGGATGGCATTAGTTTTTTAAAAGAAAAGAAAATGTGAACTGACATACAAAATAACATTGACTTACGTCAAATTCACAAGATACTCCTTAGATACTTTTAAGTTTGGATTCGACTCTTGATGGTTTATTTCTTACTTTGCCTGACCTTCTTTCTTGATTGGTTTAAGACCAAGACCAGTATAAGTAAGATGTTTCAAGAACCCGGAAAGGACATCTTTCCTGGAATAGATCCAGAGTTAAACTGTCCCAGGGGATTTATGTTGCGTATAAGGAAGAATTTTCATCAGGGAGGACTTTGCAATAGATTGAAATAGATTACTGAGGTGGGTTATTGCTGAAAAGGCTTTTCCTTCTCTAGACATTTAAAATTCTAGATAGGGCCCACTCTGGCAGCTAGTCAACACAATTATTAATCGCTCAGTGATGAAAAATCTGACTTTCTCCTTATCTTACCTGAGATGGTTAGTTCCTGATCTGGCCAGAAGGCTGATGGTGGATGAACTTAATGGATTGTATGTTCTCCCTGGGCTTGGGTGATGAACTTCATAACATTAGCAAACTAAGATGAAGTCTCACTAAAGTATAGTAAGGGAGAGGAAGCCACTCTGAAATAGAGTAAAGGAAGCATTTTCTAATGACTTTCATGAAATGAAATTTTATTCAAGAGGCCAAAAGTGCCACAGGATAATGGGACCATGACCAGCAAACACCTATGTTAGATAAAAGCAAACTTAATTAACATATCAATAGTTTGTAGATCTTAGGTGCTTCCAAAGTGCTGGAGGGTGTTTGACAACTTTTTTCTTCCCTATAGCTCTTTTGCTTTCTGTTTGAAGAACTATTTTAAACAAAGAGAACCCCTGTTCCAATCTATTTTGGTTTCAAGGATGTCTGATTTAATATAATTTTCTCACGTTCCTACCAACTTACCCAAGGTGAAGAATAATTTATTTTGTTAGAGCAAAAGAACAAAGAACTTTTGGGGAAATGGAGAATAGTGGACTTCTTTAAAAAAAAAAAATACTGTAGTTCTGAACATATTGGCAGAACTGCCACTTACCATTTTTAAAACTCTATATTCTTATGGTCTTACTTGCATTTGGAGGCCTTTGTGAATTTTTTCAAATAGGCAGTCATGCAAAAATAGCTCGTGCTCTATCACTGGTCTCCTGTGTGTTTAGATTTGGTTGATGGGTGTATTAGGAGCAAGCAGAGCAGAGGTGATTCTAGCCCATTGGATATGGCAAGTAATTACTTCAGCGATTTTGGAAGCAGTGAAATACACGCCCACTTGAGAAATAAATGTAGCCAGGACCAAGGTGGGCAGATGCTGGCTGTTCAGTGACCATGCTTAGAAGATGTGTGTAGGAGGGGAGCAAGGCTTCCAGGAAGACTCAGTACCTTCTTCTGGGATTATTAAGACTTAAATGAGTCTGAGGAAGGGACCCGGCACATAGCTCCTTTTCCGTAAAGGTGATTTTCCATCCTTACCCCATCTTTCTGCTTTTAGTTGCTCTTAGGAAGACTTACTTTGATTCAAACAAAAAACGCATTTGTTTTAAATCCACTACAGAAGAATCAAGGTCCCATGGCCTCCTAGAGTTCATCACCAGATGGGAAAAATATATACTGAAAAATAGTGAAATGAGAGTTATGGAATAAAAGATGACTGTGTTTGATAGCACAGGCCCTGACGATATTAAGTGAGTAGTAAAATTGATATTCAAAATATAAAAAATTTTTAAAAGTGGGGCACAGGGGAAGATGGAACTGGTCCAGAATGGTTAAGGAAGGCTTCATGGGGGAAGTGTGATTTGACCAAAGCCTTGCTGGGTGAGCAGGATTTGGATGAATGGGGAGGAAGGGGGTCACGGGTGGTGAGAGTTGAGCTGTGGAAAAGTAGACATGTATTGTTCTTTTTAAACTATTGACTGGGGACTTCCCTGGTGGCGCAGTGGTTAAGAATCTGCCTGCCAATGCAGAGGACACGGGTTTGAGCCCTGGTCTGGGAAGATCCCACATGCCATGGAGCAGCTAAGCCCGTGCGCCACAAGTACTGAGCCTGCATGCCACAACTGCTGAAGCCCATGAGCCTAGCGTCCATGCTCCGCAACAAGAGAAGCCACCGCAATGAAAAGCCCGCACACCACAACGAAGAGTAGACCCCGTTCGCCGCAACTAGAGAAAGCCCGCGCACAGCAATGAAGACCCGACGCAGCCAAACATACGTATATACATACATACATACATACATAAATAAGTAGAAGCAGTGGGATAATATATTATAAAAAAACTATTAAAAAATTAAAAAAATAAAAAACAAAAAACCAAAGAAACTATTGACTGGTGTTTGATAGGACTTAACAGACGCTTATGAAATGAATAAATTATCCTTTTGATTTCTTTTCTCCTTTGGGCGTAGCCTATACCACCCCACTTAGACCTGATTTCCATACTGTCTCACATGATCAAGGCAATTGTCTGTCTGGCTACACTGTTGGTGCCTTGTGGGAAAGGCCCATGTTGAGTATTTCTGCCTCTGCTAGAGTTGAGCGTGGAGCAGATGCTGCCTGAACACTCCTCCTCAATGAACAAGATGACCAAAAACAAAGTGTGCTGAGCCTTGATAGAAGCTAGGATTTTACTGGGCACTTTGGGAAAGACATCTTGGTAAAATGAATTGCTTTGCTACCACGGACTGCCCACCTACCTCTAGAATCTGCATGACCCCCGTGGAAATGAGCCCATATACCTATGATGAGGGTCTCCGTGCCAGCTAGGGAAAATAACCCTTGATTGTCTTGGAAACAGATTTTGTGTATGAACTTGACCCATGCTGCTTCTACAATATGTCTACTCTTAGGCATATGGACTTTGGTTTATGATGGTCTAACCTAAAGAATGAAAGTGTTTTCTTCACATGGTATAAGGGGGCTGATAGTTACCTAGTATTTACTGTGTGCCAGGAAACGTGCTGAGTGCTTGAAAAATGTCGTTTATCTCTCACAGTGGCCTGTGGATATGGCATGTCCTGTTTTATAAGAGAGAAGTTCAGGGCATTGAAGTGGCATGGCCAAGGTCACACAAAAAGTAAGTAGCGAAGGCTGAATTTCAATCCAGGATTCTGGTACAGAGTGACGCTCTTCCCACTGTGTTAAACTGCCTCCTATGTAACTGTTTTTATGTAATACATTTTTATGGGTTGACTAGGTTTGAATAGGCGGGGGTGGGGGTGGGGGGAAGAGACTGATTCAGATGAGGTGTAATGAACTTGGTAGGAGAAGAAAGTACATTCAAGGGATTGATAAGAAATCATCTTGAATTCCTACAAGTTGGTGAGATTACAAAGGGTTCCGAAAAACTTTAGACTTCATGAAATGTCATGGGAGCTACTGGAAAATTTTTAACTAGAGGAATGACATGACAAAATAATGAATTAAACACTTGTTGAGAGGAGAGGGTGGGATGAATTGGGAGATTAGGTTTGACATAAATACACTACCATGTGTAAAATAGAGAGCTAGTGGGAACCTGCAGTATTGCACAGGGAGCTCAGCTTGGTGCTCTGTGATGACCTGGATGGGTGGGATGGCGTGGGGAGGGAGGTCCAAGAGGGAGGGGATATAGGGATACATACAGCTGATTCACTTCGTTGTACAGCAGAAACTAACACAACACCGTAAAGCAATTATACTCCAATTAAAAAAAAAAACTTATTGAACACATACTATGTGCCAAGTTCTGTGTTAGAGCAAATTGTACATTGTTCCTGCTCTCGTGGAACTTTTATTCTGGTGGGGAAGATAGAGTTTATTTAAATAATCTCATAAATACCATGTATAGTTTCCAGCTGTGGAACATGCTTTAAAATAAATGTATAAGAGCTATGAGAGGGTAAATGTGAGGCCTTCCCTAGTCTGAGGAAGTGACTTTTGAGTTAAGACCCAAAGGGATGAGAAAGGGTTAAGTAAGTGAGAAGAGGGCCCCACACAGAGGACTAGGCTATGCAAAGGCCCTGGGCAGATGGAACTTGACCTATTTGAAGAATTGAGGAGGCAGCCTTCTGTGGGGGCCAAGTATGATGAAGAGGAGAGTGGGGTAAGATATGGATGGAGAGGTAAACCAGACCTGAGTCTTGTCAGAACCCTACAGACAATTGGAAGGTGTCAGTCTCTATGCAGTAAGGTGGTTATATGCTCCGAAGGTGGCAGTGGGTGATGAGCAAGGAGATGGAGGATGAAGATAAAGGTGAAAGCTGCTAGTGACTGGGCCCTGATACTTCCTCTGTTTCCAAAGAGAAGGCTGAACGCTGAGGCGCCATCCTCCTGTTGTGTTCGCAAGCTGTTGACACAACCTGGAAAGGTTAAGAGTTCTCAACAGACTTGTCAGAGTTTGTGTTCTATGGAAACTGACAGAGCCTACAGGCTGAGGGGCTAATTTTAATAGAAATAACTGAGGTGGGTTTGTTAATTTTCTGCATTCCCTCTATGACCTGTCTACCTAGCGTGAAGGAGCTTTGATGTGACTAGAACAGAAGGATATTTTGTGCATAGCCAACTGTGAGAGGAATGCCGGTTTTGCAGTGGAGAAGTGCAGGAAGGTGACAGGTAAGTGGTGAGAAAGAGGGTGGGGGGGTGGGATGAGAACAGGTGTGGCTTTTCCCACCTTCTCAAATGCAGCGTTGTTCATCTGAGATGCATCTTCCTTCCAGCACAGAATTCACTTTTATGAACTCGGGGTGTTCAGAGTTTTAAGGAAATTAAACAACTTGGTGAATTATTTTGTAACTGGCATAGTGTGAACAACATGGGAGGGGAAGAAATTCTCTTTTCTTTCCTGTGATTCATTGAAGTTGTTATTGTTCCCCTTTGGTTCCATAAAACTTGTGCTTGCAGAGGGCTTTTTAGGTCCAAGTCTGAGGGCACATTCTGCCTGTGTAAATGGAGGGGATGGGGGATGGCCTCTCCCCAGCATGCAAATGATCTTGGTGTTGCCTTTGTCCAGTTCTTTGCTGGCCACAGTGTCTGGGATCTGTTCTGGGGGGTGAGTTGCCAGGACAGTGTGAATGCCATGGGAATTAGAATCGATCCCTGAGCCGTCTGTGCCCACTGCCTTGGGGTCTGTGAGCTCTCCCTGCAGTGGCACACAGTCTCTTTAGGGGGGACAGAGCCGGACACCCAGGAAGGTATGGGTTAGTGCCTTGGTGGTCCTTTTTGTAGTCCTGGTATCTGTGGTGGTGTTTGTGTTGCAGAGTCAGCTGGATATGGGGGAGGACTCTGTTTCTGAGTGTCCCAGCCGCCCTGTGAGGGCTTGGAGAAAGCCCTCAACCTGTGGTTGACATAATGTGAGGGGAAGTCATTACTCTCTCAGCCTTCAATTTACTAGGGTGGGGGTGGGGTGAGCACAAAGGGCCCCTCCCCTCCCCCACGGCCAAGTTCACATCCAGTTAACTCTCAATGATCAGGCAGCTGATGACCCATGCAGTCATGATTCTGGCTCCCCACTCAGTGCCCCCTGATGCTCAGTGCCAGTCCTCCCTGCCCAATGACTCAGCCCTGCCCCCAAGGGGACCGAAGCGCATGTTCCGCTGTGCCTTCCGTGGTTATAGCCATATCCTGTCTCCAGTTATCCACCTAAAATCAGCGCAAGAACTTAGGGGCGAGGAAGATGTGAGGGTGTTTGAATAGAAACATCTCTTATATAGATATCTTTCTGCCAAGCATATAGTAGGCACTCAGTAGTTTTTGTCTAGCTTGAGCCCCACTGGACGTTCAAAATTAAGAGATCATTACAAGTCAGAGATCACATTGATTCTGAGATAGAGGAATTGGGGGGGTGGTCGTCCCGCTGGGACTTTGAGAAGTATCTGGTGGTCCCTCTTAGGAAAGCACCCAGTTTTTTAACTGGAGGAATCTGATTTTGTAAAATACCGTCACGTAGGGAAAAGAGTAGTCAAGCAAGGAAATGTTGAGAGAGGACTGTTTGATATTCACAGAAGAAAAAGTGGGGGCATCTTTCAGAGTAGGAGGTGGCACTGGAGAAGAGCAGCTTGGGGGATTGTAAGGATGAAGCAGTGGGGCATGGGGATGCAGGAGCACAACCAGGAAGTGGTGGGTGCACAGCAGAAGAATTTGGATCAGTCCCCCAGCAAGAAAACAAAACCGTGCTTTTGACGGTAAGGGCCGTATAAAAGGGAAACTGGATATCAAAGGATGTTTTAAGAAGAGGCTTGGATGTCAGGGGAATGGAGCAGAGGGAATACAGAGCAGCCACTAAAAGCTTGGGAGGCCAGAGGTCCTTCGCTGTAGCCCTGAACGTGTGGGCAGCCAAGGCCAGAACTCACAGTGGGAAGCAGGGCTTTTATTTTATTTTAAAGGAAGGATGTTTATGGGCCACTCAAGGAAGAGGAGAGATTAGGTTTCACTGTCCCTGTGACACTGTGTCGTCAGTCATAGGCAGCCCTGAGCATGTCACGTTGGTAGGACTGAGGAAGGGGCTCCTTACGTGGAAACCCCAAGGCAACTGTTGACAAGGAAGAGCCCAGCCACTTTCTTCTGTGGGACCAGGACCTGGACCAGGGTACGGGACCTTGTGATGAGGACTGGGAGAAATGTATGTGGAGCTTGTGCAGAACTAGGATCCAGGGGGACAACCTGGGGCTTTGCTACCGTGCATTCCAACAAACATATCCCAGGCGTGTGCTTGGAGGATGGTTTGGGACTTGGGCCTACTGCCGTTGGCCCTGGAGGTCTAGGTTAGCTTTGAGAATGAATAAACCCACAGACACACCCTGTCTACTTCACCCCATATCGAATCCATCCCCCAGGACCTTGAAAGTTACTTCCAACATTCATACCAAACCCACCTACATCCCCACTCTGCTCTTCCAGGGCCCTCGGGCCAGTCTCCCACTTGTTGCTCTTACTCCCCACCTTTCCCTCCACCAAGACAGAGCAGGGAGAGTGTTCTTTTTGAAATGCAGGTCTGGTTCTGTTCCTCTCCTGCTTGGAAGGCTTTCTTTTAACCTGAGGACAGAATTAAAAAACCCTTCCACAGGTTTACAAAAGCCTTACATGGATTTTGTTTTGTAATTTCAAAGGAAGGATATTTACTCGGGAAAAAGGAGGGGGGAATAGATTTTCACAATCACTCCTGCTTCACCTTCCTCTTGCTAAATTCTAGTCACATTGACCTATCAGTTTCTTGAACGCATCAAGCTTTCTCCACCTCAGGGCCTTTGCACATGTTGTTCCCAATGCTTAGAAAGCTTAATCGTTCTCCATTCTCCCTCCTCTCTCCCCCTGCTGCAAACCTACTCATCTTCCAGTCTCAGAATAAATACTATCCTTTCCTCAGTGTCTCATGGTTTCTTCCTACCCCTACATACCCTTATTTTTCCTTCATGTGTTTTGTCACAGTTTGCAATTGGGTATCATTTGTGTGATCGTTTGTTCAGTGTCTTTCTTCTCCATTAACTGTCAACATCCTAAGAGCAGGGGCCATACCTGTTTCATTCATCTCAATGTCTCCTGTGCACTTTCAATATTGATTACATGAGAGAATGAATGATTGCATACACTATAGCAGGTTGCTCTGTCCCTCTTGGTGCTTCAATGTAGATAAATTTAAGCAGTTATTACCTATTTGTTTGTTCTACAAACATTTAATGAGTGGTGAGTATGTACAAGCCAAGAAGAAGGCATATTTCCTTTTTCAAGGGGATTCTGATGGAAGGGACAGTCTTATAATAAGCTAATATTCCACACAGTAGAAGTGTTCTAGTAAAGTTACAGACAAGGTGGCCTGAGTGCAGTCTCTTGTGCTGGTCTTCCAGGTAGGTAATTAAGTATAATTTCTGAAATTAAAGCTGGTAAGGGGCTTCCCTGGTGGCGCAGTGGTTGAGAGTCCGCCTGCCGATGCAGGGACACGGGTTCGTGCCCCGGTCCAGGAAGATCCCACATGCCGCGGAGCGGCTAGGCCCGTGAGCCATGGCCGCTGAGCCTGCGCGTCCGGAGCCTGTGCTCCACAACGGGAGAGACCACAACAGTGAGAGGCCCGCATACCGCAAAAAAAATAAATAAATAAAAATTAAAGCTGGTAAGAATCGATGTACCAGGAAAGTGATGAACCATTCCCAAATCTCAACAGACAGATATTAACCTAAACTGCAAGGAGTGTAAGATAAGCTGTGATCTATTTAATTGTAACATGAGGGCACATGTTGGTGAGAGATAATGTGGTGGCTGATAAGGAATAATTGAGAACCAGAGCCGGAGAGGACAGTCGTGTGCCATAGCTGCTCACCCTCTGGGGGAGTGGAGACTCTCACTCCAAACAAAAATCTGCTCTCTGGATACCGGTGGCCCTGCCATGGAGAAGGGCAAGCCATTCTGCTGCTTTCATGTGGAACCCCAGTTCCACCAGCTTTTCAAAATGCTATTTCCAATTGTGAGACATTTAAAAATCGACCACTCATAACTAGGTGTGGTGGGGAGAGGAAAGGGGCGACTTCTGGCTCTTTTGAATTATGCCTGTGATTTAGGGTGATTGACCACATTATTGGATTGAGTATATTAAACGTATTTCCTCCTTTATAAATTATGTATGACAAGAAATAATAGTACTGAATCCAAGTCGACCATTTCTAGAACTCTCTTCACTAACTCTAGAAAATGACCTTTAGATAGTTACTCCGAGAGTATCCCACAGGTGGGTTCCCTTCACCTAAAGGTAGAAGGGTTTGAATTTTTTTTCCTGACTTGATGAGTATTTCATGATAAACCAGTTCTGGCCCATTAACTTCATTTCTCAAAACACAGGTTTTAAGAGTGTTTCCTAAGGGAGTTGCCTCTAAAAATGGAATGAATTGAACTTGCGGGCAATAAAAAAAGATCTGAACATGGTATACAAACTTGATGAAAATAAGTTTTTTGGATTTTTTTTTCTTTTGGTAGGGTGTGTGTGTGTTTTAGTTTTGAAGTAGTAACATTTTAATAAATAGCAACCAACATGTGTCTGATTAACAACAGCCTCATATCCGAGAATTATTAAGAATGCCTGTGAAGTATGAGCTCACGTCCCTCATTCTCCTTGAATCTTCCCTAATTTATCTAGAAAATTAAACAAGGGAGGTAATGTTCCAAGAAAGCCGTCCCCTCTCCTGCGGGGGGGGGGGGAGGGCAAGATAGACTGTCCTTTTGGAGATAATTGAATGAATACGCTATAGCAGGTTGCTCTGTCCCTGTTGATGCTTCCCTATAGATAAATTTAAGCAGTTATTACCTATTAAATTTGTTCATTCTACAAACATTTAATGAGCGGTGAGTATGTGCAAGCCAAGAAGAAGGCATATTTCTTGTATATGTAGATAGATTGATGCAAAATGAATTTGCCCAAATCTGCCTGTGCAGGAAAGTTGGGAACCAGAAGCACGTGGTGGAAGTCCATATCGTTAAGGTGTGGCCTCTCATTCAAGGAATGTCTGCCTACTCCAATCTGAGTAAATAGGCAGAGGAGCTCCAGTGGTGCAGTCAGTTAGTGTGAGGTACTTATATGAGTAAATAGGCAGGTAGGAATTGTCAGTGGCGTGCACCATAATTAGGTGTGTGCTTGAGATTTTTAGAATGATTCTTTCATACCTTTTTAAAATCGACAAGGTATGAAAGATAAATTTTACCCACAGATGTTTCATCTAATTGCCCCTTCTAGGTAAAGAATGGCCCCATTTCTTGATCCGTCTGATGATGCCTTTTCATTTTCTGCTATAAACTAACCTAATTTGCAAATGAAAAATTTCACTGAAGCATACACAGCCTGCAAGGGAATTATAGCCCTGCACCTTTGGAAGGGTTCGTTCGGTAGAACATGTGATTGCATTTTAAACAAAAGAATTATGATCTTAATTCACAGTTAAAATAACAGTTGCTCCTAAGTGATACTTATTATTTTAAAAAGTTTAGACATTCCAGTAACAGTAATCAAGAGGAGTTATGTTTACTTTAAAGCAACGCAAATGAGAAGTAATTGTCAAAACTTGCTTAGTATTTCCTGACTGTACTGGGAGGGAGGTTTTCCTCCAATTTTACCACATTCGCTTGTTGATACATTTCGCTGATGGTCTTTCTAGATAATCAGAGACTAGAGGCCCTCACGGGTTTGGTGTCAAGCATAGGAGTAGTAATTCTCTTCCAAGCCCAACATATCAGCTGGGGTTTAGTAGAAGCAAATAGGATTTAAACCAGGCACAAGACTCGGGTTTGAAGCTTAATTCCTACAGTGACTGACTCTGGTTGCTCAGAAGGTTGTTTGCCTTGAGTATCAGTTTTCTAAATTGTGAAGTAAGAATTAAAATGCAGGGGCGAACTGAGATGATCCTGTATTCAGGAGCTACAACAGTACCCTGTGAATGAAAGCTAACAGTGTATCAGGCTTAATATTTGTTACAGTTCCTTGTGGTTTAGGGCAGGTGAAGTGATTTATAGCCCAGATAGAGCTATTTAAAATGAAACGATATATATATATATATATATATATATATATATATATATATATATATCTCCAGGTGAGCTATATAAGGAAAGCTTCTACGTTTGTCAGTCCTTTTCTGCTCTAGTTTAGAACTTCATTTTTATCCATTTATTCCAGAGATGCTTCTTGAGCTCCTACTGTGTGCTAGGCACTGAGGATAAAATTGTCAACAAGACAGAGGCCCTGCTCTGATGGTGTTTATCCTCCAGGCAGAGGGGAAGCAGCAGTGGAAAGTCCTGGAGGCTGGATGAGCTTGGGGAGCAGGGTGCCGCACTCAGGGTGGGGAAGAGGGGGAAGCTGGAACTGAGGTCAGAGAAGGAAGCAAGCTGGGGACCTGTGGGCCTGGTAATTTGGGGGAGAGGGTGTGGATTATATTTCAGGTATGTGGCAACTCCTTGCATTTACTTTGCATGCAGAAAGTCCTTTAAAGTAGGGGTATTTAGCTGGAAGTCCAAAGTTCCAGGACAGCAAGGCAGCAGGACAAGGCAGACACCTCTCTAATTTACCCGTCTCTTGCTGGTCAGTCTGACCTGTCTTTCTGGACCCTGTTCCCATCTCGCTCTTTCCCAGGATCTTCCAGCGTCTTCCTGTTAGAACCATTCCCCCTCCTGTTTGCTTTTTCCTTGGTGTAGTTCTCATAGTCTGCCTTGTTTGAAAGGCCTGGTGTTGGTCTCTCCTGGTAGAGGAGGAGACCTGAGATGCTGGGCCCTGTATCGCTCACTTTTTCTTTTGCATCCCTTGCCGTGCACATGTGCCTTCTACATGGGAAGTGCCCAGTAAATATCTATTGAGTTGAAATAAATCTGCATATCAGGCTAGCAGGGGCTAGTTTTCCAAAGCATCGTTTGTGCCAGAGAGAAGCTGATCTGAGAGCACTATGGAAAATGTCCTGAGCGCCCACAACATGGTTTCATTATTTTATTTGTCTTTACAGTTTAAGGAACTTGATGGGTCCATAATAAAGTGTTTCATTTATGAGCTGGATTTAATTGCGAGGATTGTTAACCTGGATACTTCTATTAAATTCCAGTTACAGAATGGATAAACAACAAGGTCTTACTGTATAGCACAGGGAACTATACTCAGTATCCTGTAATGAAACATAATGGAAAAGAATCTGAAAAAGAATATATATATGTATAAGTGAACCACTTTGTTGTACACTAGAAACTAACACAAATTATAAATCAGCTATGTTTCAATTTAAAAAATCAACTTAAATTTTGAAATTCTTTTTAAAATTTTTCAAAAATTAAAGAAATTATCCATTAAAAAAAATTCCAAACATAATATATATTTATAAAAATTCAAACATTTAAGAAAATGCATAAGGTGAGAAAATGAAAATCAACCTCTGATTTCCCCACTATCACTCCTTGGTAATTATGGCTAAGAATTCCTTGTTTATTTTTCCATTATTTTTCACCTGCTATTCCATTTCCCTTCGGCCATGTCAGTACATACAGACCTGCCTCTATCAGTAGACTCTTTATCAGTGATTGCAGAGTCTTTCCTAATGTGGGCATATTATTTACACTTTATCCTATTGAGGGCTGTTTAGATTGTTGCCAGTTTCTTGCTATTACAGTGAACTCTTCACACATCCGACTGTGCCATTCAAATGGTTTATTTTGCTGAGTCAAACTATGAGTGCATTCTCCATTTTTTTTTTCAATGTACGTTTTTCGACTACCTGCTGTGTGTCTGGCAGTTTACTTCCATAGCTTCCAGACCATGCAAAGATAAATTATACATTGCCTGTGCTGTGAAGAAACTCACTGCCTGGTGGAGAGAGCTGGCTCTCCATAAGTAATTGTACACAGTGAATGGGAGCTCAACTAGAGGGACACATGAGGTGTGTGGTTCCCTAGAGGGAAAACAGTCGGACCTGCTAGTGTGTGTCAGGAAAGTCTTTGCCAAAGAGGGGCTGGGCTTTTAAATCAGGTGAGGGGGTGGTGGTCTGGAGAAGGGCATTTGAGGACAAAGAAAAGCACCAGGAAGGGTGCAGCTGGGATGGAGGATGTTGGGGGAAGGGGGAAGAGGAGAAGGTGGGGTTGAAGGGGTGGGCCAGGACCAAATTGCAGCGGCCAGTACTCTTACGTTAAGGGGTTTGGAAGAAACCTCTGAGCCAGAAAGTGTTTGGAGTTTTTCATGAGCTGCTTTCTCACTCCACTGCATTCAATGCAAGTATGCAAGAGGTTGCTGCATATTCAAATCCATATCTTTTAGAAAATAGTTCCCTGCTATTTCAAAGAAGCCTTGCCAATAATCCAGTTCAGGAGTAGAGTTGCTCTTACAGTGGACAGCGCTTTTCAGCAGGAGAGCCCCTGGGTTCTGGTAACCCTGCCGTCTTCCTTGCTATCTCCCCACTCCCGCCCTCCTCTCCATTTGCGTGGAGTCTGTGTGCAGAGTGGACGAGCATCTTCTCTGGATCCTGCACATAAATGGATGGGACTGGTCCCTAAGGATGTCAGCCTGGCAATCTTTAGAGTGTGAAATCCATTTAGAAAAGGATTGGGAGAAGAAAATCAGAAAGAATGGGGAAAGACTGTTTAGATGGGGTGGTTTATACAGTTAGCGGCTTTAATTTTTATTTCCTGGAAAGGGTTTGTGAGAAAGACATGAAAGGTAAATTCTCCTGTGAAGTGCTTATAGAATTGCCACTCCATCAGTAGGGAAACCGCAGACCAGAGCAGAAGCACTGTGAATTTAAAGGAACCTTGGATTAAATTCCTCAGGTAAGCCTGCTAGTCATGTCTCCCCAGTGCATATTTATCCAGATGTCCTTTTGGGATGGGACAGGACTGAGTTTTAATGACTCTGAACCGCCTTCCCTGGGCACCCAGAGGCTGCATTTTGCTGACTCTGGAAGCTCTTTGTGTGAGCTCCACACACAAAGGAAGATGCGGCTCTGGCCGCCTCTCTGGAAGCCTGCCCTTGTCAGTTTCTCCATCTCTGAAATGGGGATTATAACCTCTCTCATAGGGCCTTCGTTGTAACAGGTAACGTGGTGGGGCCCTTTTGTTAAGAAAAATAAAGATTTATGGTATTAAAATATGCATGTCTAAAATAGCTTTCAGTGCTATTTGGCTGTCTTTGCCCGAATTTCACTATGTCTGTAAGTGAGATTCAGCATTTTCTGGTGGACTGTGAATTGCTGCTACTAAATGAGCTTGTCAGTCTCTGCTAAAGGACAAAATGTCCTTGGATTTACCCCACACTGCATTGCATTGCGTGCATTTACCGGAGTGGCTAGATATGGGATGTACCCAATTCCAATTTTTCCCTTGAAAGCTGCAGCTCCATAAGGGACACAGGCGTACACCGCCATTGTGCCCCAGAGTCACATAGAAACCTCGGGAGCCTTCAGATCTGGCTCTGCCGCTGTCTTCCGCCACGTGGGTGCGTGCCTGGGCGACGTGCTGCCCGCAGGGCCTTCAGTTTCTCATCTGCAAAAATCCCAGCTCTGGGACTCATCAAGAGGAACCAACCTTGTGCTATTCTCACTTTTCCCACGTGTGGATGAATTTGGGGAGTTTTTCTTTGTGGCCCATGATTCATAATTCCAAAACTACTGGTGGTTCTACAGTAAGCAGCAGGAAGTCCAATCCAGATGTCTTTGGGGTACATCTTGTCAATCTGAGGACGCAGGTCTACAGTGGGAAAGCTGGGCCAGTTGGGAAGTCTCCCTGACTTGGGGAGAGAACTTTGTGTCCCCGGAGACTCTGGGGTGGGTTCATTCAGGGCTTCTGTGGGCTGCCTCCAGGGGTGAGGAGGGGACAGAAAATAATGCACCCTGGGGTCCTCCAGCCCCTACTAGGCCACCTCAAACAAGCATTCTTATTTTATATCTGATTTCCCTGCTCGTTATTACCTATGATTTTAAGGAGAGGGTTCTGCTGCTTTAAAAAAAAAAGTGTTTAAAACCTCTAGCGTATGTACTCTGTGATTTTGTATCCTTGCACAACCTTGGAGCTGTCTTATCTCATTCTCCCTGAAATTGGAAAATGCATTTGTCACTGGGGCCCAGCCCCCAGACTGAGTTGATATTTACAAAGTTGCCAGGATTCCTCAAATGGGTAGCCACTGACCTTGTTTAGTTGTATCAAAGTCTTTTGGTTTTATATGTGGCTTATTTTAAAATCATTAGTACATGTTATTAAAAGCTCTTTATTTCTAGAAAATAAGCCTTTTAAGAGGCATTGCCTTTAAAAAAAAAACTGCTTTTAAAAGTGTCTTTTTGGTAAACAAATCCCTATTATTAGTGTCTAAAAAGTTTCTGGAAACTGCTTCCTATGATGATCTCTGCACATCCCAGGCTTCCCTGCCCTTCAGGCCGTGTACAGTATTCTCCTACATGGCCATTCTAGCTTCTCCCTGGTGGGGCCAGCTCACTCCCACTCTCTAGACCACTGGAAACATTTTTCAGAAACAAGGATCTGACAGTGACTCCTCTGATTATAGTTTTACACCCAAAGGGTATTCTGTCCATCCATGTCCTGAACTCTCTGACTCGTTCGGTAACCTTGATTGAGTGCCCATGATGTTTGAGGCACTGCTGGACCCTCAAGAATCAAGGTTGCTGACAAAAAAAAAAAAAAAAAAATGAGCGCTTAAGGAGATATAGTGCCTGCTCCCTGGAATTCTCTTTTCTGCTTGATGAAATCTGGGTTCACCTTTCAATAGCCAGCTCAGATAACACCTCTAGTGAATTCATCTTCACTTTTGCAAAGGATCTCCTCTTTCTCGTCCCTTAGACACTTTGCACACATATCCATTCTTGGTCTTCTGCATCAGGGCTATTGTAGTGAGTTGTCTGTTGGGTGCACTACACCCCTGAAAGGGCAGCAAGTGGGTTATATTTTTCAGGGTATCCCCAGCACCTAGTCCAGCTCTGGATACCTACTAGTTGTTCACAGGTTATCCCCATTTCTTCCCGATCTTTCCTATCTAAGCTGGAAATAACTTATCACTCCCCTTTATGACATGTATCTTTTTCCACTTTTTAAAGTTATTTATATAGCTGTTTTCCATTTCCTACTAAAATGGAAGCTCCCAGAGGGCTGGTCTCTTGTCTGATGCATCATTGTCTTCCTAATAGAGCCACAAGAATAAGATGTGATGTGCTTGGTGCATTTGTGGACCTTACCACATCTTGTTGGAGAGACCTGGTGCCATTGCTCAGGAGCTCGCTGTTTGAGAATGTGAGCTGCGTTCCTGGTTTGCTCTCTAGCCAGTGAATCGTCACCTAGATAGGGCCGAGGATAGTCTGGGCTCTGTACCGCCATCTATTTAAATAGGCCAGACAACGAAGCATCTGCTACATGGGTTCTGCTTGTTTATACCTTGTAGACGTTTGATTAATTAGAGTGAGTGAGATGAAAATATCACTCTGAGGTCAATTTGATGGTCTAGATCTTCCTTCCTGTCACTGGAACGTGCATCTCTGCTGCCTAAATCTATAGGTTTTTCTAGGGGCAAGAATTCTCAGTACTCTGAGATCTCCTTGGAAGCCATGGAAATCTCAGCATTTTTGTTCACTCACCTAAAGGAGCAGTCACCCCTTCTCAAGAGGAATGGATGCCTCTTCATCCTCTGTCCTTAGGAGAAAAAGCTGGGTCTTTCCAATGAGTATTGCACCTTGACCTTCCAAGTTCATCAGCATGAGGGTCTCTCGTGGGCCCAAGTCCTACAGGTGAGGCATAGGCCTGGGCCATGTTGAGCCTTGGTGAAGATCTCAGGTCATCATGTGCCGCATAGGACTTGGCAATGGAAACAGGGACATTTGTAGTTCTCCCCTGAAGTAATCTCTGTTCTCTGGGGGTCCATAAGTGTGGTGGACATTGTTTCACTTTCATTGAGCACTTTCCCTGCTCAGATCCCATTTCGTGGAGCTCTGGACCTCTGTTGACTGTGAGGGATGGATGATGGCACAGACTACTTCTAGAACTTGTGGAGCAAGAGAATGACTATGCCTTGCTCCTTCCTCCCCTTCTCAGTTTGTTAGCTTCAGACATGGCTGTCAAGTTATTGGTCATGATGAGAACAGCTTTGTGACAGCCACCACCTCCCAGGGTTTGATGTGAAACATGCTTTTCCTTAAGAAGAGCTGCAACCCCCCACATCCAGGTGACCATTCCTGCTTGCTGTTTCCCCACCTGCAGTCACCACCCTAGCAAGGAATGTATCATGAATGGGTCACTCTCAAATGGTTTTGTGCATCTCCTCACTGTCCAAGGGGACCTCTGAGTACGAGGATGAAAAAACCAACAGCTCAGCCATTGGTGGTGGAGAGAGAATTGTATTGTTTGCCCGCATCTCCTGGCTTAGGGGATAATGCCCAGGTAACCTGCCATGGGCCTTTGGGCCCACGTCATTTGTTTGACTCATGCCCTTGACAGACCCATACCTGATGGCCACCTAGTACTAGACCTTGTGCTGTGTCTCGGGGAAACTGACTCCAGGATGGTCTCTAATGTATTCATATTAAAAAGAACCAAGTCATAGGAAAGGAAGATTCTCTTTCTAGTTAAGATTTCGAAAATGATTAGAGATGGAAGAATATTGTCTTTTTTGGTTCACTTACCTCTTTGTGGGATAACTGAGTAAATATTGTAACCTCAGTCACATGAGAGAGCTATCAGCTATCAGTCTAACCAGAGAGTTGAAGAAGACAAAAGTAGTATTACTTCAGAAAAGAAGTCCAGGAGAATTCAGCAGCAGGATTCATAATGAGTAAAGGAGGCGCTCGGAGAGTGGGTGTGGAGGTGGGGAGTGTCTAAACGGCAAGAGGGCTGGGGGTCAGTGTTATAGTAGGTCTGCACCTAAGTCATCATTCCCCTACACAATCGCCTAGCTCCCTCTGGCATTTCTCTGGAGAGAGGAGCTGGCGAGAAACCCCTAAATCTCCAGTTTGAATTCCCTTAGCACATTGCTTTGAAACCTCAGATGCTGTCTGTTCACTGGAGGGGAAAGAGGTCAGTCCTCACCATTTGACTGTGGTTAGTACTCCCCATTCTTTGCACAATGCCAGCACCACCCAGGGCAGTTCAGAACATTTTAATTTCCTCCTAAAATGTGATTTTGTTTCATTTTGCAATGTGTAAACCCATCAGATTGTAGAGATTTAAGTCAGTGGAGAATGTTATTTAAGTGGAATCTCGTGGAAGACACACCCAGCCATCATTCTCATTCATACTTTTCCATTTCTTTTGGCAGCAATGATGCAGCATTTCTAGTTTTCATTATGTAGTGTTCTGGTGCATATTCTTTGTGGGTTTAGATTCCAGAGTAGTATATCTGATTTATACTTGATAAAGCAGTATTTGCCAAGTAAATTTGCTGAAAAGCAGCCACTTCGGCAGAAAGGGAAGAGCTTACTATAAAAAGAACAGAGCATTTATGGAGCTGCAGTCAAGTTCATTGGGACCAAGAGACCTTGGCTACCAAGAAGTCTGGAGACTGAAAGTTTGATTTTACTTAAATTTCTATTTTATTTCACATTTTTTGGACAGTGTGCCAGCCTTTAAGTAAACTGAGTTCCATATTTGCTTATCACCAGGACCCTTAATCATTTCTTCCCTGTAGGACTGGTCACACCAAGTTAAACAGTATAGGTGACTATACATCTGTTGTAACCATGGAAACAATTGTCAATGATTTACTAAACATTCTTTCTCCTGACCCCAAACGATACATTGTGTTGGCACAAGTTCCCTGGAGGGTTGGCTTTCCCCTTATTATACAGACCAACGGTAGCCTTACTTCTGTCTTGGTTTGTTCAGTTGTTTGACTATGGTGTTGGCTTCTTGAAACATAAAAGCCCATCTTGGGATCACCAGTAAGTGTTTAAAGTGTTTCTAAACAGTGTTTCAAAGATAATTTTAGCATGTCCCATTGTATTATAAGTCGTGAAAAACTGAAGCTTACATGATCCTTTTTCTTCTATTGGATATGGATCCATAGAAACAGTACTTGTGTTTCTAATAGTGGGTGGATCAACGGTACTTAGCTAGACACTCAGCAAAGGTGTGTTGACTCTGCTTTCCTTGAAGTAGTCCTCTTTATGAGAAGTTGCTTGTGGATCAGTAGAGAACATCATGTAAACACTCCCTAGAGTTGATCTATTAGGACCATCAAACCACGGGGGCTGGGTGAGGTCAATGACTCGGTCCCAGAACTCTCATCCCAGAGGGCTTTGCTGTGTCCTTTGTCTGGGCACCATCGCTGAGGCCTGCCCCTGGGAAGTAGGAGTCTGTGCCAAGCCCCAGAGCACCCTGGGCTTCCTTCATTAAACAAGCCCTTGAATCAAGCTCAGGCAGTGGCAGTTGTAGTAGCGCTGACGGACGCCCATTTTGATGGCAATTTGGCAGGGAGTCAAACTTTGGCCCTAAAGCAGAGGTGGTGCAATTAGACAGCTGAGATGCATTCTCTAAACACACACTTTTAATTGATTTCAGCTTGTTCAGTTCACAAAGATAGAGCTCTGACACACAGCAGCCTTCTTAGAGGGGCTTATTTTTACTTTTCCTTTATTCAGCAGCGTAATTCAACAGCAACAGAAGCAACAATAATACAGAGCTCTAAAGAGCGCATATTTGGCATGGCTCAGATACAAAAAGTATTATTAAGAACTAATGAGTGAGATAGTTAGATGTTAACCGGAAAAGCATTAATGAGCAGAAGAGAATTCTGGCATAAACATCTGTTTCTGAAGCAGATGTTACCTTGTCAATCTGTTGAAGAAAAGCCTATGGAAATGGAACAGTGGGCCATTTTAGGTATTAGGAGGGACAGAACGATATTGGAAGGCTTTCAGACACTGTTTCTGGCTGTTCTGAAACTCATAAATGCTGGTGTGCGTCAAGGCAGTGAATTTTGGGGGGTCGTTTTGGGGGTGACAAAAGGTATCAAACAGAGGCACGTGATGTATAGCGGCAGATGACAGTGAGCTGGAGGCCACTGATGCCTGCTTCACACGGAGAGATTGGGGATTCACATTAATTAAATACCTTGTCTTGTGTCCCATCTTGTCTAATGTACCACAGTCATTTTAATATACATACATGGACTGTGGTTGCCATCATCTTCCTGGGCTACAGATTTAAGACCTATTCTGTGCTGCCATCCCACCCCTGCCAAAAAAAAAATTACCTAACCTTTGGCTGACTTACTGGATAGCTTACTTCCTGTAAATGACTAAATGGCTGATAATGGTCATATTCTGAGATGACGTAATGAGCACATTTCAGCAGCTTTCAGTCTTTCATCCAAGAGTCACTAGGTGGCAAGATGTTCAGGGATCCCCAGCGGAGGCTTGGGTTTTTTTTCGGAGCCTTTAAGTGACACTGGGTTGGCAACTGCCTCATTCATATCCACAGAGGGACAACTTGATTTGGGTTACTTTCACTTAGTATCATGGAAGGAACTTAGGGCTGGCAGGAAGCTTTAGGATCATCTAGTTGGTCCAAACGCCTCAGTTGAACAGACTAAAAATACGAGGTTCTGAAGGTGATTTATTATACTTAGCATTGCCCAGCAGTTGGTGAAAGGGTTAGTCCCCAGAATCCAGGCTCAGGTCTGGAGCTCTCCCCCCTGCACCCCATTCTAGGGCAAAACTCCTTCATCCTTTTCTTGCCTACTGGAGGTCAAGAATGGGGCGTCTTCTCTAGGGGAAAACGTCCCTTGGGAGAAGATCCTGGTCTTGCCCCATCTGGTCCTTTGAACTGGGAAGTAGGGACTAGGGCTAGTGTGAATTCTGGCCCCCAGGCTGTATAAGTAGAGGTTGCCCTTGCGTGGCTCATTTGTTTATTTAGATCCGCCCTCAGAATGGTCATAAGCATGGTAATTGGGAATTTTCTTAATGACTCATCTTTGGAAAGCTGTGTTTACCAACAGTGTGACGAGGCGTGGCTCCCCCAGAGGTATACTAGGAGCGCACTGCTTGTCATTGCTGGTGGGCTGCAGAGGAACCCAGCAAATCCGTCCTGATTCTAGGGACCCAGAGCCTGCAGTGATAGTTTTTTGCTGCAGCTGGATGGGCCTTCTCTCCTTTACAAAAAAGTGTTGCTCTGAAACCTTTGTAGAATTTCTTGATTCGGGGCATCTTCCCCATTTGTGGCTATTCCAAGACTTTCTTCCTGGGCCCCAAGGGCTTCTGCCTGGAGACGTTTTAGAAGAAGTCCCCAAGGACGGCCTGTGTATTAGACATCTCTTCCACCTTGCACGATGTTTGTAAGAGATAAGGGTCTCAACCCTGCAGACAGGATGATTCATTTCCTTTTCTCTGTGTGTGTGTGTGTGTGTCTGTGCATGCATGTTGTTCATGCAAGAAAGAGCATGAACAAAGCCATAGCTGCAGGAAACAGGATGAATTCCCAAGTTAGCAAGGGCTATATTCTTCTGCAGAATTCCCTCTCACTCAGAATTAAGGAAGACCTTGGTGAAGAGTAGCCACTCATCTTTAACTTTTCCCCAGAGCACAGGCTTACTCATAATCATTAGGGGCTTTTTATTCTCCCTGAGAGAAACTGGCAAAGCTCATCTTAACAGAAAGGTCTAAATTAATTCCTTTCTTTTTTTTTAATGTTTGAGTTGCTGATTCATTTGCCTTGAAAGAACCTTTGCAGCTGTCACGTAGCTCCTGGTGTGTCAGAAGTGGGTTTTGTGTTATGTCGAGGGGAGGCCTGTATCATACCCCGACGGTACTGGGCACATGATGGATGCACATGGAGCTTGTGTTGGCTTAGGCTTTGGGGAGGTGCCTTTGGGGCTGCCATGTTGGACAGTGTCACTTGTGTTCGTGATTCATCGTCTCCCTGACGGCCTTTCTTTCACCTGCATGACGATGACACAGGAAAATTGGAGATTCGAGCAATGTTGCCGTGCCTTTGGGCTTCCTTCCTTCCTTTCTTTTTTTTTAAATGAAATTTTATTTATTTATTTATTTTGGCCACGCCGTGCAGCATGTGGAATCCTAGTTCCCCAACTAGAGATTGAACCCATGCCCCACACAGTAGAAGCACAGAGTCTCAACCACTGGGCCGCTAGGGAAGTCCCTGGGTTTCCTCTCTTAAATGAGTCCTTCCATCATTATTCAGTGTTGATGGAAGAAGCTATGGATAGAATTATTAAAAAAAAAAAAAAAAAAAGCCCCTTTCTTGATTTACAGAGTAGGCATGTGTCCTCCCTGGTGGCTTTGTTGTCCGTTTACCAGTTTACTAGCCATTTTGCTCTCAGGACCCAGCCATCACCTCCTTTGACCCTCATACCGACCCTCGGAGGTGTATATTACTAACCGGGCTCTGAAGATTATGGAAATTCTAGAAGTTACCCAAGGTCACACTATTAGTGGGTGATAAAGCTGGAGCTTGAACTGAGATCTTTTTTACTCCCAAGCCCATATTCTTTCCACATGACACAGCTGTGTCCTCCCAACCCCTGCCACTTCATGCTACACCAGCCCTGAACTCCATGGATGCTCTGGAGCACATCATCATGGTTGTTGCACCTGTGGCTTTGTTCCACCTTTTTCTTTCATGAATAACACTTGCATGTGTGCGCGCACATTGAGCTTTCTTTCCTTATGGTCCTGGTGCTGACCTTTCAAGTCTTGGTTCAAACATGACCTGTAAGCAAACTTCCACAGCTCTCATCCTGGCCCCTGCTCTTGTCCGTGCAGAGCCCCCATGACACTCTGCCTAGCTCTGTGATAGTTATAGCACTTTCCATACCATACTGTGTGTATGACCTGTATGTACCCTGGCCAGTGTGTGATTGCCTTGAGGTCAGGAGCCTCGTCTCGGGGCCTAGCCCAGAACCTGGCACATACAGGCCTTGCTAACTTTCTGCATATCTGAACTGAAGCAAGTCGATAGTGGGAGATTGCAAACCAGTGTGGCATTGATAATTCAGATGGCCTGAACTTCAGGAGCTGGCGTAGGCTGCATCCTTGAACGGGTCTGGAAATGGCCCGCTAACAGAAGACATCTGTGTCTCTCTACTTTTCAATCACTGTGACAATCTCCACAAGCAAAAGGTTTGAAGAACTATAACATTTATGGCTCCCCGGCCATAAATTCACTGCAGAACGCATAAAAAATGCCATTCCCACAGGGTTATGGCAGAGATTCAGTATAGCAAACATCTGCATCTGAGCAGTAAACCTAACCTCTGGTGTGCAGCTCTTGACTCTTAATCAACATATATTAACATTAGTGACAATCAAATGTGATTATCTGAGATGGCATTTTATCTGCCAAGTGCAGACTTACGGCTTCTAAAAACCCAGTTTGCCCTCTTTCTCATATGTTGTTTTTATATGACTCAAATCACACTCAGAAATTCATGTTGAGTGTGGCTCTGCTTTGTTTTTTGGTGGACCTGGCATATGAATAAATTTTCAGTCCTTAGATTGATTTTAGCACTCTGGATAGAATAGCCTCTCAAAAGTTTGTTAAACAGTTGAGTGAATTTCGAAGCATTGTTACTTTACATTTGAAGACATTACTGAGAGTCAGGAAAAAGGAGTAGATTCTCGTAATGGCTGATAGAGTTTTTGATCAAACAGGTTTGTAATTAATTTACAAGGTAATTGGTTGGAGTATATGTTATATATCACATCTTAAGGTTGAAACTGCTGTCATTATTTTCTTTTTATTACTTAAACCAGGGTTTGGCAGAATTTTTGTTTAAAGGGCTAGATAGTTAATATTTTAGGCTCTGCAGGTCATATACTCTCTGTAGATTCAAATCTGCCCTTATAGAGTAACAGTAGGCAATACATAAACAGATAAGAGGGGTTGTGTTCCAGTAAAACTGTATTTACAAAAATAGGCAGCAGGCTATAGTTAACTTCCTGATTCAAACAAATACAGATTTTTCCAAAATTTTTTGGGTAATTGTGGAAAAAACCTTTTCAGACCTGTTGGGAATGGACCTCTTATCTGGCTCCCATTCTATTTGGCAATTTCTAAAGTGGCCAAATCAAATTGTAAGCTACAGTATAAAATGGTGAATCAAAATTTTATTCTTTATGCCAGTACCATGATTCTTTTTTTTTTTTTTTGGCCACGATTCCTAATATTTATTTGATTTTAGTTCATCAAATGCATATGATGCATTCCTAATAACAGCAGCTCACTACAGCGAAAAATTGCAGAGAGGAAAGGAGAAACACTGATCTGGTGGCATTACCCTGACTTATTTTCTCTAAGTTCTCTTTTAAAACTCTGTCGTAGCATGAGCTCTTGCATTTGGATAAATAGAGTTTCAGATGAGCAGAAATGTTTAGACATCTGAATGCAGGAGCTTAGAATCAGAATTCTTCTTAGACATAATCCCAGCATCACCACGCAGCGCTTTCTCCATTTCACACCAGGCCACGTAATTGTAAATATGGACCTATGCATGCAGGATGTTACAGATATCTCAGGGGTGATTGTCAGGTTGCCGTATGGCAGAAAGGTTTCACAGCATGAAAAGGATTATAGAGCTAGGAACAAGGTAAATATCTGAGAGTGTACCAGGTAATACTTCTATTTATATTGCTTTGGAGTTATTTTTTTATGCCTCTCCAAATAGTGAGTGAGACCACCACATTTACATTGCAGTGTTTCAGGGGACTTATGCAGTTGGCAAAAAATATGACCCAGGATAACAACGTGGCAGGTGGGGCCTATGTAACATATTCTTATTCCTCGTCCTTTGCTATTTCAAGTTTTTTCCATCTTGTAATTTCAAAAGGCTTTCAAGATGCCCTCACAGGTGTAGCAACTGCTGACAGCTGAAAGTTAAGCCAGTAGCACTCCTCACCCATATCTTTTCTGCTTGTTTTTGCAAATAAGTGAGCAAAAGTTGGGAGCAAGAGAAAAACTGTAAGTGCGGGAGAGGCCTGTGACTTTTGTCAGGCAACCAAACATTCTGACTTCTCAAGTGCCGGTGAGTATGGGGATAGAGCAGTGGAATATTTGGAAGATACCTTGGGCCAATGGTTCTCAAAATGTGGTCCTCAGACCTGCCGTATTAGCATCACTAGGAAGCATGTTAGAAATGCAAATTCTCAGCCCCTATGGCCAAACTACTAAGTTACAACCTTTGTAGGTGGGCTGAGGAATCTGTCTTAATAAAGGCCTCCAGCTGATTATTAGGCATGGTAAAGTTTGAGAAGTACTGCTTGATTCACCAGTCAGCTCTGTATAGTCCATTTTTATGGTTATGGAAATTGAAGGCAGGAAACTTGCCTAACATAAAACAGCTAGATGAGGGTGGGGATCTGGTGGTCTGATTCCTAGTCCAGTGGTCTGTTCAGTGACAGTGCCAATCCAGATGGACTGTGGGGATGCCAAGAGCCCTGGAAAGAGTGTCTTGGGACCACCATTTATGCCATGGTGGAGGGATGCTGGGTGCGAGGAGAAATGGAAGGCTTTGTGACTGCGAGCTCTCTTCCTACCCTAGGCAGCCTCAGTCCATTTTAAAGCCTGGTGACCCTGCTGTTGAACTTCGTCTTGTAAATAAACAGCTCCCTAGAGCATCCTCGCTGAGCTTAGCAACAAAGGGGGAGGGAGTGGGGAGGGGTGGGAGGAGAATGGGCTCCCCCATTACCATCATGTCAGTGCAATCACTGGGAATTACTGTTGAGGATTAAGAGTCACTTGGGGATAATTCAGTCGGGCTGGAGAGGGAAACACACACAGGAGCTCACACACACACTCAGGCACGTACATGCACATACACAAAACATAAACAGATTGCTAAAACTCATGGCAGAAAACAAACAGCATAGGGAAAAAAATGAGCGGAACTAAAAGGGCCTGAATTTTGAATAGGTGGTATAGGCTCCAGAATGATCTGTTTCCTAAACACTTTTGGTGAAGTTGTATACACAGTGACTAGAGCAGAGCAGCTGCTTCCCCAACTCTGTGCATTGCTCTGTTTCAGAACTCCTAGCATCCTTCTCCTCCAGGCATCTGTTACTGAGAACACTTGAAGGTTCTGCCAAGAGAACTCAGACTGGCAATAGACTACTTGAAATTTAGAAAATGAGACACACACACACACACACACACACACACACACACACACACACACACTTCTAAAATGATACAGCAAGTCCCAAAGAAAAATGTGGGATGTTTCCCAATATCTAGGCACCTCTAAGAAAGGTCAAATGCATTATCCATCTCCTGTGATCATCCTTGACCTTGAAGAAGAGACCTCAGCGAGTCAGCGTTGTGCTTTTCCCAGAGAGGCTTTGCAGTTGGCTCTCACTTTTTGTCTTTGGGTCCGTACAGTCAGTGCCTAGAAAGTCTTTTCTTGCCATGTGGGTTGAAACCAGCCTGATGGGCTTCTCACAAGCATGGTTAATGGAGTCTAGAAGAATGTTGTGCTTTTCCAGTTAACCCTGAAAAGAGCTAAATAGACCAGAGCATTCTAAAGGAGAGAAAGGAAGTAATTTGTTCGCCTTCATCTAGGGGCTTAGCAGAAAATGCGAGTGAGGGGAGTGGCCTAGACAGTCCCTCCTGGGCCCCATTGGGGTGAGAGAGCTCCCTTGAACCCTTGGGTGTCTCTCACTTGAGGTGGCCGCAGGGAATCATCTCCGTGGTGGAAAGCCTCTTGCCTGCTTCCATCCAGCTGAGTCTTGTCCTTGAACAATATTTAAACCAGGAAGGGGTGGAAACAGCCCCAGGCTTTCTGTGCAGGGGTGGCTTGGGGTGTTTATGCTCTTAATATCACTCTGAACCAAACAGAAATGACTCTTGAGTTATCCTTTATTTTTGTGTTCTCTATTATTCAGCTTTTGGATTTGATCATCAAGAGAGGTCTATGTACTCCCATCTTCTACATGTCCTGTGTAATGAGGCTGATGTGTTTTATTTCCTGGGGGTGAGCCATCCCCAGGAGAAAATGCTTGGGAGAGGTGGAGGGACTTGCAGGCCAAGGTGTTTTTTCCTTTTCTCTGCTAATTTTCCCCTTTAGTGTTAGAGCACCACAGATTCCCTTTCCAGATGAACAAACACTGCAACAGATGTGCCAGCAACAGTGTTATTCTGGGGTTATTTGGGTCTGTTCAAATTGGGCTTTTCTTGCACCAGAGGATTTTGTGAAATGCATAGGGTTTTTGGATAGAGGTTTCCAGCCTCAGATTTAGAGAGGCTAAGAAATGAACTACCCCATTCCAAAAGGTCCGTGAGTGTGCACAGCTGTGTTTTGGGGAACAGCTTCAGGCCCAAGTAAGATAAGGAACAGAACTCCTCTTTTCTCTGATACCTACTGGAACCAGACATTGCATAATCTAGATCTTCTCCTTTGGATTCTGCCTGGGATTTGAATAATATGCTTGCTATCGTTGAAGCTGATATGACCCATTAAGGTACTGTAGGGGTAGGGAGGGAAGCCAGGTCTGGCCTCAGGGAGGGGGCGTGAGTCCCTTCTGCCTATTGTGGACGTACAGAGAAAGCATCCCGCCGTGAGCTCTCCGGTGCCACCCACCACTGCCAGACTTGGCTTTCACAGAGATTCCACAGCTTTTGGAGAGGGATGCTTTTGTGGTCTCAGATGCTGGCTTCATGTGGAAAGCTGAAAAGGAAGGTTTTGTTTAGCGTGGAACACTGTAGATGGGGAACACTGCAGGAGTCAGGGGCCCTCCCATCTAAACCCAGTTCCGTGATTCTCTGTGTCATCTTGGGGAATTTATTCAGCCTCTCTCTGCCTCCCTTTCTGCATTGGTCAAATGAAAAGTTTGGATTAGAACTAGTTGCTTTCTAAGCTTCTTCTAATGACAACACTTTCTGACTCTTTGACTCAATATTAAACTGATCAAGTAAGTGATTTGTATTGTACCTTTTCTCTTAGGATTCTAGAATGTCCTAGCCAAAAGAAACCTAAAGAAATCATTGATGGGGATTTATTATAAACACACCTTAACATTTTTTAAAAAATATGTTGGTGTAACTCTCTCTGAAAGAGCAACCCCATTGGCATTTGCCCTTCCATCATTATGAGGAACTAGAAAGATCTCAGTTACTACTGAGACATGACAGCACTTTACAAAATTCTTTTACGTATGATCATCACAGCAGATCTTTGAATGGACTGTGCGTTATCTTTGTGTTTTGGAAATGATTAGTAAGTGGTAAAGCTGAAATCTAAATATGGGTCTTCTGGCTCCCCATTTTCTCAAATTTTAATTATTATTCCCAGGGCTAATTCTAACTAATTATGGATTGTAAATTCTGGTTACTCTGTTAATCAGGTAGGTTTTTAGCACCTGCTATGGGCTCCACTCAGTTTTCTTTGAAAAGTAAAATATAACCAAGAAAGGTATATACACTGAGAAATGATGAAACAGATCAGTTCATATTCAGTAGCTGAAAATATGTATGTATGTTTCCATCCTGAGCTTGTAAATCATTTGAAAAATGACTCACCCTCCTGCCCTTTTTTTATAAGCTGTATCTAGTTCATTTCCTTTTTCCAAATATAAATTCCTAAAGGTTAAGAGTATTCTTATTTTTAAGGCAATACGGAACAGACAAAGTTAGCCTTTTCAGGTATTTTCATGTAGTCAGGGAAGCTCACCAAGGGAGTGAGGATAAGATGGCCCAGTGCCCTTGGGCCTTTAGAAAACATCTCATGGGGGTACATGCTTTGATTCCCAGCAGTGCAGGAGGTAACAGATGTGAAGCTCTCCATGGTGCTTGCCAGAAATATGTATGTTCTATGGGACAGAACAAGCTACTTTGAAGATTGGAGAATTCATCGGCCCTGTGTTCACTTTATTGCTTTCTTCCTGTGCAAAATGTCTCTGGACCCAGAGGGAGAGACACAGACAGTGAGGCAAATGACAAGTTGACAAAATGGTTGTAATTCTAGAAGCTGCAGTCCCATCCCAGTCTCTTTATGTACAGGTGGGGATGAAACCAAAATCTGAAGCAGCTCCCAGAAGAGCAAGAAGATACTGTTACTAATGGTTGGACTGACCTGAATTCTTTCCACATTTATTTATGCCCGAAGTTGGCATAAACATCTGAATTGCATCCACATGAACACCCATATCGACCAACAGTGAACTAAGAGAAAGTCAGCCAAACCTCATAACGTATGCTATTACCCACCGGGTGCAGGACAAGCAGCTGATGTCATGTTAGAAAGGCCTCAAAGTGACACCACAATCGTCTCTACTTATCCAGAGGTGTAATGACACCAGGCACAAGACAGGACAGCAGAATTCGATGCCACATTTGAGCCATGTACTTTTTATTAAGGGCATATCTGTGCAGGTTTAGACATGGTATCTATTTGCATTCATTCATGTATCTTCTAAACAAATGGTTATTCAGCACCTGCTACTGTCCATTATTAAAGCAGGAGTTGAGAGAGCCCCGCATGTCGTCCTGCCTTCCAGTTTCATACGCTCTAGTAGGGGGTGTAGGCAAGCACATAGGGGTTCTCAAAGGTGAGTGACAGCTGCTGAGTTACGGGTAAGTTTAGGTGCTTTGAGAGCATCTGGGATGTTTAAGAGCATCACACGTCTTGTGATGGAGTGGGAGTTTCAGGGAGAAATGGGAAAGGAGGTTTAGGCTGAGGCGAAGGATGAACAGAGGTCAACCATGTGAAGTTTGCACGGGGTTCAGAGGTAGGGAAGTGGGAATTGCAACCAAGCCAAGGAGTTCCAAGCCCTGGAGAAGTAAGAGAGGGAAGCTCTCAGGAACTGGTGGCTTCCTGAGCTGCCTGCGATGGGGCAGAATCAGCCAGCTCCCTTCTAGTGAACCGCGTGCTGCCCTTGACTTTAACGGTCCTGGCTACATGCTGGTCACGTGCTGGCCCCTTGCTACAAGACTGGCTTCCTGTTATAAATACTGTTGTCTCCATTTACAAATACGGGAACTGAGTCTGCAAGAGTTCGAGTAACTTGCTCACAGATGCACAGTAAAGAAAGCACCAGAGCCAGGTTTCAGACCGAGTCTGATTCAGAACATGAGTTCTTCAGCACCTCCATCCAGAAGTGCCCCAGCCAGAAAGAGGGAAGCTCATGGAACCCAATAATCCATATGGTGTTTTCTGAGCGTCTCTCTGCCCCAGCTTCCCACCAGCTCTTTGAAGATGAGGAACAGGGTGATTGTTCAGGTAGGCCTCCCGTGCCTAGAATGGAGCAGGCACATTATACCTTCTCAGTCAACACCTGCTAACTGAGGTGCTTCTCTACGTCTAACTACCTTTTCTGTCCTTCTTGTAAGAGTTTGGAAGGAATTCAACAACGACATTTTGACTTGAGCATTCTTTTTTTAAATTATTTATTTTTATTTTTGGCCGTGTTGGGTCTTCGTTGCTGCATGCAGGCTTTTTCTAGTGGTGAGCGGGGGCTACTCTTTGTTGCGGTGTGTGGGCTTCTCATTGCACTGGCTTCTCTTGTTGTGGAGCACGGGCTCTAGGTGATCAGGCTTCAGTAGTTGTGGCATGTGGGCTCAGTAGTTGTGGCTCGTGGACTCTAGAGCACAGGCTCAGTAGTTGTGGCACATGGGCTTAGTTGCTCTGCGGCATGTGGGATCTTCCTGGACCAGGGCTTGAACCCGTGTCCCCTGCATTGGCAGGCGGATTCTTGACCACTGTGCCACCAGGGAAGTCCCTTATATGAGAATTTGAAGACACTGTCTAAATGAATTGGTGGCATCATTTCTGATGCTTAGAATTCATAAGATCTTCAAGGTTATTATCTTAGAATAGTCCTGGATTAGAGTTAATATTTTTTGTGCTAGTCAGGAGGATGATGGTAATAAATCTGCAATTGGTTAATAAGGGAATCTTGGACAACTGGAACCAAGAACTCAGAGTGGGAGGCACGTGGGCTTTCTAATTTCATGTCCTGTACCCACCGCCCAGGGAGACGTTAGGCGAGTTACTCGGCCACATGGACTCAGCGTTTTCTAGCTTGTTAAATGAGGATAAAACGTCTCACCTTTTAGAGTTGCTGTAAAGTGTCCAAGTATTGTATGAAGAGCATCCAGCTCATTGCCCAACGCGTAGTAAACAGTTAAGCATATGACTCTATGAGGCAGGTGAGAACACATACCCTCCTTCAAATTGTCCCAGTGTAGGACATGCCCCGTTTCTGGTGTGGCTTCTGGTCATACAGTATGAAAGCTTGGATACTGAACTCAAGGAGATGTGGATTCACATCACGAGCTTACTGCTATAACTATGACTTCCACAATTTATTTATTCTGTGCATCAGTTTTCTTCTCTGTAAAATGGAGATCATGGTCGTATCTACTAGGAGAGTTATTGTTGGGACTGAATGAGAGAAACTGTTTAAAGCCCTTAATATGGACTCCATGCATAGTAAGTACTCTGTAGATACCAATTATTATCTATTATCCAGGGGTCGCTTTACTAGGAAGTGAGTATCACTTGCTTGCTCTCTCCACTTACTTTGAAAACAGGGTTGTAGTTCAGTGTTACTGAAGATGTGACATAGCCACTCCATGGAGGACAGGAGTGGGGGCCCTTCCTCTGTCCTCCCCCGGTGCAGGGGATGTAGTTCAGGTGAGAGGGCAGGTCCACATGGGAGGGTAGAGAAATGGAAGAGCTACCCAGCAGGTTAGTGCAAAAGGCCCTTAAGGAAAGAAGAGCTGCCTCTGGATGGAGTGGTATGGGAGGCTTCAGAGAAGTGCTGGGCATTCATTTTTATTTCAGGGACCTAACAGCACAGAGAAGTCAGAAAGCACATTTTTGAAAAGGAGATTTCCTTGGAAGGTCTACACCCTTCCTAGATGAACATGGAGGCACGTAGTTGGCAGTAGGCTTCTCAGTTGCCGGCATCCCTTTCCTAGTCCCTGTAGCCAGTGCTGCCTATACAGAGGTGGCCATGACTTTGAGTGGAATGGCTGGAGAACTGGGCAGTATGGGCAGACAGTTGCTGCCTCTCCAAGTCCATAACCCTTTCTAGGTAGGTGCATTCCAGATGGGAGGAAGTGATTCAGACTCCTCAAGATATAATAGTGTACCTGGGCGTGGATGTAGAAAGATGGTAAAGGGCAAAGGACTAAATTCAGAATTCCCCAATTTCCTGAAACGGTGTCATCTTCTTTAGGAATCTGAAGCTGCTAGGTCATCCATAATGGGATATTCTTCTAACATGACTTCTATTCCCTTTCTCTCCCTATTTTTCTCCCTCTTACCCCCTCCCCAGTTAAAAAATATGTCCCCCTTGATCACACTGGTATGATTTACAATTAAAGATGACTTCGACTGCTGACCATATACTAAGCTGTTCTCATTCTACTTAGCAGTGCCCTGTGCCTGCCAATCCCACTGCAGCATTTTCTCCATTTAAGACGTTGCCTCAACAAAATCCATTTTAGAGTTTTCCTTGCTTCTCTGTGCTGAATTACAGTCACAGTCAACAGCCCACTCGTGTGTAGTTCAAGAAGCAATTAAGGCTCTTTTCTTCGAACAAGGGAGAGGGAGAGGGTAGAGAAAAATGATCATTATTCTGATGATTCCTCTGTGTAGCTCAACAATTCACAGATCTTTGATGTCATGACTCTTGGCATTTAAACCCATTTCTGTCACTGCCTTCTGCAGCCACTTCTGCCTGTCAGAGCTACTCTGTGGAGGTCAAGGACTCAAATGTCAATAGGTCAGAGCTTCTCAATCTGACGTTAGGATTGTGATTAAACACAGTTGTAACAGCTGCTTAGTGATCCTCAGGATCATGACGGTATCACTGAAAATTAGAAAGCACAATCTTTGGAGACCTCCCCAGGAAACTTGCAGTCTCCACCATAAGCCTTCTGTTTTATTCTGGGGGATTTATTATAATCAGAATATATTAGTAGTATCTTTCTATGCCTGTCCACATGAATTGTGTCTGTCTTTAGCTTATATGTTTCTAAAGGGCAGAGACCTTTATCTAACTTACACCACACTGGGTCTAAAACAAAGCTGAAGACAGAAGCTGCTTAAATGATTTTGTTAAGATGATCAGTGAATGCCCTCCTTAATGTTTCTCAATAAGTATCTGCTATGTGTGGACCAGTAAGCCAGGCCCTGAGAAGAAACAGGTCACTACATGTCAGTGATTCTCAGAGTGGTCCCTCAACTAACAGCCTCAGCATCACTTGGGAACATGTTAGATGCACATTCTTCGGCCCTACTCTCAGAAACTCGGAGAGGCGAAGCTCAGCAATCTGTGCATTAACAAGCCTTCCAGGTAATTCTGATGCATGCTTATGTATGAGAAGCACGGGTCTACACCCCTCTGGCCCTCTTACACCTCTGCAGACTTTCTGCTGTGGAAAGGAGACTTGGGGTACTAGTAAGACTAGAAGGGTGAGGACTGAGCTTCCTGGAGATGAGGACAAGCTTTGACACAGCCTCTCAGCTACCTCCACAGGGTAACAGCATGATGACTTCTGCCTTTGGATGTTTTAGGGCTGCATGGCGGCTCAAGGAGCCCAGTGGTTCCATACAACCATATGGGTGAGACTGGATCTTTCTTGCCTTGAAGAGAATGTCTTCTTGCTTCTCCAGCGAGTATGCATGTTGAGGCAGAGAAAGGCACTGATTCTATTTTTTATTTATTTATTTTTTTGGTGGTACGCGGGCCTCTCACTGTTGTGGCCTCTCCCGTTGTGGAGCACAGGCTCCAGACGCGCAGGCTCAGCAGCCATGGCTCACAGGCCTAGCTGCTCCGCAGCATGTGGGATCTTCCCGGACCGGGGCATGAACTCGTGTCCCCTGCATCGGCAGGCAGACTTTCAACCACTACGCCACCAGGGAAGCCCGAAAGGCACTGATTCTTGCTCACAATCGAAGCAGCAGTGGTGTGTGAAGAGAGATGGAGGTTTAGACGTGGAAGACTTGGGTCAAGGCACAGCCCTGCTCCAGGAGCTTGGGGACTCTGGGAAAATCCATTAACCTCACTAAAGTCAGGTGGACCTGAGTTTACCCATCTCAAAACCAGAGCTAATTATATCTGCCCTATCTGTTTCGTAGGACGTTCTGCTCAATTGAGATACAGGTTGGATGGGATTTTGCCCAAACTCACTCACTCACTTCACTCAAACTGATTCCCAGATGAAGGTGCCCTACCAACAAGAATCATAGCTCAATGGGGACAGAGCACTTCGTTCATTTATTCAATGGACACATTTACATACACACACACACTGTAGGGCCTCTCTGGTAAGGGGTGATAAAGCACAAGGCTGAATCATGTTAATCTAAATGTGTCCTCCCATCTCCATTTTGTGGTCAGACTCCCTGTCCCGGTACCTCCCCACCTAGCCCAGGCATAAGAAGCTGGAACCCCAAGCCTGTCACCAACGTCAGGGTGTGAAGACTACACAAAGGCAGGAACCTGAGTTGAGCCTGCCTAGCAGATGCCAGAATAAGAGGAGGAGGTGAGCCTAGAAGGCTGTGTGAGAGGACAGCAATTCTGCTGTCATGATCGTGCCCAGTGATGGCCATGCTCCAACCCAGCGCATCAGGCACGCCCCATTTACAGAACCAAACTTGGGTCTGCTTGCCCAATGTGCAGCAGAGCCAATCTACCGACGCCACATTGTGCTGAAGGAAAGTACAGTGTTAATTGCAGGGCACTGAGCAAGGAGAACAGGCAGCTCATGCTCAAAAGACCCAAACTCCCCCATGGCTTTCAGGGAAGAGTTTTTAAAGACATTTTGAGGGAGAGGGTCACAGGGTGTGCGATCAGCTCATGTGCAATTTTCTGACTGGTGATAGTGAGGATGATGTTTTGGGAATCTTAATCATCAAACTTTTGATTCCAACCAGTCTGGGGTCTAGGTGGTGATAGTAAGCAGTTACATATTTCCAGCTGGTGGGGGTTTCAGTCTCTGCAAAACAACTCAAGGACGTGGCTCAGGATATTATCTATAGCCCTTGAGGAGGAAATAAAGGTCCTTGGCTTTGTTTTATGGCTGAGCTATTGTTATTTTGTCTTACTTGACTATTTTCCTTTGTTTCTGTACTTTCCTACTTCTCTCATCAGATTTGCTCTTTGGAACTCGGGGAAGGCCTAGGAGGCTAAAGCTTTTCTGCAAATAGGAGGCAGGGATACTTGGGGCAGGGGGTCTGTCCCTGGGAAGGCCTGCAGGGTACTGTTTGGTTTCACCCCTCCCATGGGAGGAGCTAGCAAGGAGCAGAGGATAGAGATGCAGGTCTGAGCAATCTCTACGGAACTCTTCTCAAATGTGAGAATGCTCAAACTCTCTACTCTTCAGGTAGGAACTCTCCTTCTCTAAAGTACAAATACTATGAGAGGATGGAAGTTCCTTCCTTATTAGGTAAGCAATCCCTCTGAAAATGGTAACGATTATATCAATACCATTTATAAAATGGTGTGATCTTGTCTTTAGTATTTCCTTTCTTCATTCTCCAAGTGCCATGACTAGGACCCTCATTGGCAGGCTTGGCTCTTCCCTGCCTACTTGGCAGGGATGGGTAGCACATTAGCTCAACTGGTTGGGCTGGTGGTGCTGAGGCAGTTCCAAGGGAGTGGGCAGAACAGAAGATAGTGTGGGAAGGCTGAGGTCAGGAGGAAACACAAATAAGAGTCATCAGATAGGAAGAGGCACACAGTGAAACAAGGTGGGAGGGGGCTTATGGATGGATGCCTCAAACAGTGGCTGGTGTTTGGGACTTATGTCATGAGGTACTTGGGGCCTGTTGAATGGGTGGATTTGCTAGGGTTAAAACGCTAAGAATCTAGCACATTTTGGCCTAACCTGCTAGCACATGAGAAGCCCTCCTCCCACCACTAGGTGGGACTTGATGTGTGCCTTGATGCTGCCCTGCCCTCCTGCCATCCCCAGCCTATAAAAGGTAGCCACCCAAGGCACTAATGTGCCTGATCAACACGACTGCCTTTCTGCTTAAGCTATGATGCTCTGCCCCCTGCCGGGGCTGAAGTCTATCCTCCACCACAGCAGACCTGAGTGAGATCCTGAGAGACCTTTCCTATGGTAGCCAAACTCTGGTCCTGTTCTCTCATTACTGCCTGAATTTCCATTTCTACTTGCCTGGAGACCCAGTGCTGACACTCATTTAATAATAAACATGACCCTTGGCTGGAGACACCCATCACTATGTTTTATGTGTCAGGTGAGACTTGGATTACTGAGGAAGGTGGCTGCATAAGATTGTGCACATTTGTATAGTATACAACTTGAGAGGATGCCTTCCACGTGGTAATCTAAGTCTGTAATGTGTAAACACATACGGCAGCCCTGAGTGCTTGGATAAAACCTGAGTTTGTCATACTTCTTTGCATGTTGTAGCTTACTTAGATAGACAGACAGCTTTGCCTAGCTACATGGCTCCTTGCAACGGTGTGCTCTTGGGGTAAAAAGGAGAAAAGAATAGGTTCAAACAGATAGCATTTTTAAAGTCAACTAAGTCTGGATGGAGATGCTGATAAATGATGACCATCACCGTCCATCCCCTACTACAACTAACATTTATTGGGCACATAGTACATGCCAGGCACAAACATGTTTGAAGGACATCTCAAGACTACCTCTTAAGTGAAATTTATTAGCACCATCTCTTCTTCCTAAATCGGAACTGACATGTTACAGTGATGAACTGTATTAAGTCTCCCTTGGAAGCTCCTTTCAAGATGACCTTGAAGGGTAGAGACACTCTTAAGCCTGCTGCCCGAGGACATTGACATCTGATGGAGAGAGTCTCCTTCCGACTCCACATTCCTTAGGTTCCCACGCTTTCTCAGCTCATGGTGCTTTTCCGTCTAGTAACTTTTTCACTCCCTAGACCAAGAGAAATACCAACAGTTCAATTTATTAATAGTTAGTTTCAAGGAACTTAATAGTAGCAGTTTCTGCTCCTGACATGTTACTGTGCTACTCTGGAAATTTTAAAATATCCCACGACTTTCCTGTGAGTTTGTTGCAGCCCACAGGTTGGGAACCACGGCCTTTACTTCATCTGCGGCAAAGAAGATGGAGCTTAAACGCTGAGAAACATTCCCAGGAGTCTGCCACCTTCATGACATTTTCCCCTGGAACAGTCCAGTAAGATAATGAGAATTTCTACTTATTCTTATGGGAAGGAAGGTAGCTTGGTGGAAAAAAGGTGATTTTGATAAATTGTGAGGAATTGATAGACATGATCTGTTTCTTTAAAGGCATTTCAATACCAGAACCATTTCCAGGCCAAGAATCTCTTTGGACCCACTTGTAGATGTGCTGCCTGAGTTTAGTTTTGAAGCAATGGTTTCTTTCTGGAGTAACAGAATGATTGCCTGTATCCCACGTCTATTCCCATGTCTGTATCACTCAGTGGACCTTTGGCTACTTCAGGGCAGGGTCTGGTACACAGTAGGTGCTCAGTGTATGTTTTTGAATTACACAACTCCTTTATGAATAGCTTGTGGTTAGTTTTAATTCCCCAAGTGGTTTCCCCAATGGACCTCACTGCTATCATTCTCTGGCCTTACTTTTTAGGCCTGCAGGCAAAGGGTAGCATGGATGTATTAAGCACTGCAGCTAAGGCTGCATTTAAAGATGCAGGCTCATCCTTTCAAGAGCTCTCAAGGAGCAAGATCAAAGTGTCTTGGCATGAATGTGGAGGGCCTGGTGGAGCTTTCTTTGCTTCTCAAGATAATAATAGCAAGCACACGCTTTGCAATTTGTCCCTAGGCTCTATTCTGTAGGTGTCTATGTTCTAGAGCAGGAAGGTATTGGAGCCTTACTGCCATCCATGTTTAATAGTAAAGTTTAGTTATGAGTGGTAAGGCAAAGCTTTGGTGATAAGAAACTAAAAAGCTATATCTTATGTTCATCAAAATGGACTGCTTGATAGTCTGGAAAATGAAAGTCTAATACCACTGATATTTAGCAATGAACTCGCAATGGCTAGCATTCGTGGTGGGAAAACATGCAGAAATTGAATAACTCCAGAAGAATCCCAACCGTTTTTTTCTTTTAAAGTAGGTCTGACATGTATGGCCTGTCTCTAATCCAAAGAAGGGTGAAGTCTAATTGTATGGACATAGGAAGTAGCTTGAGAAATCAACATGTCCAGTTCCTACTTAGTATTTGCTTTAAGTCAGATACCCGACAAACTGATATGAGAACTTTTCTCCGGGTTCTCCACAAGTCCACTTCCCTTTATCCCCTAGGCCAGTATCATTGAAACTCCCTTGGGTTGAGGCAAGTCACAGCCCTACCATATAAGCAGTGGTGCCATTGCTAGGCAGTTGGTGCCTTTTGAGAAATCTGAAGCCCTGAGCAGTACCTGACAGTGCTGCAAGGCAGTGGACCCAGACAACATTTAGTATCCATTCCAACCCTGAGAGAGTCCATGCTTTTGAGATGTGACCTGTTCATAATCCCACAGGGTCATCGAGTGTCTTGGTTTTAAATAAAACAGAAGCAGTGAGGAAGCTTGTTGTGACAACTAGTACACCTGCTCACTGCCCTCTACGTTGCCTCACAATCAAACGAGCCTTTTAGCATATGAATCTCTACAAGCTGCTCAGAGGGGCCATTTACAGCTCAGAAGCAATAGAGAAGAGACCATTTCCAGGCCTCTTCCAGTTGTAGTCCTGAGCACATATGAACTGTCTACTCTAGTTCAACTTCTTTTCTGCAATGAGTTAAGAAAAGATGCTTTTGAGGGTGGAGAGAAGTGGATAGGAAGCCATACCTTTATAATAGTCTTTCCTTCGTTTGCTGCAGAACCACTTTGGGTCTGCCCAGACATAGATTCCTGGAACTCACTTTTCCTGGAACTCCAATGGAATGGAAACACTGAACATGTAACATTATTCCAACAGTGGTCCATACCCTGTTCTGAATGCTTTACGTGTATTAACTCATTTACTCCTCAAAATAGTATGAGAACCAATAAGAAAGATACTGTTTCTGTGATCCTTCAGTCCTCTTTAGGGTCATATGGTAGCCTGAGGTAGATATCTATCTTGACCCTATGGTAGTTCACAAAAATACTGGTTCTAGGAGTAGGGATCGCTTTATGAAATAAATACTGTTGCTAAGAAAATAAAAACAATGTAACTTACAGTAACTTTTTGTTAATCTAAATTACAGAGAAAAGACCCCACCTTATATAAAACTTCATTTGGGTTCTTTTAAGATTCAGTTCCTTTTGTTAAATGGTCAACCTTTTAGGATAGATTTATTTGTAGGTCATAGACATATGTAGTTCTTGGGACAGATGATCTCTCCATCAAGTACTTAAAGTTACAGTCTTTCTATTCTAATGATTCTTAGAGTAGCTTGAAATATGGAAACGAGTGATTTTGCTCCCATCACTGTGGGTATTATCCTATGTTCTAAAGTACTATCATAAAGATATAAACTTACTACTGTATTTCTTGTAGCTGTATCAGTGCCCATTGCTCAGTGTCCGCTGAGGGGACTGAGAGAACGGGGGCATGATCCAGATAATATTTTTTCATGAAAAGAAAGAAATGGAAATGTTTTGGCTTTCCTTCGGTAACATGTAATTTGTAAGGTTCTTCCCCTCATTTATAATCCTTTCCGTGTATAAACAGTAATTTGCTCTTGTAAACATGTACTGTAGTAGGAGTTCTGTTGGGAGCATTTGTGTTCTTTATCTGTGACATCATGAGCATTTAAAAAACAATAATTATAAATATCCTCTAGAGTGAAAAAAAATAGTAGAAAGACTTGGAGAGTCTGTCTAGAGACCGTTTCTTATTGCTCTGTCTCTGAGTACCCTGACTCCACCCCAGTCTCTTTGAGTTTGGACTCCCTTAAATACCACAAAACTCAGTGGAGGTGTGACCTACTGCAAAGCTCTGAAAATGTTACAGTTTGGAGAATAGTATTTAGGAACACAGCTTCTTTACAACTGAAGTAAGTTGTTGCTGTTGTTAACGTTGACCTTCCAGTTCTGAAATCTGAAGAATATGCCTAGGTTCCTTTGCCTGACACAGTGAATTGTGGGTTGTGGTTTGTTTGTTTGCTTTCCCTTTCTTTGCTTTTTCAAATCCAAGGATATACCAGTGGAATGCAGGTGTGTGTTCCTCTGAAAGGTTTGAGTTACAGAGTCACAACTGGCTCTAGTGATAGGGGGTTAGTCTATGAGACACAAGCATAAGTATTTGGATGAAAAGGACCACTGTATCAAAGACATACTTCAGTTTCATAAAATTTACAGAGTGGCATTTTGACAGAGAGACCATTAGATTACTAATGGGATACTTAGAAAGGAAAGGAGCAAAATTAGCATGGAATCTGAATATATAAATTGCTTATGTTCATAAAGTCCAATTTGTACCCAGTTTTTTGTTTTTTGTTTTGTTTTGTTTTGCGGTACGTGGGCCTCTCCCATCGCGGAGCACAGGCTCCGGACGCGCAGGCCCAGCGGCCATGGCCCACTGGCCCAGCCGCTCCGCGGCATGTGGGATCCTCCCAGACTGGGGCACGAACCCGTGTCCCCTGTGTCGGCAGGCAGCCTCCCAACCACTGCGCCACCAGGGAAGCCCTGTACCCAGTTTTTTGTAACTTAGAATGTATTCCCCTGTAGGCACTATATTTTGCATGGTTTTGGGCTCCCTAGCTAGCTTGTGAAAATCTATGTCAAGCATAATGTAGTAACATGTTTTTTGGAAAGAGAACCGAATTAGATATCAGACGGCCTTGGGTTTGAGTCCAAACTGTAGCACTAACTCTTTGTATGGCCCTAGGCAGGTCACTAAACCTTTCTGTACTTTTGCTCATATATAAAATGCACATGCTGAAACCCAGTATTTGATATAGACATTCAATAAATGTTTGCTGAATGAATGAACAAATGAATAAGTGTATATTTTATTCCTGCGGGGAAAAATCCATCCAAAGGTTGAGAGACTTTTACAACTTCTGCGGTATCGCTGTGGAGATTTCAGGCCAGGTACAGAAATGGAGACCTCTTAAGGAGCCTTTCTTGGCCATTTATATACTGTTGAGGTCACCTCTGCAGTGCCTGGTGGCTGGATGTCTATCTGCAGTAGCTTCAGAGGCAAGGCCAAGGCTTCGTGAAAACCTTTACAGGCTCCCATACAAGTAGTGGACACATGGCAGGGGTGTGTTGGCCATTTGTATGTTTGACTCCTACACAAGTTACATGTTTGCAATCAAGACTTTGTATATACTTTTCCCTCTGTGAAATGTAACAGAAAGTCTTAAAAATGTCCTGACTAGAAAATATATTAAATATAACTACATTTTGATCAGCCCATAGGAGATAGGTTAGTACATTTAAAATAATGAGAAGGAAAAAAAAAACACTTAAAAAAATGAAATGCATAGTGTTATTCCCAAAAAGGAACAAAAAGACACAAGGTATTCTAGACTTGGAGGCAGCATGTTCTGATTTTGGGAATGGACTTTCAGTTTATTTTAACGAAACCCCTGCGTTTCTAATTATAGTCATTTGTTCTCAAAGAGGCATGGGTAGGAACAGTTTTAAATGTCTTCTATTTCAGTAGGCATACCTTCTGAAAAATCCCTAAAATTTCAAGAGGAACTTTTTTTTTTTCTTTTTCTTTTTTTGTTTTTTCTTAAGCAGTTGCTGTTTTTTGAGCTCCAAGGGCTGACAGCTGTTCTAGTTTTGCTTGGGGACTTTTTCACAGTGTGGATTAATCAATGTTATGAACTGGGTCCGTGGGGTTTTGGGAATGTAATTGGTTTCAGATGACACTTTGCTAGTCAATCTGTGAAACAGCCGAATGTTGACACAGCTGAACAATTCCAGCTGTTTCCACTCGCCCCTTCCTCTTTCCTTGGACGCTACATCCTTTGCCTTTATTTTTGTCTGCCCTCTCTCACTGTGACTTTGCTAAACTAATTTGTTATCCTTTCTGAAATTTCTTTTTGCTTTTCTCTCCTTTGGGATATCAGGGCTCCGCCTTTATTATATCCTCCACCCAATTTTATTTTGCAAAACTTTTTTCTTGGCTTGCATAGTTATTTAAGGAAATAATAATTTTACCACTTAAGTTCGCTTTTATTTGTGGCGATCACATAGTTTGTTTATTTAAGGGTGCACAGCACAAATTTAGGCTTTACACAAGGGCTTGATTTCTGTGAATATTTGGTTTCACAACTGCTTGATTAACCTTTTTTTTGTTTTGTTTTAATTACCAGAGGCATTCCACTGAATAACCAATACAAACCATTAGCTTTATTCAGTGCATAGCTGTGTTTGCTACTGTATATCCTTCTGAAACTATGAGAAAAAGATTCAGGTGTCAGTATTGCTGCTAGAAAGATGTATGCTTAGAAGGGAGGAATCCAAAAAGGACCGACCCTGAATTATGTACAATATATTAATAGTTTATATACTGTCAGGGGAATGGTTTGTAAATTGCTTTCAGTGGTTTTTCATTATCGGACTAATTTCTCTTTGTTTTTTCAAGAGTACTTATTTCTGCATCTTACCCAATAGGGGAAAGGCTTTAACTGCTTATGTGCCCAATAAAATTTTGCTGTTTTATTGGGTGATGGGCTGCAGAACCAGAGCTAAATGAGCTAAACCAAAGAATAGGACTGCACAGATAGATACGTGCTTGAGTGTGGTCATTCCCGATAGCTAAGACTCTTGATGTGGGTGAAGTAATCTCATTCTTCCTTGAAAGGTCTGTATTGACTGAATGGATGGCTCAGGTTTACAGGACTGTTTGGCAGCACCTACTCTGCCTTGCTTGCATAGACTTAGATGCACAGCACAATTAAATATTCCTAAGTCAGAGTCAAGTCTAAGATGTCAAAGAACGTGGAACAGTTGAGCAATTGTCATGAGAATTTGGTGAATAAATGCAATTGGCATAGAAAATTTTTCCAGATATGTCCTCCTCCTACAATTGTTAATGAACATGATATCAGAGGAAACAGTCTCAAGGGTGGAGATGATCTTAGAGACAGGAAACAATGGGTAGATAATGTCATATCTTTGAATGGATACTATAAACAGTCCAGGCCTCTACACATTGGTTAAGGCTGGTCCATTTTAACACTTTTATATAATCTTGCATGTGGTGAAACTTCTGGGTCTTTCTAACAGTGAAATATTGAGCTGCCGTGGGCCAGGTGTGCTGAAAAGAGGCAAAAGAGCATCTGTATAAAAAAAAGCATGAGGCAAAAATAACTCAAATTGCACTTGGAGATGAGCAGCCAGAATTACAGGTGATAACCCAGTAAATGGGTTTACATGTTATTGTAGATAGTTCTCTGAAGACCAACCAAATTGTGGTTATGGTCAAAGGGGCAGACTGGATGTAATCATAGAGGGTGTTGGAATCAAAATCAAAAGCCTGTCTCTGGCCATTCATAATATACTCTACAGCTGGACCAATACACCTTAAGAACAACCTGACAAAGCTAAGAAAGGTTCTGGAAGGGATAAAGTAGCTAAGGGATTTAAGATATACCACAAGAGTAAACGGATGTATCTAGTACCCTTCATCTAGGAAGTTGAGATGGGTGGGATGAAGATGTCTAAGATGACAGAGGCTGGGGCAGTGTGAACCCAGACATAGTCCCCAGACATGGCAGAGGTATGTATTTTGAGGCTGGCACCCACAGCGTGCTGGGTAACACCACCAGTGTTCAAATCTGTGTTCTACCATTTATTTGTCTGACCATAGGCATTTTACCTAATCATTCTGATTCTTGATTTTCTTAATTGAAAATGGAGGCAATAACAATCTTACAGTAGTTTTATAATTTTATTAGATGAGATGTGTATGTAGAATGCTTGCCATAATTTTTTAAATTTAGTGAAATATGTTAAAGAAATGGCTACCATTACCCTCATTGTCATCAACAAGATCATCAGTATTTTATTTTTATCATAATTAATTATAATAAAGTTTAACAGAGGCACAGAAGTCAAATTGTACAGGTTAAAAACTAGAGCTTACAAGTCTAAACTGATGTATACGTGTCAATAATGGTTAACTAGGGAGAGCTAGAAGCATGTGGGCTAAGTCTTTGGCCTTTTGAAATTGAAATCAGGATATGTACTCATTACCTTTCACAACTGTACCTTAATGCCACTGCCAGAATGACAGTGGACTAAGACTTATCCTATCCACCAATTTTTTTTCTTTATCTTATGAACTCTTTACTTTCACAGCCTGTAGATCTAGAAAAAGGAAGATTTGGGCATTTTGGACTTGAGAAACCACATTTTTACATACTTGGTTTTGAGAGACTTGGAACTTCTTGAAAGGATGTTCTGCAATCCTGAATATGCCTTCTCTTCTCAATACTGTACAGGTCCTAGGCTGCCCCGTTCTTTATTGTCTGCCAAGAACAAACAAATGAATAAAACCCCCAAAACCAGTTTATCCTGGAGAAACTTTAACTGTAGTAAATACTTAATATTCTCAAGCTTTTGTTCTGAGATGCTGTTAGGGCTGGTGAACATGCTGTACGCTCCTGTCCATTTCTGGTTCCACAATGCCTGTCTGTCACCGTAGAATCCTTAACCTCTGTTAAAAGCTGACAGATGACAGGTAAAAATGTGCGGTTCAGGTTGGGTTGGAGTGTAGGTGAGAGCCAGTGAACTCTTGCAAAATGAGTCCTTACAGCTGAAAAAACACTAGACCTAGTAAATTTCTCAGACAGGTGAGCACAAGTGAAAGGCCCAAACCCTATTCAAAAGTAGATCATTGATTCAGTCATTGGCTTTCTACTAGGGTACTTCATCCAAGCTGCAACCAGCCTTGAATGGAATACCAGCCATGGTAGAAAGAGAAATTCCCTGCTTTTTGTGTAGAGCAGAGAAGTCATAGGAGAATATGAAATAAAGTCAGACTAAAGAATTAAGACCAGAGTCTTGCTTAAAGGAAATGGATTATGCAATAAAAACAAAGTCTTCATGTGTCATTCTTGTGCTCAGAGAGGCCCTTTCTCTCCCAGTTTTGCAGTCACACTAATACTAGCATAGGGAAACTGAAGTCCTTGAGTGTAAGAGCAGGAAGCAGTCAAGATCAAACAGCCTGTCAGGGGTAGAACTATCCAGGTATCTGACTCTACCACATATTCTCTGACCAACCTCTCCAAGACTGACATTATTGACCTTTGAATCCATTCATTTGTTCAAGAGATATCTTGGGGGTACTTTCTTTGTTAATTCCCTTTGTTGCCCTCATGGAGCTGGTAGGGGACTGAGACATTGATCAACCAGTCACTAAAACACGGAATATGGCAGCTGCATTAAGTGTTGAAGAGGAGAGGAAGATGGTGTGCCGTGAGCACCTGTAGTGTGAAGAGGTTTGACTTGGGTCTGGGAAGGCTTCTTGGGGAAGTGGCAGTTGAGCCCAGGTCATTAGGAAGTGAACCAGGCTAGGCAGAGGGGAGCTGATGTAGAGTTGATAGAGATATGTCACCTACCTGCAAGGAGCTCAATCTAAAACAGTTACGGTGCATTATGATACCTGCTACCTGTGGCAAAAGTTTTGTTATCACCTAGGAGGGAAGTCCAAAACAGACTATGGGAGGAGGGGAAGTCTTCAAGGAAGACTTCTTGGAAGAAGTGACATTTGAGCTGAGCTTTGAATGATACTACTACTGTTAATTTGTGAAACGTCCTGGAGCCTTAAATACATTGTTTATAAAATTGCTTTGACTCTGATTCTCCTCCGGTCTGGAGGAGACCGGAAAGAGTGAGTAGCTCAGGGCAAGCCATGAGGCAGCATTAGGTATAAGGGCCAAGGGCTAGGATGGCAAACTTGGGGAAGGCTTATGACTCCCAAGTTGGCTTAACTCTTAGAAATTCTACAATTCCACTTCTGTGCTAGGAAAGGGGATGGACAGACTGTGCATTCGTTTTTCTTGCTACTCGATGACGAGGGGAAGCGCAGAAGCTTCAGTTCAGGTAGTGGTTGCTCAGCCATTCACATGGTCTCCCCAGAGCTAATCATGATGAGTCTCAGAGTGCTTTTCACAGTGTGGACCACTGACATCAGAGGAATTTGGGGAGACTGTGAAAATGGCACATCGCTGGGCTCCGCAATATACCTGAAGAAACAGTGTGGAGGGGAGAGGGCCTGCATTTTTAACAAACTCCCTAGGTGACTCTATGTACTCTAAAGTTTGAAAATCCTGAAGCTGGGCACTAGGATTTTAGGCTAAAGGGGAGGTACCAGGTTACAGCACAGGTATAACGGGATGTAGCTCCCCAGTTTAATATAAAGCCAATAAGAATGGGCCATGTAAATGTGCCCTTTGTATTGTAAGGTATTACAAAAATAAAGAGCTATTCAAATATTTGGTGCTAAGAAGGTGCAGACTGAAATTACCTGGACAGCATTCTTAGGTGGAAACTGTGGCTCAAAAGAATGAGAGTTGTTTTTCTCCATGATTCAATGTGCCTTAGTGCCCTTCCTTTCAGAATGTGATTGCATAATTGTACACAGGCACTCCCTCCCTTGAGGCAGAGGGCTAATTACATAACACAGCCAAAAGGCCCCATCACACTCTCCTCTAATTACAGTTTATGAAATGTACTGGGTTGACCTTTGCCATCACAGCTGCCCTAGAGGTTGACTCCAGAATGTTATGGCTGGAAGGGGCTTGAGACATTATCCAGCAGTAACTCTACCAAAGCTTATTCTGAAGCTAGTGGGAGGCCCAGCAAGGTGAAGCGCAGTGCCCAAGACTTCACAGAAAGGTAGTTCAGGCCCAGGACTAGAGCTTGGCTTTCCCAGTGTTTTCCATAGTTAACACCTAGGCCAAACATGCTCTTACTTTGTTTTGCAGCACTGGCTCATTTTTCACTTTTCTCATAGGAGACTCGGTTTGGAATCACCTAGGATTCTTAAGTTGAAAAGCTGTCATTTAACGTTCCTACTATTTTATACTCACAATGGTTAATATTTATTGATCACATGCCATGTGCCTGACAGTGCGTTAAACACTCGATAACACATTAACCATCTAATCCTCTCAGGAGGCCTATGGGGATGAATATCCCCATTTTAAACCTGAGGAGAATGAGGCTTTTGACATTTTCAAGACCTTTCCAAGGACATAATAGGAGACCAAAGTTTCAATCAGGCCAATCTGATCCCAGGGTATTATTTTATATTTTACTAAACTATTAGTTGATCATGTTGATGTATAAAAATTCCTTTGGTACAGATACAAAGTCAGGCAGCCTTGTCTGAATTACTCGTTACATTTAGATAATGCAAGATAAAGTGTGTTCAACATTTACAACAGGTTCTGGATTATACAACTTTTGCTTTATCAGGTTACATTGATAGAGTGTAAATACTCCAGCGTAGTCTCACGGGGCTGTGGCTGTCTTCTGTCTGCCTCCTTCCACCCCCATCTTTCTTACAAGCTCCCTTTTTATGCATTAAGATAACCCAAGATGCAAGGAATCGTTTTTTCTTGTGGAGCCTTAATTTCTATTTAAGGACAACAGCAACTCCACAATGTGAAGGCATCGGATACTATTTAGTCTCTAAGGGGAGCTTTGTTGTTGGCAGTGCCATTGAATGATGTGTCGTGATTGGTGGGCTTGGCATGACCAGCCTGGGGCACACAGCTGTGTCCTGAGGGTCAGCAAGCACACTGGTGAACGTGTCTGATCTTAGTGCCCACTCTTGACCTTTTTACGTTACGATCCATTTGTGTTGTGGATCTTCATCTCTGGTAATATACTCAAACTGTGTAAATTCTGTTGTATTCAGAGAATTGGAATAAATTAGAAAAATCCAGTATGGAAAAAGAGCTCACTTGAAGTGGGATGCCTTGTCCTACTACATACTTTATCACAGGCTTTTCGAAAGGAGCATGTCCTCGGACCTTGGTAGTCAGCATGAAAATACTCCCACTCAAGGATGGAGACTGCGTTTCCCTGTAGACACAGAGCTCCTACTGCCACCCTATGTATGAGGGAGAGGAAAGGGTGTGCCACTGTCATCACTCCAGATACGAATGCTGTGGGGACACTGAATGCATAAACTACTAAATGCACCTACTGCCTAGGAATGCCTGGAGGCTGCTCATCGAAGAAACAGTGGTCACAAACATGCCAAGCCTTTATTCAGGCTGTTCTGTCTGCCTGAAGCGCCCTCTCTGATCTTCTCTACTGGGCTTACGGCTTCTCTTTTCAACACTCTGCTCCAGGTCCTCTCCTCTGAGACCTCTTCCCTGCCTCTGTTCTGGCCAGCACTGCCCTCCTCACTGCTCTGTGCTGACCTTGGTCAGCTTCCACTGCGTGCTGGTTTAGAGTTGTTTATCTTCTTGGCCAGATCTGATTTTCAGGTCTCCCAGAGCCCTCTTCAGGGAAACACCAGTCCAGAGAAATGCCCCTTCCCAACCAAGGGAGCAGAAGTGATGACTTTCCCTTCCATTGGCATCTGGGCCACTCGCTTCGGTGCAGGGACTGGAATCATCAACATTACTGGCCACTGCATGGCCCTCCTGGGGCTTATAACCCAAACCTTACAACCTTTTCTCAGAAGGTAAAAGGGGCTGCTTCCAACTGTGTTGAGAAGCGGGAGGTCGCTGAGAACAGGAGGCCTTGGGGAGAAGGACCAGAGCTGGATCTTGAGGAAAGGGCTAAGAAAGACACAAGAAGTAGGGAGCGTGGCCCAAGGCCACCTCCTCAGTGGAGGAGGGCAAAAGCCCTGTGTGGGCACATGCCTTTGTCCCTGTTGAAGGCGTGGCATTACCCTGGTGCCCTGTCAGGATTTAGGAGCTGAGAAGACCTAGTGAAGAGGGGGCAGTGCCCCTTGGGGTGGGGTGCTGGCTTCACCTCTAATATTTCTGTTCAACTCATTAACATTTATTGAGCACCTACAATATGCAAGGTGCTGATACGATGATGCGTAATACCCTACTCTTTACAGGCCATTTCTGCGTAGCAGCTAAAACAGTAGTTTAAATTTCCTTTTAACCCTTGACATTAGAGAGACGCTATGTAAATCTGAATTATTTTCAGTATACTTGGGGTGAATAAATCATAAAGGGCTTGTGCATATGAAGAAGACTTAGTCTGGAAACTACACCTTAGAGTGAGGGATGAGGCGAGAAGGTTGTGTACCAGGTGCCTCCCACACCCACTAAACATCATCCATGCCCCATATCAGCACACGGCAGATGTGCCAGCCACCTGCACCAGCATTACCTCGGTATCAGAACTTCCTGCCATGCCCTTCAATGCCAAATTCCATGGGGGCAGGGTGAGGGGTGGAGAATAGCACCTCCTCCCCTCATAAAGACTTCGGGGATACCTGCCTTTAGATTCAGGCTAGATATTTATTTATTTTTATTTTAAATTTTATTATTTATTTTTGGCTGCATTGGGTGTTTGCTGCTGCATGTGGGCTTCCTCTAGTTGCAGTGAGTGTGAGGCTACTCTTTGTTGCAGAGCATGGGCTCAGGTGCGCAGGCTTCAGTAGTTGTGCGTGGGCTCAGTAGTTGTGGCTCGCGGGCTCTAGAGCACAGGCTAAGTAGTTGTGGCGCACGGGCTCAGGAGTTGTGGCTCGCGGGCTCTAGAGCGCAGGCTCAGTAGTTGTGGTGCACGGGCTCAGGAGTTGTGGCTCACGGGCTCTAGAGCGCAGGCTCAGTAGTTGTGGCGCACGGGCTCAGTAATTGTGGCTCGTGGGCTCTAGAGTGCAGGCTCAGTAGTTGTGGCGCACGGGCTTAGTTGCTCCACGGCATGTGGGATCTTCCCGGACCAGGGGTCAAACCCGTGTCCCCTGCATTGGCAGGCGGATTCTTAACCACTGTGCCACCAGGGAAGCCTGGGCTGGATATTTAAATTGTCTAAGATGCTGGATTCTTGCCATTTTGCTTGTTTTAATAAAAAGAATTAGGTGATGTGACCACTGATGCATCCCAAACTACTTTTCCCACATGTTGTTGAGATGAGAAAGCGGAAACTCCAGTGACAGAGTCCCCCCTTTCACTGAGCAGTTGAGCGGTCTCTGGCCAAGGGGGAGGTGTTAGCAACTGTGGATGGGATCTCCTCACTTCCTCCCCTGTTGTGGGTCTCAGGGTCTCTGCATTCCCTCCTGCCCTGAGGTGTAGGGGAAGGCCCTTGTCAAGGGTCTGCTGTTAGGGTGGGTTTTCATGGCAACCACCCGGGACCCAGCCAGGGAGCAGGGGCTCCTACAGTGCATTGACTTAGCCAGAGCATGATAGGGAGGGGAAGGTGAGTCAGGAGGACAATGAAACAGGGGTCTAGATGCCAGAGGACCAGGGAACATGATTATCACGTGCTCACTTTTGCACAGCATAATGCCAGGTATGGTGGGGGGGAGCCTGGGAAATGTGAAATCTGTCTCTCCCTGCAAGGAATTAGTTTACAATCACTTCACTCACCAAGTATTAATGGAGTAACTCTCTGGAACTACACTCTGCACTAGGTGATTAGGATTAATCAGATCATAGAGACATCTGCCTCCTCCTGCCTCCATGGAACTAATCATTGGGTGGCACTTATCAGAAAGGCATTGTTTTTTTTTTCAAATACAGACCTGGGTTTTGATCCATCATTTATATTTTGTGGATTATTTTATTGAACATAACTAAATCCCTTTTTTTTTTGATTAGCGCTATTGGCTGCTAAAACTGGAGCTTTGAGTCTACTTTTTCTGTTTGATACCATTTGTCCTTGTCCCAGCTTTTAGACTGATCCCTATTTAGGGACAGGTAAAGAAAATTGAGATGAAGAATCTTTTATTATATCCCATAAATAGCAGGAAATCCTGAGCTCTAATTTCCCTGTGAAGGAAAGGTTTCTGTTGATAGAAATCAGAATAGCGTATCTCAAGGCAGATTTTGAATGGAGTAAGGAAGATTCAAACCTCTGTTCCTCCAGACACATGTGTAATTGCTCATACAGCGGTCTTGAAGTAAATAGGCACATCTGAATAACTCTTTGATAGGCAGGGAACCATAAAGTGAACCTATGCTTCAGAAAGTGAGAAATAATATTTACAGCAGAGTAAACATCACTCTGAGGTATGCAGTGAACATCTTCTGAGGTCATCTTCCGATGGCTCAGGTGGCCTGCATTTTATGTGTTTCCTTCCACAGGCATGGATCTTGGTTGTTCTGATTCCATTAAAACTACTAGAAAATCTTTCTCTCCCTGCTACCAAGATGGAGGCACCCTTGAGGTTCAGTTACTGGCTTTCTCATCTTCTCTCTGCTCTCTCTCCAGGAGAGGGATGCGTCCTGATAGCCGTAACATTCATCTGCCCATTGGAAAAGAAAGGATGCAACCGATAGACATTAGGAGGGAAGATGCAGGAGTAACTGGATGTTATTGGGGGTGGGGGAGGGCTGGTAGTTATGAAAGAAATCAGAGACGACCTCACTCTTCCAAATTTCAACATCAGTCACATCTATGGAAATACTTCATTACCATAAATTCACCTGCTTTTTGACAACCTCATCATCCTCCAAAGTAGAGCTTCCCTGTACTTGTTAGTCTTTTTTGGACACCTCTCTTGTGTCAGGTGTTCCAAAGCTTGGAACATATGAAGGCAAGTAAGACTCAGGCTTTGTCCTTGTCCAGTTTATAGTCTAATGGACAACACTGACTAATGATAATACAATGTGTTTTATCTGGTGTTAGATCCTGGAAGTCTGGGCCCAGTGCCCCTAATTCCCTATCTCTGTCAATGCTGTCCCCATTCTTCTGGTCTCTCCAGCGTAAAGACCTGGTTATCCGTGATTTTATCCTCTCTTCCCCATCTTACCCTCTGATACTCCATTAATCTGTAACCTTCCTGACATTCCTCAAATTACCCACCTTGCTTTCTTCTGCCACCCACCTGAACCCAGGGCCTTTCTACCTCTTACCTGTACCATTTCCTTGCTTCCTGAGCTCATTTCTTTGCCTATGAACTGACTCCCTTCAAATCCATCCCAGACCTTGTAGCAAGAGTAATGTTCCTTCAAACGTGTTCGTTCCTCCCGAGTTTTCATCTCCTGCATGTTTACCCATTTAGCAAACAGTTAAGAGGTGCTTAGAATCCCTGGAAGCTCCCCCTGGCTTTGGGGACTTTAGCCTGAACTCCTGTCCACCTGCACCCTGCTTTTCTGACCTGTATCTCCCCTCTCTAAATGTGACCCTCCAGGCAACACTGTTTCCTCCCTGCCTCACATCATACCTTGTATGTTCTTATCTCCTCCTTTGCTCTTGCTCTGTTCTCTATCAGGGCACCAGATGCCCCTCCCATCCCCCCCCCCCATGGTCTAATTGAAGTCCTTCCTCCTTTGTGAGGCCTCCCTGACTGCTCTAGCCATAAGGGGACAGAACTGAAAAACAGCAAACACACTGTCCAGTCAGGAACAAACCACATTCATGTAAGAAGCACCCACGAAACCCCTAGTGCCTGAATCTGTGATTGAATCTCTTCTTAAACTTTGTTCAGAATTAAACAAACACCCTTCAAGATTCCCTATCCGTAGTGGTCTGTTTTAACTAGTGTTTTGGTTCAATCCACGAATGAAGAGAGAAAATTTCAGAACCGTAGAGTCCCAAATCTATATTATTAGCTTAATCACTGCTCTTGAGTAAATCAGGGTGGACTCAAGTGTTAGTGATGGATCCTGAAGGTGACCTTGTACAAAGACCAACATCTTTTGTGTGGTTTCACCTCCCGAGTTCCTTGTTTTAAGGAAAGTGGAAGGGGCAAAGAAACTTGCGGTTTCTACAAATGTCTGTGACTCACTGTGGCCCTTAGACACTAAGTATGGGGTGCAAGAACATGGGTGCCGTAGGGATGAGCATAATTATTTGTTGTTACTTTCATTATTATATGACAGTGTTACAAGCCGATTCCAGATTTCATGTGCTTTCAGTTTTAAAATGCTTCTTGACATCTGACGAAATGCTGAAGGCACTTGCCTTCCCAAAAGAAAATACTAAACACCATCATTCTGAAAACTGCCGGCAGAAAGATCAAGGTGGAGTGTGTAGGGGCTTGAAGTCACTTGTTCATGTATTTCTGCATTTGGGGGCTTGGCAGTCAGAAATAATATTCTTTGTCTTTTATCCTGTCTTTCCCCTTTCTACCTACACATTAAAAAGCCAGGCATAATGAAGTGCAGAAGACTGAAGTAGAAGTGGGTCGAAATACCTTCCTTTTGTGTGGAGGGTCCAGTGAGCTTCCTCATGCTTCCTTCCTCTCTCCTTCTCGCCTGTCAAGTCTAAGGAGACTTGGCAGCCAGAGATACCCTTAAATGTTCAGGGAGATCATTGGAGGCAGGCGCCTTTGATGTGCTCACCTACCAAAAATGTCACATCACCACCATTTCTGTTGTTTCACATTGAATGTGAAAGATTCACTAAAAGCTTAATTTCAAGTCTTGTCAAGTTTAGATCATTAAAGGCATTTTTGCCTTTTCATGGCATGCCTAGAAAAGGCAGTGGGCATGAGGGAAGGCAGATGCAAAGGTGGAACAGGCCAAGTGCTGTCAGAAGCCCTTCGGATGCCCACATCAGGGGATTCTTATCTCCACGCAGCAGAAGTAGCGATTGGTGACTATTTGCAGGAGGAAACTGGATGGGTGTTTGCCTTTCTTCATGGTAACGTAGGCTTAGTCTCCTTTAGGGCTGGTTTTGGTAACTATTTGTCATTCTTTGCCTTTATTCTAGGGTAGAGATTGCCCATATTTTTAAAAAATGGTTTTTATGTTTCTATTTGTTTTGATTTCTAGGACCGTGTTTAAATGACACAAACACCAGATTGAAAGACGGTCCATCTGGTATCTTTGGCTTTCGGAAAAGCTGGTTTGAATCACACCATGGTTGATCCAATGGCTGGAAAACACATATTTACTCAAAATATGGTTAATTCGACGTCTCTGAATAATCCTAGATTTTGTCATCTTGGATGGGTCAGGCTTTAATTTCTCCCCTTCTTCTTTTCTTCAATTTGAAAGGCATTATGAATGGTGGAAGGAACATGGTATTCAGAGAGGCCCAGACAGGAGTTCCGGTTTTTCCACTTGAGAGCTTTTGCCCTTGGGTTAGACACCTAACCTCTCTGAACCTCAGTTTCTTCATCTGCTATAAGACCGTTAATACCTACCATAGGATTTAGGCTAAATCAGAAAACCCATATAAGAGTATCTAATGTAGGAGCCAGCAAGTTAATAATACACAGTCCAGGGCTTCCCTGGTGGCGCAGTGGTTGAGAGTCCGCCTGCCGATGCAGGGGACACGGGTTCGTGCCCCGGTCCGGGAAGATCCCACATGCCGCGGAGCAGCTGGGCGCGTGAGCCATGGCCGCTGAGCCTGTGCGTCCAGAGCCTGTGCTCCGCAACGGGAGAGGCAACAACAGTGAGAGGCCCGTGTACTGCAAAAAATTAAAAAAAATAATAATACACAGTCCAAAACTGGCATCCAGTATGGATATTGTTTCCTAGTTTATTTTCTTGATTACTTCTTTTATCTTTATACTTCTTAATATTTTTCTTTTCCTTTGCTTTTTTTCAAAAATAGTGGTAGTATATGAATCTTTTTATGCATTTGAGTTGGTAGCATTAATTGAGTATTTAAGACTTGTTTATTACTTATAAACAGCATGGTTTTCTGAGACCTTGTCTTTAAAGTGTGCTTTTCAATAACTGCAGTTACCTTGAACAGTCTGAAGTTAGGGCCTCACATAAAGGAATACTACCTGCCAAGAGGCCTTTGCTCTACTAGGTACAGAAGGGAGGAAGAGTGCCCTGATGTTAACTATTTAAAGCATTTTCTGAAAACATTTCCCAAACCCTAATGATTCTGTTTGTTGCCTGTAGACAATTAGCAGTGCTATTCCACACTTCCATTGAGGTGCTTCTAAAAATATAGAAAGGACATTTTGATGTGTGATAATATTTCAGGATGATCACACTTTTCTGCCTGTTTACTTTATTTTTTTATATTTTTAATTTTATTTATTTATTTTTGGCTGTGTTGGGTCTTCGTTGCTGCACGCGGGCTTTCTCAAGTTGTGGCAAGTGGGGGCTGCTCTTCATTGTGGTGCACGGGCTTCTCATTGTGGTGGCTTCTCTTGTTGCGGAGCATGGGCTCTAGGCATGTGGGCTCAGTAGTTGTGGCTCGCGGGCTCTAGAGCGCAGGCTCAGTAGTTGTGGCGCACGGGCTTAGTTGCTCCGCTGCATGTGGGATCTTCCCGGACCAGGGCTCGAACCTGTCTCCTGCATTGGCAGGCGGATTCTTAACCACTGCGCCACCAGGGAAGCCCTGTGTACTTTCTTTAAATACTGCTTTTAAACACCAGATGGAATCTTTGAAGCAGACTTTTTCTTTCGCAATTTATTTTGTATGGTGGGTCTGATAATGGCCTACCAGATGACCTGAACATCTGAAACACCTTAAGAAGCTGCAACACCTGCACAGGGTAGGGGATAGGCAAAAGTGTTTTCTTCAGGAAACGAAGAGACTTTCTGTTGAATAGCGAAGCTACAAAATAAATATTACTCCTCACTGGGGCCCTGGTCACTCAGGGAAGCCATGCTTGCTTCAGGAACTGCTCTGATGAAAGGTGAGGAAAAATCTGAACGAAAACCAACCCCTAAAATATATTAAAACATACAATATTAAACTTTGCTACAGAAAGGGTAAATTCAGAATTCCAATTCTTTAAGGAGAGAACTGAGAAGGAGCAGAGGAAGCCAAGGATGATTCAGGTGGCATAGTTGACTGCCCTGTGGGACAGCTCAGAGGAGTGCAAGACCATGTCTTTTTCTTTCTTTTTTGGATTTTTTTTTAATTGAAGTATAGTTGATTTACATTGTTTCAGGTGTATGGTAGAGTGATTCAGTTATACATATTTATGCATAAGAATCTGAAAAAATATATATTCTTTTTCAGATTCTTTTCCATTATAGGTTACTACAAGATATTGAATATTGTTCCCTTGTGAAGGATCATGTCTTATATGCAAGAAAGTTAAAGGGAGAGTCAACCATTACTTCAACAGTACAGCCCAGAGACTTTGGCCTTTTTCATAAATAGTACATTGTTTGATGGTGTCATTTCCCCATACTATTCATGTGCCTCAAGCTTCTCAAAAATAGAGTATTTAAAATAAAATAGTTAATGATAATCCATATGCAAATTCTCTGTGAAGGGACTTAATTGGGACACTGAGTATTGATTGGAGCCTAATTCACAAGGGCAGCTGTTTCTTAAGCCTCGGTGGGATGAGAAAGACAGGGTCTGGGGATTCTCATCCCGATGCCGTGCCCCCAGCCTTGTCTACATTACCCTTGATTTCCCTCTCTGTGAAAAGACACTAACTATCATTTGAGACATTTCAGAAATAGAGAATGGCTGTGCCAGGTAATGAAGATGAACTCTTTTGCATCTATGGGAGAATATTTGTTTGGAAAACAAAAATTCTTTTCAAGTGTTTTGAGGGGCTACAAGGAGACAGCGTAGCTGATGGTTATTTTTGCTTCCTGCCTTACTCTTTCTGTTCCTCACATGACAATACATGTCTTCTTGTCTTCTGGAGAAACTACATACATGTAAAAGCAACAACAGGAAGTATGAAGATGCTAAGTCCATCCTTAAACCTTGCCATTTGTTCATCACCATCCCTTTTGCTTTTCTTCCTTCATGCTCAACTCTAGTGGGTTTGCTTGAAACAAACTGCAGATTTCCAAGTCACACCTACCACCCAGCAGCTTTGGGATAAAAATGTCATGTAGTCTATTTTACTTTGAAAGGATTCCTTTTAAAGAAATAGCTTTGCAGGACACAAAATAACTCAAGTAAGCTGTTCCCAACTCTCCCTTTTCTATAAGTTTTGAACTTTTTTTCAGAAGGAGATCTTCCCCCAAGAATGCAATAGGTATATTATGGCTTGGGAATGTTCAAGGGACAAATGGAATGTGAGCAAGCTTCACTATTGTGCAGACTGAGGAGTGCCTTCAAGGAGCACATTTGTCTGAACGCTGGCCCAACTCTTATTCTACTTGTTTTCTGGCTACAAAAATAACCATCAGCTGTGTTGTCTCCCTGTAGCCCTTCAAAAAGGGAGAAGCAAGAATTTTGTTTCCGAGAGGCATTCTCAAAGGCTTTGCATCCAGCTTTGCTGTTGGGGCTCTGCCTTTCTCTCTGGGTCTCCACTCTTCCCCAGACACTAGCTTCAGAGCCGGCAGTGATGGGGGCATCAGGAGAGCCGTCCTGAAGTCTGTCCATTTGTAACTGCTCAGAGCCTGCATGGTGGCCGTCGTGAAGCTGTGTTCCCAACGGTGACCCCTCTCACTGAGCTTTCTCTGAAGCAGAGGGGTCACCTGTGCAAAAGGAATCTGTCCCCTTTTGTCAGCATGAGTCGGTAGGCCACCGTCGAGTCTCGGGGGAAAGGGGGCAAAAGCCAGATTTTTGTGTCCAAAAAAGAATGTTTTCACAGCTGACAGCTGTGTGCAAAGAGTAACAGTCCATTGCGATGAGCATTTTTAAATAAGAGGAGTTGACATTATTGGCTTTGGGTGAAAACCAAGTGATCCAGGACCAAGTAATTGAGTAGTTCTAATCACATGTCTCTTCCTGACAGCACAGGTATTGATCATTCCAAGGACAAAAGCAGGGGTGATATACCTGGTTAAATCTTCAGTCACATAAAGTAAATTAATGAGCATGAATATGAGATTTATTTTTCTTTAAGATGCTTTTTTATACCACGAGACTGTTTATCCCCCCAAAAGCACTTTCAGTGAATTAGAAGAACATGTATGTCCCTTCTGTAATACCTATACCAGGTACACAGCTAGGTAAGTAGGGTACAGACTGGATATTTTTGTTCAGGGCACAGCATAACCAACCGTACATGACACACTGCCTGGAGTCTTCATCTCTCTTCTCTGTTGAGCTTTTTGTACACCTTTTGTGCTTTTGTCTTGATGAACTGTATAGAGACAATCAAGAGTGTCCCAGAGTAGAAACAATCAGCAAGAGAATCAACTACCCAGTCTCAAAACATGCACTCAGAATGTCTGGAAAGGTTCCCACAGAATTGATGATGATGTGTAGAAATGGGCTGTCTTTGATCTAGTGAAGCAAATCCATTTTCAGAATCTACAATCTGATAAATGTCACTCATTCTCCATTTCTCTCCCGGACTGATGTTTTCCTTCCTTACAGAAAACACACAGTCATAGCGTATTATCTCAGCACTGTATGATACTAGAACCACTGTTTGAAAGCAGTGTTAGTGCTACTGCTGCAGTTTGCTGTATTTTGCAAGATGAAAAGCATTATGCATGAGGCTTGGCCATCCAGACTTCGAGAATTCTAGCGGTGCAGTAGACTTCTTGCAAGGAATCTGAAATGTAGGGGGGAAAAGTGTGATTCGGCCGTAGAATTTCTCCTAAACCTTAATAAGGCTCAAAATATCTTCCCCTCTGCCACTGTGTTTGGCAGAGGAGCGGTTCCATTTTAGGAAAACACTGATACTTCTCTGTGTGCGTGAGCTACACCTGCAAAGAACTAATAGCTAGCACCTCTAACTCCTGCCATTCTGAAATGGTGGACGGAGCCTCACCACCCATCCTGCGTTTTCTGTTTCTGACTGCAGACGATAGCATTTTTGTGTAGTTTAGAAAGCAGATGCTGTATGCATAAGACTTTAAGGCTGTACAATCAAGAAAACATGTTATTGCAGCCAAATTCAGATACAGGAGAAGATGCATCTTCCATCTCCGTTGAAAGGCAGGATGCGAGTGTGTGTGTGTGTCTGCTGTTTATTCCTTGGTAATTTGTGCCACAGAGTTGGGCTGTTCCCTCTTAGCAAGAAGTCACTCATATCTTCTGAGCCTTGCGGGGAATGGCTAATGCAACCGCAAGGAATGTTTTAAAGCCAAGATGAGGCTTCGGACTCTTGCGTGTGGAAGTGTTGGCCAGAAATAGCAAATGCCAGGTCTCCCTGAAGCCTCTCCAGCTCTCATTGGGAAGAACAGTACATGCAAGCATCACTAGGTGGCGTAGCTGCCCTGGTGTATTATTCTTGTGGCGCCAAGCTGGTAACTGCGGTGGGAAGCTTTGATGATATACCTGGTAGGATTCTTGTCCAGAGGCACCAGTACAATTCATTCTGGCCAAGCTGAAGATTCCATTAGCAGTGGATCACTGGATAGACTCCAAGACAAAGAGAAGCTACAGATTAGGATCCCTCAGTGTAAACATCTGCTCACTGCCATTCATCCCGCTCAGGCTGCTGCTGAGACAAAGCTGCTGAGAGAGCTCAGGCTTTCAAGTTCATGGCTCAGTATGCCCCACAAGGTTTCTATGTCTCTGCCTCATCCTCACCAGCCCATAACTGCTCCCCCAAATATATATATAGTTACAGATATATACATATATAGGATTGGCCAAAAAGTTCGTTTGGATTTTTCCATAACATCTTACAGAAAAACCCAAACTTTTTTATGTGTGTGTGTATATATATATATATATGTATATATATACACACACATGCACACACACACAGATACATACATATGTACATACATATATCCTCCATTTGGAAGTGATCAGGAAGGTTTTAGGAAAAACTTACATATATATATACATACATGTGTATACATACATGTATGTCTCCATATGGTAATAAGCATTGTGACATTAAAAGACTCAAATCAGTATATAACAAACCCATTTGATTTGACCACTAAACCATTTCCCTAAACCACACTTTTTACCGTCTTTATAGTTGGGGTCAGAAAACCACCACCCATGGGTCAAATCTGGCCACTGTATGTTAAGTTGTACTGGAACAGAGCCAGCCTCATTTGTTTGTTCATTGTCGATGGAGAGCTGAATACTGAGATGCTGCATGACTCATAAAGCCTAAATTATTCACTCTCTGGTCCTTGACAGAAAAATATGGCCAACTCCTGCCCTCTAGATTACTGTTTGGGAAACCCACTTCATTCCCAGGATCAGTATTTCTAACACATTTCTTAAGTCAACATGGAGACACTTCCCATGGTCAATAGGGTTTGTTTAATAACTACGGTAAATAAATTTCTCATTGACAATTAAAGTATTTAGGCAATAACATGGCAAGGCACTGGGCCGCTGTGTATGGTCTCTGTCTCCAAGGAGCTCACATGCTAGTTTGGAGGGCATATATGCGAGAAAGAGCACATGGTCAGTGGGTGCCAATGGGTGCTCTGAATAATAAGAGGAGGCAACGTGGCATAGTGGAAAGAATGCAAGAATGTGGGAAAGTGAAGTGATCACAGAATTTAAGCCAAACGGTTGGGGTTTAGTCTTGGCTGTAACACGTTATCCTGTGATCACAACAAAACCTACTTTTCATTGAGCACTTACTATGTGCCAGGCACTCTCCCAACTGTTTGACATGAAGAATTTCTTTTAATCCTTATGATTAGTACCTACAGTGAAGTAGGTACTATTACTATCCCAGTTCGTCGAGGAAACAAAGTTTTAGGTTAACTATTTTATGAAAACAAAGCATTTACCTAGGAAGTGGTGCACAAGAACCAACAGGAATGTGTGACAGGTGACCACCCTGTTATAGTGGCTCCTCCTGAGGGATATTCCCAGAGGTGACCAGATGTCCGAACACACCTTGCTCACAGACATAGTGCAGAAAGTAATCTCATTGCTCTGACACTCTGCTTAGTTCACTGACTGAGCACCCACACAGCAGGCATCATGGCACCTCATGTGGTAGGAAGGTTACTTGGCAGTTAACACATCTGAGCTGGGTATTGAAGGGTGAAAGGATGGAGGGAAGAACAGGCATTTAGGGTGGATAGAAAGTGATAATGCCACATCGTCAACTTTGAAGGAATTAGGAAGGTTTGGGGAAAAAACACATTAGAAATAGTAAGTTACATACATACAGTATATACGTATATGCTGATTCGAGTCTTTGAACTTCACAACACCTAATACCATATTAAAAGCTCTGAGAAGTCCTGCAGTTACACAGTTTTCACTTTAACCTACAGCTTCCTTGCTTCTGTAAGCATGGAATGTGTTATTCGTAGCATATCAGCTAATTTACATCTTACACACCAGTATTCCTCACATGACCAGTTAGAAATGCTGGACTTGTTGATGTTCATTCACTACAGTCAAATGTACTGTATCTTTTATTGATAGAGTATTTGCCTTTATGAAAGTATTACTTTCATTGGAGGCCATGGACTTGCATGATGACCGATTTCTGCAATTCTGTGTTTGTCCACTGAAAGAAGTTAGCATCTCATCAGAAACGGGCCAGATGCACTAAATCCAAATGGGAGGATGCTGGAGAAGGGGACATTGCTGCACACTCTCTATGTTGAGCTCCAGTGTTAAGTGGGAGTTCTTAGAAACCGTGTAGTTTAATACATCTGCCTCCTTGGCTGCTCTGCCAGCTTTTCATGACAGTGTTCTTCATCATCTGAAACATGTAATTGCTTTTGACGACAACAAGAGAATTGTGGCACAAGAACTCTCCACAGTTTCCGAAAACACTGAGCTGCCAGTGTTTCAGGTCCAGTCAACTTCAGCAGATGTGGTGTTGGGATGGGAGGGTTTTCAGGCCCAAAGGAGGGTGCAAGGGGGCTGCCTTGGAGTGGCTGCCTTGATGGGCATTTTTTTCAAAGTAAGGATTCATAGTTGGAGATTGGTCCACAACACAAAGACGTGATGGAAACCGGAAGGGGAAGTTGACGTGGAGGAAGAGGTTCAAGGGTGATTCTGTGTTTGCAGCGGATGACCCATGGCTCATCTGATGCCAGAAGTGGGTCTTGTCTCCCATCAAGCTCCAGGAGACAGTGTGTGCTCTGAGTCTTAAGTAGAAGAGACTGTAAATAGTAAGGCCAAAACTCACTCTCCACACCAACCGCTATTTAAAACCTCTGTTAGGCTTCCCACACAGTTGACAGTTGTTCAAGGACACTGTATGGATTCTGCTGGAGTTGACATCAGAGTCTCCTTGTGTCCTGAGCTGATGAAATTTCTAAAACCGCGCATGCCAGCAGATCATCTCTATCGAGCAGAATAATCAGAAACACGCTGCTCGGCCCTGATGCTCACTGGGCTTTTGGGGTGAAGGCCACTGCGAGGTCTGGAGCATGGGGCAACGGGGGAATAGTTCCTCCTTCACAGAGGGCCGATACCCTGTGTCAGGAGACGTCTGTGCCTTCCTCACTTCCTGGGTCTGTCTGAGCTACTGACCTCTCGGGAGGCCTGGCTGATTGAAAGAGGAGACCAGGATTCAGTCTTCAGCTCTCATTTTCTGGGGGAAAGTGGGCACTCAGGTATGTGAAACTGGGTAACTTAGGAGCAAGTTCTCAAAGGCGTAGGGATGAGAACCCGCAGAGCAGACCTGTACATAATTTAACCGGTGATACTGGCATAATCTGACTTCAAAGTGCTCTTAATGCTATTTAATTTTCAATACAATTTACAAGGAAGACATCATGAAGAATGCTGATTTAAAATGCCCATGCGTCAGATGAATCTCAGCTTAGTTTTGAACACATGGATCACACAGTTTATTTGGATGCTGGTAGCCCCTTTTACGCCAGCGCTCTCTTTTCCAGGTCTATATCTGTGGCTATATAAACACATGAATCACTTCTGTCTCTTGGGGGATTTTAAAGTCACTCAGTTTGTCACCATGGGAATAAGCATCTTGGTGAAGATGGTCTAACCTGGAAAATGGGTTTGCAAGAAAGGCTGAATTAATGACTTTATTCTCTTTTTATAGCTGGGGAAACTATGGCAAAAAAAGTTGTGACCAGAGGACAACACTTCCTCTGCTTTTCTTTCCCAGTCTATTCAGGATCTGAGTAATTATGGGGTCACAAAGGAGTGGGGTGTATTTTGTATACCATTAGACATGCAAAAAAGAAAGAATGTAAAACTCATTTTTTGCAAGGAACAATGCAGCAAAAGGAGAGTGACGCCTTTGATTTTTCACTGAATTTTTCCTTGACCACTTTGAACACCCTCATTCTGATTTATTTCTCGAGGACAAGGTGAGAGACAATCCAAGGAGAAGTTCCAGTTGCCCTTTGGGGAAGGTAGAGAATGCATTGGAGGCTGCTAGTACTGGGCTCTCCAGAGGCACTTCTGGGATCTTAATGCATTTTATTCCTTCCTACTTGGAGAAACCCAAGCCCTGCTGTTTTCCTCTTCAGAAAGAATATGGGTATACAGTGAGAAAAGTGGTCGTCCTTTCAAAATCCTTCAAAAGTCAGGGGACAGAAGTCTCTCCCCTGGTCACCCTGCCTTATTTCCTAGTGCTGTGGAGGGAGGGGTTCTGCAGGGGGCACCCAGGCCATAGCCACATGCCAGCTGGCGGGAAGAGAGGGGTTCAGATCCTGGGCATGAGGACAGACAGAACCCATTCACTCCTGGCATCAAAGAAGACCCTCTGTGCTGCTAGGACAAAGTCATGTGGTGCCACTTTGCAGCAGGCTAGAGACCCCCCACCCCTTCTAGAATCAAAAGAGAAAAACCTGACAGGTTTATACCACAAGTGGCTACAGTATGGCTGGCTGCCCCATTCAATGTAAGAAATTAAGGACTGTGCATGTTCTGGGTGGAGCTGCCTGAAATTAGCTGCCCCAGCACTCTCACCAAACCCAGATGCCATTTGAAGCAAAAGATGCTCTCAAAGAAGGAAGGGCCTCGAGCTTGGAAATACCAACTCCACCTTGACAAGACGTGCTGTCTGGCAGGAGGCTGGCTCCGAATACCTCAGGGGGTCTTTATCTTTCATCAGAGCAGCCTCGAAGTCAGAAGAACCAGGAAGTGTTCACACCTGGCAAGGCTGTTCCTTCCCTCTCTGGTCAAGGAGAGTCCATGGACCCTCTTGGAGTTCATGCTGGAAGCAATTCTGGCTCCTTTCCTCCGCTGCGATACTGGGGCCTGCTGCACAAGATTGCACCCAGTCCAGCTGGAGTTGGTTGGTTAACTGGCAAAGGAGTCCTGCTGGTTGGTGTAGGGGCGTGGGGAGCACCGTCCTCTCACCGTGAATACGTTTGCGGTGACATCTCAGGCTTACCCCTGGCTCTGGCAGGCGGAACTCCAAACTGCCCTGTGTAGCGGCAGGCAGGTTGGCTGTGTTGTACGTTCTGTGTGCCCGAGTCCACCTTCCCCGTCACAAGAGGCTTCTCGCTAATAGAAACCTGCAGGCTGTATCCCACAACCGCTCCTGGGGGAGCCTGTCCCCAGGATGATTGTCAGAGCTAAGAAACAGCCCATGATGTTTTGCCAGAAAGGGATGGAGGAGAGGGGAACTTGTAGGAGAGCCATCCGTGTCTTGTGATGCCCTCTGGCCACACAGAGACTCCTCTTCTTCCTCTTGCTCATTAAAAGGGAGATTTTTTTTTTTTAAAGACACACCTTCATATCCCCCTCCCCTGCGCCCCGCTCTTTGTCTCTCTCCCCACCATGCGCTTGGCATTTCCAGGACCTCATTCCTTCCTCTCAGTTTCTCCTTTTTTCCTCATCTTCTCGCCTTGCTCCCCAGTTTCTTAGTCTCTGCTGTCTTTTCTCTCTACCCCCCTCCCACACTGGCCCTGTAGCCCTCTGTTTTTTTGGTCTGAGGGTGGCTGTGCGGGGAGCAAGCACCAGGAGACAGAGACAATAGTTGTGACTTTTGTTTTCTGCATGCCACGACGTCCCTTTCCCTGAGCATTTGCTTCTGATTAAAAAAAAAATCAGCTTTATGAGTGTCTGTTTTTATAGCTAACGTGATCAGACATTCCAGTTGTGTCAAGAATTTTAGGTCTAGAAAGGAATGAATTGCAGAGTTGGGATGCAGAGTAATCCTTTGTCAGACCTCTGCCTTGCCAGATACTGTCATGTGCCATGTGCTGTGGGACCCAGCCTTGCCCTGTCCTCTTTCTCTGCTCCGTCATCTCTGTCTAAGGCCTTCTCCTCCTGTGTATCTGGTGCTTGACCTTGGGTGCTCTGGGTCCCTTGAGATGCCAGCAGAAGCAATCTCGCCCTGCTTGGATTCCTTTAAGTCCTCCCGCTCTGGTCTCAGCCTTCTTGCTTCTGTGAAGTGATTGAGAGCTCTCCCGTACACCCCAGCTTCTCAGTAATGCGCTTACCATTCACCTGAGGGGCTATTTGTAATCCTGATTCCAAATCAGAGAGCCTGGTGAGAGATCCAGGATCCCGAATTTCTGGCCAGCTCCTGGGACTCAGGGCTGTACAGACAACACTTTTTCTCAAGGCCTGCATTTTCTCAAGGCCTGATTCTATGGCCAGCTAAAATGAAAGGTGGTTAATCTGATGAGGACATCAATATTAATGAACTAAAAGAGAAAGCCAGGAAAGGGCCTTACTCTTTTTCCCAAGTGTTCTGTGTGCAGCTACTTCCTAAACATAACTCATTTCTTCGTTTAACAAATGTTTCTCAGGTGCCTCCTGAGTTCCAAACAATGTTCTAGGCCCTAGAGCAGTGCTTCTCAAACTTTAATGTGCATGCAAATTACCTGGGGATCTTGTTAAAATGCAGATTCTGATTCAGTAGGTCAGAGGTGACCCAAGATTCTTCGTTTCTAACAAGCTCCAGGTGGATGCTGGTCCGTGGAGCACATCGCAGCTGGCAAGGGTCTAGACCAGTGCTGTTCAAAGGAAATATGGCCTGAGCTACAAATGATTAGCCACATAGGCAATTTTAAATGTTTTCATGGCCATGTTAAAAAAAAAAAAAAAAAGTTAAGAAACAGGTGAAATTAATTTTGAAGGAATGTGTTATTTAACCCAACATGTTCAAAATACTATCATTTCAGCATGTAATCAACGTAAACATTGTTGAGAGATGCACATTAAGTCTTCAAAAGCAGGTATGGGTTTTGCACTTAGAGCACATTTCAGGTGGGAGTAGCCACATTGCAAGTACTCGAGTCCACATTGTGGCAGTTGGCTCTTGTGTGATACAGGGCAGGTCCAGGTGCTGCCCTCATCGCTGGGGAGCTCAGCACAGTGACTCTGAGAAAAACAGAAGATACCACCACGGGGCCTGGGACCCCAGTTACAGGGCTACGTGGTCTCCTTACCTGAGGAGCAGCCTCAGTGATGTGAATCCTAGACCAGCTCTCTTCCCACCCCCATATGAATAAATGAAATAGAAATCTCAGCGCTCAAGCCCAGTTTCCTCCTACCGAGGATGCTCACTGTTCTTGGGTGGGTGGGATTTCCTTCCATGCCACCTGGTATGCCCATCCTGCTTCATTAAAACGGACTCTCCTCCAACTCTGCTGCTGGGTTAGGCGAGTGGGAGGCACCGGGACCCCCTTCTGGTTCTGTCCATGTTTGTGTCTGATGTCCAGTTTTTTGAATACAGCTTTACTTTGGGAATCAAATTCCGACTTGTGCATCACTGCGGGTTCTCTTGACACTCTAGCCTGCGCGTAAAAACGAGAGATGGGAGCAAGGTGCAGGGTGCTTGTGAGTCACCACTCCACCTGCCAGACCAGCCAATCAGAGCAAAAGGACCAGGTTAGAGGACTGGGGGACATTTAAATAAAATCTTTGCCTTTCTCACCTCCTTCCCTCTTCTATGTGCCCCCTCCCCTGTACTCTGCTATTATAGTGTTTTGAAGTGACTTCATCCTTGTTGACAGCGCCCTGGGATGTGGCCAGTGTGGCTGCCCTGGGAGACACCTGTGTGACAGGTGTGAACCTAGGACACGATGCATGTCCATGGTTAGGTCGAATTTGCCCAGGCCCTGTGCCTGGTGTCCCAGTATTAAATGGCTCTATTAGATTAAAATAAATTCTGAAATCAGGTTTAAGGGCTGGTGCAGTGATAGAAATTAGCATTTATATAGCACTTCTTGGTTTATGCAGCTTTTTTTTTTTTTTTTTTTTTTTTTGTGGTACGCGGGCCTCTCACTGTTGTGGCCTCTCCCGCTGCGGAGCACAGGCTCCGGACGCGCAGGCCCAGCGGCCATGGCTCACAGGCCCAGCCACTCCGTGGCATGTGGGATCTTCCCGGACCGGGGCACGAACCCGCGTTCCCCGCATCGGCAGGCGGACTCTCAACCACTGCGCCACCAGGGAAGCCCTATGCAGCTTTTTGACCTTCTCTCATTTTTATAAAGTTCTTGACAGGTAAGTATTTTCTGGAGGAGGAGAAAGGACTGAGCTGGAATTCTCATCTGCGAGGTGAGGAGGTGGGAGGCATGGGTCTCTCCAGTCCTGCTTGTCTCTGACATTGTGTTATCTGGGGTTAGTTTGTGCATTTGAATGTCCAGGCCCTGTGGATGAGAGGGTGGGCTCTGGGGCCAAATTGCCTAGGTGAGATTTGGGGCAGAATTTTTACTTTCTGTAAGTCTCCGTTTTTCCATCTCTAAAATGGGAATGATAGTTGCACCTGCCATATAGAATTGAGAGAGCATTAAATGAAATAATCCTGTAAAGCACCTTCTAAATTCTTGGTGGTATTTCTATCATCATCATCTCTATCACCCTCAGCGTGGTCTCTGTGTCTGACTATAGTTGTAAACAGTGTGAAGGAGATGAAGGGTCTAGGTAACCTTGTTCTTGCTCAGTTCTATGTTTTCCTGCACTCCAATAGCCTGGTTCTTTTTTGCACTGTTTTAGAAGGGGAGAATTTTGGGTGTCTTTGCTAGTATTTTCATTTCAAAAAAAAGAAAAATGGCCCAGGAGAAAATTGAAAACTACAAGTCAGAATTCATTCAGGCAGGCAAAAATGAGGTAAATAAAGGGCTTGGCTGATAATTCCCACAGAAGCAGGCTTGGGAGGGATGGTGTTAAGAGCAGGTAGGAAGGCTTGTATAGAGCAGCCTCTGGTCCATGCATTGGCACCGTCCGCTATTGAGTTATCACGGCGTCTGCTCAGCCAGCTAAGTACAAATTAATCTCTCGTGGCTGACCAATTATGCACAGCCTTTTGTGAGCAAACAAGTTAAAAGAAATGCATTAGGTAAAGCAAAGGCTAGCAGCTCTTGGGGTGAGATCAGGGATGGGCCTGCAGAGTGTCAGAAGGCATTTGATTTCACAGCTGTTAGTTATCCAGGTAAGCTTATCAGAAGGTCTGAAAGTGACTATATCTCATTGCGTGTGTGGACACATATTCATTACTAGGGTAAACAGGCACCCTTGTGCACCTGGGACGGTTCCAGGTTACAACTGTAGTCCTTGGGTAATTATGAATAGCACGTCCTTTCACTCTCAGATGAGTCTTGGTTTGGACAATGAAGTATATGGTTCCTTTAATTACAACCATGTAGGATGTCTGTACATATAATAAAAACATGATTTACAGTGCTGGAAGAGTCTAACAGGGCTCTTGTTGAGGTGTGCCTTTTTTGTTTTCTCTAGATATGTAAATCAAAGTTGTATCCTGGAAAGAACCTGGCCTTTGAAAAAAGGCCAACCCAGACCCTATTATAGAGAGTGATTGGATATGTTAGCTAAGAGACTAGGGTCCAAAGCTGACCATCTGGGTTCCAGTCCCAGCTCTGCCACTCACTAGCTATAACTCTTTGGACAAGTTACTTAACCTCTCTGTGTTTGTCCTCTGACCTCTAAAAAGGGTATGGAGGTACCTACCTTGTAAGGTTGAGATGAGGATGAGTGGAGTTAATAGTTAATGCACACGAAACAATGACTAATGTTGATTAAACCATCAGTAAATATTTGCTATTACTTTATCTCACCTTTACTGTTCTTCAGCAGTTTGGCCTTGGGGATGGAGCTCTCTGAGCCACAATTCCCTGTAAAGTGAACATACTAATTTCTACCTCCTGAAAACGTAGTAAGCATCAAATGCGATCATGTATGTGAATAGTTTAGCGTAGCACCCAGTTGTCAATGGATTCTCAAATGTTAATTTCTCCTCCCTCCTTCCTTTTCCCTAATGGGATGGGAAGAACCTCTGATGGCTCACGGAGCTCATCTTTCCTCTAGTTTGCTTGTTTCTTGAAAAATTTAAAGTTGTTTTCAGTGATGTCAGACTGTGAAGCCCACCAGTGAGATAGTAAACTTCCCAAGGGTTGCCTCCATCATCTGAATGATGCACAGAGAGAGTGGTCCTGGGAATGATTGTAGTGAAGACAGCAAAGAGAGTTTTTAAAGATGCCTGAATTTTTATAGGCTTCTAGATCACCAGCTGCTAAATACCCTGGTGAGTTTTTTTGGGTTTTTTGTGTGTGTGTGTGTGTGTGGTACGCGGGCCTCTCACTGTTGTGGCCTCTCCCGCTGAGGAGCACAGGCTCCAGACGCGCAGGCTCAGCGGCCATGGCTCACAAGCCCAGCCGCTCCGTGGCATGTGGGATCTTCCCGGACCGGGGCACGAACCCGTGTCCCCTGCATCGGCAGGTGGACTCTCAACCACTGTGCCACCAGGGAAGCCCAAGTTTTTTTTTTTAACCTTTCCATCCCCTTCCCAATTCCTCCTCCACTCCCCCTACCACTCCCTCTACAAGTTATTTCAGCTTCCAATAAGGTTTCTTTTTTTATTATTAATTAATTTACTTATTTTTGGCTGCGTTGGGTCTTCGTTGCTGTGCGTAGGCTCTCTCTAGTTGTGGCGAGTGGGGGCTACTCTTCGTTGCGATGCGCGGGCTTCTCATTGCGGTGGCTTCTCTTGTTGCGGAGCACCGGCTCTAGGTGCACGGACCTCAGTAATTGTGGCACGCGGGCTCAGTAGTTGTGGCTTGCGGGCTCTAGAGCGCAGGCTCAGTAGTTGTGGTGCACGGGCTTAGTTGCTCCGCGGCATGTGGGATCTTCCTGGACCAGGGCTCGAACCTGTGTCCCCTGCATTGGCAGGTGGATTCTTAACCACTGTGCCACCAGGGAAGTCCCTCCAATAATGTTTCTATTTAAGTCATAACAAAAATGAAATGAGGTGGAGACTGCAAAGGAAAATCTATATGATAGGTGGTATTACAAAGGAGGGCATGTTTAAAATACCGTATTTCCTTTTGACTTCCGTGGGGGTAAACAGCACCTAACTAAGAGTTTAATCAATCAGACAACCTTTGAGAAAATGAATATTCATTGGTTAACATTATAAGCTCAATCTTTCAAACTAGCTTTATTCACTCAGTATCCAGACAAGTGAGTTTTTACTTATTGTCTGTCATCCAACCATCCTTTCATTGATTTATTTATTCAACAAAGACTTATTGAGTGCTTACTCTGTGCCAGGCAGTCTGCTGTTCAGGGGTTGCAACTGTGAAGAAAAACTGTGTCTGTCCTCATAGAGTGTACCATCTACGTGGATATACAATATATGTGTCATTTACACACACTCCTGAAACATGAAATGTCTTGAAACATACAAGTGAAAGACAAAAACTGAGCTAAGAAGGAAATGCAGGGAAAGGATCAGTATTACTGATCTAGAAATAAACAAACAGAAGCCTTATGGCAGTGTTTTGCAGGAAGATGAAGCAGGTATTCTGAGCCCAGTTCAGGCAGACCGACTAGACTAGAGAAATGGAGCAGCCGTTTCATGTTAAAGCTGCCACATGGCTCTTGCTCTAATTAGTGGTCTCATATCAAGCCTGAACCCATATCTGCTTTCTTTTTCCACCTCATTTCCCTTAGACAAATTTTGATGGGATGAATTAGTGTCTCGTACACCATCTACCTGTTTAAGATAATGCCTACTTACAACCGATAGAAAATGGTTATATATATATATAAAAGCTTGTGCTCAGACCCATTAAAACTGTGTTCTCGTGATACAAGTGATACACACAAGTCATGAAGCGAAAGTGTCTGGGAAGAAATGGGTGTGAAAAACCACCGTCAAAAAAATCACCCAAATCCTTTGCCAAATATCATTAGTTACTGATATTTTCCAGGATGGTTGACAGACAAAGTGCATCAGAATTACCCGGGCCACTTGATAAAAAGGCAGGTTCCTGGGCCCAACCCCACAAGCTAAATGAGGATTTCTAGAGGAAGGGTCTGGGTATCTGCAATTTTAACAACTTTGGTAGGTTCTCATGCACACTGAAGCACGAGAACCATCAAGTTAATCCATTTTACCAAGAAAGAATGTAAGCATCAACCTCAGAAACTGTCTCTTTGAGAAATGGGCATAGCAATAATGCAGTAGGAAATAAAAAAGAAAAGTAATAAAGCATCTCTTTGAAAAAATACAGAGGAATCTTGGAATATTTGAGATTTTTCACGATGAAATCTATATTTACAAAGCATCATTGAACCAAATGCCTTGCAGGTTTTTGAGAAGTCCAAGATGACTTTCCTAATGTTTGAGATTGACAAGAGTCCAAGTATGTTTGCCAGGAGCACACTACCCCCTCAAATTTAACCTCCCCTCCCATGCATTTTTAGGGAAATGCAATCCATGTGTTCATGACAGTCCTGCCCGAAATTCATCAAAATGTCATTTTGTAACAATGATTTAGTAGCCCTGTAGTATTTCAGCGTCTTTTGTTCCCCCTTAGAAACCGGAAGTTTCCTTTGGCCAAGGACTAACTAACCCCAAACAGAGAGGTTTGAGATGACTCCAAAACACAAGCCCCACAAGTATCCTGTGAGCCTCCTACAGGCTCTGGGCTCTCTGCTTAGAGCTGGAAACTAACCTTCAAATATCTCTCTTGCCTCACAAGAGAAAGCGTTTAATAACAGCAGACAGACATCCTGAAAGAGCACTGGGCTGGGGGAAAGTTCATGTTTTAGTCTCAGGTTTTCCACCAATTAGCTGTGTGGCTTTGGGCAAATATTTTAACCTCTCTGATCCTCTCTTTCATGTTTAAATGAGAGGCTTAAACTCTATGACCTTTGGGTCTAAAGTACTTTTCTGTCTTAAGTATTATAACAATTATCAAAACTGCTGCCTATAAGCTTCCACGACCACAGCGTATTTTGGTTGCCCTATCTGTTTATTGCCTTTGCAAACACGATGCATTGCTCTGTCTTTGGCTTCTTGCCAAGAATGACGAGCCAGTTTGATCGTGTTGCTTCTGGATGTCAAAACATTCTCACCTGACCATGCCACAGAAGAAGTTTGTTGAAAGTGTGACTGACTGACATGATGACTGACTGGCTGATAACGGCGGCTGACAGTGATTGATTGAGTGTAAAATTATCTGCTCTCATTACTTCTGAAATTGAATTCAGATTGGTTCTATTGGAGGGTTTCCATGGAGACCATAACCTGCTGTGGCAGGTGTTTGTGGATGTGGTGGCTTATTGTGATCAATACCTGTTTCCTGTTCTGGTCTGAAGAAATTATTAGTGATCGTAGTCTGGTAGAAAGAAGCAGCCATCTATAAGGAAAAAAACTCTTGGGTTTTATTGCTACATAAAATGCAGGCTTTCTTCAGGGTTCTGCTTTGGCCGGCTAGTAGGTGATACCTTCACTAATTAGCCCCTCTTGTATTGTTATCAACTTAGAGGATTTGCTTTTGAAAAATAAAAGTATTCTAGGATTTTTTTTCTCTTTGAAGAAGACAGAATAGTAGATAAATGTTCATACTCGTTTTTTTAAAATGTGATATGTTGTAGTAACAAAAAACATTTAATCAAATCTTAAGCACACTCATGCGAATGCAGAGACAGGACTGGTCCCTCAGGCTTTTCCTGGGTTGTTTCTGTGAATGAAAATGTCATTAAACTGTTTCATAGGCTTGCCTTATTGATCTCTTAGAATGGCATGCTATGTCTGCTCTTTAGGGAAGCCTTTCCTAACTGCCCCCATCAGAGTTAATTACTGCTTCCTCTGTGCTCACATGGCATTCTTCCATCTTGTGTTACAGCGTTCATCTCAGGCCTTAAAATGACTTACATCTCTTTCACACTCCAGATTATGACCTACTTGAGGACAGGTTCGTTTTCTTTTTTCTCTATATCATCCTCAGCATCTAGTGGAGTTCCTGATACATCACAGGGGTTCAATACATGCTTGTTGAATTGAATTAACTGGGTTTGCATTGCCAGCTCATCTCTTTTGAGACCAGTGTTTAATGGGATTTCACCTGTCGGTTTGGTTACTTTGTTTCCTGCCCCCTGGCTGTGTCTGTGCCAGGGAGGGTTGTTAGGAAATCTTGTGTTATGAGAGGTTCATGTTATATAGAAAGTCTTCCGTATATATGAATAGTTTAATGACTAACTACAGCTTCTAGAACAGCACTGACCATACTGAGATGATGGTGGGAGGATACCTAAAAAGGATCAAATTTTATGCTTAGCCACATTCATTTATTGGTTCTGTTGGACTCTGCTTTGGCTTACCCTCTCCCCCTCCAAATTTGGCTCGTTAGTTGAAAGCACTTTTGGATGAATCCATTATTAAGAGCAACTAACATTTTGGAACATCTACCACATGCCTGGTGTTACACTAAGTCCTTGACATCTTTTCCAGTTCTTTCACGTTGCTACCATTATCCCATTTTGAAGATAAGGGAACTGAAACACAGAACGGTTAAGTACTTTTTCTAAGGTCACACAGCTAGGAAGTAGTAAAGCCTAGAGTCTGGCTCCAAACTCCACTCTTGAACTACTTACCATGTTGGGTCTTGGCAAAAGGGTTTTAATGTTTAGTTCCTGACCACCTGCATCAAAATATGCAGAATCACATAGAGTGATTCTATCAAAAATCAAAATCACCTGGCAGTTTTGTTAAAAATACAGATACTACCAGATCTGCAGATTCGGATTCTTTTGACTGAGGCCAGTGAATCTGCACCAAGATGTTCTATTCTGTTCTGAGCTTCAGGAGTTTTGATGCTGGTTTGTGTCCTTGTTTTGTGAGGAGGAGGGACAAGTGATTTCGTTACTACAACTTTATAAATCTCTGCTCTAAGGTAGACACACTCCTTGAGACTTGTAAATGAAAGTCAAGGCTCTGGGGTTTTTGTTTCTTTGTACTGCTTAACTTTAGAAATAACCGGCAATGGTAACATGAATACATTTTTAAAGAGAATTACCAGGCCTTTCTGGTAGAATGAGTGTTTTTTTTTTTTTTTTTTTTTTTTTTTTTTGTGGTATGCGGGCCTCTCACTGTTGTGGCCTCTCCCGTTGCGGAGCACAGGCTCCGGATGCGCAGGCTCAGCAGCCATGGCTCACGGGCCCAGCCGCTCCGCGGCATATGGGATCCTCCCAAACCGGGGCACGAACCCGTATCCCCTGCATCGGCAGGCGGACTCTCAACCACTGCGCCACCAGGGAGGCCCAGAATGAGTGTTTAATGGAACAGTCCAGAGAACTCATCCAAGACGTTCATTAAAAGCCACAGACGTGGGCTTCCCTGGTGGCGCAGTGGTTGAGAGTCCGCCTGCCGATGCAGGGGACACGGGTTCGTGCCCCGGTCTGGGAAGATCCCCTCATGCCGCGGAGCAGCTGGGCCGGTGAGCCATGGCCGCTGAGCCTGCGTGTCCGGAGCCTGTGCTCCTCAACGGGAGAAGCCGCAACAGTGAGAGGCCCACGTACTGCAAAAAAAAAAAAAAAAAAAAAAAAAGACACAGACGTGTTCCAGTTAAGGGCCCAGCCAATGGTGTTAGCGCTGAAGGGACTGTTCTAGGGGCACATTCCACAGGGATCCCACCACCGTAGGCAGTGTGCCCGTGGTGCCAGTGAACTTGATGGCCTTCCCCTTAATCCTCCTGAAGTACGTCCTGCTTCATACAGTATTTTCCGCACTGTAGTAAATGCAAACCAATGACGATCTGACATAATCCAAAGGCAACCAGACAAAGCTCTTACCTCCTCCAGAGGATTGTTGCTTTTTGCTTCATCTTTGCTGATGCTCTCCTATGTCCCATCCAGATCAAGTCATCTTTCCTGTCTTTCTAGGAGAGTTTTGCCTGCTCTGATCCAAAAGCCTCCTTGCAGGACTTCTCCCTGCCAGGTGCTGACTCCAAGCAGAATCTCCCCACCTGAAAGTTTTAAGAAGCTTATGCCTCTGGGGTTAATTCAGTCCTCACTTTCTGTTGCTAGTTACCTTTCTGTGCTTGGTTTCCTAAACTACTCTGAAGGGCAGAGGCTGTTTCTTTTAAGCTCTCCTATTCTTACCCTTTCCCTCACTCTGGGGAAAACCACTGCCATCTGCACATGCCAAGGCTGCCATTACCTCTTAGTATTTCTTTCTTCCCTCCCTGCCTCTGGTTTTATTGAGATAATAATTGACATATAACATTGTGTAAGTTTAAGGTGTACAACATAATGACTTGACAGATGTATATATTGCAGAATGATCACCACAGTAAGTTTAGATGACATCCATTACCTCACATACTTAAAGCATTTACTTCTATTTCTTGGTTTTTGTTTTGTTTTTGCAGGGGGCAGTGGGGAGGGGGCTTATTTTCTGCCTTCCACTATTAGAATATTTAGAAAACAAATGAATGCTTATGGGTTAATGGATTTTCTCCATCTCTCCTTCCCCCAACTTTTCCTCTCTCTCCACAGTCTCTTAGAAATGCTTCTGTTCTTATATGTGTAGTCATCTTCTGTGGGTAGAGTCATGATCCTGTCTTGATGCTATCAGTATTGGAATTTTGTATGTAGTGTAAACATTTTTTAATGATATTTGTTAGTGATTCGGGCACCTGTCATTCGGCTTACCTGCCATTGCCTTTCAAGATGAGAAGGAGACCTCTGTTTTGTTCTGGAGGCTAAGCATAGTTGAAAAGCCTCCAGGTGGTTTGCCACAGGGGTCCAGCAGCCGCCCTGCAGTCCAGGAAGGCTTCTTGTGACCTCAGCTGTGTGGTTCAGGACAGATTCTTAGGACTCTTAAGTGAAATGGTCAGAAAATGGCTTGATGTATTTTGCCACATGAGGTACATTTAACTGCCACTTAGTTCTTAATACTCTGGCTTAAGAACTCGTCTACCATTGTGTGGGTAAGTAAATTCTTTTAATTCTGTTTAAAAAAAAAAAAAAGAAGAAGAAAGGAGAGAAAAAAGTCTAGGCATTGTCAAAATATTTGCTTAATCTTGCAGATTTGGGAAGTTGTGTAGCTGCTTGCTCTGAAAGACCAGAACAATGGTCATTAAATGAAAAGCAGATGCAATAAAGTGCGTAGTAAAAGCCTTCTATTACGGGCTGTAAGGGGAAAAAAATGAGTTGTTAACAGAACACAGTAAGCGTTACAGAATAAATCAGAACAAAACCATTCCCAATTACTGTACAAAGATAATTAAAGTCTACAATGCTAATTAAGGTCTGTTTATATCTATTTCTGTTTGTGTACAAACGTATGCACATAGTTAAATATTTTCTATTGTTTTTTATGCGATGCTAACTTCAGAGTTGAATCTCTCTGCATTTAACTTTTGTTTTTATATCACCAGGAAGTACAATCTCCAGAAATTGAAACTCTAGCTTTCCCTCCTTGATTTTATTTTTCTTGGCTAACTTCATGAAATTCTTCAAGTATGTGACCCTACTTCCTTGAGTGCATTTTTTGGGTCTTCTGTGTTTTTAGTGGGATCAACTAGGTTCCCCCCTCCACCACCACCATTTTACAAAGAAAAAGGATTTTTCTTTGAACTTGACCCATATGCCAAACTATATTCGCATATTAGCATTACATAGGATTACAAAATGTCCTTTGGATATGCATCTCAAGAAAACTCAAATTTGAAGAATGAGAAATTGATAAATAATCCTCCCTACTGGCAGTTCCCCAGGGTTTTCTTCACAGGCTATAAATATCACATAAATATTCCCTGAACTGTAAGCTGTAATTTTTTGGATGGATGTCAATGCTTTTTAAGAGGGAGCAACAATGAGCTATAATTATCGTTCAAGAGTGATCAGCTAAACAATTGGAAAGGCAATAGCTTTCATCTAAGGTCCTGGAATAGCCTCTGTATATACTGTACTTGACTCAACCTTGGGAAGTAGGAAGAAACTTAATTCTAACTTGATGTTGATATTCTTTTGAAAATCACTTGGTGTCAACAAACAGATCACCAATCATGTTTTTGAAAGAAAATGGTTGTTTCTCCCCTTTTTCTTTCCCTTTCTTTCACTCCTTTCAAACCTACCTACTTTCTCTCTTTCTCCCTTAGTTGCAGTCCACCCAGGATTTAATATAGTTGCAATTTTAATACAGTTCTTCCTTTTAAGACTGAACAGAACAAAATGGACTTATTTGTGTTTCAGAACGGCAGCAGTCTTTAAATAGCATCAGCAAGCCTTCATTCAGGACCAGCACTGTCCAACAGAACTATAATGCAAGTGGCATATATAACTTTACATTTACTAGTAGCCATATTTTAAGAAAGTAAAAGGGAAACAGAGGAAATTAATTTTGATAATGTATTTTGTTTAACGAGATATTTTACATTCTTTTTTTCATACTAAGTCTTTGAAGTCCAGTGTGTATTTTACACTTGGAGCACATCTCAGTTTGGACTAGCCTCATGTCACATGCTTACTAGCTTTATGGATTAGTGGTGACCAAACTGGACAGCACAACTGTTAATGATGCCTGGAGAGGACCCAGTATCAAATTCACGGACTCTGGTAGCTTGAGTGTCTTGTTTAAATGGAGCTACTTCTCTGGGTCAGTTTGGAGATAACAGAAGAATCAACCCCTGTTTCTCACTTGGCTGGTGATGGATTTGGAGAAAGGATATGGCAGGAGGTCCTACAAATTTGGAGGGTCCAACTGATAGCATAACATTTTTTTTTAACATAAAGCTATGAATTTGGGGCTCTTGAGTTCTACTTGTATGAGAATTCTCTCTTGTTGGGCTTCATGTTCTTATGAGGAGCAAGTTAGGACTGAACTAGAAGGATTGTGTTGGGAAGAATTAGTTCTCTCTGAACAATCTCAGAACAGAAGAAACATGGGAATTCCAGGAAAGATGGGCACTCTTCTCTCCTGCTTCCCTGAGGCAACTCCTGCCACGTCGAAGTCTCAGGCTGCCTCTTCTGTCTTATCTTGTACCCATAGACTGGAGCCTAAACTTATTCCCAGCTTAGTGATAAAACACACAGAGTACTGGCGGTGGAGCCAAGAGAGCATGGACTTGGAGAATCAGATAGTTCTCTGTTTGAACAGCTGGGTGACTTGAAGCAAATTGCAGATCTGAATCTGTTTCCAGCTCTGTAAAATTGCAAAGATAATGCCTACCTTGCAGAGCTGTTTGAGGAGTAGATGCGATAAAGTGTATAAAGCACCTGGCCAAGTTCCTGACACATAGTAGGCAGTCGATAAATGATGGCTCTCATCACACTGTATTACATAACTATGCAATATTTGTGTGGACATCAATAATAATAAGTAGTACCATATTGAAGTACTGTCCCAAACTGCTGCTGTGATCCTGTGCAGGAAGATTCCTTGTATTGCTCTACGGTCCATGAATGAAAACTATGTTCTCTAGTTTATGATCTGTATGAAGATCCTTTCTGGTGAAGCTAGGGCAGGAATCTGTAGATGTCTGGGCTATGTTAGAAAACGTCTAAGTGTTAAACTAAACTCCTGCCTCTCCATTTTTTCAGAATGACTTAAACTGCGAGTGTAAAATGTCTCTAACATCTGTGCTTGGTCCAACCTTGGTGAATTACTGTGTGATTAAACTCCTGTGGTCGTCATCGGAAAAGATGGGGCAGGCATGCTTGGGTCTACTCTGCTTACCAAATATAGATGAAATTCTGGGTTTTTAATTTTTAGGGGCTTGTGGTTTTCTTGGAAACCAACTTTTTATTATTTGTGTTCTCTAAAGGTTACGACTTTAGCAAAATCTCACATGGACTCCTTCTCTTGGCCGGAAAGGCACTGTTTGCAGGAAGTCTCTTTCATTTGGTGGGGGAGGGAGATGAGGGTCTTTGTTATTCCGTTCAGAACTCTTTGCTTTAGATGATGTTTCGGCTGCGTTTCATAGCTTCTTTTATGATCCATAAAAGTGGTCACTGCAATTGGTTAAATGTGATGTGAGCCACTTGGAAGGCTTTTCTTTGTAATTCTACTAGTTTCAAGCACCCTGCATGTAATTTTGCGAACCAGTCAATTAACTGAAGTGTTTTTCGTTGGTAGAATATGTGCTGAATTTGGCGTACACAGCTTACATAAAATACAATCCCTTTCACAGTGTACTTCTCCTGTGACACAAACAGACACTGTTTTAAAAGGCAGGCCTTTTTTGGTAATTGGTGATAAAATGACCATTCTTGGCAGGACGAGTGGGAGGGACAAATATCCTCCAACTCTTCAGAAGGGAGGTCACTAATACGGAGAACAAAATTATGAACATCTTTATCTATTACACAGAAACATCTGTATATGATACTTTACATGAGAGGTTCTCTAACTCGTGCCCTCGCCTCCCCAGATCATGATAGAACAGTAATAACAGATGGTTGTCTACACCTCTTTCTCCTTGCTGATACACATGTACATATACATGGATATATACTTATGGGGGTGTCTCTGGGGGTTTTTTGGTATGGAAATAAAATCGTACTACACATATTCTTATTTTTTCCATTTCACATTGCATCACGTACACACCTAAAGCTCAGTAGATAGAGTCCTAATTCTATCCTTCCCACTGTAATTTGCTAAGATCTTTTAACAGCCTTCTACATGGAAGTTTAAAACACACAACTACATTATATTCCCTATCTTTACTGACAGTAGTCCAGGAAGTTGGTTGCTTGCTAAGCCGAGGTCACGCGTTAGTTCAAAAATGCATCAAAGCTAAAACCAAAAGAGTATTTCCATTTGGTGTAGACCACAAAAGAAATGACTGAAATAAATAAGCGGGAGGCATTGTGTTTTATGAACATTATAGAACCTAGATGAAGATGTGTCAAAGTAAATGTACTCTTCACCTGGAGACTAGTGAGGGTCTGGATAAGGAAGAATATAAATTACACTTTTGTAACTATCTCATTTCAGTGGGTTTGATATTCAGAGAGAATTTTTTTATATCATAATTGAGTTTCAGCCAGCCAGTAACAACTTGGGATTTCATATTTTTATGCAACTATTTCTCTTGCCCATTCTTTCCCATTGCCCAAGTACAGTCAAGAGGTTAATAATTGGTAAATGAATTTGGTTTGGTGTAGAAACTAAACTGAGTTGGTTTTGAAGTAAGTGTTTGGATGATATTTTAAACAACCTGTGGAATTATTTGTTAAAATGAAATACGTGTGTGTATACATGTAAACATATATACATATATACATACACATACTGAATTTTACTGCTTTGTGAGTTTTAAACTATCTATATGTTTTTCTAATGTCTTTCACAATTGTTAGTTTGAGTTTCCCTCAAAATTGAGGAAGAGATAACTTAAAATATAGTTTATCTATTATTAGAAATAAATGTTTACTAAGTTGCATATACATATCACTTAAGGAATCAGTTTAAAATGATTTATTTTTAAAGTCCTTGAATGTGGTTCAAAGGCATGTTGCTTTGTCCATAATCACCATTTTGATATGAGCCCCAAACCTGCCTGGCAGTCTCATTCTACTTCTCTGATAAACTCATTCTCCTGTTTATCAAGTCTTCTCAAACTTCCTTCTCAGGACTGATGCACCATTGATTATTCTCTTCTGTAATCTTCTTTTCTCTCAAATGCATCATGCCCACTCGCTCACAAAACAGTAGCAAGACTAGTACAAAGAACTTTATTTTCCCCTGAATCATTTGAGAATAAGTTACCAACCTCCTGCCCTATTACCCTGGAATTCTTTAGTATATAATCCCTGTATGCAAGGGTACCTTACTGCCTATCGGTGATATTAACCATCAAAACTAGGAAATTAGCATTGATACATTACAATCTTCAAATCCATCGACCCTATTCAAGTTTCACCAATTGTCCCCATCCTTTAAATATATATGTGTATGTAAATAAAATATAAAGAGTATAATAAATTGTCTCTTTATAGCAAAAGGTTTCACTACAGAATCATGTATTACATTTAGTTGCCATGTGTCTCTGGTTTCCTTTCAAGTGGAACTGTTTCTCAATCTGTCTTGACTTTTGTGACCTTGACACAGTTGAAGATTATAGGCCAGTTATTTCACAGACTGACCCTCAGCTTGGGTTTGTCTTACAGTTAGATTGCAGTTATGCAGGTGGTATCAGGCTATTAAATGTTGGAATTCCCCAAAGCTCAGCTTCAGGCCTTCTGGTCTTCTCCCTGAGCCAAGGTCATGCACACCCATTGTTCCACTTACCTCTCTCTTAGGTTGCTCACAAATTCACATCTCAAGCTCAGGGTTCTCCAGGGAGCTGTGGAATCTTAGAACCACTGTCTCCCTAGTTTCTTCTCTTGGTTGCTGTCAATAAGTATCATTCTACCACCTTGTCCTGTTGATTGACCTTCTTAAACATCTTGCTCATCTGTTCACCCCTGTCCTTCAGTGCCAGCTCCACCCTTGCTCTGGACTCTAACAGCCTCTTAACTGGTTTATATATATGCTCTCCGGCCCCCTGCAGTCTAGTCTCCTTACTTGAGCCAGAATGATCTTTGCAGAATGTAAATTTGATTGTGTCATACCCCCTTGCCTGTTTAAAACCTTCCAGTGGTATCCCAGTGTACTTAGGGCAGACAAACGTGAACTTGGCTGATGGGCCCTGTGTGGACTAGCCCCTTGCTCCCTCCTCAGACTGATCTCATGCCTGACCCTCCCTGCTCTGGCCGCACTGGCCTTCCTTCTGTCTTTCCAAGTGTACTTTCCATGCTTCCACCAACCGCAGCCCCTTTGCTCTTCAGCTCATCATCTTCCCAGCCTTCCAATATTTTGAAATAGCTTTACTGAGATAAAATTCACATACCATACAGTGCACCCACTGAAAGTGTAAAAATGTTTTTTAAGTATATTCACAGAGTTCTGCAACCATCCCCACTATCTAATTTCAGAATATTTTCATCACGCCCCACCAAAATAAATCTCATACCTGTTGGTAGGCACGCCTCCTTCACACCCACTCGCAGCCACTCTCCACCCTGCCCACCTCCACCTGCCAACTGATCTACTTTTTTGTCTCTTTAGATTTTCCCATTCTGGACATTTGAAATAAATGGAATCATACAGTACATGATGTTTTATGACTGGCTTCTTTCACTTAGTGTAGTGTTTTCAAAATTCACCCATGTTGTAGCATGAAACACTTCTTTATTCCTTCATATGGCTGAATAATATTCCACTATGTGGATATAGCATATTTTAATCACCAGTTGATGGACGCTGGGGCCAGCCTTCAAATCTTGAATCAAGCGTCCCTTTATCAGAGAATTTCCCTGACCTGCGTAGGCAGGCTGATCGTGCTACACTGGGGTTTCACTGCACTGTTTCTCTCTCCTTGCTCGCATTTCTCATAGCTCCAATTTTACATTTGTTTGCACGCTTCTTGGCCTAATGTTATGCTGTTCTTTTCCACCACACTGTAAACTAGAAGAGGCAGGGACCATATCTGTTTGGACTCACCATGGTTTCCCAACTCCTAACACAGGGCTGTGCACACAGTAGGAGCTCATTAGGTATTTGTTAAATGAATAAATCCTAATTCTGCTCGTTGAAACAAGATTGTATCTGGCAGTGTGGATATTTGAACCGTTTGTATGAATTTCCTTGGCATGGCCTCTGTCGTGCCTTGGATTAGGGCCCTCCATAAACCATTCAGTTCTCCTTTCCTCCAGCAGGCATTTACTCAATTGTGTTTCTTAATAGAATTCAGCATATATTGTATGTATTTATTTCAATTAAGTTGCAAAAATATAGAAGTAACCGTGACAGGCAGAAGCAGAGAAGCGTGCTGAAGTTAATGCATTGCTAGGCACTCGCAGAGCTGGAGCAGCCTGGGTAACTAACAGATGGGAAGAGAAAAGAGATTTTGGGGGCAGGCTTCTGTGTGTATCTGGGGGAAATTTTTTTTTAGCGAGCTTCCAATTTGTCACTAGAGTGTGGGAAATGGTTTACGGTCAACATTTTTGCTTGAACAAGGAGTTAGCTGGAATGACGGTAGCTACCTTTCCTGAATTGCTTCCTGAATTCCTAGATTAGGTGCTGTGCTCTGAGCTTCAGGTGTGGACATTCATTTCATTGTCCCAGCCACCTTGTGAGACAGGCATTACTGTTACCATTTTACAGATGAGTAAACTGAGGCTTTGAGAGAAAAAGTAACTTGGCTTTTATCCCATAGTACTTTTTTTTTTTCTTTTTTATGCGGTACACGGGCCTCTCACTGTTGTGGCCTCTCCCGTTGCGGAGCACAGGCTCCGGACGCGCAGGCTCAGTGGCCATGGCTCACGGGCCCAACTGCTCCGCAGCATGTGGGATTTTCCCGGACCGGGGCACGAACCCGTGTCCCCTGCATTGGCAGGCGGACTCTCAACCACTGTGCCACCAGGGAAGCCCCTATCCCATAGTACTTCTAATTCCAAATCTCATGTTAACTCCCACAGTTTTAGATACTGCCTGTCCATCATGGCAGATCTGGGGTCTCCTTTTAACTAGAAGTTTAAAAGTAGAGAATTAAATTTGAATATTAAAAGTTATTAATGATTATGCCTGAATTTTAAAAATCTTTGTTGTAACAGACCAGAGAAAATAGCTTAGCATCTGGAGCTATATGGACCTGGATTCAACTTCCACTCCTACCCTTTATTAGTTGAGCATGATACTTACTTTCCCTGAACCCCAGTTTCCTAATTTTAAAAGTGAGAATAATTATATCAATCTCAATAGGATAGTTAGGGATTAAACAAAACAAACAAAACCCCAAGCCAATGCCTGCCACAAAGTAGGTGCTTAAAACGAAAAAAAAAAGACACCTCTTCTTTTATTTCTTCTACTACTTCTATATTAACATGCAAATGAATGGCTTCAGCATAAAGTTTTGGCTAGCTCTTCCAGTTAATATTTTTTCAGGCCAAGACTAGAAAGATATTAGCTGCTGAACAGTTAATATGTTTATTAGAAATAGAAACTCGCATTCTCATCTTACATAGTCTTCTCATTCATTTCAGTGAATATCAATTCAACTAATGCTATTCGACCATAGAAGTGCATATGATAGTAACAGTCCTTTGCCCACGCTGGGCTCCTATTCCAGCAGAGGACACACGCACAAAAAAAGCTCTTACAGTTTAACCAAATACAGCTCACTTACTATGACAAATGCCGTTGAAGCTGCCTGGGGACATTTGACAACAGTTTTTGCAGGCCAAAATGCTTTCTAAGCCTTCTTCTGATGCAGTTAAAACCTAAAGGCTTCTGGGAGCCAGTGAAAATCCTCACCTCTTTTAAGTGTAATTTCAAGGGAGAGGAAATTCAATGTATCTTGTGAGGCCAAGTCTCTATTAGATACTCAAGGACGGCGTTGCTCAGATGTGCCCCCTAGTAATTCCTACAGGAGCAACACAAGGTATAGGTGCTTCCTGTGTCTGGTTTTTAAGAGTTGAAAACTGAAATAGATTAAGGACAAATTTGGAGGCCAACTGGAAAAGTTTAATTCTGTTGATAAACCTTTCTCACTGCTTTGTTGTGAAATCGAAATTGTGAGCCTGGCGAGTGGCTTATTTCACTATTCATGAGGCAAGCATATTAAATATGACAGAGACCAACTGGAGTCGTGGATGGTATTTCATGGAATGGTGTCAAATATTGAGGGCGAGAAAGACAGGGAGATGAAGTATACTTGATTTTCTTAGAAGTCACTTTGCCCTTAAATACCCACATACCCAAAGTGTAAATACATTTTCGTGATTCCTTTGTATAAAAAGCGAACAGAATGGCTACCATTGTAATTGTGCTGCTTCTAGCAATTCGCCAGCAGAATACATCCCGAAATAGCACATATACAATGCAGCATATGCTTTGGTGAATCTCCTAATCTCATGAACTCCTTCGCTGCTGGGTTGGTAATCGACATAGCTTTCGTGGTGAACTTTATAAAATTTGGAGCCTCATGAATCAGAAGGGAAAAAACAAAAGTGGACACTTTGAGCAATGATGGATGAGTTGCTAGGGAGTAAAATTAAATGGTTGATAATAATTGTGGTAGCTCACAAAGACTGATGTTATTTACAAAAGCTCCATTTTGCATGTAATCAGATGTCTATTCCCATGAGCTGGGTCATAATTCATATTCCACTTTCATGTTCATGGAAAATGTGCTTTTCTCTGTGTATGTATTATTTTTAGGATGTTATGTTTCCTTGGTGCATACACAATGAGCCTGAAATCCTTTAGGAATGTGTTTAATTTGAAAGTTTTATCCTCTGGGTCTGGTTAATTCAAATACCCGGTGAGGAGCATTACCGTGGGACCTAAAAGAATGTGGGCATGGCAAATTCTGTGCACAAAGGCAGCCCTATCCAGTGTTGCCGACACTCATTTGGTAAAAGGTAGCAGGGAGAGCTTTTTCCCCAACTTTTTTCTCCATCTATTCGTTTCATTTTTCTGCACTAACTCTTTACCTTAATAAGCTTGATATATACTGGACCAGATTTCCCTGCTTTTAAACTCAGAACTGTCTCTGGTGGCTCTTTTGAATTTAAACGTTCAGCCCAGGGACTTCTCATAAACATGTGTCTTCCGCTCCATAGCTGCAGGGTGTCTTGTGGTCTCTGTTATATGCTGTCCCATCCTTAATCACAAAGATGGTCTGAGCTGCATTTTCATCTCTAGAAGTTGGGAAGAGTGCTAAGAGTATGACTCAAGGACCGTAGCTCTCAGAAATGAGCCGGGCTTGCCCCGCTGCCTCAAAGACGATGTGCCTGCATTACGTCATCACAGAACTGCCGGGGCCTGGGAATTTGGCCTGGCTGCCCTTCAAGGGGATGAGTGGCTCTCTGGGAGCTGAAGGGTTTCCGCAGGGCTCAGTGATACCCAGTCTGACATATGGACAGAGAAGTGTCTTATGATTTGAGAAGTCTGAGGAGAAACCAGATCTTGTGCCTCTGTGCGGTGCCACGCTGAGGAAATGGCTAGAACGTTCTGGAGTACCCACAGCCTGACGTGGGCTCGTCATCTTGTACACGATGGGGCTGTGGCATCACAGAGACTCGAGTCTGAGTTCTGGCTTCTCAAATCATGAGGCGTGTGACCTGGGCCTGGACCGGGACTTGGGAGAGCTTAAACACCAAAAAGGCACTAATTTGAAAACACAGAATGCAACAAAAACCAAATACCAAAAACAAACAAAAAGTTAAACCGGAAAGTATCAGGAGATTGAGCAAATTTCTGCCTTTTCCCAAGATGATTGCCACTTGAATAATTTTTTCAGAATATAAAGTTATTTTCCCCCAAATTTTGCTTGTGCCCCTGCTAGGCTGGTGTCCTCAGTTGGGAATCCTATCACATAGGATTACAGCTTCCCTCTGTAGGGGCTGTACATATTAAATGATAAGGAGGATGTCATGAACCTTGTGCAGTGCCACGCATGCACACAATCAATTTTCTTTCTCATTCCTTATCTATTTTTCCCCATAAACTCTTTAGAGACTAATTTAATGGGCCCCCAGTGCAGTGTAACTGGGCCTTGAACTGAACGCGGGTAGGAGAGCACCGTGATGTTATACATCAGTGTATTCACATTGGCTACTTTTGTTTTCTTCTTGAGCCACTGGGTGTTATGTGCTGATGAAGATGACAAGTGTGGTGAGATCTCCCTTCCCATGTACAGTCTTGAATGGGAAGGAGCTGGGTGTGTGATCATGATAAAGTTGCATCTTGTATAGATTGTTTGTTTTACTGTTTGCTCATTCCAAGCAAGTTTTTTTAGATTAAAAAGAAAAAAAGGGGGCTTCCCTGGTGATGCAGTGGTTGAGAGTCCGCCTGCCGATGCAGGGGACGCAGGTTCGTGCCCCGGTCCGGGAGGATCCCACATGCTGCGGAGCGGCTGGGCCCGTGAGCCATGGCCGCTGAGCCTGCACGTCCGGAGCCTGTGCTCCGCAATGGGAGAGGCCACAACAGTGAGAGGCCCGCGTACTGCAAAAAAAATAAAAAAGCCCTTAACTGAAACAGTGTAGAACCACCAACAGCAGGTTTGCCATCTCAAAGGTTCACAGCGATCACGAGGTCGCCCCATTTCTTCCTAGCCCTGCAGAAGCTGAGCATCAGGTGTGGTCATTTCTGAAGCACTGGTTACCACCAAGAGTGCTTCTGCCCTCCTGCATCTCTTCCCTGAGGAACCAAAGACCAACTGCAAACTTGGGCTTATGTTCAGCCCACCGTTTTCTCCTCCCCTTGTCTAGACAGCCGGAACCACAAATATTACTTAGGATGGAATTAACCAGTTAATTTTCAGTTAACCATTCTGCTTAAACCTGAATGATCTTTGCCATGGTGTGTCTTAGGGTTCATAGTTATGACCCAACTTGGAAATAAGAAAACACAAAATTACAGAAAGCTGTTTTACTTATCAAGGCAGGGCTCTGAACATGACTCCATATACCAGGTTTTAGTGCTGTACCCATCAATTTCATTGTGGCTTTCATTCAGTTCATTTTTAAGGCCTTGTGAAATAGAGCGCCTTAAGTGTATTGTGTGTTTATGTTTTGCTGAGTCTATAGCAGATGTCACATCAACACGATGTGTCTGTGTGGGCACCATACTGGCATGAAAACAAAGATGGCGCTCTGAAATTTGAGCTCTTCAAAGCATTAGGAAAATGATATTGCCCTTCAGGTCAAGCCCAGTGGCCGCAGATCCCATCCAAACTTACTTCTTCTTGCAGTATCTTAGCATATGACGCAATTGCCACTCACATTTCTACTGAAATACATTTGTTCACACAGATTAATTAATGTGTGTGTTAATTAATGGTTGCCAAAATTTTGTGTTTTCATGTCAGGCATTTTACATGTGTTAGCTCACGCAATTGTTCCAACCACCCTATAGGATAAGTGCCTTTGTTATCATGATTTTACAGAAAGGGAAACTGAGGCAACAAACTGGTGAAGTAAGTTGTCCCAAGTCTTAGATCCCGCAAGTGGTTGGCATGGTATTTGAATACAGGCGATCTGATTATAGAGCTTGTATCTCACCCACTCCTCAGAGCTGCCAGCCTGTGGTCCTTTGTCTAAGCAAATCCTGCCCATGTTCCAAGGTTCCCTCAAGTCAGCACATGGTTAATCGACCAAGGCACTTACTCTGAGAAGAGCATCACATGAAGCGTACCAGGGGGATGCACCCACCATTCACACCTAGTCCCTGCCCGCACAACCTCACTGTGCAAGTAAGATGTGTGGAGCAGGTTCACAGGCACCCTGCTGGAGGTTAAAACCCCAGGGGAGATGTTTGCATATCCTGGTTTGCCCAGAACAGTATGACTTCCTGGTGTAATTGTTACTTGTGCTCCCATTCACTCTCAAACATGCTCTGCTTTGGATGATAGCATTGCCTTAGCCATAGGAGGAGTACATTTGAGGGTTTAAGGAGCGAAAGAGTGCTTCCAGTCGGGGGATTGCATGCAAGATACTCTTGATGGAGAAGGTTGTCTTTAAGCTGTTCCTTGCAAGGCAGTTAGGAGTGTAGGATCTGGAGTCAGCCTGCCTGTTTTAGATGCCTCTCTGCTTCAGAATCCTCACCTGTGGGCTCGGTATAGTAGTAGTCATATCTTAAGGTTACTGTGAAAATTAAGAGCTAATACCTTTAAAGCCTTTGAAGCACTGGCTAGCCTAGAGCAAGGGCCTGCCAAATATTCGCTATAAATATTTTTTTAAATATTTATTTATTTGGTTGCACCGGGTCTTGGTTGTAGCACATGGGCTCCTTAGTTGTGGCAGGCGGGCTCCTGAGTTGCGGCATGCGAACTCTTAGTTGTGGCACGCATGTGGAATCTAGTTCCCTGACCAGGGATCAAACCCAGCTCCCCTGTATTGGGAGCTCGGAGTCTTAACCACTGTGCCACCAGGGAAGTCCCTTGCTATAACTATTTAAGTAGACAGGTTCAAGAAGGATGTTGTTTTGAGTTAAGGCAGTGACATCTAGAGTGCCTTTAGGGAACTCTGATGATTGGCTACTCAAAGCCATTTACAAAGCTCCTTCTCACTTGCCAGTCCCCTGCAATCGAGGCTATACAATAGCAGTCACCTTCGCAGCCTCTTCTGCAACCGTGTGACTCAGTTATGGCCAATGAGACAAGAGGGGGGCCCTTGAGGAGTCTGCCTGTGCAGGCCTTTCCTGCTTCGTGCTTTGGACCATGAGTGTGGACTTGATGCTTGAAGCTGCGGCTGTCGTCTCTTTTCCTTGAGGGGATTACCACCTATGGCCTGGAGCCCTGACCTTGTGCACCCTCTGACACAAAGTACAAAGCCTTCTGCCTCTAGACTTCATCATGTGAAGAAAAATAAATGCTTATTTGTTTAGGCCGCTGTCAATTGGGTTTCTATACTTAGAACTAAGTTCATCATGACAGATAGGGAACAAGAAATAACCTAATTTGGCACAAGGATCAGTTACCATTGGGGAGGTAGAGAAGATGGGGGGGGAGCGGTGCAAAAATGTCCTCGGAAAATTATAGAGAACCCTTGAAGGTTTCTTAGCTTGAGAATAATATGACTTGAGTTATGCTTTAGGAAGGTAATTCTGGCTCCACAGTCTATGATGGATTAGAACAGAGTCTCCAAAATCTAATTGTGCACGAAGACGCCCTGAGAAACTTTTCAAAATGAAGATTTGAGGGGACTGTTGTTGACATTGTGAATCAGAAGCTCTAAGGGTGAAGGTTTGGGGAATATCCAGTTTGGAGGAGGGAGACCTTGATGGTGGTAACAGCAGCCAGGCATCGTTATTTTCAGTAAACCAAAAGAAAGGAGACTCGTTCATATTTTAGAGATGGGAAAATTGAGCCTGAAACAATTGAGACAGTGTTCGAAGCCAGTTTACGAAGAGGCAGCAAATTGGAATGAGGATCCTGGCTCATCGTTGTCCAGGGCATGTGTGCTTCCCACTGGTACAATGCTCACTTCTGAGACAACGGGCTTTTTCATCGTGGCCTCAGGTGGGAAGGTTTGAATATGAATGGTGGGAGACAGGATGGAATGTAAGTGACCCATGAGAGGAGATCCATGGAGGAGATACTTGCAAGCTGACCTCATATGGGAGCCGAAAGAGGAGAGAACCAAAAAGACTTTATGAGGCATTTCACACTTGCACATCTCGGGGAGTGGTGGTGGCCCCAAAGGGATTTGGAAGGAAGGGGCAGCGTTCAGAGCTGGTTTCACGGATACTTTACAGAGGGACACTCTGTGGTGGTGTCCAGCTGATGCTTGGAAATGTGGATCTGGAGCGCCTGAGAGAAGTTAGCCATTCCTCTGATGATTAAAACCATCAGAGAGGTGGTGAAGGACCTAGGGGAAGGAGGGGAGGTCAGAGGTCAGGAAGTTGGCTATGGGGGTGTTCTGGGAGCCGAGCAGAGCAGGAATCAGCAGGAGATGTTTGAGAAGTGAGAGGGGAACCTGGAGGGTGCTGTGCTATGGAGGTGTGAGGAGGGGCTGAAGGCATGGGGTGATTGACAGACTACTGGAGAGGTTGCCATTGGGAACCTCATGGAGAGGGTAGACCATCATCAATGGAGTGGAGAAGTGGTGAAGCAAGATGCACGGAGTTAAGCAGGGGATTGTGAGGGGTTGAAGTAGCAGGAATGGTTTGTTCTTTTGAGATTAGCTCTGGAAAAGATGTGAGTGGGGCCAGACGGTTGCAATTGCTCGGTTTCCAGCTCTTCCCACTGCTCATCCCAGAACAGCCTCTGTGTCTTCTGCACGTAGATAGCGGTTATCATTTGAACCAAACTATTCCACACTAAGACTGAATCTTCCACTGGCCTCTTATCTTGTCTCTTGAACTCTCACAGATTGTTAGGACAGTAGTGTTGACTCCATACTTGATAATTGACTGACAAACAGCAACCAGGAATTGCTCCACAAAATGGAGGAGGAACCCAGGGGAAGACATCTTTCCTCTTTAAAGAAAGAGCACGATGAAGGATGGACATGGGGAAAATTCTGTTCCTTTAAAATGTGAGAAGCACAGCCTGAGAACAAATGGGGTTATCATGACAGTGTTAGAAATTTGGGGCGAGTGATGCTGGCAGTATCCATTTCAGAAGAGCCCTGCTGGAGCCGCGTGTTATGTATTCCGCTGGGCATGTTCCGTGGAGCAGTGAAGCCCATGCAATTCTTGTGCCTCACAGCAACTGGCTCCTTTTGTATTAGAGAGCTTTGGAGATGTTAAGAGCATTTGGGGATCTTAGCAGAAGTAAAAAAGATCTTTCCTTTCAGAGGGTGTATTAGATAAGATGGAAGAAAACTCAGAGGGGAATAGAGCTGGATAAGCTCCGCTTGCTTTAAGCCCTTCTGCCTGGGCACAGAGGTCTAGATTTAGTCCTGGGCCATTTCAGGCCCCTCTATTGCCAAGGGCACAGGTTAAACAGCTCAGTTACATGCACATGTAATGTGTGAATTGGCACATATAGGCATATATATGTACTAGTGAGCATACACATATATAATGAGTAAATCTGTATCCGTATGTCATCATATACATATATGCTCATATGCGTTATCAACGTGTCTTTACTTTGAGGTTGGTATATTCATATATACATCTGTACTTACCCATAGGTACGTATAGGTATGCACATGTGTACCTATACATATACAATATGAGCCCAGTATACATATGCATGAACATGAGTAAACACGAATGCGAATGCATATATGTGTATACAAGTGATGTATGGTATATGTTTTCTTCACTACACACACACACATGCTCACAATTTGAAGACCTGTGACATCTTAGATTTATGAAGTACTTTCAGTACTTTTTTCAAACTCTTTTAGCATCTCTTTTCCCCTCTTTTGATTCCTAAAGCAATCCTGGAATGTTAATGGGAAGAGAAAAGCCCTTTAAAATAAAAGAGAGAATAAGCCCCCCGATGCTTGTGGCCTCTGAGCCATCGGACTACTTAGAACAAGTTACAGTCAGAATGAAACAGAGGCCCCAGGAACCTGTGACTTTAAGCCCACTGCACTTGGCTGAGGAATCAGAAGATGGGGCCCCTCCGAGTTAGTGACCAGCCTGGATTAGAGACAATTATAAAGGCATTGAATTTTATCACTTTTCTACTATGCATAGTGAATTATAATGGGCTAACAAAGTATTATATAGGAGAGTTTTTTTTGGTGGGGGGGATCTATTATAATAAATAGAAAAGGAAGTTGAATAGTTTTACGATTTTCTGTAACAACGATGTTTCTAAAAGGCTTGAGAAGGGCTTATTCCCTGACATAGTTGAGTGTGTGAGCTTCAGTACTTGTCAGGATGTTTCTTTGCTTTACCAACCCTCTCACCCCATAGGTAAAAGGCCAGCTTCTGCCTCATCCCTGTGGGAATGCTCAACATGGGGAATGAGTGGAGCCGAAATTCATAAGGTTTTACTATACCAGCAATTAGGAAGGAATGCACATGTGTTTGTCTCTGGGAAGGTTAGAAATGGAAATAAATGCAAAAATATGCTTTTCTGGCAAGTCATTTTTAATACGGAGACGGAAAGCACAAGACAGCTTTGTTTTGCCTTTTTTGGGGGGGTTGCCGTTGATTTTCTGCTTCCTGGTTTTTGCTAGAAAGAAACTCATTTCCCACCCACTCCACACCCCCTCTCCCAAGCTGAAATCTCTCTAAGATCATACTTTTAAGTGCTCAGTCTTAGAAAAGGGAGAAGAAAAAGAACTGTGGTTTAAAATATATATGTACATCTTTTTTTTAAGCTTGCAAACTGGGATTTCTGGACTCAATTTGTGTTCTTGAGACATTGGAGTCAAGTTTATGTATAGTTTTTGATGTAGGACCTAATTAGGCTCTCAGCATATCTTAATACTTTCTGCTACATCTGCATTAAAGATAACATTGCATACATTTGCATTTCATTTACATAAAAAAGTTAGCCATGCTCTATGTAACAATCACTTTAACCAAGTACCACTGACAGCAAATATTTTGAATAAGCATGTGAAAATCCATGTCTACACAAAGCCTGTCCTGGATTCTGTCACATCTCTCTCGTTTGGAACTTGTTTGTGTGTAACACATTCCAATGGAACTCTTGAGGTCAGGCCAACAAATAAAGCCACAGGAGGCAAAAGGATCCCATGTATGTGATCTCCTCAACTAGGGAAAGAAAGGCTCCACTGATACACTTTTTGATGTTGTTTATAATTTTATCAGTAGTAATAATCAATGGTAATAGTAATGGTGTGATTTTTTTATATGCTTTAAAAGAGAGGGGATAATCTTGAAATAAAAGTGTTCATTCATTTCTGTATTCATTCATGTGTATTTGGATGAGTCTATATGGGGCAACCTTATTTTCAGGTCTCATTTAATGAATCTCAGGTTTATCTGGGCCATTTTACTTTAAAAAAGATCTTTTACCTGGGGACTGCTTCGCCAGTTTCCTTGGAATGAGCTACTTCTTGACTTATGTCCTGGGCCACCAGGCACATTCCTTGTGTTGCATCCTGCCCCCAAATTTGTCACACTGGGCTCTTCTTTCCCTCTGTGGGTCCCAAAACCTCTGGGCAGACTCCCGGGAGTGTGGTTTCTCGACATCAGATGATGATAGGCATGCCTTCTGATGCGTAGGCTCTTCTGTAGTCATGGGACCCAGAGCTTGCTCTGCAGAACACACTCTTTCTAGGGAATGTTCTTTAAAAATGGTTCTAACCAAACATGTCTGAGAATTGTTACATCCTTTTACCTCTTCTTGGAGAGCCACAATGCCTAGAATAAAAACCTTCCTTCTTAATATTCTTTAAGTTGACATTTCCCACATCTTTGGGACTATGGAAGCCTTTGCTGGCATGCCACCTATTCACCCTGGGAACCCAGTTTCCTGCAGTGATTTTGCTGATTACTTATATATTACTCATATAATCTCATCTGATTCTCTCAAGAACCCTCTGAGTTTTAAGTGCTGTATTCGTGCCATCTTAGAGACAAGAAGGCTAAGACTTAGAGAGCATGAACAACTTACTCCACATTGTGCTGCTAGTAAGAGAGAAAGGTGAGACTTGAAACCAGGTCAGTGCTCTTACTTTTTACACTGCCTATGACCTCTCGCTAAGCCTGGTCCTCTTCTTCGTCCAGGCGACCACTGCTGGTTCCTTTTGTCATTTCTCAGGTGTCATGACTCAAGTCTCCTCACCATCTCTGCCCCTCTCCCCCGGGTTTATCCATATCCCGTGTAACTGTGTTCATGCTGTTGAACACAGACACCCAGATGGATGCTGAGGTCTTAGGAGTCAGACAAAACATCATCTCCTTTGCCCTGGACACTTTAATTCTAATAATGCAGCCTAAGACTGCAATGGCTCTGTTACAAGCGTATAATTATTTTGTGTCATTTGGAGCATATTCTCAGAATTGTTCAGTATCTTCCCATGTATGTGGCTGATTTTAAAAAGCTGAGATTTGTGATCTGTGGCAAGTTTTTTAACCTCTTTAAGCCTCAGTTTTCTAGTCAGTAAAATGGGGATAATAATAGCATGGGCCTCCTAGAGTTTGGGGGGCAACAGGGGAGCAGGTGAAGTCCTCACTATCGTGTCTTATACCTAATAGCTATTCAATAACCACTAACTAGTGTAATCATTATTGTTGGTATTAGAAAATTCGGAATTGCCGTTGAGCAAAAAGCCTTTCTTCCAAACATTTTTCTGTGCATTTCAACATACTTAATTTTTCTTTACTTAAAAAATTTTGCATTAATGTCAATTTATAAGAGCGGCTCTGTCAACACATTTAAAATGATTCCCACAATGCTGATTTAGGCATTTTACATTTTCATAGGCGTTTTTAGCTGGTTTTCAAACTCGCAAGACTCCAAGGAAAAGAACTAATCCTTAGTTGGCAGACAAGTCCCCTCCTCAAATCCTTGGATTAAAATAGAATCTGCCGCCAGGGCTTTCCTTGCCTTCTGTGATTGAGATCTGTCTCAGGCGGGAAGGCATCCAGTACCTGGGCATGGCAAACACATTCTTTAGAGATGGAATTTGCAACTTTAATATTTATCGATAGGCACACTAATTCTCTTGATGATGGTAATTAATGAGGTGCTTATATCTTATTTTGCGGTAGTTTAACAAGCTCCAGGCTAGTGGGGGAGATCTGGTGCTTCCTGTAAATGCCGAGAATCGAAGACGCTAGAGGAAAATGTAGAAAATGGAGCATAAAAATTAAGCTTTTAGTAGATAAAATGTCTCAGATTAAAACAATCCCAAAACAAACCTTGGAAAGGCAGCAGCATTTAAAAACTGGTGAGACCTTTCTGGGGAGAAAAGTCACATGTTTCACATTCATTCCCACCCCCTCCACTGCCCCCAGTCATGCTGTTCATTTTGACCACGGATTTGTCTTTCTACCCCTTTGGTCTGGTCTGTGTTAGTGTGAAGTGAAAAATTGAGAGGAAAACATATTTCGCTTCTTAAGCCTTAGATAGTTACAGCCAAACCATTTTGTTGTTTTGGGTTTTGAATAATTGGACCAAATCTACACTTAATTTTGCCTTAGACAGCTAGCCTTATAACCCTGGTTAACCTGTGTTTTCTCTTGTTCCTTCATCCTTTGGAAATAAGGTCCACAGAATACAAATGCAGAAAGGCATAAATTCTAACTCCTCAGAAGACAGGAAAAGAAGTCAAAGTGACCTCAATAAATCAAAAGCAAGTTGAAGTTCAGTAGGGACAAATGTAAGGCAGGATTCTGATGTCCAATAAATGGACTCACAAATTTAAAATTGTCTGAGCACTTTTGTGGCAGAGAGGTCAGGGATGTGAGAAGGGCATTCATAGCCTGTCCTAGAACCTACTATGTGCCAGGCATTCTGTATAAGTCAGTTCATTTACAAATACATTGTTATAATCTCTACAGCAACTCTCTAAGCTCCATATAATTTCTCCTCTCATTTTCTAGATGTGGAAGCTAAGGTTGAGAGAGGTTAAATCATCTGCTCAAGTGTTTACAGTTTGTAAATGACTTACCTGGTTTTAAACTGTGCTCTTTCTACTTGACCAAGAGTGCTTCATTACAGAGCTGTTATTTAAAAAGCCAACCCAGTTCTTGGCTGTATTAACTTGGATTTCACTTGAGAACCAGATAATAACCTTTCCAGTATGCTATACATTAATTAAAATTTAAAAGAAAAATGAACAGGAGAAACTGGAGCAAGTCCAAAAATACCCCACCCAGCAACAAAGGCAGTGAAAGAAATTTAAACCTGACCTAATAGGAAAAAGACTCGAGGTGGTTGGGATTGCTTAGCTTGGAAGAATGCAGCCACGGGGTGAGTGGCACAGTAATTGCCTATAAACTTTGAAAAGGCAGTAATATAGATTTACATTTTACATAAATATCGCAGTTTATAAAGCACTTCCAGATCAGTCATTTTATTGGTTTCTCACAGCAGTCTTCCAGAGGAGTTGGCACACTTTTTCTGTAAAGAGTCAGGTGGTTAAACATGTTTGGCTTTGCAGACTGTGTGATCTCTGTCACAACTACTCAGGTCTGCTGTAATAGCACAGGAAAGCAGCCCTAGGCAGTTCCTAAACAAATGGGCATGACTGTGAGCCAATAAAACTTTATTTATAAAAAGAGGTGGTAGGGCGGATTTGGCTCTCAGGCTATGTAGTACTGTGAGTACATATTATTGTTCCCATGATACAGATGAGAAAATTGAGGCTTGCAAAAGTAAAGTGACTTGTCCAACACAACTCAGTGAGTAAACAGTGGCCCTGGAAAGAGAATGCAGTTTCCTTGGTTCATAGTTTGGTGCCCAGTGCTCTAAATTGAAGACATGTCCCCAGAAAGATTTCAGAGAAGTTTGTCATCCCAAGCTACTACTGGCCCGTGATGGTGGTTAAAATTTGGAGCCAACTAATCAGGATGTTAGGTGACTACCTGGTGTAGTGAAATAGTTTTTGCCAGGTACTTGAGAAGTGGTATCTTGTCAAAAAACATTTTCTGGCTTACCTGAAATTTCCATTAAAGCAGTTACTTAAGGATCTTCCTGAGACATGCAAATTTCATTTGAATTACAGCATTCCTTTACCTGGGAGAGAAAATACATTAGGTGGCTTACAAATTCCTTTGTCTGGTTATCACATTGGCGCTGAATCTTAGCTAGTTAAGCGTAGGATTGAAAGGGAATATGGCAGCAGGACAAGTTAGTATTTTAGTATTGGGATTCAGAGTGGGGAGGAAGGTTGTCAGCAGAAATCCTTGTACCAGTGTGGGTGTCCTGTAGGAATAAATGGAGAAAGCATCTGCTAAATGCATGGGGTAATTAATACCATCATCTAGCACATGTTCTAAGTGCTGCGCTTGGATGAATTCATTAAATCCTCCAAACGATCCTGTGAGATAAATGCTGTTATTATGTCCATTTCAGAGGTAGGGAAACTGAGGCACAGAGGCTCACAATAAGTATGGTGGAGGTGGCATGTCACAGTCATGTTTTCTATAATTGTCTACTGGGGATCAGAAGCTCTACACCACTGAGAAGCTTGGACTGCATACCCGTGCTTTCCATACAGTTGGCTGGACTAGGTGATCTAGCTTTTCTGTTGGCTTTGATAGAGATGTAAATTGAAGTAAGCTGTGGAGAAAACAGAGGGCACATTCTCTGCAAGTTAATGCATCATTCCTGGGAAGGCATGAACTCTAGCTGAAGAATATTTCCTCTTGTTTGCTGAAAGAATCCTTAGGTGGGCACTTGCAGCAAGCTTGGTTAAACCTACCCTGCTTGGGGTTAAACTCTCATAAATCAGAATAGCTCAAGTGACCTTAGTAAATGCCAGGTACCCAGCAATGGCTGGAGTAATTCAATCTACTTTATGTGTCAAATAGCTAATACATTTTTAAAACCTTTTTTCTGGGTGTATATGGGAAAGATTTTGCAGATACACTTTCAAGAAGAGTATTTTCCCAACATCTCCCTTGAGAAAATAGAACGGAATGTCACTTCTGTTTGTTCTTTAGGTTATAGTTTCTATTTGAAACCACTAGTCTAACATACTTAAAGAAGAAAAGATTTATACATTTAAAAACAAATAACAAATGCAAAATGTTTTATTATTTTATTCTTCTTGACACCATTAGTTTTGGGATATCATTATTAGAATTTCTTTTCAAATTTCCATCTTTCTCTTAGAATTCTGGAGAAATGTGTCGGGACTTCCCTGGAGGTCCAGTGGTTAAGACTTCACCTTCCAATGCAGGGGGTAAAGGTTCAATCCCTGGTCAGGGAGCTAAGATCCCACATGCCTTGCAGCCAAAAAACCAAAATATAAAACACAAGCAATATTGTAACAAATTCAATATAAACACTTTAAAAATAGTCCACGTAAAAAAACTCTTTAAAAAAAAAGAAGAAGAATGTGAAAGATCTAGATAGTGGGAAGAGAAGGAAAGAAATAGGAAATGGAGATAGGAAGGAATGGATAAGAAGCCAGATGTGTGTGCAGTGGAATGAGGAAGCAGGAAGAAATGCTGGATTTGGAAATCAGAAGATCTGTATTCAGTCCCCAGCTCCGCCCCTTCCTTGCCTGCATGACCTTTGACTTGTCACTTGACCTTCATCAGACTCGTGGGAATCATCATACAAGCCTTAAAGAGTGTTGAAGTGACATGATGGGGTGGAGGCGCTTGACTTAATCAAGAAGATGAATGGAATCTAAGTCAGGGTCTTGGAATAATAGCAAAACAGAACTGAAGGACCAGGCTCATGATGTAAGCACAATGGGAAGGAAGCATCTCAAGGAATCAATTCATTTGGGTGCTCCCAGCCAACAGTCCTCATTTCCCAGCTCTGAAAAGTCATGGACTGTTCTTTTTGTTTACAGCACCCACTTGCAGCTAGGTCCTGATACTACCAGGTCACTAATTTTCACCAGAACCTTATAAGCCAGGAATATGGTCTAGGGTGTGTACCATTCTTACAGATGGGCACTTAAAGGGATAATTTAAGTACTTCAAGGACCTTTTCAATGGGGCTCAACATGACTCTACTTGAAACAGAACCTCTTCATGATACTATTAGATTCAGGTTCTATTGTGCCTTGAAAAATTCTCAACAGAAATTGTCCCAAATGCTTTCAAGCATAGGCTCTTCCTCCCCAAAGCTAGGGATTTTCATAAGCTAGATTTAAATTTAATTCTTCTCTCCCAGCGTCTTTTCATTTTAACTCACCATCTGACAGGGAATAGTTAGGATATAACCCAAAGCATATGTGGTAAGCTTGTTCCTCTCTGCCTAAATATGAGTTTAATAAAAAAAAAAAAAAAAAGCAGTTAAACATATGTTAAAAATGAAGCAGTGCAGTTGGGGGCAAAGACTAAAAGGCGACACAACTATTTATTAGTTGTGTTTTTCATTTTCATGTTCAGAGAATTTTAAACCCTGATTTTTTTTTTTTCCAAGCTGCAGCCAGATCTGCACAGTTACGTGCTCTATTTTGGTTTTTATTTCCTACCAGTAAACACTAGACTGTCAGTGTTGAAGTCCATGTCCAAAGCAATGAATGTCAATTACCAAATTAATGAATTAGGATCATTTTATGTGCCAATTGTCCAAGTTAATAATGTCAGGACTTATAATGTTTTACCTCAAGAGAGAGCGTTGGCATTATGTATGGAAATCAGTTAAAGAAAGTGTTAAGTAATCTTGGCTCCTGGATTGCAGTTGAAGATTGATGAGATCGAAACAGGACAAATCAGATGTTTCCGTTTCTCATTGTTGTTAACAGCTTTATTAAGACAATCCATCTGACTTGAAATCAGTGATTAGTCTTGACCTTGTAAGTGGAAATTAATTTGCCAGTTTTTCTTTTCTGTGTCATAAAGATGAATCAAGGTAGAGACATCTTTTGTCTTGGTGTACCCATCTACACAAACCATGCTTGTTTGAGAAGAGGACTGTGCCCGTAGCCATGGCTGTTTCTTTCATTGTAGTGAAACGAGGGCTGCAAGCCTTAGCTTTCCATTGCAGTGTGAATTTTCCCTATAGTAAATTTTTTGTCTATGTTTATGACATCAGTGACAACTCTCTGTATCCACCTTCCATCCAAATGGACTGCTTTATTGAGAATGAGGTGACAGCAGGACAGAGAATGGAATGGAGAACACTGAGTTAAGGTTCTTCTTCCAAAGACGTTGGCATAGAAAGGCATTTAAGACTCAAAATGATGAATCAGTCATGGTGTATACTGTTCATTTGGATTCGTCTTTAAATTTGCTACTCAGAGAAGTTACGCGAAGTAGTAGACAAGGTGTGCTTCTGAACTCCAGTTTATAAATAGGGAAACCAAGGCTCTGAATGGCTAAGATGGTGAGTGATAGGACCTGGTTCTCACACCCTCTGTCTCTCTCTCTAACTGCGTTGAGTGGGTAACTTCCTATTTCTGAAGTTGCCCCTGGTCTGAGTTGGCAGAGAGGAGGAAAGGCAGTGTGTGCATCCTGCTAATTCTTCTATATCATTTATTGCCACGTCTTTTTTATTGTTTGATTGTACGTGAATGCATGCAACTTTCTAAATAACATAGTGTACTTAGTTGTGGAATTTTGGACTAATGAAGTCAAGGATAAAGCATTAAAAGGTGGTAAATAGTCAGATATGAGCAAAAGAGAATTCCATCTGCATGCTAATTTTTTTCCATAGGATTTCTTCTATTCCCACGAATGATAAATATAAATTACTTGACTATTGCTTTAAGTCACAGATGGGAAACTCAGTTTTTCTTTCCTTCTATGAGTCAGATCTATTCCACCATCAAGGAGCTACCCAATGTCAGACATCACCCTTGGCCTCAGAGCTGCCCTGTGCTTCTTCCTGTTTATGTGCTCTGAGCACCTGCTTCACGGGAGAGCCAATCAACACCTGGCCTGTGGCAGCAGGTGGGGTGAGGCCAGATCTCCTGAGAGGACTAAATCAAGTATTTTTCTTTAGCCCCCTTAAACCCAATAAAATAAACGTCATTCTCTTGGGTCTCATAGAGGAAAAAGGATAGCCATGAAATGTAGTAGACTAGATTTCACTTGTTTTTCAGTTGTTTACCCCCTAAAAAAGAATTTTGAGATTTTTATGTGCCTTTCTAAAATTTACCACTAAAATTTTTTCATCATAAGTGTAAATAGTTGAAGAGGATATAATTGCTGGCAAATTATAAATATTGGTGTTTTTTTCAATAAAACTGTTTGATCGCCTTTGAAAATGCATTCAGTGAAATCCAAGTGTTTTGAGTGAATATTCACCATCGTTCATTTTTTAAAATACATGAATAAGCTGTTCTTTAACAGTCAAAAATGTTACATCTTTTTAAAAACTTGTATTTCTATTATATTTCCCCTGTGAAATTTTATCCTGTTACATATTTTTATGTTTAAAAGTCTTTTATTGCTACTGCTATCATAATCCTTTGCAATAAAAATGTGTAAAAATAAATTTTAGAAGTTCCGTGATCAAAAACTCTAAGTAATAGTCTTCTAAATTGATTATTACAATAATTTTTAGTACCAAGTTGATTAAAGCAACATGAGTGTATTAAACATTTTGATAGCTATTAAACACAAAGAGTAAACATTTATTGGAAATGCGTTTCTTAATGAGATGGATGAGGCCTTACTTCCAATTAGTTTAACCCATGGATGAATCTTATTTATTGCTTAAAGGTTCATCATCAGTTCTATTCCTAGTTTTAGTTTTTATGATGTAAGTGGTGAGAAACATTGTCTACATATTACGTGATGGGACAGATGGAGTTCTGTTAGAACAATATCATTTCTATCTTTAAGTCCTGAATTAGCCCAAAACACCAGCAGCGATATTTAGTCATCTCTCGGTTGGTTAGGTCTTGTTTGATTTTGCAAAAAGCAAAGAATTAGTGGGCACCTGACTTCCAAAAGCATTTGTTAACCATTCAACTTTCTCAGTGTATACCAAAAAATGTGTATCAGAAAGGCTATATTAGCAAGACATTAATTGGGTAAAAATTATATTCCTTAAATAATTACTCTTTCACTTAGTGACATGCTGCTTAACTTGATCTACTTAGAAAGTGTTGGTAATTTAGAAATGTTGCTAATTTTAATAAACCTTGGCCTGCCAAACAATATTTTTATATAGTTATGGTAAAAAATGCTTTTATCACATTCTATAAATACATATTCCTCAAACCTTGGATCTGCAGATTTAGTTCATTCAGTGCATAGATAATATGCCCTAATTATCTGTCCTCATTATTCAATCAGCCAGCCAAGGCAGATTTATTTTGTGTCAGAAAAAGTCCGACTTCATTTTTCAATGAACATGTTTTTCGATATGTTAATATGCATCCCTGTGACAACCATATCACTCCTGAATTCAGATTGAATTTGACTAAAATGTAGCTCTGTGAGGACAGGGGTTTTTTGATTTTTTAAAAACTAATTTTTATTGGAGTATAGTTGATTTACAATGTGTGTTACTTTCTGCTCTACAGCAAAGTGATTCAGTGATGAATATACATATACCCACTCTTTTTCAGATTCTTTTCCCCATGAAGGTTATTACAGAGTATTGAGTAGAGTTCCCTGGGCTATATAGTAGGTCCTTACTTTGACTTTTTCTTTTTAAGGGAGTAATTGTTCAATAAATATTTGTCAGAGAAAGAGAGTGATTGAGAGAGAGAGAGATTTGAGAGAGACTGAGACTGAGGATTGGAGCTGGGGAACCCTGAGCTTGTGGCCTGGCTGTGAGAAGGCTGTACAGCCATCAGTAGTCCTCACTGACTTTCTTGGCTCTAATGGGCTGTCTACCTCTTTACAAAAGACCCAAAGCCCTACCCACCTTGGCCTTATTAGTCACCTTGATGACAGGAGGCTTACTTTTAACCCATATATCAAGTTGGTCCTTTCTGGAGCCCTCCGGTGCTGTTCATGGCTCTGGGCAGGTTGGCCCAGTAGATATGCGATGGGTGAGAGTGATGTCTTTCTGCTGCAAAGTAGGAGAAGGAGGTGTAGAAGGGGCAAGGGGGCAGGTGAGTGTGCTGGAATGAACTCCTCAGCACAGGTGTATGCAGACAAATTGAGGACAGAATCTTAGAGAAAGGAAGATTCTGGAAGTTAACTCCCTTAAAACTATGTGTCCATGTCCTTCTTGGAAGGCTTTTTGTGACACTTCAGTTGTATACCTTTCCTAGTTTAGAGAAAGGAATAACTTAAAAGACTGAGGACTGTAATTCGAAGAAGGCTGGAATTTGGGAGGGGAGGGACAGGCCAGTCAAATCTAATGGGCATTGATAGTCAGGCATTCTTCAGGCAGAATATATAATATTTCCCTTTGATTTTAAGTCCGTGGTCTTCCCTAAGACAATGAAAACTATGTATTAGGCATAGCTTGGAGAATGCCACTTCTGGGATTGGTGTGTTCCAGAAGACTGGCTAGGGAAAGGGGAAACAGCATTTACTGAGCAAGTATTATACGTGGGGTGCCTTTGCACTTTATTTCTTGCTTTGCATTAGGGGGCTAAGTGACCCTTCCCAGGGCATATGGCCAATAAGTGGCTGCCTGACTCCAGAGTCCATTTGGGAAGTAGTCTGTCAGCTACTTCCTGCCTCTTCTTGAATCCTCCTGGATCCCAAGGAGTCAGATGATCACAGTCAGAGTATTATCTTGAAAGAAGAGCTCATTTTATTTTTTTTTCTTAGTTGCAAAGGAAATACACGCTCATTGTGGTGATCATGAAAGCCACAGAGAAGCACAAAACAGTAACCAAAAATCATCTGGAGCCTACCCCTCAGAGATGACTATGGACATTTTAGAGTGGATGTATTCCCAAGGAAGGACACATGTACCCAGACTTACACCCAGTCATTTTCACGTCAGAGAGAAAGTTTGTGTGGTTGAGACCAGCCCCTACCTGAGTTTAAATTTCCACTCCCTGTTTACCAGTTTCTTTATCTGTGAAAAGGCAATAATAGTACATACTTCATGGGGTTGTTGGGAGTGTTTCAGTAGCATACAGTAAGCAGGATGGATGGATGATGGATGGATGGATGGATGGATGGATGGATGGATAGATAGGTAGGTAGGTAGGTAGGTAGATTAGATAGACAGACAGATAGGGAGAAAGACAGACGGACAGCTAGCTAGCTAGCTTTCTTTTAGACTTTTCCCCCCTTTGGTTAGCAACATTTCCTGAACATTTTTTTCCCATTTCATTCATCACTGCTGCCCTAGGTATGACTCTTAATCACGTCCGTTGTATGCATGTAACACAATTGACGTGACCGGTTGTCACACTGTTGGGCTCTCAGATTGTTTCCAACTGTTTTCTGTTCTAAACAATGCTGGGATGAACATCCTACTGAATATGACTGATACAGTTAACTTCTAAAAGTGTGATTGCTGCACTGGAATCTACACATTTAAGGCATTTTCAACATGTTACCTAATTTAACTTCAGAAAATTCTACTAATTTATATTCCCACTCTAAATAGACATGAGAATGTCTGTTTGCACAAACCCTCACCGACATTGGTATTATCTTTCTTTTTCATCTTTGCTAATTGGATAAGTTTAAAAAAGTGTAACACATTTTGGTTTGCATTTCTTTGATTGTAAGTGAGGTTTGACATTCTTTTTTATTTCTTTGGACTTAAAAAAAAATCTGACACTGAGAACGCATGCAGGTATTTTTTCTTCTTATGATGCTTACTGTTATTTACTCGCAAGTTTGTATCATCTCTTTTCTGTAGGAGGCATAAAATTAAAGTTCAGCTTTCCTGGAGTAGGTATGTATGCATAAGAGGTTTAATCAATAACTGACAGAGGAAGTGGGGTTCAGAATGCCCCCCGCCCAGGTCTCTGTGGATTATTTCTCTTGATTCTGGCTGCTGCTTCTCTGACAGGTGTACTTCTTAGTACTTCTGAGGACCTGGACCAGACAGCCCTCAGCTCTCTCTCTGCCCAGTGTGCCTTGGGACTCTGGATGCTGCAGAAATACGTATGGTCTGGAGAATGCAAAAGGTCACAGGCTTATTTTTAGATGGGAAAAATAAGACTCCATTTTAAGCATAAAGAATCCTTTAATAGGACCTGCCCCCTTGCTGTGTGGTTTGGATTCTGGTATTAGTCTCTGTCTGTCTCCCTCCCCAACCTACCTTCCCCTCCCTCCCTCTCTCTGTCTCTCTCTGCCTTTCTTTCTGGCAAATTACACTTTCCCATAACAAGAAGTGCTGTCAATAAAGAAAGCAAATGCATAACAAGGAATTTAAATAATAGAAAAAAAATGCCCTAAACCTAGGAAGACCTTCTTGTTTGTAAACTGACAGGGTGAGAAGGATTTTTCTCACTTTACATAGTTGAAACCTCAGCTCATCTGAGTTCTCTTCACTCTGGGTTCTGAAACCTGTGAGAGAATTCCCTGTTGCTTCGGATCCTCCATGTTGGGATTTTGGTCCCCACCACCACCCGCAAATTTTTTTTGTTTTTGACCTCGAGAAAAGATTTCTCATCTTTGGAGAGATTGAAAGAGCCTTAGAGTGAGTCTATGTGAGAGAGACGCAGAGACAGAGAGAGAGGGGGAAGCGGCAGCCAGGGCAACGCCTGTGCCTTTCTCCCATCAGCTCCCCTGTTTCATTTCCTTCCCACCAGGGGCAGAGGCCAGGCCTTGTTAGCCTCTGCTGGAGTGAATTGGAACTATTATCCGTACCTTTTCTCACATTTCAGCCAATTTCTTTCTTCTTCTAAAAGCAATCTGGGATAAGGATAAAGTCTTCCTCAAAGCTGGCTCTATTCTCCACTCCCATGGTGACCTTGTTTTGCATTTTGCAGTTGAAAGGACATGAAATAAACTTTAAAACGTGCCTGATTCAATAAATATTCACGGGCCTCACAGATACACACAAGCCCACATGGTCAGTAGGACCACACTCAGCATATGAAGGCATCAAAGATAAATCTAGTTTGTCTTTGAATTTGAAAAGTTTGCATCTCCCAGCTGGAACCCTCGAGTGGGCCTGCCTTCATATATATTCAATACCAGCACCAATGGGATCCTAATTAATGAGTTTGTTAATTCTTCTTGCCAGCTGGGGACAAAAACTATTGTTAGGTCTCTAGCCATTGTGTGTGTGTGTGTGTGTGTGTGTGTGTGTGTGTGTGTGAATTTGGAATCTCCAGATTTCAAATCATTAGGTCAGCAGATTATATAGTCTTTTCCATCCCCTCAAGATTTTTTTTAAAGGGTAGACATTGTTTCTTATAATGGCTAATCATCAGAAACAACTTTCTTTTTTTTTTTTTTTTTTTGCGGTACGCGGGCCTCTTGCTGTTGTGGCCTCTCCCGTTGCGGAGCACAGGCTCCGGATGCACAGGCTCAGTGGCCGTGGCTCACGGGCCCAGCCGCTCCGCGGCATGTGGGATCTTCCCAGACCGGGGCACGAACCCGTATCCCCTGCATCGGCAGGCGGACTCTCAACCACTGCGCCACCAGGGAAGCCCACAACTTTCTTTTAAGACTGAATGCTATATAATTTTTCATAATGGACACACAGTGATAAATGTTAGATAGTTACGTCCTTGTATTTTCAAGTGACTTACAGAAAACCCGTTCTGTGACATTGGTAAGCACAAGATATTTATATTCCCTTGCTGGGTGCATCCAATAACTCCATTTCAAATTAGAACATCAGCTCCAAGGATGAAAGGATCACTTCTCCGAGTTTAAATCCTAAAGAGGCATCATTCATGAGAACGATTTGCTTGCAGAGATTATCTCTCTGACTAGATGATGTTTTGGATAAAGTAAGAAGTGGGCTGACTAGTTCCTAAATTACAGGTAGGCTACGCTCTGAAACTCTAGGGTATTTTTTCAATATGATACAAGCCCTTTAATTTCTCTGCATGGCATTGTTTTAGCGCCAAGCAAGGCTCCTCAAAGCCCAAGATTAAATTAGGAGAAATCCCCCCTGCTGCTTCTATTGAATTAAGTTAATATAATGAGTTTATTGTTAAATTAAACAAAATGAAACTTGCCATGTGGAAGAAATATGGCTGAGATCGCAGTGGGATGTTGTTTTTCCCTTCCTACCTTGCTTCTATGTTACTTAGAGGTGGCTTATGGGCTCAGAGGCTACAACTCCAACATGCTGACGCACCTTTCCCTGGGAGATGAAAGCCGGGAGTTAAAGTTGGCACACGAAGCAGCACGCAACTTCAAGCTTTGAGGATGGTAAAATGTGGTACCCATCCTTCCTACGACGAACTTCTCCTTCGTAGGTGCAGCTGCCCATGCAGCATGGATGTGGCTTCTGGGTCCCTCCCCTTGCTTCTATTACAAGGGTGAAACCAGCTGACCTACCTCAACAGCCCAGCAGAGAGAGGACCTTATTGGTCAGCAGCCAGCTTCCCAGCTGCCCCTCCTGTCCATTGGCTACCCCGCCCAGCTACAATCTGTTCGATATTTGCTGTCTCCATCATATAACTGGTACCCTTTTCTCTTGTTCACTTGATCTGACTCTTGCCCAGACCTTTGCATGGCTGGGTCCTTTTTGTCATTCTGTTCTTGGTTAAATGTCGCTTCTTCAAAGAGCTGTTTTTCCCTTTGCTACATAGAAGTAGCCCCTTAGTCACACTCTGTCATATTCACTCATTTTATTTATGTCATATTTCTTGCTACAGAATATATCTTCATCACTGGCTGGTGTGTTAACAGCTGCCCACCCCTCTCCCCAGTAGAGTGAAAACTCTATCAAGGCACGGGCCATGGTGGCATCGCCCACTGTATCCCACAATGTCTAGAATGCAGGAGGCACTCAGTAGATACTTGAGGAAAGGGCGTCTTCTCAGTCTGCCTATGTGACCTGGAGCAGGCTTCTTGACCTCTCTGAACTTTAGATCCCTCACTTAGGACAAGGAGATAAAAAATGTGCTTTCTCTGCCTCTTGAAGCCCATATCATACTCAGCCAGCAAGTATGTTATTAACTGTCTGCTGTTCCCAAATGGAAAGCTGAGCTCTAAGCTGAGTTATTAATGACTTTGCTATAGCACACTCTTCCCTTCCCACAAGGATTTGTAATTCACTTTTCAAAAGCATCATTTCCTCCAGCAGACCATGGATTAGAAAGTATCATCTCTATCCCAGCAGTGACTAATATAGTGATGAGCTGGCAAGTGGGTGAAATGGCAGGCCAGAACCAGAATGTTGGGAGGACCTTCAAGAAACTATTGGGTCAAACATTTGTTCTTTAATAAGGAAATTTAAAATGAAGAGTCCTCCGCAACCTACTTGATACTCTTTATTAACCTACTCATTTGAGAGAAAGTTTTTTTATTTTTATTTTTTAGGTTATTTTTAATTAAACAATTATCTTGAATCTGAATCTGAAAAAGAATATAAAAATATATATGTATAACTGAATCACTTGCTGTACACTTGAAACTAACACAACATTGTAAAGTATACTTCAATTTTAAAAAACTCATCAAATTGTACACTGTGAATAAATGCTATTATACCGATTAACCCTCAAAGCTGTAGGAAAACACTTATTATTTTTTATTTATTTATTTTTTTTGCGGTACGCGGGCCTCTCACTGTTGTGGCCTCTCCCGTTGCGGAGCACAGGCTCCGGACGCGCAGGCTCAGCGGCCATGGCTCACGGGCCCAGCTGCTCCGCGGCATGTGGGATCTTCCCGGACCGGGGCACGAACCCGTGTCCCCTGCATCGGCAGGCAGACTGTAGGAAAACATTTTTTAAAAAAATAACTATTACAAGTTAAAAAAAATTTTTTAAAGATTCTTTTGAGCTGGGAAGAATCTTAAAAATCATTTGCTGCAGACTTCACACCTTACAGATGAGGAAACTGAGGCCTGCAGAGGGTTAGATATTTATCCACGGAGTCCTCACTTGTTTGTGACCAGAGGGTCTACCCAGGCCTCCTTATTCTCTGGCTTATCCCTTCCCTCTTGGCTGGCTTCCCTTCTCAACTGCCCACCTGAATTTCTCCTGCTTTCACTTAATTTTCCAAGAGCCTCTTATAAAAAAGTCACTCATGTACATGATGATAGTCATCAGGGTGCCCTTTTTCTTTTCTTCTGAAGTCACAACCACCCTAATTCCACTAATCTGTCCTCACTCGATCTGTTTTCCATCTAGTTAGTGATCTGTTTTCCATCTAGTTAGCGGCTTTGTTCCTCCAGAGTAAATCCTGTCTTCTTCCTCTGCCCCTCCCGTTGCCGAAATTTGGCCTCTGTGCACTAGTGCTGAATAGAAATGCGGAGACAGAGTTTTGGGTGAAGTAGAAAAGAATAGCTTTGTTGCTTTGCCAGGCAGAGGGGGCCACAGCGGGCTAATGCCCTCAACACTGTGTGTCCCACCCTGGAGGCCGTAGTGAGGAGTCACGGTGTTCAAGGAGTAGGGCGTGGTCAGCTCATGGACCTTCTTCTGATTGGTTGGTGGTGAGGTAATTGGGAGGCAGCATCATCAACCTTCTGGTTCCAACCGGTCTGGGGTCTACGTGCTTGTGGACAGCAGACAGTTAACTTCTTCCACCTGGTGGGGGTTTCAGGCTCTGCAATACAGCTCAAAGGACGTGACTCAGGATTATCTCTAGCCCTTGCGGAGGAACTAAAGGTCCTTGACTTTGTTTAATGGCTAAACTATTATTATTTTGGCTTGCTTGACTGTTTTCCAATCTTTCTGCAGTTTCTCACTTCCCTGATTAAATTTATTCTTTTACTAAAGTTTTTCTACAGACAAGAGGCAGGTGGAGGACATGGGTGGAGGTCTATTCTGGGAAGGCCTCATAGGGTCCTGCTCGTTACACTCCTTAGAGGGCAGTGGCCAGACATCACCTCGCCCTGCTGCTCTCCTGAGCATTCACCTCTCAGCCTGTGATCCCTTGACTTCGGACTTCTCTCACCAGCCTTATTGTCAGTTTCAGCTATGGAAGGTTCACTTTGCATCTGATAGCATGCCTCGATGCCTCTCATCTTTTATATTAGTTGGCTGGTCAGTAGGACAGTCTGTTCTCAACCTTAAAATTTGTGTACTTATCACCTAAAAATGTCCAGTTAATGTTAGGTAAACCTGTATAAACCACATGTTAGGCTGATTAAAGTATGATTTAGTATAATGAACATTTTTATTTAGTGTAACGAACATTTAAAAAATTCTTGCCATCGTCATCAAGAAGGACTAAACATCCAATGTATTTTCCAAAAAGATCTTCTTCAGCTAATAATAAAAAAACCCTAACTGCTAAGTATATCCTATAATTTTAATCTGTTAAGTGATCCGAACTGTGAAACGTTCATGCTAAAAAACAGTTTGCCTTTCCAGCTGTTGATCTGCTCTAAACATTGAACGTTACTGAACAGGAAGTCTTCCTTGCAGCCTCAAAGTAGTTCTCACTGTTAGGATGCTTTTTGAGGAGGGATGAGGGGCAGACTAATTTTTTTGTCTGCAGTTCAGCTGTTTTCATTTTCTTTTAACATATAAAGTCTGTTTAGAATTTGCCCCCAGAACCTGATGTAATTCTAAATGGCCACAAGCTGGTTTTCATGGTCCTCTATTGGGAAAGGGTGGAGTCTGCTTTGAAGCTAGCAGAAGAAACAAGAACCCAGCAGCAAAATCCCTTCCTTCCCTTCTTGTCCACATGCACAAAGGCTCCATGGATCCTTTTGAAGGCTGAGCCCCAAGCTACACATGTACATGAAGCCATGATAGGACTGGGGACAGGGAGAGGTGGGGAGCAGAGGTAGTTTAAGCTTGAACACCTGTGTGAGGGCAGGTGTGTACACAGCCTGCCATATAGTGAAGAGCGTGTCTAAAATACAACATACCTGCTCCTTTCAAATATATGAAGATTTCTCCATGTGATATGGGGATATTTTTTATTTGGCTTCAGAGATAAACTAATATCCATGAATTATGAGCTACCAGGACAAAGATTTCAGCTCTGTGTTGGGAAGAAATCCTCTAAGAGTCTGGGCTGCCAGTAACGGGGTGGACCTTAGCGGTAGAAGCTCCCCGTCTCTAAGAAGAACCTCCACTTTCAAAGTGCTCCAGGAAACCTCCCACAGCAGTGTCTTAAGGCCCCACACACAAGGGGATGAACCTTTCCATCACACAGTGAGGATTTTTAACTACTCCACAAACAACTGTTACTCAATTTTGTTTTCTATGCCAGAGGACCAAACAAGATTTAATTTCAAATGAAATTCTGCTTTAAAAAAAAAAACAGACCAAAAACCTGCTCGGAAACCACGACGCCTTATGATTATTCAGCTCCCTTCTAGCTCTGGGGTGCTGTCACTGTAGTAGAATCCAGGATAGTTGGACATTGGGTTCTAGGTCCCCAAAACAACCACTGTCTCTCAAGTGGGTTCAGTTCTGTATATGGGCAGTAGTAAGTCACCCATGTTCAGTGTGGCTGGTGGAGATCTGAACGTCCTATTGGCGTCTGTTCATTGTGACTCTCTCGAGGGACAATATGTTGGAGACATGAGCAAGAACATTGGTTTTGTTTTGGTTTATTAAACATAAGAATTGGTTTCCATGGGATTATGGTTCTTTTACCTTATCATTGGCAGTTCTTAGAGCTACAGAGAGATGGATGACTTGCCAATCAGTGAAGCACAGTTAAAAATTGCCTTTGAGAATATTTATTCTAGGAATGGGGTATCAGCAAACATGAATTAGAGTTTTTAAAAGCCTAACTATTATAGAGAAGATATACATGAGTACCTTCTAAGGAGATAAAGGTGTGTAGTTAAGTGTAACACTAGACTATCTTAATTTTTAAAAACATACTTTGTTTGAGAAGGAAGCTTTCTCAGGGGAAAAATATTTTTCTGAAGATATTTTAAAACACTAAATATTACTTTGTAGAAAGTTGATTATAGATATAAATAACGTATTTGTTTTAAAATATTAGTAGACGGCTTCCCTGGTGGCGCAGTGGTTGAGAGTCCACCTGCCGATGCAGGGGACATGGGTTTGTGCCCTGGTCCGGGAGGATCCCACATGCCGCGGAGCGGCTTGGCCTGTGAGCCATGGCTGCTGAGCCTGCGCATCTGGAGCCTGTGCTCCACAGCGGGAGAGGCCACAACAGTGAGAGGCCTGTGTACCGCAAAAAAAATAATAATAATAAATAAAATATTAGTAGAGGACAGCATTTAAAACACGAATAATGAAAAACTGAAAGGAGAAACAGACTTGAGAGCCAGATGATCCATGTTTGGCAGAAATGGCTACGTATTCTTTGGAAAATTGCTTTCCTTCTGTGAGCCTCAATTTTTTTTTTTTTAAACATCTTTATTGGAGTATCATTGCTTTACAATGGTGTGTTAGTTCCTGCCGTAAAACAAAGTGAATCAGCTATACGTATACATGTATTCCCATATGCCCTCCCTCTTGCGTCTCCCTCCCACCCTCCCTATCCCACCCCTCTAGGTGGTCACAAAGCACCGAGCTGATCTCCCTGTGCTATGTGGCTGCTTCCCACTAGCTAGCTGTTTTACATTTGGTAGTATATATTAGTCCATGCCACTGTCTCGTCCCAGCTTACCCTTCACCCTCCCAGTGTCCTCAAGTCCATTCTCTACATCTTGAGCCTCAATTTTTATGTTGATTTAATAAGGGAATTAGACCAGATAATCCAATGCCTTTTCACCTCTTAACTTCTTTCATTCTCTTCCTGAATTGAGCAAGTGTTCTTATTCCATCTGCAAATCAGTAGTAGTTGAAACAAACCAACCACACTACCAGCCAGTACTCCCCACATCATGGCTTTTGAGACTAAGTCAAACACCTAATATACTTTACTTTCAGATTATAAGAATAGTAGTAACTGGTCAGCTCATGTGTAACATACAACATTATCATCTCTCCCTCCAAAAAAAAAAAATCTTTCTGAGCTACTCTGAATTATTACAAGCTCCTAAAATGTATCTGAGGATCATATAGGAAATATTTTCAGTTCTTTGGAAAGTATTCCATTATGTAAAGGATAACTGATGAAGTGATGTAATGTATGTTTTTTTCTGTGCATTTTTACAGTGACAGCCGCTTCAGTAGGCTGGTCTAGATGTAGACACAGTACTGGAATGTGAGCCCTTACATTGTAAATTTTTATGCAGATATAATTAAAACAAAATGCACAGATCTTATGATTCAGTTCAGTGAGTTTTGACAGTTGTATATGCTCATGTAATCACCACTCAAAATAAGATCTAGAACATTTCCATCCCTATAGAAACTTCCCTTATGTGAGCACTTGTTTTAGTATCTTAGTTCCTAATTTTTGTCCTTTTTGTTCAATTATCAAATAATCCATGAAGAAGAATCACAGAGAAAGTGGACAGTTCAATAAGGAACTTGGATTGCTCCTTACAGGAACACTCTCTTTTCCTTGAGTTTGATTCAAAGTATTAATTGCTTTCCTTGAACTGAATATCCAGATGCACGCTCCTTTTGTCATGCTCATAGTCTGTGTGTGGACAAAATGTGTAAGTAAATATGTGTGGCATACTGTTTTGTCTTAGGGACCATTCACAGAGCAGCCTTCACTGTCTTGTGGGGAAACATCAGGGTATTCTGCCAGGGTGTCCACAGACTCCAGTTTGATGAGGTGATCTGAAAAGAACTATCCATCAGGCATTTTCTGGTGGCCTTGAGTTGGGCCATTACATGTGCACTCAGATACCTGGGGACAAGAGTCCTTGTGTTGCAGGCTTTTCACTGAGTGAGCTAGATGAAACCCCACCAGGCTGAAAGGAGAGCTTGTCAATTAGGGGAGGATGTTGGGGAGGGGGGGATGGAGGAACAAGTAGAGGAAGATTCTTCTCCCAATGTCACCTTTATCAGAACCTGGAGCCCAGAGGTGGAGGGGGTTGCTGGTGAGTTCCTGAAGGCCTGGAGGCCACACATTGGCCAAGAATCTCTCAGCAACAGCTCCGGAAGATCTGCCACACCTGAGGCAGCTCCTCATTTATCTGAGCCTCTGTGCCCGGACTGCTAACAACCAGCTCAAATTGGCTGATTTTTCCACATTTGTCAGGGAGCCAGCTGCACTGGTTCAGCTGAGCATCTGCAGAAAGGGAAGCAGAGAACTAGGAGAAAAAAAAAAAAGCTTTTAAGTCATTATTCTTATTCATTTCCCTATTCTCTGCCCCACCCCCTTGCAGTCTCCACTGCCATGCCTCCTCTTCTTCTTCTTTTTTTAAAAATCTTTTTATAACAATCTTTTCCTTTATGTGGTGAGAGCCCTTGGCATCCTTCCAGTGACCTGTCTGTAGAGACATACTCCTCCCTTATAATTAGGCCTTTGTTACACCACTCCCTGATTTTCTTCTCTTTCTTTCCTTTTTAAAGCTTCTGGCCCTTGACACCCCAATGCCCCAGTGGAATAACCACACTTGTTAAAACGAAAGGTCTTCAAAAGGGTGATAAAGTTGGCTTCCTCAAGTAGGCCTGTGGGTTCATTCAGGCCTGTGGTTACAATGGACGAGGGCATGGAAGGACCCAAAGTAAGACGTGTGTTGAGATGTCTTCATTCTTGTCGCCACCTCACCTACAGAGCTCGCCTAGCATCCCAGTCCCTATTCTTGGGCCTGTTCATTTCTGGATCACAATTTCTATATTTCATCATTCTTGGGTTATAATCATACAGGTTTCTGGGCAGGAGGATGGGATTTCTCGTTGTCAAATACTTCTGAAAAGACAGAAAGAGCTAAACCCCAAAGAGGCAGGGGGAGCCAGGGATGGAGGTGAATGCAGCTAGACTCCATTCTCCTGGGGCTCATGCAGTGATGGTCAGAGGAGAAGGGACACACTGTGATTAAGCTCAAGAAGGGAGATACAGATCTGATTATTTATACAAATACTTGGTTGCATTCCATTCAGTCCTCTTAAAGAAAATTGGTACCAGGGTATATGTAGTAACAGCTACTACATTTGAGGGGACTTAGAGTGAAAGCCTGGAAATCTCACAGTCACTGAAGTCTTCAGAATATAAAGAAGAAATTATGAGAGGCTTTAGTTTTCCTGCATCAGGATTGGTGATGTCCCATTCTGCTCCCTTTGTTTTGAAATCTGTGGTTCATAAACAAATGCCAAACAGGCTAGATAGCCACTCTTGGTGATCTCTCTTTCTTGAAGGTGGCTTTTAGAAACGAAAAGCTTGCCCAGTCCAAACTTGGACATGATATCAGATTTTTGTTTGTCCTCAGATTGATTTCCTTATTAACCCAAAGTGTTACCAAGTAACACTTAGTGGGCTTAAATCAGATGAGAGATAAAACTAAGGTTTTGGGCTTCCCTGGTGGCGCAGTGGTTGAGAGTCCGCCTGCCGATGCAGGGGACACGGGTTCGTGCCCCGGTCTGGGAAGATCCCACATGCCACGGAGCGGCTGCGCCCATGAGCCATGGCCGCTGAGCCTGCGTGTCCGGAGCCTGTGCTCCGCAACGGGAGAGGCCACAACAGTGAGAGGCCCGCGTACCGCAAAAAAAAAAAAAAACTAACTAAGGTTTTGTTCCCACTTTTATGGATTTTAGGGGTTTGGGGTGTAGATTGTATTTCATTCCCCTTTGAAAATTATGTGTCTGTGGAGTATTAATTGTAAGGAAAAAGTGGGGTCTTTTTTTTTTGGTGGGGCAGGGGTAAACAGAGATCCACCCCCAAGTTGTCTTTATAACCAGCCTCCTAGTAGAACTATTTATAGGTGTGTAGTTAAAGAATACCAAATGCTCTTCCTCATGGTTTAAGAGATTGAAGTTAGGTCCCTTGGGACAAGTTTGGATTGGGTGAATGAAAATTAAATGGGGTATTGATTGTAAAGGCATGTCTAAAACATTGAAGCTAGATCCCAGGTTTGTAACTTGCTTCGTAAGTTACTTAGCCAGTCTTTGAAAGAGGATCGTTAATACCTTTGTCACAATAATTTGGTGAAGATTAATGAGATCTTGTGTATGAAGTGCCTGGTAGGATGCTAGAATAATGCACAGACTAGCCATTTTTCAAAGGCCTGCAGTGTGCTTTTTCAACTTAGAAAAGTTACCCCTATCCAAGTAAGAGCTGAGTTTAACAATGAGAAACTGTAGGTAACCAACTGCTGTGTATGTTGTTAGGTATCCCATGCCAAGGACAGGTAAGTGTAGAAGAGTGTGACCATGGCTTCCAATTCAAAATAGTCTGGTGACTAGAGGGGAGGGTGTAGGTGCGTGAGACACCTCCAGTCTATGGATCACTTGTTTTCTGCTGAAGCGCTTGGAGGTTTTGAATCCAAGAAAGCCTTTTCCTATAAACACAGTGAAACAGTGTTTTAAGTATCAGCTAGGTACCCAAAGTAAACTTTTTTTTTTTAAAGCACAGACTGACTTTTGCTTGCTTAGCATCTATAGTATTTTTTTTTCTGTGAAACAGTGCATTCTGATGTCTAGGTAGAAATCATTCGCCTACATCTCCACAACTTATGTGAGTGGTTCTCTGACAAGTTCTGTGGTATCACAGGCTCTGACTGTGGGATAAGGGCTGACAACAGATGGGTAGATGCTCATGGAGATAAACTTGAACCTTTTCAACAACTGAGGCTGCCGGAGAGGGAAGCCATCCCACTGTAGTTCCCCAGCTAGATCTAGACCGGATCCTCAACTCTAACTGGGGGACAAAGGGTTCCTGACTATCTTTGTTCCTATTCTTATATATGAGTTATCTATAAATTGAAAGTATGTTGTGTCAGGTAGGACCCACCCTCTGTGAGTTGTAATGACAGATTTGTAATGCACAGGTTATGTAGGTCTGTAATCCTCCGGCAAATGTAGGAAATACAAATACCAAGATTTCCCCTCCGTGAATGCCAATGCTTCTTAAAATATGATCCCTGGACCATCAGCATCTCCTGGGAACTTGTTAGAAATGCAAATTCTAGAGCTTCACCCCAGACCCCCTAAATCAGAAACTGGTGATAGGACCCAGCCTGCTAAGGGTGTCTAGTGGACACTAGAGTTTGAAGGTTACTAGTGTAAGTATAGGATTCTTGTCTATACTGCAGTCTTTGGGGCAAAGGATGCCTGTGGAAAGTGGGCTGAAGAGAGTTCTGTGGACAAGATGAGGGGCTCAGTAAACTTTTATGGCTTTTATTGGAAATTTATTTCTGAAAGTGGGGATGCCAGATAAAATCCAGGAAGCCCAGTTAAATTTGAATTTTAAATAAAAAAATAATTTTTTAGTGTAGGTGTGTCCCATTTGATGTCCTGTGTTTTTATTTGCTACATCTGGCAACTCTGTCTGGAAGTAAAGTTGGGTTGTGTAGAAACTTGGCAGACACCATCTTAAACAAGTGATCAAGGTTAACATCACTAGTGATAAACCATGTTAATATTATATGCTCCCTGATAAGACGTGATCAGAAAAGCACTTCACCTCTTGAGCTGTTTTTCTGCAAAGTCCATAACCTTAATTTAATCATTAGAAAACATCAGACAAACCCCAACTGAGAGACTCTTCAAAAGTGTCCAGGTCATGAAAAACAAAGATTGAGAAACTGTCACCAATTGAAGGAAAAAAGCAGACATGGATGACTAAATGCAATGTGGGATTCTGGACTGGATCCTGGAAAGAAAAAAAGACGTTAATGGGAAAACTGGCAAAAGTTGAATGAAGTCTAATGTTCAGTTACTAGTAATGTACTAGTAATGTTAATTTCTTTGTTTTAAGAAATGTACTGTGGTTATATGTGACATTAACATTAGGGTAAGCTGGGTAAAGGCTATATGGAAACTCTCTGTACCGTGGGTCCTCCTTATCCAAGGGTTCGGAATCCATGGATTCAGCTCCATATCTGTGGATGTGGGACCCATGGATACAGAGGACCACCTGTACTACACCATTTTATATAAGGGACTTGAGCAGTCGGGAATTTTGATATCTGCAGGGTGTCCTGGAACAAATCCCCCATGGATACCAAGGGACAACTGTGCTATTTTTGCAGTTCTTCTGTAGATCTAAAATTATTTCAAACTGAAAAAATTTTTTAAAGTTGGATTGGGTATACATTAAGAGCTTTGTGAGTACCACCTTCCTTTGTTTTCTTATGGAAACAAATATTTTATTTAAATGCTGAACTGTGTGAGAACATTTAGATGAGTTACAAACACATGGGACATGGATCATCCAACGCTATAGGGGCCAGAAATGTTGCAGTAGTTTTAAATCTGCCAGAGCAAATGTAGTCTTCTCCATGAGGGTATAATGTGTTTTGCCTGGACACTCATGGGAATCCGTATTTACTGTTATGGCTTATTCACCCCAAGTTGACTGAGATGGATGGCTGGGAAGGAGGAGAGTAGAGCAGTGGGATGGCTGTGTAAGAGGACACTGCAAAAGGATGGCTACTCAGGTATCTTGGTTGTTCTGGAAAATTCTATTAAATTGCCCCAGTTTAGAGTTTTATCTGCGAAGTTTGGTCTGTATAAGCCCATGAGGCTGTGGATGAGACAGTAGATTTTTCAGCCAAAGAGATTTTCACAGTGCCAGCTTGCAAACGGTTGACCAACTTTTTCTGGACCTCATGGTTTCAGATAAAAACCTTCTGGTAGTGCCTCTACTTGTAGGCATTTGGATCAGGCTGTGAGTTTAGTTTATTCCCCATCCCCTCCCACCCCACCCCCTTCAGTCGTTCCTTTATTTCCTTGCATGGGGATGTGTATGAAATGATAGGTCCCCAGACCACAAGGACTGTGGTGTCGTCTTCCTAGAAACTGAGATGGTCAGCACCCTCCCCACAACAAAAGGCCTAATGACTGCAGTTAGCACCTCTGTGGAGGTTTAGGTTAACTTCATCCCTAGCTCAGTTCTTAAAAATGAGTGTGGCCTAAATCCTACCATTAGTTGGAACTCTGTGTCTCAGACAAGTCTCATTTTCAAACTGTCCTCACCATCATTCCAAACCCATGGGCCTTTTCAGTGCCATTTCCTCCAGCAGGGCTCCATTTTTCTTCCCTGTTTGAAACTCTTGTGCTTATTAATAAAATATTTAAAAGCATATATTATAGTACTTAGATTTTTTTATACTGATTTTTTTCACTAAACACTGGTTCATATCTGCTTCTCCAAAGACTTGATTTTATTTATTCACTTATCATAATTCTCTTATTTCATATTGTTAGATAATAATTTATTAATATCAAATGTTTAAGATTTATCAGTAATTTATGTTGATATTTCTTATTGTTTGGTTGTTTCTAACTTTTTACCATTTTAAATAACAGTGGGATTTATATTTTTAAAACATGACTAGTTTTAAGTTCTTTTTCATCTTTTGAATCATTTTTATTAGGGAAAACTCTTAGGTATAGTATTATTGGACACAAAAACTCTTAAAATTTTTAGGACTTTTGATATATATTGCCTGTCATTTTAATTTTTGCATGTCTACAATGACCCCAAATGTCCTCTGTTATCCTCACTAATCCACGCCTGTCGCCTCTCTGACCACCCACGATGAGACTCCCCTCACCCAGTGTGTAGTTTCCAAATAAGTTCTACCTACTTCTTGGTTCCATCTCTAGTGTTTCTTTTTTTCTTTCATTTATTTATTCATTCAACAAGCAGTCCCACTTGCTTTAATGGTATTATAGTTTTGCTCTTTGGTTTTTGGCTAGAAGTCAACTTGATACTGGAAGTTCTGCTCTCTTCCCACTTGCTTCTGGGAAGAAGAATGAGATGGTTATTTTCTCCTAGGTATAATTGATGTCTTCTCAACAGGGTTTCCGTTTGTTTTTAAAATTTTTGTATTTGCAGTACGCATCCAATAGTTATTGAATAAGACTCATTCTCGCTAATTTGAAAAACAGTTGTAAATATACAGATAAGGATGACCTGGGATTTGGTGACACAGCACTTTTACTTAGTAACTCACTTTAGCTAAGTAGATCTAAGGTTTATAATTTGACTTCTACATGCGTGATATTTTGAGATTCCATTTATTTTAACTCCTTTATAGCATCTAGTGCTTGGTACCGTCAGGTGTTGAATTGGTGCATGTTAAAATAATGGTCCAAGTATTTTTGCTTTGTTGGAAGCCTGGGAAACTTGCTTGTGCAGTTGGTGGGTGTTCAGGTGTAGGTGGCTCTATGTTCACACACTGGAGGTTATAACTTTGTAATTGCATACATATATATTACCATATTTTAAACTGTTTGTTACCTCATTCAGAGAACCCAAAATCTTCCAGAGTTCACTGTCTCACAAGTTTACTTTTCTCATGAATGGTCAGGATAAATGTGTTTACTGTTTGATCAGCCATTTCTTATCCAGGAATAATAGGCTTTGAAGGAATTACAGCATTTCTTAACAGCGTATAGGACTCGCCATTATATTTTACTTTTTATTGTTTCCACAATTTACTGCGAACAACACAGGAGTAGAAATTTACTGATTTTCTACCTCTTAATGACTGAGTTACTGCCCAGTCATAATGTGAGACAAGTATAATATACCTTAAAACAATGGCTAATAAAAAAAAAAAATCACACAGAAGCCTTCCTAATTCCAGGCTATCCTAACACTTTTATAGTATTAATTGTCAAATTAAAATTTCATTTATTATCTCATTAAGCCCTCTGAGTACATAAAGTCTGCATGAGGGTGTAATTGGAGCTTTTTAAAATAAAAGTTATATTTGATCTAACAGGATAAAGTCTGTTGCTACTGATTTGCCTGGGAAACAGAAAGCTCAGATCTCAGCAGGAGCCAAATGAAACTACTGGTTCCACAAGTTCAAATTAGTGTTATTAATCATATGACCTCAGGGTGTTTGAGTTGAGGTTAAAAGTTAGCAATATTCTACAAAATAATTATTCAGTGAATTTTTAGCCCAAGAAGCCCTAGGTTTAGTGGACAGACTATAGAGTTGGCAACCAGGTAGACCTGGGTCCCAATCCTAGGTCCACCAATAACAAGCTGAATGACCCTGGGCAGGGTACCTACTTTCTCTCAGCCTCAGTTTCTCCATCTTATAGCAGTTTACAGCAGCAGTTCTACTGCTAGGTCTATGCCCAAGAGAAACAAAAACAAATGTCCTCCAGGAAGTTTATATGTGAATGTTTATGACAGCACCATTCATAATAGCCAAAAAATAGAAACAATCTAAGTGTCAATCTATTATCTGGTGAATGTATAACAAATATGTATATGTATATATACATACACACATATATATACACACACAATGTAATATTATTCACATAAAAGAATGAAGTACTCATACATGCTACAACTTGGATGAACCTCAAAAACACTCTGCTAAATGAAAGAAGAAGCCATACACATAAGTTCACATATGATATGATTTCTTTTATATGAATTTCCAGGATAGGCCAATCCATAGAGATTCTATCTAAGCAGGTTAGTGATGAGGAGAGAGAAGAATGGCAGTGATTACCTAAGAGGTTTGGGGTATTTTTCAGGGGTGGTAAAAATGTTTTGAAACTAGAGAGAGGGATGGTTGCTCAACATTGTGAATGTACTAAATGCCACTGAATTGTATGTACACTGTAAAATGTTTAATTGTATGTCATGTGGATTGCACCTCAATAAAAATAATGCAGTATGGATACCTCTCACTCTGAAGTTTATTAGGATTTAATTAAGGTGACATGCACACAGCAAGCACTCAAAAAAATACCATTTTCTTTATTCTGCCTTTATCACTGCCCATCCCTCTGCGCTTTCTGGATGATTCCTTCTTGGGTGGAAAAGAAAAGAGTGAGATAATAGTATTTTCAACTGAAAGTGAGTAGAAATGAAGAGGGAGGGGTGCAAATACCAATTTCTGTGCACCTGGAGTAGATCAATCGAGGTCAGCCCTTTAAGATGTTGTGTCTGTTAAAGCACATTGTATACCTTGTCTAGAGTGTTTCAGGTGGCCTTTAAACACCGCACCATAGAGGGATGGGAAAGGATGCAGACAGCTACAACGTCGAGCACTTCATCAAGAGCAGGCATTTGCCAAAGAAGCAGTGAGTCATAGTTCTAATAGTTTAGCAACAGGATTTGCCATGGTTGATAGGCTGTTTGTCAGCGAGGCAAGTGTTCTGCCTTTGGCTATGACTTTTATATATTCTTTTCAACAGAGGCAGAACAGCAGAACAACAAAAATCCCCAAACAGTGCACTCACTTGTCGAAAAATAGGCATTTCCTGAGCCGAATGAAGGTAATTGCCTTTTGACCCAGGAGGTTATCGGTTCATTTTCAGAAGCATCAAATGTGACTCCCCTGCCATTAGTATACTGTGACTGATCATGGGGATGTTTGCTCCTGGTTTTTCCACCCCAAGGGGAATTAATATTTCTACCTGATTCTAGAAATAGGTTAAGCTATCACTTAACCACCAGTATCTGCTCTCTCCTAACCGCCCTTTCGACCCTACCAGACCTGCTGGGGGGTTCTGCCTGCACCCTTGATCTTACTCTTCCCACTTAGTTGCCCCATGAAATGTGGTTTGCCAACTGCCTGGGGTCCTTGGAATTGTACAGAATTGTGCCTATGCTCCATACAGTGGCAGGCGTGAAAACAGAGCTGGAGTGGGTAAGCACTTCTCAACAGCAAGGAGGACAGCAGGTAAAGATGCCATGAAGAGAAGGATGCAATTGGACTAGGGTTATGAGTGCAGTACAGCTAATCAATCAGTCAGTATTTGCACTTGAGCATCTTCTGTATGGAGAACGCTTGCTATGATTAAAGAGGACTTGAGTTCAAGGCCAGACAGGCTCATTACTAGCTGTGTGGCCTCCAAGAGGTATCAGTGACTCTGGGCCTCAGTTTCCTAATCTGTAAACAGGAAGTAAAAATCTCTCCTTTTCAAGGCTATTTTGAGAATTAAATGAAAGCAACCCAGTACCATCACAAAGCAAGCACTAAGTGAACACTCAGCAAAATAGAGTCTCTGCTTCAGAGATATGGGATGCCCTCACAGCCCTTAAGGATTTTGGAGGGAGCTAAGGCCAAAACTCCTGAACTATTGCACCATCCTACAAGTGCTAAAGGATGTGTTTCTGATTGTTGTGTTTTTGGTATTCATGAGAAAAGAGCATTAGCCAAATAGACGATTGGAATAATAAAAGTTATAATACCCACCATATCTTGCACCTCTAATCCTCACAATGATCCAGAATTTTATAGTGATGAGTCTATCGCTCAGATTAAATAATTTGTCCCCTTTGGGTCTGGCCAACCTCAAAGACCATGGTTTTCTTACCACCCAGTAGTGTTTTGGAAAGAAGCCTTTGTAGAAGAGGTAGAGTATGAGTTGAACCTGGAAGAATGAACAGAATTGGATAGACCTTGAGTGTATCTTAGGTAACCATGATGGGAAAGACCATCTTCAGGAAAGGAGGAACACCTGGGACAAAGGCCCGGAGAGGAGAATGACATCACCCAACAATAAAGCCACAATCCTTGTGGAGTGGGAGGAAAGAACGAGACCTTACAACCCCAAGTCTTCAGTCTTAAAATCTGTTCTGAGCATTAATTTCCCCAACTGACCACAGCATGTTGCCAGCATCATCCTTTCCGTTTTATGTGATTACAGTCTTTCCGTAGAGAGCCTAGTTTAGCCTCCACTAAAGGAACATTTGGCATTTCTGAAGATCAGAAGTAGCCTAATCCAAAGTGCTTCAATCACCCAGTCTGAGGACTGTGCTAAATGAAAGTCTCAATGACTTTAGGTACTTCTGTGTCCCCCTAAACTGAGACAGAACCGATATTTCAGGAAAGACTGGAAATTGGTGTGGCCTTATGTAACCCTTCTGGCTCAACCAGATCCCTGTGCAACCAACTTGGAAAAAGTTGTCCTGCATTTAGAGACAAATATACATCAATAACAACTGCAGCGTGTGATGTGATTTATGATCTAAGCACTTTTAGTGCCTTTCGAAGACTCAAGGTTTGTGTCTTGCTGGGCAAAGTGACCTTGAACAGAGGCCTTCACCCTGCCTCTAAGAGCCTTGTATTGCTACCTGGTGAGCCCATGTCTGAAGTTCCAATGGCCAGTGACAATTGCCAGTTTCTTGTCCAGCCAGCCTTCTTCTCTGCCCTGACTTGCTGTGATCACCCAGGATTTTGGCTAGTTGATGAGGTGGCCTCAAATTGTTCAGGAATGTGAAAAGCAAGAACCTAGAGACTGATGGTTTGCAATGTCTAATTCTAGTAAGAGAAAACCACACAAGTCAGTGTCATGGGTTAGAAATTATGGGATCCCGGGCTTCCCTGGTGGCGCAGTGGTTGAGAGTCCACCTGCTGATGCAGGGGACACGGGTTCGTGCCCCGGTCCAGGAAGATCCCACATGCCACGGAGTGGCTGGGCCCATGAGCCATGGCCCATGAGCCTGCACGTCCGGAACCTGTGCTCCGCAACGGGAGAGGCCACAGCAGTGAGAGGCCGGCGTACCGCCAAAAAAAAAAGAAAGAAAGAAAGAAAGAAATTAGAGGATCTCATTGCCTTTACTCCAAATCCAGGGTCCTGTGTCCTAGTTCTACCTACCCATGTCTTACACAAGGCCCCCTGGGAAGTCTTAGTTTCTCATGAATGGGACTCTTCATCTCTAAGTTTAAGTGGCTTGATTTGGCTTAGCCATGGTGCTCTCCAGTTCCCACAGGCTTCAAATGCTATAGAGGTTTTAATTTAAAGCTTTATGTAAATTCTTGATTTTGAAGAACTCCTTGATTTAAGAAAATGTATTGGACTGAACTCCTTGCCTAGCTTCAGCACAAGGTTAATTTTTCATACATGAGCCCAAACATTGTCTTCACCCATTTCCAAATAGAAGTATGGCTTTTGAAAATAGAGATACTGAAGTTTAATAAGGGTTTAGTTTTTCTTAATTTGATCAAATATTCTGATTACTTTCAGTGCCAAACATTTTAATTTAGTTTTCTCTTAGTCAGGAGCAAGCTCTTCTATTTAATTTTGAAATGAGAAGACATTTAATTTATGTTTTCTCCTTCACTCAAAGAGTCTACCAGTCACACTATTTAAATTCTAAATCCCTTCTTTAAGGAACTTCAAAGCCAAGGAGGAAATGAAAAGATTTTAATCCACTTCCTGATCTTACCCCTCATAATGGAAAGGGTGCCTATATTCAGATAAGAGAGATGCAAAACCTTAGGAGAATTTACAACGCCTTTTGTTTCCCAATTTTAGGCAACTCAATCCTAGGATTTTCTCCCATTCTTCGCCTATAATTTGTTACAATTTAAAGTGCCTCTTGTTCCATAAATGCTGCTCAAACCACTGTAGTCTATAGTGATCACTCTGTTCCTCCATATTCAAATAGTAAATGTTGCCCAAACCTTTCATTTCCCAAACCAAGTAGTACAGATTTTCTAAACTAGCATTTCTCAAACTTTCTGTAGTGAAGGACTTGTTTCTCCCTTCCTCTATTTTATTGCAGACTAATAATTTTGTTTAAAAAGAAAACACACCAAAAAAAAACCCAATAAAAATGAATTACCAGAAAAATGAAATAAGAAAAAAACATGTAAAATACAAGCCTAGATTTTTATTATTAAATTCCATAGTCAACACTTTTCATTTTGGAAAAGATATACCACATTCTCAAAGTGTTGTAAGTTTCTAAACACTGCTCCAAATTTCTGTATTTATCTTGTCTCAAACTGGTAACAACAAGCTTATAGATCAGTTCTGAACCATGAACTGTACTTTGAGTAAGTGGCACTGGTTATTACATGCAGTGCCTCATTAGTTTTGCATGTGTTACCTTCTATGTTGTGTAAGTTACTTGTGGACAGACATTACACAGTACATATTTCTGTATCTACATCCCCCTACTCTTTCTAGTAAGACTCATAAATAGATAATTGTTATTAGTAATTATAATCATGATGACAATGATGATGCTAACTCTTAAAAATAATTAAAATAATTAACACTATCAGTAATATCATTGAATTGCTATTATTATCATTCCTTGTTCTTTTTAAAAACAAAAATACTTTTAGAACTCACTGTTTTCAACCTCTCTTTTTTAATATTATACTCCAAATATTCAATTGTTTAAACCTAGATTTTAGGGAAAGTGTAATGTTTTAAAAATCTAAAGTAATATAACCATCTTGTTAATCATTATTACTCAATCAGAGTGCTGTATATTCTTAAAAAGTAGATCAGGAAATAATTGTATGTGAGAAACTCCATATGTGAGCATGTTTTCCACATCTTGGTTCTTGTACTGCTAACATATGCTCAGAAAGTTTTTATTGTTATCCTCAGTGTGTTCAAGATCCAGAAGTACTTGGGAAGAAAAATACAGCAGTTACAATTTTGCTATGTAATATACAAAACAAACAGACAAAAATACTGCTTTGCAGAAACCTCCAAGCCCCACTCTTCAGTCTTCTCTAAGGACTATAAAGGTAGCTGGCTTTCTGTGAGACTCGGAAGAAGTAGACACTCTCACATTAATAAGGGGAAAAAAACAAAGCAGGGGACATCAGAGAAAATGGTAAAGCAAGGAATTTTATATCTCCATCTCACCATAAAAACAAGAAAAAAATGCAGCAAAAACTATCAAAATCAACCTTTTCAAAACTCTGGAATCTAACCAAAGGCTTGCAGTAATCTGGGGAGTGTTTATTTTTTAAAAAACAAACAGCTGGTTCTTAATAAAAAGAGCAAACTTGGTGGTGTCTTAATTTAACTTAATTTAAGTTAAGGATGGGTTCCCCACTCTCTAACTCAGCAGCAGCCTTGAAAATAGCAGTTCACACTCTCAGTGAAGGTGCCTGAGTGGGCAGAATGGACCTCATTCACAAAGAATTTTTATTTGGTCTGTCTGGTGGCTCTCTGGAAGGCCCATTCAAAAGGAATATCTTTATCTCTCCTGACTAGGAGCTTGCCTAGAACTAAGCCACTCTCCAAGGGGCGTGGTCTAAAACATTTAGAGGCAACCAAATAGAAATTCTAGAGTTGAAAATTCAGTAACTGTGAAAGAAAAATATTTTAGAGAGGCTCAACAATAGATTTGATCAGACCAAAGAAAGATCAGTGAACTTGAAATAAGTCAATTGAGATCTTCTAGCCAGAGGAACAAGGAGAAAAAAGAATGAAGAAAATGAACAGAGCCTAGGAGGCCAAAGGCCATCAAGCATATCAATATACCCATAAGGGGAGTGCTAGAAGGAGAGGAGAGAAAAGATCAGAAAGATGTTTTGAAGAAATAATGTTGAAACTCCCCCATTTTGATTTTAAAAAATAATCTGTCGACACATATAAGAAGCTCAGTGAACTCCAAGTGAGATAAAGTCAAAGAGATCCACAACTGAGACACATCATAATCAAACCATCGAAAACCAAAGACAAATGGAGAATCTTGAAAGCAGCAAGAGAGAAGCAGTGTTCTATTCTATATAAGGTATTCTCAATAAGATTAACAGCTGATTTCTTGTCACAACCCATGGAGGCCAAAGTGTTGGGATCATATTCAAAGTGGTAAATGAAAAATACTGTCAACCAAGAATCTTGTACCTGACAAAACTATTTTTCAAAAATGAAGGAGAAATTAAAACATTCCCAGATAAAAATTGAGACAGTTTGTCAGTAGGACACCTGACCTACATTGGAAAAAGGAAAAAAGAAACCAATAACCTAACCCCCAGCTTAAGTAACTAGAAAAAGAGGAGCAAACTAATCCCACAGCAAGCAGAAGGAAGGAAAAACAAAGATTAAACTGCAAAGAAATGAAACAGAGAATAGAAAACAATAGAAAAAACAGAACCAAAAGTTTGTTATTTAAGAAGATCAACAAAATTGAGAAACCTTTAACAAAGGTTGACCAAGAAAAAACAGAGTTGACTAAAATCAGGAATGAATGAGGAGACATTAATACCAATTTTATAGAAATAAAAAGGATTGTAAGAGAATACAGTGAGCAGTTGTTTGTCAACAAACTGGAATAGATGAAATGGACAAATGTCTAGAAACACAAGCTACAAAAACTGACTCAAGAAAAATAGAAAATATGAACAGACTTAAAACAAATGGATAGAGTTAGTAATCAAAAAGCTTTCAATGAAGCAAAAGCCCAGGACAAGATAAATTCATCAATTAAGTCTACCACACATTTAATTCAAATAAGAATTAACATCTTTCCTTCTCAAAATCTTTCAAAAAATTGAAGAGGAAAGAGCACTTCATAACTCATTCTATGAGGCCAGTATTACCCTGATACCAAAGCCAAAGACACCACAAGAAAAAAGAACAGTAGCCCAATGCCTTTTATGAATATGTATGTAAAAATTCTCAACAGAATACTAGCAAGGTGAATCCAGCAGCACATTAGAAGTGTTGAGCACCATGACTAAGTCTGATTTATCCCAAGAATGCAAGGTTGGTTGAACATACCAAGTTAATCAATATAATACACAATATTATAGAATAAAGGAAAAGAATCTACACAATAATTTGAGTAGATGCAGAAGAGACATTTGACCAAATCCAACATCTTTTCAAGCTAAAAATATTCAACAAACTATATAGAAATAGAAGAAAACTTCCTCAACATGATAGAGGATATCTGTGAAATGCCCACACTTAAAATCATACATACTGACTGAAAGCTTTCCTTGTAAGATCAGAAACAAGACATGGATGTCTGCTGTCACCACTTTTATTCAACATTGTACTGGAAATTTTAGCCAGGAAAAATAGGCCAAGAAAATTTTTTTAATAAAACGCATCTAGGGCTTCCCTGGTGGCGCAGTGGTTGAGAGTCCGCCTGCCGATGCAGGGGACACGGGCTCGTGGCCCGGTCCGGGAAGATCCCACATGCCGCGGAGCGACTGGGCCCGTGAGCCATGGCCGCTGAGCCTGCGCGTCCGGAGCCTGTGCTCTGCAACGGGAGAGGCCACAGCAGTGAGAGGCCCGCGTACTGCAAAAAAAAAATAAAAAAAAAAATAAAAATAAAAAATAAAACGCATCTAGATTAGAAGGAGGAAATTAAAACTATCTATATTAACAGATGGCATAATCTTACATAAAAAACCATGAAGAACACACACACACACACACACACACACAATTAGAGCTAATAGTTGAGCTTGGCAGTGTTGCAGGATACAAAATCAGTGTACAGAAATCAGTTGTTTTCCTATACACTTTCACTGAATAATCCAAACATTACACTTAAAATAGCATCAAAGGTAAGAAATACTTAGAAATAAATTTAACCAAGGAAGTTGAAAGTCTTGTATACTGAGAACTACAAAAGAGTTTTAAAATAAAGATATCCTGTGTTCATGGAGTAGAAGGCTCAGTACTCGCCAAAGTCATTTACAGATTCAGTGCAATCCCTATCAAATTCCAACTTTTTTTTTTTTCAGAAATAGACAAGCTGATCCTAAAATTCATATGGTAATACAAAGGACACTGCACAGCCAAAACATTCTTGCCAAAGAAAGACAAAGTTGGAAGACTCACACTTCCCAATTTCAAAACTTATTGCAAAGCTACAGTAATAAAAACAGGTTGATACTGGCATAAGGATAGACATATAGACCAATGGAATAGAATTGAGGGTCCAAAAATAAATTCATACACGTACATATGACCTGTTGATTTTTTTTTTTTTTTTTTTTTTTTTTTTTTTTTTTTTGTGGTATGCGGGCCTCTCACTGCTGTGGCCTCTCCCATTGCGGAGCACAGGCTCCGGACGCGCAGGCTCAGCGGCCATGGCTCACGGGCCCAGCCGCTCTGCGGCATGTGGGATCCTCCCAGACCAGGGCACGAACCCGTGTCCCCTGCATCGGCAGGCGGACTCTCAACCACTGCGCCACCAGGGAAGCCCTGACCTGTTGATTTTAACAACTGGTTAAATTGTTAATAGTCTGAACAAATGTTGCTGGGATAACTGATAGCCACATGCAGAAGAATGAAACTGGACCCTTACCTCACACTATGTCCAAAGAAAATGCATCAAGACTTATATGTAAGATGGGACTTCCATGGCGGTCCAGTGGTTGAGACTTCACCTTGCAATGCAGCGGGTGTGGGTTTGATCCCTGGCCGGGGAGCTAAGATCCCACATGTCTTGGGGCCAAAAAACCAAAACATAAAAAAGAAACAATATTATAACAAATTCAATAAAGACTTTAAAAGTGGTCCACATCAAAAAAAAAAAAAAAAAAGACTTACACGTAAGAGAGAAAACTATAAAACTCTCAGAAAGGAAACATACATATAAGTCTCATGACTTTGGATGAGGCAGTGGTTTCTTAACTATGACTCCAAAAGTACAGACAACAAAAGAAAAAATAACTAATAAGACTTCATCAAAATTAAAACCTCTTGTGCATCAAAAGATACTATCAAGAAAGTGAAAAACAACTCACAGAATAGGAGAAATTATTTGCAAATCATATATCTCAAAAGGACCTGCTATCCAAAATATGTAAGAACTAATGTAACTCAACAATAAACAACCAAATCAAAAAAATAAAATGAGCAAAGGATATGACTACCATTTCTCCAAAGGAGATACTACAAATGGCCACAGAGGATATGGAGTAATTGGAACCCTCATGCATTGCTGGTGTGAATGTAAAATGAATGGCCCAACCTCTGTAGAAAACAGCTTGGCAATACCTCAAAAAATTAAACATAGAATTACCATTTGACCCAATAATTCCACTGCTGGTATATACCTAAGAGAAATGGAAACATGTTCAGACAAAAATTGGTACATGAATCTTCATAGCAGCATTACTCATTATAGCAAAGGAAGAAAAACAAACCCAGTGTCCATCAATTGACGAATGGATAAACAAAAAGTGGTGTATCCTTACAATGGAATATTATGCAGCTATAAAAAGGAAATACAGCTACATGGTACAACTTGGATGAACCTGGAACACATTATGCTCAGAGGGAAAAAAAAAACAGACTTGACATGGCACATATTATATGGTTCTGTTTATATGAAATGTCCAGAATAGGCAAAACCATAGAGACAGAAAGCCAATTAGTGGTTGCCAGGGGATGGAGAGAGAGGGAAATTGAGACTGTCTGCTAACAGCTATAGGTCTTTTTGGGGTCATGGATATGGTCTAGAGTTAGTTTGGTAGTTGTATAAAACTTTAAAATACTAAAAACTACAGAATTGTTTACTTTAAAATGGTTTAAATGGTGAATTTTATATGAATCTTCTCATTAAAAAACAAGGAAACCTTTCTTTTCATAGAAAAATATTTTAAATGAGTATGGATACACATTTGGTTTTAACACAATATTGTTAAATACAGGGTGCTTTGTTAAGCTGACAACTGACATTTGTTTTTTAAAAAGCCTACATAATACCATTCTTGCTTATAATCTTATAACACTAAATTATGTTTCATATCCCCTCCCCATCTCTTCCTTGAACTAAATATATAATAACTTCTATGGGCAAAAACTTCCAGTCTTAAAAAAAAAAAAAAAAAACTTCCAGTCTTCCTGGTCTTGGAAAAGTAATCTTAGAATTTAATCATTGATGGTTCTATAGCCTCTTTTCCTTCCCTCTAACAAATTTTGAAAACCACTTGGTAGAACCTGTAACCACCTTATTTATTGTCCCTATGGGACTCTTTGGGCATGAAAGTGGGCACTAACCATATGAGATGCTCGTACAACAGGCATAAACCAGACTGTTATGGGCAACCCAGGATGTATGGCCACGTAAGCAGAGGTGACATTTATTTCCAGGCACAGGCTGGATACTTGGAAAATACTTGGAGTGGGAGGGAGGACTGCTCCCGCGGTAATAGCTGTGCTGCTGCTACTGCTTCTGCAGCAGGTGGTGGTGCTGAGCTGTGTGGCTTCCTCCCTCCTCAGCAGGAAGCAGTGGCTTCAGTGCAGCCCCCTGTAATCCCAGCTCACTGGGGCCAGGATTTCCGTGGAGGCAGGAAGGGTGAAGGTCTTCTAATGGCTGAAATGTGCCTGTCGAGGGTCTCCTGAGACTGTCACCCCTTTTCCTGTTCTGGATCTAAATCAGGGCTTTGGGCTTAGCCTGGGCTGCTTTGCTAACATTTCTCTCTCCATCATCAGCTGGTGTATGTGAGAGCATCCACGTGGTCAGATCAAATAGGCCAATTTGAACTGTGCCTGCAGATGTTGGCGGGCCTGGGGTGTTCAGACACAAGCAGAATGGGTGGATGTGAAAGAATCCATCTTCATTTAGCTCTGTTCTGATCTACATTTGTCTGGAGACACTTTGGGATTATTTCATCTGCCTCCCTCATTTTATAAATGAGGAACCTGAGGCTCAGAAATGGTCAAGTTGTTTCCAGTTAATAGCCCTTCTACTGGAGTAGAAATTGATCCCCTATCTACTCAGCTTCCGTTTTACTGGGGGTGGGGAGTTGGATTCTTAAAAGGAAAGAAGTTTGCAGAAGTGTTGGGTGAAAATCCAGAGGGTCCAAGGTACTGAGTCCTGAAGGGGTTTTTGCTGTCCAGGGGGCTCAGGTAACCGAGGATGCTAATTCTGCACCCGCCTGGCCCCATGCCACAGCCAAGCTCCCACCTGGCCCATCCCATGCCGAGAGCCACAGCTCAGCAATCTCATTAGTGGAATGGCGATCCTGCTCTCTACCTCCCTGGGCTGGGTTGTGGATTAACTGCTCAGTGATCAGAAAGTACCTTAAAGAAGGAGGGATTACCTGAGTCCTTCCAACTGATCCCATCACCCAGGCCAGCTGCACTGTGGGAGTCAAAGCTCTCTGAAAAGGCCCCGCCCTAGAAAGCCTCACAGACTGCCAGTCCTAACTTTTGGCTGAAAGTGGAAAGTGAGTTAGGGGTGTGTATGTGTGTTGATCAGTGGTGGTGGCAGCTTTGAATTAAGAGGGGACACATGCCAGCCATATAAGCATCAGGGAACTATGATGGAGGCCACATTTTCGGCACCCGCCTGGCACTGTCTTCGTTACTTTTCATCCGTTCACTCTTTTAATCCTCTGAGTTCTTGGACATAGGCATTCTCCTCCCTACTTCCTAGATGAGAGTGAGTTTGCCCCCGAATACAGCTTAGCCTGGCTTTGGAGGGGTTTCATGACAGGTGGCCCAGATTCCATACAGTCTTCATGTCCAGAATGTGGTCCCACAGGTTTATTTCAGCGGTTTTCATCAGGAGCTGTGGGGTCGGCTTTCCTTATCGTCATTTGAATCAGTCTTTTTTTTTTTTTTTTTTTTTTTGTGGTACGCGGGCCACTCACCACTGCGGCCTCTCGCGTCGCGGAGCACAGTCTCCGGACGCGCAGGCTCAGCGGCCATGGCTCACGGGCCCAGCCGCTCCACGGCACGTGGGATCCCCCCGGACCGGGGCACGAACCCGCGTCCCCTGCATCAGCAGGCGGACCCCCAACCACTGCGCCACCAGGGAAGCCCCTTATCGTCATTTGAGTAGTGCAAACTGGAAATGGCCTCCTTCTGGAAGGTCTGTAAGAATCTTGTTTGACAAACCCAGGAAGATGCCATGACAGTGGTAGGACTTAGCCTGGAAGGGACTTGACAGGCCAGGTGATGTAGGAAGAGGAATCCACTGCTTGGTTTGCCCACTTTCTCTTTTCAGACCTGACTTGATGTCTGCCTGCCTTCACGCTATATGCCGTGATAGGTTGCATTGTTGAGGCCTCCTTGCTCCTTACCCAGATCAGGGCAGTAGCTTCCAAGAGGCACCAGCAGGCAGCATCCGTGCTCAGCCTGCCCTGCCCCCTTCCTCCATCCCCTCTCCCCGCAGAGTGATACTCCCCTTGTTGAAATCCCACGGCCCCCGCCCCTCCCCTCACTACCCCCACCCCCACCCCAGATTCAGGGCTGCCTGCAGGCTGGCCCTGGCCCATCTCTCTGGCCTGCAGTCTCCAGGCCCACAGTCATTCACCAAGCCCAGCCATGAAACACTAGCTGCACCTTGTCCAGACAGACCTGCCTTTCCCATCCTCTTCCTAACGCCTAGGACAGCCACCTCCCACTCTTCACTGGCTGAATCCAGGCAGATCTCAAATTACCTTCCACGTTCCCCTCCTAGAAAAATGTGCCTGGTCCATTGGTCCCCTCGGCCCCAGGCTAGGAGGGGAGGTTGTCGTATGATGAGACGTGGCATTTAAGTCACACAATGCTGCCGCTGATCCGTAGCCTCCTTGGGGGCTGGTTTGCGATTTCTCTCTACCCGTGTCCTTGCACAGAACCTGGGACAGAGAACAGGCTCAGTTCACATGGAATGAATGAGGCCTTTAGAGGGCTGTATTTCTCACATATTTTGACTCTCAAGGGTCCTGATAACTCAGGAGCCACAAAGATAAAGCACAGAGTGAATAACTTCCCTGCTACCCAAGCGGGTAGGAACACTTTCCTTAGCAGGACATAGCCCTCTGTCCACAATCTCCTGGTGGCTGTGTAAAGGGAAGAGGTGGGCGAGGCAGACATTTCCCCAGTTTATAGATAAGGAACTCGAGGAGTAGAGCCACTTGATCCACATGAGCTGGCAAAGGGGAGCTGGTCGAGAGAGCTGCTCTGGGTTTCAGTTCTGGTACCACTGCCATGCTTCCTACCACACCCACCTTGAAGCCTGGAAGGATGTGAAATGACCCAAGCTCATTAGAGGCTTCGGGTGGGTCATGGAGAACTGATGCTCCCTTCTGTGGGGGGCTCCGTGGGAGTCAGGCTGTGGGCATCATCCTCCCAGGTTGTCCACAGACTTTCTCCCTAGGGATCTTCATCTGGGTCACTTAGCCCTGGGACTCAAGGAGCAGCACGTTAGCTAAAGGAAATCAGTGAAAAGTCGTGTGAAATGCAGTGTCCTGAAGGTAGGGATGGTTAGAATAAGTCCCCTTTAAAATGGCCCCTATTGCTGATTGCTGATAGGGATTCCACACAGAAGGGTCTCTCTCTGGACAGGCCAGAGGCAACGTCTCACATCTGCAACACACAGTTACAAGATGGAGAGGGTACAGGAAGCTGGACTGAGTGGCCGGTGGTTTCCAGACCTTCAGAGCCAAGGTGACTTTGCTGTTTGTTCTTCCTGAGGCCCGGCCCTGACAGGGTCACCCCCTCCCCGGGCCTGGCTACAAGGGTCTTAAGGGCAACTTCTGTTGTAAGCAGAAGAATGTAAACAGCTGGGATGTGCCAGTCTGTCAGAGGTCACCGCTGTTACAAGTTTCAGAGTGAACGTTTTTAGTAGAAGGTGAGACAGGAGAACTGCAGGCTGCGCTTTGAGGCCGCACACTTGAAAAATCAGAGCGTTTTCAGAGCAGCAGGCCAAGGCTGCCCGGCCTTCTCTGCTCATCCCTCACAAGCCCTGACAATTCACACAGACCCTGCTCTGAGTAAAACTGGGCAGGTGGCAGGGAAAATTCAGTGGCCCCTGAAAAGGGAGGCAGAAGCTTTTATCCTGCTCTTCCACCAGTGAGCTGTGTTGCCTTAGGCAAGTAATCTAACCTCTCTGGGTCACACTGTTGTGTGGGCTGGAAGGAGGGTTCTCACAGATCTTGCTCTGACATTCAGTGAACCTGTGATTCTGGAATTCTCTCATGTTTTGGCATCTTCCACATTCCTTTCCAGAACCTTCCTGATGGCTCTTTCATGTCTCCACCCACTGAGATAAGGCGGGTAGGGCTTTAATTAGTGTCCTCCCCATGCCCAGCTGCCCAAACTGCCTCTACTTTTGAGTTCTAATCCCAGATTTCCTATGATTTCCTATGAGTCATGTGATGATTTAGCAAAGCTGCATCAGTTTCTGATGCTTTTTAATCAGTGAAAGCAGGACACCATCTATTATCTGAAGAGAGATGAGGATTCTTGAGAAAGCTGGTCAGGTATGATGGAGAATCCTCACTCAGGTCAGAGGATAATGATGACAATAATAATAACAATAATAACAATAATGGCAATAGCAACAAATGTTAAGAGAACTTACCCTGTGCCTGGCCCTAGGCTGAGGGATTAACATGTTTTACCACATTTAAATCTCCACCAAAAAAACACAAAGAAACAAAAAAACTTATAAAGTAAGTAATTTTATTATTTCCACTTTACAGATGAGGAAACTGAGTTTAGAGAGGTTAAAGGATTTTTCTGAAGTCACACAACCTGTAACTTTTGGAGCAGCATTTGAACCCAGGCTAAACACTCTGAGGCCTTGTTTCCCCAAAGACTAACTAGAAAAATTCTGGACTTCGATTTTAAAGCAGTGAGACTAAACACACACACACACACACACACACACACACACACACACACACACACACACACTTATAGGGTCGATTTATGTACTTGTTCCAACAGTGTCATAAATGCTTGCTTGGGGTTCCCAGGTTCTCCCGGGAACACTTCATGAGCCACACACATGTACAGTGTTTTTATATTATGGCCACAGTCTGCTTTTTTATTCCTTGTGCTCACATATCTTTTCACCAGCCTTGGCTCCAGGTGGCCTTTGGCTGTTTCCAATATGCAGATTCCATCTACCCTTAAAGGAAAGATGTGTCACCATTCAACCAATCTGTCTGGCTGTAAGCTTTCCCACTCTAACAGTGTCTCGCAAAATATTTTAGCAGCAGAACCATTTTTATTTCCACTGGAATCTTTTAAAGAAGCCCAATTTGTGAGGCAGATAAAAGCGGAGCGTCTGTGTTTGAAGCATGAATGGGAGGCACGACCCCTGTCCACTCTTCTCTCCTGCCCTTCCTGTTCTCCTCCTTGGCCTAGAGGCTACCACCAAGGAAGCTTCAGGTTCCAGGGAACCCAGTTTGAAAACCACTGCCCTGGCGCAGGCTGCCCAGTGGTGGGAGGGGCAGTGTCAGGAGCTCCATGCCCTCTTGCCGGCCCAACGTGAGCAAGTCCTGTGTATGAACTGAAGGACCATATTTGTCTCTCCTGAAAGTTCTTACTGGCTACAAGGAAGGAGAACGTGACTCCTTGGTGAAAGCCTCCTCAGGGTTTTTAATCCACCATTCATATTTGTAGAAGAGCTTTAAGGGGTTTGCAGAAATGCTTTAAGGAAGGAAGAAGAGGGAGCTCGGTGGCTATAAATAGAAAGGCTAGTTCTGAGGTCAAGGATGATAAAAGAGGAGAGAAAAATTGAAGGACTGCAATGGAACGGGGAAAAGAACCATGAAGATATTAAGAAAAAGCATGGAGAGTGGGGATTTCCAGCAGAAAGTAGAAAGCCCAGGGTGTCCCAATCCCAGGCTGAATGCTGGGCGTCTGCTCCCCTCGCTGATGTGCCCACCTTCCCACTGCAGTTAGGGGAGCACGAAGTCGGGAGGGGGAAGTGAAGACCAGCAAGGATCCCTTTCTTAAGGACATCACTGTCCAGTAGGGCCTACGCTAAAAAACTCTCAATTCCAGGAGGAAATCAGGAAAAAGCAGTAAGGGAGATACACAAGGAGTGTTAGAGGAGATCAGAGGAGGGGCCTTCTGTGAAAATACCTGAGCCAAAGCTGGGCTCCTCTAACACATGACTTCCTTTCAATGCTTAAATGTGAACTTTGGGTGAATTTTGGACTCTAAAGATTTTATCCCATCAAACTTATTTTGACTCCTTCATCCTAATTTAGTTCTCCTCAAAAATAAAAATTAAAAATTAAAAAATTAGTAACTCCTCTGTTTACACCCCCAGAGGAGGTATAAAGTTATAATCATGGTTTTTCCAACATGAGTCACTTGGACCCTTGCTTTAAGTCATGTTTGCTTGTGGCTCAGGAATTTTTCTGTCCTCCCATCTGAATTTCAGTGGAGCACAGCAAGGCCTTTCTACTTTTGCTTAGTTGGTTTAAAGTTGCTTTCTCTTCAGAGTGTCCTTATCTAGTACCTCAGACCAACACGGAGGGGGAAAAAATCTCTTGGACAGGCAAGGGAAAAAAGAAAGACTTCTGTTAGTTTGCAGGCATTGAGCCAGTTACTGGTAAGCTGGGGGAAAACTTTGTTACCATATGAATATAAGGAGACCAAGGGAGACTATGGAGGATTGTCTCATCATATGACTCACTCATTTTCTCAGCAGCCCAAGGCCTTAAGACAGTTTCCAGACCAAGTTCGTATTTCCTCTGGTGAATCAGTCCCTTTACTACAGATGGGATTTGAAACAACTCCTAACCTAGGGCCACAGTGGGCAGCCTTTCACTCTTGGCTTCGGACCTGAGGCAGTGCCTTGTTGTATTCTGTATCCCCAGGCCTAGTATAGTGCTGGCACACAGCAGGGACCTGCTCAGACAGTGTTTGTTGGACTGACCTGATCATGAACAAAGGCAGGGAAGTGGGAATGTGCCGGGTGTGGTTGAGGATGAGTCAAGTAATAGAAGTACTCAGAGCCGGTGCCATGCTAAGTACTTGATGTTTTCTTCCCAGCTAAACCTCATCAGACCTCCAGGAGGTAGGACCATTAGTATCTGTTTTTCAGGTGGGAAACAGACTTAGGGTCAGATAAGTTTGCTACAGCTACCATAACAAAACACCATAGACTGGGTGACTTAACAGGAATTTACTTTCTCACTGTTCTGGAGGCTCAGCATCCAAGATCAAGGTGCCATCAGGGTAGATTTCATTCTGAGGCTTCTTTTTTGCTTCACAGATGGCAGTCATCTTGCTGAGTGCTCACATGTTCTCCTTTTTGTGTGGGAGCATGGTTGGGGGGTCAGGTGGGAGACAGAGAGCTCTGGTGTCTCTTCTTATAATGACGCTATCCCCTAGGATCAGGGCCCCACCCTTGGGGCTACATTTGACTTTACTTCCTTAGGGGCCCCATGTCTAAATACTGCTACCCTGGAGGTGAGGGCTTCAATGTATGGATTTCAGTCCATAGTAGGTAATGAGCTTAAGGGTGCACTGCTAGGAAGTGTCAGAGCAGGAACTCAAAGCCCCTTGCCCTGAAGTCCATGCTCTGAACTGCGAGGCAGCACTTCCATGATGTGTGGGGTTACAGCCTCGTGTACTCGGAGGGGTAGGACCTCATTGTTGGAGATGATGATGATGGGGTAGTCTGGGCCCGAATGAACCCTAAACACTGAATCTCTTGCCACCCCCATCTCCATCCTGCCTGCCAGCCATACTGAAACCTTGCGTTTTCCTGAAGCAGTGCTCATTGTCTTCGATCCTCTGAATATGATGCTTTGCTCTACCTACAGAAGTGGTTCTCAACCTTGGCCTCACGTTAGAATTGCCTAACAAGCTTTAGAAAAACCAGGAATCAGGGCCAGGTTGAAGGGCTCCAACTGGCTGCAAACAAATAATGATAGTAACAGAGTATAACCTACTGAACAAAATAAGAAACCATGAGTTCATGCTGGTGTAAATTACCTTAACGGGTAAATCGAAAGTTTGATGATAAACAGGATATTTACATAATTTCAAAGCACCTCCCCACAAAGGACTGATTAATTACAAAAGGGAAATAAGTAAACTTACAGTGGAGAAGCCTGGCAGTCACCCCCTTAAGCACAAGACCAAAGTGAACATTATCAGTATTGGGACAAAGAGAAACCAGGTGCCACCTCGTAGGTTACAATAAGAAGGCACTATGTCAGGCTTCCCTGGTGGCACAGTGGCTAAGAATCTGCCTGCCAATGCAGGGGACACGGGTTCGAGCCCTGATCCGGGAAGATCCCACATGCCACGGAGCAGCTAAGCCCGTGCACCACAACTAGTGAGCCTGTGCTCTAGAGCGTGTGAGCCACAACTGCTGAACCCACGTGCCACAACTACTGAAGCCCATGCACCTAGAGCCTGTGCTCTGCAACAAGAGAAGCCACCGCAATGAGAAGCTTGTGCACCTCAATGAAGAGTAGCCCCCGCTCACCACAACTAGAGAAAGCCCGCGCGCAGCAACGAAGACCCAACATAGCCAAAGATAAATTAATTAATTAAATTAATTTAAAAAAAAAAAGAAGGCAGCATGTCACAACTGTAATCACCCCGCGCAGATGCATAACCTGGGTCCCATCACGAGGAAACATCAGACAACCCAAAATTGAGCGACATTTCTACAAAATAACTGGCTCATAATCTTCAAAATTGTCAAAGGTACAAAAGTTCACGAAAGACTGAGGAACTTTTCCAGAACGAAGGCAAAAACAGGGACATGTCAACTAAAGGCAACATGTAATCTGAACTAGGTCCTTTTGCGATTTAAAAAAAAAAACTTTTTTTTGAACATTTGGCAAAACTTGAATGATCATAATGCATCAGTGTGGATTTTTTGATTTTGAATATTGCATTTTAGCTAGGAGAATGTTCTTGTTTGGGAGAAAATACACACTACAAAGAAGGGAGTAGTGGGACAGTGTCAACAATTCCTTCCAACTAGTTCAGTAAAAAAAAAAAAAAAGCTATTTGTACAGTAATTGTAACTTTTCTGTAAGTTTTGAAATTCTTAAAATACAAATGCTCAAAAGCCCTGATATCCAGTTTGCACACCAAACCAATTAAGACAATCTCTAGGGAGGAGACCCAGCATTCAGGAGCTGTTGAAATTCCCAGTGACTCCAGTGTGAGCCCGGGCTGAGAACCGCTGGCCTTTTCTCAAAATACGGTCCTTGAACCTGCAGAATTGGAATCAGTGGGAAGCTTGTTAGAAACGCAGATTCTTTGGGCCTACTCCAGACCTCCTGAATCAGAAAATCCGAGGGTAGGGCCCAGCAATCTGTACTTGAACAAGCCCCCTCCAAGTGCTTTTGGTTCATGGTTAAGTTTAAGAACCATTGGTCAAGAACCTTCCTCACTCTTCTGTACATACTTGCTCCCAGTTATCCACACAGAGTCAGGTCAGACCCTCATCGGGTCCCACCCCTGGGGCTACCTCACTGTCTTAGGGTACATACACTTCAGGGTTTAGAAATCATCTTATGACACATTTGTCACCCCCACCAGAGCTGGTCCAAGTCTCATTCACACAGTCCCTGGCACAGAGTAGGCACCAATGCATGCTTAATTAATCGCTGCTTATCAAATGAATGGAGGAGCCCTGGTGTTTCGTGGTGTTCCCCTCGGCCACATGTACTTCTGTCTGCATGCCCTTTAGAGGCATGCAGTGACACGTCTCAAGTTGTTCCGTGATGGGAATTTGATAAGGGGCTCTGTGGAGGCAGGGAACATAGCAAGCGTTTGAAACCACATTCAGAATCACCTCTGCCTTTAAGGGAGAGCTGCTGTGCTCTCTAATTAAACCAGATGGACTGGAGGATAGCTGATTGGATTCCTGACTTACTGATCCTCTTCCTATTTACTCGCATAAATATGTTGATGAGCCAGAAACCATCTCATTCAGGAAAAGCACCTCACTGAATATTTTCATTCAGGAAAAGCACCTCACTGAATATTTTCATTCAGGAAAAGCACCTCACTGAATATTTTTAGAAAATTAAACTTTCATGGATGATCCAGTCTGTGAGCAGCTAAAATGCCAAAGTCTGTTTCCTGTGGCACTCGGATGGTTGAGCTTTCAGCAGGGGAACCGTGAACAAGTTTGTTTCTGCAAATGTGTGCCAGAATAACAGCAACAACAAATTACAGGCCCACATCATATTGGATGGAGCTGGGAGCATGTCATAGTGATTGACGTAACCGGGAACTTGGGTTCTTTGCTGTACCTGCTGCTGCCTCTTCTAGCTCCATTTGTTGGTGACACATTTTGTGGATGTTGATTCTCGATTCCTTTGCCTCTCTTGATGGGAAATTTTGGGGTGGGGGTGATGAAGCTAGATGCTGCAAAGAACACATAAAACATTAAAACATGTATTTACAAACACATGCATATAAATATAGCTACATCTGTCCATGCAGCATGCAGAAATACATATGCATATTTATATCAATAATTATACATTATACTTTTTAAAAAAAATCTACTGAAGATGTAGTTACTCAAGTAGTAAGGACCTTAAGTAATGATGGGGTTGAGAGATTCTTCACTTGAGTTCCTGCTACTGATTGGAATCCATAGGCATGTGCTATAGAAGGTGTGTAGGTGGCTCAGATTGGACCCATGGAAGGTCATTCTGTGTAATTCATTGCGTCAGAGTATTTCCAAGATAATGCTGCTCAGATGACAGAAGAATGAGTGGAATATTCTAAAGGTATGACCTGGAATGCGTGGGCCTGCAGAAACATCACGGTAGTTGAGAGGACAGACCTCAGTCCTAAGTGCCCAGATTGGCCTTGACCCGGTGAAAACTGGTGCTGAGCTGGACTGACTTCCTTTTTGAACTATATAATCAGAATGTTATGCATTCACATTCAAAGAGTATTTCTGACTGCCTGATGGATTGCTAGCATGTGTTTATTTCCATGGCTGATGCAACATATTTAGAAGTTACCAGGTTTACCAAAAATACAGAAGTATTTCCTTTTACACTGAAAGCTAACATTAAGATTGTGCCCTAAAGGCAAGGTAAGTCTTGGGAAGGTCAGAGGGATGTAATTCCCAGTGTGGAACTTCCTGGTCCTTTATTCATTCATCTATTATTTAATACATTCCTACATGGTGCCAGATACTGTTCTAGGAGTAAACAGTGCTTAATAAGACAGGCACAATCTCTTCTCTCATGGAGCCTACAAAATTTTTTTCTTAACTTTTATTTTGTGTTGGAGTATAGTTGACTCACAATGTTTTGTTTCAGGTGTATAGGAAAGTGGTTCACTTATACAATACATATCTCTATTCTTTTTAAGATTCTTTTCCATGTAGTTTATTACCAAGTACTGAATAGAGTTCCCTGTGCCATACGGTAGGTCCTTGTTGGCTATCTATTTTCTATATAGCAGTGTGTATTATGTTCATCCCAACCTCCTAATTTATCCCTCCCCCCCACCTTTCCCCTTTGGTAACCGTAAGTTTGTTTTCTAGGTCTGTGAGTCTGTTTCTGTTTTTTAAATAAGTTCATTTGTATCATTTTTTTAGATTCCACATATAAGTGATATCATATGATATTTGATACTTACTTCGCTTAGTATAATAATCTCTAGGTCCATCCGTGTTGCAAATGCCATTATTTCATTCTTTTTTATGGCTGAGTAATATTCCATTGTATATACGTACCACATCTTCTTTATCCATTCCTCTGTCAATGGACGCTTAGGTGCTTCCATGTCTTGGCTATTGTAAATAGTCCTGCAGTGGACACTGGGGTGCATGTATCTTCTCGAATTATGGTTTTCGTGGAGCTTACAATTTTTTGTGTTAATTCACTGTTAAGTTTTGTGAACATGGAAATGCATGATGTTGGTGGAACTTACAAACTAGTTGAGGAGGTAAGAATCGTCTTTCAGAAACGTATCAGAAAGCCACCTCTACAGAATATTGTTATGGCCTGAATTGTGTACCCCCCAAAATCCATATGTTGAAGTACTAATTCCCAGTACTGCAGAATGAGACATTATTTGGAGATAGGGTCTTTAAAGAGGTAATTAAGTTAAAAAGAGATGATTAGGATGGGCCCTAATCCAGCATGACTGGTGTCCTTATAAGGAGAAATTTGGACACAGATAACATAGAGGGAGATCATGGGGAAACACAAGGAGAAGATGGCCATCTGCAAGCCAAGGACAGAGGCCTGGAACAGCTCCATACTTCACAGCTCTCAGGCAGAACCAACCCTGCCTGCTGACACCTTGATAGTGGATAGTTCTTCTAGCCTCCAGAACTGTAAGACAATAAATATCTGTTGTTTAACTACCCAGTCTGCAGTACTTTGTTACGTTAGCCCTAGTAAACGAATATAAATATATTAACCAGTAAAATGTAGGCAGGGAATAGACTGGCCTCTCTGGGCAGAACAAATAGGGTGAACGATTGCTCAGGTTTTGAGTAGGGAGGAAGGATGGCGTAATTAGTGTCTCAGGGAGGAAAAAAGGAGAAACCAGTGCTTGCAAAAAAAAGAAAATTGTTCTTGCAAACAGAGAAATCAAGACACAACTCTCCTAGCATCCTAATAACAGCATCAATGTGAAAGAGGCTTCTGCCCTCGCCAGAGGGCACCTTCTCCTTGATGTCATGTTTATTGAATTGTCTTGTTTTACAACAAAGGCAAATGGCTTCATGTTGGACTACCTCCTTCTTTCGCTCAGATAGGTTAACTTCTTGCCACGTAAGACTTGCTTTGTCTCTCGTGATTATACACTTAGTCGTTTCCTTAATGCTGGGACTTAGAGTTTAAGCCCAGTGGGCAGAGACCATTGCTGATTCTGCATTTGGATTTGTGCCTGACCACTCAGGACAACATGAGGATATATACTCGGTGGTGAGAGAAGTGATAGAACTGAGAAGAGGGTGGTATTTTGCTATTCCTTTCCTATTATTGGGATGCCGTATGACAGGGTGTTGAACATTTAAGCTGGGAAGGAAGGGTGGTGCATGGGCTCAAAGATATGAAGTCAAACACTACAGATACTTGTGATTGACGTGGTACTGCACTGGTGCTCAAAGGGCACAGAAATTGCTGCAGTACAAGAGGTCCCTATGTCAGTCCTGCTGGCCCGGAATGCTGACTTCATGGAGGTCTTTCAGACATCTGTGTGAAAGGGTCTGATTGCTTTTAGCACCAGCTGAGGAGTCCACTGTCCCTCACTGAATAATAACATAGCTCGTCTTCCTTCATGTCTTGAACCTCCTTCCCACTGGTCATCAGAAAGACCCACGCAAAGGTGAGAGGAGTTGTTCTTTTCTGAGAGGGGTGGATGCCAGCGTGATCATCCCATCACCACTCACTCTCCTGTGTTACAGTTGCTAATTACTTCACGGTCTCCCCCCAGATGGCAAACACCCACTGACAGGGACCATCCTGTAGTTCTCTGAGTGTCTCTAGAATCCAGTCTGTGCCCGGTTCCTACTTGGTGCTCACGTGTTTGCTCCAGGAGAGGAGGAGGGAGAGAAGCTTACTTTCTTTTGGTCTGAGGAACACCCTTGTGGTGTAATTAATATGGTTTAATTCAATGTAACTTATGGTTCCTGGGAGGCTCCCACAAGACCTCGCCCTACGCCCCACCCTCTTGTAACTGCTTCACCCAGAGGTGACTCAGGTGTGTTTCTGCAGCCAGTCCTCCTGGCTGCCATTCCCAGGCCGCCATTTTCCTGTTCTCCCACACCGGCATCTGCACTGCCCTGTGCTGCTAGGGCTGCAGTGCCTGGAGACAGAGACTGATGTTCTCCCCTAGTTTCTCCTGGTTACTGAGAAGGGCACCTGGCAAACTGCTCAGGCCGCTGCATTCTGCCCCAGCAGGACCCCACACCCCAACTCCTGCTGGCGAAACTTAGCCTATTTGCTACAAGGCAGCACTGCCTTCCTTCCACTCCTCAGGCTCCAGCAGTTTTTCTTGGCTCTTTTCTTCTAGTTTCAGGGCTCAGGTATGACGCCACAGGGAATGGAGCTGGATGAAAGCTCTGAATGACTCCCTCCCCTTGGACCCTGGCCCTGGCCCTTAACACCGTGGCTGTCAAGGCTCCTTCCCTCAGGAAGCTCCCAGAGCCTCCTGCAATCAGACACAGGTTCCCACCCTACCCGCTACCTGCCAAACCTGAGTCCTGGGATCTGTGCCAGTTAGACTCAAGGTGGAATCTCTGCTTCCAGAAGAAAGCAGGCCAGTCCTCCTCAGCCAGAGGCCATACCTCTTCTTACCCAGGAGGGCATATTAATGTTGCTGAAAACAATCCATATACACTCCAGAAAGCCTTCAGCAGGACAGGAAACCCATGCCAGGTGGGACTCAGACGGACTTCTTTTTGAAGCTAGAGGGGACCACTTACACGCTGTGTGACCAGGACAAGTTAGTAGGACTTTATGGGCTACGGTTTCCCAGACTGTTAAATGGGATCATTCCTACCCCCACGGGGCTGTAAGAGCTTCCTATGAGTGAAAACATGAAACAGGGGTAGGGTGTTGCTGGCAAATAGTAGGTGCTAAATTCACCTTGATTTTCTTGTCTTCTTCCCATTCCCTTAAGTCAGGAGTGAGGACTAACTTGATATAAACCACCCACTGATGACCCTCCCCTTGAATATCCTAGTGGAAGAGGCCCGTGAAAGGGTGGATCCCCATCCTGACGGCTGAGACGCTTAAGTGTCTGAGCTTCATAGCGGTAACCAGGGCTGAGGTCCATACCTGCTGGTCAGAGCCTCCCAGAATGTGCTGGTGGAGCTAACTGGGCCATTCTGGCTGAGTTCTGTAGTGTCTGGAAGAACTCTTTCACGTTAATATACTCAGAAAGGGCTTTGGATGAAGCTGAGGGAAGTACCGTAAGCCCAGTGAGCTGAGCAGCAAGCAGAGGGACGGGGTGGGGGGAAGCTCACAAGTAAATGCAATCTCTTCCCCACCAGCTGACCACCGCCAGGAGGCCAGGGGGCCAAAGAGCAGAGGGCGCCACTCCCTGTCCACCACCAGCCAGAAATGGTTAATTGCTCTACGTCTAAGGGAAATTGATGTAAACCTCTTGAGTTTCCCTCCCAACTTGGCCCTTTTCAACCATTTGCTCCCAGCGTCCACCTCCACTGTGGCTCATCGCTGCTGCTCCTACACAGTGGGCAGTGCCTCCTGGGCCACGCCCCCCATCCGCTCTCTGAAGCTCTCCTGCGCCTCCACCACCCACGTCAGACAGGCAGAGTGGAACTTCTAGCTTCCGTGCCTTAGGGCATGAAGAGCTCAGACTTTAGAATCAGACTTTATTGGCTCTTCCATTTGGGGGCTGGTCATTTACCCTCTGAAAGCTTCCATTCCTTTGAAATAGGGATAGTTGTATCCACCTTACAAGTTTGGGGGTGAAATGAGATGGTGTATGTAGGTCATCGGAGTGCATGGCATATAGTACGATGGCCGTTTATAGCTGCTGTGGTGGTGGAAACCATGGCAGTTGTTAGATGCATTTATTCATACCAGGAATACTCTCTCCTCACCTTTTAAAACCCTCTCTCTTTTTCATGACCACAGATGGCATCACCTCCATACCATCTTTCCCATCTTATGTAACCACTTCATTCCTTTTGAATTCATGTTGCACCTACTTTCACCCATTTCTTTGGCCTTTATCTCTTGCTACCAATTCTTCTGAGCAAGTCTCATATTTTCCCCATTTGACTGTAAGCGCCTTCAGACAGAGACCATGCCACCCAATCACCCTTCTAGCAAGTGTTAGAGTACAAGGCTCCTGGGGGCTGTGAATATCAACATCCGTGTTTGGGCAGGTGGACATGTTAAGGCTGCCGAGTGTTCATTTGATGGTGTCCAAGGCAGGGTACTAGCGTGTTGAGGACAGCTCAGAAATGGCTAAGATAAAGTACAAGAGCGGGGAAGCCTCAGATAGAACTGCAAGGGCCATGTCGAGGAACTGTTCTCAGAAAAAGCCGGCTTCTTTGACCTGTGTGTTTCTTTAGGGACCAGGTGATTATACTTTAAGATGGGTCTGGGAATTTCCATGCTGCCGGAGACACCATCTGAGAACCTTCCCAGTACTTGGTTGTGACAGCAAATGCTGAAGCAGAAAAAATATTTCCACCCATCTGCACTAATCTCTTGTTTCTCTAGCAGTTAGAAAGAAAGAGAGGGGGGAAAAATAAATTAAAGGCTGCACCAGAAAAAAAAGCTGAAAAGCCAAACTTATGCTCAGTCTGCTGCCAGGCCATTTTTTAGTAGGTAAAGGAAATGCCAAACTTTTGCAGCTATTGAGTGGAGGTGCTGGGAATATAATCATTTGAACTGTGATAATTGAAGGCATTAAAGAAGAAAGCCCAACTGAAATACTTCCGGAAAAACAAAGGCTCTCAGAATTCAAAGCAAGCCACTCACACCCTCCAGCCTCGTGGCCACAGTCAGAAGAAAACTGCACTAGGTCATTATCGGGACCCCTTTCCAGGTCCCCAAAGAATCCACGCATCTGTGGCTGGTGCCCTGTGCCAAACAAAATCCAGCTTCATCACCTTTCCACATCCTTATGTGCAGACTTTCCACATTTGTGTATATAAACCCATCCGCGTGGTGCCTGTATCACTTACTGCTTTCAGGCTGGGACCCCAGGGAGCAGAAACCTGCTGAGGGCTTGGCGCTTTCCTTCGGTTATACAATCTGTGTCTTGTTGCGGTGCCCGTCAACTTAGCATGTGCTTGTGTTGGCTTGAGCTGGAGGTTCTCAGTGCTCCTGGAGGTGGGCCAGGCTGACAACATCTACCCGCGGATTAAACCATTAAAACCATAATGGCTTCTTCCCCCGCCTGCCTCCTCCTTGCCCGTGGCCCATTCATAGCCGGAGATGCCTCTGAAAGGGAAGAGGTTCCTGCCCATTCATATCCTAGTCCAGATCTAAAGTAGCACCTCAGGTGCTTCACGATGACAAAAAAGTGGTTGCTTCACAGGATCGGCACTTGACTTTGAAGTGTCTGTCATGTACATCGTGGGTGATAAACATTTTCTTCTTGTTAGGTTGCATTTCTTTCCTTGTGGATCTTGGCTTCCAGGACGAGGTATGTCTGTGTTGTGGGAATGGGGAGATTGAGTATGGTCCAGTGCCTGCCTAAGGCCGTCAGAGAACTCATCTGTGAACAGGTTCCTTTTTGAGTATGATGTGCCATGCACCAAATACTGTGCAGAGCTTTGTAGCAGATGTAGAGGTAATACTTTGACTGATTCCTGACTTGAGAAGGCTCGCGGTCAGATCAGAAGCCATTCACACACAAGTCGGCATGACACAACAGGAGACAGAGATGGTGAGTGAGAGGTGTAGCAAATCGGGGGAAGGCAGAACAGGGGAGCTAAGAACTCTGAGAGAGTGCTTCATGAAAGAGGTGGGATTTGTGCTTGACCTCAATGGAGTCATCAGAGTTGGAGAAAATGACAAGACGAACGTAGCCTCTATAAACTGGTAGTAAAGAGTGATGACTCGGGCTTCCCTGGTGGCGCAGTGGTTGGGAGTCCGCCTGCCGATGCAGGGGACGCGGGTCCGTGCCCCGGTCCGGGAGGATCCCACATGCCGTGGAGCCATGGCCGCTGGGCCTGTGCGTCCGGAGCCTGTGCTTCACAACGGGAGAAGCCACAACAGTGAGAGGCCCGCATACTGAAAAAAAAAAAAAAAAAAAAAAGAGTGATGACTCTAGATACGGATGGCTTGGGCTTAAATTCCTGGTGTACCTCTTCCTAGCTGTGTGACCTTGGGCAAGCTACTTACCCTCTTTGTTTCTCGGTTTCCCCAACTGTAAAATGATAACAATAATAGTATCTGTCTCGAAGGGTGGCTTTGAGGATTACCTGACATAACAACTGGAAAGCGCAGAGCTAAACAGTGGCGATAATGGTGATGAGACAAACTTGTGGGAGAGCAAAGGGCAGAACTGTCCAGAGTGAGGGGAATACGTTGTAAGCGGAAGGAATCAAGTGAAGCCAGCCTTTGGGGGAGGCCATAAAAGTCACCCAGAGGAGTTAAGACTTTGTGCAATAGGAAAGGGGAAAGTGTTTTTAGATTTTGTGTGTATGTGTACACACGCCAGGGTGTGACATGGTGGAAATGTATTTTAAGGGAAAACTGGTGTGTCAGCAATTTATCTTTCCTGGTCATTTAACTCTCCAATCCCTGCCCCCATCATTAGATCATCTGGGCAGGCATCTAATCAGACGTCCCAATGGCCCAAACATCAACCAGACAATTTTCGGAGTGGTGTTTTATTTTTAATCAGGTGCACAAATGTGTGACCTAAATCAGTGCATAAAGTGCCACGTCATCTCCAGCCCCTGCTTCCTAAGAGAGTCACCCAGTGTTGAGGCTGGCTTCAGGAGGACAGGGAAAATGACAAGTGTATTTGCTCCTGGCAGCCATCTTGGCCACGGGGACTTTGTAAGAGCAACATACTTATTAAATACATCAGCCATAAGTTGATGATTTTATGATAAAGTCAAAATTTTTTCTATCAGCTCATCTCTATGGAGTCATGTAATTTTGGAGTGGGAAAGGGGTCTCAAAACTAATCTAGTCTCTGTAGCAATGAGAGGGATATGAAGCCAGGTGCCTCCACCAATTGGGAAGAAATATCTAAAACCTGGGTCCTAGTTTCACGCAGTGTTTTCCTCATTCCACAGAAAGTCCTGTTTCCATGTAGTCTGGGGACTTCTGAGGAAAATTTTACAATCCCTGTTGGCTGCAGGAAAGTATAGAGGGCAGCCTCTCCTATGGCGAGCTCCCTACCTCCCATTTCCAAACCAAGCAATGGGTGGTGCTGAGGTCTTAGGTGCCGGATGGGAGAGGAATCGAGAGGGACGTTCACAGATCACGTGTCTCTACCATAAACCTACATGGCGAAAAGGAAACCTTCTCTAGAGGATCATGGGATCCAGCAGCAGAAGGAACCTTCATGAGCATTTAATCCAATATTCCTGAAAGTGTGTTGTACCAGTTTCCCAAGATGTTTAAAGGTGTCACATGTCATGGTCCACTAAATTTGGAAATGGTGGGTTGAAGAACGATAACGAGTCTATTTGCATCAGGAATCTCAGAATCTTTAATAAGCTACCATTAGCACTGTGACACTCCAAGAAAGGGATGTAAACATTAGCCCTATTTATGGGGTTTTGTTGTTGTGTTTTTGTTTTTTATTTTTGTGAAGAACCCTTTTATGTTAAGGCTCCCAGAAACATCTCCCAGCACTTGTGTTCCGTGGAGCTTCAGGACACTCTGATTTTGTCTAATACCTTTGTTTACAGATGAGGAAATTGAAACAAAGTCATTATCAAGTTCGTGGTTGAAGTAAGATTCAAGCCCAGGGCTTTTGAGCCTCTCCTTCAGAGTTCCAGAATTCAAATTAGGCAGGCTAAGCTGCCCACTTTAACTGCCATTATCTGAATGTTTCGGGGAAACAATGTTTTTAAAAAATATTTTCTTTGACCTCTTTGGGTCCGTATTTGTATTCGTCACTCTATCTGTCACACAGAGACAAACAGCCACAGAATATCTAATAGAGCCCTCTGTCCAATAGACATAAGGGGAAAGAAAGGGACTCTTAATTTCTATTCCTTCTGCACAAAAGTGCCCAATAGGAATGGCTGTACTGCTCAGGCTAGTAATCCTGCTTTTTGAAGTTTCCAAAATCCTGCACATAATTAACCTTGGAACGTGCCCATAGGCTCTATTAGCAGGTACAGGTTTAGTGGGTGTGCCCATATGCAGACTTTGGCAGTGTCTGAAGAGTTGTGATACTTTGGTTTGTTGGGGGAGAATCTGGCCCACGTGACCTAGAGGGGTGAGGGCCATTGCCTGTCTTAGGTCTTGCCAGCTGCCCAAGAGTGTGCCGGAGCCAAGGTGCTATGCACACCTGCTGAGCGGACATCAAACATTGTGTCGTATCCTGGCCAACAATCAGGAACCTTCTTCCCACATGGTACATTTTCCAAGTGATACATTTTGTGGACATGAGATCTGTTAGATTTTCTTAATGACGACAATGGCCGCCATTATTGCTTAGCTATTCATCACCATACTAAGCATTTAACGTATGTTTTATCTCATTTATTCTCACAGCAATCATCACTATATCCTAGTTACCTGAACTTGAATAATATGTTTATTCCCTCTGTGGTTCAGTTTTCTCTGGGGGGAGGAGGGGAGGGTTTAGGAAGTTTAAGTACTATAAGGTATCATTGAATGAGCATCTATCTCACACCTGGCATATACTAGGCAATTAATAAATAGTTGTGTATTGGGGCAGAAGTTATACTATATAGGTTATTATAAAATTCCACTTCCCTCTTGCCCCACCTCTAGCCAAGGCAATTAGGCCAGAGTAATATTTTCGACAGTCATATGTTTTGGTAAAGAGGCCGTGGACCACATTAGCCTGCTAAATCCAGAATGACTCTCCAGGGCAGCTTCTTATCAGGATGAAATGGAATTTGATTCTCCGTACACGTGAAGACTCAGGTAATTTGAGTCTGATGTTTAATCCAGTATGAACATCCTTTGTATGAAATCTCTGCCATCACCACTTCAGGAAAATTAATACTTACATCAAACATCTTCTATAATGAGAGAGGAACCTCTGACCACCAATATTCTAGCTCAGATTTTAGATTCAGATGCTCTCATAGTCAGGTTTCTGAATAATTTATTTGTCCAATTGGAGAAATAAAGTAGATGAACTATTTCAAAGGAGACATTGAATCAAAGCGGATCACTAATTCTTCCCTCTTGGTTCAGGAAAATAAAAGATGATTCTGAAATCAAACACACCTCACAGATAATTTTGAATATTAGTTATGTTTGCAAAGCTCCTTATAAGACAAACCATGAAAAGTAGGTGACATAATGTGATTGTATTTTGAGACCAGGTATTTAGATTTGAGAGGAAAGGTAGCAGTTCACTGGGATAAGTGGTTTTCTCTTGCAGAAGAGTTGCTACCTTTTGTTTGTGTTCCTCCCTTTTCTGTCCTACCACCCTCCCCACCATTTTCTTTCCATCTAACTAACTTTTACCCTTTAAGACTAAGATCAGATGTCACCTCTCCTAGGAAGCCTTCTCTGACCTTCAGTTGGGCCAAAGGGCCTTTCACCATTTTGATACTGAGCCCTTTGCTTACCTGTATCTCATCCATGAGCACCTAATTCTGGAATAATTAATATGTGAGTGTGCCTGCCCCACTGAACTGCAGTCCCCTCAGGGTCTGAGCAAAGTGTCTTTTCCATCTCTGTTTGGCAGACACAAAGGCTGGCACGTAGGTCTTCAGTAAGTGTCTACTTGAACTACAACACATCCTGGGACACTGGGTCTCACCACTGCCCTGCTGGGAGAAAGAGCCGAGGAGTCACGGGATGTCATAGGCCTGATGGAACTGTAGCTACAGAGGCCCCCTGCATCGTAGTGCTTCCTCCTGTAAGAAAGGTGGCAGGCACAGTGGCGTCCTCACCTGCCTTTCTTGGCAAAGTTCCTAAATGTGGGCGTTGAGAGGATGTTAGTCTTTTCTCTCCAACAGGATTGTAGGCGGCATTCACATTTTTAAAGCACCCTTGGAGCCCCCAGGGTATCTATTTCAGTCATCGGCACATTGTAATAATACCTTACGTGAGTTCATATCCTAGTGTAGTCATTTATCATTTTACATGTCTGTCTCCTCTGCCATCCTGAGCATTTTTAAATCACCACCGTTCAGCACGGTACTTGGCGCTCAGCAGGCATGCTGCCAACAGGCTGTGAATGAATGAATGAATGGATGAATGAATGAATGAATTTGCATCACACCTGGTACACTGCGTAGTGTGTTCCCTTCAAATCTCACTTGACTTCATACAGCAACACTGTGAGGCTGACAGGACTAGAGTTACTGTCCCATTTCATAGCAGACATCAGCCGTCCCAAAGATGAGAGAATGTCTCATGATCTTGTAACTGATAAAGGGCAGAACCAGGACTTACACCCAGGCCTTCAGGTGCTTGAGCCATAGACTCATGTCTCTAACTCATAGCTCCCTCCACTGTTTAAAGCAGACTAGATGTGTAGTATTTCATAATTGAAGGGATGATGGGACCTGCTAAAATACTTTTCCCAGGACAGAAAGAGTAATCATAGTAACAATTACAACTACTATTTATGGAGTCCTTAAGATGGGCAGCTACCCGAAGGTAGCTACTGTTGGTATTTTCATTTCTTACAAGAGGAAACTGAGGCACAGAATGTGTATGTTTCTTGAGTGTGGGTGCAGAGCTAGTTCATAGCAGGGACACGATTTAAACCAAGGCAGTTAGAGTTTAAAGCCCAAACTCTTAACCACTCTGCCATACTGCCTCCCCTGAAAGAGCAGTTTTCTTCTAAATTGTCATTGTGTCCTATAACAAGTCAATGCCTTATGAGCAGTTTTGACCTTGGGCAAGTGATCTAACTTATCTGGGCCTCTGCTGCCTGATTTGTAAAATGAAGAAATTAATATCTACCTTTTGGAATTGTGGTGAGAATAAAATGGTAATATATGAAGAATGTGCTTTGTAAGCTGGAAAGCATTATACAAATGAAAGTTATTATTGCCCAGTGGAAAAAAGCAACAAGCTATTGTAATAATAATTCGATTGAACAAGGATTTATCGAGTTCATACTGTGGGCAAAGCATGATCAAAATAAGAGAAATACTTCTACTCATCCCTGAACATAATGCTATTAAATTTTGAGGGAGAGACTCTACTTTCCCTGCTTCCTTTTGTTACAAACCTGCTGGTGAAATTATCTAACAAGAAAGAAAACAAAACTAGGTAAAGAAATCTTGTTTAAAGTTGTGCCAGTGATTACAGTGTTGTTTATGATTTTCTGTTTTCAGTAATACACTATCCCACTTAAAAGCTTTGCCTACCATTATTGCAATTTCAGACATCATGTGGCCCCTTTGGAGAGCGTACATACGTAAACTGTCCTTTACTCAGTGGAATAAACAAATGGGATAAACTAAAAACATGATAGAATGTTGCAGAGAAGAACCAGAGAGGCACTGGGATGTCAGGATTAGAAGTCAGACAGCTTGGCTAGGTCTGATTCCTCCTTTGGTTCCATCCTGGCTCTGTGGCCTTGAGTGACACACTTAACACTGGCTGAGCTTCCGTTTCTTCACCAGCAAAACGCAGCAGTTGAAACTTTATAAAAACAGTTCATAAAAGTTTTTGCACTGTGTAAATCTGAGTTCCTGCTTCGTGTTGAATTTCCGAGAATATTTAGCCTCTTTTTGAAAATATTTGCATGATAGTTGGGACCGGGCATTTTAAAGGCACGAAGTCGATGTCCAGTTAAATTTATATATGGTAACAGTACAACAGCTAACAACTAACACATATTAAGCACCTATTGTGTAACTGACACATGCTGAAGGTTTTACCTGTACTGTTTAATATAACGTTCGTAGTTCTTAATCTGAAATTTCAGCAATCGGAAATAATACATGTAAATTAAATCATCTTTAGAAAAATGGAAAACCCACATAAATGATAAGTCAACACAAGCGATAACTAGAGAAAAATACCCAGTTTTCCTCCATAATCACCTTGAATTAAAATCCGCCAGTTATTGGATGGCTGGCAAGAGAAATGAAATCCCCGTTCTCAAGGAGCTCACCATTCAGCTCAGAGTGTGATGAGAGCTGATTAACATCCATAAAGTGTTTGAGGGGCTCCGGAGAAATAATTAGTTCTGCCCGGGGATCATAGAAAGTATTCACAAAAAGGTGGTGTTTCTCCTGCCACTTGGAGGTTGAATAGGATTTCTCCTTGAAGTTTGTGGCTGCAGGCTGTTTTCACTTTTGTTAAATCCAGCAGAAACCCCATATAAGCCCATAGGTGTTGGATACCAGATCCGTTGAGGACCAAATCAGAACCTTCCTCCCAAAACATACTTCAGCAGAACAAAAACATTCACCGTTCATGTATAAGGAGGATGGGAGTCCTGCCTTTACATTTATGGCAAGTTTTCCCCTTTGAGTATATCCAGAGACTCTTTAAATTAAGACTTAGCCTCTAGCCTGCAGAGCTTGAAACTATTCTGAAAGCTTCCATAGCCTTAAAGAATTCTTTTCATCCCTTTTGCAAAATCAGTGTTTGTGACACATAACAGATGGTATGAAACTGAAGCTTGACCAGTTGATTTCCCTTATAAACCAAGTGCAGAGAAGGGTGTAGGGAGCTGCAGAGTGGAAAATGTCATGCCGGTGACTTGTAGGAGGGGGTCTGTGGTAAGACCCCCGGTGCCAAGGAGGGAGTTACGAAGCATCCCCTTCATCCGTTCCCTGCATCCTGCAGTGGAGCATCCAGCTCCAGAGCTCAGAGGAGGCCGCGATGACGAGAACAGAAGTGGAGAGGTGCTTGCATTGATGTTTTGTGTTCCCTCTCAGAGCAGCTGCTCCGGTGGTCAGGTCCGGAGCTGCATGGCATGCTCCTGAGTATAGAGACACCAGGTGCCGAATGAAGTGGTGAGGGAACTCTGTTCGGGCAGCTTATTTTTGCAGGCTGAACTTTTCACCCTTAGCTCTATACTGAGAGGTTTGATCTCTGTGAGCAGTGCTGGTAAGTAGCCTGACTTGAGAAGCCAAGCAGGATCTGGACCGGGAACCGGCCACGTTTTCATAGCGCATAGGAGGAGAACATTTGGCTGGCCTGCGAATCACGTGGGCTTCAGCCACCTCCCCACATTAGGCTGTGGGCTTTTTGAGGGAGAGACCATGGCTTAGGTGGATGTATGCTCCTAGACATAGCACATGCTAGGTGCTTTTGGAGATGTTTGTGAAGGAGAGAATGAGTGGCTGGCCATCATCATTGTGTTGTATTCAATCACTCTGGTTCATCTTAGAAAGACTATTCCTATTTTTTCTCCTCATTCACTGCTTAGAATATACTTCGGTTCACCCCTGCCTGTTTTCTATTTGCCTTTTCAAATCTTTCTATCTCCCAAGTCTCTGGAGCAACTCTCTGACAACTTTCAGTGATATCTTCCTGTCTGAGTTCTATCGTTCTCTTTGGCATCCATCCTTGGGAACCAGGACAGAATGTAACCCGGTTCCAGTTTTTCATTGTTTCCTGGGTTTGGGTCTCATGGCTCCTTGAAAGCAGGGAGTAGGGCCCTATTTTTTTCTGTACTCTACCTGGGGGATACTTGATGGGGGGAGGGGGAATGGCAAGAGTCTGGAGCTAGAATTGGAAGATCCAAGTATGTGACCTGGTTCTGTCCCTTGATGTTTGTATGATCTTGGCCAAGACACTTAACTTCTCTAAGTCTCAGTTTTCCCAGCTTTAAAATAGGAATAAACAGTGCTTGTCACAGTGAGGTCTTGAGGATTAAATGAGGTTGCATATGTTAAAATGTCTGGCATGAATTAAGTGTTGTTTTTGTTGTTATTTATCCCCGAAAGAGGTTAGCACTAGCTGGAAACTTCATCTCTTTTTACCTACTCTTTGTTGAGTGACTGAGGAAATGAACCATGGAGAGTGTTTTGCCTTCCAGGAGTGAGCCCTATAACTCATTTATAAATGCTGGCATTTTGGAGTAGAGAGAAAAAAAAAAATGGATTTCATTTCTTTGAAGTGGATGGGGCCTTGCATTTACATCACAAGAAGAAGCAGAGAAAATTTTCCATTCCGTTTTCTTTTTTTCTTTAACTCCTGTAACTTGTATTTCTTGGGTCATATTTGCCTGGGAATAAAAAATAGGGTCGCCAAATAGTTTTTGTTCCCATCCATTCTGGAAAGAACTTTAATCCCTCCTCTTCCCAAATATCTTTTAAGTAATTTGGGAGTCTCGGGGCATATCTCTGACCCAGTCATCTTGGCTGCCTTCATGTTCCTTGTGGCTCTAAGTGGTGACACCTTCTGAATCTGCTGATGCTAAAAACAGCAGCTTAGTTGATATCCAAGGAAAGCATCATCCACTGCCAGAGATGCCCATGGGTGACCAAGGGGATGGGGTTGCTGCTTCCTCTTGATAGCATTGATGCTACTTCTCTTGCCCACAGAGAGCTGCCTCAAAGGCCCTGAGACCCTGTGTCCTGCCCGTGCAAGGTGCCGTCAGTGGTGCAGCTCCTGCCAGTACCCTCACTTAGGTGCCAGCTCCCTCTGCTGAGGTGCAGGCAGCCAGGATGCCCTTGTGCCCACAAGGTGCCACCCATCTTTTTTGGGAAATAGCTCTTTTGTGTTTCATTTTGTTTTTACTCACCCATGCAGTGCGGCTGTTCTCCCACGAGGCACAGGACAGTTGGGGCGAGGGATGCTGTGTTCCACTCAGAGCCACCCCTCCCTCTGATCCTGGCCCATTCTCTTTGATTCAGAAAGATGCACTTTGATTCACTCTCTCCTTAGAACGCACCTTCTTCCTGGAGGCTCCTTGGTCCCACTGGCCCACATCCCACACCGAATATCACGTCTCCTTCAGGCTTGCCTAAAGCTTAGGGTGAGCCTAGTGGCTGGAGATGGGGACCCTGCCACAGCCCTGACCTTCAAAGTGTCCAGCTGCCCGGAGAACTCATGACCACCGTCACCTGGGCCAAAAGGGCAGGAAGCAGACCCAGTTCATCTCATGGATTGAAAGTTGGGTCAATAGCCTGGTTTGCTTCTGGCTTTTCAGGCCAGTTGCGTGACTTTCAGTGGTCCTGGCTTTCCCAGAAGCATGGATGACCTCATGATTTCAGGTGTCACCATTTGTTCTGTAATATATAGGCATATACATCAATGTGAGCTGTCTTGGGTTTGCCAAGGAGATGCCCCTTGCCTGAACCAGTTATTTCCCCTTCTCCAAAATATAGTTGTGACTCTATTCCTTTATTTCTAATACCACTTTTTGATGGAATGTCTTTTTTTGCATGTTGGTGGTGTGTGTGTGGGGGGGAGGGTAAATGGAAGGAGTTTGAAGAAAGAACCCTTTTTCTGCCCTACCAGCAAGAAGCCGTATTTCTTCTAACAAGCTCTGTTCTTGGCAGTTGTAGAGTTGTAGCCTGGAGAGCCTCATCCTTCCCCTCACTCCTTGTCTGCAGCAGCTACAATATAACAGCAGCGTTTCCCCCCGACAGGAGCTCAGGCAAGCACTGTCTCCTGGATGCGAGCCAGCCTCCTGTGCTGGCCAGTTGGCACTGCCCACCTGCTTGCAAGAAGCCAGCATTCTGCTCTGTCCCCAGAGATGTCAGCCTGGCAATGCCTAGCTCCTTCCACCAGGAACCTCGGAATACAGATATTTCCCTTACAGAGGAGAGCTGAGAGTTCCTGTTTCCCCACCATGATGTCAGTGGTTGATAGATCATGAGTTTGGATTTTCAGAGAGACTGGGGAGGGGAATGATATTTTATAGGTTGTCTCTCCATTCCAGCCCCAAATTGCTGGGAATATTCAGCCATAGCCTTCCTCCCTACTCTGCTCTTAAGCCAAGCAGCTCCCGACTTGTTCCGTTCTAAAACCAAAGTGAGCTGTTTGCTTTTGTTGTTGTCGTTACATCCTCTTGATTTTGCTCATCTCCAGCACCTGTTACATCTTCTCGCTTTGGACCCTGTGGACACTCTGATGTGACTGTAACCTCTGCCTGTTGCTAAACCCAGGTCACTGTGGGAACTTAGACCCCGCCGGGCATGTAACATCCTCCTCCCCTGTGGGTCTGGCATGCAGTTTTAAGTGTTACTCTTGTTGCTGACATATTTCTAGTTTTCTGCAGGGACAGTCACGGGAAAGGGTTTCCTGCCCTCTGGGACTACAGGAAGTATCATTCAGGAATTTGGGGCCGTGCTGTTTACCATGCACACATTTGGGATTTTTCTCCCTGCAACTGTGTCCATTAAGCAGTTTGTGCCATGTTCCTAGTGCCGGGTTCATTCAAGCTGGCCGGGTTTGGAGCAGGGGCTCTAGATCTAGATGCACATGAGAATCTCCTGGGGGCTTTGAAATAATACTGATGCCTAAGCCCCACATCAGACCAGTTAAATCAGACTCCCGGGGACTGGGAAGTGAGGTAGGCTGGGCTTCAGGAATTTTTAAAGCTCCCCAGGTGCTTCTCTTGTTCAGCCCATGTTGCAGTTCTTCAGTTTATAGGATTTCTCTGACAGCTGGCTGACCTTGTGAGAGTGTGTATGTGGTTTTCTCTTCACAGTGATGGTCAGCTGACAGACCGTGGCAAAGGCCTCAGTTTTATTTTGTTTAGCTAGAAGCGATATATCTAACCTCATGTTACAGACCCTCTTGCCCGGCTCCCTAGCTTTCCAGCTGTGGTGAAAGATGTCCTACTTGGAGAACAGGAGTCATGCAGGTCCTCGTTGGGCTGAGACCCTCAGTCTTACCCTCTTGAATCCAATCCTCTAAAACAGTAGATAATGAAAGCATTATCATCCCGGAACTCCGATCAAGAAATAACATCCCGGGCTTCCCTGGTGGCGCAGTGGTTGAGAGTCCGCCTGCCGATGCAGGGGACACGGGTTCGTGCCCCAGTCCGGGAAGATCCCACATGCCGCGGAGCGGCTGGGCCCGTGAGCCATGGCCGCTGAGCCTGCGCGTCCGGAGCCTGTGTTCCGAAACGGGAGAGGCCACAACAGTGAGAGGCCCACGTACTGCAAAAAAAAAAAAAAAGAAAGAAATAATATCCCTTTTTAAGTGTGACCTTGATTACAGCAAAGAACAAGAGCATCTCGGAAGAGTGACTGCCAAAGCCAGAACAAGATGGAATGGAATCACAAATGATGTTCTTAAGCTAATTGAACATGTGAAAAAATAGAAGAAATGTGAAAAATGAAACTCTCAGCCTGGCAGCCTGCTTTTAAAATGTCCTGCAGAGCTTGGCAGTCTGGGTTTCCCCACAGCATCGTAGCAAAGTCGCCCTTCTGAACCACTAGCAAGTCTCAAAATAAGACACTGCTGTGCATAGCTACTTGGACATATATTCGAACTTGATGCCAGCAAAGATGGGTACAGGTACCCTATCTCAGTTTTCTTGGTTTAGGTGAAGGAATTGCAGAAGAGAGTGCACGCTAAAAATAGGAAGCTGTTATTCAACCATTGTACAAGGGTAGAAAAGAGAATCTAATAAATTTGACCTTCAGTGAGCTGCTATTTTAACTCTAACAAGGCTTTGTGGGCTCGATAATATCATTAGCCTTGTTTGTTCCATAATATGTAAGAGCAGAAAGGGCCGGCCTTGAAGTTGTGAGTTTTTGCATCTTTTTCTCTCTCGTGATGCCCAGTGGCCTGTGTCCTCCCCACCCCCATCCCAGTATCTGTCTCTCTTATCACTTTTTTTTTTTTTTTGCGGTACGCGGGCCTCTCACTGCTGTGGCCTCTCCCGTTGCGTAGCACAGGCTCCGGACGCACAGGCTCAGCAGCCATGGCTCACGGGTCCAGCCGCTCCGCGGCATGTGGGATCTTCCCGGACCGGGGCACGAACCCGTGTGCCCTGCATCGGCAGGCGGACTCTCAACCACTGCGCCACCAGGGAAGCCCTCTCTTATCACTTTTGCACATAAACTTGAAGATGAAACATAGTGTTTCGAGGGAAGATAGGGAGATGTGGGTTAAAGAGGAAACAAAATGTCGGTAGGTATATGCACATAATAGGCACACAGTGTTCTAGGAACCGAGCTCCAAACATCATCGGTAACAGGAAATTTCTCTTAAGCGGTCATCTTATGAACTGATTACAGGTCACTCATGAATGGCTGCTCACAGGAACGTATGCCTGAGGCTACATTGCTAATGTGAAGTAAAGTGCAAGACATGAAAAACCTACACACACCTTCTTATCCATGGACAAATAATTGCAGAATATTTTGCTTAACACACACAATGAGCCTTGTGAATAGAAATGTAAACAGAAGCCGGTTCTCAAATTTGAAAATAAACAGAGGGAAGAGCATTGAATTTGGATTTGGTCCGACATGGGTGTATATCCCAGCTGGGCTGCTTACAAGCTGGGTTGCCTTGGACTTGGGACATGAACTCGCTAGGACTCAGTGTCCACATTCAGTTGTATGGTTTGAAAGATCTACTGTATTCAGAGTACCTGACCATTAATGGGGGCTCTGTAATTAGTTTTACGATTAGCTATGGCTTTTGCTGATATGTTGGTTTTCAGCCAGATCTATTAAGTAAAAAAAAATCAACGCTTTCAGAAAATTAAGAATCTTCCCAAGACATTATGGGTTAAGTTTTCAGTCAACTTTATAGAAAGGAGGGCTTGCTTGAAGACTTAGCAGGTTTTATGACAGAGGAGATTTGCCTGCTCCCTGAACTGGTAGACAATGCAAAGATCAACAATGAATTCTGTAAAAGCTCTGCTTTTGAAAACCATTTTCTTGCTAATAACTGCAATGCTAGTCACCAGTATCAGGTTCTCATGTCTTTTCTATTCAAGGGCAAATATTAAAGCCCTTCCTTACCTGCAGGATCTTTGAAGAGATAAAAGAGTGATAAGAGGGGGGTCTTGGGTTACAGATGCTAATGTATAATAATTGCATAAAAAAGTGAGATAAAAAAATTCCTTGTCTTGAGACCTAAAAGTTTTCTTGGACTACAAAGTAAGCGCTCACCAAGGAACTAAAAATAAAGCAGATAAGTCACTGGAGATCTTCCAAGAACCCCTCTTGGTAAGAACATAATAGAATCTGGCCACTGTGTCCACGTAGGGAAGTCAGCCTCGGGGTGTCAGCCTCTCATCATTAGGGTCCACTGTGGACTAAGGCACTGGTAATCTCCCCTCCAAGTGCTGTAGGCCCTCTACCCCATTCTACAAAATGCCCACACTGAGACCAGCCAGATTTAGTTGAGGGGGAGGGAGGGAGGATTACAAGAGCTAAATGGCACAGCTGTAGCATTTTTAAGTTTTAACAGCCATGATATCCAAATCCTTCATTTTTAGAGACAAGGAGATCCAGGAAGATGAAACCACTTTCCTGAGACCACACTGCTGGTTATTAATCACTCCATCATTGTAGTGCCTTTTAGACCCAGCTTGAATTAACCAGAAGTTGAACTGAAACTGACAGGACTTTTCTGTCACAGTGGTGGTCTATGTAGCTTACCATCATACCACAGAGATTATGAAGTGCTTGTTCTCTACAAGTTCAGGCCCACGAGATTGGCTTATTCATTTTTACCTAATGAGTATAACTCACTTTCCTATACAATACCAATGCTTGCTTGCTTTTTTTTTGAAGTAGTTGATTTACAATATTAGTTTCAGGTGTACAACATAGTGATTCAGTATTTTTATAGATTATACACCATTTAAAGTTATTATAAAATATTGGCTATATTCCCTTTCTGTCCTTGTTGATTATTTTATACATACTAGTTAGTACTTCTTAATCCCCTCCCCTACCAGGCCCCTCCTTGCTTCCCCCTCCCCACTAGTAACCACTGGTTTGTTCTCTATATCTATGAGTCTGTTTCTGTTTTGTTAAATTCATTCACTTTATTTTTTAGATTCCACATATAAGTGATAACATACAGTATTTATCTTTCTCTGTCTGACATTTAACTTCGCATAATACCCTCTAGGTCCATTCATGTTGTTGCAAACTGCAAATTTCAGTCTTTTTTCTGGCTGAGTAGTATTCCATTGTGTATATATATATATATATATACACCACATCTTCTTCATTCATTCTTCTGTTGATGGACGCTTAGGTTGTGTCCATGTCTTGGCTATTGTATATAATGCTGCTGTGAACATTGGGGTGCATTTTTTGAATTAGTGATTTTGTTTTCTTCAGGTGTATACCCAGGAGTGGAATTGCTGGATCATATGGTAGCTCTATTTTTAGTTTTTTGAGGAACCTCCATACTGTTTTTCTCAGTGGTTGCACCAATTTACATTTCCACAACAGTATACTAGGGTTCCCTTTTCTCCGCACTCTCATCATTTGTTATTTGTGGTCTTTCTGACGATGGCCATTCTAACAGATGTGGGATGATGTCTCACTGTGGTTTTAATTTGCATTTCCCTGATGATTAGTGATGTTGATCATCTTTTCATGTATCTGTTGGCCATCTGTATATCTTTGGAAAAGGTATATCTTCAGGTCTGCCCATTTCTTAATTGGGTTTTTTTTTGATATTGAGTTGTATGAGCTGTTTATTTTGGATATTAATCCCTTATCAAATACCATTTCTCTCTTGTAGGCCTTCTGTCACATAGGAGGAAAAGTTAGTGCAATTTCTCTTATTCAGTAATCTTTGCTTGTGGGTTTTGTTTTGTTTTGCTATGTTTCCATTTATTAAGGTACTATTTATATACAATAAAATTCACCAACTTGAAGTGTACGGTTTGATGAATTTCTGTAATTGTGTGTACTTATATAACCTCCACCAGAATCAATATGTAGAACAGTTCCGGTACCCTAAAAAAGCTCCCTTGGGCCCATTTGCTCTCAAGTCCCTCTCCCCACCCCTGGCCTCTGGCAACCACAGATCTGCTTTCTGTCACTGTGGTTTTGCTTTTTTCTAGAATTTCATATAAATGAAGTCATATATATATAGTCTTTGTGTTCAACTTCTTTCTCTTAGCATAATGTCTCTGAGATTCATCCATGTCATTGTGTGTATTAATATTTCATTTATTTTAATTGCTGGAATGGCGTTCTATATTGTATAGGATATAGGATATACAGTTTGTTTATCTGTTCACAAATTGATGGCTATTTGGGTTGCTTCCAGTTGGGGGCTATGGGGAATAATCTTTGCTGACAGTTTTATTCTTGATTTCTCCTAGTCACCTAATACCTTGACCCAGTTTTCATTTTTATGATCTTAGACAATTTGCCATTACTATCACAGTGAAACATTTTCAAAATATGTTGATAGGGTGGTGATGTCGGCCCCTGATCCTCCCATCTGTGACTTTGGAAGTGATCTTCTACTCATCTCGAAGTAGCAGTGCCAAGGCCCAAAGTTGACATGATGACCTATTTAGTGTGCTATAATGTAATTTACCATCATGACAAGCCTTCGGGGACATGACAGAGTGCAACAAAATGCAGTATCCAATATTTATAGTAGATGGAGTTGAGTGGTTTTTTATTTTGCCTGGTAGAAAAGTGCACCCACTCTGTTTTTCACCCATCCTAAGTGCCCAGGGAGGGAGAAGAGAGAAGACCAGTGGGCGATACCACCCCAGGCTAGTGCAGTGGACTTGGAACAACCTGGAATGAGTTAGCACTTAGACCTAACAGGAGAGACTCTTCTGAAAAATATGCTGTCCCCCATTATAATTCACACTAATGAGCAGGGAACAAAAGGTTGTGAAGGAGAGTGGTGACTGATGGCCGATACGGCCGCCCCGTGCTGCAGCTGGCGCAGCTCCCGCTGGTGAAAAGCATAATATATTATTGCTCTAGGTCGCAGAGTGGTAAATGAACACTTACGTCCGCTATGGCAACTGGATTGATTATCACAGCTACCTCAGGACCAGCCTGGCCCCGGCGTTACAAGTGAGCACGCGCGTCCCTGCCGGGCTTCAGTCAGAAGAGCGCCTCAAAGGCAGTTTGTACAAACTGAAATCTCTGATGACTGCAAATCCCTCCTTTCCAGCCCCCGTGTCCAGTGGAGAATTGGGGTCAAGCTGGCCCAGATGGTTGGAGCCCTCAGACTAGAGAGGCAGGGCTGCCCTGTCCAAAGAGCGGCTGGTTCATTGTGAGGGTAGGGTCGCTGTTTGTTGGATACAATCAAATAAATGAAATGAATGAATCCAAGAAAAGAATGCCAAGTCAAGGGCAAGGTGGGAAGGGAGGAGGATGGGGAGGCCAAGGATGGGTATCAGCGGCTGGGATGCCTAGGCAGGAAGTCCAGGAGAAGGAAAGAAGGAAAGCAGGATATAGCAAGTGGGAACAGACACATTTGATTTCGCCATTGCCAGTGACTGGACTTTTACATGTTGCTGAGAGCATGTCTCATGAATAAGCTTGGTTTGTTCAATAATCAGGGAATGGGCCAGTTCCTTTTCTTTTCTTTTCTTTTCTTTTTTTTTTTTGCGGTACGCGGGCCTCTCACTGTTGTGGCCTCTCCCGTTGCGGAGCACAGGCTCCGGACGCGCAGGCTCAGCGGCCATGGCTCACGGGCCCAGCCGCTCCGCGGCATGTGAGATCTTCCCGGACCGGGGCACGAACCCGTGTCCCCTGCATTGGCAGGCAGACTCTCAACCACTGCGCCACCAGGGAAGCCCAGTTCCTTTTCTTTTAATCTACAGATACTCTTTGGAATTTACACATAAATCTCCAGTTTTTCCAACAGAAAAGGAAAGGGAGCAATGCATGCCCCCATTGGGAGGTCTAGTTAGAGTTGTAATAATGTTCTAGATTATTTTTCCCAATATTTTATTTAAAATGTTGAAATGAATTATTCTCTCTCCTGGTTTGTGGAAATTGATCTAAGTAGGTACCATTGAGGAACGAGGGTGGGTAGCATTAGGGATGCATTAACTTTCTGTTTTGAATGGCAGAAGATTTACCCCTTGGAATTTAAATACGAAGGTATTTTAATTCTTTGCACATGACCTCTAAGCTGGACCATCCACAATGGCAACTAAAGTGGCAACCACCTTCTCTAGGACCATGTTTGAACCCAGCATCTGATCTTCCATTGTAGGAGCCTAATGGCATGGCAATAATAATCTTTATTAATTATAGGAAATGACATGATGTAGGGAAGTTTGACAAGTATTTCTCAAATTTTTCTTCATTATTGCCTCCCAAGGAGCCTTTTTAGGGGTTGTTTTTCCTAATTGCCTTCCTCATGGAATTTTAATACCACGGATACACAGCATCTTTCTTTATGTGTTGTATGTATATCTGTGTTGAATACATTGAAAAGTTAGATTATCTTTGCCCCCAAGAACCAATTTTCAACTCTTCTGAAAATGCATGAGTTAGAACAACCTGGGTTCAAATTCCACTTCTACCAATTCTGTTTCTCTAAGCCTCATCTTCTTCTTCCTCACCAGCAATGGAGATATTAGTGTCCACTTAATTGGGGTTCTTGGCACATAAACAGTCAAGAAATGTTAGTTATCATCACTGTTATTGTTATTTATGCTCATATACATTTTCACATATAGTATCTTCATTGACCCTGATTGTAAACTTCTGAGGAATGTAGGTTTATGTCACTTAAGTACAGATATCATCTCTACTTTACTGATAATAAATAACACAGATGGTCAGAGCAGTTTGGTGATTAGCTCAAGGTCATGCAGAGAGCACTGTTGGTCAGGGCTGAGACTTGAGCCTAGAAGTCATAGTTCAAAGCTCTCTGGTTTAGGAATCTCTCTGCTGTCCCTTGCTGCCTGTGGTGCTACCAGAATCGATTGTGTTTTGAAGACCCAAGTTGGAGTTCAGGGAATTGGAGGAATCACCCACGAGAATAGGCTCTAATGACCAATCGTATATTTTTCTGCCCCTATTGTGTAAAAAGTGGAATTATCAAGGCTTTGAACCAACTGGTCGCACCCAGTTTCAGGAAATCTGTGATAAGCTTTTCCTGTGCTGCTTGGTAACTTGTGGGTTTAATGAGGCAGGATTTCCTCAAGCTTGGAAGAACTTGGCACTCCAACTGGATGAGTGTGAGTCCTTTCTCCCCAAGATAAAAGCTTTATGAAATGCACAGTAAGAATCGCTCAGAGAGGAAATAGTCTCGAGCATCTCCTGTGTTCAAGCTTGGTGCTGACCATCTAGAAGTATTCAGAGAATGCCTACTCTGGGCCTGGTGCTCTTCTGAGCTCAGCGAAAGTCTTTGTAGCAGAAGGGGACAGTCAGTTCTGGTGTCAGATCTTGGGTTCTCCTCCCAGCTTGGCCACTAGCCAATGGTGTGCCTCTGGCTTTCCATATCCGTAATCCAACATAAAGCACTCCATACAGTGCCTGGCACACTGTAGTAGGTAAATGCTTACAATTATAATCAGATTAAAAATGAACGACATACACCCCTCCCATCACAGAATGTGAGCTCTACCTACCGTTCCTTTTATCTAATAATCATGCCCTATCTCAACCCAGTGCTTTCTATTTGTTTTTTGTTTTTAAATATTTATTTATTTATTTGGCTGCATCGGGTCTTAGTTGCAGCATGCAGGATCTTTCACTGTGGTACACGGGCTTCTCTAGTTGTGGCGCATGGGCTCAGTAGTTGCAGCGTGCAGGCTTAGTTGCCCCACGGCACGTGGGATCTTAGTTCCCCGACCAGGGATCGAACCTGCGTCCCCTGCGTTGGAAGGCGGATTCTTAACCACTGGACCACCAGGGAAGTCCCTCTGTTTGTTGAAGTGGTGTTACTTGAGTGGTTTCAGAAACAGAGTCCTTGGCATCTGGAGATTTCTACCATCTTCTCCTGCCCCGTCAAAATCCCTGTCTTCCATGTGTATGCATATGGCTGATTCGCTTTGTTGTGCAACAGAAACTAACATGGTATTGTGAAGCAATTATACTCCAATAAAGATCTATTCAAAAAAAAATCCCTGTCTTCTACATTTCACCAGTATCAACTGCTCATTTTTATACCTAGCTAAGGAGATATTTAATTCCCTGCACTAGAAAAAGAGGATGTAGCAAAGACAAGGGCTGGTTGCTTGACCGCTGCTGCCACTTGGTCGAGGGTAGAGTGGTCTGTATTGGTTCCTCCACACAGTTGCTTTCAGGGCTGGATAGAGCAACTGTGATCTGCACTTGAGATGCTAGATGGTAGTGAGAGTGATGGGGAGGATGCTGAGGCAAACGTTCTCACTTCTGAAGCTGCAGAAGCTGAAGGTCTGAAAGGTGTGTAAGGATGCCTTCTGCTTCTCCATCCAGGCTGTTTCTGGAAACATACCTCTGTGCTGCTCATCACAGCAGATCTCTCTAGACAAGCCATTCCACAGGTTGCCTAGCACCAGGCTACACTGAGAACGGGGTGAGAGTAACCTAGTTTGTTCCAGCTAAGAGAGGGCTGTTGGGAGAAGCCAGAAGGAAAAGTGTAAAGAAAAAGGCAAGTGGTGTTGCTCCCCGAGATGGGCTTCCTCCAGGGCCATAGATCCCACAGGGACATCTGTTAGGCTTGAATCTGGCATAGTTGTCTTTCTGCTGGAACTTTGCATGGAGACTCCGATGACTTCTCTCATGTATGGACTTCCTGCTGGTTGCGTTAATCCTGGTGAATCCTGAGGCCAGGTCACTGCAGGGCAGGCCAGTGGGGAAAGCCCTGGAGATGATCCAGAAACTTCAGCTGGTGATGAACTCAACATCAAGCTCAGTTTACCCAAAGAGATTTGGGTTCAGACTCACTTTGCAACCATCATCTTCCATTCACAGCAAACAAGAATGTTCTCCAGAAGGTCAAAGTGGAATATCCTTGGGGAAGAAGACATACCTTAGGAATGACCTGCCTGGTCTCATAGGCTGGCATTTTGCTGGTCATTTGTATAGTATCCAGCTGGTGAAGGTCACCTCCTCCAAGGCAGTGAGGGATTAAGCTACCAGTTTGAGTCTGGCGTTTTATTTATCTGTACTGGTAGCTTTACGTATGGTGTGTTTTCTCTGTTTGGGCCTGCAGGCTGGTTGAGCAAAAGGCGGGAAACATAAATAAGTAACAGACAGAGAGGGCTGTCCATTTATAGACTTTCAAAGATGACCTGGTTTTCTGTTCCAATGCAGGCATTAGTGTTGCATTAGAGTAATATGCGTCCGTAGATGTTTTTGCCGGTGCATTTGGTGGTGATGATCAGGAGAGACATATTCATGTTCTATTTTTACAATAAAAATTAAGAAACCTCAGGCCACACCAGAGGCCCTTGTTGGCAGGGTGGGCACCAGGAGCCTGAATAGTCCATTTTTCCTCGAATTGTGTGGGATCGTTGTGTTCCTTTCTGCTCTTCTCCAGTTTCTGGTTATAATTAAACAACCCTTTGTGAGGGAGTATCTCTGGCTTTCCTCCCAGCGAGGAGATGTCTACACAAAGCCAGAATATCCAGCCAATGGCAGGCAAACGGGTTATTTGGTGGAGTGCAGGAACAAATAACTGGTTGACAAGCCAGTTCTTCACTTTTTGCTGGCTTTCCTTGGCATGGAAACAGCCTTCTGTAGTACATGGTGTCAATGCTTATGCGGGTCCCTCTATCCGTTCATTCAGAAAATATTTCCTGAGGGCTCACTGTGGGACTCATTATTTCTAAAATGGGGATAATAATAGTACCTACTGCATAGAATTATGTGGATAAAATGAGTTAATATGGGAAAAGGGTTTAGAACAGTGCCTGGCACACAGTTAGAACTTAGTCAGTAGGAGCTTGGCTGGGAAGTTGGAGTTTTATTTTATAGGCAAGGAAGAGGCAGTGAAGCCAGTGGTCTAGGCAGGTGTGGACTTCCAAAAGGTGGTTTCTGTGGCAAAGGTGGGGGACCACCTTCATGGGGCAGAGCCTGGAGGCAGAGAGACAGTCACATAACTCTTGTCCAATGTCTGATAGCTTTCACTTGCCTTTCTGGGGGTGGCCTAGAGGAGTGGTTCTCAAAGTTTGGTCCCTGCATCTTGAGCGTCAGCATCACCTAGGAACTGGTTAGAAATGCAGAGTCCCCGGCCCCTGTTCCACAGCTACTGAATCAGAGGCTCTAGAGTTTTGGCCCAGCAGCCTATGTTTCAGCAACCCCTCCAGGTGACTCTGACCCTTGCTAAAGTTTGAAAACATTGGTCTTTCGAGGGCAAGTGGAAAAGAGAGCTTTAGAAAGTCTTCCTTCCCTCGCTTGCCCCTTCCCACACATACACATTTTGATGCCACTGGGCCAGCACAAAGCAGGTGCACAAGCTTTTGGGAGGCTCTCCACATGCCAGGTAGGCCATTCTCTTTCTTAGCTGGTCACATAGAACCGGGAGCCTTGTTAGCACAGATCAAGGCCACCCAGGAGCACAGCAAAACCAAACCTCCAATCTCCAGCTGGCTCGCTGCCAGGAGGGCACTGTGACCTACCCCTGTTGATGCATGGTGTGTGGAGCTGCAGTGGGACTCTGCTAAGTGGGTATTTCTTTACCAGGAAGACTGTCAGCTCTAAGATCTCAGTGTGCTTCTCATCATGTTGAGAAATGAGGGAGCCCAGGTGCTCTGGGCCCTTTCAAAGCAGATGCTGCCTCTGGCTCCTGGAAGTCTGTGTACACGCACCCAAAGACATAGCGTGGCCAACAGAGTGGATCACGCCGAGGCTTCTGCTTCTTCCCATATGAAAAGCTTGTGGCCAGGCTGCTTTTTATTACTGGTGTGCAGCTACCTGTGGGACCAAGTACCACAGTGTAGATAATTTTAGAACACTTATCTAGAGCTTCTGAATTCATTCATTTATTCATTAGTACAAATTTGTATACGCAGGCATAATGGGAAATAGGAATAGGATATTCTCCCGCCTCACTCCCATCATTTTCTAAGGAGCATATGCCATCCAGGAGGAGATGTAAGTCATTCATACAAAGGCCGGCAGTTCAGAACAGGGTGCTGTGTGCCAGTAGGAAGGTACCAACACTGTATGGTGTGAGATCAAAGGGGCTGCACAAAAGATGACCTGGAGAAGGTGTGGGGGGAGGAGGTGGCATTTGATCTGGGCCTTGAAGGGTGGGCAGAATTTCAAGAGGCAAAGAGAAGGCATCTCAAGTAAAGGGACCTGCAAAGCACAGGACTAGAAAGGGCACTAGCTCGAGAAAAGAGTGAGTGTTCCTCACTCAGTTTGCCCAGAACATAGACTACAAGTCGACTAGTGGAGGAAGAGGAGGCTTAAAGGATAGATTGGAAGTTAAATAGCAGGCCCAGGAGTTTGGACCTGATTCCATATGCAGGAGAGCCTGTGGAGAGTTTAGGTTAGGAGATTGACGTGATCATCACAGTGCTGGAGGACGATTGAGCTGATGATGAAATTTGGATGGGGAGGACTCGAGGCCTCCGGTGAGTGACTTGCTCAGGGTCCTAACCCAAGGAAGCTAGACCTAGGTATTCTGTGTCCACAAGTTCATGACCCTGGGAGACAACTGGAAGCTCTTGAAGGAAGAGTGAGCTTTTAAAGTAAAGGTTGCCTGATGTTGAAAGCCATCAAAACTCTCCAGGGCTTGGGAGGCACGAGAGAAGGGCCACTGAGTGATGTCAGCTGCTCTTCTGGTCACTTGTCAGAGAGAGAGTTCATCCCTCTATAGAGGAACACCAGAGGTCCTCAGTATCTCATGTCAGCCAAGCCCAGAGCATCTCAGCAATGGCAGGGAGCCTTGGCACGGGGGCCATGGGCTTGGTCCTGACTCAGAAGAGTCAGAACCACCTACTGAGTCATTTGCAGGAGGTGTGCTTTCCTGGGAGGCTTCCCAATCAGGTACCCACCCCGCCAGATGGCTGATAACCTGTGAGATCTGAAGCCACACGTTTGCCATGCCATGGCTTCAGGCAAACACAAGTTGCATCTCTTGAGCTGTTGCATGGAAATTGTTTCCTTGCTCTGCATAGAGAAACTTGGCACTTGGCAGTGACAGATAAACAGATGAAACTTTTTTACTTACTTACTCGCCTGTTCGTTATTTGTTCTCAAGGTGGTCTCAGTTTCCCCAACTATGAATGAACAATCCCTTATGAACAGTTGTGACTTCAGAAAGAACTGATGGCTCCTAATGCTTTCTCTTTAGGAAGGTCCAGAATGTCCCACATTTTACAAAGATCTGCCTTCCCCTGCATGCCACTTGCCTAAGGCTCCTGGCAGGAATGGAATTGGGCCCAAGTCTGCTCATGGCACCTCTGTTTCTTACATCTTTATTTATTGCCTCTCAAGCAACTCTGCCTTCTCAGGTTTCTCCGATCACCCCTTAGTTAGTAACCTTGGAAATTTCAAATACCATGGAATCTTTCTACTCAGAGAGCCACCATGGTTTGTTTTTCAGGGTGAAATCAAAGATACTGGTACTGCTGTCTTATTCCAAATACAAGTTGCCCCTCCACCATTGGATCTTTGTTTTTTGGAAAACATCTCTTGATTCAGTATTATTCCACAGATTGCTTTTAGGATTCAGGATTAGAATGGGTCCCATGGGTAAATACCAGACCCTAATTGCCAGCAGGTATTAAGCTGGAGTGCCAAGCCAATACAGTGGCTTAACACTGCGCTGACGTTCATCAGATGAATACTTAGCTGGAGATCTCAGCCAGCTGTTGGAGGTCTAAGCTGTTACCATCATAAGGCAGAAGGGCTTGGGGAGACGGCTGAGAGTTTTCCCTTCTTTTCCTGCCCTTTCATTTGGTGTCCCGGGACCCCTAGGGAGTTCTCCTGTAGGACTCTCTCTCTCCCCCTGCAGGGAGAGGCAGGCAGTTTTGGCCCAGTGCAAGATCCTCGGGAGCCTGAAATCTTGGCATCAGGAGCACAACTCTTGCTACCAGTGCCTGTTTTCTGGAGGCAAAGTAAGGCCACTTGATGCAAAGAAGGGAGAATTGAATGTCGGAGACTTGAAAGACTCCAGGAGCCTGGGAGGTTGGCAGAGCGAGACCTCAGCCAGCTGGATCCAGGCATCTCCTCTCCCCAGCACTTCCCCCTGCGGCTGTGAGCCGGGGTTCTGCCCGCCCAGGGAGCAGAGGCGTGAGTTAGGAAAAGCTCTTGAGCAGGGAGGGGGTGACTTGGGGTTGTTCCCTCCCTTCTGGAAGGAGGGCTCTCTGCCTCTGGATAGTGGGTAACCCACCTCCCAAGGCCTCCTCCCTGGTTGGGCCTGGCTGGCTCCCCTCGCAGGCCTGAACCCTTTCTGCAGCTGCGGTCAGATACACCCTGCACCCTCCCAGGTGGAGTTTTCTCACGGCGGGGAGCTCCTCCTCAGGCCCTCGACCTGTCTCCCCGGCATGTGGATTTTATCCCCCTGTCCTTTAAAATGTATGTGTATGGGGTGTGTCCCTCTCACATCACTATAAAGGGAGAACACCTGTGTTCTTTTTTTTTTTTTTTTTTTTTTTGCGGTACGCGGGCCTCTCACTGCTGTGTCCTCTCCCGTTGTGGAGCACAGGCTCCGGACGCGCAGGCTCAGCGGCCATGGCTCACGGGCCCAGCCGCTCCACGGCACGTGGGATCTTCCCAGACCGGGGCATGAACCCGTGTCCCCTGCATCGGCAGGCGGACTCTCAACCACTGCGCCACCAGGGAAGCCCCTGTGTTCTTTTACCATCAAGAAACAGACCACTTTCTGCTTTGCAGGGGCCAATTGACCATGTGACTGGCAGCCTTAAGGAAGACGCCGGGAGACTCGCTTCGGTCAGTGTGAGGCCATTTCATTTCAGTGTTTACATCTGGTTGTGCTCCACCAGTGTCAGCCGCTGGGCTAGGCCCTGGGACCCAGAGGGCAGTGCGTCGCCCTCTCTCCTCACAGGTCACCCAGTCTCTGCAGGCTCACGGGGGAACAGGTGAGGACAGTCACCCAGGCTAAGTGTAGGGCCCATCTCAACATGGCAAAGACGGGAAGCAATCTACCTTGGACGCTTCAAGGAAGGAATTTAATCTGAGTTCTCTCCGTGAATTGGGCACCATTGACTACCAGGTATCTCGTGCATGCCACAGTGGGGAAGGTGGGGCTCCTGTCCAGAAGTGCTTACAGCATGAGCTGGGGGCTAGACGCCGGCCCCTCGCTTCTGTAAGTGTCTTCTGTTACAACCCCAGGGCTTGCTCAGAGCGTTGATGACACTGTGCCGGCTCACTTGTGTATCGATCTTCTCTCCTGTATTGGGAAGGGAAGGACCTGGTGCTAAAGGACCAAGACCGTGTCTCATCTGAAGGGCTTCCCCACAACCCCACATAGCAGGTGCTTAAGAGATGAGATCGCTCTGACTGTACATATGTATAGACCCTGGGAGTGGAGGACGGAGGGTATGCTCCTTCCTCCTGCTGTTCTGAAGTGACTGGATAGGGCACCCCCAGGGCCTTGAGGTATTTTATTAGCTGGCAAATAAGGAGAAGCAGGAGGACACTGGTATAGTGGGTCTTGTGTGCCTATTGAGTTTTTCAGTTTGTACATGCTCTTCAGAATTCAAATATGCAGAGTGATGGGCTGGAGCCGTCCTGTCCAATATGGTAGCCACTGACCACATGTGACCTCTTAAATTTCAAGTTATTAAAATGAAATCAAATGAAGAAATTCTTCTCTCACACTCGCCACATTTCAAGTGCTTGGGAGCCACAAGTTGACTCTTGGCTACAGTATCAGGCAGCACAGACTGTGGACATTTCTGTCATTACAGAACTTTCCAATGGACGGCGCTGCAGATGCCAAGCTACATTTCTTGATCCAAGGTGTACATCGCACATCATATGCATCTGAGTTATTTGAAGGCAAAGGGGAAGAAGAGCTTATCAAAATACAAATTCCTGGGTCCTTTCCTAGTCTTCCTGAATCAGAATCTCTAGGGGGTGGGGGAACTGGGGATCTGTATTTTAATAAGCACCCCCAGATGGCTGTTATGCAAACTCAGACTTCCACGCTCCAAGGGAAGCCAGAAGTTGAATGGTGAAGCTGGGCAACCTCCTGGTACAGCAATTCTGAGCACCTGAGATGTCTCACGGCACTTTGCACTCCAGCGTAAGATTTCCCAGCCTGACATTTCCCAGAGTTCGTGACTGGAGCTTCCTGGCTGGCAGCTAAGGGTTCCATCTCAGTAAAATCCTGGCTCTGCTGCCACCAAGCAGTAAATAATGGAAGAAAGAGGCTGTCCTAGCATTATCTCCCTCTCTCCTCTTGCAAAACCAGGAGGCTGGAAATAACCTCGCTGTTCCCCTTGAGCATGTTTGAATCACAAGTAGTACCTTCTCTCTCAAATAAATTTATTTCCTTCTGCCTTCATCCCAACAAAGACCAGCCGGTGATGAATACCAGACTTCATAGCTTATTTGTCAAAGCTGCACACCTGTGAGGATTCCTGTGGAAGATAAATTTTGGTTTGGGGGAGGGGGACCTGGAGGAGGAGGGACCTGGCCAGGAATAAATCTTAACATGTTGCCCCAGACGGTGAATGAGCGTTTGCCTCGCCAGGCTTGCCCTCCTGACAAGGTATGATAAATTACCCTCTTTGTTGACACCTTCATTGGGTTATTTATGGCTCATTAATTGAACCGAAGAGGGGCCTTGCAGACCCAGCGGGGGCACCTTACAATACTCCTCCAGTGGACCCAGCTCAAAGAGGAGAACAAAGGAGAAATGAGTGGGAGGGACGTACTCATGTTTCTGCTCCTTGGCTGGAGATGCTCTTCACCAAAGAATTCAAGATTTGTTTAAAAAAAAACACAAAAAACAAAAAACTTTGGAAGCTCAGGTGAACCTCTCTGGGAATAGTTAGCTGGGTACCTCATACCCAGCCTGTGCTGCTGCGTGGCACCTTCTAGAGAAGAGGAAGCCTGTGCTGAGAGCTCTGTGTGTAATGGCCTGCCTTGCTCGAGGCTTGCCTAGGAGGACAGCACAGCACAGCGGAGGCCATCAGAGGAGCCGGACACAGGCCTCACTTGTTCATGAATTTGCTTTGCTACTCTGGGGAGGTCACTCAATCTCTCTGAGCTTCACATTCCTCTCTTGTGAAGTGAGGGTGACAGACGGGATGATCTCTGAGTCTTTCTTCAGTTCTAAAGGGTCTAAGAAAACAGAATAGATTGCTCTTCACTGACCATTGCATTGGGTTACCCCCTCCATTTCTGGTTATTAATTAGTTTACTCATTTGGCAAATAGTATCTACTGGGGTTCTACCACGTATTCAGTTCTGAGGGGGATGCAGGCATACTGGGTATGCATGGTTTTGTTGTCGGCTTCCATCCATTTTCAGTATAGAATTTTGATTGTGTTTTCAAGAGCTGATTAGCACATAAAAATTAGTTTAATCCTTAAGTAAAGTACTTACAAGATAGTGCCTTGTCATAAACTCTCCTTTACGTGACAATAAGGGAGCCTGCAGTCTCTGCAGCTGCTTCTCCAGGGGGCCACTATGGTTCATGAGTAAGTTGTAAAAGGCTCTCTTTTAAAGTGCCAGGTGTTTTCCCTATTGCCGTTGCCTTCTAGAAGGCTCCATTCTGTGGAAAGAACTTGTCAATGAAAGGAATGACAGCATTGTTTCATTCATTTCTATACCCATTCGTCCATTTAGTCATTCTTTTATCCCACAAAATTTTATTGAATAGTTACTCTCATCTTTGTGTCAAGATCTGTGTTCACAAGATGAATGAATGAGATAAAACTCAAGAATTCAAGGAAATTACACTCTGGTGGGAAGGTAAATGCACTCCACAATTATTGAGTGCTATCATAGAGTCATTCCCAGGAATCTGTGGGAGCATGTGGGAGGGAGCTTGACTGTGTCTGGGGGCTTCGGGAAGGCTTCCAGGATATTTAAGTAGGGTTTTGAAGGAAGAGTAGGAGTTTTCTGGGCAAACAAGTTGTAGAAGACTATTCTAGATTGGGCAAAGAGTGTTTGTAAAAGCACAGATATGTACCTTAGCTGCTTGAGAAATTATAAATAGTGTAGTCTGGTTGGAGTATAGTATGAATTTAGGAGATAGAAGGTGAAGCTGGCACAGGTCCAGATCTTGAAGAAGTTCCTGTGAAATGCTGAGGAGCCTGCCCTTTGTCCTGAAGGCCATGAGGAGTGTTTGAAGAGATTTATTCAGAGGAGAAACATGGTCAACTTAGTATTTTAGGGAGATCCTCTGGTGCCAGGGTACAGGAGATTAGGGGTAGAAAAACCTGCTAGATGACTATTTTTTCTTTTTTTTTTAACATCTTTATTGGCGTATAACTGCTTGACAGTGGTGTGTCAGTTTCTGCTGTATAACAAAGTGAATCAGCTTTACATATACATACATCCCCATATCCCCTCCCTCTTGCGTCTCCCTCCCACCCTCCCTGTCCCACCCTTCTTGGTGGTCACAAAGCACCGAGCAGATCACCCTGTGCTATGCAGCTGCTTCCCACTAGTTTCAATAGTCCAAGCAAGAGGAAATACAGGCTTGAAACAAGGGCCTGAGTGTGAGGGAGGCAAAGAGAGCACAGGAGCTGGAAGACCTGAGTTCTAATCCAGGCTCTGTCAACATCTATGTCGAATTATTTATTTTCTCCAGAATGTATGTCCTGCTCTGTAAAGTGAGGACATTGGACTGGATGGTTTTTAATCTGACTCTGACATTCGGTAAGGACTGGGTTTTCTGTTAGAAGTGGGGAGAGGAGGAAGGTGCAGGGTCAATATTTACAATTGACAGAAGTGTTTTTAATAATAATGGTTGGAATGTTCATCACCTGTGTCCTGCTGAGGATATAGATGGACCACAGTAAATGCACATTCCAGCAGATAGTAGGGCAGGTTCTTTGCCTCCATGCCAAAACTCACAAGAGAGGGCTTCCTTAGGAGTCGTACAAAAATGGGGGTTTGTGGAACCCTCATTCTGCTTCAGGAATTGATTACCTGGCAGCTAGAAGGGAAAGGCCTTGGAAGAACTGGTCCACACATGCTCTGTACTTTCTATCTAGTCAGGTGAGGAGGATGAGCGTGACTCATGCCTACAGCCTTAGAAATTCATGTCAACTGTTTGGAGAGAGATCTTCACTCTTTCTTTTTCCTTTCCAAGGTTGCCAGTGAAATTCTTTTTTACTCCAAAATGAAAATGATTATTTTTCTGGTGTTAAAAAAGAACATGCTTATAGTAAAGAGTTCTAGCTGGAAGGGAAGGAAGGAAGGAAGGAAGGACGGACGGATGGACGGATGGGGGGGGAAGGGAAGGAATTTAATCTGGATATCTTTACATGTATGGGCTGTATCACATAAACTGTTTCATTCAGTCATCATATCTTGTGCACAGTTTTGTGATGTATTTGTGCATCATCATTTTAGGATGCATAGTGTTTTATCAGTAAATCATAACGTATTCAACTGATATATCAGTATTAATGGACACTTAGGTTGTTTTCAATTTTTCTTTTATAAACACAAGACTAAGGAGCATCCAGGTACATTTGTGCACTTGTAAAATTATCTCCTACAAGTGAAACTACAAGGCAAAGTGTATGCATGTTTTTAACTTTTGCTGCATGTTGCCAAACATGCTCTCTGGAAAGATTTCCAAATGCACTTTAAATGTAATTTATTATTTTGTGTGACTGGAGAAGCAGTGTGCCAAGGGTTGGGTTTGGGCAGGATGAAGGCAGGGAGAAGTCTGTGGTTTGCCCAGTGACTCTATTTTCTGAGCACTGCCCAATCCATAGGCCCGATGGGGGTCTGAGACTTTGCCAAGTGTTCATGGAAGGTTCCAGAGAGTCAGGGTGCCAACTGATGCCACGTCAGGTAGAGTGCTTTCCAGGTTCTTCTCCAAGATGGCTAACCCTGGATCTTGGGATCTGTGGCTTTTGAATGCCGATGTGTCACTACACACACAAGCTGTAAGAAAAGCAGATGTAGAGAGGCCTCCAACAGCAAAATCTGTACCTGTCTGAAATACTACCTTTTCTGGGCCCCTGTGCAATGTTTCCTGGTCCCTGATGGGGCAGCCTCCTGTCCTGGGTGTTCAAGGGCAGTTCCAGTTCAATATATTCCATCCTGCTGCCTTCAGGGTGCCCCCATGTAGGTCACATGCAGACTGGATATGGCTTCAGCATGTCTGGTCATCACTTGACACCATGTGATGGGTTAGAGCAGAATTCCACAATCATTGTGTTTCCATTGGTGACAAGCACGAAGTTTCCATCTGTTTATTCATTGCTCGTTCATTCAACAGATATTACTAAGAACTTACATTATTGCAGGCACTGTGCTGGGCACTGCGCAGAACACAAAAATGAACAAGAATTTACAGGTTCATGGCATTTGGAGCAAGAAGGAATCGTATCAGGCCCAACCCCCTCATATTCCTGTTGAGGAAACTGAGGCCCAGAGAAGTAAAGTGCTTCACCTCCGATGGTCCATCTGCTGGTCACTGCCCTAGTCGGTGTGGAGTGCTGCTCCTGAGGTGTGGAGGGGCTGTGCAAAACTCCACGTGGGCCCCTCTGGGGAGGGGATGGCCTAAGTCACCTGTGAGGATAACCAGTCCTGCAGGGCCAGAGTCTTTATGACTGAGCCCTACAGACATGGTGGGGTTGAACTGTGGGATCTGGGAGGTGTAGGGGAAACAGAGCCGAGCTTTGTGGCCCCCGACAATGTGAGTAACTCGGCATCTCTTGGCTGGCTTTGCTGGACCAGCCATCTTCTTGAGTGTGGGAGCTCCTTTGGAAGTGGATCCTATTTAGAGAAGCTAGAGAGTCTGAAGGTAACCAAATTTGAGCTGGGAGATGTTCCATCATTGAGAAAATGACAACTTTCAAAAAAAAATACTATTGAGAGAGCATTCTATAATTGTGGCTGCAGCTAGGGTCTCCCTGCCAAGATGTGAGACAGAGGCACTTTCTCAATGGTTAGATTACCTTTGAACCCTTGAAAACAGTAACACATCTTATCAGTAATCACTCTTCATATCTCTATGATCATTAGAGTTTACAAAGTATCTTCCCCCCATTAGCTGGTTCCTTCTTTACACCACCCTGTGTATTAGCAATTCACTAATTAATTTTATTATGTGTTCGTGCTTTTAGGACTCTGAATGAATCAATGAGTGGCTTGTCCACGAGCTAGCAAGAGACAGAGTTGGATTTGAAACCAGGTTTTCTTTCTTCCAGTTCCTTTCTTTACCCAGACCTGCCCTTGTTGGTTTCTGGGTTTGTACACTGACCAGTCAGGTGAATGGCTAGCTGAGAGGGTCAGCAGGGAAAGAGGCCTCTCTGCCTGGAGATCTGAAGGTGGGCTAGGAAAGACGCTTTGCCTTCACAAACTGTCCTTACCATGAAAGAGTCATTCCTTTGTATCTTAGATGCTTTCTATTATTAAGAATTCCCTTTCAAAATGTAACTCTCCACTTCAGTAAATTAAAAATGCAACCATATAATAGAACTGCGTGCATTCTATTTTATTGGAGTGAGAATGGAACAGAACAGAATAGAATAGAATTTATGTTCCATTAGAAATAAAATAAAATTCAGTAGAACACTGTGGGTAAAATGTGATTATGGACATGTAAAGAAATATACTCACTTAAAAATACATTAAAAAAAAGAGGCTCTGTAATTTCAAAGGCCTCTAGTATGTGGATCAGATATGACAGCTGTAGTGTTCTTTATGTCAATCTGCATTTTTATATTTTTATAGCATGAGCTTATATTAGTAGTAGCGGCATAATAGATAGTTTTTAAAAATTAAGACACTACTCCTTCCAGTTGTCTGTTTAATTTTCAACAAATGAAAAAGGGTGGAATAAAGATAACGGCATACCTCCCTTTCATTCTCCCAGCAGCCACACTGGTCACACCGTAAGCCTCAGAGAAGTCATCAGCTAACACTTTGAAGAAATGATTTGTCAACCAGCTAAGAGCCAGAGTTATCTTGTGGAATGGGAGAGGACATAGAGGGTCTGGGATAGATGGCAGGGAAGGAAAGTTAGCGCCTAGGTGGGTTTCATCCACTTGGTGATATTTCAGTCGGCTGACCCTTCCTGTGCTCACCTCCACCTGTGCTCACCACCTGAAATGCAGTGCCCTGTGCCCTCTCTTGCTAATGGCCAATCCTCACAGCTCTGTTGACAGCAGAACCAGGCATGGACTAAGGGGGAAAGAGGAGGCTTCTTAGTCCCCGCTTACCCCGCTCCAGAGCAACTTAATTGAAGCACGTCCAGCGCATGGCGTGCCATGGGGTGACTTAGGCGGGCGGGTTTCTCCTGGCCGTCCTGGGTGGGGTTGTTAGCGCTGTTATTTGTACTGGGAACACAGTAGGTGCAGAAGCTATAGGGCAACCAGCAAACAGAGTTGCATTGCTGTAGGTTGTCTGAAAGGCGTCAGGGTTTTGCCCAGCAGTTAGTCCTCAGATGTAAATTAATGGATCAACACAGCATAGTAGTAAGTAAGGTAAATACATTCTAGAACTGGGGACTCTTTTTGAGTTGGAAGAGATCCTAGGAATTACTGGAAGCCTGTGGAAGTTAATGGCTTGCCTTGGGTCACCCAAAGGGTCAGAGGCAGAGATAAGGCTGGACTTCAGGCCTCCAACTCCCAGTGTGGTGCTTTTCTCATGGGCTCTGCTCACTTTTGTTCACTAATTTATCTCACACGCATTTGTTTGGGGGCCTACAATGTGCCAGACACTGTGCCGGGGTAGGGAATCCACAGATGAATAAAATGAGGGCCCTTTCCTCAGGGCACTCATGATTTAGTTGGAGGAGAGAGAAACGTGAGCTGGTTATTTCATAAAATACAGTTAGATGCCTCCTTGAAAGGAAGGACCTTCAGATGCGTGCAGTCCAGGAGACAATCTGTTTTTCTAAGGAATCAACAGAGGATAAAACCCTGGTTGGATCTTTGACCCTGCCTTTGCTTGGACCTCAGAGGGTGGCATCCAGGGTGAGAGAGAACCCAACAAGGATGAAAATGAAAGAGCAGAGGGAAGAGATACAGCATGCAGCTTTCTCCATAATTTGGGCAGTATGTTTTTTTTTGTTTTTTTTTTTTTTTTTTTTTGCGGTATGCAGGCCTCTCACTGTTGTGGCCTCTCCCGTTGCGGAGCACAGGCCCCGGACGCGCAGGCTCAGCGGCCATGGCTCATGGGCCCAACCGCTCCGTGGCATGTGGGATCCTCCCGGACCGGGGCACGAACACGTGTCCCCTGCATCGGCAGGCGGACACCCAACCACTGTGCCACCAGGGAAGCCCCAGTATGTTTATTTGAGGAGCTCGAGACATTTATTTTATCTGAATAGTTGAGACCAGATGCCACACTACTCTGTCTTCCAGGGAATGTCCTGTACAGGGTTTCTTCTGTATACTGTGTGACAGTAGGAGCTGCTCTCCCATTCGTACTCACAGTCTTGTGCTAGAGGGTCTTTCCTATATTGTGTTAGATCTAGTTCTGACAGTGACAGCAGCCATCCATTGTTCTAAAGAATTCAGAAGAGTGCTGTAGACAGAAAGGAGGGGTGTTTTTAGGAGGCTTCATGACAGCATGCTTTTTTTTTTCCTCCACAAAGCCTTCTGTGATTGGTGGGCAAATGTCAGATACAGACTCTCTGCCCATTGCCCTTGTGATTTGTTAAGAGATCGAATGAAATGAAGAATGAAACAATATATATATACATCACTATACCTTGTATGGGTTGATTTGAGCGAACCAGTTATAAAGACATTTTTGAGGCAATCAGGGAAACTTGGTTAGCTGCTGCAGTTGTAGCACTACTTAATGATAATATCATGATTATGTGTTTTAAAAGTTATTTTTTAGAGATGCAAAGTGATGTTTATATAGATAAGAATATATATCTTTAAAATATACTTTTATTTTTTAGTGGTTGGGGGAGTCAGATTTAGGTAGAACAAGATTGGCCATAAGTTGATAAGTATTCAAGCTGGATGATGGGACCATGAGGGTCTGTTATACTATTCTCTTTAGTTTTGTGTGTATTCAATAATTTTCTATTCAAAACATTTAAATAGTGAATATTATTGAGCAGCTACCATTTCTCAGGTTCAGGGCTGGCTGCTTTTTATGCGACCTCTTATTATATTCTCACAACATCTCTGTAAGTGGGTTGCGTTACACTGATTTCTCAGATGAAAAAGCTGTAACATAAAGGAAAAGTGAATTCCACATGTCACACAGCACATGGCAGAGCTGGGGATTGAACCCTGATCTTTTCCTTTAACTTTTATTTGAAGTATAACACATATAGAGAAATGTGCACAAATCATATTTGTACATCTCAGTGACTTTTTCTGTGACCACATCAAATAACCTAGACCAACATGAAAAGAATGGAATAGTAGCAGCGTCCCTGAAGCCACTTCATGACCTTGCCAGTCACAGTCCCTCCTCAGAGGTAACCACTGTCTTGACCCCTAGCACCCTGGATGAGTTTCGCATATATTTTGAACTTTATGTAAGTGGAATCATATTCTTTTATGTGTGGCTTCTTTTTCTTAACATTATGTGTGTAAAATTCATCCATGGTGATGCCTCAAACAGATCTTTCCCTTTCATTGCTGTCTATTTCATGGTAGAAATATGTCAGAATTTATCTGTTCCATTACTGATGGAAGTATTTCTGCTTTGGGGTTAGTATGAGTAATGGATTGTGAACATTGTGGTACATGTCCTGAGTGGACAGGAAGATGGATTTCTGTTGTACTTATTCCTAAGGTGGAGTGACAGGTGCACAGGGTAGCATATGTGAACCAGAAGCCCCAGTTTTCTTTCTATCACCCATTTCTCTCTAAAGAGATGAAAAAATTAACTACCTAATGTAGTTAGTTCCATAAGACTGGGGATTAACATAGGGTCCTGAAAGGCTCTGAGGTGCAAACAGGATTGAGATTTGAGCCTGAAATGTTCTGGTCCAGCACTGATGAACCCCAAGTCCCAGTTCAGGCCTTCAGTGTTTCATGAATCTTCCTTGAAATAAGTTGAATGCAAGAGAAGCACTGCTGCGAAGTGCCCTGCATCTGTGATTTAACATAATAGCCTGTCATTCTAGGATACCAAAAATCAGGTAACAGAAAGAAGTATGACTACTCTTGTCTAAGCCATCAACAAAAGAAAAAATTTTTCATAAGATAAAAATTTAAATAAAATCCATCTTGATATTCGGCATACTTGAAGATTTGCCCATATTCTAACAATGGTGTCATTACGATTTCATTTTGAAGGATGAAAAATAGCTATTGTAATAGCCCGTGGTTAACTATGAACCCCAGGGAATGGGCTTCTCCCCTTGTTTAGCTGGGTCATCCTCATCCTTCACACCTGTAGCCCCCAAACTTTTCTTCCTGAGAGTCCAGTTTGGGTGCTGGGAAAGCTTGGTGACCTTAGGCCTGAGAGAGACCTAAAATGGGTGGCCTACTTTGACAACTTCAGGTGACAGTGATTGTCTGAGGATGTGAGGGATACTGTAGAAGAAAATGTGAGCATCAGGTACAAATGGGGATGGGTTCAAACCCCATGTCTACTTATTATTTGACCTTGAAAATATGAATTCCGAACTTCTGCTTCCTTATCTTTAAGAGTAAGGATGTTGATGATGCCAGTTTTAGAGAAAAATTAGAAAATGGTTAACTAGAAAGATGATCGAGGTAGTTCTCTCCTCAAATTGCACAAGTCCAAGATCTCCAGGAGCCTTTTATTCTGCTTCTGACTGTTCTAGATATAATGGTTAGTGGGGCCAGATGGTGTTTCTGGTTGATAAAGGGAACCAGTCTCTTCTGTCTACTGTTTCTTTTCACAAAAACTGAGCTTTCCTCCTCTTGCATGTTGTATGTGGATAGTGCTGGAGTGGGCAAGATCCTTCCCAGCTTGGCTGTAAATTCTGTGAGATTTAGTTCCTTAAACCTTGAACTCCAAGGTTTAAGAGTATTATTGGTTTATTTATATTTATGATTGGTTAATAGCCCCACCTCCATCTGGAAATTTTATAATGAAAGCACAGGTACAAAAAGATCAAAACAATTTACCTAACGTAGAAGCAAGTATCGAGCAAAAGAGAGGAAAAGAAAATGATAATCAAAACTCCCTGAGGAAAATTTGAGCAAATGAGCCCCAAATGTGGCCCTCAACCCCCTAGCAGCCAGGAGTAAAATGGGAGTCATTGTGGGCTCCAGAATTCCCATTATCTCATGGTGGGGGGCATTTCGGGTGAGGAGAAACAAATGTCTGTCTGCTCTTGGCCACTGAAAGGATTTGATACGGGAGTCTTTGTGTAAGGTTATTTCAAAAGGCAAGAAAAAAAATGATCCCAGACAGCTTTTAGGATGGATGCAGAGGCACTCCCCATCCGGCTGTTATTTGTGTGAGTCTAGTCTCAATATGGCAACATCAACAACTCCTCCCTCACCGTGGAGTTGCATTATGGAAAATCACTTGGAGGTGACAGATGTACATTCCAGGCCTGGCTCTGCCATTTATCTGCTGTGTGACTTGGGCCCACACATTTACCCCTTCTGGGCTCTAGATTTCTCCTCTGTTAAATGAACTCCCCTTGCAGTTCTAAGAGCCCATGCTTGTCTTATTTTACATGTGCCGAGCAGAGAACCATCCAGAGGTCTGAGAACCGTCATGTTGTGTGGGTTTCTCCTCCCCGTGCCCCCATCTTACAAACAATAAGAGCAGCCTCAGAACTGCCATCTCAAGGGAACAGAGGAAGGAACAAGAAGGACACTGTTGCCAAGAAAACCAGCCCTGGGATCATTTTTGTTTTCTGCGGGAGAGGAGAGCGGTGGCACATGCCCAGTATATGTTATATGAGCTGCATGCCTTTTCATAGCATCCCTCGTATGTGGAATCCACCATCTCCTCTCCTTCTGGAATCCTTTCTCCGACATATATTCTCCTGGTCCCACACAGCAGACGACCAGGCAGTCATTCAGCCCCAGGACTCCTGTGCCCCTTAGCACAAGCATAGGTTCTCTGAGCTCCCTCACTTGCTCCTTTACAGGTCGTTATTTCCCTCCCATGCCCTGGCTCAGCAGATGTGGAGACGAGCCTGGTACAGCTCAGCGCTTGCACCCTGCACTAAAGCTCAGACATCTCTTTCTGCCCCCTCCCTGTCACCAGAGCACCCCAGACATGCCCACAAACAGGCTAAACCTGCAAGACAGCATCCTGGCCTGCCAGAAGAAGAAGAAGAAGGTATTCCTGGTATCTCCGAGGTTCCTGCTTTTTCTGTCAATTGGGAATGCAAACGTAAAGGCCCTTACAATTAACGACCTGTCTTACAAGGCCTCAACTACTCATGTCATTAATGGGTAATTCCAAGGTAGGCAGTTGGTAGTAAACACACACCTCCAAAGTGCCTAGTTTCTACCTGGCAATTCCAATCATAATTACCATGAAGTTATATAACTGCAGATTATCCTGCCATATGAGTGGTATAAATAAGTATGTTCCTGCTCTGTGATAATAAATTTGAATGACATGGCTAGTTAATTAGTAGCCATTGGAAATTCACTGATGGGCTACTGAAGCAATAAATTTCTCCTAAAGGGGGAAGAATATGGTTGGAGTTTGTTCCATTGGGTTTAATGAAGGCCTTAGTGCAGGCCTTGATAGTCCCTGCCCTTTCTTTTCTCCTGGTCCCTGATCTTTGAACCAGGAAAGTGAGCCTCTGTTGAGTTGGCAGTGAGCACTCCCTAGAATGAAAGCAGAACTTGGAGTCCAAAGATGATGAGTCCAGGCTTAGCCATTGACTTGTGTGATTCGGGGACAGTGCTTAATCCCTCTGAGCCTCAATTTCCTCCTCTGTAAAATGAGAGCGAGGCTAGGTGCTGGGGACACACACCTCCTGGGGTTCTTGTGAGGATTAGATGGGTTACACACGTGGAGGGTGAGGTAACCCCTCAACCCTCGCCAGGGTTAGCTGTTATCATTGACCAAAGCTGGGAGGAAAGCCCCACTTCACAGGCCATGTGACGTCTGTCCTCAGAGGGCTGGGTCTGATTCAGCTGAGTGTGAAGCACTGTCAAAGCAGAGACACGGTCACGCTTTGTCACTTGAGGGTGGCAGGTTGAACCCAGCTCTGAACTTCTGCCATTTTCTAAAGGGAGAGTATAACTCCATTTCCATCAGGAAAAAAGGGGTGATGCCTCAGATGCGTGAGAGGAAGGGATTATACCCAGAGAAATTTAACTCCCGAGAGATTATGTTCTCAGCCCTTAGCTGAGAAATAAATCAGCCAAGAGTAAACAGTCTAGTAACACCTCCAGCTGTGCAACAGGAGGGCTCTGGCCTGGCAGCCAGAGCTGCCCCATCGCCAACTTTTCCGACATTCTGCCAGCTAGCTCTTCTTATGGGTGCCTCACTCAGGCAGGAAAATCCCCTGAGGGAGAAAGTGGGACAGCACCCAGCGATTTCCAAGGAGTGTGTCTACACTGGGCTCAGAGGACTTTCAAATACAATTTGGCCAAGAAAGGCCACTTTCCTTAAGACAGAAAATGAATGCCACTGCTCAGCTTGCTTTTCCATGCGCGTAAGGGCTGCACCTTGACAAATAGGAGGCTGCTTTCGGGAGATGATAGATTTATATTCCAAAGTACTGCCTAACTTGTAACCATAGTAACAAACAAAGCTATTACATAAAATGGCTTCACCATGTGAAAGCAATAATTATATTAACCAGATGGGAGGAAAAAGGAGAAGGAAGTCTGATCAATGTGCAAGGCACCAGTAAATTGGATTGAAAATGCATGACATTTTCCGAAATTACATCTCTTTGGGGAGGGGGCGGGAGCCCAAGAATGAAGAGCAGTGATCAAGTTGGGAGTAGCCCCACCAGGTGGCAGCAGGCAAAAGTGGTTGAAGTAACTCTTCTGTTGATGGTTTTTGGGCTCCGGAAGCGGACTTAATACTTCTGCAAGGCTTGATTTTAAAGCACCAACCCCTCACATCACCCATCCAGTGGGGAATTTCCCTGTCAACGCTAACAATGTGGAAATGGCCCAAATTTGACTTTATTAAAGAGCATGTTGGTTGAGAAATATCCCCGTTGCAGTAAGCAACTTGAGCTAAATAGAACATCAGCGTTATCTGATGAGGCCTGGAGTGTATGATATAGATCAGAGCTCCCCGTGGACTTAACTCCTGAGTTTCTGCCCAGATCACTCCCTCTGAACGCTTGGTGCTCAAATGTAGCTGCACATTAGAATCATCTGGGACACTTTAAAAAGTACTGATGCCTGGGTCCCACCCTCGCCATTTCTGATTTAATCGTATGTGGTAGAGCCTGGGCACTGGGATTTTTTTAAATCCTCCAGATGATTTAAAGGAGGTTTGCAAGGGTCAGATGGATAGGAAGCTATTTATTAAGATGGAGGTAATGCGAATTACTCACAGTTGGCAACTTTGGTAGCAAAAGGAATAGGAGACTGACTTTGTGGTACGCGGGCCTCTCACCGTTGTGGCCTCTCCCGTTGCAGAGCACAGGCTCTGGATGTGCAGGCTCAGCGGCCATGGCTCACAGGCCCAGCCGCTCCGCTGCATGTGGGATCCTCCTGGACTGGGGCACGAACCCGTGTCCCCTGCATCGGCAGGCGGTGGACTCTCAACCACTGCGCCACCAGGGAAGCCCGAAACTGACTTTCTTATTACCTGCTTTTGCTTTAGACTAATGGGTCGGTCTCTGGTTAATTATTCTAGCTAGAAAATACCAGCTAAATAGCACAGAAAGTGTCATCCTGATGTTTCAGACTGTTCGTGCGTTTGTCATAGAATGTCAAGGACCCTTCCCTTGTTTCTCATGAGCTAAAAATCTCAGTGAAGATGCCTCCTGTAAAATCCCTGGCTAGTCAGATCTGTTCGTTTACAAGACCAGGAAGATTACACAACACAGACACGTCTGAGGGAATCTGAATATCTACCTAGATCTTGTGTCATTTGACCCAGTCAGTCAAACAACACAGACAGGGACAGCCCTGGGAAAAATGTGAAGTAGGCAAAACTGCCTTTCCTTCCCTGGCTCATCCCTCCCCTCCCCTCCTTCAGGGACCCACCCAGTGGATTTTAAACCTTTCTCTCCTTCCACTCAATTTTCCATGTGACGTCTTGGTGAATGAAACAATGGATTAATAAGAGAAAGAAACTCCCCCACCCCTTCATGTGTAGAGCCCTCCTCGTTGATAGACAGTACACTCAGAGCGTTATCTCATTCAGTTTTCACAGCACATGTGTATGGAAGCCATTAGTGTCTCCATTTTATAAGAGAAGAAAGAAACCGAGGCTTAAAGAGGTTAAATATCTTGGGTTTGGCCCCATAGCTAGCAAGTGGCAGGATGGGATTTGAACCCACATCGTGTGTGAGCTGGAACACTTAATCCTACCTTAAGCTGCTTCCTTCTCTGCTTCTCAGAGCTGAAGGTTTCTTCTTGCTTCTCTGTCCAATAGGGAGCCACTAGCCACGTGTGGCTATTTAAATCTCAATTAGTTAAAATTATATAATATTAAAACGTCAGTCCCTGAATCACACCAACCACATTTCAAGTACTTAGCGTGTGTGTGTGTATACATAGATATTTATTTTTATTTTTTATTTTATTTTATTTTTTTAATTTTTTTATTAGTTTCTGCTTTATAACAAAGTGAATCAGTCATACATATACATCTGTTCCCCCATCCCTTCCCTCTTGCGTCTCCCTCCCTCCCACCCTCCCTATCCCACCCCTCCAAGCGGTCACAAAGCACCGAGCTGATCTCCCTGTGCTATGCGGCTGCTTCCCACTATCTATCTACCTTACGTTTGGTACTGTATATATGTCCATGCCTCTCTTTCGCTTTGTCACAGCTTACCCTTCCCTCTCCCCATATCCTCAAGTTATACATAGATAGATTAACAGATACAGGTAGCTAGTGACTACCATATTGGGAAGTACAGAAAGTAGAATATTTGCATCATCATAGAAAGTTCTACAATGTTTAGGAAATATTTGTCAAGTCTTTTCAATGGACAGTCAAGGAACTAAGGGCCAGGGAGGAAAAGTGATTTGCCTCAGAACCAGCCCTCCCTTGCTATACCCCTCCCCGCACCGGTGGTAAAGCAGAGGCTGGAACCTGGGCTTCCTGATGCTGACCCCTTGCGACCTTCACACTAGACCAAACCTGCCACTGAAAACCATTCTCGAACGTTGAATGAAGGAAGTCAGCACAAACCTGGGGACCTCTGCGTTGTCTGTGCTGGACAACCAGGGTAGCCATAGGGAAGAGACTTTGAATGCTGCCATTCAGAAGTCCAGAAGGAACTCCTGAAGCCCCCAGGATTATTGCTGCTAAGGCTGAGTCACAAGGGTCTGTGTCATAGCAAGGAAACATCTCTGCAGAGAAGCCCGTGCTCCATCAGTGAAATCAGTGCTGCCTGAGCACTTCCTCCAGGGCCAGTGCTGTGTCCTCCCTCGGGGTGGCTGGGCTATAGTCAGATTACTTCTCAGTCAAGAAGTGTCAATGCTTGTGATCTGGGATGCAGCTCAGGAAACACTTGTTAGGGCTTCTCCTGGTCCGAACCAAGGAGAGCAGGCTCCAGAGATGAGTAAGACATGTGCCTGCCCTGTGGGACTCCAAATCCAGAGGAATGCTAGGGGACAGATACATGGTAGACTGGACAGAGTGTCAGCTTTAGAGTTAGATAGATCTGTGTTCCACTTCTGACGTGGCCACTTTCTAGCCGGGTGACCTTGGGTAGGATATGTAGTCTCTTTGATCCTTCTCTCAATGATACAGTCACGATGGCCATAACCATCTGGTAGGTTCTGTTATCAGAACTGAAATGAGAAATGGGAGTATGTGGCCAGATACCTGACTCGGAGTAGGTGCCAAAGAAGCCTTAGTTCCCTTCCCTCCCCTCCCCTTCAGTCCTGCTTCTTCCTGGATGTCTCACCAGCCCCCAGAGTCCTCTGACATTTCTTCTTTCAAAAGGTGGATACTCACCTTAGGATGGCTGAGATTTTGAGTCTTCTCTGCATTTCTTTTCTAAATGGTGGAACTCCCAGGCCTTGGTACGCATAGATCTGCTTATTTCCCATTTGTTAACGTGTCCATGGATTGCTTCCTAGACGAGAGAGATGGTCAATGGAAAATTCATTCCAGGACACTTGTGTTTTTAGAGCACAAAGGAGCCAAATGTACACATTTTGTGGGGAAAGAAGCCAGCCAGAATATGAAATATTCATTCACATCTCGAGTATCTCCTAAGTGCTTTCTGTGTTCTGGGTACTGGGGATGCAACAGTGGACTGAGAGACAAAATTAAAATCGTGAAGGCAATTTCATAAGCCACAAATGGAAAGCACACCTTTATATTGCTTGTTGTGGATATAGCTCTGACTGTAGACATTTGTGAGGAGGATTGGTTGCCTTATTCTTCCAAAGCACAGCTGGGGTGTTATAAATGTCTTCTCTTCCACTAGAAGGCTGCACTCCCTTGGCCTTCCCAGTGGACAAGTACTTTGGGAAAGCTCCTTCCCCAAAGCCTGCAGCCCTTTCTCTTGCAATCCAGCATTGCCATTTACATTTGGTGCTTCTTGAGTCCAAAACAATTTCTCAATTCACAAAATTATCATACATTGTTCCCTGGTCATATAAAGTCTGGCAAATTAGCACAGCTGCCTGCAGAAGGAAATACTTGCTTGGCATGTGAGCCCCTCTTTGTTTTCATGGTCCTTTCTTAGTCAATTGAGTGCAGATCATCTTTTGAGTGTCTTTTATATACCAGATACAGTGTTAGACACCAGGGTTGAATAAGACATGGTCCCCTTCCTGTAAGCCTTACAGGGTAGAAGTATGACAGACACCAAACAGAAACACTTGATGCATCAGCCTAAGTTCCACAGGAAGGGGTGACATGGGGAGAAGTCATGGTCATTTGTTTGTGTTTGGAGAACGGTGAGCTGGAAGGACAGACAGGAGAAGGAAAGAGGATTCTCCAGAGAGAGAATAGCATGTGTAAAGGCACACGTACCTTTTGTTCAGACTCTCTTTAACAGAATCCCACTCCACAACTGTTACTTTGAACCTAAACAGTCAATCTACAGTGTTTAAGTGGGTTCTGTACTTAACCAAATATTTGCTCATACTCATTCTTTACCCATGTCTACTGCTAACAGATGGCAGCCACAGCAGTGTCTTTGTTCTAGCGTTTTGCCTTAAACTAGGGCCGCCTTTCTGTCTTGCACTTGACTGCAGTGAAACAGAAAGACCTGGAATGAGGTAAGTCATTGATTTGGTCCCCTGAGATAAAGGACAGCATAGCCTGTCACATGGTGGGCAGGGGGTGGAGGTGGGGGAGTTGTGCTGACAGTCTCTAAGAAGTGCAAACACAATAAGGGGACTTGGCAACCAGACAGGAATGCCATGATGTTGGCCAATTTCCTTCAGGCTTTCCCAGGAGGGGATGGGTGTAGGAAGCTGGGGTGGCGGGGCTGATCACATGCTTGTTCTCCTGGTTCTGGAAACTGGAGGTATGACCAAGAGCTCTGTGTAACTTGCCAAGTAGTGGGTGTGGAGGCTGTGGAAGTGATGGTGGACCGGGGGCCCCTGCTTGAGTCTGAGTACTGGGTGGTTGGGCTCTGAGTTCACCCCAAATCCCAGCATGCAGAAGCCAGGAAAAGAAGGCAGATCTGTTAAAAGCATGGCTGCCTTGATCCAGTGTTAACAGTGGGGCCTCACTGAGGCAGATGATCATAAGAATAAATCCTTGAGTCCAGAGGACAAAAGGAAATACTCCTTGTGATGGGAAAGGAGTACTACCTTTTCAAAATATTATTTCTTCAAATTGAACTTGTTTCTAAAACTAGATTCTGGTGATAGTTAAACTACCTGATAAATTTACTGAATATCATTGAATCATACACTTGCAGTGTATGGATTTTATGGTATGTAGTTTTATCTCAATAAAGCTGCTTAAAAATATTTTTTAAAATCCAACCTGTTAACAGATCCTCAAACCACTTCTCTAGTGCCTGGAATATTCAATAGGCATTGCCAAATAATGCAGTCAGTGTACTGTCTTGAGGGTTCCTAGTACACTTGTTGTGCCCTGTTCCCACCTCTGCGGCCTCTCCCCACATCAGCTGCCTGAGACCCTCCTGTTTAGTCTCGGCCCCTCTTGCTCCCCAAAAGAATTGCTTAGTATTTTACTTATTCATTAGTGAATGAGCCCATTGCCCTGAATTGATTCTTTAATACACTTGCACTTTAAACCTGTGTCTCATTGTAGAATTATTATTTTTAAATCCCCATTCAAGGGATTTAAAACCTTAGGGGAAGGGACGGAAGAGAATTGAAGAGGGGCTTTCTCCTAAGAACCTGGAAATCACAACAGGACGGCAGCCTTGTATTTCGTCTACAAGTAAAATCAACAGACCAAGTATGATGAAAGATTGCGCTGGTCCGATGTTCTTGGACCTGGCCACGTAAATGGCCTCGGGAGCAGAGGGTATGCTGCAGGACTGGTCCAGCTGTTTCATCCATCCATCAATGAACCAGACACAGCCAGGTGCTGCCAGAGCTAGCTGTAGTCATACAAGGATGATTTATGTCTCTGGAGAGGAGCATGGACTGCTAAATAGTGATTGTGACAGACAGGATGGGGCTAACTTCAATTAGTTATTACAGTGTCACTCTTTTTAACCTTTAAAAGCATTGTGCGTGTACCAAGATAGAAGCATTGTGATTCCATGCAGAGAGAATTTGTTGTGGAACCAGCCAATCTAGGTTTGTCCCTTCTTCGTTGTTCTCTAGCTGTGTGACTTAGATGAGCCACGGAACCCCTCTGAGCCTCAGCACTCTCATCTCTAAAATGGGACTGTTCCCTCCAACTACACAGGGTTGTTTTGAGACAGGTGATATTCACCTGTTTACAGACATTACAGGGAATAATTGAGGTTGAGTAAAGGGGTTCTTACAAGTTAAGATGCTCTACAAATAGAAAGTATTATTATTTACTCAAGCTTCGCAATCAATTTCAGAAAAAGATAGTGCAGATGGTTATTACCTATCTATTTGATGGCAAAGCAGGGCACCCATAGCTAAGTGACTTCCCTGCCCAGGATTAATATTCACAACTCCTGATAGAAACATGAGGCTTTCTGGATGGCAACATTTTTAAGATTCAGGGTTAGTTTCCACTGTGATTCAGGGAAGCTAGACTGGGGACGTCAACGCTGACATTTCAGAACCCTTCCAATTAGTCTCAAGAGTTCAAATAGCTCTCTGTTCCGTACAACCAGGAGTGTAATCGTTTGTTGGTAATAACCTAGCCCTTGTTTAGCTTCATAGATCTGACTTTGAACCTGGACATCCCATGGACAAAAACATCACTTGCTTTTTATTGGCATGTTGGGTGGAATGGCTCCACACAGCTAGGAAACAATTTTATTTTTCCCCTTTGCAACGCAATTATAAGGCTGAAGGGCATATATAGATTTTTCTGCAGGAAGCAAAGGGCTTTCAGGCTTACTTTATTGGTAGATTTCTGCATCACCTGATGGAGGGTTAGCTGCTTTTGAGAGGCAGAAATGCCCAGTCTGAAACAAAGAAGGGAAAAATAGTAATATGTTCCAACTCGCCTTGTAAAAAAAAAAAAAAAAAAAAAAGAGGGAGGTGTTCTAAATCTTGGCCTTTCACTCCTGTCCCACCTGAGGCCCCTTTCTTTCTGGAGCCTCCATGAATCAAACCAGAAACCACAACAAGGGCCCTGGATGGTGGTAAGAACTCTGAATTAGGAGCCAGAAGCCCCGGCCAGAGCGCCATCCCCAGCTCCAACACATGCCATGCGGGCCTGTTCAGAACCTTCAGGCTCTGTTCTCAGTTTGTCTATGAAATGAAGGAAGTGGACCGGCTGCTTTATAAATGCCCCTCTGTGACTCTGTTCTCTGCAGATTTTCTCAGAGTACACACCTTCCTACATTTATTTATGTGCGTGATTAAATATTGTGATAAAGTTTGCGAGCAGATGCGCAAGTGGAGATAAACATTGGCCCTGAGATTACTGCTCGCTTGGCCTTTGCCTGCTAGCCCACCTTAGGTGCTGGGCCCCTAAGGAGCCCAGGTGTCCAAAGCATTGACACCTGAAACTTGGGGCTTGGCGAGGTATGCTTGCTCTCTTTCTGTTTTTCTGTTCAACTCCCAGAAATGCCCAGATGTCTCAGAACAGCTCAGCTGGGAGTCCGTGGCTGAGGCTGGCAGATGTGTCCAGCGTGGCATCAGGAACAGAACCCAAAGCGGGTGGAATATTGGGAGCCAGTGTCCTTGCAGTGTGAATATTTGCAATCCGTCTTCTAGCCCAGTAGAGCTGTCGATGGCTGGCATGACCCTTCAGGACATGTTTCGACCTGCCCTGAGATCAGTGGTCTGAGCAGACCCCTCCGCCACCCCCTCCCCAAGGTCACGATGGCAGGGGACAGCAAAACAGACTGGAAAGGGCATCTGAGTCCAAGAGAGACATGCTTTCTCTCCAGCACTGGCTTGTCTGTGTGACCTTAGAACTCTCCGTAAAACATAAAATTAAAATAAAGGAAAACAGTTTTCATCCCCAGTACAGCAAGCAGCAAGCAGCAAGCGGGGCATAGTGGCCCCAGTGACATGGCATCTGGCACAAGATTCATTTGGCAGAAACACACTGCCTTGTATGGGTAATAAGCTCGCTATCCAGCCTGCATTACTGGGGCAATGGTGACGGGAGGGTTGGGAGGGGGACAAAATGGGAGAGAGACCACTATGGAAATGAATATTGAATCCAGAGTATTATTGTTGGACTCTCTGGAGGAAATGGCTTCCGAACATACAGGATTTTCAGTACAGTTTAAAAAAGGAATGACTTCTGGTTTTTCCATTTATTGTAGCTTCCCCAAGCTTATTTTTAGTAGCACTAATAGTGCCGCCTACCCCTGTACTCATTTTCTACAGATTTTAAAATTTGGTATTATCCTGTCTCTCTGGAGGTGCCTTCTATTTCTAAAACAGTAGTACCATGGAGCGGGGGGGGAAAATAGGGCATTTCTGAGAAAAAGGAGCCTTGGATATTTGCATTCCATTTTGATTAGTATTTTTTGCTTCTCTCAGTTCATTCTGAATCGAGGGAAAAACATATTTAAATGGAAATAAATTGATGCCAAGGATCTCTGGACACCAAAGGTTCCCTTTGCCCCTGACACACAAACAACACAGTTAACTCAGGCACGAGTGTCCCCTCGGAGCTGGGCTGATGGTGGCCCTGACACAGGGGCTTCACCAGGATGGAAAGACTATAACCCAACTGCAGGAGGCACCCCGTACTCAGGGTGAGCTTTGGGCTGGAAAGAAACCACATGAGCATGTGACCTGTGTGTTTCTGGGTGGATGTGGGGACTTCTGTGCTATCAGGCAGACTCCAGACACAGGCTCAGAGGCCAGCACTAGGCATCTATGAATGGAAGAAGTCAAGAAACTGCTATTATAGCAGGACCCTCTGTGTTTATTGTGCACCTGGGAGCAGGATTCTGACAACAGAGCCTGCAGCTGAAGGATTACAAGACTTCCAACTGAAGTTGCAGACCTCAGTGACTTTGCAAAGACCTCTTCACAAACTGGGCAGTTTTGCCCATTGACACATGGGAACTAAAGGGAGTGAAGCGTATGCTCTCTCTCCCTATTGGCTCCCGGAGTGGCTGATTATTCCTGAAAGTAAGCTAACCATGGGCATCCTCAGCCCATCACTCCTCCTTTTATAAAGCAATGGCTTTGTGACAACTTAGTTATCTGGGTTCTAAGAGAGACATTACAGGTCAAGTTTTGAGAAAATAATGCTATGTTAGATTTCTATGTATGGCCTCTCCTAGCTCAAAGAATTCACAATTAACCTAAAATGGTAGATCTGGAAGGAACCAGGAGAGCTTTTATCTAACTCCCTGTTTTGGAGTTGAGGTCCCCGAGCCTACAGAGGGGGCATCTGTGGCTGAAAATCTTGTACAGTTTGATAGGCTATGTCTCCGGACTCTTCTGTTACTCCTTCTGTTACCAAATAAAGTCATAAGTCATAGGGACCCTGCTCAGGCCCTAGCCCAAGCAAGGCTGTCTGCCTTGGTGTGGGAGGGTTCTTTTTCTCTTAGGGTTGGAGTAGGCGAATAACGAAACCAAAGCTGAGATCAGCACAGCGCAAGCTTTGTCAGTGGCCAAAGAATGAAGAAGCGGGAACTAAGTTCACAGATTGACTTCTCGCCCACCTGGTAAGAGAGATTTAATTTTAAAGAGTGAAGACAAAGGGAGGAGGAGTGCGGCTAATGATGGGGAGGCATATGCCTTAGACTACTGGGAAGGGGCGGGGCTTTTTCCGAGGGAGTGGGGCGCCACCCCCTTTTATCCTTCTTTGGTCCTTAATGTCTCATCATGGCCGCTGGTAGGTGTGTCGTATTTAATATGCTAATGTAGAAAAACACCGTATAATGAGCCTGAGGGTTTGTGGGAGGTCAGATTCCTTGCCATCTTGGTCCCAGCTGGTTCCATCTGGGTTTTTTGTTGCTGTTCGTAGCTTCCTTTCTTACCTCTGGACCCTTTAACTTAAAGATTTATGTTTACTCCTGTTAAAAGTGAGGGGCAGGGAGTTGGCAGGTTCTGAGCAAGGACACGCAGCCGGTGGGGGGGGTTGATGGATTTTGGGCAAAGACCTGGAGCAGCTGTGGCAACACGTCCATTGGTTGTTGAACAAGACAGACAGGAAGGCTAGTGTGATGTACGTTTAGAGAGTCAGAGATTCCACTAACCCCGATGACTGGCTCTTGTCTCTCCTTCGAAACTCTTCCACGCTGAGTATCCCTGAGTAAGTTGCTTTACCTCTCTGTGCTTCGTTTACCACGTGTGTAAAATGCTGATGTTGCTGATGGTGGTGGTGAGGATGATCCCTCCCTCCCAAAGTGGTTCACGGGTCCAGAATGAGCTTTAGAGTCAGAAAATCGTGTTCAAACTCTGGTGCTTCCTTTTTCTAGCTGCTTGGAGCATTTGGGGTCAGGCTCTCTGAGCCTCAACTTCCTTGATTTTAAAAACAGGGGTAATAATTCCTAACTCAAAGTTGTTGTGAGAATTCAATGGTAAAATGTGTATGTAAAGCTCTTAATGCAAGTGCTCAATAAATGGCCACTGCTATTATTATAATCACCAATGAGAATAATAAATTAGAAAGATGTCCTTAAAAAGTCCTTAAAAAGTCCTAACGTGTAGTAAAAATATTAGTTATTATTAACCAAAATGACCACAGCATCCATTCCAAGCTGCTGTCAAGTACGATTCCTGCATATCTAGCAGCTAGATCAGCCCAAAGCTGGGTACTAGATTTGCTTGTTAAGACAGCTTAAATCACTTGTTTGCCTCTGACACAGTCTGGCTATTTCTGACATGGCCAAAGAGACCACAGAGGGCATTAAGCTGTAGAAGAGAAAGTACAAACAAGATTTCAGAGAGGAAGAGATTTCGTATAATGGTCGGGACCCCCTCCCTGCCAGTTGGATTTCCTGTGCAGATGAGCATGTTGAAAAGATTGACGTGGGCACGACCTTCAGACCTTGTTTGGAAATTACCACGAACAAATGGTACTCTAATGGTACATGTGGCAGTTGGGGGCTTGTGTTCATTACATTTGAATAGCGAGAGGGCGATAACTCACTAGCTCAGCCCCTGGTAGTTAATTTTGTTACATCCAGGGGGAAATTCTGTTGGGGTCTATGAGTAGCTGTGGTGCAGTTAGGCGGCCAGAAGTTTTTTGTCGGCACAGTTGCTATTGATTAGTATTTACTTTTAAAAGAGTAAAAGCTATTCCCTCAGCTCCAGAGCTGCCTAATCTGTCAGGGACGAAGCTACACATCTCAGACTTGCATTGCAGCCTTTTTCATATATTATGACCCCTCCCCCCAACAGAGAGTCCAGTATAAAAATCTCCCCAACTGGTTTTAATGATACTCAAATAAAAGGCATACACCACAGCCAAGATCTCATTAAACGAGGGAAGTCTTTTTGTAGATCTCCTTATTTATTTCTGAAACGCCTCTGAAATATTTATACATGCTTCCCTGATATTTGTCTGAAAATACGTTTTAGGGCTTCTTTGGTGGAGGGCGATGGGAGGGGGAGAGTGGAGGAGAGGATGTGGGTGGAAGAAACGGAAGTGAATTCGGCCCAATTCCTTTCTGTTGTGATGGAGTGGATGCGCCAGGGTATACAAATGTGTCGCTAGGGGGTGCCTCAGGAAGCAGACAGACTAACCTGCTCAGCACAGGTGGCCCACTCGCTTGGATCTCTTAAACAGAGGCAATGGCAATCACAAGTACTCTGTTTAATTTTCCTGACAGAACCGGGGCAGATACAGATGCTCTTGAGGGCTTTATCACTTCCTTCACTTTTAGAGCTATTTATTAATCGAAATAATAGTTACGCTACCCCTTGCCTCAGACCTACTTTCATCTGTTTAGCAGTTGGTTTCTACAAAATACAAAAGAGCTCAGCGATGACACCAGTGTCTTAATTAACCACTGAATACTTTATAGAGCAGCTGCCACAACTCTTGTCACGTGAAAGAAAGCACAGTGGTCCCTGTTTTCAGAAAAAACAACACATACACAGGAAAAAAAGAGTTGATCTAATGAGTTGTCTTTGACGTTCCTGAAGAATTATATTTTTTTATTGTCGGGCTTTGCACTCACAGAGCAATGCAAATGAGAGAATCGCAGGCCACTCTGGAGGGAACCTATGAATGTACTTTTCTCCCCACCTTGCAGAAAAGAAGAACTTGGTTGCACAGTGGCTCAGGGAAGTGGTCCAAGATCAGAGCTGATAGCAGGGCTAAGACTGCATGTCAGTTAAAAAAGAGGAGGGGCTGATGTAAACTTATGTAACCACAATGTTTCCAAGCCTTTCCAGCCCGGGGTATGAATGCCTCTCATTAACATTAAGATCAGAGCCTCAAGCCCTCACCTGTTAGTTCAGGTAATACAATCCCTTACAAAGCTCATCCCAACCTCAACATTTCTTTGAGTTCCCAAAGTGGTGTTTTACGTGCCTTGAGGAATTAGTCTGGGCTTCCACTCATCACTAGACTCTACCTGCTGTTCCAAGTTCCACTAGTGCCATCAACATGGGCTTTGCCCACCCCAAACCACACCACTCTTATTTTTCTTGACTGTTCCTTATGGGCTCCTGATCCTTCTCATGGTTGATTGCTGGCCCCTGCTACCAACCCGTTCAGATCTTTCATTACTGTGACAATTGAATAGCAGTCTATGTTGAAGTGAGGAAGAAGGTTTCTGTCTCCGGGCTCATATAGGAGCACATCACCTTAGGAGAGTAATTTGAGCCCCGAGTGCTCTGGAATTTGATGAGAGAGTTCTTTTCTCCCCAGAGTATGCACAGCCCCTGGAAAATAGGACTGGATGGGTTTAAACACCATCATGGAGGGGGAACATCCAACCCATCTGAACATCTTCCCATCTGACTCTCAGACTTGTGGCCAGATTCTCCCACGGTGACCCTTGCTTTTCATCCTCATCTCCTGACTTTTGTCCCCGCACCGTTCCTCAGGCCATCATATTTGTCAATACATATCTGAATCCCCAGTGTCACTAAAGTTCAAGTCTGCCTCCCCTCACGAGGAAGTTCCTTAGCCGCCATGCAAATCAATGCTTAGGGGAAAGACTTGTCTGACTCCATACACCCTGTATCTGAAGCTCCACCCTGTCCCAAAGAGGACCTCCAAATCACAAAAGTAAACCTAATGAGAGAGGAGGCCTTTAGGAAAACCCAGAGTAAATCTTGGGGGCATGAATGTGCAAATGGCATAATAATTGGCTTGTTTCTAACACATGACTACAATGACATCTGCACCGTTACAAAGGACATTGACACCAAGTAACTGGTCTGCAAACTCCTCAAGAGCAAAACAAATGCTGTTCCCAACACTGAGCTTAAAGTCCAGAATTAGTGGGCACTCAATACGAGAACGGCAGGGAAATCATGGCAACCCAGGGATTGTTATTATTGGCCTCTTGTTTTTCAAAGCAAACAAGGTACTTGATATAACACTGTGTATGAAAGCAAAACGCACCGCTGCAGGCTTATCAAATCAATGGAACAGCAAAGCCTTTTATAACAGGACTTTGCCATGGAAATTTTTAACGTGTTAGAAGGTGGTGTACTCATTGCTCCCTTATTTAAATCACTGTTAGGTGAACTTTGGCCTTCTTCTATTTTGCATAATTCCAAATTCAGGGTCTCTGGGAAGGTAACCACCCCTGTAATAACAATTGCGTTTCTGTTTCGTTCTTTCTGTGTGCCCTCATCTGTGAATTCGCATTGGGATAGCATGGTGCGTTCTGAATGGTGCGTCTCTGAATTTGCCACCTTAAGTTGCACAGCACTTGGGGAAGGAGTTGGTGGAATATAATAGTTTTGCCAGTTAAATTTCAAAATAAAGCAGAGCTTTGACAGTGGGTACCAGATCCTATGCCTGGGGCCTAGAGCAACTGAGAAGGCCTGGTGCAAAGTGGACAGAGCTAGGACCCTGAAGCCTGTGACTCACACTGGACAGGAAGCCATTTAATATAAAGCTTCTGGCCACATAGGCCAATAGGGGCCCATAGATATGTCCATCAGTAGGGACAGTGGGTCCTACTGGTCTCTGCCAATCGAAGACAGTGTTGCTTGATTTACTTTAAAGTTGCCGTGAGAAGAGTCTGGAGCTGGGTTTCCCTCACTTCTCGTATAATAAGCCTCCGCTCCCAGGGACCTTTTCCACTCCTCAGGACAGAGTCTACACTGTCTTCTCCTGGGACCCTCCAAAACAACTAATAGCAATACTGAGCCTCTGATTGGTACCTCATAAACACCGGTCCACTTGATTTCCCTGGGCTGCAGGGCTCAGCCGGCAAGGTCAGGATAGTCCCTCACACACAGAGGGGAGGGCCAGGATTCATCCCCTCTGTAAAATGCTTCGGATTAGCCTACTTTCTCTCCACGGCGCACTTTTTTTTTCTTCGATTTGATTTATTGTGTCTGGGAGAAGTCCTCAATTAGGAGCTAATAAACTTGAACATTTGCATATCTTCCTTTCGGCCAAGAGCACGTCCCTCAATTCAGAGCATTCTGCAGGCAGCCATAGAGGGGAAGGAAACGCTTCTGCCTGGTGGTGGGCTGATGGTGTGCTGCTTCTCCCCGCCCTGAACTCAGGGACCTTCCTCCTCCTAGCTGGGGGCTTCTGTAACAGAGAAATCACAGCGCTACAAAGCAGGGCTTTTCCTCTTAGCCTTTGTCGAGCACGTGCGGCATATACGTTCTGTGCCACCTCACCGCTCCTTACCACTCTCTTCCTGAGCAAGGTTTAAGCCATCTTTCAGCTCTGTAGACACGCCTATAACGCAACATGGAGTAGAGTCTGAATAGGAGCAGGGCCAGCCCTGGTGCTTCCCTCGGCCTGGATTCTAGATGCTGAACAGCATACGGACTAGCAGAGTTCTTAGGTACTGAGCTGTTTTCACATGTGAAAGGAGAGTCCCTTCCTTCATCTCCAATGACCCTACATGGAGCTGATGCACAACAGCTCACAAGTTACTACTAATGAGAAGGACCCTCTGGTAAACTTTGCATTACTGTATTTTTTTTTTTTTTTTGATGTTGGGGGTAGGAATTAATTAATTAATTTATTTATTTTTGCTGTGTTGGGTCTTCGTTTCTGTGCAAGGGCTTTCTCTAGTTGTGGCAAGCGGGGGCCACTCTTCATCGCAGTGCGCAGGCCCCTCACTATCGCGGCCTCTCTTGTTGCGGAGCACAGGCTCCAGACGTGCAGGCTCAGTAGTTGTGGCTCACGGGCCTAGTTGCTCCGCAGCATGTGGGATCCTCCCAGACCAGGGCTCGAACCCGTGTCCCCTGCATTGGCAGGCAGATTCTCAACCACTGCGCCACCAGGGAAACCCCTACTGTATGGTTTTTGAAGTAAATAAACATTTGAGATCAAGATAAGTAGACGTTTGTCTGTTCGAAGCCCTGGAGCCTTCACTGCAGAATCGATCTGGTGACCAGAAGACACTAGTCAGACATCTTTGAATGGGTGAAATATTAAAGGCTGAAAGGTGTAATAGAAATACAGAGCTCCATTATAACAAGTCTTGTTATTATTTAGGTTTATTTATAATGTTGTCCCAATTCATATTTCTGTGATTCAGTAGCAGAGAAGAAGAATCTGATTTGATGTAATTGATTAGCCTTTTGGTTCCCAGACAATGAGCCAAGGCACCTTGGGCGTTGCAGCAAACTCAAAAGAGTGCTGGGAAATGCTTTAAATAGCTGAGGAAAATACATCAATTCTTGACATCTGTCAGAGAGCGTGTGAACTACTAGCTCAAGGTACTTCATAGTTTCACTACTGGAACGCACAACATTTTTTTCAGTGATGTCATACCTTTGCAAAGCTAGGGTTTTGGCAGTTGCTATCATGCAAAGCAGTACCACGTGGTACAGTGTGGAGCAGGAAATAGGGAGTGGAGGTTTCCAATCTAATGCCAAGGTTTGAGAAGTTGTGAAGTGCCCACCAGACACAGGCATCTCTTTAGTAAATACTTGTGATTATTTCACAGTGAAATGAAAATATTATTTTCTTTACATTTATTGGATATTTTTTCAAAAAACTACTAAATTGTTAGGACATAAACACTTCTTAAGTTATTTGGGTCTAATTAATTAATAAACTGAACTGTTAGGTATTTCTTTTTAACCTAGGGGTGCTGTAAAACAATTACCAATATGTTAATCATGAAACAAGAATGTTTGGGAACTTCTGGGTCAGGCAGTACAAAAGGTAAATAATCAATGTTTGTCATTGAATAAATGACAAGAAGTATTTATTGTGTGCCTATTACGTGTAGGCGTGACTTCAAAGCTAAATGCATACACACACGAGATCTCTCTGCCCAAAATGTTTGGGGGGGCAGGAATAATCCTAAGGTTGTAGTGTGTGCCAGGGCCAGATACTATACATGTAATCGTATTGTATCTGTATAAAAACCTATGAGGAAGGTCATATGGTCGGCATTTTATAGCTTCTGAGATAGTTTCAGAAGTAAGATTCTTGTCCCAAATCACACGTTGGTAATGAGTGTGTAGGCTAGTATCTGACTCAGCTCTATTTGATTCTGAAGCATATCCAGCCTTGTTGTACAAGTGTTCTGGACTATATGATGGCAATATTGAAATAGCAGTCTGCATGTTTCCACATAGATCAAGAAGATGTCATTTAAAAATATATATATATTTTATATTTTTATAATATAAAATCAAGCATAGCTGATTAACAATGTTGTGTTAGTTTTAGGTGTACAGCAAAGTGATTCAGTTATACATATACATGTCCATTTTATGACTTCCATGACAATCCATGTAACTGTGTACTCTTGGGCTACTGCTGTTTATATTTTCCTATGTTGATCATTTTATGAGCATACATTTTAATTCTTTCTTCTTCCCCTAATGGTGTGACTGAACCATTTCACTTTGAAACATTCCATTTGGCAGACAATAAATGACCCTTGTAATCTTGGACTTTGTAGGTTGTACCCAGTTAAAAGTTAAAAAGCACCAGATGATCCCAGCTGTATTGTGGTTGTGAAGTTGTGTGATGTTCAAGCTTAACCCACATCAATTAAAGCAGCTCAGAGAAGGAGAATTCCATTCAGACTAATGGGAAAAGGCAACTTGCTCTTTCCAGGAAACAACTAAAATAACTGCAGAAAATTTACTTTCCTGCTCTTTGCGTAAGGAAAATCAGGCTGGAGGCTGGAAGCTAGCAGACCCTGGGCCTCCCCTGCTCTCCTATGTTGGATAGATTAGGGAGTCCTTAATAGCATCTCAAAAAAGGAGTTTGACTTTGTGGTCTGACATTTGTATAATGGACATTCTGTACACATATTCCCCAGACTTTGTTGATTCAGAGATTACTCAAACTCCATCCTGATAAAGCTGTATTTAATCTGGGTTTACTTAGTCGTTTGTTTAGTTTGACATGTGAAGAGTTGTTTTGGAAAGTGTGTTGCTACTTGCACTGAAAAGGCTTTTTTGCTGATGTCCCTACCTGGTGAAATGGCAAGAGGTGGTTTTAGTAGATGGTCAGGCACTGGGTGAGTGCAGATATCTATCAACCTAAATTGAAAAGAGCGCCATGAAGGAAGTGTGGCTAAAAGCTGCTGGGTTATGCTTGCTCAGGAAACTCCCTGTCTGGGTTACTTACCTTTTATTACTAACTTTTTACCCAGCCATTCTACTGGATTTCCCCTTTTTCCCCCTCAGAAAATTAGTAATCATGTCATTTCTAATCCACTTTTGTGCATTTCAATCAGATAAGAGCTGTGAAGGTACCATGTGCATATTCACACTTTGACTTACTGCATGATGATCTGCTTTCCACCTGTCCAGGTGGCTGAATGCAGAGTTGTATGTTCTCTATGTTGAGGACTTTTGAATATGATGTGTTCATATTCACGTCTCGGAGATCTTGCCTAGGAGATCCTAAAGCTCAATAGATGAAAATGAGGTGGGAAAATGGCATTTGTAAAACGTGTTTGCATACTGGCTGCCCTGTCAAGCTCAGGCAGGGTTTCTATTGCACTGTGGACAACCCTTGGTAGTCTGGAGATGAAACGCTGCTTACTGTTCTCCTAAGTAGGATGTGGACCACCCCGACCCCCATGCTGGTTAACAATGGCATGAGGGTCAGTTGCTGCCCATGGGACTCTTTGCTAAATGTTTCTAGGGAGTATCTACCATGGTCTCATCCATGAATAAGCCTAAGATCATGGCTTTGCCTCCACCCTATCCCCTATCCCCTCCTATCAGATCCCTGAAAACTGTATGCTAGAGAGAATGTCTTCACATCAATTTTGAATAGTTGTTCTTGGAGCACTTCCCCATCCAACCCCATGTGATATTTCTCAAAAAAGTATTGCCTTGTTTTCTGAAGAGTTCTGCCCTGGCTGCCTCCATTTTAACCCCAGAGGACCTGAGACATACAGAGATTCACCAGTTCTGTCTACTTCTAGTCCTTGAGCCCATGCCTCCAGTAAACAGAAGACCTCCAAAACCTAAAGACCATCCTGACTCCACCCCACATGTGCTTTGGAGTCACCAGAACTCAGTTTGAATGAGTTCTGTCACTTACTAATATGAACAAGAAGTAGAGCTTCCTTTTCTAATCTTCCAGTTTCTTTACTCCTACTTAAGATCCATCTTCAACATTGTTCATCCAGGATAAGAAGGATGTAAGGGGGGAGGGAAACATCAAATCCTTCCTCTAACTCACTGTGGACCTTGTCTATCCTTTTCGCAAGGTCTTCCTCTCTTTCTCATGGGCAGTTTTGCTTTCCCAACTGCATGACTTTGTGCTTAAGAGGAGGCTCAAGAAGACTGATGTGAATGAATTAAGATGTGAGACGAACAGTTGCCACGAGTAAGCATTATCTTTGTACGCGTTATCTATAGACAGACTTTGTAATATTTCCGGGTTCATCTCTTTCATTTAAGCATCATCTTTTCAATAAAAGTGCTGTTTTATAAGAAACATCCACATAAATAAAATTCACAAATCATTTGGAAAACAAGTGCCTTAATTCTGGGCTCAAAAATATGTCTTTAGCTATAGTGGATCTACCCAGTGGGTGTGGATCACAAAAACAGATTCTTCCCGGAACAATGGTAAATCAGACTGTTGGAAACTTTCATCCTCACCCCCCAAAACAGGCATTTGTGGTCTCTGGACAAGTCATCAAGATAATTGGTTCACGCTTTCCTGTACATATCCATCTAGTGTTCATACCCCCTCCATACAAGAAAAAGATTTGAGGCAACTCTTTAATTTGTTCTTTAGTGAAGTGGAGATTGATGTGTACATCCTGATGACTCATTCATCCCACAGGCAAAGATCTCAAGATGTCATTTTTGAGATAATGCGTAGAGGCCCTTATATATAATCAAGTTAGGGCAGAACTGGAGTGAAACTCATAAAACTGTGGGTAGTGCTGGCAGTCAGCTGACGAATGGAGTAGGCAAAAGGCTGTCCTCTCTCCTTTTTGTGGCTGTTTCCTCAGCTCTGCAGTCTGCTCTCCCAAGTGACTAATATTCTTCTTGTTTCCACTGCTGTTGGTTAAACAGCACGCGCGTGCGTGCACACAGATGCACGCACACACACACATACACACATACACACACACACCCCTGGTGGCCCCCTCCTGGAGCTGCCTTTCCAGGATATACCCTGTTTCTGTTATCTCTTGTTAACCTCAGGAGGATAATCTCCCCTGACCTTGCTCTCCCTGCCCAGCCGGCCCCTCTTGAGAAACGGAATTCACATTAGTGAGCACTGTCCAGGGGGCAGACCCCATGTAGAGTGCTCTTCCTGTTTCTTTATTTACTCCTTGCAGGTAGGTCTTATTATTGCCCTTCTATAAATGATAAAGCTGAGCCTCTTAGAGGTGAAGTGGCTTGGCCAAGTTCCCAGGGCTAGAAAACCATGGCTCTTGGATTCCAGCTCAGGTCTGTATAATCCCAAGCCTAAATTCTCTTGGCTATGCAACCAAAATAAAAACTTTATAGTCTTACTGATTAGATAGATTAAATAGGTTGCCTCTTGGAATAATTTAATACAAAAAGGATATTCCTGAGCATAAAATATCTTAAAGGATTTTTCAGTGGCAAAATTTTAGGCATAAGGTAGGTTGGGAAGGGAACAGTTTTGGGGTTGGACTTTTTGGTCACCCCCTCATATATACTATGCTAAGGGATGGCCGAGTATATTAATGCCTAAAACCAGGTTTGTAACTAAGACTTGCTGTATGGGTGTCAGGAGAAATGTTTTTATTTGGCAGGTGGATGTTTTGAAGGGGTCTAATGGTGGAAATGGGAAATTTGAAACATAGTCTGTAGCCAAGGGGGTAGAATCAATCCTAATTCACATGGGGGGTGTTTTGCAAGTGTGTTAGCTTTCCATCGATTGGCACCAGTCACATCCAGGCTGCGTTAGCTCTGAGAGCTGATATGAGAACAAAGATTCGGGCAGAAAAAGTGGAGTGTGACCGTCTAAGAGGCAGATAGGAAAATGGCCTTGCCTGGTCCCCCTCTCGTGGGGATAAATGCCAGTGTCTCTAAGTGCTTACGGTGTGAGTGGGTCTTTTCTACACACAAGCTTAAGACCTCCACAGAGAGACAGACCTCCCTAATCTAGTGATAGGAGCTCCAGAAAAGACTGTTCAGAAGTAGAACACAAGTCCTGAGGATGGTTTTGAGAGAGTAAATCAGATGACCCTTTACTGATAGAATTAAAATGTGTACTCTTCAAAGGCTGCCAGTGGAAAAAGTTGAGTATTATCAGGGTTTGCCTTTTTCTAATTAAAAAAAGTAATCAGCTACCCACGTTCAAGGATGAAATTTAAATTTAAGCTCTTGCCCTTCCCAAAAGAACAAAGTGAGCAGTTAAACCTTAAGGAAAGAGTCCAAAATGAAAAAAGGTAAAAAGCTGAAGTAAGAGTATTAGCTTCTAACAGCCCTATGTTAATTTTTCTCAGGGAAACTGCCAAGAAAAGAAAGGACCATACTTGAACATGTGTGTTGTACGGGCAAGCCTCTGAAATGCGGTGCCTATAACGATTTCTTTCCAGCCACTGACTCTGCTGTGAATGACAGAGTTTATTTGAGTTTATTTTTAAAGAAGAAGCCTCAGCCTAAGGAAATACTGTGCTTCCACAAGATGCCAAGCTATTGAAAGAGCCGTTCTGAGAGGAGGGTGGGGGGCAGGGGAAGTATATTTTCTAAGATTTTCCGATACTAAAACCCATTTACGACTGTTGAGAAAAATCTCTCTGACGGAGGATTTAGCTCTCACTAATCCTTAAGTGACTTGTTTTGACAGAGCCTTTATAGGAGATTTTCTCAGTAACTTTGGTTTGCTCTAAAGGAGCAATTACTGATTTGTCCTCCAGAACCATCTTTTTTTTTTTTTTTTTTAACTTTTTCCTGTTTAATGTATGCCAGTTAATGAACTTCATATATGTTCCAAAATAGCAAGAGAATCCAATCAGAACTGTTTACTGTAGAAATTCAGGAACGTTTGGATTTTCTTGGATCTTCTGTTCCCTTTCTTGCCTCCGGGTATCAAGGACCTGGATTTCATTTCGTGTGTCATGTGGCCTTCTCAGCAGATTCTTTGACTCGGGCTGGTGGAAATCGAGCCCTACTTTCTATTTACACTGCACTTTCTCTACATAAAGATATTTTCTCCTGCTTGAAGAACGAGCATGGGGACCCCGGGTTTTTAAGCCTCCCGGTGTTTGCTTTTGCCCAGATAGGCATTATCTTTTTAGAGGTGACTCAAGGAGCTGGAGTACACCGCTCACATCCTGTAAAAGGGACCGCTCGATGCTGATGCTATGACAACGGGGCCTTCACATCTGTGCGCTTGTATTTCCCACCCTACCTGCTGTATCTGTGAAGGGATTTTTAAAATCCACCTAGCATCCTATCTTCCACCTTGTAATTCAGTCCCACCCCACTGGAGGCCTGAGGGGGTCTTTCCAGCCCAGAGGTTCTCAGCGTGTGGTCCTCAGACCAGCAGCATCAGCACATCCTAGGAACTTGTTAGAAATGCAGATTCTCAGGTCCCACCCCAGACCTGCTGAATCAAAGTCAAGGATGGCGGGGTGGGGGGTGGGGATGGGGAGCGGCTGGCAATCTGAGTTTTAACACACTCTCTTGGTGATTCTGATGCAGGCTGACTTTGAGAGGTACTATTTCCTAGTCCAATTCCCATCTTATTTGCAGGGAAAAACTGCTAAGGAACCATGCTCTAAAAGAACTACCACCTTCTGCCTCAGAAATCCCCAGATTTGTGATCCCACACTCCATTTTGGCTTGTGTCTTGCAAAGCTTCCTCAGCACAATTAGGTGTCTAGTCCTAATTTATGGTTGGGTTCACTCTATTTTTTTTTTTTTTTCTAATTTCAATAAACCATGCCAGTGATGGGATTGCTGATGGGGTGTGGCAGGAGAGATTTATGAGTTTTCACGAAAGTGTACAAAACTCTAGGCAAGCATTAAAATATTGCGTTTTAAATTATTCTTGAGACTTTTTGAAAGCCGCCTGCTTTAATCCTCTTGTCAGGGAGCTGCTGTGCTAAAAAAAAAAAAAAAAAAAAATGATCACCGAAGCGGCTTTGCCAGCTTCACAGAAAAAAATCAGCTGTGAGAGCTCTTCGCAGGGAAAGCTGTCTCTGGGCCCACGTGGCTGATGGAGATAATTTTTAGAGAAAGTGGGCAGCTGTGACATTGTTTTTTGAGGAGAGGAGCATTGTGGGCGGCCTCTTGGGTTTGGTCGTGGGGTCCTCCTACAGGACCTTGGAGTTCCCATGGCCGTTTAGGGGGGGACTGTGGGGAAGGTCCTGGATCTGGGTCCTGGTTCTCCTTTCACAAGTTTTGTAACCTTGGGCAGATCACTCAGCATGTCTGACTTTTAGTTTCCTCATTTATAAAACAGAGGAGGTTATACCGGGTAACCTCTGAGGTCCGTTCATCCTTAAAATTCGTGATTCTGGGATCCTGTCTCCCACCTGCCTCCCTGTGCTGTCCTTTCGCCGAGGCAGGAACAGTCGAATATATTGATCCCTCAGAGGCTCTGTCATCCATTCTTCTTCCTCCAAGTCCCCCTACCCTTCAGAGACTCTTTCTTTCAGGGCTTGAAAAAAAATACAGACAGATACAACAGCATCTTCTCTCTTCAGCCACTTGGAAATTTCACTACAAATTGGCTGCTTTGATCTCTTGTGCAGAAGTAAGGTGGGCACCCAAAGATGATAGTGCCTGGGTCAGGGTAGGGGTTTGGTTGCCCAGAAACCCTTCAGAGAAACTCGAAATGAGAAGGTGTAATACCCTCTTCCCTCGAAAATCAGGGCTCCCAGCTTAATCCCATTCCCTCTTGCCCTGTCCTCTGAAGAAACCAAGCTGCTAAAAACACAGCAGAGGTGAGACAAAGGACACAGTTGCTAACTGCTGGAGAGCATCCTAGGATAGGGGGTCGAGGGGGATGTCCTATCATCCATCATCTCTCATTTGCTTCCAGTTCTGGGAATTCTCCCATCTTTGGTCAGAGCCGTGTCCTTAGGTAACCTGGCGAAGCAGGTCATTTGATGTCAGAGCGCTTCGCAGGGGGACATCCTGGTGATTCTCTTCAGCCCAGTTCACGGAACTGAAGCTGAAAGGTTAGATGATCCTTTGCCAAGTCGAGCCACGCTGGGGGACTTCATCTCTAATCGCAGACTCTCACGGAAGCACGGGCTGTGGGAGGGGGGATGGGCAGGCAAGCGATTCGCGTTTCTCACCATTTAACATCTCAGGAGAGTGCATTATGGGATCCGACAAGCTGTTCCAGCTAAATTTAAGTACAGTGGTAATGTGACAACCCCTTGTCAGACTGAGAGTGTGCCGGCTTTCCTTCCCTTATACCTTGTAACCTCCTGAAACTGCAACCCTCTGGAAAATTCCATTCAAGGTAAGACAGGGAAAGAGTTCATTGAATGAAACCGTTCCAAGTATATTTCTTTCTCAGGAAAGTTTCAGGTTCCAGAGTGAGGAGTGAAAGATGAAGCTGAAAAGGTGGCTTCAACTTCCTCCACTTCCTTGCCTGACCCCAGGGACTGTGCATCTTCTTGATGGTGTATTTGTGATATCAGAAGAGTCAGCTCAGAAGTCTTCATTTTAACTTGGGGAACAGGCACTGGCAGTACCAACAGCGCTGACTGGAGAAGAGCATGAAGGCGGGGACTTGGCGGAGGCTTAGGCTGGAGAAGACATCGTAAGACACGGGGGTTCAGGTGAGGGGTGTCCAGGCAAAATCACCAAACCTCTAAGCTTTTCCTCACGGCTCCATCACTACATAATTATCTTCCTCCTCTGGGAAGGGCTAAGAATCCGTTAAGAGTTTCAATATTCCAGGTTTAGCATTAGGGGTAATCTTATCACTTAAAAGGAGCACTTGGTAAGGAATCACAAGACCTGGAATTCCTTTCCTGATTTGGCTGTTAACTAGCCTTTGAGAGCTAAGCAGGTATTTCCCGTCTTTCAGCCTCAGATGCCTCATCTGGCAAATGAGATGCTGCTCTAGAGCAAGAATGGCAAATTGTGGCCCGTGCCGCTAAGTGGCAGGTATCCTTAAGGAACTGCAGTGTTCTTTCCAAATGGCTCCAGATGGGGCCTCAGAATCCTTCTCAACACAGTACTCTAGGCAGCCATGACCCTTGCAGAGTTCACAGCTGACCCTTTATATGAAACATCTTTGCCATCTTCCTCAGGTGGAAGCTTGGAACTTGGTATGATGTCATCAGAGCATGTAGGTGTGGTACTTCACCCAGCCTAAAGTTTGGGGGAGCCAGGAAGGCTGCCAGGAGGAGGTGACTCTAGAGCTAAATCTTGGAAAATGAGAGACATTATTAGGAGAAAGGAGAAAAGGTTGTCTAGGTACAGAGAAGAGAAAGAACACAGGCAAGAATGGAGACCAACACACAGTCTGCTGCGTGTTTAATGTGGCATATAAGATGTCACGTGGGGGACAGCAGGAGATGAGGCTGGAAAGACAGGCAGAGAACACATCATGGAGGACCTTGGAGGCCAGGCTTTGGAGATGTGCTTTCACTTGACCTGTTCCTCTAGTCCTTCACGTTCCTGCCTTGCTCCCCACTTGGTGACTATTAGTCTCTGAGTCTGTACCTCTCTGCTTCTGTCTCTTGTTGCCTTCATTCGTCCCTGGCTCTGACTCTCTGCAGCTAACTTTATTCCTCTTACAACTTCCATCCGTGTGTCCCAACTAGGTGCTAACCTCTTGACCCAAGGCGCACCCCAGATGCTTGTCTGTTCTTCCACTTTTTGGGCAGCTCCCCATCCAGCTTCTCTACTTTGTACATACATCTTATTCTTTGCTGCCCCCTCACACTCTCCACTGTGCACACACATGCACGTGCGTGCGCACACACACACACACACACACACACACACACACACACCCCAGATCTGAAGCTTCCATCAAGGGTGCTTGGGAAATATTACATAATGACAGCTTCCTTCAGATACAGTTTAGGCTGGTTAGAAAAAGAAAAATGGGCTCATTTGCAGGATCATATCAGCTCGCTCATGGAAGAGGGTCTTTTGAGGCTCTAATGGGCAGGCGGCTGATTCTGACAGCAGAATTCTAGGTCCTTGATCTTCCCAAGACATCACCCCCCCTGTTTTGAACATCAGCGGTGGTGTGGGTCCTTCCCACGGAGAACTGTGAATCCTATTCAGCCGCCTCCTTGTGATTTGGACACGAACAGGGAGCTTTCTCTGTCTACTTAATTCCCTTTGAAAGCTTTCTCGTCCCCCTATTGGGCACTTCAGAGAGAGTACTGCATTAATATCTTCTGCTCTGGTTTCAACTTGGTATGGTTTTGTGATCTTAAAATAGACGGAATTACCATGGCAAGCATTGTTCTGCCTTGAACTTAAAGTCTCAAGAGCAAGTCCTTCTAAAAAAGTTAATCCTTTTCTTATTTGCAAGGATTCTGGACTGCAGTTTACAAAGAAATATGCTAAATTATTTATAATCCAGGATTATTGCAATACCAAAGATTTCCTTGCATAACATCACAGCTCCACTAAACTGGCACAAAGAGAGCAGCCCTTAGCCCCACCTTATGACAGCTGCTCTCTGCAGTCCCTGTGACGGGGCCCTGGAGCATGCGAGGGTGGCCTCAGGAGCACATGTTCTTTGAAGCATCACCTTCCATGGCTCACATGCTCATGATTCTACTGCTGGGACCTCTGGGGCAAAGAGAAAAGCTGAGATGGTGTGGACAAGCAGTATTCCTCTTAATGGCTAATGTGTAATTTCTTTCTTATTTAAGATCTGTACCCTGTATCCTTGTGAGAGGAGCTAGGATCGTCAGTAGGTAAAGAGTGGCATTAGATTAGACATTTTAGAAACATGCAGTGTTGTAGGCCCACCTCTAGTAAAACTTTGAGAAAACTCATTGAGCTCCCAGTTTTCCCAAATATAAACTAAAGGGGTTAAAATAAATCATCACAAAAGGGCCTTCAGCTCTAACATCGGATGACTTAAAACAAGTACTGATACCACGCAGGGAGGCTTACATGTATGGCGCAGACAACTGGAAAATAAGACAATGACCTCTGAGTTTCTTATTATAGAAAGATGGAGGGCTTCCCTGGTGGCGCAGTGGTTAAGAATCCGCCTGCCAATGCAGGGGACACGGGTTCAAGCCCTGGTCTGGAAAGATCCCACGTGCCGCAGAGCAACTAAGCCCTTGCACCACAACTACTGAGGCTGCGCTCTAGAGCCCACGAGCCACAACTACTGATGCCTGTGCTTCACAACAAAAGAAGCCACCGCAGTGAGAAGCCTGTGCACTGCAATGAAGAGTAGCCCCCACTCACCGGACCTAGAGAAAGCCCGCGTGCAGCAACAAAGACCCAACGCAGCCAAAAAGAAATTAATAATTAATTTTTTTTAAAAATGGAGCCTGAGAATTATAATAGGGCCTGCTTTGAGCAGTGAGCCTTCTGGCATACATGCACATATGTATAATACATTTCCCTCTCTTTTCAGAATTGGGAAATTACTTAATGCTCTTTTAGAATCTCTTACTCTTTCTAAGTTGTCCCCAGTTTTCAGAAGTAATCTTATATTTTGAAGATATTCTTATATCTGTTGCTATCCACAAGGGTTTTTGTGTTTCCCATTTCCAGCAGTGGTGCATTTTGGTTTCTACATATGAGTTCCACCTAGTATAAAAATTTAACTCTGCCAACGGGCAAAGGTGAAGGGGGCAAGGTAGAAACCGGCATTTCTCGGTTTGGGTCTGTTGCCCTTTAACATTTTAACTTCAGGGATTCTGCATCTTTGCCCACGAGGCAGTCCAAATTTAAATTCCAGGGAGGACTTGATTCTTCTCAAACTTTCTCCCCTACACAGCCCTGCTCTCATTCCAGTTCACCATGAGGCTTGTGACACTGGTCTCTCCCGTAGTCACTGTCCCCAACTATTCAGCGTTTCATTTTCATGCAACCTTGCATTTTGTTCTCTCCCAAGTAAATGTGTGTCCCAGCACCCACGAGCAAGTCTGCAGAGCAGGGAGACCTAATTCACTGGGGTTCTGAGAGGAGCTGAACTATTGAACGTCAGATGCCTAAGATGTTCTCTGTCCTGTGGGTTTTCCAGAAAGGTTGGATTCTTTCCCTCCCTGCTTCCTTCCCTTTCTCTCTCTCGAAGCACCAGCTTCCTCCTCTGCAAAAGGATGCTTTACAAAACAATCAGTCTTTTTTTTTTTTTTTTTTTAACCATCCATCTTTCAACAAACGCTTAGGGAGCTCGTCTCTCTGTTGGAACTGTGCAGGGTGCTGGAAGCACAGCCCCGGAGGACATAGCTCCTGCCATCAGGACTTGCTAGTCTGGTGGGAAATAGCCAGCTACGGGCCAGGATGATGGCGGGGGAAACACTGTATGCTTGAGGGGCCCTGGGAGCAGACCTAACTCCAAGTCAGGGGCCAGGGGCATGGTACCGAAGACTCAGAAAGGTGCCTCAGAGGCGGCTTCCTGGATCTTAGACGTCCTTCACGGTGCCATCATCTTCTGGGCTCCAGGGCTTCTCCACGCGTTGAAGACACATTGCCTTTCTTTCTATAGTGAAGGCCTGATCTCTGCCCCGACCCTCCTGCCTCTCAGAGCAGAAGGAATGTGAGGGTCCAGTCCAGTCTCTCTGCCCGTCCCCTCAGGGCAAGAGACTCGCTGCCAAGTCAGGAAGGACTTGCAGAGTGGCGCACTCACATCACAGAGGGCGAGGACAGCTTTTGTCTCTCTGCTCACTGGAACTGATAGGCACCAGCCTGGAATCTTAAAGGGAAAGAGAGTCTGGGGAGAGCCAGAAAGAACAGCACTGGAAGGAGCTGCAGGGCAAAGTATGCCACCGGCTACACTGTGCCCAGAAATACCATGCGTAGGTGGGGCCGACAGCTGCTGTTACCTGGCGTGTCGGTCTAGTGTTATTCAGTAGAGGAAAAACTGGCCATGAGCTGCTGAGCCCTGGAAGATCATCCGTGTGTGTGCATGTGTGTTCTTGCATGCGCACGTGTATGCGTGTCTGCACGCCTTCCTCTGCCTGCCTGCCCTGGATCCCACGCCATGTAACTTTTTTTTTTTTTTCTTCCGGTACGCGGTCCTCTCACTGTTGTGGCCTCTCCCGTTGCGGAGCACAGGCTCCGGATGTGCAGGCTCAGCGGCCATGGCTCACGGGCCCAGCTGCTCCGCGGCATGTGGGATCTTCCCAGACCGGGGCATGAACCCGTGTACCCTGCATCGGCAGGCAGACTCTCAACCACTGCGCCACCAGGGAAACCCGCTGTGTAACTCTTAATGTCGCTCACATGTTCTCTTCTCCACACTGAAGGAATTGTTAGTAAACCTACTCCAGAGATCAGTGCCACCCGAGACCAGAGGCACTGCCCTGCTGCCCTGGTGTCAGCTCAGTCCAGTGCCCCTGGAGGGCATCACTGACAGGCATGCCAGCCACCATCCGACTGGGGCTGAAATGCCCACCTCGAGTGGATGGAGCAAGGGGACATGTGAAACAGCAGCAGCAAAACCAGACACACGTGCCCAGACGAAGGGCTGCGAAATCAAGGCAGTGAAGCAGCCGTGCGGCGGGGCGTGTGTGAGGCTGGGAAAGGGAACAGCAGGACTGGAGAGAGGCGACCCTGGGCTTCCTCCCATCCGTAGGCTGGGCTATCTCGGGATACCTTTGTTGGCTGAATAGGGCTGATTTTTAGTTTATCTTTGTTTTGGTTCTCACTCGCCTCCTTTTTTTAGATGCCCGTGATTAGACTACATAAAGTACTAGACTATGTGAAGGAAGATGTCAGGAATCTGGTTGGTTTTGAGTGAAACAAAACATCATCGCAGGGACCCAGAGGGCATCTCTTACTCATCACTGCAGCCAGGCGCAGGTGATGGTGTGGTACTTACATGAGGACAACCCAACATTCTGTACTAGTAGTTTGGAACAACCAACCTTTCATGCTAGTACTGTGTCTTGTGCCAGAGAAAGTGGGCTACTTTTTAAAACCCCTTTGCTACTCAAATGCCAAATAACCGCGGATGTATAACCACGAAGAAAGAAATAGATGTCCCCAGAGTTACATCGACGGTGCATAAAAAGAGACTTCTTTTCCTACCAGTTTTGTACTCCTGCTTCTTGGCCTTTTCATTCTCTTTCTTCCCGCTCCCCTGCTCTTGGCTCTACTATGTAGAACGCTTTGGTTTGCCGAACTCAGGTCTAATCCTGGTAAGGGTCTCCAGTAATACTGAGACTCCTGAAATTCCTGTAAAAACCCAGTTTGGCTTCCTTTTATCATGAACCAGGCATGCACCCTAGTGACAGCATGACAGAGTAGGAACAAGAGAATGTCTTCACAACTGACCAAATAACTAGATCCCTTCAGGCCAGGAAGGGTTGCAAATCTGATATGCTTTACATCTCTCTTAAAAGATCACAGACGTCAGAGAGGTACTTGAAACCTTTTTTCTAATTCCAGCAATCGGTAGGTCTCTCTCTCTCTCTCTCTCTCTCTCTCTCTCTCAGCTCTGGCAAAGGAAAGTATCTTGCTGACAAAGAAGCCAGCCCTCTTCTGACCTGTCTTGGTTTTCATTTGTGATAACCTGATGAAAAGCAAATCACTTCCAGAAGCAATAAAAACTATCGAGGGAAGGCAGTCTTGTGGTCCAGGAGCAAAAGAGAGAGTCACAGATGATGCTATTTTAGTGGGCTTTTAGGTTTAAATGTGGTGACCACGAATCTTGTCTGGTCTTTACAATGGCAGGGATTTTAATGTTTTTAGTTGTCTTCCAAGTCTGTGCCACAAACAGCAGGTATGCCAAACCATTTCAGAAATAGACCTGGTTGTCTAGGAAGAAGTTGTAGCTGTAAAATATATTCATTGCTCAACCTGGATGAGGACATAGTAATTTCAGTAACATCTTAAGTTGTCTTTTAAGACTTTTCATCCTTTCATCATACTTATAATTGTTTATGCAGGCAGAGTTGCTTTTTTTATTACCGTCGGCCCACCTCAGATGGAGATCAAAGCTGTGTAGATTGATTAAGCCAATGGGTTGACATTTTTTGCAGGAGGAATTGAAATCCATGGTTGTAACTGGGTGGCCCTTGGCAGGCAGACTCTGTAAGGAGTTTAACATAAGCAAGTGTAAGGAATGTTTCACAGGAACCACCCAAGCATGGAGGTGCGGCCTTTCATGTGGGATATTTCTGCACTTGGTCGTAGGCAAAAGACATTGCAGTGTAAAGCCTTTGAGACCTAGTTATGCCTTAACCTTCGTGCTCTGTGGAATGAGATAAAATAACAGATACAGAGGGGTCCTGAGTTGCTCATCTTTCTCTCGTTTCTTAACTAAAATCCCCTATTAGAACCTTCTAGTTCTCTTTCTTACCATCTCATTCTCAGGGCTCCTCTACATCTTTTTGTGGTTTTCTGATGCCTCTACATCTATTTTGGTTTTCAGATGCTCTGCCTTCTATCAGATCATGTTGTCTGATTTTGTTGGGGAAACGCTACCTCCCTATATAACCAGGTCTTGCCTCTTTCACTTTAAGGACCTTCCGCATACCGGATGGGGTTCTTTTTAAGACACCCTCTATTTGCTAACATTCTAACAGTGAGTCAGGTTGAGATATAAACAAGACAAAGAGTGAGCAGTCATTCACCAGGAAAAGTCAGAGTGTCCAGGTAATAAGGTGGCAGAAAAACTAGCTGAGATTTGGAAACCGGAGGCAAGGATAGGCAAGAAGGTGCAGGGATCACGGACTGTGGAAGCCTCTGCCTGTGAGCCAGCTGCCGTGCTGCATGCCTTACATTGGCTTACATATAACAGCACAACAAGTACGTGTTGTTATTCCTGTTTTACAGATGAGGAAGTTGAGAATTAAAGTGGTTAATGATTTGCCTGAGTCATACTACCAGGCAAATGAGACTGCTGATAAGCCAAGACAGACACTATTTGCATTGCACTGCATTCAATAAAGAGCACAGACTATATTTTATCTCATATTTCAGATAGATAGATAGATAGGAAGAAAGAAAATAGATACATTGATTTATGTTTGAGGCAAAGCCAATATTGAAAATGGACAAACATGATCACTGTCTTCTCTGGACCACACTGTCATTGTATAACATGCTACCCCAAAACTTCGGATCTTATAAACACAACCATTTTATAAAGAAGATATATATATATATCTCAACATATGCATATATATGTGTGTGTATATACATATGTATATATATAATGGAATATTACTCAGCCATTAAAACGAATGAAATAATGCCATTTGCAGCAACATGGCTGGACCTAGAGATTATCATACTAAGCGAAGGAAGTTAGACAAAGAAAGACAAATATCACATGGTATCACTTATATGTGGAATCTAAAATATGACAGAAACGAACTTATCTATGAAAAGAAACAGACTAACAGACATAAAGAATAGATTTGTGATGGGGAGGGGGAAGGCTAAGCTGTGACAAAGTGAGAGAGTGGCATGGACATTATATACACTACCAAACGTAAAACAGATAGCTAGTGGGAAGCAGCCACATAGCACAGGGAGATCAGCTCAGTGCTTTGTGACCACCTAGAGGGGTGGGATAGGGAGGGTGGGAGGGAGGGAGATGCAAGAGGGAAGAGATATGGGAACATATATATATGTATAACTGATTCACTTTGTTATAAAGCAGAAACTAACACACCATTGTAAAGCAATTACACTCCAATAAAGATGTAAAAAAAAAAAAAAAAGAATAGATTTGTGGTTGCCAAGGGGGAGGGATGGATTGAGAGTTTGGGATTAGCAGATGCCAACTATTATATATGTATAAACAATAAGGTCCTACTGTATAGCACAGGGAAGTATATTCAATATCCTGTGATAAACCATAATGGAAAAGAATATATATATATTATATATGTGTGTGTGTGTGTGTGTGTGTGTGTGTATAACTGAGCCACTTTGCTATACAGCAGAAATTAACACAACATTGTAAATTAACTATACTTTGATAACATTTTTTTAAAAAACACAACCATTTTATTCCATCTCGCAATTTTTTGTGGGTTAGGAATTCAGGCAAGACTAGGCTGTGTTTTTCTTCTGTTCCATGTGACATCAATTGGAGTCACTTGTTGGTTTTCATCTGCAGCCAGGCTGGTCTGAAGGGTCTAAGGTAGCTGTACTCATGTGTCCAGTAACTTGGAAGGGACAGCTGGAAGCCTGGGGCCTAGCTGTACCCACCCCCCAACCCTTTTCGTGTGTGCTTAAGTCATCTCCACATGGTCCTACCACAGAGTACTAGGAGCTTCTTACATGGCAGTTCAGGGCTCCAAGACAGCATGGTGGAAGCTACCGTCCTCTTATAGGCTGAGCCCCAAACAGGCATAGATAGCGTCACTTCTGCTGTACTCTGTTGGTCACATCCTCATAGGCCAGCCCACATTCAAGGTGAGCTGAAATTGAGCCCACTTGTGACTGGAGGGAGTGCCAAAGATGTACTGCCATCTTTAATCTAGGGAGGCAAACATGGCTCCTTTCCGTAGAGTCAAGTGAAAAGCCTCCTTTTTAGGACAGTGTTCGCTGTGGGCCAAGCTATGAAGAAAACAGCACTCATTTTTGTGACCTATTATCCTTTCTGTGACTCCCAGCTTTCTCTCACCCTTCCCCTATGTCCCTAAAACCTGCACTTAAGAAAGATGAGATACCCACGACCCACATGCCCTTTTGGGGACCATTTTCATCTTGAGCCGTATCTCTAATTAGAGAATGAAAGGATTTTTCTCTTTTTGAGGAAATGTGTTGCTTCTCAAAGTCTTGGGGAGAGAAAGAAGGCAAGACAGAACAAGTTTGGGCAGAGGGTCCTTGACAGATCCAGTAACCTGCAGACTGCTCCAGTAACTGCTAATTCTACCCCGAGACAGTGATGGCTGGGTCCACTCAGTTTTATAAGCTTTCCTATCCCTGTCTCTCTCTTTTTCTCTGTATCCCTCTGTTTTTTTCCTTCACTCTCACTCTTTTATTCTGTCACCATACATATATGTGGATTTATTTATATATTTTTATATATTTTAAAAATATATTTTATATATATAAAATTTTTATACATATAAAAATTTTATATATTTTTTTAGATTTGTTTATTTTCTTCAGTCACCCCACCAGCATAACCACAAGTAGTCAAATAGATAAAATCACCATGGGTTTTTTTTTTTTTCTACCTAGGTGACATAAGGATCCAGCCATTCCAGGAAAGGGGCAGATGGCATTTTTCAGGGTTGCAGTCCCAATGAGGCATTTGTGAAAAGGGAAAAAAAAAGTTCTACAAAAGATGTGAGAATTATATTCATGGGTCTGGCTTAACATTGGTCTTTTTAGGTTGTTCCAGAAGCTAGCCTCTCATGTCTGTGTCATTTTCTTCTTCTTCTCTCTCTCTTTGGGATACTTTTTTCTGTTCTATTTTGAGCTCCGCAGCACAGCTCTTTTATTCCATTTGTCAGCCGCAGACGCACATCCAGTTGAAAAGCATCCCCAGCCTCCATCACCACAATGCCTCTGATCTTGTGGCCACTGGAGCCTCTGACCACACGAGTCTGTTGATCTGTGGCTGCTCTGTTGTTTTAGTTCTTGGTGTTACCAGTGGGAGAAATGCTCAAATGAGGGAAGAATGCTGGAAGAGTAAACCAGTTATGACCAAGGGCTGCTGCCCGTCCATTGGGGTGTATGCAATCCTCATATTTCGAATCCATGGTAGCTGTATCATGGCATCCCTCAGGCATGTCATGGAGTGGGCTGTCCAAGTGCCAAACGCTGTTTCCAATGACCCTTCCTACTGCCTTCTTTCTTTTTTCCTCCTTTCGTCGTTAAGTTCTACTATGTTCTTTAACTTTTTGCATCAACAAAACAATCTATATATATTTTTTCTGATTTTAAAAGTAACACATGCTCATTGGAGAATCTTTGAAAAATAGAAAAAAAATTAAAAGATGCTGATTATCTTTAATATCGTCACTGACTGGTAACCATATTCATTGATGCATTGCATTCATTCAACAATAACGATTACTTACCTACTGTGTGAACTGCCTTTGGATACCAAGAATGCAGAAGGAATTGAAAAGGCAGGGTCCCTGGACTCATAGACTTTAGTTTAATGGAGAGACCAACCCTGAAATAATAAAGAACGTGATTTTTAGCAGCTGCATGACATTCCATAATTTTCATATATTTGGGGTTGGGTTAACACTTTTTTTTTTTTAGTAATTTATGTATTTTGTTAAGCCAAACTAGAATTTATTAATCACCTGAATTAGATATTTGGATTATTCCCAGTGTTTTGTTATTATAAATAAAACTTCATGTCACATTCTTATACATAAATATTTGAAATTCTTTCTTTCTTTGGCATAAATTTCTTAAGGGATGATTACTAGGTGAAAGACTGACATTTTTTAAGACTCTGAACACATGTTATCAATTTGTTTTCTAGAAGAGTCCACTACCAATCCCCACCCTACCACCTTGTGATGCTGGTCTTGCCATACTCTTGCCAGTAATAAATATTAAGCAATGAAGTGAAATCTTACTGCATTTCATATAGTTTTTCAAAATGAAAAGTTTCTCATTTTTTTGGCTTATAAAAGCAGTCAATGCTTATTGTAAAAGCAAAACAAAAAGAACAAACCAAATAAATCCAAGCTGGACATAACAGAAATAAAGAATGATCTGTGCAATCCTATTCAGACGTAATCCCAGATTACCTTTTGGTGTGTATCCTTCCAGACTGTCTTTTTCGTGAGGTGAAGGGCCATTTTAAGAGTAAGTCCTTTTAGAATAAACATACTATAGGGAAAGCATAGAACCAGCTAACCTGGGCGCCATGCTCAGCTGTGTTACTACCTGGCTGAGTTCCTGGCAGATCCTAGCCTCCCTCCCCCTCCCCGGGCTTCAGTATCTTCATCTGTGAAATGAGAGGTTGACCTAACAGATTTTTATTACTGTGTTTCTTTTAGGCCAGAGATTCTCAACCTCAGTGATGTTGACATTTCGGGCAGGATTGTTCTTTGTTCTGGGGGCCACCCTGTGCATTGTGGGATGTTTAGCAGCATCCCTGGCCTTTCCTCACTAGATGTCAGTAGCTACTACCACCCCCAGTCGTATCAATCAAATATGTCTCCAGACAATGCCAAGTGTACCTGGGGGGCAAAATTGCCCCTGACTGAGAAGCTAAAAAATACTATAATTCCACATCTAGTGAATTTTAATGGTTACTCCAAAGCAAAACTTCGGGTGGTAGCCAGCATGCTTTGTATTGGGAGAAGGAAGAGATGGTAGATACAAGAACAGCAGGGCTGGTGCAGAAGGAAGCACCACCTCGGTGCTGGCCTGGACAGCGGGTTGGGGACAGTTGTGGAACACGTACACAGGAGGACAATGCTGTGAGCCACATTTAAAGTTTCAGGTGCCCATTCATGGTCAGTGGGTAGGAAAACAAATTTCTTTTGGAGTACTTATATTGTATGCCAGCAAGGTGATGAATTATTGAATGGGTCCTTTTTCTGTAAACATATTTATCAGCTTTCTTTTTCATCCGTCCTGTGGTGAACAAGGGGAGGCAGAAATGGGGAAGCATTTTGCAAAGAGCTTCGAATGTAACCTCCCTTTGTGAATAGCTCCCTGGTTTTAGGTGTTATTTCCTTCCCAAGGGGTCTCTCTGCCTCAGGGACAACTTTTCATGCCACTATTGCTCAGAAAAAGAGTCACCCTGTTTTCTAGCACTTTCTCTTTCACTCACTGTCTGTTTCACTTTGGTGGTAAAAGGAAGCCCAGGGGTTCATTAAAAGATGGGATGACAGTGGCCATTTTGTGTGCTTTGAAATACGCTTTGAGCCTCAGCTGTAACGGCCAGCCTAGCAATGGAAGCAGCATCCTCATTTTTGAAGTAATGGCATTGAGCTTTACTGAATGTTAAAATGGTGTTTCATCCAGTGGGTGGAATGGGGACTTGAGGAGAGTGGGATGTATTGAGCACACCCTTCTGGAGCAATGATGGGGCAGCACTGGGTCTTGCTGGGACTGGTCAGCCTGTGTCTGTTTGGACCTCCTGGCCAGGTGAGGGACCTCTCTCCAGCAGAGACAGCCATGGTGGGAGTGCCCAGGAGGCATGCAGTGCAAGCGGCCACGGAGGGTTTAGGATCTCATGGGGAAGAGAGGCAAGTGCAGCCAAAGAAGCAGAGGCCATGCAGACAGTGATAGAGATGCACCAAGAGTCTAAAGGTCATGATGCAGTTAGGAGTCTGTAAGACTCATTGAGGGAAAGGCAGAGTGCAGGGAGGGCATGGTTCCCCACTGTGTCTTGTAATTAATGTTATCTGTTACAGTTATTTGTTTAGATCACTGTTGTTCAGATGGTGCTTTGAGGAGACCTCAGGGGGGTCAACGGAACAGGCCTCAAGGTTAAAATGGGGTTGGGAGATGGTGGCTCAGATGTTGAATGGGCAGGGGAATGGCAATATGTTTTGTATGTTAGTACTTGCTTCAATTTTCACTGAAAGAGAGAAATCCTATAATTAAGGGGGAAAAAAGTTAAACCCATTGGCAGATTTTTGTGTTTTTGGTTTTCTCAAAGTAGACACTTATTAAGTTTAAACAGTTTGTTCCATAATTTTAATGTCTTTAAAAATCAAACCATTCATTTATACCTTATCCCCTTTTACAGAGGCTTTGATTGGCCTACAACATTACTATGAACTAAAAATGGCAAAAGTATGCTGAATCAAATGAAGTTGTTAAAATTCAATGACTTTTGACCTACAAAAGTGGTGATAGCTTTAACCTAATAGAAATAATCGTTTAGATTATTATTAGATATGAGGGCCAAGGAAACGTGAAGAGAAGGATGCCGAACCAATGCCAAGGAGAGGATGGGGTGGGAGATAGAAATGCACAGACTTGTGGACCTGCAGGGTTGCTAGCCATTGAGCCTTAAATGTTCCTGGAAACCAAGGAGTAAAATGAGATGTGATTGGTTAGGTGAAAGTATTTCCATCTCTGAGGGAGGCAAACCTGCTCCTTACACTTTTATCTAAAAGAAATTCTGTGTGTAGGCCCTCTTAGGGGACTCGTGGGTGATAGATTATTTCTTCAAAGCATGCTAACAGGAACTACAGCTTCACATTTCATAAATCTCCTTCTTCTAATGACTCAGATGACAATACCACATCCATGATGCTGGCTTGCATATTTGTTTTTAAAGGAAATAGGATTCTAGAATGACACATAGAGGTGGAAGGTTTATGTTTGTGTCTTCTTTGACAAATGATGAAAAAGGAAATTTTTTGCTTCTGTTAAATAACATTTAAAAGCATTTCCTCTTAGTGTATGAGGAATTTCCAGAACCCTGACCCTAAACCGCAATTGTATCAGTCTGTTAGAGACAGACTTTATTGATGTCCTCTTATATCTGGTATCCACTGATGTCACTTCATGTTGTCTTAAAGTGAGTCCTTATAATTTGTTTCTGTAATCCAGATAATTGATCGTGGAAACTAAATGTTGTTCTTGGGAAAAATGCTTCAAGTCATATTAATAGTGCATTTATATGATGATCAGATTGTATCTAAGTAGATGCTTGGTGTGTCATTTTATTGACTTTGGATAGTTGTTTGCTTTTTCTTCTCCAGTTAACACTAATATCTAATATTTCTGAGCATTTACTGTGTGCCAGGCTCTGTTATAAGGGCTTTACATACATCATTTCATGTACTCTACCCAACATTCCCATGAAGTAGGTACTATAATTATTCCCGTGTTATTGATAAACAAACTGAAGTTCAGAAAGGCTTAAAAATAAAAAGCAGACGAAGACCTTCCCAAGGCTACCGAGCAACTAGCAAAGCCAGGACTCACACTCAGCACTGGGCCACACAACCCTTGTTCCTCATTATGGTACACTCCAAGGCGTAGATGACTGTTCTTTGCTGCTGCTTTAGTAGAGGTGAAGCAAGTGTTTCTAACACACAGAAACAGCTTGACCTTGTCACACAGGAACTTGGGCAGTAGATGTACTGAGAAACCGAGAGGACCAAGGGCAGCTGGATCTCAAAGAGCATGATCCCAAGAGCCAACAGGGTCAGTGGAGGCATCTGGGTCCTGTTCTGAAACCAGCTCCAGCAGATGGGTGGCTGAGATGGGGCTTGAAGAGCAGGTAGGTCCATGGTGAAGGTCTGGAGGTCTGGAATCCCCAGAGCTCAAATGGAGAAAAGGAAGACTAAAGATGGTAGGACAAGGCACCAGTTCTGGATACCTGGAGCGGGGGCTACATAATGGGAATTTTCCTTTAACCAACCCGCTTCAGTAACTTGGGGAAAAGAAGCTTACTTCTGGCACAAGTTAACTTCATCCAAGAAAAACAAGCCGAGTAGGTCACTACAGTGACGTTGCTTCGAATAGCTGCTGCTTCTGTGAGGCCAGGCTTTCAGACGGAGGAACTCGGAAGTTAGCCACAAAGCTAAATGGACAAAGTACTCATGGAGGAACAGAGCTTCCCTCCAAGCATGGCTTTCAGGAGCCAGACCTGGCCTCAGAGGGTGGCCAGGACTCAGCTGCTGTTGGCCAAGCAGGCAGACCCACGAAGGAACAAGGCAGTTTCAACACATCTTGAGTTTCTGAGCTCTGAATTTGCTCCCTTCTCACAAGCCACCAGCAGGGCCATGCGGAATCCGCAGCTCTAGCTGCGTCCTGAGGGGGTGGGCGCTGGTGGGGGGAACGTCACTCTGTCCTCCTTAACGTGGGAAAATTCTCTTAGCTTAACTTAGGCTCCACACTAGATTCTTCACCAGCCCAAACTCATTTCAACGGATTCCGTTTTGAAAGTTTGTGTACTATGGTGAGCTGTTAGAGGTAGGGCGTTTTACACGTTTAGTTTGCCTTGAATAGAAATGAATCCAAATCAGGTCTCATTAGAGCACGACTAGTGTATGATTTAGGCAGTTTTACCATTATCTGCAAAGAGAAGAAATCGTGGGTACACTCAGGTGTAATTCTGTAGCATAGAAGTGAAATCTCCCTTTTACTACTTTGCTGGATTTTATTTATTTATCTTACTTGCACTTCTGAAATGTAAGCATCAGGAACCAGGGAGTAGGACCTCAAATTCTTAATGAATTTTTAGACCTTGGAATGGCTGAATGATTTTAAGGGTGAACTTTGGTGTTTTTATTTAAAAATTCTTGGTTATTTCTTGAATTCAGAAGAGACACTGGCTTTTTGATAATAGTCAAAAAATATTTACTGAATTCCACTCTGGGCCCAGGCAAGGCACTGGGGAAAGATAACCACAGAGATAGAAGATATAGGCTGCTGTAAAACAAAGTCCCCATGGGCTCAAGTTTCAAAAGAGAAATCTAATCTGTAGTTGTTTTGTAAAGACTTCCACTAGCATGAAGTCACTGCTCAGTGACATTTGATACAGTGATGGTAACAGTGATGGTAATTATGAAGGAGATAACATCTACCATGGTTCTTTAAAAATGGCAACTCTATTGAGATATACTTCACATACCATAAAATTCACCCTAATAAATTTTACAATTCAGTGGGATAGTCAGAGTGCAACCATCCTATCGTGATTTCAAAATATTTCCATCACCCCAAAAAGAAGCTCTAGTATCCACTAGCAGTCATTTCCCACGCTCCTTCCCTTTAGCTCCTAGCAACCACTCATCTACTTTGTGTCTCGATGGATTTGCCTATTCTAAACATTTTATATGAATGGAATGATAGGATATGTGGCCTTTTATGACTCTATTCTTTCATTAGCCTATCTATGAGGTTCATCCGTGTTGTTACATGTGTCAGTACTTCATTTTTATTTCCTAGTAATATTCCATTGGATGGATATGCCACTTTTGTTTATCCATTCATCAGTTGATGGACATTTAGGTTTTATTTCCATTTTTTGACTATTATGAATAATGTTGCTATGAATATCGACATACAACTTTTTGTATGGACATGTGTTTTCAATTCTCTTGGTTTGACACCTAGGAGTAGAATTGCTGGGTCACATGGTAACTCTTTGTTCAACATTTTGAGCAACTGCCAGACTGTTTTCCAAAGTGACCACGCTATTTTATAATCTCCCCAGAAATGTATGAGAGTTCCAGTTTCTCCAGATCCCCTCCGACAGTTATTACTGTCTGTCATTTGGATTTTAGTCTATTCTGGTGGATGTGAAATGGTATCTCATTGTAGTTTTGATTTGCATAATCATTAATGACACTGAGTGTATTTTATGTGCTTATTGGCCTTTTGCTTATCTTCTTTGGAGAAATGTATGTTTAAATCCTTTGCTCCTTTTTAAAATTTAAAAAAATTTTTTAAAGTTAATTTTGTTTATTTTTTGGCTGTGCTGGGTCTTCGTCGCTGCATGCGGGCTTTCTCTAGTTGCGGCAAGCGGGGGCTACTCTTCGTTGTGGTGTGCGGGCTTCTCATTGCCGTGGCTTCTTTTGTTGCGGAGCACGGGCTATGGGCACGCAGGCTTCAGTAGTTGTGGCACACGGGCTTAGTTGCTCTGCGGCATGTGGGATCTTCCCAGACCAGGGCTCGAACCTGTGTGCCCTGCATTGGCAGGCGGATTCTTAACCACTGTGCCACCAGGGAAATCCCTTATAGCATTTTTTTTTTTTTTGGTCATTTTTAAATTGATTTGTTTGTCTTTTTTCTATAGAGTTACCAGAATTCTTCATATATTGCGGATATAAATCTCTTTCTGATATATGACTTGCCAAAATTTTCTCCCATTCTGTGAGTTGTCTTTTCACTTTCTTTTTTTTTTTCTTTTAAGTTTTTTTGATGTGGACGATTTTTAAAATCTTTATTGAATTTGTTACAATATTGCTTGTGTTTTATATTTTGGTTTTTTGGCCACAAGGCACGTGGGATCTTAGCTCCCGGACCAGGGATCGAACCCACACCCCCTGCATTGGAAGGCAAAATCTTAACCACTGGACCACCAAGGAAGTCCCTTTTCACTTTCTTGACTGTGTCCGTTGAAGCACATATATTTTTAGTTTTGACAGAGTACAATTTTTCTGTTGTTTTCCTTTGTCACTTGTGCTTATCTTATCAAATCTAAGGGACCGTAGCCTAATTCAAAGTCACAAAGATTTACTCCCATGTTTTCTTCTAAGAGTTTTATAGCTTTAGCTCTTATAGTTAGGTCTATGATTCATTTTGAGTTAATTTTTATGTACAGTGTGAGGTAGGGGTCTAGCTTAATTCTTTTGTATGTAGGTACCCAGATGTTTTAGAACTGTTGTTGAAAAGACAATTCTTTGTCTGTTGAATTGGCTTGGAATTCTTGTCTAAACCTTGATTGTTTTTTACTCATCAACTAGGTATCTTAAGATCACATCAAAATAGTCCCATTCCCTATCTTCAGAGAACTTGTTATCTCCAAGGGAGAAATGATTGCAAAAAAAGTCATAACATTTATTCATTCATTCCACATCATTACTGTATTCTTACGAAATAGCAGGTACCACGCTAGACCCTGGGGAGACTGGGATATATAAAAAGGATAAGAGTGTACCACACTGAAGCAGGTGAAGAAAACACAAGCTTTAAATGTATAATAAGACTACCTTAGGTCCCAAGAAGTTCTAGAATCTGTATTAATGTTTGAACATGCTCAGCCTGGCAGGTGCTTGCCTGTTTACTTGCCTTGGTGAACTATTTCTCACCCTCAGATTTGGATGTCATTTCTTCTAAAAGGTTTTCACCAATATCCCCAGAGTTGTACATACCTCTGTAATAGCACTTAGCACATAGAATTTGCACCTAGGTGTCTCTCAGTCTCATTCATCTTTGAGGAAAGAACCATGTTTTTATGACATCGTTTACCTGATAATTCTCAAGAAGATGTCTTATACATATATATTAAACAAATGAATATTTGAATCATGAATGCTAGACAGAGGTACTCTTTGAAAACTTCCTGGAAGTAAGAATTTGCAGATCTTCCAAGTGATCTCAGAAAAGAAAGTAACAAAAATCTCAACAAGTGTAATACGTTGTGTTACGAGTGGACTGAAGTCATGTGACTCTCTCACATTGTCTTGATTTGATAATGAAGGTTTTAAATCTGGGTAAGGAGATGGTGCGTAGGGGCACCAGTGTGGTGATGTATAGAAATTCCAAAGAGAACATTGTCTTTGGCTTGGCAAGAAACACTTTAAAATCAAATTCAAACCCAATATGACCCAGATGTCTCAAGTCAGCAAAATCATTTGTCAAAAGGATAATTCTACCAACTCTAAAAGTGCCGTCGTCTTCTAGCCCTTCTACTTCCTGTCAGAACCCACAAATGATAGATCCCAGAAAGCAGCAACCTCAAGAAAAAACTTTTTTTTTTTTTGCGCCAGCCTCAGGAAGTTAATTCTCTGCAGTCTGTCACATTCATGATTAATTAGCTTAAAGTTCCTTGAGAGAATATTTATGTTGTTGTGGCTGATTTGTTTGAAATAGTAGAAATATGTGGGCCTTCAGAAGGGTGTAGTGGTACAAAACCCTTGGCTCTCACAGCTCTAGTTTTTTTTTCTCTTTCCCTGAGCATAACTTTCATTCAGTACACTGAACAACTGTGGTCTTCAAAGGAGTTTTTGGAGAACCTGATCCCTAACTGAAACAAGTGAAAGGTTGAAAATAATTACCATGAAAAGTAATATTCTGAAGGGCTTGTTGGGTTATCACAACAGCCCACAGGCCAAATCAGGCCCCCTGCGTGTTTGTATTAATAAAGTTTTATTGGAACACATCCACACTTATTCTTTTACATATTGTCTATGGCTGCTTGTGTACTACAATGGCAAGTATTTGAGTATTGCAAAAGACAGTCTGGCTGTGAAGCCAAAATATTTACTCTCCTGACCCTTTACAGAAGAAATTGGCTGACCCCTATGCTAGAATGTCAGTCTATAAAGCTGGGGACTTTATTCTGTTTACAGCTATATTCCCAGCACCTAGAACAGTGCTTGGTACATAGTAAGCACTTGATAAATAGTTTCAGGAAAAAATGAATGAGATCAAATCTTTTGTTTGTAACTTCTTCAACCTTGCTCTAGCAGACACAGCTTCAGTCTGCAAAGAAGCAGAATTTTAGTACAAGCTATCCCCCCAAAGCTTAAAACCTATAAAATTTAATGTTCAAATATATAAGTTTTATGAACAGTGAACTCATAAAATGAGACTTTTATCAATTTTCTTGAGTACTTACCAAAGGCTAGGAAACGCTAGATGTAAAATAAGCAGTTAGGTTAGGTTTTTCTACCCCCACCGCCCCTGCTTCAGGACCTGATGCCTTGGCTTGCTAAAATTAATATTGACATTGAAAGCTAGTTTGTTTTAGGTGGAGTCCCTGTAAAGCTAATCAGCAAATATGTCTAGGATAGACAGACTGCTTTGCATTCTGTATTTACTCCTTCTTTTATGAATTACTCTGCAAAAGATAAATTCCCTGGTATTTTACACCTGTCAGTTACCTGCAAATTTTGTTTTTTGCTCCGGAATGTATTATTTGGGGATGTTTCAAACAGCAGCTGGGTATCTCTAGCTGTAGGTTGAAGAGAGCTAATACAGCTAATTGGAGGTGGGAGTTGCTCAGTGGAAGGTACTTTATATTCCAGAACAAACTTAGAAACGTAATAGCTATGGTGGCTTTTCTCCCCCCAAGTTCTTACAGTCATTTATCTTAGCAGTGAATTAATTATCTGGTACTTAGTCATAAAATGTTGTCATTCTCATTATGTCATTTTGCAGAATGCTCTGTACATAATGTTAGAACTATATGAGCTCACTGCTGTCGCATGAGTGCATTTGGAAATTAATCCAGTAGAAATAACATGTAACATTTAATACCAAGTTTTTCTGGCCTTAGAAGTACATACATACTTGTAAAATAGATCTGAGTGGCTTGACCATTTTATTCACTGATTTATTTATTCCTGTAACCTACTTTGTGCTGAATACTTGGCTAAATGATTAGGATACTAGGATACTAGAAACACACACACACACACATCCTTTACCCATAGAAGATTGCAATCTGTTGTGAAAGGTGCTTGGAACACAGCAAGAATATTGGATGAACAGTTTAATCAGGGATTAGGGGGAGGCACCAGCTGAAGTTGCGGGAGGGAAAGATCAGGGAAGAAACTTTTAGGACTTGACACTTGATGTGAAACCTGAAAACCAAGAAAGAAAACTGGGAAAGCCTGGGAGACCATGAAGAAAGGATTATGAAAAATGGAAAACAAAGAAAAGAGGAGTCGGGATTATTCTGGTGAGAACGTAGGGAAGGGCATTCTAGGGAAGAGGACAAGCAGGTGAAGGGCACATAGCCTTAAACCATATGTGTACTTGAGAAACAGCAAATGGGAGACAACAGCTGGATGTAAGGAGGAGGGAACAGGAGATGAGTAAAGGTGAAGGACTTTTGGGCCATGCTAAGCAGTTGAATTTGACAGTCTGGGTGCTGGGGAGCTCTGGAAGAATCACCAGATGTTCTGCCAGAGGGAGAGGACTAACTTGTTGGAATGACAGTTCAACAAGCAGTGCTGCTAGCATTCGGGGCAGCAAGAGTCCCTCTGCCTGTGAAGGAACCACCTCTTCAATCACTAGATGTTGGGGTGATTTCACTCCGGAGTCCCAGAGCTTCCAGGAGATGGTAAAGAAAACCTTTGCTTCTGTCACTGCCCAGTTTTGCGTCTGGTCGCTGAATCCACTCTGTGTGCCTCAAAGCCGCCCTGGTGTCTTCTCTCAGGCACCATTTGAAAACTTTCTCTTGTGCAGTTTCCAGAGTTGAGATCAAACACTTCCTGCCTATACATTTGCCCATAGATCGTGTCTCTAAAAGTTATCAAGATACTCAGTGGCTTGTTAAACTTTTAGGACTTGACACTTGATGTGAAACCGGAAAACCAAGAAAGAAAAATGGAAAAGCCTGGGAGATCATGAATAAAGCATTATGAAAAATGGAAAAGAAGGTGTTAAGACCACCTTTCCAGTTTGTTGTGTTTTTAAGTTTTCAGTGAATTCTCTAAAGCATCTTTGCATTTGGTCCTCATAACGCCCCTGTGAGAGATGCAGACCCTCTCACAGATGCATGCTACAGGAGCTTACATGGCTGATCCAAGGTCATGGCTTTAATTGTAGGTAGACCTGGGTCTTTGACACAGAGCTCCTACCTCCTGCACTGGGGCTTCTCTGCTCTGTCACACTTCCTTTCTGGTATAGAGATTCCCTCAGAACCAGTGACTTATCCTCCAAAGTATAAGTTCATCCATAAAGTTTGTAATAAACTGTTTATTTTAGAACAATTTTAGATTTACACAGAGCTGCAAAGATAATGCAGAGAGTTCGTATATACCCTTCACCCAGTTTCCCCTATTATTCATGTCATAACTATGATTCATTTGTTAAAATTCAGAAATTAACACTGGTACATTACTATTAACCAAAGTCCAGACTTGATTTGGATTTCTTTAGTTTTTATATCAATGTCCTTTTTCTATTCCAGGATTCAGTCCAAGGCATCTCATAGCATTTATACATTTATTTACTTCATTGCATCCTTAAGATTTTTAATGATATGCGATTGTGGTTTTTGGAAACTGACTATTCTGCATAAGAGGCTTTAAACCTGGCAAGACTGGAGAGAGACATTTCTGTAGAAGGAAAAGGTTTTCCTTTATAAGTGGAAAAACCAGCCACCCTTTGGGATGTAGATGTAACATTCCCTTCATAAACTCTCCTAGGCTGAATGGTTTTAACAAGGCAGACAAGAATTGGATGAGTCAAAGTCTGACATGGTGATATGGGGATGTTATGGGTCTGGCTGGCCATGACCTCTTGAAACAAATGGTGCTCATAAAAATACTTCAAACCTCAGGTAGATGTAGTCCTCTGGTCCCATAAGCAGTGCTTTGTTTGCTAGGTCACTTAGTACACCTTGGGCTTGTAAGCTGAACTCCAAATTTAACAGGAAAGTTACCCAAATACCTCTTAAGTGCCTTGAAGAGTTTGGCCTCCAAACATGTGCTTTGGTGTGGTTGGGAAAAAAAAAAACAACTTTGATCTGCAGCAGGAATGTAACTTGGGAAAGTATACACGATCTCTGTTGCCTGAATCTCTCCAGCCTGTCTTTTTCCCTAGACCTGAGCTGTTGTGCACTGAAGCCCATTCGAATTACCACTTGCCATGCTGCTTCTGATGTGCCATTTCCCAAAGTTCTCACTTTGGAGAAGAGAGGATCTGGCTGTGTTTCCACAGCCGAGCAGAGCCCCTCCAGCTTTAATTTTCTGACAAAGCAGCCAGGTGTATCTTCTGACAGGACTAGCGGAGTAACTGAAAGGGTTCAGAAGTTGTTTAAAAAATACTTCCTGACAGAAAGATCACATTGGTTGCCTTGGAAAAGAATGATATTATGAGGAGGTGTCTCCCATGAGGGTCAGAGTCAGGCGTGTTCTACTGTCACAGGGACAGATCATCTGCGCTCTCAATGATGCATCTCTGACTGGTGGGGGTGAGGACTGAGCTAGCACAAAATGCAGGTAACCACGGAGAACCAGCCTACTCAGTGAGGAGAAAACACAGGCCACTGCCCAGGTCTTATGCTTTTGTGACAATAGGCGGGTTTCTAAGCGAGTGCGTTCGAGCGTTACCTGCACACACAATCATCAGCTGACGGCCTCATGCAGCAGTAGAGTGTCTTTCTGCCTTCAGGACCCGGATGTTTCCTGGCAGAAGATCCCTCTGCCCCATCATGGCTGACCCTGCACCTCCACCACCACCACCTTCCCATGTCCTTTTGATGCATTAAGGGCCAGCATCTGAGCTCCCTCTTCCATGGAAGCTGGGGGATGTCCGTAGGAACAGGTTATCGTTGCCTCCTCTAATGTCCTCCAAATCTCTGCCTGTGGCTCTCAGACGCACTTCTTACTCTCCAGTTATGGAAGTAGGTATCACATTCCTCCTCATTTAGTACAGTTAATTTGGGCACAGGATTTATGTTTAGCTCACCTTTGTGTTCATTCCCCCACCGTGCTTAGCATGCTGCTGGGCACATACCAGCCATTCAATAAATATCTCACTAAATAGCACCTGGTTTCTGTAGCCAGTTCCGCTGATAACAGAATAACCCTAGCCTTGCTCATCACCTTCTGAGCTAAATCATGAATAATAAGAATTACTGGGCTTCCCTGGTGGCGCAGTGGTTGAGAGTCCGCCTGCCGATGCAGGGGATACGGGTTCGTGCCCCGGTCCGGGAAGATCCCACATGCTGCGGAGCGGCTGGGCCCGTGAGCCATGGCCGCTGAGCCTGCGCGTCCGGAGCCTGTGCTCCGCAACGGGAGAGGCCACAACAGTGAGAGGCCCGCGTACCGCAAAAAAAAAAAAAAAAAAAAAAAAAAAAAGAATTACTGGCCAGATGTCTGATTGAATTCTAATGCCGTTGTTGCTCAGATCACTTCATGGAGATCTTTTCTTTAGCCTAATCAACCATGATGAGCTTTCAGCAGCAGGTGAGAAAAGATAAGCAGGCAACAGAAGAAGACAGAGTATCCCAAAGTCACTTTTTATTGCTATGGCTGGGAATTCAGTGTCCAACACTGTGTCATAGCCGAGCTGCCTCCACTCTCTGGGATGTGGGGAGGGGAGCATGGAAGGAGGGGGAGTGAAGGCACCACACTCAAAAGCCAGCGGGGACCAGAGGAGGATGACACGGCTGTCGGGCCAGCGTTCCCCGTGGGCCAGCATCACTTACTCGATTTCTTATCTATTTTATGGTTTTCCAAGGAGAGAGGGAGCTGTAGTCTCCTGCTTGCCCTTTAAGGTTTCTTCCCACCCCCTCTTACCCACATCTGAAGACTGGAGAATCTCCTATATAAGAGCTTTCAGAAAGCCCTAACCTGGATTAGGTGGGGCAGTTTGAGACTTCTAACAAATATTTATAGCACCTATCATGTGGCTAGACACTGCTTGTCACCCGTCCTGCCCACTCACATTTCAAGAGGCTCTACCAACAAGAAATCGCCAGTCCTGTTTCCAACCAAAGAATTGACTGACCCAGGAGTATTAAGTTGAAACCTGTCCTTCATGACCGAGGCTGCCATTTCTTCTCCACTTAGACACAGGTTACGCCTGAACCATCTGCATTGTGGACTACCTGGGGTGACACCTGTAGTCCCAGCCTCTATAATAGACGCCCCTCCTGGGATTTCCATGGAAAAGAAAAATCTATCTTTAAAATCATGAAATCAGTGCCTGGCCTCTGTATCTCTGGAGAAATTCTCACCAATTCATTCTGCCCCATTCAGGTACCTGACAACTCCTTAGACAAAGGTCACTGGAAAATGGTTTCCATGGTTGTGTTGGGAACCTGCAATTTTATGGTCATTCCAGCCAAAATGCTGAGAGTTGATGGGTTCCTTTTCCTAGACGTGGCACATTTTCTGAAGGACGCCACCATCAAAATCTAGGTATCCTCTGCTTTTCAAAAGTTCAGCTTATGCCAGTTAACTTTTACAAAAGACCTATATTAGTACCTGTTTTCACTAACTAAAAGAAATCTGAAGAGGATTTTCTCTTTTAGGGAGAAGAGTGAAAAGTGAAAATAGCGTTCAGGGTTTGTTTGGCAGTGAGCCATTATAGAGGCAGTGTGTACCCCTGAGCACGGAGGGTGGCCCCGCCAAGCTCCTTCCCCAGGAACCACACTCAGCATCTTAGCATCAAGCCGCCATAGCTTTGAACTGTCTGTGAGCATCTGTGCTTTCCCGCAGCTTCTTTTGCCTACCCGTAAGCAAGATGTGTCCTAAGGCAACTGCTTCTTCACTTTATGCCATCTCGGTTTTCGAAAGATTTCATAGGAATTCTCTACTTTCGGATAGCGGGGGAAACCTTGACTGTAACATAGCAGGGATGCATAATGGAGCAATTCAGTGTGAGGTTGACAGTAATGAAACTGGAACGCCCATCACGTTCGGCATGCGTTCTGGACAGTTTCATTGTTGGAAGTGTGCTGTCTGTGCCTTCCCGGAAATAATCAGGTTGCCAGCCTGTGCGTGGCAGGCCATGGGGAAGGCAGCTCTTTCCTTACAGTTAGATAGCAAAGCATAAAGTGCTCTCCGACATTTCCTCCACTCCTCTCTTCCTGGGTATTTTTCCCTGGAAAATGCTTTAATATCCAATTGATAAGGTCCCAAATGAAATTTACACATGAAAGAACAAAGAACTTCTCATAAAATGACACTAGAATCTTTTTTTTCCCCCAACACCCTTATGATACCTCTGAATGAACAGATTTGAAACATGAGTATCGTGAATTTGGGGCTGGAAAGACGCCTAAAAGTTAACTCATCCAGCCCCTCATCTGCTGTGGAAATCCCCCTCACAGTGGCCACACAAGCAGGGTTGGTCCATGGCTCCACCTTTGAGATTCTTCTGCTGACTGTGGGCTTGCTCACCCAACAGAACAGTCAGGTTTGGAAGTGAACTTAAGCTAATAAAACAGCTTTCAGTGCATGAGTCCTCTTTAGTGATAACCGCTGCTTGTTTTTCAAGTGCTCACTGTATGTGTCAGACACTGTGCTAAGAGCTAAAGTGCTTGACATGCACTAACTCATAACACTACTCACAACAACCTCAAAGGGAGATACTATTACTCCCACTTTATAGATAAAGATACTGAAGCTCAGTAAGCTGGCTGAAGTGCTTATCCAGTTTTTTCACAGACACCTCCAGTGACAGTGACAGGAACCATGCATCTCTTCTCTAAGCAGCTCCGACTCTCAGAAAGTGCTTTTTTATAAGGTGAGATGTGTCTCCCTGTAAATCAAGCAGTATGTATTTACTGAATATTTGCTGAATTTCAAGCATGATGCCCCCATTTCAGATTCAAAGAAATAATGGGTTTTATTTATGTATTTATATTTACCTCATTTGAAGGAATATTGGGAGCAAATTAAAAGGAAACTTCTGATATACAACAATGGCAAAATACAAGAGGGACCAGAGAAAGTATAAGTAAAACTGAAAACTATCATGACTAAATTAAAGAATATACTATACAGAGTATATGGAACAAAAAAGATGATATCGATTCATTTCGTGTTTGACCTGGCCTTCCTGGCAGCCAAAACAAAAGAGGAGACACTCTGTCAATTCACAGTTCTTCGTATCAAAATGATCCTCAAAATGGGATAGCTGTATTCCTGAAATTAAATAGTGAAAGAAATCTCATAGGGAACATTGAGAGGCTGACTTAGCTATAGTCTCAGCAGAATTCCTAAAAGATATGGATTAATCTACTTAGTGTGGTAGTTTTTGCAGCATCTTTTGTTACAACCCAAGAGCAGAGCATTAAAATAAATGTGGCAAACAGGGCAATACAGGTCACATATGTAGCCTGTGGCCTTCAGTCCATATTCCCACCCCCCTCCCAAAGCATAAAACATTGCCTCTGGCACAAAGGATCTTCACTATAGATCTCAGATATTGAAACATGTAGACATGTCTGAGTCCCAGACTCTAAATGTTAAGAGTAATAGAGAGCAGGAACTCTCCTGAGGTTCAGAGAGACAACCCATCGCTGGGGGCTGAGCCTCAAAGGGGCCATTTCTAGGATGGGTTGGCATTTGGACTGAGCTGGATGGAACAAGCATTGGGAAGGAGATGGATGAAAGATGAGTCAGGCTGAATGTGGCTGATTTGATTTATTCCTTTTACTTAAACTGTGTTGTGCCTCACTCTCATGTTTCTGTGGAGGATACTCACCCTTGGCTCCAACTGGAAAGTGAAACTGCAGGGCGTTCGTGGGCTGTGGCCGAGGAACCATCAGCAATCCCATTACCAATGCTTAGAGTGAGTCTCCTAAGGCAGACTTGGCTCCAAGCAGCAACCACAGCTCTGTTTTCATAAAGTAATTTCACTTATTTGCCCCAGTTAATATTAATAAGCCCAGGGCTACATGCTTCTACTTATCAGAGCACAAAGATAGTAGAATAATGGAATGTTCAAGCTGAAATAGACCTTGGAGCTCATCTCGTTCAACCTCCTCACTTGACCAGTGAGGAAACAGTGGTGCAAGGAAGTGGAGGGCCAGGTTTCAGATTTACAGACTGGCTGGAACCCAGTTTCTCTGACCACTAGCCCTGTACATGGTTCATCAGGTCTGTCTGACATCTTCCTACCTCATCTCTGAGAACTAGAGTGTGCTGGAAAGAGCACTAGACCAGGCAGTGGGAAAACTATGATTGAAACATACCTTCATTCATTGTATCTTGAGTTTCTCTAGCCTCTTAATTTCTCCCCATAACAGCAAGCTCATTGTGAAAATGGATGCCTGATACCGTTCCCAAAGGAAGAGAGGTGATAAGGCCAAGTGTCCACGGTACTGGTAGCATAGCATCATGGCCCCTTTTTTTTTTTTTACATTTATTTTATTGAAGTATAGTTGATTTACAATGTTGTGTTAATTTCTGCTGTATAGAAAAGGGATTCAATTATACATATATATATATTCTTTTTCATATTCTTTTCTGTTATGGTTTATCATAGGATACTGAATATAGTTTCCCATGCTGTACAGTAGGACCTTGTTGTTTATCCATTTTATATACAATGGTTTGCATTGCTAATCCCAAACTACCACTCCTCCCCTACCCCCCCACCCCCAGACAACCACAAGTCAGTTCTCTATGTCTGTGAGTCTGTTTCTGTTTCATAGATAAGTTCATTTGTGTTATATTTTAGATTCCGCTTATAAGTGATATCATATGGTATTTGTTGTTCTCTTTCTAACTTACTTCACTTAGTACCATGGTCCTTTTGAATCAGCCCAAACTTGGGGCAAACCCAGTGCTGGCGGTACTTAGTGGGCTGTGACTTTGAACACATATTCTAGCCTTGGTCACCCTAAGCTTCACTGGACTGTTCCAATTACTGAGTGAGTAAATATATACAAAGCACAAGTAGGGCCTAGCACTGAGATGCTTTTATTGTGCTCCTGCTTCCTTCCTTCCTGACAGATCACATGTAAGTCCATGTGTATCTCTAAGGCACACGAATCATCCAGAACTCCATGTAGTCAGAATGTAGAGTGATCTAATGTTCCTAAGTTACTTACCTCTTTCCACTAAGTCAGCCTGTGAGTCTCATTTCCATTTCTCTACAACTATCCAAACATCCATTTTCACCTACATGGAACCTTCTACTGGCCCAGGGACAAATAAATCACATTTTGAGTGGTCTCAGGACAATTCAGCTTTACAGAAAAAGAAAGGATGGCAACATGAAGGACATTCGCTGTGTTGGGCTGTCACCAGGTCCCCATCGGAACCATGAAAAATTATGGCCAATAAAATAACATTTTTCAAAATGTGACACTACCCTTCAATTTATCTTGGGCAATAAATGGATTTTGAAGAGAATATTTGAGACAAATTCATTCTTCAAGCACTCAACAACATATCAAAAATGAATTACATTATTAATTTATAGTAGCATCATTTGTTTTCTCTCAGTAGTCATCTTTACAAACTCTGCTGTAAATTTTCTCTTTCTTTTAAAACATCTCAAAATATTAGCACGTGCACTGCCCCCAGCATGCCACCCAATCGTCTTCACCTCCTCCTACAAATATAAAAATGATTCCGATTGGTTGGCATGCAGAATCTTCTAGCCATCCTTTTGCGATAATGAAGAGAGTAAGAACAAAAGCAGGTCACGTTGATTGAGAATGACTGTCTGCCAGATAGTACTGTAAACAAGTTTAACTATATTATTTAATCTTCCCAACAATCCTGTGACGTAGGTGCCATTCTTTTTTTAAAATAAATTTATTTATTTATTTTATTTTTGTCTGCGTTGGGTCTTTGTTGCTGTGCGCAGCTTTCTCTAGTTGCGGCGAGCGGGGGCTACTCTTCCTTGCAATGCATGGGCTTCTCATTGCGGTGACTTCTCTCGTTGCGGAGCATAGGCTCTAGGTGCGCGGGCTTCAGTAGCTGTGGCTTACGGGCTCTAGAGTGAAAGCTCAGTAGTTGTGGCGCACGGGCTTAGTTGCTCCGCGGCATGTGGGATCTCCCAGACCAGGGCTCAAACCCATGTCTCCTGCATTGGCAGGCGGATTCTTAACCACTGCGCCACCAGGGAAGCCCTTGTAGGTGCCATTCTTATGTCACTTTTACGTATTAGGAAACTAAGGCAGAGAATCCTTTCCTAAAGCAAAAAAAATAAACATCATCCCTATCTATGAGGTCTCATGAATACAGGTTTCCTAGACCAGATTTGCTTAAATCAGAATATGTATGAGTGCCATTTCTTTTATTTAACTCAAAATGTAATTATCATCTTTAACTGTTTCCAAGTCTAAATAGTGAAGAGCAGAGAAAAATTAAGTAAAGTACCTATTGAGTTAAGACCAACACAACAATGTCTTTGGAAGGGAATTCTCTCTCTTTTTTTATAAATGAATTATACCATTGGGTTACTTGCCTATGTTTTCGTGTTAAGATGACCTTACTATGACACAAACAAGTGTTTTGATTGTTTTGCTCCTGGAGAGTCAGGACTCCTGGGTGCCAGTCCTGGTTCTGTCACTGTCTGTGCCATATCAGGTAGGTCACTTCATCGTTCAGAAAACTGAATCTCAGTTTTCTCAATTGTGAAAGATTAACCCTACGATCCCAACATTCCCAGAGGTTTATAATGACCACAGGGTAGATCCAAGCAGCAGTTTACAAACTCATCATGAAGATGATGAGGAGAAAACTACCCATCTTTAATGCACAGTCATCAACCTTCAAAACTCAGCGTTGCATTTCTACCTGTCTGAAGGGAGAACAGTATAATTGGACTGCAGAGAGGAAAAAGCCTGTATGAAAGCTTAATAATAACAATAACCAAAAAAAAAAAAAAGGCAGTCTTGAGACATCACGACACTAAAAGCTCATTAAGATCTCTGTCCCAGCTATTACACTCCTAATTGAACAGTTACCCAAATAGATGTACAATCCAATCATGACTCTAATTAAGGCTTCAGCCTCAGAATCTAGTAAAAGCTCGTACTGTTCCTGCTCCCCCTTTAAAAAGCTGTTCTGGGCAAGCTTTGGGAAGAGAAACTGTCCTATTGTGACTTCACTAAAATAACGTGAAAACTCATACAAGTCGTTCTTTTTGTTTCTTTTTCTACTGCAAAACACACCTCTCACTGTCCACTTTCCTTTCAGTGCCTTTTGTTTCTTTGGTGGAAGAGGATGTAGTTTGCCAACTCCAGTGGTGCCTGCCATATCGCGTTCAGCATTTTTCTACAGTGCCCTCTTCCAGCAGTACCTTGGTCCGCAAGGCTTTGGGTCTGAGAGAGTCCTGTCTTGCCCTCTGAAGCAAAGCTCTCTCCCTATTGGGTAATTGGTTTCTTGCCTATGTATTGGTTTTGCTTTCTCTTGCCGGGTTGCCCTTGCCCATATACATATCTCAGCTAAGAATTTTAACAGGGAAACAGTTTTGAGTTTCTCTCTACTTTTCCCTCTTCCCTCTTGTCCTGACCTTTGCAGGGAAGAGGGATGCCAGGACCCATAGGAGGGAACCTTGGGAGGAGTAAAAATCAAGGGATGCCTTTGAATAAGGGAGAGTCTACAGGCTTAGAAAATCCTCAAAGAGGTTTAAGATTTGTACATAGAAGATATTCACAAAATGCTCATTTCCTGTCTCTCTGGGCTGGTCACCTTCCATGTTAACGGAAGTTGGAATAGTCATCAGCTGGACCCAAGATGAAATCTAGAGTGAAAATAATTTAGTTGACCACCTCCATGAATTGTTTTCCTTCCTTCCTAAAACTAAGGGATGGTTTTGAGGTCAGCTTAGTATACCTGTTGAGGAGAGCCCAGAGACCTAGAATTCCTTTAGATCCTTCTGTCTTCTTCAGTCTGAGCGGTGTGGCCTTCTGCAGGGCCACTTAGATCAAGGAGAGTCTAATACACCAGGATACTTAACTGTCAAATTACGTAAAGAGGAAGGCAGTTTAGAGAGATGCTTCATTCCTTGGAATTTCAGAAAAAGGATTTCTAACACTTTTAAAGTGAGGAATAGCTGCCTTTTGCTTGCCTCCCAACTCCCAGCATGGTATAAGACAGTTCACATGTCAACCCTGCACATACTAGCCATGTCACCTTACAGCAAGCCACCAACTACCCAGGGTGACTCTGAGGGCCCGATGAGTAAACACTTATGAAAGTGCTCTTAACTAGAAAAGTGGCTTACCAATGTAAATGGTTGAGTCTACCAACATACCCAGCTTCTCTACTGGGAATTGATTTACAGAAATTAAGAGGGAAGCACATTTTTCTGAGCTGTGTGATTGGCATTATTAAACTACCTCTGTTATAGAGGGTTGACCTCTTTATCAACTCTGATATGCATGTGATTTCCTCACGAATTTTCAGTTCCAGTAAGGACATAGCAGTGGAATGGTGTCTTTAGGATCTAGTTTTATTGTTGGCATCCTCAGTTGCAACCAACAGGTCTTTTTGCAGGGACTCAAGCTGGAGCATAATTGTTAAGGATATCCCTCAGGACCATGTGTTCATCATATGCCCAGTAAATATACATTGAATTAATAGCTTTGATATCTGTACCAGATATTGTAGAATTTTGTACTTCGATAATACTCAGTAGCATGTCACAGTTTGGGGAACTGAGGAGATAAAGCTGAAGACTTTGGCTTTACTTTTTGGATTTCAACAATATCTCCACATCTCGTGGGGCCATAGATGTGGGTTGCTGTGTCTTGAACCATAGATGGGCTATCATCTTCTGGGGCAGAAGGCACTGCTTAGGTCGTTGCTTCCTTAACATTCTGGCAAACACTTCCACTATTTTTAAGGCACAGTATAGTTCATGCCTATTTGTGCTGGACCTTGGGTCGAATGGCCTCTATTTACCTCGGATGGTTTGACTGAAAGCCTTTATTATTGAAACCTTGAGGTTTGGCACATTCTCAAAGGTGTCAAGTTTCTCTTGCAACTTTTGACCTTTGATGCTACAATTAGATTTTCCATTGATGAGCAAATGATGCGTCTGCTGTTAGAGAAATGACTATACTCTCTTGGATTGGGTTATATGGCAAACTCTAACCCGTGATCAACACATTTAGAATGGTTTGAGAACACAGATTTGGTTTCAGTCCCCAGCCAAAGGTTTGGATGATAATCTGAACTGGACTCGTCGGATCTCGATCCGGACCATTGAATTTGCAACACAAAGCTCAAAACCTCGAGAGGGAAGACTCTTGACATTTCTGTTCATGCCAGCTTCCCATCAGGAAGTTCAACGAAATGTCCTCAGGCCTTTTGGCACATCTGGTTCTGTTCCAGGTCCAGGTTATGGTTTCTTTGAAAGTAGTAGGTGTAGGTGGTAGGTACCTGGTACATGGAAACTGGCCACCAAACTGCAGAGTTAATGTTTCGGAACCACTGCAGGCCTAGGAGAGAGGGCTTAAGGATTTGCGTTCCCTTAACCCTTTGTTGTGTCCTCTTGGAAGAGAGAGAACTTCATCAGGAATGATTGGTTGCTTCAGGTAAATTACAGAAACACTGATCAAGTGTTCCCCACCCCATCCCGCCCAGTGTCTTAAACTTGAATGTGGCTGCGTATTACCTGGGTATCTTGTGAAATGGAAGATTCAGATTTAATAGGTCTGGGCGGAGCCTGAGATGACACTTCTCACAAGCTCCAGGTAATGTTGATTCTGCTGGACCATAAACTGTGAATATTTTTGAGAAGCAAAGTCCCATTTTCAAAGCACTGTGCCAAGTGTAGGGAAGACAAAGCTGTTACCTTTAGGCAACCACCTGGTGGCCGGGAGGCAGCCAGGTAAATGGTATTCGTTCCACAAGTACTCAGGGCAGAGACTGAGCTGAATAGAGCCCAGGTGGGCTCTGAACTGGGCCTTAGAGGTGAATAGGAGGAGACCAGGTAGGGAAGCCAGAAAAGAATATCTTAGGCAGAAATAAGAACATGGGTAAGAAGAGAAATCAAATACAAGCTTGTCATCTTTGTGCAGAGGAGACCTCTAAAATAGTGCCCAGCTTATTCCCAGGCCTGGGCAGGGGGTGGGAGCGGGGATGAAGCCTATGAAAGCACAGAACCTTCCTGTGGCAAGTAGGCAATCGCTCACATCCAAGGGCACCAGGCCGTCCTTCTGCTGCGCAATATAATTAGAGCGTTTGAGACATGGAATCGAGAGAAGCACCAAGCGGAGGGGATTGTGAGCCAGCCGAAGCTGTGAGAAAGTCCAGCAATCCCATTCTCAGCACTGTTTCGCAACCTTGCTGTTATTTCTTGTGGATTGACCAAATGGATGTTTTGCTTTATGCTTTTTTTTCTTTTTTGGTGTATTTTCTTTCTCCTTTCCTCCCCCCCCTCCGCTTCCTCCCTTTCTCCCTCCCTCCCTCCCTTCCTTATCTGAAAACTCAGAGTGAAACTCAGGCAGAGTGCACCATTTCCCCTGGTTTTTTCCTCTCCTTCCTGCTGCCCACCTCTGCTTCACTCCAATCCCACCATCCCCTGGAATTCCACCCAGAAATGAGGACGGTTTACATTGCACGTACTTGCAGGTCTCTTCTCACATTTGAGCTCCACACCATCCCATCAAGCTCTCTCATCTGACAGGGGGAGTCCAAGCATTGCAATCCAACAGGTACTCAGAAAAAAATCTCACCTGGTCTTTCTCTTTTACTGCGTATATCTGGCCTTGCCTGCCCACTAACCAGTAGGGTGGCCCAGAACATACCTTGCCATACTGTAGCAGCAACAATTTGCTTAGAAACTTACACAGCTCTCATTTTCAAGCCTTGCACTGGCAAGTAATTAGGGCAGGAACCAGCATTCTTACCCACATTTAACAGGTGGAAAAACTGAGGCCCAGGAAGCCACAGCTCCTAAGTGGTGGTCCAAGGATATGAATACAGTGTTCTGACCTTCTGTCATACACGATCCGGCCCTGCAGTAATCTTTAGTCCACCCTCACAGCAATCCAGGTTTCAAAGAGGCTGAGAGAGGCTAAAGAACTTTCCTGAGGTCAGTGAATTCCAAACTTAGGATGCAAACCCTACACTTTCTGATCTCAGAGTCCCCACTCTTACCCTGAGGCCATAGAGCTTCTTATATCATTCTGCAGTCCATTCTGCCTTGACTTCACTTCTCTGGGCCTTATTTTCTCATCTGTGAAATGGAGATGCTGTCTGTGATCTGTGAGACCTCTTCCCAGCTGTAATAGCCTGTGATCATGTCATTTCTGCTCGGAAACCAGAGTTCTTCGCTGCCAGCTTCTATTCAGTGCTAATCATTTTGCTTAATTATGTTTAACTTGGAGTGTGTTTCACTGCAGCTGTCAACACACTTCAGTTTGCCGCGCTGATGAAGTCGATAGCGGCATGATAGCACCTGTGTGCCATTTTGCAGGGTGTATTCAGCAGCCAGGCAGACCTCCTTGGCTACATGCTACCATGTTCTGTCTTGATGCCAGCTTAGTTCCTCTGTTTACACTGGAAAGAAACGGGCATACCTTCAGCTACAAATACCCGGAAAGGAACATCGGTAACTTTTGGCCGAGTGTAAACCACTGGTTGTATTCCAAAGTCTAGCAGGTTGTGTCGATGGGGTGCTCAAGGTGAAGAGAGCAAAAGACTCATATATGACACATTACTTCCATGTTGAGGGCACAAGCAAAAAGAATTTCAGTCTCAGGCTTCTCCATGGTAACTCCACCTCCTGGGTAGCTCCCCCTGTGATTGAAAGGGGGTGCCACCTTATCTAGAAAGCTCTCCCCCGACACGTTCTGTCTGTGCTCACTTCGCCTGCATGTCCCTGAATTTTCATGCATCATAGCCCTTGCCCCACTGTAATGAAAATGTCTTTCATTATTTTTCTGGCTGAGGGTACCGGCCATATGTCATTTACCCCTGGATGTATTCCCACTAAATGTTTGTTGAATGAAGAGTGAATGAATGAATGAAGCCATCACTTTCTCAGTGTTCAGATTAGGAATAAGAGTTTCCTTTGTCTTTCTGATGTTCTTCCATTATTCCTCCTCCTTCCTCTTCTGGCAGATTTGCTCAAAGTTTATCCAGTCACTTGATCTCTGCTCTGAGCCTTCTTCCAAGCTCCGCTACAGACAGAATAGCATCCCTTTTCCCTCTGTTTTCTTACCCCGTACACTCCTCTGATGGGCCAGGCTCTCCGTCCTCCACCTCTGAAATGATACCTCAAACTTTGCCAATTCGCTGTGTTCTCTGGCCAGAAGAGGGACAGCACTTTCTCTGTTACCCTATTTGAAATAAACATGCAATTTCCAGGACTAGTCTGTCTTCACACTCTACAGGATACTCTGTTCTTTCCCCTCAATCCAAACACAATGTAAAATTCTATACATATGTATTTTCCAAGTTGTAAAATTACCGATTCATTTGCATCAGTGACTTTTCTAAAATCTGTCTTTTTCAATTAATATGTTGATATTATCTAGGGACCTTTCTAGTTCTAAAACAAAAATTTTAAAGTCAGTAACTCTGCAGATCAGGGATGGCTCTCCATTCAGGGGATCTGCTACCAGACCTTCTACCTTAATAGGTGACTTGTTGTTCGAAGGGAGACCTGGTCAGTGTGAATACATAGGGTGTTATTGCCAGGGAGAGAGTTGGAAGGGAAATAAGATATTGAGTAATGAGAGGCCTCTGGGGGGTCTTCCTCCTTAAGATACAAAACCTACCATGTCACTTAATCGTGGCCTCAAATGTGCCAGGAAGGGAGTCTTACCTGAGCTTTTCTCATCATCTCCCATAATTTACTTCTCCACCTAACGGGTTTCCTGAGTTGGTGGCGATGATCTTCAGACCTTTTAAGGGCTGTGGTTGGTGAGGAGGAATCATGCAGCCATATTTACCTTCAGTGGGCTTAAGGATCTCTTGATATTGCTAAAAGTTTAAGATCCCCAGGCCCTTCATCAGGATTCCTGATTCAGTATACATGGAATCAGCCCAGAAATCTGCATTTTAGTTATTTGCAGTTCAAATTTAATACAGGAACAAGTTTTTTAAATAAGCAAACCTTGCAGAAGAATGAGCGATAAAATGTAAGACACCACACGTTTGTCCTCCAAAACTGGAATTACAGTCTACCTGCACGACAGGAGAACCATAGCAGCGTAAACTCAAACGTAACTCTGAAATTCAAAAATTCAAAAAAAAAAGAAAACCCAAACATAACTCTGCATCAATTTCTGCTGGTGCCCTCCTTCATAATTATATCATCAAATCTGACCAGTTCCACCAGGTGGAATTCTACTGTGCTGATTCTTAACTTTTAAGGGACAGGTTAGAGCAGAGTGGCAATGACCCGTTGGAAAATCTGGTGAAGGCACAAACATCTTAAGCCCTAAGTATGGATTCCTTTGGCGAGGGGGATGGGAAAGATAAGGAGTCCATATATGTCAAGTGAAAAAATCTTGCCCCTGACGAGCATTGCTTATCTCCTCTTCCTGTAGCTATAGACAGAAGAAGCGCCGAGGAATGAATCAAAAGGTATGCAGGCGCGTAGACAGTCTGTCACGTGGTTTCCATGTTACCGTAAAAGTCGATTCTAAATTTTCGCAGCCCTGCTAGGCTGTGTTTCTCTCGCTCTCGTTTGCATCATGAAAGGCCAGGAGACATCTCATTCCTTTGATAGCCAGTGCTCCAGGAAACTTGAAAGAATAGATTTCTCCCATGTCTTACCAAACAGCTCGTGTCTACCAATGAGTTACATGCAGGCTAATAAAGCAGCCAGTGCCAGCAGCATCGTCAGTGTGGTCAGTCACACAGACGAACGTGATCTTAAGCTCTGCCCCAGACCCCGAGCCCAAGTCAGCTACTTTTGGATTACTATGCCATGCTCAAAACTTCTACAAGCATCTTTTCCAGATGTATTTACCGGGGTCAAGTTCAGAACTTTAGAAAGAAAATCCTGGTTGCTATGTTGGGTGATTCTCTATGTTTGGGAGTGTCACTGATACTACAATTGATTTCCTTCTGGTAAGAAAGGGGACAAATATTTTAAACTACCAAACTATCGTTCCTGCTTTAGTCTCTATACTTTGCAGGTTTAAACATCAGATTCTTCATTACTGGATGAGTTGCAAAATGCCAAATACCTTTAGATAGACCACACTTGGAGAGACCAATTTTACTGTGTTTGTTATTTGTGTGTTTCTGTTGCTAGGAAGCTTAGCTGAAGGGCTACAAGTTGCTAATTTTGTTTCTGATACCCACCCACCAAAGGCCACATTCAGCCATACATCATATATGTGCTATGTGCCTTGGTTTACTTTTCTTCTTGTGTTTTATGTATCATCCCATCTAAATAGTTGTGTGTGTAGCATTTCCTAGATAGCATTTAGTCATCAACAGCAGAAAATCCTCTCTCCTAGGAGTGTCTAATATAGAAAAGCAGCCTTACCTCAGTGTGTACAGGGATTACTTCAGAGTGGACTTTATCACTAGCTAATAATAATAATTATTGTGATTTGTATTTGTATCATACCTGATCATTTATAAAGTACGTTTCCATCATTTAATCTTCACTCGGACCTTAAGCTGTAGATATTCAGCTCATTACAACTTTCCAGATAAACACTGTATTCACAGTACAGGAATGATAAAAGATGATATAACTTGCCCATCACGTGTGGACTATAACTGAGGTTTGAATGTTGGTCTGTCTGACTCCAAGTCCAGTGTCCTTCCAGTCCATCTACGTTTAAATTCCTGAAATTTGTGCAATGACATAGGGGCACTGTGGCCCATGCTGGGCCACAGTAATTGCACTCTTCCTAGAACCACGTGGTAAACGCCCTGCATTATTGTATCAAGACCTGTCCAGATATACAGTGAGCCCATTTCCACGACAAGGTGGCGTCGCGAGATGTTTTAATCGCTGCTTTCTCCTCCTTCTTCGGTGTCTTCTTGTTGACAATAGTATAGCCATTTGCTATGCTACCCACTTAAGTTGGCAGCCTTGTAGTCTTTTGTAGAATGTGGAAGCTTCTCGTTTTATGCCTTGTGACGCTGCTTCATGGAGCCGACAAGAGAGATGGTGGAAAAGGTTACAGTCACTCCATTTCTCTATTATCGTCTTCTCCTCAGAGCTTATCACTAATTTCGGTGTCAGAGCCATAGTCATTTTGAGCCCTCATGAAAGCCAACATACTCCCCAGAAATGCAGACAGCCCCCCTGACCTTTGCGGCTGGAGATAATGGCCAAGGCAGAGGCGCAGTGACCTTTAGGCCACGTGTGGGTGGCAGCACTTTCTTTTCTGTGACATTTGTGTTGCTTTTTCCTCGTGTTTTTAATTGGAAGCATGTACAGTGTGAATCTTCCTGGTTCCCTCCACACACACCCTGAACTCTGAGAGATTGAGTGTATCTGATTCCCTTCATAAAGGAATGCTCTTGATGCTAAGCTGGGGGCATTACTAATTGCCACCGTTAGGGACACAAAAGATATTATGGGCGACCTTGCAGGGGGAAATGCTGTTTGCAGAACAGGACCTTTGTGCCCCCTGGCCCAGCCCATGTTTCTTATATTCATCTTACCCTCATGATCCCATGAGATAAATCTGGCACTTGGAGTTTTTTTCCCAATCGGCGTGTTTTGTTGCCCCAGAATTCTTACTATTCAAGGGGAACCACAGTCACTTAAGCCTCTTCCTCAAGTTCCATTTCAGGTGTTTTGTTTGTTTGTTTTTAACATCTTTACTGGAGTATAATTGCTTTACAATGGTGTGTTAGTTTCTACTGTATAACAAAGTGAATCAGCTGTACATATACATATATCCCCATATCTCATCCCTCTTGCGTCTCCCTCCCTCCCTCTCTATCCCACCCCTCTAGGTGGTCACAGAGCACTGAGCTGATCTCCCTGTGCTATGCGGCTGCTTCCTACTAGCTATCTATTTTACATTTGGTAGTGTATATAAGTCCGTGCCACTCTCTCACTTCATCCCAGCTTACCCTTCCCCCTCCCCATGTCCTCAGGTCCATTCTCTACATCTGCATCTTTATTCCTGTCCTGCCCCTAGGCTCTTCAGAACCCTTTTTTTTTTTTTTTTTTTTTTTTTAGATTCCGTATATATGTGTTAGTGTACGGTATTTGTTTTTCTCTTTCTGGCTTACTTCACTCTGTATGACAGACTCTAGGTCCATCCACCTCACTACAAATAACTCAATTCCGTTTCTTTTTTTTTTTTGAATTTTTGAATTTTATTTTATTTATTTTTTTATACAGCAGGTTCTTATTAGTCATCCATTTTATACACGTCAGTGTATACGTGTCAATCCCAAACTCCCAATTCATCACACCACCACCCCACCCCCTGCCGCTTTCCCCCTTTGGTGTCCATACGTTTGTTCTCTACATCTGTGTCTCAATTTCTGCCCTGCAAACCGGTTTATCTGTACCATTTTTCTAGGTTCCACATATACGTGTTAATATACGGTATTTGTTTTTCTCTTTCTGACTTACTTCACTCTGTATGACAATCTCTAGATCCATCCATGTCTCTACAAATGACCCAATTTCATTCCTTTTTATGGCTGAGTAATATTCCACTGTATATATGTGCCACATCTTCTTTATCCATTCGTCTGTTGATGGGCATTTAGGTTGCTTCCATGTCCTGGCTATTGTAAATAGTGCTGCAATGAACATTGGGGTGCATGTGTCTTTTTGAATTATGGTTTTCTCAGGGTATATGCCCAGTAGTGGGTTTGCTGGGTCATATGGTAATTCTATTTTTAGTTTTTTAAGGAACCTCCATACTGTTCTCCCTAGTGGCTGTATCAATTTACATTCCCACCAACAGTGCAAGAGGGTTCCCTTTTCTCAGGTTTGTGTCCTCCGAGAAGTTGTTTGCTGCAGGCTCATCCAGCACCTTCGTTCCTCCTCCGAGCTACAGACAGCTTAGCCCACACCAAAGAGCTTGTCATCTATTCTATTTCATTCTTTATTATTTACTGACTCTATCCTGTTCCCAAATGACTTTCTGCATGTTCATCTTGTTTCCTGAGATAGATTTTTTTTTTACTACTTGTCAAAGAAAAGTTGGCCATCAGAATTTCCTAAGCACCTACTGTGGCCTGGCCCTGTGTCAGGTGCTTTATACATGGTTTCGTCAAATCCTCACAACACACCTGGGAGTTGGGTGTTGCTGTCTGCATTTTATAAATGAGAGACTGGAACTTATGCACAGTGTACATGTTATAAACTTGTCAGGGGTCGCAGACAGCTAGTAAGCAGGGGAGCCATGCTGCTGGGCTGCTCCATGCGTCAAACCCTGGACCCCAGGTGGGGATGGGCCAGGGAGGCTCAAAGCTTTACAATGATAGGCTCCTGGAGGCCCCCAAACGGGTGTTCTGTAAGAACATCTAGGATGGGGTTCTTAAAGGTGACACTGTTATGGCTGAATCACGTAGGGACAGGCTCCCCACTGAGGTTCAAGTAGCTGGGGCAGGGGTCCATAGAGACTGAAATCAGAAAAATGCCACAATGATGTTGATCTTTCAACAGTTCACTCAGCAAACACAGTGTTGGCACATGCTGGACCCTGGGGAGACCTCATGGGAAATGTGGTAGAGCCCTGGCCCTCAGGGAGCAGAGACATTATCAGGAACCACTTCCCCCTTCTTCAGAACCGTCCAGTGATGCAGAAGAAAAGTTCTCGAACTTCTATCTGGTTGGCACAGTGATCTTTTTGACAAAGGTTGGAGAGAGGAAAACTGTTGTGAGGAAGAAAAATTGCACACACACAGAGCCTTCAACCAAAGCCACTGAATTGTCCTCAATAAAGGAAAACTTGCAGAATACCAAGATTTACTTCCTCCCCCTATTTGACATTGCTTTTTATCTTCAGAAAACTCTGAGTATGTGTGATTTGGACAGCCGAGACCTAGAACACCCCAATAAATACCCAAGTACCTCAAAACCACCACCACCACCCCCAGCCACCCCCCAGGCACGAGGCTGCCAACCCTCCCAACCACTCACACGCATGCCCAGGGCCCCCGGTGCATCAGGAATCGAGCAATCCTGCCTTCTTCCTCAGGGGCAAGAGGAATACTGTTTCCCAGGTGGCAGGATTGACGCTTAAAATTGTCAAAGGGGATGACAAGGTGCCAACGTCTTAGAAGAACACTGTGCTTTTATGTTCTGCCGACTTTTGAAATCTAGCTCCCGCTCGTAAATTGTCATGTAACCATGTCAGGGATTATGTAGGGTTTTTATATTTATATAAAAATGTGTGCACTGTTCTTCCTGATGATTCAAGCAGTGGGACTGGCGGGCAGGCTTGGTCCACCTCGCATAGCACTGAACAAGAGACCTGACAACAGCAATATGTTACTTCTTTTGTTTGTACCACGTCTTCACACCCACTCACTGGACAACAGCCTGAATGAAGTGTGCTCCCATGCTTTGTGTGAGGGAGAAAGAGTGAAAATAATGGCCATTCAGGCAAAAGAAAGCTTTTTAGTGCTTTTCAGAAAGCAGTCTTGTTTTCATTGTTGCCCCTATGTTCACATAATGGCCTCATCCTTGTCCTTCATTGAAACACACCCAAAGCAAGGAAAACATCTCCCCTGTACATAGCAAATGTGTGCTCTTAAAGTGATCAACAAGGAAGGTGTGGGCCTGTGAGGGCTGTCAGACTTGGTGTGTAGAGGGGTGTGAGGAGAGGGCTTCCTTCTCAGGGCGAAGGCAGTGGACAGGTGGCTCTGGATGGCAGGACCTGGAGAAACAGAAATACATGATTTTTACCATTATCACCATCATTGTGCATACTGACCGGCCACTTACTATGCCCCAGGCATGGTGCTGCGTGTATTTTTATGCATCTTGTAATCCTCACGTAACTGTCTGAGAAAGATATTATTATTCCCATTTTCCATATGAGGAACCTAAAGCCTAGAGAGATCAAGACACCTCCCTACTGTCACTTATTTGGGAAGTGGCAGAGTCGGGATTTGAATCCAGGTACCATCTGACCCTATACACCAACCTCTTAAATACCACCCTAGGATCCTCAGAACCAAATCTCCCAGCCTTACAGATTACAGGGGATGATGCCTGGATGAGGATGGAGATTTTAGGGAGGGTTACTATGAGAACCTTGGGTGGATTGTCCCAAGTTCACTTGACAGCTCATGTTTAGGCTAGGACTGCAGGAAGCTGCATGCATGTTGTATTGATATCAATCGAACAAATGTACGAGAGGCAGAATGAGTGAGGGCATCCGCCTGGTTCAGGTCTGGGTGTCCTACGCCCAGGTCAGCGCACACAGACTGTTCACTGCTCGTCCCTCACAGTTGGTTGCCTGAGATCTTAGCTCTACCCGATCTCATTAAATTAGTGCTGGGCTGGAGTATCATCACAGTCCTCCTGGCAATAAGATTCTCTGCTCCTGCATCTCTCCAGGCAGCCCTCTTCTGGGAGAGTTCTGTTAGTTGCTTTTTTCTGTTTGTCTCAAGGACAGGAACCCCACTGGAGCCACAAGGACCATTGACCCCACTTTGCCAGCCCTGAAGAGGTTCTTGCCTGTGTGTGCAGCAGGCCTCCTGCCCCCTCCTGAGGCCAGCCCCAGCCCACCAACACGTTTACATCCAGTTGAAATCCCACCTCCCAACAAGACCCTGCCTGTGTACAGCTCTTCCCAGTGCCACATTCAGAGATATTATAATGGTAGCTTGAAATCAGTCATTGTAGGGGTATTTACACCACAGAAATTGGCAAGCACTACAGATCAGGCCTCTGTTGTTGTCATTATTGTTGTTTTGAGAGCTGGTTTGCCAGCACACCACTGTTCATACCTAATGCCTCGCCAGTCATTTGATCCCAACCATTCAGCACACCCGCCAGTCATTGTTTTATCATGTGCATGTCTCTCTACAGAGACTGTAGGAGGGATAGGATTAGTGGATTCTTTGTATCTCTGCAGCATCATCATGGTACCCTGTCAATAGTAAGCACGCTCCAGTTATCTATCAGTGTTCTTCATTTCATCTACTTGGGTGTAATTTTTCTCTAAAAATGTTCAGATGTTATTCATTTGGTTGAAAGTAAATCTTTCTTTTTAAAAATTTGTTTATTTATTTATTTATTGGTAGCATCAGGTCTTAGTCGCAGCTCACAGGATCTTTCATTGCAGCACGTGGGCTCTTCATTGCGGCACGCGGGCTTCTCTCTAGTTGTGGCGCGCAGGCTCCAGAGCGCGTGGGGGTCATAAACTGCGGCACCCCAGCTCTCTAGTTGTGGCACATAGGCTCCAGAGTGCGCGGGCTCTCTAGTTGTGGCGCGAGGGCTCTCTAGTTGCAGCACGTGGGCTTAGTTGCCCCTCGGCATGTGGGATCTTAATTCCCCGACCAGGAATCAAACCGGTGTCCCCTGCATTGCAAGATGGATTCTTAACCACTGGACCACCAGGGAAGTCCCAAAAGTAAATCATTCCCATAGCCAGTTGTCTGTCATTCTTTTATTCATTCATTCATCAACCATTTATTCATGCCAAGGAGCATCGACTGTGTCAGGCACTAGTTCAAAGGGCAGAGTCTGACAGGAGTAAATGATATGGAAAAAATAACCTAGAAGAATGGAATAGAGGAGCTGGGGGCTGGGGGCTACATAGTCTCAGATGAGGATGTGTATTAGTTTCCTATTGCGACTATAACAAATTACCACAATTATTTTGGCTTAAGAACATAGAAATTTATTGTCTTATAATTCTGGAGGTCAGAAGTCTAAAATGGGTTGGCAGGTCTGTGTTCCTTTTGGAGGTTCTAGGGAGGAATCCATTTCTGACCTTTTCCATCTTCTGGAGGTTGCCTGCATTCCTTGGCACTGGGCCCTGCATCTCTCTGACCTCTGCTTGTGTCATCACATCGCCTTCTCTGACTCTGACTCTCTTGGCTCCTTCTCTTCCTCATAAGAACCCCTCTGATGACTTTGGGTCTGCTCAGATAATCCAGGATAACATTCTCATCTCAAAATCCTTAACTTCATCGTATCTGGAAATTCTCTTTTGCCTTGTAAGATAACAACAGATTCCAGGGAGTAGGACATGGACCTCCATGTAGGGTCATTACCTGCCTACCACAGGAAGGAAGGGAAGGCCTCTCTGAGGAGGTGACATTTGAGATGAGACTCATGATGAAAACATGTGGGGGAAAAGTATCTCAGATAGCGAGAAAGCCCTCGAGCCTGGTGCAAACCTGGAGAGTCTGAAAAAGATGCCAGCATGACTGAAGTGAGCAACCAGAGGGATGCTGGAGAGGTAAGCAGAGCCCAGGTAGCTCAGCATCATCTACCTCTCTACCTCACAGGTAGGAGCATGGATTTTATTCTCAATGTGACGAGGAGCTGAGAGTTGTGTTTTTCAGTGGATTGATATGTACTTGAATGGAAACAACTTCTCTGATAATTGTCTAGAGTGGTGCCCTCCAATAGAAATATAATGCGAGCCACATTTGTAATTTTGAATGTTCTCATAGCCATATTTTAAAAAGTGAAAAGAAGCAGAGGAAATTAATCTTAATAAAACATTTAACCCAGTGCATCCAAAATATTATCATTTCCACATGTAATCAATATAAAAAATATTGACATAGTTTACATTCTTTTTTGTTTTGGTACTGTGTTGTCAACATCTGATGTTTGTTTTATATTTACAGCACTTCTCAGTTTGGACTAGCCACATTTTAACTGCTCTGCAGCCATCTGTCGTGACTGTTTTGGACAATGCATATCCAGACAGGGTCCTCAGGGTCCTGTGCAAAGTCTACACAGGCAGTGTTTGAAAAAGTGGTGAACAGTGACGTGTCACAGAAAATGTGGGCCATGTGTCACGCCCATTAACGATCCCCAACTTCAGAGGCTCTGAGTAGGCCATGGGAAGCTAGGGGTGGATTTGCAGATTCTAGAAAGGAGTATGTCCCCTGGTGGGGATGGTGGGGCAGGCAGGGCTCAGTCCCAGACCCAGAGTGGACTCCTGTGTCCTGGAGCCCCCAAGGAATACCTGTCTCTATCCATGTGATTGGTCTTAAGGTTCCCCTCACTGTCTACCCCACATATCTTTTTTTTTTTTTTTTTTTTTTTTTTTTGCGGTACGCGGGCCTCTCACTGTTGTGGCCTCTCCCGTTGCAGAGCACAGGCTCTGGACGCGCAGGCTCAGCAGCCACGGCTCACGGGCCCAGCCACTCCGCGGCATGTGGGATCTTCCCAGACCGGGGCACAAACCCGCATCCCCTGCATCGGCAGGCGGACCCTCAACCACTGTGCCACCAGGGAAGCCCTACCCTTCATATCTTTAATCCCCTGAAGGAGTTTTGGCCAAAGCCAGAATTTTCCCATTTCTTTATAGACCGGGCCATTTATTCATCGCCTTAGACCAATATTACTGAAAACAAGGATAGAGGTCAAGAACAGGAAAAATTCAATGAAGCAACGAGAGGGCGTCCGTTGCTAGGGCAAGAACTATATCCCAGGCACTTCCCATACTCTCTTGTGCTCTTGTGGTGACCCCAATATTAACTGTAAAAGTCTAGCCTGGAAAGTTTAGTATCGACAGAACATCATGTACGTTCATTTGGATTTTTACAGTGATGTTAGATTAAAAGGGTTTATGAAACAGAAAATAAAGATCTGAATTAAACATGTAGGCCATGGTGGTTTACGTATAGGCTAACTTATGAGAAACATATTCAACACTGCACAAGACAATAAAAATCACAGCAACATTTATTAAAATATGTAGAGCCAGTGATCTGCCCAACACACTCGGCTTTCAGAAGGGATGGTGCCGCGTTCCCTTCTGATGATGGATTTGGTGGACTGTCATCTGGACCCTCACATCTGGTCTATGGGAACCAGCAGCCCCATCAAAAGGCAGCTTGGCCATTTTGACATGTAGTGACAAAATATCTACTCTGCAAGGACAAAGGTGTCTTCAGTGAGTGCTTTGGGGCTTTAGAGCATCAGTCAAATTACCAGTGTCTCCAGCAAAGGAAACCATAAACAAGACCAAAAGACAACCCTCAGAATGGGAGAAAATATTTGCAAATGAAGCAACTGACAAAGGATTAATCTCCAAAATTTATAAACAGCTCATGCAGCTCAATAGCAAAAAAACAAACAACCCAATCCAAAAATGGGCAGAAGACTTAAATAGGCATTTCTCCAAAGAAGATATACAGACTGCCAACAAACACATGAAAGAATGCTCAACATCATTAATCATTAGAGAAATGCAAATCAAAACTACAATGAGATATCATCTCACACCAGTCAGAATGGCCATCATCAAGAAATCTAGAAACAATAAATGCTGGAGAGGGTGTGGAGAAAAGGGAACACCCTTGCACTGCTGGTGGGAATGTGAATTGGTACAGCCACTATGGAGAACAGTATGGAGGTTCCTTAAAAAACTAAAAATAGAACTACCATATGACCCAGCAATCCCACTACTAGGCATATACCCTGAGAAAACCATAATTCAAAAAGAGACATGTACCAAAATGTTCATTGCAGCTCTATTCACAATAGCCCGGAGCTGGAAACAACCTAAGTGTCCATCATCGGATGAATGGATAAAGAAGATGTGGCACATATATACAATGGAATATTACTCAGCCATAAAAAGAAACAAAACTGAGCTATTTGTAATGAGGTGGATAGACCTAGAGTCTGTCATACAGAGTGAAGTAAGTCAGAAAGAGAAAGACAAATACCGTATGCTAACACATATATATGGAATTAAAAAAAAAAAATGTCATGAAGAATCTAGGGGTAAAACGGGAATAAAGACACAGACCTACTTGAGAATGGACTTGAGGATATGGGGAAGGGGAAGGGTAAGCTGTGACAAAGGGAAAGAGAGGCATGGACATATATACACTACCAAACGTAAGGTAGATAGATAGTGGGAAGCAGCCGCAGAGCACAGGGAGATCAGCTCGGTGCTTTGTGACCGCCTGGAGGGGTGGGATGGGGAGGGTGGGAGGGAGGGAGATGCATGAGGGAGGGGATGTGGGAACAGATGTATATGTATGACTGATTCACTTTGTTATAAAGCAGAAACTAATAAAAAAAAAAAAAAATTACCAGTGTCTCTAATTATTGTGTCTGCAATCTGGAGCAATCTATATCTTCCTTCCAAAACAGGGTGGAATGTTTCCCTCTGACAGCACATTAACACGAGTCCCCTTTGGATGAGTTTTCCAAAATTATAAGGACGTGGTAGCGTGGGGAAGAAGCAGCTATGACATAGAAACCTGTTGCCTAGAAAATCAGCCGTGATCTTTGCAAACTATCAGCTGATTAACAAATATTTATCTAGTACCTATAAAGTGCTACACTCTGGAGGAACTTCAGAAGCACAAGGTCCCTACTTTTCATGGGCTTAAGACGTGGTTGGGAAAAAATGACTATGCAATGAGAAATTTAACAGTACATGGTGCCAATGTGGTGCATATGTTCAGGCTCTGGCCTGCGAATCAGTAGATCTGAGTTGTGCCCCTAACTCAGTTGTTTGCTATATTACTGCCTTCAATCTAGCCATTGTCTAGTAGGGCCAGTGACTACTGAATCGCTCAAGATTAATTTCCTGGGGATAAATCACCTTACCTTCCTCAGGATCCTCTTCTAGACATCAGAAAGGTTTGAAAGGATTATAATGATTTTGATAATAATAGCTCCATTTAGTAAGGTCTAACTTTGTGCTCATGACTGTGCTGCATACTTTATTTTTTTATATATTTTTAATATTTATTTATTTATTTGGATGCACTGGGTCTTAGTTGCAGCATGCGGCATCTTTAGTTGTGGCATGTGGGATCTAGTTCCCTGACCAAGGAGCAAACCCGCACCCCCTGCATTGGGAGCATGGAGTCTTAACCACTGGACCATCAGGGAAGTCCCTGTGCTATGTACTTTACAGGAATTAACTCATATTTTCTAAAGGAGACTTAACTAGGAGATGGGTTCTGTTATAGCCATTTTATAGATGAGAAAGCTGAGATGTAGGCTAATAACTTACCCAAAATCAAAGGGCTTTGACTAACGCAGAGCTGGGATTCAGTAGCAAGTCTTTGAGCCTGTAAAGTTTGGGGTCTAAATGCCCTGAAGCCCATCCCAGCTGTCACATTCTTTAGCTGTGGGAACCTTCCCAATCATGGGAGGGTTACTTGGAGGACTGAAAAGAGTGAAGACTGATAAAGGAAACCATGTTGCTGTAAAACACGGACCAGGTGTGAGCAGAGCTTCAAAGAGGAGAAAGACCGTCATCTGTGGCTTGGAGAACTCAGACCTACCTACATCAGAGCACCAGGATGCTGAAGTTCAGCTTCCTGATCAGTCATTGCTGGTTTCTCAGTTTGCATTCACAGGGCACTTGTCATTCAGCAAGTGAGTCACACACCAGAAAGGGACTTCAAAGCTGCTGAATGACAAGTCTCACCTTTTCAACCTTTTCATTTTATACCCATCTCAGCCACAGATGGTGGGCTGTTAATTTCACTTCAGCCATCATGTTTAGTGAGGACACACACTCACACAGATTGGCACCCACAGAGTCTTCACTTTGAGACAAGCGTGGGTTCGGTTGCCTCTGCTTATACAACCAGTGCTGCCCAAGGACACTTGGGTTTAGATGGCGTGTTGGCCGCAAGCTGTTTGGTTATGTGTTGCCCGGTCCCCTTGGCTTCCTGCACATTCTCTTGAGCAGATAGTTTATCTCCTTATCTCAGAGAATTGCTTCCCCAAGTGTAGCCCCAGAGTCAGTAGCTTTGATACCATCGAGGCAAAAAGGTATTAAACCACCTTCTGTGTAATTGTTTTAGTCGTATTTTTTCATGTCTGCTTCATGAAAAGATGATGTGGTTAGAAGTGAGCTGGGCCTTGCCGAAGGTATCATGTGTGCCTGGGGTTACCCACATCATCACGTGGCTTACCTTCCTTTGCAGCGTGGAGATCTTATCTTCTTTGCTGCACTTTGCCATCGAGCACCAGCTTCTCCCATCTTCTGTGTGTGTGTGTATGTACACCCATGTGCATTCAGGTGTGCATGGACGTATGCTCATGGCAGCAACTTGTAAAATGATACTTTACCATTCATTTATAATGAGGCCTTTCCTGTACTCGTAGGGAAAAAAAGAAAAACACCTTCATTGGCTTTCCCACTTAAGAATTTGGAGCAAAATTTTCCTTAAGCAGACACATTTTTATTTAATTTAAGCTGGTAATTCTGCTGTTCCTTCTATGTGCCAAGAATTGACTGGCTACTCAGGGTACAAACATAAATATGACTGAGGTCCTTCAGAGATTGTCTTTGTAGCCATGGAAAGAGAATGTGTTAGCAAACAGCTAGAATTAGACCCAGCAGGGGCCAGGGAGGTGCCATGAACAGAGATGTGAGGGAAAACAGTTGAGGGGTCTAGGAGGGAAGGACCAGGGGATGCTATGAAACGGAGCAGGAGGTTAAACTCCATATTCAAAGTCAAGTACAAGTCTTGCAGTAAAGAGGGAAAAAATATTCCTGGCAGAGGAAGCAGCAAAAGAAATGATGAAGATGTGAAGGTGTGGGCCGTGTTTAGTGTGGCTTGAGCAGAGCAGGTGAATGAGGGTGAGGCTGGAGAAAGGTGGGCTAGTCCAGCCAGGGAAGGACTTCGTGTGCCGTCCTGGTGGATGCTTTAAGATTCGAAGCCAGTGAGTGTACCAGAGACCCCAGGAAAATCAAGAGAAAACCTCAGAAACCTCGCCAAGCTGAAGAGGTTTGCTTTCCCAGCCAGATAGGGCCATGCCTGCAGGTCTGTCCCTTGTTCTGACCCAGCCCAGGGTTCTCCTTTCACAGGTGACATAACCCTCCTAGGGCCTGGCCTGCCATGGTCAGAATATGAATCTTCAAAGCGTCCTCGACTCCTACTGACCACTTAAAAGACACATGGGAAGAACTGTTATTATATCTCATCTGGCCCTTGGGGAAGCCAGTGGACACTCAGCTCTGACCACCGCCCCCCCCCAGTAGGAGCAGCTGTTGGTTTGTGTGACCACAGCCGCAAGGTTGCAGGACGAGGGAAAGAGCTCGATGCCTGGGAGAGACCGGCACCCACAGTCTTGTCTGGCCTCTGCCACTCTCACGCTGAATGACCTTGGACACATCATTTCTCTCCAGGCTCCAGTGAGCTCATCTGTAAAATGAAGGGCTGGACTCTGCGCCTTTTAAGGGGCCTCTCCTGCCTCGCCTGAGTCTTTCTTACCTCTTTAATTGTTAGGAAGTCCGAGTGGGAAGTGTTTCATCTTAACAAGGCGGTTCTGGGGGTTTTGTGCCCTGAGCGGGTTGCAGGGGGGGAGTTGGAATCATCCAGTGGCCCAGTGAGGATGCTCCTTCCTCCATCTCCCTGGGGGGCAAAACAGCAGGGGATGGAAAGTCAGCACCCCACTTCCTGCCTGAGTAGTCCTTGGGTTTGGACGTTTGGAGAGCTCGCCCTGGGGATGGAGCTTCTTCAGGGAAACAGGCGGTGACAAAAGAGGATGGAGTGAGAAGGAGGTGGCAGCCCTATAGGGCTGTGTGGAGGGCAGAGCACAGGAGTGGTTGGGCCGCCTCCCGTGGGGCCCTGGTTCAGGCAGAAGGGGCAGTGGCCAGAGGTGGTCACGAGCGTGGGTTTTGATATCATGAGATCCGGGTTCAAATGCTGGGCCCGCCACTGACTTGAGGAACAGCCTTCCGTGCATGGTTCCGTCACCGCTGCCGGCCTCATTTTCTCATCTGTGAAGTAGGACTCTCCTACTTCCTCTCATCTCATCGTGGGATTCTCCCAAAAACAAACTCAGATAAAGTACTTAACGCTGTTCCTGGCTTGTAGAAGTATCCCATAAACGGTAGCTTTAAAAAACTCTCTTATTTTTATTTTTATTTATTTATTTATTTATTTTTGCTGTACGCGGGCCTCTCACCGTTGTGGCCTCTCCCGTTGTGGAGCACAGGCTCCGGACGCGCAGGCTCAGCGGCCATGGCTCACGGGCCCCGCTGCTTTGCGGCATGTGGGATCCTCCCGGACCGGGGCACGAACCCGCGTCCCCTGCATCGGCAGGCGGACTCTCAACCACTGCGCCACCAGGGAAGCCCAAACTCTCTTATTTTTAAGGTCTAGAAAAGTAAGTTAGGGCCGGAATGTAGAGGCTCCTGTCTGCCAAGGCAAGGCATTTGGACACTTGTCCTGTAGCCCATGGGCAGCCAGTGAAGGCCCTCCAGCAGAGAATGGCATTAAAGAAGCTGGTGTTTGGGGAAGTCTCCGCTTGTCATCAGTTTGGGGTGGATGGGAAGAAAGAAGGAATGTTGGCGAGAAGTCTCTGTCAATGTCCAAGCACAGTGAATGGGGGCCCGGGGAGGTGGCAGAGGGGCTGGAATGGCACAAGCAGAAACAAGCACTTTAAAAAGGAAGGTGGCTGAGCAGTCGGGATGGGCGCTCAGCTTGCAGGCAGCAGAGGAGGATGAAGGAGGAATCCAAGTTTGTTCTGAGGATGTGCCCTGTGACATCCACCCAGACGGAGGTCTGAGCAGAAGGATGGCGCTCTTCTCTGTCCTGGGGTGCTGCTGCCCTCTGGGGGGGACTGGACCCTGGTCCTGAAACCCCGAGGGCATCTTTGGCACATTGATTGGTCTGTACGTTTGTGCCCTGCTTTGTCTCAAACTCTAAAAGCATTTGAGATGGTTTTATACCTTAGGGAGTAGGTGGTTTACACTTTCCTCATATGTGAAAATGAACTGCAACCGTAATCACTAAAGAAAAGAGGAGAGAGAAAATAGAGTAAAGTGATGAGGCATGGAGAATGAGGTTAAAAATGACTGACAAGGGAGGGAGTGGTGTTGAGTCCCCAAATGTCGACTCTTGGCCTTAAAATTAAGATTGTACCATTTCTAATCTCCCTTTCTGAAGGAAGAATCCCTCCCAAAGGAACAGAAAAACCAGGTCCTTTGACCGCTTTTCTAACTTCCAGAATAACAGTGGGATACTTCTCAATGGTATTTTTAATCTTCCTTTTCTTTGCAATGCAGAAAGCAACAGCAGTTGCTTCTTCTCCAGAACCAGTACAGCTCCCAGGAAGGGCTGAGAGGGAGGGAGAGAGAGAAGAAGCCAGAAAGAACAGCAAAAAGGGAGAAAGAGGGAGGGACCCATCTCCAGGAGGCACTGCCAGGTGCTGGTTGGATGGAAGTGGAGGTGGCTGCCACAGTTATCCACCTTGTGGCTTTGCTTCTTCTTTCTCTCTGTCTCTAGTAGCACAGAATCACTCAACCCTTGATTCCTCAGGGTTTCACGACCTAAGAGGTCTGGGAGGGCACCTTGCAGTGCCTGAGGCCCCGAGAGGGTTCACAGCGGCCACAAAATGCTTAGAGTCTGTGGGCAAATGGCCTTTCTGCAGACAGGGTCAGCTGCTGGAGGCCCGGGAGAAAACAAAAACAAGTTGTGTTCTGCAGGTCTCTGCTGCAGTTGCTAACAGAGAGTCACCCAACATTTGGTACGTGCAGTGAATGTTTTTACTTTTGGTGCCCAAATTTCTCTGGCTTCCGGGAGCTACTGTTATCGAGGAAGGAGGTGGTATGATCGCCCCCTCCCACCCCACATGGTGTGACAGTGCAGAGATGGTTATCTCCACACTCAACTCAGTGTTGCTTTTTTTGGGTAACAGCTTTTGAAAAACCATCCACTAGGCTCTAGCCGGTCAGGTTTCCAGGGCAGTTGCCACAGTGTGAAAAGGCATGTGGCTTTGTCAGACAGGCTGCGGACCACCGATGCAGGCTTTGGGAGATAATGAATGCATCCTCTCCTGTCATAGACTAGAATCCAGACCCACCCATTCCTGGGACATAGAGAGAGAAGGGCTGGGTGAGGAGTTGTGCTGGTCAATCCAGACCTCCTTCCCGTCTCTGCTCTGCCAGTCTGGTGATGGCTAGACTTGTGCATGGTCCCTTTCTGGAGAGGGTCACAGCTTAGCAAACATCTAGCTCTCGTGATCCTCTTCCTAATGGGATCCCTGAGGCCCAGAGTAGTGAATTTGCTTTCCCAAGGTCAAGCCATTGACGCCCAGAGCTGGAACAGGATTTCAGGGGCCATGACTCTGAATCCAGTGTTCAAAGACTTCTTGGTTAAGAGCAAAGAGCCTGGCTTTGCAGCCAGACGGACTTGGACCAAATCTAGCCTAAGGACCTGGGAGATTTTGTCTTCACCCAGTGCCACGCTGAGCAGTCAGTCCTCCCCACCCCCACCAAGAGACCAAGAGATGCCCAGGACACCTGGAATGGAGGGCAAGGCATCTGGTGCCAGTGAGTCATTAGAAAGGGGACTCCCTCTTCCCCCTCCCCCCATGAGCAAGCCCTACTAGGCTCAAATGGACCACCGAGAACAGGGCAGCCTAAAGAAACCAAGGCGGACCCCATGTTAAGGTAGCAGTTGGCAGCATCAATGCCCAGCAAGTAGGGTTCACCCCGGAAGCAGTTCTCATTGCTGCTGCAGACCCAGGCCTCCCTCTGCCCTCTGGGAGCCGTCTCAGGGCGGCTCTGAGGCTGAGCCCCCTACCTATCTTCAAGGCTCCCATCTCTTAGATGATCCTTCTGTGAGGAGGCCTCTCTTGCCTGACCCTGCCCCAGCCTGCTAACCACAGAAGAATATGACTCTTAGCTCTTCTTCCAGTTTGGGCATCCTCCTTCTCCACTTTACCTTTTTAAATGTATTCGTTTAATTAAGCAAGCAGCAAACATGTTTGAGCACCTCCTGATTGCCAGCCTCCATATTAGAGACGATTGGTGATACAAAGACTTACATAGCCATCCCTATACAGGATCTTTTCTCCAGCACTGCTAAAGCCTCTAAGGGAGCCAGGATGGATCCGCTTTGTCTCACAGCTTGGGGTGAAGGGGGGACGTCAGTTTCCTTGTATCCTGTAGAGCAGTTGACTCCTGCAGGTGCCCGTCTCATGGAATACCATGCATGGTGCTCTCCAGAGCACCATGAAATCATCATACCGACCCAGGGTCCTCTCTGCCACGTGTGCTGTGCAGCTGTGTGATGATAATGCAGTGGCTGAGTGTGTGGTCTCCAGACTCAAGCAGATCTAGATTTTCCACTGTCTATAAGCTGTGTGGCTTTGGGTCAGTTACTTAATCTGAGCTTCCAAGAAGATAATAATTGTATATATATTTTAGGGTGGTTTGATCAATTCAAGGAAAAATATAAATAAAGAGATTATTATTCAGTGAGGCACATAAAGCGTCAATACCTATTAGCAATTATTATTATTGTCAACATCATTAATGTAATTACTGCTTAGTCTTATTGTCATTATGTCCTTTAAAGGTAGGATATACTATGCTGACAATACCCAACACATAAGCACTTAATAAATATGTGCAGAATGGATGTTTTTCAAGGATGATCAGGTGAAAATCCAAATGCTCTCTTGCATGAAAAAGAAAATTGTTCAGGGGAACTGAGTTAGAAGCAGAAGACACTAAGCTTTTTAATGTGGTTTTGGTTAAACTGTGTTCCCTGGGAACTGAAAGCAGAGAGGGAAATCTTGACCTGACCACGCTTGGGGTACCTACAAGTCTGAGCCAATTTTATCTGCTTGGGTGAGGTTAGTTGTGAAGACTGATGGCATTCCCCCGACCCCATCCCACCCCCCTCCATGCTTCTTTTCTAAAGGAAACTTCCAGAATGAGAGGCTTTAGGTCTGTAGTCTTCAGGGCGGATTTTGTCCTGCACAGAGATGAGGTGGCAGCCCTGAACCTCAGGGGTCTGACTCCACAGCCAACATGGGGTACCAGTCAGCCAAGCCTTGGGATCTCTGCCCTTCTGCTTGAACAGTACATCCTGGTTGGTGGGATAGTTGCCAGGATGTTCCCTATTCCCCATGCCAGACATCTGGATGTTTAGGAACAGCTGGTTAGCTTTCTTTTTTTTTTTTTTTTTTTTCTTATTATGTTCCAGATACTTGGTGCTGTGCAGTCACAGACAGGGTAAAATCCTACACACAGGTACTGCCTTGGTCAACCTGTGTTTGGGGGTGAAATCAGGATGAGAATCCAGGACTTTTACAGGCCAGGCCAGGCTTAAATCAGCAGGTAGAAATCAGGTCTGAGCTGGGTGGGGGAGGACAGTGCACCTGTTTCCTAGGGTTGTTGGTAGATGAAGCAGACTGTGGGTGTGGTTCCAGAGGAGCTGTGTGCTGGGGAGAGGGATGGTGTCAGGGGAGTCTGTGGAATAGGAGACCGAAGTCATCCTGTAGCCTCTGAAGGCTCGAGGATCTCAAAGATCAACATAGGCAAGAACAGAACCTCTATTCAGAGAAGAGCTGGGATGCCAAACCTTGAAAGATCTGGAGGGCCAGCAGTGCTCCACCTCACAGCATATGGCTTAGCTTATTTGTTTACAAGGTCCCTTCCTAACCGTTCATGGGCATTTCCTCTGCCAACCTGTACTCCAGGGAACAGGGACACAAAGATGAGGCAGATAGCCCCATCCTTCAAGATGCACCTTCACAATGCCAAGTGCCCGCATGCAAATTGAACAGGTAGCTGCCTCCAGAAGCCTGCAGATGTCCAGGCTTTGGGTACCATGAGAAGAAACAATCAGATGCTAAATTGTTTGGTGGGGCCCTTTGTGACTTCAAAGCAAATGGGGACAATGAAGACTTTGCCCCCACTTAGCTTTTTAGAGGAGTAGATGGTGCACTATCTCCAACTTTGTGGTCCACATGGAAACCAAAGGCAAGACTCCACACCAACATGAGACATGACTTGGAGTGGGTACATCTCTGCACTCCAGATGGCTCCCCATAGAAGGAGGTGGCTGTTTCCTTTTTTTTTTTTCACATGTTCAACTTGTAGTACCTGCTACCAAGCCTGTGATGACATGAGCGGGGAGGGGTTGGCAGTGTGTAGTGCCCATTGATTGATATACATGCATCCTCCTTGCTGCAGAATTATCAGAGCCCCACCTTTGGATGAGCTTGTATTAGCCAAGCTCCCCCCCGTATCTAGAATCTTCTCAATCAAATAGCCTTCATTTTTTAATCCTGCTCATTTTCTTTTCCTATTACAATGCATTGACCAAAAAATAGAAAATATGGGATAGAGAACAAACAAGAAAGAAATGGGTTGTGTGATAAGAATTTAAGATGGGAAGATAAGTTTTCTGGGCTCTAGCCCAAGATCTACCTCTAACCTGCCACGTCCCTTCATTGCCTTGGTCCTCATTCAAGGAGCCTGGGGAGAGGGGGAAAGGCAAGGTTGTAGAGGACCTTAAAGTCAAGGTAAGGATTTCATACTTGGTCATGAGTATAGGGAGTTGTTGAAGGATTTTTCAATAGAGAGGGTCCTGTTCAGATTTACCTTCTAGAAGCCTCCCTGGCTGTAGTATTCACAGGGGTTTGGATTGTAAATTATATGGGAGACATGATGGGCCTGACCTAGAACAGGGTGGATGGGGAGACCGAGGAGAGGACTGACAAGGGAACCTAGGAGATAAAAAACCCTCGGGGACTTAGTGACTGATGAATATGAGCTATGATGTTGGAAGGAGTCTCAACTTTCCTGCTGGGGTTGAATGGAATGTTTCCAGCCAAGATGGAGAACCCAGGAGGCAGTAGGTTAGGCAAGAAGGCCATGGATTTGATTCTGAAAATGGTACGTTTGGAGTCCCCACTGGACCTGGGGGGTTGGAAATGTTCAGGGAACCAAAGGAGAGTGAGTCTAAGATTGGAGAGGAGGCTCTGGTTCAGAGATTGACACTGAGGATTCACTGATTGTCCAGGGAGAGTGTGGAGCATGGAATGCCAGCGTGTTGATGAAGGAAACCTGTGGGACCACAATCAGGCACAGGTGGACGAGGGCAAACCTGTGTGGAGATGAAGAAAGAATGGTCAGAGAGGTTCAAGGACAACTAGTGTAACCTTTCAAGTCTCTTCTCATCCTGTCATTATCAGTATGTGAAAAATCAAGAGCAAGAATGAAGTTTCTCCATACAAAATTTGTATGGAAACACAAAAGACCCTGAATAGCCAAAACAATCTTCAGAAAGAAAAACAGAACTGGAAGAATCAGGATCCCTGGCTTCAGACTATACTACAAAGCTACAGTCATCAAAACAGTATAGTACCAGCACAAAATAGACATACAGATCAATGGAACAGGATAGAAAGCCCAGAAATAAACCCACGCACTTATGGTCAATTAATCTATGACAAAGGAGGCAAGAACACAGTGGAGAAAAGACACTCTCTTCAATAAGTGGTGCTGGGAAAACTGGACAGCTACATGTAAAAGAATGAAAGTAGAATATTCTCTAACACCATATACAAAGATAAACTCAAAATGGGTTAAAGACCTAAATGTAAGACTGGATACTAGAAAATTTCTAGAAGAAAACATAGGCAGAACACTGTTTGACATAAATTGCAGCAGTATTTTTTTGGATCTGTCTCCTAGAATAATGGAAATAAAAGCAAAAATAAACAAATGGGACCTAATTAAACTTAAAAGCTTTTGCACAACAAAGGAAACCATAAACAAAATGAAAAGACAACCTGTGTACTGGGAGAAAATATTTGCAAATATGCTACTGACAAGGGATTAATTTCCAAAATATACAAACAGCTCATACAGCTTAATATCAAAAAAACAACCCAATCCAAAAATGGGCAGAAGACCTAAACAGACATTTCTCCAAAGATGACACAGATGGCCAACAGGCACATGAAAAGATGCTCTATATTGCTAATTATTAGAGAAATGCATATGAAAACTACAATGAGGTATCACCTCACACCAGTCATAATGGCCATTATTAAAAAGTCTACAAATAATAAATGCTGGAGAGGGTGTGGAGAAAAGGGATCCCCCCTACCCTATTGGTGGGAATGTAAATTGGTGCAGCCACCATGGAGAACAGTATGGAGGTTCCTTAAAAAACTAAAAATAGAGTTACCATATGATCCTACAATCCCACTCCTGGGCATATATCCGGAGAAAACCATAGGTCTCAAAGATACATGCACCCCAATGTTCATAGCAGCACTGTTTACAATAGCCAAGAAATGGAAGCAACCAAATGTCCATTGACAGATGAATGGGTAAAGAAGATGTGGTATATACATATACAATGGAATATTACTCAGCCATAAAAAAGAATGGAATAATGCCCTTTGCAGCAACATGGATGGACCTAGAGATTGTCATACTGACTGCAGTAAGTCAGAGAAGGACAAGTATCATACGATATCACTTATATGTGGAATCTAAAAAGAAAAATGCAAATGAACTTATTTACAAAGCAGAAACAGACTCACAGACATAGAAAACAAACTTATGGTTACCAAAGCAGATAGCGGTGGTGGGGGCCAGGGGGGGATAAAACAGGAGTTTAGGATTAACAAGTACACACTACTATATATATAATAGATAAACAACAAGGACCTATAATGGAAAATAATCTGAAAAAGAATATATATGTATATATGTATAACTGAATCACTTTGCTGTACAACTGAAACTAACACAACATTATAAATTAACTATATACTTCAATTTTTTAAAATGGTTTAAAAAAAAAGAAATAAAGTACAAAAGGAAGAAAAAGAAATATACCCACTGATGGACACATTAAAAGGGATCAGTGTAGTGGAGTTAATAAGTGTTTGGACAACACCTTGGGTATTGAATACCACAGAACTTGACAGTCCTTTAGACAAAGACAGATAAGCATCAGGGAGGCTGTTTGCTTTTAAATTGGTAGCAAGTTTTTATCTCAATGCTAATTTTTGGAGGTAAAATAGGTTTAATAATCTTTCCTACCTTTGAAGTTGAATCAGATGACGCAGAGCAGTCATCTTCTAGGTTGCATCTGAGGATACTAAACTGAAACAGGGCATTGTAGTGATTAAACAGACAGTTCAAGTTTAAAATACAAATAAGCCACTGAGGAATTAGTGGAAGGAGGAGGGAGTCAGAAGACCTGGGATCAGGTTCCCCCACTACCACCTCTCTGACCCTCAAGCTCCTCCTCTGTAAAATAGGGATGATAATAAAATAAAATCACAGGTTGTCATGACAGTTAACTGTGTATGAAAATGCTTTGCTATGTGAAGTGCGTTGGACACAGGTTGCTTTTATTGGTAACTGCTCTTGGGAGAAAGACTTCACTTCCAGGTATGTTTCAGGCCCCTAAGAGGGCCAATCAGAGAGCTGATGGTCTTTCTGCAGGTTATGTTTTTGAAACCTTCTTCGGTCCACAAGGTTTTTGCTTACCCTCTCCACTTTACGAACGTCAGGAAGATTATATGATTGGCTGATAGAACACCAGAAACCCGGAGAGATACTGCATCACAGCCCAGGGCTATACTTTCCATTTTTATTAAAATTCTTATTAACTCATAGCCCAAGAGCTTTTAAGCCAAGCCTGATCTCCTTTAGGGCCCCTTGATTTGATCAGAGCAATTTGTGTGCAGTGTTCTGGCCCCACTTTGTGGAAAGGCAGTGCAGACATCAGCCGTGTGATGTTATTCTGAAGATGCTGGGGTCTTCTCTGCATCCAGAATCACCTTCCCTTATAGCACCACTCCCGCCCTCACCATATAGACACACTTGAGTGCCACAGTGACAAATCTGCTCCCTGACTTTAAGACCTCCTATCCCTTTGAAATTCTAAATACTTCTAGGAAAAAGAACTATCAGTCATTTGTAACTCAGTGATGCCGAGTTTGTTGATGCCTGTTTTGAGTGCCAAGAATGCTCAGTGGAGTGGGGGGATCCTGAAAAGATAGGGTCCTGAGGGAAAATATACCATCACAAGGTACAAGGGGAAAAGGGGATCAAGAAGGGACCTGGCAGCACTGGGCCAGCTCGTAGCCTCCTTGAGTGGGAGCTATATCTGGGATGCTCTTGTCATTCTTTGGGGCCAACAAGTGGCTTTCTCTCAACAAATGAGCAGAAGCTCTGCATGCATCTGTGATGGGATCAGGTCCGTCATCTGAGCTGTTGCGTGAAACAGCTTCTCTCTTCGTCCCCCTCGGGCTTCGTGGTGATTTTTATCCTTCAACTGCTATTTGTTGAAGAGGCCACCCTGAATTACTCACATTTATCTTTCCATTAATAGATAGTCTTAAACTTAATGTCATCACCTTGGTAATCTGCTAAACTATAGAGCACCTGAAAATAGCAGCTCTTTTTTTGCAGCTTGCTGAGTAGAAGCCATTTCTTTCCTGACATAAAATATATCTGGACCCCTTTTGATTTTTCCTCATGTCGTGTTGAAGTAAAGGACACACAGAATCGAGGCTGAGGAGGGAGGTGCCGCTGTTCATGGAAACTAATCTCGTATCACTAAATTGTTCATTTAGACTGTATTGCTGTGAATTAGTAATGTGGTGTTTGAGAACCTCTCACAGTTGCAGATTTGTGTCTGAGGTCTCAGTTTGATATATGCCCAATATTTTGTGCCTTCTTTGCATTTGAAGGAGTAGACGTCCAGGAAAAGCCTTATTTTGTAATATTTAAGGAATGATTATATTTACCCTTTTCCCCCTCCTTTATTGATTCTATTCAGATTCATGGAGTTGTCATGTACTCTGTCCCTGGCACTATGATAAGCCTGTTAGGAATATCTGGTGACTATTAGAGAACCAGTTATCAAGAACAGTTAACATGGTTATGGTGCTTGATGTTTGATGAACTATTCTCATAGAATTTAATCTCAAAACAACGTAGTATAATAGGCAGAGGCGGTATTATAATCACTGCCACCTTACAGATGAGGAAACTGTCACTCAGAATCCCCCATGTAGCAAGTGCTGGAACTCAAACTTGAACCCAGATCTTTTTTTTTTTTTTTTTTTTTTTTTTGCGGTACGCGGGCCTCTCACTGTTGTGGCCTCTCCCGTTGTGGAGCACAGGCTCCGGACGTGCAGGCTCAGCGGCCATGGCTCACAGGCCCAGCCGCTCCACGGCATGTGGGATCTTCCCGGACTGGGGCACGAACCCATGTCCCCTGCATCGGCAGGCGGACTCTCAACCCCTGCGCCACCAGGGAAGCCCCTTGAACCCAGATCTTTTCAACCCTAAGCCATGTTCTCTCAACCACATTGCGACCCTGGATATTAGAATCTTTCCAGGAGACAGAGAGTAAACATGTAAATAAGATAAATGACTATACAAAGAAGTCTATGATTAATTATCAAAGGTGTGGTAAAGACAGGTGTTGCCAGAATCCAAAAAAGGGAGAAAATCATCATGGTGGCCAAAAATGGTAAAAGAGATGGGGCTTAGTGGGTTAGATTAGCTGGAGAGAAAGTAGTAGAGACCTTTAACGAGAGAGAAGCTGATTAGTCTTTCACATAAAAGCCTGAGCTGGTGTGGCAGCTGTGCTGCATGAAGTTGGTACAGACCCAGCTCCTTCTGCCATTCTCAGCATTTCCCTTCTTCTCCATGTCCAAGATGGCTCACCACCTTGTCCATATTCCAGGAAATAGGGTGAAGAAAGGGGGTAGTGGGGAGATAATGGCCAAATATTCCACTTATGCCCGGAACTGGAATATTTTCCAGGATTTTCAATGCCAAAACCAGGAAAGTCCCTGGAAAACGAGGGGGGTTGTCAAGCTAGTTCTAGGGCTCTACCTGAAAGTCACATGCTTCACCCTTGGTCACATCCCACTGGCTAGAACTTAGTCACGTGGTCACACCTAGCAGCATGTGAGGCTGGGAAATAAAATCTTTATTCTGGGTGACCCTGTGCCCAGCTAAAGTCTTCATACCTACGGAAGAAGTGGGTAGGGGTAGATGATATTTGAGCCATAACTAGCTATATGTGCAGTAACACAGAAATATTTTTGTTGGCAGAAGAGAACAGTGTTAACAAAGGTTAACAAGCATTTGTGTGAGCGCCAGTGCTGTATCAGTCATGGTAGATCTGTAAATACTGTCCCCGGAGTCAGGCTGTGAGCTTTGTGTACATCCTACCATATTAGCTGCAACTTCCCCCTTTTCCCAATCCAGGAGACATATCTGAGAGTGATGTTTCATAGGGATAACATTGGACTCTACTAGCTTATAAAAAGAAAAAGTATTAATAGGTCACAAATGTTTCTTGTAACATCCTCACAATTGATTGCAACACACCAATGTGGCCAGATACGGAAACTCAGATGCACTCTGACAGGTCCTCAGTCTGGTTTTGAGTTCAGTAGTCATGAAATGACGTGATGTGAAAGTACTGGAGAAAGAGTCATCTGGAGAGGCGGTGTGTGTTTCTACTTAATCCCAAAGTAGCTAAATGAGGTGGGGACAAATGCATGGATCTAGAGTTTTGTATTTAAGTGTTATCAGAGTTATGTAACTGTGTGCTTTTAGAAGACTCCAGTGTAAGAAATTGAGGACTTGCCTCAACCCTGTCCTCTGGAGAGGACTGTCCGTTTAACTAGCTAGTTAGCCTCCCAGAGAAGCTTTCAGAAAAAGGTCTGCTGTGTGCCCTACGCTATTAGGTGATATCAGCCCTGAAGCTGATGTGTCGGAGTTGGGGTGGGTACTGTTGTACACAGGTCTGACCACTAAGTGGGGAGGGCAGTCACTTCCGCCCTGCCAGACATGCCACCCAGCCTTGTTCCGCTGGCTATACCAGGGTGAGCGTGTGAGTCTTCCATGCAAAACCCTCCTAATCAGAGTTTCAAATTCACCTTACCAAACACTCCTGCTACAAGGCAAAGAAGACTGGATCGGGGTAGGATGGGACCCAAGGAGTGAAAGAGCCAATGGCAACATTGGGAAGCCAGTCATTCAATGGAAGAGAACCCAGGATTCAACTTATTCAGGGCTTCACAGTCTGGTCAAGGCCCTTCATTACCTCCTCTGTCCTCATAGCCTTACCCATGTTCCCAGTCTCACACCGATGACACAAGCCTGTGACCGACCATGGGTTGACTTGAAATTATTTTTTCTCTACCTGATGGCTTAAGATAATGTTTTTTAGCAAAATCACTTTGTGGTAGAGAACGAAAATATTTCTGTTCCTGAAACGAGGTGTGGTCCCTCCTGCCCAAGTAAGTCTCAAGTGTTTTGTGAACCAACTAGACTCTTGCCATGTGTTTCTCATCATGCTCTGTGCCTGTTTTCTTGTGTACCCTGGAGCCTCCAACTTGAAGAGAATAAACATTCCAAAGGCATTAGCCTGCTGGTATGAATTAGTAACTTTGAGGAGGGAAAAGCCAAAGACGAGATCCAGCCATACTTGCAACAGCTTTACTTGCCTGGAAGTAGGTATTTGTCATTTTGTAAAGGTTTTCAGTCCGCATCAGCCGCTAAGATGGTTACAGAAGCCTGGGAACAATTTTGATTGTGCAGTGATTCAGGGAGTTATTAAGGACAATAAATCTGCATTAGTTAAAAATTGAAGAGCTGTAATGTAATATTATGCAGCCATTAAGTGTAACATTTTCAAAGAATATTTAATGGGTGGTAAAATGCTCATGATAGAATGTTCAGTGGAAAAATCAAGATCTAAAACTGCATATACGGCATGATTCCAACTTCATCCATTTGTACATATAGAAAAAAACTAGAAGGAAATTCTTCACAATGTTAACCATATTGGTGAGATTATGGACAACTGGTTTTGTCCTTAAAACGATCAATATTTTCCACGTTAAGTAAACAACTATCCCTTCTATTTTAGTGCAAACACATGCCACACTTATTACTATAGAAAACTATTTACTATAAAAGAATAAAGAAGAAGTATCGTTTTATGAATATGTGAAGAGATTGGTGAAAGTAGATAAGTTTCTGCAAAAATCCAAGGCAAATGTTTTGAGTCCTCACCTTTGAATGAGTTCTGACACACAAGTCATGTGCTCAGTGGGATATCTTTAAATTTGTTTATTCATTTATTCATTCATTCGTTCATAAACTATTTATTATGCTCCCACTATATGCCAGGCACAGTGCTAAACTGGCCAGGCTTTGGTCCCACCCTTGAGAAGCCAGCTATACCTGTTAACTACTACTAAGATATCATGTTCATTGGCTTATAGTGTTGTGAATGAGGTACGTGTTCACTGAAGGAATGAATCAATGGATCAGTTAATGAACAGAACAAGAGCTTGTCCCCCGTGTTGTCCTCCCCTTCAGGAGTTTTCTGGTGCTCTGTGAGATTTCTCCCATCTCCTTGTAGAATCTCAAGTATCTGGGCCCTCCCCTTTCAGTTAATTTCTTCATAAAATGACAAAGGCTCGTGGAAGAACTGACCAGCTCCTCCCATGTGCTGCCCTGGAGAGCTTGTACCGATTAAAGAATGGATGATTCTGGAAGGAGTCAGAGTTGGAGGCCTCCAGATGTGCAGAGTTTCTCCCCAGTTATTGCAGGGTTCGTGGAACGAGAACTCAAGCCAGAGACATGGACGGACCACTACTTTTTGGCAGAATTGGGCCCAGCAGGAGATAGAAGTTAGTATCTCTACAGTGTGATGGCAAAGCTCCTGAAAAAGCCCTTCTGTCACCCCCACTGTCTCCTGATCACTGATGCAATAACTGAGGACAGCATCTTCCACTCCAGTTGAGGGATAGAGTTTAACAGGTCAGTGCCCCAGGGAGCAGCGACCCACTGAATTCCATCAGCCCTAAGGTATAAATAAATACCAAGGGAGACTAATACTTCCTGCTTTGAAACTCCCTGGGGCAAATCCTGTCTCCAGACTGGCAATAATCCAAGTAAGCAAAGGTGAGGCCTGAACCAGGTTGGGCCAGAGCAAAGACATCCCCTCCCTGGTAGATTCTCACTAAATGCTCTGCCTGACTGGCTCTCTCGCTCTCTGGGACACCCCACCTCCCCCAAGAGGGGCTTTCAATTCTTTGGAAAGTCTTGTGGGGCAGGGGGATTCCTAATACCTTCTTTGAAGGACTCCTGGAAATCCTTAAATGATCTAAGTAAATGAGTAACTCTTTGGATATTGCAAGATGAAAGTAAATGAGTTGCCCAGGGACCGTAATGACTGCAAATGAATTCTGCACCTTTGCACAGGTTTGAGAGAGACTAGAGGAGCTTCCGGTGGCAAGACGTTGTCTGAAGATGAGAGAGAATCAAAATCAATGGGAATCAGGAAGAAGAGAGGGAAGGAGAGTGTAAAGTAGTAGTCCTTGGAGAAGCTATTAACCAAGGCTTGGCTTTTATTACTTTATTCCTAAGGTTATAAAACATATCCTGGGTGATTTCTGCCAAGTGCCTCCCAAGAGCTTTCTCTTCAAGGATCCCACGTCTCCTCTGGGTCTGGACCAGGGTAGAGGGTGCATCCATTTGATGAGCAGGAGGATGCAGGTGCCTGGAGGTGCAGGAAGTGAATAGACACACACACACACACACACACACACACACACACACACACACACACACACACACACACACACACACACACCCTGGCCCCGCCCACTGTGGCTGAGTCCAGATTTGACCATCACTAAAGAGTCTCTCCACCTCCCCTTTCATTGTCCTCCTCTTAGACTCTCTTTCCTTCTGGGAGCCTCGTGATGCCCTCTGGGGCCCCAACCCAAGCCTTCCTTACCAGGAACAGACGGCCGCATTGGCAGGACTGACTTCCTGTCTACCTGCCTCTTCCCCTTCGCTCCAGGCAGAGGTGTGGAGTCAAGGCTGAAAGGGTAGGGAAGTGAATGTCTCCCCAGCTGTGCTCCCTACTTCTCACCCCGACCACCACTCCTCCCTGGCTGTCTGCTCTATCCTCAGCCCCCTTCCCATGTCCTCCTTCCTACCTTCTTCAGGAAGCTTCTTCAGCCTGTTCCTTTCCCCACCACTCCTGACATCCGTCACCTGTGCTTCACCCTCATGACCCCCTACAATGAAATGCCCCACATAGTTGGTACTGGTTTGTCTCTGAAATGTGCACAAATCTTTCTTACAGCATCCAGTTCTTGCTGAGCACCTAACACCTGCCATCCGCTGGACCAGGGGTTCCAAACCTGAACGAGAGGTTGCGTCTGGCTGCTTAGAACACAGTGGCTACAATACAGTTTTCCGACTGCTATAATAGTACTGACTGCTCTAAAGGAGGCTTTAAGAATCCTGACCGGAAGCAGCAGTAATAAGGGACAGTCAGTAACCCCTGGGGTCCTGGGGAGCAGACACCCACAGACGAGCCTGGCCTGTTCTCAGGAACCAACGTAGGCATCTCCTTCCCCCTCCTGGGTTCCCTCAAGAACCCCTCTCTCCCAGGAGGCAGCTCTGCGTCCCCCATGTAACTGCACCACGAAGATGGAGAACTGGCCCCCATGCTGGTCCCTGAACACACTTCGCTGTGGAAGCCTCGCCATGAAGGGTGGTTTGGGGATACCTTCAGGATTGTACTTCAAGTACATTATGGTTGAAACATACTTTTTTAGACTGCCCTTTGGGAACATAACCACCCTTCACAATTTTGCATTTCTGGGAAAAAGCTTTCAAATAACAAATGAACAAATGAGTTCATTTGGGATTTTATATACACCAGACGTTTTAGTACTATCCCTAGATCCTTCAAAACTCTCATTCTCTCAAGGCTCCACTTCTACAACCTAACTCATCTTTCAAAGTCATTTATGTCAAGGTATTATTGGGTTAAAATGTTCCTTTCTTAAGTAAGAAGCATTTTAGCAGAGGCTTCTGATGGACTAATGCCTTAACTCTAGAAAAGAAAAGATGTCTTCACTCTAGTAATTCTCTCCATAGCTGTAACAGAGGGGATCTCAGATCAGACAGTAAGGCAGGTCAGTAATAGAAACATTTGGGAAGAGGGGATTTAGGGCACTCTGAAATTATATACTTTGAGTCTGGTGCCCAGTATATGTAAGCACAACGTTAATACTGTTTTCCAGTTAGGCTTACTGTTACACTTTACGAGATACTTGACATTATATCTGTATCACAGGTATGGGAGGGGAGGCGTTGGTCTACCCAGGTAGGTGCCTCTAATTCGGAAATGTAATTGAAGGTTGTGAAGTTTCGGAACTGAGGTTGCACACCTTTTCCTTTCTGTGGTTGGTTAGGGCTTGGGAACTAAAGCTAAACACAATAAATAATCTTAAGTTTGAAATTTGATGGGAAGAAAAAAAAAAAGAGTATGTCTTTAAAAAAAAGAGAGCAGGTAGAATAATGTCCCCAGGCCAGGAAAGTACCAGTCATTTTCAGATAAATTATACCCTCCTCCTCCTCCATGGGAAAAAAAAAAAAATCATACTCAGACTTAACTGTCCCTTTGGCACTTTTGTCAAATGAGTTTTAGTAGCAGGAGCTGCTAAAAATACAAGCCAATTTCTTTCTTCATTTAAATCAAGCTGCTTAAAAAAAAAGTGTAGCGCCTAGAACTGGTGCAGGGCTCAGCATAGCAGCGTCTGGTCTGCCAGAGTCCCTGAATAGTCCGCAGTGACAGGCCAGCACCCTCTCAGAGCTAAGGGGAGGCAGCAGAGAGCCTGGAAATTGCCTTTCCAGAGTGGGGCTGTTTTTAGCACCTGGGACCTAAGTTGAAAAGGTGCCCTTGGGTACATACTGACCAGGTCAGATGCGGGAGGTACTCTCAAGAATACTTTCTTGTTTGGACATTCATTAGTCCTTCCTCCCTTCCTTCCCTTCCTTCCCTTCCTTCCCTCCTTCCCTCCTTCCCTCCTCCCTTCCCTCCTTCCCTCCTCCTCTCCTCCCTTCCCTCCTCCCTTCCCTCCTCCCTTCCCTCCTTCCCTCCTCCCTTCCTTCCCTCCTTCCCTCCTTCCCTCCTTCCTTCCTTCCTTCCTTCCCTCCTCCCTTCCTTCCCTCCTCCCTTCCTTCCCTCCTCCCTTCCTTCCCTCCTCCCTTCCTTCCCTCCTCCCTTCCTTCCCTCCTCCCTTCCTTCCCTCCCTCCCTCCTTCTTCCTTCCTTCATTCTTTCCTTCCTTTTCCCCTTCCTCTTTCCTTCTTTCCCTCCATTCTTCCTTCCTTTCTTCCTTCTAAAAAAACAAAAACATTTTAAAATATCAAGCATGTGCCCTAACAGGACTTAGGGTTATGAATACAACCAAGTCCACACTCTCAGGTAGAATGGGACCCACCCAGCGTTCCGTTCCCATAGGGCTTTTCTCTTAGTCATGTTTGGAGAGGCATCTGACCAATTGGCCCTGCCTATAAGGTGAGAACTAATAAAGGCTTAAATTGCTTTCAGAGTTACTTGCCTTTTAAGAGAAGACTCTTAAGAATGTACAAAGCCTTTGAAGACCAGGTAATATATTCATCATGGTAAAATGTCAGGAACTGTGATAGGGAAAGGGGGAGATGTGTTTTCAGTGGGGAGACTCTTCATGTTATCGTTTGTGGCAGCTGTTGTGCCCAAGAATCATATAAATTAGATCTAAATTATGCATATCAAAGATCCCCTTAGATTCACATTTCGGAAGTGGAGGGGTCTTAGAAATTACCTAATCCGATTGCATATTTTTACAGATAAGCAAATTCTGGAAGGGTCAGGATCCCAGCATGCAGTCTGCTGTTGTCTCTTCCCTGCCGTGCTTTCTGCCAAGGGGAAGGCAGCACCCCACTTGGAGGAAGGAGATGTGAGGTGGGGAAGCAGGCCTACTCTGAGCTGACTGTGGATTCTGCTAGTTCACTGGCCTTGGGATGTTTAAATGAGGCCACCTTGAATCAAACCCCTTACGGAGCTCCAGTGATTCAAACAAACCTCCTGAATGAGGCTCTGAGATAGCTTTGCCATAGTTCAAATTCTGGTCTCTAATGAATAGTGAACAGTTATTAATGTCACAGTGACTTCCGTGGAAAAGCTTAATTTTTACAACTCTTATCCAACCTGACTTTCCTATACGATAATTGCATTAACGCCTTCCGTGTGTATGGAGCGTGCGGATTTAGAAGTACCTACACGTGTGTTAGAAGCAGTGATGGATTGTGGTGAGCCATCCCCACTATGCTTTCTTCCAGTTCTACTTGATGACAGTGGCACAGAAATTTAGAAAGCTACCCAGATAACCCTGTCACCACAGCACAGGCGGAAGTCAACTGATTCCAATTAGGCTTAACTCTGTAACCCTTTGTTCCTTACAACAATGCTCTAATCACCTGAGCTAATACTCAGGCATCAGCGCAAGACAACCCCAGAAGTTCTGGGTTGCCCTGTCCTGCTTTAACCTGTTTGGACCCTCTTTATTTCTGATGTTTTATATTCAGGTTATTTTGTCCTTGATCAGCTGCTATCCTGTCCCTTAGCTGAGTTGCAGTTCATTGTGAGTGGTCTTTTGGATAAGCAAATAGATCTAAACAACAGATTGCAGGGGTTTGAGAATGAGTTTGGTTGCTAAATAGTGATTTCTAACACTTCTGTAGCATTTCTTATGTGTCAGGCACCGTTCTGAAATTTTATATAAATTACCTCAGTGCATCTTCACAGTAACAATCGTACAAGCAAGGTACTGTTATTAGCTCCATTTTGCAGATGAGGACACTGAGGTAAAGGGAGGTTATGTAATTTTTCCAAGGTCATACAGCTATTAAGTGGCAGAGCTGATATCTGAATCTGGCCAGTCTGCTTTAATCACTACAGTATATGGCCACTAGCTCACTAAGATTTGAAACATTGATTTTATTATTGAATGTAACACCCCAGTTGCTGGCACTGTAGGATCCCTTTTACAAGGGAAGATGTCTCTGAAAAGAGCCAGTTGGCCTCTGTCAGCAAAATGGTATTTAAAGTTCACAGAGACAATTGTTTCTCCTCATTTGAACCCCCAAATCCCATCCAAGAACAAAGTTATCTTGACTTCATAGATGAGGCCTGTTCTCCACGCAATGCTAGGGAGAATTGTTGACTAGGTTAACTTCCAAAACCCGGCGGGGTCAAGATGTTTCCACATCCCAGACCTCTTCCTCCTCCACAAAGGCCCCCTGATCATGCCAACATGTCCTGTGCCCTCTCTCTGTGGATCTCTTCCTTGGGTCTCCCCTGAACCTGAATCAGGACAGCTGATCTGACCAGCACTCATATTTATAAGCATTCAACAGATCTGCAAATTGGAAATCACACTTCACTACTCACTAACTTATGTTAACCTCTTTATAATTCCACATCAATAAGCTCTGTTTTCACAACAGTTTAAAGGCCATGAACCATGTCTTTAAACGGCACTATTTTTCACAAAGGGCTTATTAATATTCTGGCTGCCCCAAAGCTACATTTAGTAAACAGTTAGGGACCTGACCTAAAACAGCAGTGGTGTCTTAGGCAAGCCAGTCTTTTAGCCAGAGTTTTTACGTTGATTTTTTTTTTCTCGTCAGTATCAATTCTTTACTTTTTTTTTTTTTTTTTTTTGGTCTTTTCCTTTTCTTGGTAGTTGTCTAAAAATTCCTAGTTGCTTGCTACCTTGAGTTAAACTTCCTTGCTTATTTCTGAGGGAGGTAAACATGTTATTACATATGCTTGTGTTCTACCCAGTAAGGCCACAGCAATGAATTCTGAAAAATGGAAAATGCAATAACACATCTGTCTTGCCTATACATACCTAACATTCATTCACTCGTTAAATTTGTATTTGTTGTGTCTCCCCGCTGTGTGCCAGGCACTCTGAGTAACACAATAGGCATGGTTAGAACCTCCATTCATGAAAGCTACTGTCTAAAGTAGAGGGGGGTAGGCAAGGACAGTAAATAAAGGTATAATTTCACATCCTGCTGAATGGCGTGAAAACTAACGATAGAGTATGATGAGAGGAAATGGTAGACGGCACCTAATGTCGAATCTGGATTTCTAATACAAAGCCTAGTGGCTGGTTTGGGGACCCCCCTCTGAGAACCACTACCCTAGTATACTATGGGTGGAGGACATTTCACTTGCCTTACGGATTATCTCAGGACTTACTAGAATCACCTGGAGGCCTTTAAAAGATAATGATGCCTGGCCCCATCCCAAGAGATTCTGTTATCGTTGGTCTGGGCTGGGGTCTGGGTATCTACATTTTCAAAGGCACCTAATGCACATGGCAGATAAAGAACCACTGATGCTAGATGGCCCCAGGGAGGGTGAGTGGTGCTTGCCAGCAGAGTGCTGGCTAGAGTATATATCCTTGGGTAGTTTGCAACATAAATGCTGACTCACTCGCTCACCGGTCAGCCTGCTGGTGGGGAGTTCTGCCTTCTTCCAGTGCAGATCTCTCAAATCCCCAGCTGCAATGTGATTCTGTAATTCTACCCACCTGTCATATGAAAGAACTGGATCTTGATGGACTTGCTTCTGTGAATTTGAGCTCCAGCATGGAGTGTTTCTACTAAACCTGAGTCGTGGACAGTTGGACTCGCTGTTCCTGAGCTGAGAAGCCTGGGACCAGTGGGTGGTTCTGTGGGCGTGCAGCTGAAGTCAGGAGACCCAGGTTTACTTCCAACTCTGCTTTGACGAGGTGGAGACTTGGCGAGTTGTCTGACTCCTTGAGCTTCTTCATTCGCAAAATGAGGGCATGGAACTAGGAGGTCCCCAGGCTTTTTAAAAAATGATCAAATCCTAGCGTTTCTAGTTGTGAAAGTAAACATAGAACTCAAGCCCCATTTCCGCATCGATAAAATCAGAGTTGGACTTAATGACTTCCAAGGCTATTGTCAGCCCCGAGTGCCATGATTCTACTAATAATGACAACAGCTAACATTGAAAGAGCGTTGCTATATACCAGACACTGTTCTGAGAAATTTGCGTTATCTCATTTAATCCTCACAACAACACAATGAGATAAATTCTGGTATTATCATCCCCATTTCATAGATGAAGAAACTGAGGAACCAGGATGCTAAGTAACTTGCCGGTCACACAGAGATTAGGTGACAGAGTTGTATTCTGACCCAGGCCATCTCGTCCACAGCTGGGGGGCCCTCATCACCACAGTGTTTTACCTTGGACACCTTGTTTCACTGCTCTGACCCTCAGTTTCTCCAGCAATAAAATCAGGGTTTAGACTAAATGGTCTCGAAGTTCCTTTTAGCTCCAAAATGCAGTGCTTCTGCAGCTGCTTCCTCTTGCTCATTTGTTCCTATTTCCTTTATTTATTCAGCAAACTTTGAATGATGCTCTTACCATGGAAGTCAAGAGTCAGACTGCTGGGATTCCAATCTAACCTGACTGCTTACTGGCTGTGTGACTTGGGTCAAATTACCTAAACTCTTTGGCCTCACTGGCTCATTTATTCACATGGGATTAATGAAAGTGTCGCTCTTGGAGGGTTTTCGTGGGGGTAAGGTGGCACAGTGCCTGAAAGCGCCTAGCACAGGGCCTGTGCTAATAAGTGCTCAATAAATGTTTCTATCAGTATCATGAGGCCCCACATTAGTTGCCAGGGATGCAAAGATGAGTGAGTCACAGTCTTGGGCATCATAGATCTCACAGCCTAGGCAGGGAGGACAGATGGATACAAATAATTAGAGCATGGTATGAAATGATAGATGTGTGTCCTGAGCCTTTGGGGAATGCAGTGGAAGGAGTGATTATTTCAGGGATTGGGTAAACATGGTGAGTTGCCAGTCACGTGGAAGCCTTCAGGACACTTTGGTGATGAGAGAAAGACTAGAAGGCTATCCTTTTCATGGGAGCCTCACCTTCTGGAGGGCCGAAGGCTTTGGGGACCCCTAGCACTAGGATCTGGGCAGCTCAAGGAGTGAAGCACAGAGGCTAGGAGCCCCTGATTCAAACAGCCAAGGAGGCACAGACCACATTGCTGATGAGAGGAGCAAGTCAAGAGCCAACCTGAAGGAGGTGGGCAGAGTGCCAGGAGCAGGGAGGGAGGAGGAAGCTGCAGCAAGGTAGGGAGTTGCCTAGGAGTGGAGCACACACCACCTCCAATGATCAGAAAGCCTGGAGGCAGTGAAGGCGTCTTCGGTGGAGGATAGACCCCTTACACAGCCAGCTGGCCCTGCTTCTGGGCTCTTCTTTGGGGCTGGTGGCAGGAGCCAATCTTGGCCAAGGCTGGAGGGCCTGCAGGGGAGACTAGGTAATCGGTGACACCTGGCAGAGGTGAGGTGTACTCTGGCAGTAGGGTAGCTGCACTTCTGGTGGTGCTTGTTTCCAGAAAGTCTAGACTCTTAGGGCAACAGAGCTGGGGTGGGGATTAGAAATCTGTTGCCCCCTTTACAGATCCCTGGACCATACCCAGCATCCTTTGGGGCAAGGCCTGGGAGCATGCATTTTCACAAGCTTCCCTCGTCGTTCTCATGTCTGTAAACTGCAACTTCGCTTTGAAACACACGTGGTCGAGGGAAGCTCAGAAATGAAAAACCGAGACGAGGCTGACTGATAGTGAAGTAGGGACCTCCAGACATGCAGTTTTCACAGCTTAGGGGAAACCTGTGTTGTTTTCCTCCACGTTTCCTTTAAGACCTATACACCTGCCCCCTCCACCCCACCCCCTGTGCTCATTCTCACTGTGAAAGCTACAGGCCAAAAGAATCACATTTGGCTTAAAAATCATTTAAAAAAAATTTTACAGGTAAGAGAATCCACCTTTTTGACCTCAAATCTGAAACCCCTTTCAAGCAACGCAGGCCTCATTCTCACCAGCTCTTTCCCAAGCGTGAAATGTTTAATAAAGGGTTCACTTTCTGTGAGACCTCCGGCACACTCAGGGCTGGCGGGGAGGCTCTGTCTTTTCCCCACTTTTGTCAACCGCTTGCAGGCCAGCTTCTGATACTGTCTAGTCTCTTACAACTTAAGGGAACTGGCATATAGTTTTGATGGGCAATGTTTACCTATCTCTGGGAAGGAAAAAAAAAGGTTACTTTCAGAACACATGCTGGAACCTGCGTGAGCAAAGAGAAACCCTATAAATTCCCCGAGCTACCCTCAGGTCACTGGAAGGCAGAGGGCAGCGTCCTGACTTGTAGCATCACTTGTCAGCTTGTCCCAAACAACGAATTTCCCAATCGCAAATAGCAGGATGGCTTCAGACTTCGGTGGCCCAGGGGAGGACAGAGCTCTGTGAAATGCACACACACACACACACACACACAGACACACACAGACACACACTTTTCCTTTAGGTTGTCAGGGAGGGGAGGGGTTGTGTGAGAGAGGTTTCCTCCCAGGTTGCCCTGGAGCATTCACAGGGGTGGAGTCACCATCTCAGAAGCAGACAGGATGCTTCTAGCATCCCTTCTCCCCAGGGAACCTCCCTCCTGCCTCATTTAGGGTGCCAGGTCCTCACTCTGAGACAGTATAGAGAGGCAGGCTGTGAGCTCCACCCACGAAAAGATGACCTTTTGCTGTGTCTGCTGTGACCTCAGTCCCCCGATGATAGCATTCCCACAGCTCTCAGAAGTCCCTTACTGGAATTCAAGTGTCCAGCCAGCCAGTGGTCCCAGGGAAGAAGGAGGGGGCTCGCACTGCCTGCCTTTCACTCCACAGACAAGCCCCAGCCTCCGAAGGGCACCTGCAGCAGCCTAGACGCTGTGGAAATTTCTCTAGGGAAATCTCACAAGCCTGTCAGCAACTTGACCTCATTTGCATTTTCTGATTGAATCACAGATAGGTTTTGGTTCTCTCTCTTCCCTTTACAGAACCAGGCCCAGGAATGAAGAAAGGCGAAGTAACCTAGTATTTTTCAGGAGAAGTGTGTTATTATTGATGATAAACTTGGTTTTCTTACACATGGTATTTCTAGGCCTTGACTCATTCCACAGTAGATGTGTGCCTGTATCGTGTTACTTAAAAATCTTCCTTTCTTATACATCATTGTTTCATGAAAAGTTCAACAGCATCAGAGCACGCTCCTGAAGGATTTATTTGTTTACTGCATTTTCGTCCTCATGATGGTAGTGATGGAATTTCTTTCAAGGACCACAGTTCCTGTAATAGCATAAATCAAAGACAAGACAGTTGCTCGCTCTATGTGGGACTTTTGTTTTTAATCTCGTTTTCCAAAGGGAGGGGAAATTTAGACCTCAGAAAGCAGAGAGTACGACCAAGTTATTTAGACGTCAGTAAGCATCTGGACTTCTGGCATATATTAATTGGTGTCACAGAGCCTTTTGAAAGGCAAACAGTGGTGGAGGGCGTATACTGCTGGGCTTCGTTGTGCTGGTTTTGCAAAAGTGCATGAGCACAGTTGTGTCTGCCAGGCCCAAACCGTGGCAGAAAATGTTGCTGTGACAAGGAATTAACAGCTTGCTTGTTGGGCCTACTTATGCAAAGGGACTCAGAGACATGTACCTAATAATAGGAAAGACAAACCAAGAGCCAAGGAAAATCAGTTCAGTTCATTTTCCTTCTGATGAAAAAAAATAGGAATTTTATTTTTCATGCAAATGTAAGAAACCACTCTTCGAAGTGCAGCATTTAACACCGTAGCTGGATGCTAAGGGTTTTTTTTTTTCTTTTTAGTTATGTTACCCCCTTTCTCTTCTGCATCTCAAAGAGAAGGGACACTTGAGGGCCTCAGAATCCCAGAGGAAGGATGCTCCATCAGTGGAGCCGGCATCCTGCTCTCCTAAGTGGATGGGATTTGGACACATTCAGGTTTCATGTTGGGTTTTGCCACATATTAAGCTGTGTGACCTGGAGCAGGACACTCTTACTCTCTGAGCTTTTCTGCTTTCCTCTGTTACCTGTTGCAAAAATGACTGTCTAATACGGTGAGTGTAATAATAAAGGAGATAATGTATGTAAAGAATCCTAACAGTTTCCCCCTGCCCTCGCCATTCTCTTATGCAAAGAATTCCTGAAAAAGAAAATTTAAGGATGGTTTTAATCTAATCTTAACATATTAGAATCCATGTACCTGTCCCCTACTTTCATTTTAGATCTTCCCCTCCCAGATATTCCTCTTCCTTTCTCACTTCGCCTTGTTCCTCATCCCTCCCACCTGCAGTATTTCTCTCCTTTCAGGAATCTACTCCTTCTTTTCTCCCTTTTTTTACCCATTTTCCTTGCCCATGATTGGTATAGGGGAGGAGTAGAAAAGAATAAAGATGAGAGTCAGGGCATTGAATATAAGTGAATGGAATAGAAGAGAAAAAAGAGTGAAACGCTATTCTTTCATGCATTCAACAAATACTGATGAAGCACCTACTGTGCACAGACTTAGGGCACAAGAGCGGCACACTTCGTGCTCCCACACGGTTTCATGCGCAAACCCAGAATTCAACAGGAACGTGCGATTCTCTCTGCCAAGTCTTTGACCCAGGATACAAAGGATGTGGTAGGACACCGGGGAGGGCTGGGGAAGGAGGAACCGTCTACCTGAGAGCTAAAGGTAAGGACAGAAAAGACGGGGTTTGGAGAGGCTGCAGAATAGCTTGTTAAGGACCCAGGAGAGAGAGACCCTGGTGTGTTTGGAGAAATAAAAGATCAGGATGGAGACACAGCACACAAGGGAGGGTGTCTAGAGATGAAGTGGGGGCAGTCAGGGTACCACTCGAAAGGTTTGCATGACCTGGGGAGGCATTTAGACTTGACTCTAAGAACCAGAGGAAATTGGTGGCAAAAGTAGGGGGGCAGCAGCAATCAGATTTGGGTCACGGGCGCCTTGCTCTGGCTGCAGCGGGGAGGCTGGGCCTGCTTATCTCGGCTCTGCGCCTATCTTTTCAGGGCTAGGTTGGGCCCTCAGAGTTGTCAAGTCCTCGCTTTGAAAGCCAGCTGTCTTGCAAAAGTCTAGTGCTTTCAGTGGTCCAACGAACTGCGATCAAAAGAGGTCCCCCTTGGCCAGGCGCTCTTTTAAGGACTCTGCTGAGGGTTTGAACTGACTAGTTTTGAAATGTAAGACAAACCGTAATCACTGGGCAATGCTCCCTTGTTTTGCTAGGGAGAGATTTATAGGTATTAAACTAGATCCAGAAGGCCTCTAATACAGTTCCTTAAGTGCAATAATCACACACAATTATTAGGGAGAACTATTATTATTATTCCAAGTAATAACATAATTTTGTGCCCATGGAGAGCATGCAAAGTGCTGAAAGAAATGAGCATTGGGTAATGAAGCCTCGCCACTCCTCCACGAGTTGGGCGAAGTATCATTAGATTCCTTTATAGAGGAGTCAACCGAAATGCTGTTGGCTTAGTTGACTTCCTTGAGGTCAAACCGTGGGAAGAGAAACTGGGGGTTTTTATGTTTTATCAACCCCTTTTGCTTCATGTGTCCCACTTATGAACACAGATTCAGATTTTCCCAGTGCCTAAGCAAAGAATACTCCTTAAGGGTTAGGAGAGACCTTTGGGGAGAAGCACCCAGAACCTATCCTGCTAACTGCACCCCCTGCTCTTCCACACTCGAGGGTTCTCTGCACACAGAGAAGCTGATTCACCGCCACGCCAAAGGCAGCCCTTTGGAGGAGAATCACAGCACCGGTCAAGTCAGAAATGGTGAACAAAGCCCAATAGCACAGGGAGGGGGGGTGAAAGAATAGAGAGGTCGCTGTTGGGGGGCTTCGTGTTCAGGTAACAGGAGTACAGACCCCAGACATTTGTATGCATCTGCTGGTGCAGCCCCTTTCTTCTCTTCCACCCATTTTCTTTAGCTCTGGTCTCCTGCCTCCAAAATTGTAGAATTCAAGCTCAGGGAAGACAACTAATGGGACTATATTGGGCCTCTTGGGAAGCTCTGTGCTCTCTTCCAGATCATTTGTTTTTTTCATTCCATGAACCTTTAACTCATGTCAGGAACCACACTGGGCCCTGGAGATGCAGAGCAGGAAAAGGCTTGATTCCCACCTTCAGGAAATCAAAGACTTACCTGAAGGAGAAAAAGATACCATACATCCCCTCCATCCTGTCCATCTCCACCCAGAATCAACAGCCTGAACACACATGTGACTTGTGCTCAGTATGGAAGAGGCAGGTGCAGGGCACCTTGGAGAGGGCAGACTGGAGAGCTTGGAGAAGACCTTGGGGGAAGGGAGTAGCATTTGAACCAGCAGTAGACAGATGAGATTACTGGGCTAAGATCTAAGAGAAAGTCCAAGGAACAGCCTGGGCAAGGACATGGAGACATGAGGCTGTTCGAGGTTTGGGAGCCATTTAAATACTCCATCTTTGTTGTGCAAAATTGTCCTTTTGGACCGGAGGAACTAAATTAATCCCTAATTATATATTCTCTCCTAATTTTTATAGATTGTTTTATGAAATGTGGTAGGCCTCTTTATCCAGATGGATTTTAAATTACTTAAGTTCAAAGACTTTGTTTGCCCCATAGTACAGAACAGAGCAATAATGTGTGTCCAACAACTACCTAAGACACACAAAGGAAAAGTCCAAGTTAGATACGAGTGAGAAGACCCGGTCTCCAGGGTCACTTCCAGCAATGGCTCACTGAGTGATTTTCTTGTTTTGTTTTGTTTTTGACTGCATTGGGTCTTCGTTGCTGTGTGCGGGCTTTCTCTAGTTGCGGCGAGCAGGGGCTACTCTTCATTGCAGTGTGCAGGCTTCTCATTGTGGTGGCTTCTCTTGTTGTGGAGCATGGGCTCTAGGTGCGTGGGCTTCAGTAGTTGCAGCATGCGGGCTCCGTAGTTGCGGCACATGGGATCAGTAGTTGTGACACACGGACTTAGTTGCTCCATGGCATGTGGGATCTTCCCGGACCAGGGATCGAACCCGTGTCCCCTGCATTGGCAGGCGGGTTCTTAACCACTGTGCCACCAGGGAAGTCCCCACTAAGTGATTCTGAATGTGATGCTTCCATTCTCTGAGCCTTCATTTTCTCGTATGTAAAATTATGATAATTCTGCTACTTCTCAAATGATTTTGATGATAAAATAAGGCATCAGAGATAAAACTACTTTGTATAAACTATGATATACAAAATATTGTTGTTATTAGGTCTGACCTAATAAATAATTATAATAAAGATATAATATTCTAGAGTAATTTCTTTTCTTTCTATTCCCTCAGCTGTCACCCATTAGAATCTCTAAGTTCAGCCGCAAGGCAGAACTGATGGAATGATGGGCAAGGGATACAGTTGAGTAGGGCTCATTTTGAAGACCAGGTTTTAGTCAACAGATTCCAGACCCCACTCACCACTAGAGGTGGAGCTCCAACCATATTGTCTGCCTAGATTCTCACTGCCTTGAGTACTAGGATGGCTAAGCACATAGGTTTCAGGTCTTGACCACCTATGGGTTCTATGGGACTTGAGGAAAGAGACTGGCAGCCCACCATGCACAGCCATGGGTACTCAGTGAATAGATAGAAAAGTGTTCCCTGGAGAAAGCAGCTGGCTGTCCAGACAGATCTCCACAAAGGGAGTGTCCTGCATGAGGCTCTGTACTCACCACCCTGTCTGCTCTTCCTGAGCACACAGGATATGACATTTCCCTGTCTCCTCACAGTGAGGTTGGGGCCAAAAGACTGAGTTCTGGCAAATAGAACGTTAGCAGATGCAGTACGAGTTCTAGTGCAAGGCACTGGAGAATTGATGTGCCTTTTCTCTCTCCCTTCTCCCTTCTCTTGGAGACCTTGGAGACCGTGTGTTCCAGATGGTAGAGAAACAAGATGGGGAAGGACTATTGATCCACATCAGACTTGGTGGAATCAAGAAATAAAGCTTTTTCTGTTGAGCTACTGAGATAAGGATTTCTTTGTTACCACAGAGCCTAGCCTTTTCTGGTTGGTGCAGTGGAAATGCCTTGGCTATTGTCACCATAGTTCAGACTCTGGCAGTATCCTTTTTAAATATAATAGCAGGACATGCTTCTGGATGATGTTCATCCATCCAATGTGTACATTCCATCAGTCATATCCCACTAGGGCTCTCTGACCTGAGACCTCTTTCTACCAGACTGTGTATTTCTTCTCGAATCCACCAGGTGCTGAATTTTTAATTTAACCATCGCATGACACTATTATTTCTCTTATATCACTGAGGAGTGAAGGAATGTCTCATTATCAAGCCAAGTTACAGTTAATGCATATCTATTAATTTTATTCCTAAGGCCTTAAAAATATGGTGTAATAATGATTAGAATTAGCTAACATCTATTGAGTTTTTTCTATGTGTCAGTCACTAGGAAAAGTGCTTTATATTTCCATTTAGTTTTCCCGATAAACTTATGGGGTAGGTGCTATTATTGCTCTTTTACAGATGGGGAAACCAAAGCACAGAGAGATTAACCAGTTTTTTCAAGGTTGCATAGAGGGAGACAGAGATTCAAGTGTAGGCAGTATGATACCAGAGGCCATGCTTGTCAACACACTGTGCTTTTCCACAATTTGCGCAATTCTTCAAAATTAAAGAATTCTACGGGGCTTCCCTGGTGGCGCAGTGGTTGAGAGTCCGCCTGCTGATGCAGGGGACACGGGTTCGTGCCCCGGTCCAGGAAGATCCCACATGCCACGGAGCAGCTAGGCCCATGAGCCATGGCTGCTGGGCCTGCGCGTCCAGAGCCTGTGCTCCACAATGGGAGAGGCCACAACAGTGAGAGGCCCACGTACCGCAAAAAAATAAATAAATAAAATAAATTAATTAATTAAAAAAAAGAATTCTACCACTTGATTCAACTTTGGGGTTTGGGGTTTTTAAGCAGGTAAGGAATAGCCATTTCAGAATTAAAATAATGAACATGCAAATGACTCAACTCTCGTAAATAACCTGAGATGGAAAATTGTTCCTTGCCCAAGAGACAGTAAATGAAATTGACATCATTTGGTCTTGGCTGGCTTTGCACATTGCTCACCACAGATTAATGGTCAAATAGATATTTAAAAGGCTCCGATTACAAATCCACTGGACAGGACCAGGCCTACAGATATGTACTAGGCAGAAATGAGAATTGAGATATGGGCAATAATAAATGACAAAAAGAAACTGTCACTTTTCCAGTGGATTAAGATTTCTTTTCAGACAATGTTATTATATTGTTGGTCCAAAGCATATTTGACTATTTTACTATGTTAAAGACAGAATGAAGGAGCTTAGACAAAATGGTTAGTAACAGATAGCAGATTAAACACACATATTTAATTCTATTCTCAAAATCCACTAGAATCCTTTGTAAAGAGTCTTTTTAAAGGATAACCCATAAGGCCACACATGAGAATACATCAGCAACTATTTTGGAAGCCAGAAAGCCAGTGGAATACAGGTCTGTGCCTTACCAGATAAGAAAGCTGAATCCTGGAACTTCCCTGGTGGCGCAGTGGTTAAGAATCCGCCTGCCAACGCAGGGGACACGGGTTCAATCGCTGGTCCAGGAAGATCCCACATGCCGTGAAGCAGCTAAGCCCACGAGCCACAACTACTGAGCCTGTGCTCTAGATGCCATGAGCCACAACTACTGAAGCCCGTGCGCCTAGAGCCCGTGCTCCATGACAAGAGAAGCCACCACAGTGAGAAGACCACGCACCGCAACAAAGAGTAGCCCCCAGTTGCTACAACTAGAGAAAGCCCACACGCAGCAATGAAGACCCAACACAGTCAAAAATTTAAAAAGGAAAAGAAGGCTGAATCCCAATCCAGTAATGGGGAAAATCTAGAACATCACAGAACTCACTGCCAAGAATTGATGGCAAAAATTATCTCTTGTGGGGTAGGATGTGGGCTAACAATAGAATATTGTTTAAAAATCTGTTTAAGTAGCAATTTGATCCTAAATTCCCTCTGAGAAACTGCCACAGCCCTTCTCTGAGTAGAGTTATTCTTTGGATATATGAACTGGTGGTCCCTCCACTTGGGACACCATGCACAAGCAGTGGAGTTAAGGGTACATTTATGTGTTTCACTGAAGGCTCCCTGCTTTCTCCCTCCAACCCGGCTCCCACACAAGGGCTGCCAGATGTATACCTCTTAGCAGGAGCTGGAGTCTTTGCTGGGGTATCTTCCTGGCCTAAGAGGAATAAAACACTGAACAAACTGGCTTAAAATAAAAGATCGAGAATTAGACTGGTATTAGGCTTCTGAATGACAATTTTGGAAACTGAAAGATGATGGAGCAAGGTTTTTAAAATTCTAAGGGAAAATGATTTCCAGTGTAGAATTCTGTGTCCCACCAAACTATCAATTACACATGAGGTTAGATTAAAACATTTTCAGATATATGAGACCTCCAAAGTTTTACCTCACATACATCCTCTCTCAGGAGACTACGGAAGGAAGCTCCATCAAAATGAGAACATGAACCAAGAGAGACACAGATTTTAAGAACAAGGCAGTCAACCAAATAGAGAGTGAAGAGAGTTCCAGGATCAGGGGAAAGAGAAATCACAAGACAACAGCTGTGCAACAGCCCAGAGAAGAACTAGTTCAGATTAGAGTTGGTCAGAGGCTCCTGGGGAAACCACTTCGAGAAGGTGAAATGGGCAAAATACCTGATGTGTTTGAATGTATTGAGACTTACGCAACCAGGGGAGAGTTTGGGGTTGAATAAAGTAATCAGTAGATAGAAAATTAAGCAAACCAGTTCATGATTAACTCCAGAGAAACATAATATTGTACAGGAAAGGAAGATTACTCATTGGATACAACAGGACCTAGCAGTGCATAGCATTTTCACTGTCATTAAACCAGAAGCACAGAATATTGATCCAACCAAATTGTGATAGAACTACATTGGCAGCACAGGGGACAGGAAATGTGCATGTGTGTGGTAGGGGTGGGAGTTCTTAAAAGAAAGCACAAGCCTCATCTTCTGTAGTGGAAGTTCATTAGATAAAGCCTAAAACTGAAAAGTCAAGAAGAAGTTACATAAAATTGGTACAGCCACTGTGGAGAACAGTATGGAGGTTCCTTAAAAAACTACAAATAGCACTACCATACGACCCAGCAATTCCACTACTGGGCATATACCCTGAGAAAACCATAATTCAAAGAGAGTCATGTACCACAATGTTCACTGCAGCTCTATTTACAATAGCCAGGACATGGAAGCAACCTAAGTGTCCATCCACAGATGAATGGATAAAGAAGATGTGGCACATACATACAATGGAATATTACTCAGCCATGAAAAGAAACAAAATTGAGTTATTTGTAGTGAGGTGGATGGACCTAGAGTCTGTCATACAGAGTGAAGTAAGTCAGAAAGAGAAAAACAAATACCGTATGCTAACACATATGTATGGAATCTAAAAAAAAAAAAAGATGGTTCTAAAGAACGTAGGGGCAGGACAGGAATAAAGACGCAGGTGTAGAGAATGAACTTGAGGACACAGGGAGGGGGAAGGGTAAGCTGGGATGAAGTAAGAGAGTGGCATGGACATATATACACTACCAAATGTAAAATAGATAGCTAGTGGGAAGCAGTTGCGTTGCAGGGGGAGATCAACTCAGTGCTTTGTGACCACCTAGAGGGGTGGGATAGGGAGGGTGGGAGGGAGATGCAAGAGGGAGGAGATATGGGGATATATGTATATGTATAGCTGATTCACTTTGTTATAAAGCAGAAACTAACACACCATTGTAGAGCAATTATACTCCAATAAACATGTTTAAAATTTTTCTAAAAAAGAAGTTACATAAACATGTTATTTAGCGATATGGAGGGAATTATCAAAAGAGTCAGCTAAGGGAGTTGAAAGTGGTTGCCCTTGGGGCATGAGAAATGGAGGGAGGGGACTGCTGGTTTTTCTATGAAGCTTTCTAGGATTGTCTTTTTCAATAATATGCAGGTATAACTCTTCACCATGAATTTTTTCAAAGACAGAATTGGAATTCACTGTGAACATTTCCACTGATGGTTGCAGTTCAGGCTGCTGTTACCATACAATTTACCAATCCAAGCCTGATGTCAGCATGGTCATTCCAAGAAGACAGGGAATTAGTTCTAGAATTTAGAGCCAAAGGACATTGTTTTATAAACGGGAACCTTTCTCCAAAGAAGGCAAGTAACTTGCCCCAGGTCCCCCAGCTCAGAGCAGAATCAAAACTGAAAACCAGGGCTTCCCTGGTGGCGCATTGGTTGAGAGTCCGCCTGCCGATGCAGGGGACATGGGTTCATGCCCCGGTCCGGGAAGAGCGCACATGCCACGGAGCGGCTGGGCCCGTGAGCCATGGCCGCTGAGCCTGCGCGTCCGGAGCCTGTGCTTCGCAACAGGAGAGGCCACAACAGTGAGAGGCCCGCGTACCACAAAAAAAAAAATAAACTGAAAACCAGAGCCCCTCACACTTGGCCCAGTATTCTTTCCTCGACACTCTCAAGACTCCACTTTTCTCCTTTTTGTGTGTGATAGGGTGCTCGCTTAGTAGCAGGGGCCCGTGGTGATAGTGGAGGAGGTCACC